>NC_140585.1:594350515-595660857 GCF_964204655.1 Triturus cristatus | reverse complement strand
GGCTGCTTTTTTGTTATTTTGAATATGCTATAAACCCTAAAAGGCGGACAAGATCAATGCTTCAGCGGGGGGGGTCGATAAAAGTTCTCAGATAGGGTGAGGAGTAGATCTTCATCTGCCCTACGAAAGGCCATCAGCGTACTTAGGAAAGAAGATATTGAAAAAGATGACGGCATTGAACACTGAATGACAAGTACTATAGCTGTTTTCTGAAGAAACTAACAGTAGCAAATAACTCAAAATAATACACTGACTAGGCCTATTTTGTTATATTACTCTCCAGGACACGCCCATGTAGCATCTGTACATAGTCCTTCCCATTCCTTGCGATAAGCACACGTGTGCTGCTCAGTGATGACTTACCTGTCCACTTCCAGTGTGTCTCTTGCTGCCCATCCCTCAATCAGGTACTATCAATGCCAAGTTGATTCAGGCAACAAAAAACACTGTTAATTGACCAACACACTTCTACAGGCAATTTACTGAGACTTTTCAAAGGATGCATAGCATGGACCAGTTGCTAATGATGATGAACAAAGATGCCTTATTGAAGCTGAGCAGAGGGCAAACATACATGTTAGCAGAGCAAAACAAACCCTAATGTCTTTGGTACGTGCATACATTCATAAAACACCCCCCCAAACCTTTAACAGGATCTAGCTGGCCGCTACAGTTCTAGGTTCTCTCACGAAACAATACAGTGGTCACCGGCAAACTTTCCAGCCCCTATCAAATATTATTCACCCCTAAACAATACCAAACGCCACCAAATGCAATACCAATGCACTACTTTGATGTGGGTCAACTAGAATCGCAGAGCCAAAAAGGGCGCCACTTTCGGAACACACTTTGGAACCATACAAATGGTCAGTGTGTTATGCAAGTGTACTTAACACAACATAGCTAGATGTAGAGAGAGAGGTTGACACCTGAGTGTTTTGTGTGGGAGACACTTCCTGATCCAAGACAGCGCGGAACAGCGTAACACTAAGCCGCACAGAAGGGCAGGCCAGGCCAGCGACTATAAGATTACAGCGCACGGCTTATGCATTATTGAAGAGGATTATGTCTTCCTGTTGCTAGCCCTACTGGAAGATTTCTATTTCTGCACTTTCTTTTTCTTGCCGTCCAAGGAAACATGATGTAAAGCACAGGGCTTGTCGGGCCCCACCCTCTCCCAGAGAAGGCAACCGGAAGTGACCTTCAAGAGGTCGATGGCTTGGGAAGGCTTCTTCCTTCGGTGCAGCCGTCTGGTTGTAATCATGGCTGCGGGCTTCTAGTCCTCTGTGGTTACCACCCACCTCTGCCCCTAATTATGGCGGGAAGTGCCTTGTTTTTTCAAGGTTTCGACTCTTAAAGCCCTGTTTTGCGAGCGGTTTTAATCTGGTTCTCATGGCAATAACTTTCCCTGTTTTGTTTTAATGAATTAGAGGAAAGTAGGTAAAAAATACATTTGTAAAGCTTTCTTAGTGATTTTGAAACAGATACAGCGCACACACAGAGTTAGAGGACCTCTCTGCATTTACAAGGCGGGTATTTACACTCTCATCAGGTTTACAAAAGACAACATTTCAAAGCAGCTCAGAAACCAAAGTGATTATAGGATTTTAAAACTATTAACGCAGGCCATGGCGGCCATTGAAGGAAGGAGTCGCAATGGGCTCAAGCACACAGCTCGAATGGCATCACCCGTTGCGGAGAATCACAGTTGCACCAAAAAATGTTTGCGTTCAAGAGAAAATGGCGAATTACAATTTTATCTAACAAGACTTCGGACAGAACCATGCATGACAAGACAATATATAATTTAGAGGTAGTGCATTTAGAAACCACTGTTTATCAAAGCAGGTAATTTTACAGGAAATCAATTTCAAAGTTGGTGTGAGGAACTCATGGACTTTCTTCCCATTAAGCCCTAAGCAGTCTTTAATAAACTTGAAAATCATGATTTTTTTGCAACACTTTCAGACCAGGTTGTTGTGTTATTAAAAGACACAGTAATAATACTTGTTTATTGCTCTAACATAAGTAAGACTTGCAGGCAGAGCTATATGAGGAGCTATGCATCCACGGAGGCAACACTGAGGGGCCCCTGGTCCGGGGTTACAGGTTCTAAGGCCTGTGGCCTGGCTTTGCAATATCAGTTACAGCCAAGAGTCAGCCTTCCCATGAGCTGCTGTGGGCTTACCTGCCATCCTAGAAAATATCCATTACATAACAACGGGGAGACCCCAAAGAACCTGGGCAGCTTACGATACAGGCAACAGGGATCCAATCGGAAGACACAACGGAGAATTGTTTTACAGCGGAGACCAAATAAATCAGTTCCTTCTAATTTCCCTCGGACAGCCAAACTTTGATTCTATCAAAAATTAGAGGCCAAATTCAAGACACACACAAACGAATCCCCTGTAGGAGTTTTGAAATGGTGTTACAAAACGACAATGTGAATACATAATTTACATTCAATTCTTGGCTTTGTTGATGAAAAGGGGCTCATGTAGATTTGAAAGGAGAAAGAAAGAGAGTGGCACGGGGTATGGATACATTACATACACCACAGTGCAATGTACTAAACATATTTAGTACATGGCAAAAACTAATTTTGTTTAATCAGATCGAGGTAAAGTTATTCATTTCAAATTGCCCCTCTGTGAACAGTCTATTGAATCCAGGCCTTTCATATAGTGTCGACGTTTAGACCCGGCACGTAGGAAAGGGCCAGTCAGACCTATAGGGTATTCTTTTATGTGTGCCTTGAATCTGACCTCTTATTTGTTATTGAATCAAAGTGCTGGTATCCAAGGGAAATAAGGAGGAGTGGCTTGATTTGGCCCTCTGCTGTAATACAATTCTTCATTGTTTCTTCTAATTGGACCACTGTTACCCTAGAAAATATTTCACGTCTGAGAGGGGTGGGGCTTGGAGAGGGGCGGGGCTTTCAGCGCTTGACTGACTAAAGAGACCCACTCGCATGAGAGGGGTCAGGGCTACAACTTTCCCAGCTTAAGAAGCTCCTCCAACTCTTTTAAACATGAACCAACAAAACTTCTGAAACCACCGCTGCTGTCCTGGGGAGGCTGCAAAACGTTTAATGAGGGGGTGAAGTTCATCTCGCAAACAAGCTGGAAATCTACTCTATGTAGGGCTGTCCAGCTAACCCTGCGCTCACCAGGTGCTATTGGCGCAACGCCAACTGACCGTGTACAGAGAGCCGATGTCAAGTGGCACGCAGTGGTACTGCGTGAGTTGGCATGTCTGCATGTGTGTGCTGTCCCCAACATGAGTGAAGGCTTCGTTTCGGGTGTTCCCTGAGTCTGTCAGAGTCTTGTGCTCTGTTGGTTGAGAAGTACACACGCAGAACCCTCTAGGACTTTAAGATTGCTCAGGTCACTAAAGGGCAAAGCTAGGAAGGGCGATAAAAGGGGCACAAGGGCAGGATGGCACAGCTTCCCTTACGGTGTGAGGATTTTGCTCTCTACAGTTCCAGACTTGAATAGCCTACATAAGTGGTGGATGAAAACTGATGTTACAGAAACAGCAGGTTGCAGGTTTACACCCCTCGAATGAGGAATTACTTTGGAAATCAGTGTTTGTGCTGTGATCCCTGCATACCTTCCCCTTATTAGAGGCACTCTCTTGGATATACTGTACTGTTTTACAATGGCAAGATGTGCCAGGCTTAACCAAAACCTGCAGCGTTTCCCCCCAATACTTGCAATCCCGTTTCACCCGGTACCTCCCTCTACTGCCCAAATTGGGATTTATGAGAAACTTGTAATGAACAACTTGTTACCCTGGTTACCCTGGTTGTGCTGACTTTGGCTTTACGTAATCATGCAGCAAACCCACTTCCTCCCACAAGCACATACTGTGTATTTTCAGATCTGAACTTGGATGTTGCCTGTTGCTGAGAGGAGGTTGTGAACTCTTACATCTTGGATACTCAAACACATACACCCACCTCTTCAAGCAAGTCTGGTCTGTGGCCCAGCCTGGGTGTTACACTGCAAAAGCCGGGGTGAGACTAAAGACACCGACAGCCTGCCCTGCGCTTGACACAGGTTTAACTTTGTTTGCCCTCACCAAGCTAGGCCCTCTCCGAGGTGCACTGGTCTTCCTATAAGTCTAGAACCAGTAAGCTCCCAGAAAGCCTAGCAGCCATTATATGCAAATGAGGTGCCATCCTGTCGCATTCCCTGCATCTCTTATCCCCTTTCTTTTTCTTCAGTCCTTTGCCTTTAGATTTCAGGAAGGGAGGCCGTTGAGAATGCATTGGACTGTCTGCTAGTGGAGTAATCAAGGTAGCATAAGCCACAAAATTCATAAAGGCACGTGCTCGACAGGCGTAATCACTGTGTGAGAGTGAAAACTAAGCTAGAGACTAATGAGTGTCTGCTGTGAATGGGAAGGGTGGGGAGGCCCTTGCAACCACATCCAGGTACAGATAGCGGAAACACAGTTATCAGGAAACAATATAGCATAAGCCATTGAAATACCGTGAAAATTCAAATATCGACAAAACGACTAAAAAATAAGACTACCCGCCCACTACACAGACCTATCTGGATGACGTGCTCCCATTTAGTTTCAGGAAAACACAAGTCAGCAATACAAGGGAGCTTGGGTTTTACCTAATACCACAGTGCGCACAAGGTTAATATTACTTATGGGCCTTATACGAATAATGTGCCGACGAATGAGCCATGGACTGCGGTGCTGGAGGAGATGCTCGACCGTTCACAATGGAGTCAAAGGAATGGTAATGTACATGTGACCAGGAGAGCAAAAGTTAGCTTTACTCTTCGGGCCTTGGATGACTTTCTCCCATCACCGCTCGCCAGGGTGTGACAACATTGGCAGTGGGCCATAGAGACCCCAGGCCCTCATAGTTCAGCTTCCATGGAACAGTGAAAATAGTGCATACGGTGGTCTTTGTAGAGCTGCTCTTAAGTTAAAAGATGTGTTTGTTGATAGAATACTGAACTTGATAGTAACTCTTTAACATGGAGCATATGGAATATCTGAGGCACCACATTTAGCAATGAATGCCTTAAAAACGACTTTCCAGGCATAAAAGTTGTTACTATACCACTTACAGCTTGAACTTAGACTTACACGCTTTGAACTGCATTCTGCAAGCTCCTACTCTGCTGTCCTATCACGAGATATGTCCAAGCATAGGTATGTGTATTTGCATAGAGCAAACCTAGACTTAAGACAGCAGAGTGCTGTACAAGGTCAAGGGCAAAGATACAGTCAACAAATGATGTGCGAGGGAGCGGTGTTGTGGTCTGTTCCTGCACCATGATGTTGTGCTCTTTAAAGAGGTGCGTCTTCAACCCTTCCATGTGTTGGGGCATGGGTTTTGGCTAGTTTAGACCCAACGACGAGGAACAGTCTGTCAGAACTGGTCGCCACGCCTTTATTACATACCACAACACCTATGCCTCGGTGGCCTTCATCACTGAAGTGTATTTTGAGCCCAGGTTCACAGTGAGCTTGAAAGTTTTCCTCGAATAGCCCTTATTATTTTGAGTTACAAGTTGGGTCAGTGAGATTAGCACATGTATTGTTGTCGAGCGTAAGAGCACAGCCGAGTGCAACAATAAACGCACTGGAGCTGACCCAGGTCGTTGGAATACCAAGCTGCGAAAATTCACATCAGAACTTTCTCTTGCCTTTGTGATTGGACTCTGGCGCCCAGCTGTGGGTCTCCATGTTTGATGTGCCCAGAGCCCCCAAGATATACCTTCCTTGTGGCACCAACATTGGCATAAATGTGCCAGGGGTTCTTTGTTGATTCCTATTGTTGGCCATAGTCTTCTAAAGCACCATACACTGGCAAGCAGCCACTACCGACGGCCCGGTACTTGCTTTTAGAGGGCAGCAGAGAAACGTGGGCGCTTCCTGGCGGGTGCACGAGGGTACGCTTTCCAAACTAGATCCTGCAGGGATCTGAGGCTCTCTTCTCTGACGGACGGCCCTACTACGGACTAGACTGGGAATATTGTGACAAGAATTCTCGAGGGACAAGCTATGGAAAGGTACGTGTGTACAGGTTTTCTATACCTATACACGCACCTTGGTGATATTTTTCTTCGAGGTACGTAGATGTGGAGGTAAGAACAGTAAATTCATACCTCCCTCTGTGCACTTAGCTCCTCCATATATCGTCCCTCAACATTTTTTTTTTATCAAAACATATTTTCTTGTATTTTCTGCCACACTATGGCCTGAGAGGCCCAATCTGAATGTATATACACCATTACATATTGTCATGGCACAACTGTCTACGCTGATCTATTGTCCCTCGATATTCTGGTCACGCTATTGTGACTCGTCCATATTTTGGCTTTGGAGTCCCCTACCACAAACCCCTCAGACATGTACGGCGGCCCTCACACTCACTGTTCACACGGTGCAGAGAGCGGCGCACCCGGCAAATGTGCCCGGCTGAGGCTGCTCTGAGGGCGGCCCGACGACAGCTGGTTATGAAGTGTCGCGCCTGATGGTTTCCTGATATCAAATCTTGCCGAGCCTGTGGACACCGCTGGAGCTCTCACTTACCCTTTGGTAACAAAGGGACTGACGTGCGACGCTGCAAACTACCGCTCGGGAGGAAGAAATAGCGTTTCAGAAGGGAAACTGCACATTAGAAGCTGCAGAAAGCGCCACAGGCCGCACTCGCGAGGCTCCTGCCTCTCCAAGCGTATATGTGATTAGTAGAGAACTCACTTCCCCAATTCAGGGGGAAAGAGAGCGCTTTACAGCCCGTGAGAGCCTCGTTTCATAGTCCCAGTACTGGTGAAGCGCACCAGAGGGCACCCGTCTATTTACCATGCTGCGATAATGTGTTGGCGATGATGAGTACTGTTAGCAGGAGTTAGCCAGCTTAACAAAAAACATGCACGCTTTATTTCATGTTATAAACAAACACAACAGACAAGAAACTGACAAGTAAGCAACTGCACACTAGTGCGGTATTATAAATACACGTCATCAAAGACCACCAAAAGAATCACCCTAGTAATCACCCATTTAGAACCGTACACTTTTATGAAGTACTCATGAACATTTTTCACTTATATAGATGTTTACAACATAAATAAATATATTCCAAGCCAAATGTGCAAGATTAGCCCCTCCCACATATGGGTTTTCTCACATTTCCACATTTCCCTTTGCTTTAACTAGAGTTGAAAGGAAAACAAGCACAGACAAAGTCAATGGGTTTTGCCTATTTAAGAGCTATTGGCTTTGTCAATATGTTTTAGCAATGTTATACACCAGAGTGACTGCTGTTCAGCATGAGTAAAAGTTAGCGGGGCAAAGGAGAGTGGCGTGGAGTATCGTAAAGTGGTGTGTTAAGGAGTGGTCTACAGCAGAGTTCTGTGGCATGGAGAATAGCGAAGTGGAGTGTCATGGTGTAGTGTAAAGTGTTGTGGAGTATCGTGGAGGTTGTAGAGTGTTGTGGCATAGAGTTGAGTAGCATAGAGTGGAGTAGAGTGTCATGTAGTGGCATATGTATCATGGAGTGGTGTAGAGAAAAGCAAAGGGCCTGTGTCACAGAATAAAGAAGAGTAGAGTGGCGAGGAGTGGCATAGAGGGAGTTGCATAGAGCGTCACAGAGTGGAGTAGTGTCATAGAATGGCTTAGAGTGGAGTAGAGTGCAACAGAGGCGAATACAGTATCAGTAGAGTAAATTTTAATGGAGCAGACCATCATAGAGTGGAGTATTGTGGAGTGAAGCCTTTTAGAGTGGAGTGTATTAGAGTGGCCTGGAGTGAAGTGGCGGAAAGTGCAGTGGTGCAGAGTAGATTGTCGTTGAATGCCATGGCGTGGAGTGCATTGGTTTTGTCTAAAGTTGTGTAGAGTGCACTGGCATACAATGCAGTGACATAGAGTAACGGAGAGTGCAGTGGCCAAGAGTAGAGCGGTGCAGAATAGATTGCAGTGGCACAACGTGCAATGGCGTGGAGTGGTGCTGAGTGGAGTAAAGTGGCATAGAGTGGAGTGGTGCATGGTAGAGTGGAGTAGTGTAGAGTGGAGAGGTGTAGAGTACAGTGGTGTAGAGTGCAGTGGTGTAGAGTAGAGTTGAGTGGGGCAGAGTAGAGTGTACTGGCATGAAGTGCAATGGCATAGAGTGCAGTCATGCAGAGTATAGTGTCAGAGTGCAGAGTCGTAGGGTGGTGCAGAGTAGAGAGGTGCAGAGAAGAGTGGTGTAGAGAGCAGTGACATAGAGTACAGAGGTTCAGAGTAGAAAAGAGTGACGTAGCAAGGAGTGGCATAGAGTGCTGTGGTGTACAGTAAATTAGAATGCCGTACAGTGGTACGGAGTAGGGTGCAGTGGCATAGAGTGAACTGGCTGAGAGCAGAGTTGCATAGATTAGAGTGGGACAGAGGTCAGTGGCAGAAAGTGCTGAGCTGCTGAGCATCGTAGAGTGCAGTGGTGTAGAGTAGCGTAGAGTGCATTGGTATACAGTAGAGTAGCGTAGAGTGCATTGGTGTGGAGAAGAGTAGCGTAGAGTGCATTGGTGTAGAGTGCAGTGGTGTAGAATGGTACAGAGTAAAGTGACAGAGAGCAATGGTGTAGAGTGGTGTAGAGTGCAGTGGTGTGGAGCAGACTATAATGCCGTACAGTGTAGTGGTGCAGAGTACATTGGAATAGAGTGACATATACTGCAGTGGCATAGAGTAGATTGTTTCAGAGTAACGTGAAGTGGCATAGAGTGCAATGGTATAGAGTAGAATTCCGGTAGAGTGCAGTGGTGCAGAGTAGATTAGATAGGATTGGTGTAGAGTACAGTGGCATAAAGTGGGGTGATGCAGAGTAGAGTAGCATAGAGTTCAGTGTCGGAGAGAACAGTGATGCAGAGTAGAGTGACGTAGCGTCTAGAGGCAGAGTGAAGTGGTATAGAGTGGAGTGATATCAGAGAACATGTCATGAGTGATGTCATATGAGAGGTCATAAGCTGTGCATTGTGGGGGGCCCGTTATAGTTAGAAGCGGGGTGAATTTCTATGTTTTATTTTAGTTCAAAATGTTAATGTGATAACTGACATATTAACCTAACTATAAGGTTACTTTAACCTTTGTTTTTTCAGTGAATTTCTACTTTTTTTTTTTTTAAACGAAAACAGATATTTTTATCACACCTAACTATAGCTTTACTTTAACCTTTGTTTTTTTCAGTATATATATATATATATATATATATATATATTTTTTTTCAATGTTCAAACCTAGCTAAAAGGCTGATACGAGTGGGCATACAGAGGGGTTGAAGATGAGAATGTAAGAGTGGTAAGACCAGGCATATTCGGGGAACGTATACTAGGGTTATTAGAAAAAAGCAATGGGGAACAGATTACACGAAGAAGAACAGGTTCACAGATCAGCAGAGAATGAGGACGCAGTGTGTCTTGCAGTTAGTGAGGAGGCGCAGGAAACGTAACTGGAGAATGAATTAGCGGGAGAGGTGTGGGAGGACCAGAGATGAGGCATGGCTCAGGAGGAAGTGGTGGTAAAGAGTTTCTCTTTGGGTGGGTCCGGCAGCAGGGTGGTTATGCTGAAAGTCGCTGTTGTTTGAAGAGACAAGTCTACAGCTCTTTGAGAAAGTGGGGAGGGGAGAGGGCTGTCAGATTTAGACTAGGATGGAACCCCACACCATTAGAGGGTACCACAAAGGGCCTGGTGCCTGACTTTCTTCCTTAATTTTCTCACTACCAGTCTAATGATACTACTGCTACGCGTCTCACATGCTTGCACCTTCCTAGCTTCTCTTTGCTAAACTAGCTAAAACATCCCTTTACCCTATTTTGGAGCAAGCATTTGGACTCTAAAATACACAAACATCTTAATTTATTGTACTTTACACAGTTCTCTTTTCCCCATAACCTTTTGAAATCCAGCTCTCAAACTTTCCATCATTCATTATTATAAAAACAGCTGACCAGGGACTCTGTTTTTATATTTTTCTTTGTCAAATAAATAGTTTAATTTTGATTAGTTCTACCTTTGTCCAATGTGATACCCCAGGTCTCAACGGCATAACACAGACATCTACAGTGGTTCAAAAAACAGGGCAAAAGTGTTTGCTTTGCTTCTTGCACGATAAGGAATGGAGCAAATTGTATTCGTACCATGGTAAACACGGCAGATATTGATTCGACCATATGTTTGCGGTGCCTACATAATCAGAAGTGTATTAAATTCAATTTGTGCGCTTTTCAAACCTGAAAGGTGGGACTATATTTGAAGCAAAATCAACTTGGCCTATTTGGTATTGGATAGGTAGCAAAGTTAGAGTAAAATCTGTTGCTCTTTTGAGGATTATTCACGGGCAAGGATTTGCTTTGTTAAAATGCATATTGCCGTCTTGGAAGGATATATAAACAACACATCGGTCACATATAACCTCACACTGTCGTTTCTCATTTGTGCAACAGAGCATAAAAACCGATTCTAATAAAGAATTTAGCAAAATATATTTGCTAAAGTCGCTATTACACAAACAGTAAACTGTACACTTGGGTTTTACGCGTATTTTAGCACCAGTGCAAATACTCTGCACTTTAGCTCTGCAATGTTTACATTTCTATTTGGACATGTCATTCACTGACATTAAGGTGTGTCACACTCCTCACCTCAGGGAGGATTCCATGTATATCAGCTGGTGTGCACTAGACATCAAAGAACCACATGGAAGGACTTCAGCTCAGGCCCATCTATTTCATCTGACTGTCATCACTCCTTCATAGGGGCTTGTGTTCATGCCTGCTTCTGCTGTAGGTGTCACTGCACAAAGGGGCAGCTGGTCCTGCGTGGGCTGTATGTGCCCGCTCAGTGGACTGAACACTGACCGCTAGGGTACGCCACCCCTAGGCTCATGCACAGCATCCTCGCCTTGTATGCGAGTGTCAACTACTGAACATGTAGCAGGAATTTGCACTTGAAGATATTGAGCTGTTCTAGCAGAAGTAAACATGCCCTCAAGATCAGTCAATCAACTGGAATCAGGAGGTAGGAATGTGTTTTTCTGTGGGAAAAATAACATTTTTGCAAGAGTAGAAAATAACTTTCTTTAACAACATTAAGTACGAGGATATATTTTCATAGAGTATGGTGAACATTCACGCCCACAATGTGAGTTTTGTCATGAAATCAATTTGGGTGGCAACTCACTAAAATATTACAACTATTCCGTTAATAACGTGAGTGACTCGGGGATCCATCCACCACGTTCAATCTTGTGGAATTTGTTCCAACAACTTGGCCTGGAATTCTATATTCATAATGTGTGTAAATCAGTAAGGAAAAGCTGATTTTCAAATGTTATTTTATGTTATTTTATAACAAATTCATAGGGGATCCCTGGTAAACTCCCTGTAATATCATCTTCGTGCCCTGCATTGGCTGCCCATGGCTGAGAGGGTTAAGTTTAAAGCACTGGTCATTGCCCATAAAGCCCTACACAACTTGGGTTCCATCTATTTGCAGAGGCGGTTTGCCTTTTATGTCCCGACCAGAGCTCTCCGTTCATCAGCACTTATGTTGGCCAGGGTTCCGCGTTTCTCCCGGTCCAGGATTGGGGGCAGCTCGCTTGCGGTCAAAGCTGCCGCGGCCTGGAATGCTCTCCCTTTCTTCCTGCGCAACACTCAGGACCCATTCTGCTTTAAGCGTCTCCTTAAAACCCATCTGTTTCCATAGCCTCTTACTTTAGTTCTCCTCACTCGGCATCGCGCTGGGACACTCCTCGGAGTAACTATTGCGCGTTATAAATATATTTAACATAACATAACATAATATGGCATCACAATATTACTGATACCTCTGATATTGCTAATACAGGGTGCAGTATTACTGCACTGGTATACCCCAATGTTGTAAAGGGGACCCGAGTGGAAAAACATCTCGAGAAGATACGCCCTTCCATTGCAGGCATGAGCACAGTGACTTAAGAGCGGTCCTCTAAAGAAGACTGTACTCTAACCGGAGATATTCCGACAAACCAGAGATGTGCACATACAGAATTATAGATGGGTGACAGTGAATAACAGGGATGTTTTTCACCAAGGGGTCTTGTGGTTCATGAAAGAGACCACAAGACTGCACATAAAGTTCTTTATAATGGCACAGCGAGCCCTGAGTTGAGCATTGTCACATCACTGCAGTAGACGACAGGCTTTGTTTCTCATTAGTGTGACATAATTGCAGTGAATAACAGCATTTTGCAAAGTCCGTTTAGGATAGAAGATGGTTATGGGACCTATCACGCATATAATTATGGCTTGGTAACAGAGAATAGCAGGAAGGGTTTTCACTGAGGGGTTCTGAGTGATATCAAATAGACAATGAGAGTGAAGCTCGAGTTGTCTATGGTGTCACTCAGAGCCCAGAGGTGGAAAACATCCCTGTAATTCACTTCTCACCCATCTATAATTTGATGTGGTGTAGCCCCCCTTCAAATCATCTGCCACTATTGTCAGTACCCGCGTAGGGGAAGAGAAGTAGTAGGTGATCCAAGCACAAATGGACCTCTACACCCAAAGATGAAAAAAGACGTGGCCTCCTGTCACCGACCCCCATCACCCTCTGCGTATACCTTCTCTTCCCACCCAAATTGAAAACAAATATCTGGCCACCAACTACCATTCCTGCCTCCCTTGATATCCCCCCTGCCAAAAATAAACAATACTTAGCCTCCTGCACCTACCCTACCACTTTCTTCGTTCCTGCCCCCACCCGCCCAAACTGAAAACATATTCTTGGCTTCCTGTCACCCACCCCATCCTCCCTCTAAATGTACACGCCCCCTCCTCCTGCATATAGGTAAAAACAAATACCAGGACTCCTGCCATTCACCCCACCACCCTCTTTGCCTTCCCCAACGCCCAGCTCTCTGCTCTTAAGAGTGGAGGCCTGGCTCCACGCGGCACTGCTGGTCTTCTCTTGTCAGCATGGGTCTCAGTGATCAGCGCTGGCAGGGAGATGTGGTGGTTGGCACAGGTACCGCACCGCCTGCGGTCTCACACTTCCATGAGGCGGAAGAAGGTGGGTGAGTCTCCCATTCTGCTTCTGTGCATGGGTCGCCACAGTCCTGGGCGCAGTGCGGAAGCACAGGGAACAAGCGTTTCCCCTGCTAATGTAACAATGGAATCCAACTTTTCTTCCTCACGGTTGTCATAGCAGTAAGTAACTGGCTTTCATTCTGATAATGCAAGTTTATGATATCCAATGGAAGCTATATAAAAATGCTTATATATGATAAGAGTTATAAATGTGAAACATCCATGCATTATTGTATAGCCATCTGCCATGCTGCACTTCTCTACATTCTCTTTCTCACCACCATACTTCTCTGTACCTTTCTTCTCTACACCCCATCCCTCCCTGAACTGCACTGTATGTCCCTGGAGATCTGTTTACATGCCTGGGTGTCTCATTGTAGTGACTGTGCTGTTTGCCCATCAGACCCAAACTCCCAGTGGCAGTGCACGCACCTATGAAACAACAAGCTTAGTGCAGAATGCTAACACTTACTGCCCCTACTGTGGCATCCTAGAACATTCTGGATTTGGAGCAAACCCTTTTGTGCAAGCCCGAGACTGTCACATTCTAATTGTGCCTGTTGTTTGTTGGTGTTTGGCTGTGTGAGGTTAGCAGAGGAGTTGGGTCGATATTTAGTTTAGTAGCGGGGTGGGTCAGGTGTTTCATCCTTAGCACAATCCTCCTGATCCCTTCACTTTCTGCATTATTTCCACATCTTATCACATTTTACTTACAAACAGGTCCATGAGCAGGTGGTCCAGTGTCGCCTCGATGTCATCCAGTTTAGCTGCTAGGGTCATTCTGGCGGCAGGTGCTTACGAGCAGTAAGAAGTCAAGGGTGTCCAGTTCTTAAGGTTGTGCACACCGGTAACCAGCCGACCAATGCAGAGTGACGCAGACAGCCCTTCACGGCGCAGTCCTGCAGGCTACGCGCCGACCGGAAGCCCGCAGCACCGACGAGCAGACAGTCCCATCCCATGCGAGCACCAGGGCACGAGGCGCGCCCACTCCTCTCTGACCCCTGCCTGGAGTCGTGCAGTCAGGGCCCTGGCACCGCATCTGCGACAGGCCGTGGAAAAAATAGAGCGAAAAACAAGGGGCAGATAATGAAATAGGCTGCCCCGGGCGAGCTATGAGCGATATTTATAGGGCTGCCTGTTTGGACTCCAGTCCATTTCCCTGTTCTGTGGTGACCTTTCATAAATGGCTCGGCACAGAGGCGCGTATTGTGGGACGGAGCGGTGGCTCTCGCGAAGTTTGGCTGTGACCAATGCAGGACGGTTCACACAGGCGCTCTATCAATAGTGCTTTGTGGAAGCCCCCGGCTCCTTTCTGTGGCGGGTGACAGAAAAGAGCCCCGCCTTGTGAAACACAGGATAAGACGGGCGCTTCGATGCTATATTGTTTGCAGCTACGCTGTGGTGTTCTTGCCACCGCGCGAAAATATCAATGCGAGGCATGGAGTAGGTTCTCGAGACAATCTATGAAATGCGGCATGCTTCACACACTTTCAAGTATATTTTTAAGGGACAATAAGATTCTAACCCCAATTTGCCCAGAACACTAGACACAAGGCTCCCTTTAATTTTTTTTTATTCATAGGGATATATAACAGTACAAAAAAAGTGAACGTTAAAACAAAAAAAGTCGATATTGTGCACTGGGGCCCTCCACTCTTTTGATTATCGGAACTCTCTACAGTGGGCATCTCCGGCCTTGGGAAAAAATACTGTGGTGAAGTCAACACTGTGACGAAAGTTATGCAACAGTAGGGTAGTTCAGCTAAGCCACGGTTTAGGGTTCCTTATTGTGTGACCCCCGAGGACAATACTGGGAAAACCCGAGACCTGATTTTCAGGATTTCCCGAGGATAGATGCAGCAAAGACTCAGTATAAAAACAAAGAAGTTCTGCTGTACATATATGACTATCACTCCTCGCGCTCAGTCTACAGTAGGGGTGCCTGGTAACGTTAGCATGAAGGCTGCTCTTGTTTACACACGTCATGGCTTGTGTTGCCCAGTGGCGTGGAGATCGGTCGTGATAGCCAGATGTCACCGATACAATTGTGCTTTCAGACTATTCATATCTTTCCTACTACAGTTTGGTTCCATTGTGCAGTCAACAACACTATGGCTTTTTAAATTCAGATCTTAATTAAGACCCTGTACTGTTGCCTGGAGACAGAAGACTTTGTTTAGGTGAAGAGGGCCTCACTTCGATGGTGCATTTCAGTGGAGTAATGCAAATGATGGCGCCCCCCCCTGCAGAAGGCACAATGGGGACCCACTGAAAGGTTGCCCCTCCCACACACTGCAGGGGCCTGCTTGGTAAAGCAGAGTGGCTTTCCTGAGTGTTTAACTATTTCTTATTCCATGCCATTGCATGCGGTCTGCAAGGTATACAATGAACCTTGGCCCCCCTGCACCGTGGGCCCTGCAGGGGCCTCCATAGAGCCCCCGGTGAGCCTTCCAACCCCTGTGAACCACTTCACAGGCCACTGCCCAGGATCCCTTACCCTGCTGCCTGCATTCCTGCACCTCTCATCTCTGCACCAACCTTTGAAGATCCAGATTCTTGTGGTATCATCTTCTTCTTTCCCTGTCTGGGTTCTCTCCAGGGCTGTACCACAGGCGTCGCGGGTGGCTCCCCATCTCCAGTGCGCCCCCTCAGCACAGCATTACGGCCGGAGAGCTCCTGATAGTGTCCGGAGGGGGCCCCTCCACGTACATTGCAGGGGGCCCCCTCAATTTTCGTTAAGCCACTGGTTCTCCCTTCACTCCTTACACAACTTCTCAATCCCAGTAGCAGTGTCGTGTGATCATGGGTGTAACGCAAGCAAGGAAGGGGAGGTCCCATTCACTTGTTAGGTAGAAAAAACAGCCAATAATGTGGGGTAGAGTCAACCCCTCCTACCTTTGTACCCCAGTGCCACTTGCTTGGTAGCAACTTGGGTCCTGTCAATCCTGCAAGCCTTGTGCCGAACCCTGGTGCCTCCATGGCTACCATTACTTGAATGTATTTGCCTTCCGCTTGCTCCAACTAGTGTTTAGCACTGTGATTTCAGCGTGTGCTGCACCTGTGGCTGGTTTACACATGACCACATACAATGTAAGTGTACCTGTGCATTTAACATGCCTTTAGAAGTGGTTCTTACATCATCGGTGCACATTTTAGTCTGCACTTTAAATCCTGATTGGATCTGTGCATGACTTCTTTATCACTTGCACAGGCAGCATCTTGGAGTGTGATGCACAAAGATCGAGGTGCAAAGCTTCCCTGTTTCTTCCACAGATGCAGCTGTTATGTAGCTCTCTGTTTTGTGTTAAGATTGATGCAGGAAGCAGTCGCGATGCGAAACCAACATTCATAGGAAGTCACAAAAAGGTCCTGTCATTAATCTGCACGATAAAGGATTCCTTCTGCGACTCATTGCACATGGCTGCAAGCACAGGGATGAGAGGCTGCGATGGAAAGCAGTCTTCTTTCTGTACAATTACATTTACAGTATGCCTACTTGTAAGTCATGCCTACCAGACAATGGAAGCTGTCTTGTTGCAAAAGACCTATTATGGGCTTACCAATAATTTACAGGGGCATATCCTGTCTCTTCCTAACTCCACCTTTTACCCTACAGGTAACTCGTCTTCAGATAGGTACCAGTCACCAGGGGTGGGAAGGAGTACCCTTACTTATACAAAATTACCATTGTTCTGACCCTGTCTTTTTTGTTAAAAGGTGAACCGGCAGAAGAACACACACCCCCGTCATCTAGGTTCCTCTCTCCCGGCCCCGGCCTTCTCCCTTGGTTTTGTTGATGCACATACAGGTGGGCGGAAAGGTACAGCAGAGGTTGTTCCTATTGTCTCTGCAGGATCACTCCGCGAGCCGCAGGTAAGGCACCCGTCTAGTCAAGGGATAGGGACTGAATCAAAAATTAAAATTGAGATTCTACTCATAGCATCAGGCTGAGCTGTCGGTGGTGCCCATGGCGGCTGCCTGCCTCCGCTACACCGGCAGCACTGGTTCACAGGATGGACGCTGTCCATCATGGAGAGCTTCCACTTAGCGAATCAGTATGCCAGCTTTGATAGGTTGGTAATTTTTTTTTTTTAACCGAGTTTTATATAGCGCGAACTTGACCCGAATCGGGTATCAGAGCGCTTTACATAGCACCAGTTACGTTACACGAGGACACATTCATTTTTGTTAGGCACAGGGAGATTAAGTGATTTGCCCAGAATCACAGGATGTTCAGCGTCATTGCCGAGACTTGAACCCAGTTCCCCAGATTCGAGGTCGACCGCCCTAGCCGTTAGGCCAACTCCTCTGATTTAGGACTCTAATTACACTGTGAATGAGGAGGCGCAGAATGCCTCTCACACACCCTCTCCACTCCTATTCACAATGAGTCGCAAACTGCACAATGCAAGCAGAAAAGAATTTTAGGACTTGCAAAGAAGCTTTTGCACATTGTGTCTTGCGGTTTTTGAGTTGCAAAAGCTGTGATATCGTAGATCACAGGCTTTGCAACTGCAAAACAGTTTCGTACATTTAAAGCTTAGCCCTTACACTACACTTTAATACACTTCTTCCAAGGTCCATGTTCTATTAAAATATCACAGAAAATGAGATCTGACACCATTCTTGTAACGGGTAATATAAAAGTGGCCTTGGGATTAGAACTGAACTAGGTAGGGTTAGATGAGTCCAGGTTTTGCAGGTCGTGCTCAAGCATGCAAGTTAGCTTAGTGATCTGTCACTCGCCGCTGCATCTGGAGGGATCTACAGGTCACAAGCTGGAATCCAGATAAGGTCGCTCAGTCTTCCATCCGTCTGGGACCAGAGTACGGAATATTATCAGATCGCGTAATAGCTTAGCTGGCTGCTTACAGTGCCTAGAAATGGCAGAAGCACAGTTAGAAGCTCTGTATTATTAACCCATTGAGACATCTCTCTGATCTTTAATATTTTTCTCTGATGTTAGTTTTCTTTGAAGCCAATCACAACAAACCCGAGCAGCGTTGGCCCTAGGACGAATGCACATGTGTTAATATTGCAAATGTTGAATAACAGTGCTCAAACTTGTGCAGTTCCACGGCTCGGGAACCACTGTGCATACACCAACCAGAAACCATTATTTGACATTGGCGCCGTTGCATACGTGTCTGCATTACTCTGCAGATCCCTCTTGGGAGAAGCTGCTCGTTCTGAGCCATAATTAAACTGGTTCAACCTATTGCCAGATAATTCCTACATGACCACGCAAACCCTGATGAAGTTCTATTGAGGATGAAACGCGTTGGCTGGACTGAGGTGCGAAGTATTGATGAAACATAAATAAAGACATTCTTATTGGAAATCACATTATGGCTCCCTCCTCTTACATGGACTGAAAGAAGAACATTGTGTGCTGAAATTGTGAAATACTTGGTGTTCTCTCTTTAGTAGAGTTTCTTTAAAGGCTTTTCTATCAATGTTGTTGGGTTGCAGACCTCCAGTGAGATAATGAATGCCAGTACACACAATGTTGTTCTTTTCTGCATTCGTTCGTATAGTTATATATAGTGTGCCAGCTCCTGGGGGCGTCAGAGCAGTGTGCTGGAATGGGTTGGTATCGGCGAGACCACACCAGACACAAAGCATCGTAGAAATGCACAATTTCAGATGTGACAAAGAGAGCACAGTTTGCCAGGCAGCCTCCCCCACAACCCTGCTCTCTGTACAATGAACAACGCACTAAATAGGAAGTAGTTATTTTTCTCCGAAATGTGCTTCCAACAATGGCTTCCTCCTTGTTGTACTCACATTATTCTACTTGCTCTGATTGCTTAGTTGTATCCCTCGTTTATATCGAGTTTTCCCGTCTCTGCTTGTTATTTAGGCCTGCAACAAGCACCGTCAGGTCCCGTAGACCCTTCTAATAATGTAATTAAATGGACACCTGTGGAAAGTCCTGAAATAGCGGCATGACACCCAACCCTCAGATATGGTACCCTTGCCTGTCTTCTTGCGGGCCTGACTGCACTAAACACATGATGCAAATCATATTCCTTAAAGGAAAAGCCTCAAGATAAATCAAGACTTACAGGCTTTGTCAAAGCTTGTCTCTTTAACCGCTGCTCCTATGGCCTCACTCTCCCCAGTGTCGCTGTGCCCAACTTCCCAAGCTCACCATTCCTCTCTTCTTCAATATGGGACCCTCTCTCACCCCCTCCCTCTTCTGCTTTGACCTCCCCTTGTCCACTTCTCACTGTCTTTGCACCGAACCCCAATGATCTGTCCTGGTGTCACCCGCCCCACAGCCCGAAGTCCCTTCACACCTGCGCCCAACAGCTTCAGCCAGGACCAAGGAAGCCCATACAGAATCAGATCGATGACTGGACTCGATAGAGGATGGCCTCCTTGGACGTCTTCATGTTTTGGTACTGAGATGACTGAGATTGCGTGGCTCTCTGGTTCATATCTGGTTCTCATTGGCACTGGGACAAATTGATTTCCATCAAGTGATTTGTTTGACATCCCTTGTAAAAGGAGTTGATCCTCTCACACCATTTTCCACCAGTTGGGCTCCCACTATAAAGAAGCCTTTGACTTCATCCCAGTTGCCATGAATTACTCTTGCTGGTGATGGCCGTAGAGGTGCTGAGGCCTGACTGAGAAGTGTGTCTGCTCTATGGTCAATCGTGAACGTGCACTGATGGTGGCATCAAGTGAGAATGATGTGCCATTGGGTAACTCAACGTACCTGTGCCTAAATATAGCACCTTCCAGGAGCACTATATCCAACTCTGAATCCACGCGGCTGTCTAGAAGGGATTTTTTTAGTGTGTGCTACGCAAACACACTCATTCCTCATAAAGGTCATCACCCCGTCAAGCCACCATCACAGTGGGCACAGATGTTCACGGCTTTCATCTCCTTCCACAGGCCTACTCTTGTAAACGTACCTTCAGCACCATCTTGTGTTAATGACACCGATGATCTCAGACTGCGAGAAGACACCCATCAAACCATGGCATACACAGCGATCAATAAAACCTTCATGTCAGAGTGATTCAAACGATGACAGAGTAATTTAAGACATTTGGTAACATTACAAAAATGGCTTTTGCTCCCTGCTTATTGTGCAGTATAATTTTCTGTTTCATAAAGACATGAAGTTCAGGTTACCCTATCTTGACATCACAAACCTTTGTTCCTTGTCTTGTGTTGAGACTGATATCTGGCATAAACACCCTGATGTCCTTTCCAATAGTCAGTTCCTGATCAGTGTGCTGTTTTTACTCACCGCCGTTGTGCAAAAAGGAAACACGCCAGATATTGTGTCATTAAAATCGAATTCCAAGTACCTTAACTTGATCCTAAATATTTATGATGTAGTCCGTCCTTAGTGTACACAACCTACAGAGGTGTAAACATCCACATAAGCACACGCACGGCTCCACAAGAGTGGAGAGAAAACCCCACTTTCAAGCAGACTGAAGAAGCCAGAGATCTCGTTCCTCTTCTGTCCCAGTTCACCAAACAATAAGGTTCACAGGCTTCAGACTCACCAATAGGCGCATTCTGACTTTTCACACTTTTTGCTTTTAACCCAAATATGTTCCTCTATTTTTCTCCATCATTCTCCCGTTTTTGGGTACACTGAGTGAGACCTTGTCCACGGTTGTATCCTCTCTCCCATACTCCTCCATCTCCAGACCCCCCGGAGCTGGCTATCATGTGCACACGCATACCTCACTATGCATGGATTTAAGAAGATTCTTAAATGACACACTCGGCATCCTCGTACTAACAGGAGCATGCTCTCTCTTTATCTCTTCCTTGTGCTGGCCCAGACTACTCGCACTGATCTTTAGCCTCGCTCCATCGTGCGATCCACTCTCGCTCTCCTTGCTGCTTTGTGCCCCCTTCTGGTCTTCCCTCTCAAAAGTTACTAGTTCCTACCCCCTTTTTTCTTTTCAAATCTGCTACCCCTTTTTTCTGCTCCCACTTTGCTTTCTCCTAGCCTAGAAGAATGCCTTATTTCACCCCTCCCTATCAAATCCAGACTTTGTTTTGTTTCCTCTTTTTGCTGTCTGACACTTTATTCATTCCACTAGAGGTGGGCCAGATTACCCAAGGTCTGTATTGGTGCAGTCCGATTTAGCACCATTTCCTTTAATTGACCAATAAGTATTCAAAAACCCCACTTACAAACCAGTGCAAAGTGGTTAGTGTGAATATCAGTGCTAAAGCCTACTCCCGCTCTCTCTCTCTCCTTTCCCCAGGTCTTTTCCCATCTTTGAAGATTTGTAACAGAATTGTTGTGTCTGGGAGCTCAGGAGCCAGCGCGCCATGTTTCGTCTTGCTGTTGCCGCTTCTACAGCATATACCTCTTGAATAAAGAACATTATCTACTCTTACTTGGATCTATCTTCATTCCGCGATTAGAAGGATCTTCCGTCTGCTAGCCCATGAATGCCACTCGCCACGTATCATGCAGGGACTATCACTCCCCATCTCAAGAATGTCACGGCTAAGTATCTAGTTGGCCTGCCTCCCACACCATTTCAGTATTGCATATGCTTGGGGACCGTCTTTGCCTATCATCAGCAATGTAAAGATCGACCATCTGTCTCATATCATTTCATGTTTCTCTCTGCTAAGTGCCTCATGATTGGCGGGGTCTGCTACTAGCTACCTCAGAAATGTGGCTGGCCAGGGCGTTACATGGCCCACATTAACTATCCCATAAATTAGCGATCAGCAGAATGTTCCTACCCGTCGCAATATTTTTAATGTTTATTGCCCTGCAGGACTGGTTTTCCAACATGTCAAGCTTTTCGCTATCGAGTAGGGTCGGCTGCAATCATTTAAATGCTGCTACTGCTCAATGCCCAGCATGGAAAAACGCCATCCATCATAGACTATCAGTGCCCACTCCTGGCCACCTTAGATTGTCAGTGCACACTCTCTGTTTGATTTGCCTTACACCATCGCACTATTATGTATGGCCAGTGCACAACAGGTCATTCATCCGACCTTCTGAGGACTGGACGGAGTACGACTAAGGTCCCCACCAGAGCCTGCAATGCATCATCTCAGAATAGTTACTGTTCTCTACAAATCTGACATGATTCCTTGCACTTTAGAATCCTCTCAATCTATCGGTCACCCAGGCTTGCCTCTTGATGCATCACGATTGGCAATGGTCAGTACACAACAGGCGCTCCCTCCCTCCTTTGCTGCCCCTCAGCCTGACTCACGCTTTCTTAAGTGCCTCACTGCCCAGTGGGAATGTCCTGCCATGACTTTTGCATGTTAATTCTCAGATCCAAATGGGACCCACCTTATGCACGGCGTGATTATCAGTGCCTAGCGTGCCAGATGGCGTTTCTTCGATAGCCTTGAGAGAGACAGGTGCTGGCCACTGATTATCAGTCTCATCGCCATGTTTAGTGGGCTGAGGCCCATTACAGAGGAGGGCCTTCTTTCCACCACTTCAGAATTGCCAATGCATAGAGTCCTTCCGAGCAGTAGGGCTCCACCTTCCAGTGTCTTAGGACTGTTGATGATCAGAGATCAGTAAGCCACACAAACCTTTATGAAAATTGACCAGTGAATATTTGAAAAAGCCCACCTCAAGTTCGTGATGACCTGGCAATATTTACAGCTCAAATATGGCCTTGAACATTCAAGAAAACAATTACAAAAATCATAACATGTTAATTGTATTATTGATTGGACGCTTTGCAAGTGTTAATAGGATCCCACAGGATTATGCTCAGGATCTCCTGATCTCCACAGCCCCTTACTTGCCTCTCACACACTCTGCAAACAGCACTGCCGCTGCTCCGCAATCATAATGTGAGGTCTGTCTTCTGTATTGCGGACGAGAAGTCCTTCTAGTATGGCCATAGAGCAAAAAAAGCAGCATGCTTTGTAATATAGGACACAGGCCTTCGATCACGATTGCCGGGCGGCGCAGTCCAAGTGGGTGCGACAAGCTTGCAGGTTGTATGTGAAAGGGGGGCATGAGGAGGATAAGGGAGCAGGCTACCTCCTGCACAGTTGTGCAGGGGCCTGCCCTTCTCCTCACACATATACAGCAATGATTGTATGTTTTAACATTCCAGACAAACTCGACCAGCACCCTTTGCAAAGGTTTGATGGTATTTCAGACCCAGAAACTATAACAGGTTTAGAGGTTTGTCAGAATCTAGTGTCCAGTGGCCAGTAGGGCTTAGTTCTTGTACCCCCAGAATCACTAATGCCCAGAGCCCTGCAGGGATCGAATGCCCTCCTCTGTAGATTATCACTGTCCAGCAGCCAATGTCCTCAGCCTCTCAATGTTCTGCAGAACGGAAAATATCAACTCTTACTCCAGATGCAATTTAGAAATGTGACTCCAAACCAATTTTCAAAAAATCAAAATAAATATTCCGCTTTCTACTTCCTATTCTGTTTATGAAAACTGCCAATTTAAGTGTATCTATTTTTTTATCAAGTCTTTTAGTGTTCTTGGTGTTCAGAGGCTCTGCATCCCTCTTTCTGGGGACAGGAGTTTGAAATACAGTAATAAAAGAACATGTTTGCAATGGCTTCTGTGTTAAAAGTGAATTTAACTGAATCGCTCTATTTAGAAATCTAAATAGAGTGATTTGCTGTCGATTTACGATTCTAAACAGATGCATTTATACCCAGAGAATAGCAGTTTGTTGCTCGCAGAATGCCTGGTGTTTCAGCTGTTTCTACAGACCCTTGAAAG
This sequence comes from Triturus cristatus, assembly GCF_964204655.1. Taxonomy (NCBI): domain Eukaryota; kingdom Metazoa; phylum Chordata; class Amphibia; order Caudata; family Salamandridae; genus Triturus; species Triturus cristatus. The sequence goes on along the minus strand of NC_140585.1, from coordinate 595,637,052 downwards.
AGTGGTACTGCCTGAGCTGGGAGGCAGGTTGTGATAATAGTCTATCATTCTCCTCCCTGAAGTCTGTACTGTCCACTAAATGAAGAGAACCAACAATTGGGCGTGTCACTTTTTCATAGACAACGCAGTTTAGTCTCAGCAGAGCCAGAGACAGGCACGCATACTCTTCTGTATTCCGAAGAATGCAGTTCAAGATGGTTACAAAACCAGCCGTAGAAAGCCGGCTCTCTATATAGTGCACTATAATGAAGTACACTGTGCAGTGAGCCCCCGACTGGTTGACAGAGGCAAAAGTAGATAATACTAGCGCTCTATTTGTGGTAATGTGGGTGAGCAGTTAGGCCTATCAGAGGGAGTGCTAAGCATTTGTTGTACTCACAGAAGCAATAAATGAGACACACTCTCAAAGAATAAATCGAGACCAATTTGCAAAAATTACACGTATTTATATATATATTTTCGAACCAAGAACTTTGTTCACAGGGAAGTACTTAATTTCTTATAAATTATTAAATTTCGGTTAATAGTCCACAGTCATGCGCACTTATACACATGTATTCCTATGAAAGGAAATAGCAAAATGCATAGAAAAGTGCACAGATGGTTCGAGGGGTTAACCTTCTGGATTTGGAGTTGTAACACACCAGTGGTTCATCAGGAGAGTCCCGGATTCGGCCAGGAGCAGGGTGCTGCAGCGCTATGAAGAAGGGGGGTGGGGGGCACCTAGAAACGGGCTGCAAAGGGGGCACTTGTAGGCAAGTCCAAGAGCTACCAAACGGGGCCTCAGGTCGCAGGGCATTTGAGGATGGGAGAACAGCGGGTTCGTCAGTACCCAGGCTGGGTGGGCAGGGTGCAGAGCAGGTTGATCAGCCAAGCTCAGTGTGCAAAGGCGATCTTCGCGGTCAGGGGCAAGCAGCTTGCAGGGACGATTTCAGGACTACTGGGCCACTCATGGAGTAGGTCTCCGGTGTCTTGACGTCCCTCGCCTACACCAGTTGACTCTAAAAAAAGAGTGCCAGGCACACAAAACAGCGAGCGGATCTGGGAATTTTGGGGCTAAATGCATGATGGGAGAAGCAGAAGGTTTTACATGTGTTTCACTCATGGCCGAGTGAAAATTTAGTTTCGGCTACTGGACTCATACAAAGTCTAGATCAGTTAAAGGAAAGTTTCATGGCTACCTGAAAAGTGTAGCTATTGAAGCCTCTACTCTTCGCCGGTAACAAGGACGTTAGCATCGTGGGATAAGCATATGCGAAGAAAGGGCTTTCCTTCCTACCCGTCCCTACTCACACCATCTATTAGCGAACCAAATTTCATCCCAGCACTTAATGAACCCCAATATGCAAATTGGCAATCCGCATGGGTGCAAGAGGATCGACATTTCCTCTATGAAGAAGACTTGAAACAGCAGATGTAATCAGGGTGTGGACTACCAGGCACCAGAAAATGTAGAGCCCTACAGATTAAGCTATCAAAGAAATCAATTAGAAACCAAGCAAGCAAACCTGTGACTTCATTAAAAAAATTGTTACTTTCCAAAACAGTTTATAAACATATACTGTCATATATATACAGACTTTAACCAAACCCCTATGCAAGATCAGGCCAGAAAAGTTCAGAGTCAGATCTAGGCAGACAGACAGTTGTCAGAAAGGTAGTGAAGTGAGGTTCACTGCAGGGCCAAGGCGAGCATATCCAGTGTAGTTCTCAAAGAAACTCTGACCAAGATAGTAACTTATTGGTACTGTGCGCCAGAAAGAATTTATGAATGGGGTGAAGAAAAAAAAAGTTGGTGAAGGAGCTGCGGCGGCTTCGGATCTCTCTTACACTTACTTTGGCACTGACCAAAACTCAAACGAAATTGGAAAGAAGTGTTAGATGACACAGACTTAATGCTGAACATCACGGTCCTTAGATTCCTAGTACATATAACATTGTGGCTCGCGTATTAACTTTCATACCCACTGAGGTTCCTGAGGGGCATGCTGATTACAATGCTTCTATGAGCTGCTAAACTAGCAATTCGATCCTGTGTGAATCTGAAGAAATTCCTTGCCACAGATCTTGGATATACCGTAAATGGAAGTTAATTGACCTAGAAAACTTGTCAATGGCCGTACCACGCATCGGGCGTTTCTCCTGAAGGCTGGAAGGGTGGGAGGCCGCTTTTGTTACTAGGGGCTGGTTTTAAAGCAGTGCAGAGTTCCTTGTATATCCAACAGTTTTCAGGCAACAATAAAAATGCCAAAATAACTCTAGTGATTAATACATCTGCTGATCCGAGTTTTGTCCAGTGGCATTTTTGACTCACCTAAGGTAGCACAGAGGGTTAAAATGCCTGCAGCAAAGGGCGTGTATTAAGCAGAACATAGAACAGTATTTCTTGTGCATAGCTTAGTGGGTTACTGCTTTTGTCACAGAGATCTTTTTGATACTGTGCAGTTCATACGTTACAATCATAATCTAGATTAGAAAGTTATGTTTTTTCCCAGTCTTTCATTATCCTAATTTTGCTAAAAAGGGATTGTTTAGGTAGAAAGACATTTTTATTAGTAAAGGCAACTCTAACCACTGTGTTACATTCTGAATCCTGAGCTTGTGCTTCACAGACCAAGCACTCTTAAAAAAATGCCTACTAATATGGATGACGAAATCCTACATGTGTTATGTAACATTGTCTATACACTGATTTACACACATATGATTAATTTTCTCTGTATGTGTATGTGATTCTCCAACACCCTACAACCAGGCACTATAAAAAATATTTAAATACATGTGCGAGAGGGGCTATGGAGAGATGAGAGACACTGTTGGAGGGTGACATTGAGGGAAGCATTAAAGAGTACCAACAAATATTGTTGCATCCTGGTGCAGTGTAAGGTCATCATTTAATATGCTTTAAAAGCTAATATAATTGTATATATAATGAAAAATGTGTTGTGGAAAGCACAAGTTTTGCCTTTTCCCCCATATTTTCTTGAGAGGGAGCAAACCCCTCCCTTCCCAACCCCACTTGTAGTGGGCAGGCTTGCTCGCTCGCTGTGCACCGTATGGAGGATGGTCTAACAAAATTTGCCAAGCCTGCTTTGGGTTCCAAGTCCAGCCCGCCAATGACTGCGGCAAAAAGAGGCTACCCTAGACTCTCTTGGAAACCCTGCTTTGCATTAATTTCAACTGAATTTAGAGTAATCACGTGCCCTAAATATCGTAGAGTGCTGCAATCATACCCAAGTCTGAGCTAATGGCCCTGTTGAGATGTGGGGGATCAACGTTTGCCATCAGGAGCATGGACAATGCGGCCTAGACCTGGGCGAATAATTGGGACTACGTTGCTAAATTCTTCCTTAGATATGCAAGGGGCAGTAGTGGGACAGTGGGAGGGCGTAATTTGGGAGTTTTATTTACACTTCATACTGTTCCATACCACACGCTGGATATGGGTGAAGATGAGAGTCAATAAGCAAGCTGTTCATAGATTGTTTCATCAACATTCATCACCCCGCAGGCTAGTGTTGTAGGTGGGTGTGCCAATCAAAGAATCTTGAATAAAACAGAATTGGTCCATAAAAAGGACATTGATGCATTTTACGAGTTCCCAATTGAGACTATTTGCAACTCGCAGTTAGGAAGTCACAAAATGTGATGTATCAATATGTCTCAGACATATTTAGTGATTCTCAATGGGTTCGCAATTGACCTGACTCATCATTAGTCATTAGCTAGGTCATAATATGTGACCCATTGGGATTGGCGTGTAATCACAGGGATGGTGGCCTGCTGGGGTCAGCAGACCACCATGTCTGTGATTGCTTTTTAAATAAAGCATTAAAAAAACACTTGCGCTGTACTTAGGAAATCTATTGTTTCTATTATAAAGTTAAAAGGGACTTACATCCCGCCTCCTCTCTTTTCTGGCTTCTTATTGGTTCCTGTGTGTGACGCTTACCTTTCCTCCATTTCTATTGGCTGTAGCCTATTTTCCTGCATTAACCAATGCTTGTTCCTCTGACTGTTTCTCTTACCAGTTTCTAGCCACCAAAATACTGTCAACATCCACGTTGGTGATATTATATTTTCATAACGTTTTGCCATTTACTATTGCAGCATATTTATATAAAAATGTATCACCCGGAGAGATTACATGATTTGCATAGAATCACAGATCCCCAGCTCCCGAGTCAGCAGCTCTGGCCGCTGCACCACATCTTATCCACTCCTGTTTTTATCTGTCAGGGAGCTCTTTCCTTCTACTAGACGATGATTGATGAAAACAGCTCTTTATTCATTACATAGGCAAAACCGATGAATTACCACTGCTTGTTTTGAAGAGCAGGCAGTTGCCCATGGGACCACCGCCTGCTCTTAAAAAACTTGGTGCCCATATTCACAACAGCGAAGGGGTCCCTTTGGGACCCCTTCCCATTTGCGAATGGGTTACCACCTCCTTCACGGAGTAGGTAAAATATGAATCTTTTGCAACTGCATTCTAGTCGTAAATCTGTTAGGAAGGGACGCCCTCAACATGCCCATTCCTAATACCGACTTGCAAAGCCAATTTTGCGAGTCGACAATAGGTTACCGACTCGCAAAATAGGGTTAGTACATGTGAAACGGCTCTTTATCAGTCGCAAACGGCCAGATTCTCCATCTGCGAATGCTAAAACGTGTCGTACATGTGGCCCAATGCTTGCTATCTCCCACATAACCAGTGCTAGTCTCTTTGTGACATCCTCTGAAATAGAAACTGTATGTATTGAATATCCTGCATTTGAATCCAAGTCTGCAACCCGTGAAGCAATATGATAAACTGACATTTTAACTGTATATTTTCCTTAGGTTATTGTGACCATGTATGAAATGTTATAATTGTTTTTGCAAATCCTCCATAACTAACTTGGTTTTGAGTTTGCTTCATGTTGTGTGCTATGCATTTGCTATAGTTTTAATTAACCATGTAAGGAAGCATTACTTAACAGTAAAAACAAATGTCAGCAACTGCTGTAAAACGAAACTGAAGTAAAACCTAGAATGGCGTTTAAACCCTGAAACCGAAACCAGGTTGTTTTAAATCAGATGCAGCCATTTTGTGACCCTTCGTGTTCTTAACCGTGAGGTGGTGTAAATAATACTGTACAAGTACAGTCCCAAAGATATCTTTAAGAGCTAAACCACAGGACTGAGAGTCTTATTTTATTAATTTAAAGAAGGAACCATCACAAATAGAAACTGCGCTAGGAGCACGTGAACACACACTACTGGAGGAATGACTGCTTCTCATATGTAGTCAGGGTGCAACATGGTGTGTTGTTGTTCCCTTTTCTGCCCTGCACTCTCCTGCTTCAAGGAACTATTTCTAATCCGTTGTTTAACGCAGCAGAAGCAGGATCTGGTGCACAGCCAGTGGGCTTTTTGTATCAGGCAAAATTAACCAGATCGCCGACGCCATTTGCAGCAATGACGCAGCAGGTTTCGCTTCTCGTGAAATGAGGAGTCTTTGGCATCACCATGATTTGGCCTCCTGATGCAGCTACTATGCCTAGTTTTGCTGAATGTGGCTGCTGATGAAGCCAGGAATGCATCCCAGTGGGTTAGCACATCTGGCTTTCCAAGGAAACATCTCAGGGGAGGTGGCTCATCAAAATGCGTTGCACATGTCCGGGATCGAACTGCAAGAAACATGTCAGCGGCAAGTAATAGCTACACATGATTTTTGTGTAACCACATATTGTGAGGTAGCCCTGGGGACACTGTTCAATGTTTGAGATACTCTGTTGGGTGTTCATTTGCCACAGCTAAGAGGCTAACAGATAAGAATGTGCAGGAAGTGATTTTAATCTGATTTAAGGTTCGAACCCTACTCGGAATGGGCTTCATTTGATGTGATTTCCGGATACACCGCACGTCTCTATCAAGAAGCCTTACCAAGGCAGCCAGGACTGCTACAATCTTAATCTCTGTGCCAAGGCTGTCAAGGCACGCGCTTCACAGACTATTTTAAATTAATCCAGGGGTCATAGCGGAATGTAGCTGCACCCTTTCTCTATATGGAGGATCCGCCAAGAGAGTGCCCAGCCTTAAATTGGGTAACACTGGGGCTGAAAACAGTCCGCAAGCCATCCATCCTCCATGAACCTCCACCTTAACACAAACATATGTTGATGAGGAGACACAATCACACTGGCAACATTGCGTGACCAGGGTCTTCCAGCAACGCTTTAGCTGAACCCCATTCGCAGGGTACTGGGTTAATGGGGAAATCTAATTCAGCAGTGTGAGGTTTCAGACACCTCTCATTAAGAAGGAAATATTGTCTGATTGGGTCCTTCCTTGAATAAACCCAGATTGATAGTCACACAATGAAGACATCGTTCAGAGTTTGCCTGAATGGGCTGCACCGTGAACAAGCCTAGGCATTGTTGCTGGTTGCATAGTGCTCTACACAATGACTCTTTTGTTGACAATGCTCCTCAGTGTGATTGTTTGCCAGAGTCTATTCACACGCAGTACCACCAGGGAGAGAACCTGCGGGTGTGGGGCTCACTCCTTGTCGAGGTTTGCCAGATATTGACCTGTCTGCATGGGCATCCGCAGAAATGTTTCCAGGGGGGGGGGGCACATTTTTAACTTCATCACCATCCTCCGACATGATTGAGCACAAGTATTAAATACATTTTTAAGAAATCTAATAAGACAAAGAGCTTAAATAAACAAAGAAACCGATAGGGGGAATAGAAAAATCTTGCGAGGCACCACAGCAGACGACCTGGCAACTACAATGAAACAGAGAGAAAAACTAAAAATGGCCGGAAAAAACAAAAAAATTCTAAATCAGGTTGATGTGGTTCTAGAGAGATCCACATCAGCAAACCTTTCAATGATGGTACAGTGGGCGATTGTGTCAAATTCAAGAGCTAGTAGGATCAGCCTTGCTAAACCACATCGTCTCAAACAATATTAATGAAGCTCCTCATTAAGTACCAAAGCCATGACTGACTCCATCTATCTACTTGGACAGAAACTCACAGAGGCGTGTACACAGCATTGAATTCTTCAAGATGGTCGGGAAGTTGTTCAGACATTATTCGCTTTGCCTTTTTTTCCAAAGTGGGTACCAGCACCATGAGATCAGAGATATAAACATTTGGAATATCCAAACCATCTTTTGAAGGCAGAGGGCTAACGACACTGGATTTCCAAACTTTGGGGACAAGTCCAGCTGTGAACAATGCATTGATAATATTGGCAATTTCCTAGACACTGGCAGTAGATGTTCCTTGTAATATTCTCACACAGCACAATTCATTGGGAAAGCCGGGTTTCAACATGGACAGAAGAATACCTACATCCTCTTTAGAGTCAGTGGAAAAGCAAGAGAGGGAAATCTCAGTGCAGAAGTAAAGGTCAGGTGCAGAAAAACTGAAACAAGGAAGCAGGGGACTGAAAAATGGTTGGTTTTAGGTGTACTCTGCAAGTCATTGAACATGGAAGTGGCAGGGCTACATGTCCTCCAATGCACACCTCTTTAGAACAAAGGCAGAGACCAAAAGGCAAATAATAAGGATGGACAGAATGGAGTTCATGGGTTTGGTGAGATGGAGTTCTGAGAGACTTGGGAGTTACATTCAGCTAGGAGTAGGGGGGCAAGAAAATGGAGGATGAGCTTAGCCCTATTTTACGTTATTCAGGGGCCTTGCCCCTTCTAGGGAAGAAATCGTGTTTTGAGGTCACTTAATAACAAGCATTGGCACAGCCAACAGGTCTCGCTTTTTGGACCTTATAAGTATTTAGTTATGTAGCACAATATCCTTGGTGCAACAACATCAAGTGTTGCATGGCTAAACACTTATAAGGTCCATAAGGCGAGCCCTATTGGCTATGCCAAAGCTTGTTGTTCTTGGAAGTAGACAACTTGTCATGCCCACATGATCGACCAGTTCACACAGTCAGGGGTATGGTACGGAATACGATTTTGGTGCACGGGATGAAAGTTCCCTATTATGGGCGCCTCCTGAGAGGTATACAGGCTTGAGATTGGTTGGTAGCTCTTCCTTGACTGCACCTTTCTGCAATGAATATTCTAGTGACTTACTTTAACTGGGTCTACAGGGTTTCCAGAGGGGACACTTTTGCACAACATACAGCAGTTTGTAACATCTTGCACTAGGCATTTAGACACAGAAGTCATATGCTCTCCTATTCAAGATTGTTATATACCCAGATCAATTGAGTGGCCTGTATGTCATTTGAAAAGAACCTGTTCACTGCCATGAAATGTATCTGAGGGGACCTGGGAAATCGACGGAGGGCAATTAACAGTAACTTTCCACCCATAAGTTGAGATAGTCTGGGAGGCTTCATTCCTTCTTCATGGGTCACCATGGCCTGTTAGTCTGAAGGACTCTTCTATGTATCGCTGTGTCACTGCGCACCCTTGTGGCCTCCGTCTTCACCGGCCTGCTGCTATGGATCACTGCTGGCTTCCCCCTGGTAGACAAGGTTGAGGTTCATTGGTGGCTTCCATCCTTTACTTATTTCGTTCTGCAGTGGGGAAGTTGTCAGAGCCTGTTTCCCTTGCCAAAATGTTTTGTTATATTACATTATGTTATGAAAACCTTTATAGATCGCACTATCGTCTGGAGGCCTGCTGGCAGTAATGGGACCCTTGTGTTACGTAGTTATCAGATAAATTATCCAAAGATTTGACCGAAAAGCAGAGTTAAAATGTGTCTTAAGAGTAAGTGTGAAAGAATAGATGTGAGATGAAGAGGGAGACCTTGAAGAAACCTCAGAACCAAGGTCGAAGAATGGAATTAATTTATACGTGGGCTAGTGATAGGTTCTAGACCTTGCTTCATTTGAGCCAGAGGGTGAGGGGGTGCACACCGGCACTCATTTTTGGGGACCAGTACTTATATTTCTTTGTCAGACTTTTATCCAAAGCAAGAGAGTGGAAAACACACAAGGAGCAAAGGAGGAAGTAAAAGGCCGGAAAAAGTGACGAAGGTTCAAAGAAAGAACATGCAAGAGTGAGAGAACGGGACAGGAGGTTGTGGAACAAGGAAACAGGTGGCGGAATCAAGACTATGCAGCCATGTCTTTCAGCGTGCTGACATACAGCAGCTCCTTCTGAGCAAAACTGTGAGCCCCGGGCCTTCTACTTACAAATTAAGCACCGGTCCTAGGAGTGTAGGTTCTTACATATTGAGAAACAAACGTGGGAACAGTCAGTGAGCTGGAACTGTGGATGCAGGAATTGATGAACCAATCCTATAAAACTTGAAAGGTTTTAGCAGGAAAATTAACAATAGAACCCCTTCATATGTTTTTCGTTTGTCATCATTTATTATGTTTTCCGACACAGACTGTTAAATATCAGGCAACCGTTTCTGGTAAACTGCTGTAATTATTTTAACATGATGACCTCTGTTTTAGTTTCCTTTCTGTGACTGCGAAGTGAGGAAATGTTCTAATTTGAACCGAATCTCCCCGCGTAGAGGTGTATGAAAGGAGAAAATTATATCCAGTTCAGAGTTTAATTTGTAAGAAAAGAAAAAAAGTCCCCGTCCCCAAACTTGCGTGGCTGTTGGTTCATAAGCACCTTCAGATATTGTAACTGTAGCTCTACTTTGGTTGTGGCTGACGATCATGGTGTTGTAGGAGTTAATCTGTTTTCTGAGTCGGAAGGAAACACCTAGATTTATTTCTTTTTGCCTGCTCCCCACAGCAGCAAAAATGGTTACATTCTGTGTCTGTGAGCTTCGAACACAACCAAAAAATTAAATCGGTAATCGCCCATTGTGTGGCCAGAGACGTGCCATCAGGCTTTGGTGTGTGTGAATGATGCCTTTAGAATTGCCATGACCTGTGGCGTAAGGACGAGTAATGACCAGATCCGTCCAACGTTGTCTGGCACATTCATGTACCATAAGTATTGCTGCTCCTAGGGAAAATCAGGCACAGGCCCTGCTGCACTGAACGAAGAAACCCAAGTAACATCTCTCCCCTGTTAAAATAACATAAGAGGAAATGCAAGCTTGTCTCTCTGCTTGAAGTTCTTCCTGCCTGCCTTTGGTTTGATTAGACGCCTCCTTACTATAATTTTTTATTAAAACATTTTTTTATTGTTTTCATAGCATCAACTCAATACAACCCCCGCTACCCCCCCCCTTCAAAAGGAATACTTTACATACATCGTTGCCATCCAATATCCAGGAGAATAGTCATCCATCCCATGCGGGCCCCCCCCCCTCCCCACCCCATGTCAGTGTGCCCCCTCTGCCTTCCCCTCTCCTGATGTGCCCCTCCCCTACAATAAATCATGCACGGGTGCTCAACCTCCTCTAGGGAACCAAGGCTTTCCCTCATGCCTAGCCACGTTCTTGCTTCCAGTGCTCGCCACTGCTCCCCTCCTACTCCCCGCTCAACGCCTCCTCCTGCCTGTCAGAGGTGTCCCCTCTCTCCCGGTGTCAGACATCAGCCCCTGAAGTTCCACCACCAGCGCCTCCCACGCTCGGGCCGTCGCCAGTGCCTTCTCGTCATCCCTCCGAAGGGCTAATTGCAACCGGAGCGTACCCTCTGCCCCCGCCCATCGCGCAAACGCCGCCCTCCACCGCAAGAAGCTAGGCCCCGCTCGGGACTTCCAGTGCATAGTCAGTTCCCTCTTGGCCATAATCAACCCTAAGTCGTAAAACTTGCTAGTAACCTTCGTCCGGCGGGTGTGGGGAAACCAAAGTAGCAAGCAGGCCCCCAGTTCCGGGGCAATAATGCGGTCCGTCACCTGATTCAGGCAATCCATAACCTCTGCCCAATAGTCACCCAACTGGGCGCAGGACCAAAACATGTGACGTAAATCATACGCCTCCTTACTATAATGAGGCCCTTGAGAGGTTAAGAAACTAATTCGCATCTTTCACTTTTGGGTAAGGGGGCCCAACACGGGCAGGGTTCCAGAATCCACCCCCAGACCACAAAAGATGCTAGAGTAAACAAAACAGAATTGTAAAAAATAAATAATAATAACCACCTCTCTCTCCGTTTTCTGCTCTTCTCCCTTTCCCTTCTTTGGAAGTGAGCAGCGCCCATCGTGATGTGAGGTTGCTCTGTATTTTTGTTGTGAGCCCTGCAGGATGCTCTGCGTTTCATTCATGCAGGGGCAGGGCTCCCTTCACACCTCACCCCAGTTCAAGTGTCTGCCTAACGCTGTTATCATGCAGATGCAGTGATTAAGCTCAGAGAAAGAGATGCAGGGAAAGCTAATCACGGCCACAAACCCTGCCCTGCCCAGTCTGCAGCACCTCAAAGGCATGCGGTGTCATGTTGCCGTTTCAGCCCATGGCAGCCCGGCCCAGGAGAGCCCCCCCCCCCCCTCATCCCCCCACCCAGCCTTGTGTCTTTCACAGCTCACCAAATCGGCAACCCTAAAGGGAGGGGGTTGCCCACCTGTAACTTGTACACCATTTCAAAAGCATGATGGACTCGTGGGGGGGCCCATCCCAGTTAGACAGCAGCGAGGCCCAGCTGCCCATACTACCCATGCCTAGCGTCGACCATGTCTGGGCCCGCACCGGCGATCCAGGGGGGGTGCAAGCGCCCCCCCTTGCCCTCCCCTGCGGACGCCCATGCCTGTCTGCTGTTTGCGAAAGCAGCGTAGGCGTGGCCCCTACGGGAGAGGTCATACAGACGTCTGTACTTGGATCCCCAACCCATGTCATGAAAGTTATTCAACCCCGTGGATAGATCTTTGATCATTACGAACCTGAAACTGATTCAACCCCACCATCTATCATTTACAACTTCTCTTACCCTATAGGCCACTCATGTACACACACACACACACGCACGCACGCACACACACACACACACTGTCCTTTACATACCGACGAGGCCCTGTGGCACAGAGGTGCACTGTGGGAAAAGAAGATGCATTGGTACAGCCAACACATTTCTTTGAAAGTCATTGGAAGGTTGGCCAGGTCAAGCTGGCTAGACCAGAACCGCGGTGAGGTCACAGTTGTGTTTCAGAGATGGGTTTGTTGTGCACCAAACATGAACAGGTGACCCTGCCTTCTATCGCGAGATAACCATAGTCACAGCCAGACACCCGGTACAATTTGGTATCTTCAGGTGGAATCACCTGATTACGGCCAAGGTGCTGTGAGCCCTGTGAGTGGTCAATTTGGGTTTATTAAAGTATTCCAAAGAGTAGCCTGTTAGCCAAGACCACAGACTGCCTGTTCATATCCTTGTGGCAGAACAAAATGTTTGAATTTCAGAGTGATAACCTATGACCCAGTCCTGAGGCGGAAGCCGGGAGCTGGAGGTACTCGTGTGATTGTTTTGATTTTAAAAAAAACCTGCTATTTTCGTTATTCTGTGTGGTGTCACTGTTGTTTTGTGCTTTTAAAATAACACGCACTCAAGCGCTTCCTCTGCCCTCTGCACACAGCTGATTTGAGAGCTGCCGCGCCCTACCTCGCGCTTTCTCAGCTGCCGCCATCATCCCAGGGGTGCGCGCTGACTCCGCCCCCTTTCAGGCCACGCCCCCTGCTGCCTGTATTTAAACCGCCGATTCCTGGCGATCTCAGATAACCTATGACCCAGTCCTGAGGCGGAAGCCGGGAGCTGGAGGTACTCGTGTGATTGTTTTGATTTAAAAAAAAAACTGCTATTTTCGTTATTCTGTGTGGTGTCACTGTTGTTTTGTGCTTTTAAAATAACACGCACCCAAGCGCTTCCTCTGCCCTCTGCGCACAGCTGATTTGAGAGCTGCCGCGCCCTACCTCACGCTTTCTCAGCTGCCGCCATCATCCCAGGTGTGCGCGCTGACTCCGCCCCCTTTCAGGCCACGCCCCCTGCTGCCTGTATTTAAACCGCCGATTCCTGGCGATCTCAGATAACCTATGACCCAGTCCTGAGGCGGAAGCCGGGAGCTGGAGGTACTCATGTGATTGTTTTGATTTAAAAAAAAAAACTGCTATTTTCGTTATTCTGTGTGGTGTCACTGTTGTTTTGTGCTTTTAAAATAACACGCACCCAAGCGCTTCCTCTGCCCTCTGCGCACAGCTGATTTGAGAGCTGCCGCGCCCTACCTCGCGCTTTCTCAGCTGCCGCCATCATCCCAGGCGTGCGCGCTGACTCCGCCCCCTTTCAGGCCACACCCCCTTCCTCACCTTGATATGTGTCAGTACAGGAAGCGCAGCGGACGAGCGCAGCGGGAGCGCCTAAGGCAAGCCCGTCTGCGCCCGTCATCGCCAAGTCATCGCCTCTCGCCAGTCCCCCTGGTCTAATCCCGTCACCACCCCTTTCCTATGACAGAGAGCTACTACTTGGACTGAACCCTGGACGGTCTTGTGCCAACATTGTAGGTAGACCCGGCCGCACCTGCCTACAATGCCAAACCTGCACTTTTACTACGACTGAACCCCACCCCATTCAACAGCTCCTAGCTCCGGAAAAAAACACCTTCGTCTCGATATTCCACCTCAACGTGAGATCACTAGCCAAACATCACCCTGAGGTTAATACACTCATCCTGGAGGAAAATCCAGACATCCTCTTCCTATGTGAAACTTGGTTATGGGACGGTACTTCCACCATCCCCAACCTCACGCTACCAGACGACTATCTGATGTCAACCATTAACAGAGATGGAAGAGGAGGCGGTATCGCCATAATCTATAAAAAAATATATTCTTGTGCATTTGTTAAGGAAGAACTGCCAAACTCCGAATGCGCCCATTTTAAAATCACCATAAATCCTAACTTCACGGTGTCGGGTCTCTACATCTATCGCCCACCTGGCCCTACCTCAAAATTCATTGAGGCCCTCCTCGAGACAACAACTTCCTTAATAACTAAATACTCTAACTTCACAATTCTGGGAGATCTTAATCTTCATTTCGACCAGCTAAATGACCCCACGATCAAAACGCTCTTTGCAGATCTCTCTGCACTGCAACTCAACTCCTTCATTTCCACTCCAACCCACTTAGCCGGTCACATCCTAGACCCAGTTTTCTCAAACCTAGAGAAACTTACTTCAGAGCCACCCTTACCAATGGGATGGACAGACCACTTCCTCATCAAATTGGCCACTCCGGTCAATAAAAACAGACACAACACGGCCTCGACTCGCCGATTAAAAAGGCCATGGCATAAACTATCTCCTAACGACCTGCATACGACCTTAGGGGACTTCCACCTGGACACCCATTCCGATATCAACGTTAACTATAGCGCGTTTCAAGAATGGATCACGGGCGGACTAGACAGTCTCATTCCAGCTAAATGGGCTAAAGGCCGCAATTCCCCATCCAATCCCTGGTACAACGATATCCTTAAAAATCTACGCAAAGAATGCAAAAAGGCAGAACGCCTCTGGCGCAGAGACTACAACTTAGAGGACAAAGCAAAATATCTAGGTCTACAGAAAACGTATCACAAAGCCATCCGTGCGGCACGTACCGCCTTTTACGCCGACAAGATCGACTCTAGTCCCATCCCTGCTAAAGAAATCTTCAAACTAGTACAAGAACTGCAGAGCAGCAAAGCCCCCCTCCCTACTATCTCCTCCGAGCAGCAGTGCGAAGACCTCGCCAGTTTCTTCGTCGATAAAGTACGGAAGATTTACACCTCCTTCCCTCAGCCCGCCCCTAGCACTACCAGCACTTCCTCCTCCCCCAATTACTCGAACATGACGCACATCCCAGAAATCACCGATGATATCCTCCTCAGACTATGCAAAAAGGTCAAATCTGGTTCCCCCGCAGACCCTATGTGCCCGGCCCAATTCCTGGAGTCACTCAACTTCTTTCTACCAGCACTTACCGCCATTTTGAACCTCTCCTTCACTTCAGCGTGCGTACCTTCAGCCTGGAAGCAAGCTTGGGTTTCGCCCATCATCAAGAAACCCACTCTAGACCCATCTAAACCGGAGAACTTTCGTCCTATCTCCCTGCTCCCATGGCTGTCTAAACTCGCTGAAGCTCATGTCAACAGCTCCCTGTCCCAGCACATGGTCAAAAACAACATCCTTGACCCATCGCAAAACGGGTTTAGACCAGGTCATAGCACTGAATCTGCTCTCTTAACCACCACAGAGCACCTCCGAACGATCTTAGATGCCGGTCAAAGCGCTGCGCTGATCCTTCTGGATCTTAGCGCGGCCTTTGACACGGTATCCCATATCATCCTTCTCAACCGTTTGGAGGCCTCTGGAATAACTGATCATGCCTTGAACTGGTTCAGATCTTTCCTCGAAAACAGATCCTTTCGAGTTTCCGCCCCTCCCTTCCTATCCAAACCCCACCCCATTGCCAAGGGAGTCCCGCAGGGCTCTGCACTGAGCCCATCCCTTTTTAATCTCTACGTCCAGCCTTTGGCGGCAGTGGCCAAAGAATGGGGATTGACAATAGTATCATACGCCGATGATACACAGCTGGCCATCGCTCTCTCAGAAGGTCCTTCCAACCTTTCCTCTAATTTCAAAAACGGACTTTCTGCAGTCGCCCAGTGGATGACAATGAACTGTCTCCAGCTTAACGGCGGAAAGACAGAGGTTCTTCTCCTGGGAAATAACACCAACCTTTGGAATGAACACTGGTGGCCGTCTTCCCTGGGCACCACCCCCCCCCAAAAAAACTAGTGAAAAACCTGGGCGTCTGGATGGACGACTCACTCAACTTCCGGTCCCACACCAAGAAAGTTGCCGGCACCTGCATTGGCCTACTGAGAAGCCTCAGCCACATACTAGGCTTTTTCAACGCCATAACCCGACAACTAATTATTCAAGCCACCATCCTCTCGCGACTAGACTACGCCAATGTACTCCTTCTTGGTGCCAACAAATGTGAGATAGCACGTCTCCAACGTGTGCAGAACTCCGCGGCTAGAACTCTGGTCGGCCTCCCCCGCAGATGCTCAGCCAGAGCGACCATCAAAAGATTACACTGGCTACCCGTTGATTCTAGAATCAAATTCAAGACCCTTGTTATGTCCTTCAAAATTCTCAGACTCAACACCCCTCCCTTGCTTCAACCCCTCCTCACTCCCTATGCCCCGGCACGGATCCTTAGATCCTCCAACCAAAATCTTCTTTGCGTTCCTCGAATAAAACTCAGCCGCATGGGCGGCCGCTCCTTTAGGTTCCTCGGAGCCAAGATGTGGAATGACCTGCCACAACATATCCGTTCTATAGACAGCCTACCAGCATTCCGGAAAGCTGTGAAAACGTTTCTATTCCCTTGCCTGTAACCCCCCTTGTCCTGCCCTCCTCTCAGACTAGGATCTGGGTTTCTAGCGCCGGGACGCCTCATTGCTGGGGCAGCTGTTGCGCTCTACCAAAACTATAGAATAGAATAGAGTGTGAGGCATTGCATCCGTTCCTATGCCTCAGACCTGCTGCTTAATTGGTGAACTGTGAATTTTACAAACTTTTCTCTTTTTACCGTTGCTGCAGAACAACCCAAGAGGCATACTTAATCCGCATATGGATCATAATTAACATGCGCGTCTGCAAATACGCGCCTGCCAGTACTCCAGATGTTAACTCCAGTTTGTTGCTGAAATTACATACTTTTCATACCAGCGTCAATAGGAAAATTTGGCTACTGTCATTCAAGCAGTGCTTGCCAGATGTTTAGAAACAATTGCAACTTAAAAATCATATGAAATGTGGGCTACATCAGAACAACACAAGCAGATGAGCGCTTATGCCAGGACAACAAGAATACTCCAGGGGGAGGTTCAAGACCGGACAGGCTCACCAGGCTCAAAAAGTTCAAGAATGTGTCTTTAAAAAATACATAATATTGCTGTTAGTCAACTTGACCAGTCATTAAGTTGACTATTATTGAAACTGTAACCTCTTTATTACTAATTCTTCAAGACTCATATTAGTCAGACTTACTAGTGCCCCAGAAATGGGAGGGATCTCAGATTCCCAGGGGTACATCACTGCATCTGGGGAGCAGGGGGAAGGACCGCACACACACGCACTGTGCCCTCTCGCCTCCAGAGCTGACCAGGGTGCTCCATCCTTTGACATACCCCTGTCCATGACATCCTGCCATCCTTCAGGCAGGGTGAGCCCAGAAGATTCTCTCTGCACCCACTTCAGTTTCAGACCCCAGCAGGCGCTCTGAGCTTTGAACCAGGAGCCCCCAGCTCTCCGGGGTGCAGGCTGCGAGTCTGCAACCCGTTGTACTCATTGCTCATACGGCATTGCTGTCTGAAGCAATTAGACACGAGCAGCATTCCACTTTCAGTCATCCTTTGAGGAGTCTCCTCTTTCAAAGGAGGGGGCTCTCGAAATGGGGCAACCTAAATGTGGAACAGGTACAGAATTGGACCACAATCTCACTGAGGAAAATGAGCATCTCCTAAAAAACAATACTGCCTCGTAAACACTACAAGACACAACAGAACCAAAGCCTCCAATCAAACTGCCAGAGCAAAATCACCACTACCTCTGTGCAGGGCACTGATTTATAAATAAGAAAAGGAGAGGGAATTCATGGGGATTGTTCGCACAGAGGTCGCTTACATATAAAACAAGCATTGGTAGTGCAATCGGTCTCACCTTTGGGACCTTATAAGTATTTAGCCATGCAGCACATTATTCTGGGTGCTGCAACGTGGAAGCTTCTACACTAATAGAAACACCAATGAAACGTTGCATACTTTTAACACACTCCAGATCAAGCAGGAACCACACTAGATCTTCTACTTGTAAAAAGAACTACTAATGACACCAATGTGAGCATACTGGAAAGTAAGGAGTAATTAAGAGTAAACATAATGAAAACGTTTTGTGGGTGTCCTAGCACACTGTTATGGGACTTCCAGTTTTGTTTTTGACAATTATACCTCTTTAGGTGACCTCTTTAGGCAGGTCGCTCCCCACGCCGCACAGCACTGCGTGTGTGTCCTGCCCTTCAGCCTCAGCTGCCGCTACTGAGGAGAGTTCGAGCCCCTGCTCCACCTGCAGGCTGCCACCTGCGCCTCATCCCTGGTGGCCCGTGGTAGGCCATAGATAGGTTTATCTCACTGTGTTTGTAGTGATTCTTATTGTTTTCTGTAATTGTATTGCCTTATTTTGTACACTGTTTCTTCCTCCTTGTTCCCCGTTTGTATCTCTGTGCCCTGTGCCCTTTTGCCTTCTGTTCCCTCTATTGCCTTATTGTTTAGTGCTTCTTCCTCCTTGTTTCCCCCCTTTTCTCTCTGTGCCCTGTGCCCTTTTGCCTTCTGTTTCTTCACCATTCCTGACCCCGTTTTTCTACCGCTGCGTCCCCTGCGTCCCCGCCCCCGCTCACCCATTCGTCCGCTCCCTCCTCCCAGCTGCCTCCTCCCTCCCACCTCCCCTTCCAATGGCGCACCTAAGGCAAGCCTGTCCGTGCCCAGTGCCAGAACCCCTGGCCCCCGCGAATGCCACGACGCCTGACACCGCTACGATGCCAGCACCCTCCACGCACTCAACCACGGACGACCACACACCTGCTTCCTGGCCGCCCCTAAGCGCACCCAAGGAACCTTTAGCTGCCGGAACTGCAGCTTCACCAGCATCCGATCCGCCAAGCCACCCACCGTGAAGGAAAGCAACCACCTCAGATGCATCCTTCTCAACACCCGCTCCGCCCGCAAACACGCAGTCAAACTCTGGGACCTACTCGACTTAACCTCCCCAGACGTCGCCTTCCTGATGGAGACCTGGCTGAACCTCTCCTCAGCACCCGACATTGCCATAGCCATTCCAGACAGCTACAACATCACCCGCAGGGACAGCACCAATGGAGTAGGAGGAGGAATCGCCATCGTCCACAGGAACACTCTAAGAATCTCGACCAACACCGACGACACCCTCAACACTGCCGAACACATGCACTTTCAGATCCACACCGATCTCAACACCACCCTCAAAGGAACCCTTGTCTACAGACCTCCCGGACCCCGACCACAGTTCAGCGACTCCATCGCCGACTTCGTCAGTACACACACTTTCGCCTCCACAGACTACATCCTTCTGGGGGACCTGAACTTCCACCTCGAGAACAACAACAACCGCAACTCCACCACCCTGATCGACAACCTCACCAACCTCGGCCTCAGACAACTAGTCACAACGCCCACCAACTCCGCAGGCCACACGCTTGACCCCATCTTCTCCGCAAGCTCCCACGTTTCCTTCAACCACACCACCAAACCGACCATCGCTGCATCTACTTCACCTTCCGGAAACCCACCACGCACCACCGCACCCAACAGATCCCCCGCCGTGGCTGGAGCAAAGTCACCGAAGACCAGCTAACCACCACCCTCGCCCGGAGCCCACCCGCCGACCCAACAGACCCGGACTCCGCCGCCCGCAACCTCAGACAATGGATCGACGACTGCACCAACACCCTCGCCTCGATCAAGAAACTCTCCAACAGACACACCAGCAAGAAAGCCAGCTGGTTCACTGAAGACCTCCAGGCCTCCAAACAAACCTGCCGAAAGCTAAAGAAGAAATGGCACCGTAAACAGACACCGGACAGCTATGTAGCCCACAAGAACGCCACCCGCAGACACCATCCCTTCATCAGATCCGCCAAAAGGGCCTCCATCAAAGACTGCCTAGACAACAACGCACACAACAGCAACGAGCTCTTCAACATCGTGAAGGAACTCTCCAACCCCAGCTCCAACACCAACGACATCCCACCTTCGGAGGACCTGTGCGACTCCCTTACCACCTTCTTCCATCGCAAGATCTCAGACATCAACGACCGCTTCAGTGCCATGACCATCCCAACAACCACTGGGACCTCCGTCCCCACGGCCACCATCCGTACCAACCCCCTGGTCTCCTGGACCAACATAAACGACGACGACACCATCAAAATCATGAACACCATCCACTCCGGATCTCCGTCAGACCCATGTCCCCACCACATCTTCAACAAAGCCAGCGCCACCATCACACCCCACCTCTGGAAAGCCATCAACATCTCCTTTGAGACAGCGACCTTCCCAGAGAGCTGGAAGTACGTTGAGATCAATGCCTTACTAAAAAAAAACAAGGCTGACCCCAAGGACCTCAAGAACTTCCGGCCCATCTCCCTGCTCCCATTCCCGGCGAAGGTCATCAAGAAGACCAACAACTCACCCGCTACCTCGAGGAGAACAGCATCCTGGACCCGTCCCAGTCTGGGTTCCGCAGCAACCACAGCACCGAAACTGCCCTCATCGCCGCCACCGATGACATCAGGGCCCTGCTGGACAATGGAGAAACTGCTGCCCTCATCCTCCTGGACCTGTCAGCCGCCTTCGACACCGTCTGCCACCACCCCCTACGCACACGCCTCCACGACGCTGGGATCCGAGACAAGGCTCTGGACTGGACCACCTCCTTCCTTGCCGGCAGAACCCAGAGTGTCCGCCTCCCCCCTTTTTACGCTCTGAAGCAATCGAGATCATCTGCGGCATACCCCAGGGCTCATCCCTCAGCCTGACATTGTTCAACATCTACATGGCACCGCTCGCCCACATCGCCCGACTGCACGACCTCAACATCATCTCCTTCGCCGACGACACCCAGCTGATCCTCCCCCTCACCAAGGACCCCCTCACCACCAAAACCAACCTCCACGAAGGAACGAAAGCCGTCGCCGAGTGGAAGAAGAACAGCCGACTGAAGCTAAACTCGGACAAGACGGAAGTCCTCATCCTCGGATCCACCCCCTCGGCCTGGGACGACTCCTGGTGGCCGACAACACTGGGAACAGCTCCAACACCCACCAACCATGCACGCAACCTAGGATTCATCCTCGACTCTACTCTCTCCATGACAAAGCAGGTCAACGCCGTCTTGTCCTCCTGCTTCAACACCCTCCGCATGCTCCGCAAGATCTACAGGTGGATCCCCACCAAAACAAGAAGAACGGTCACCCAGGCCCTCGTCAGCAGCAGGTTGGACTACGGAAACGCCCTATACGCAGGAGCTTGGGCCAAACTCCTGAAACAACTTCAACGCATCCAAAACGCCTCTGCACGCCTGATCCTCGACATCCCTCGCCTCAGCCACATCACACCCCACCTGAGAGACCTGCACTGGCTTCCCGTCAACAAGAGGATCACCTTCAAGCTCTTCACCCATGCACACAAGGCACTCCACAACACCGGACCAGCATACCTCAACAGACGACTCAGCTTCTACACCCCCAACCGCCAGCTCCGCTCTGCCGACCTTGCCCTCGCCACAGTCCACCGCATCCGGAGAGCGACCTTAGACGGCAGATCGTTCTTCCACCTCACCGCCAAGACCTGGAACACCCTCTCCATCCTCCTAAGGCAGACCCAGGAGCTGCTAACCTTCAGAAGACTCCTCAAGACCTGGCTTTTCGAGCAGTAGCAGCATCCCCCCACCCCCCAGCGCCTTGAGACCCTCACGGGTAAGTAGTGCCCTTTACAAATGTTCTGATTGATTGATTGATTATAAAGAATGTCCCAAAAAAGCATGTTAAGTGATCTCCGGCAACAAACGTCCATGCTCTGCAATACACAAGCTCCCAGTGTTTTTTAGGTCTCGCCTGGCGAACGCAGCGCGAAGCGCTGTCGCCAGTGAGATCTATTGTTGCTGACTTGCCTTGGAAGTGGGACAGGAGATGGGCACGCGCAGGCTTTTGGCGGATTGGAGCTTGTGTACGCACTTGTGAAGACGCGCTTGCAATGATGTGTACAGCCACGCGGCGCGCACATCTCCTGTTCCCCTTCCGTCCTCAGCAGCCTCATGCACTTTCACTTTCCATTCCCCTCGTCGGCTCCACACAGACAGCTTGTTTTATCGTGTCTACCTTCATTTCAGTCTATCCTCTCGTCGTTGGAGCTCTAGATTACCCTCAACAATCATCTCATCCACAGCGCTCTTAATTATACATATTCACACACCACCCCAACACATTCTGCCAAAACACATGACCAACAAACCTTTTACTCCTCTTTCACTCGCACTCCGCCACTAAGCTACTTAAAACACCTGCTGCTCCAAAGTGCCTGTCCTCTCATCCACAAACACCTCTGATCCTCCCACACGGCCATCGTAGATTCCTACTGCCCGACAACCCATGACTTCCGTCCCCCTTCACTTACCCACCATATAGTGCTTTCCTGTGCCGCTGCAATCACAGAGCAGTGTATCTTGGCCTTTACCTTTGGAACAGAAGCTCGTGTCTTCGTCCTTCGGTGCCTTTACCTCTTTGCATCTCACCTCGGCTTGGAACAGAAACCAGACCACGCCTACGCCGGTCAGTGTCAGGCGCTGATCCTGGGTGCAGAGGATGCTACTCAACTAGTCACCATCTTGGCAGAGAAAGGAGCCTCGTGTCAGCAGCCAATAGGATTGTACGTCACCAAAGAGTTGCGAGCCCCGACTGCTTCCACAGCTGTTCAGTGTAAGACGCGCTGTGAACTTCTCGCGCCGTGATTAGTTGAGAACTTGTCCGTACGTCACCAGCTGTCACTTTTGCGATTACCGGCCACAGAGTAAACAAACTGTGCGAGGCTGAAAATAGAGCAAAGATGTAGGCTACCAAATAGGTGTTCGTTCGTTGACGACAAATTCCGAGTGCTTATGGCAGTCCCGAACATGCTCGAATTCAAATTAAAAAGATGCCTCTTTATGTTTTTTTTAAGGCAAGCGGTCACGTAAACCCCTTTCAAAGTGAACAAGCATTAAAAATGCAATAGGTCTCGCCTTTCATTAAGTTAAAGCCATTTGATTTGCTATACAATACCATTAGCAAAGCAAATGGCTTTAACTTAATCAAAGGCGAGACCTATTGCATTTTCAATGCTTGTTTGTTTTCCTCACCAAGCTGCCATATGCAATGACCAGCACCACGTTCATACCAGACAACTAGTTGCTGCTTCCCGGCGCTATGACTCTGTGCTGAGACCCCAAACCTTCCACAGTTCCACCACTTCCGGGCTCCCGAACTCATACCACTGCCCGCAAGAAGTCTTCATAACCCCCATCACTTAACTAACAAAAAAATCAACACTGCCAGGAGATGAAAATAGGAGGAGAGCATAAGAAAAGTAAAAACGAAAACCCACCAGAGCACTGTTTGCGTTTGGAGGGTGGGGGAGGGCGGAGGGCTGATAATGTGATGTACCTTGTATGTGACATCTGCAACAAACCACAATTTCGGGTGAGCGGAGCGCTGTGGCCATTGAAATCAGCGTCAAACCACAATCTCGCTGCTGTAAAATCACCCAGTACGAGGGAACTAATACGGAGAAGCAGCTGGGAAGGGGGATTGCTTACAATAAACGGGAAGCACTAGTGCTGCACGTGAATGCACAACTACGAGCAAAGCCTCCCTGGTGATGTAGAGTGAGCGGAGCACTGCGGCAATTGAAATCAGCGTCAAACCACAATGTCGCTGTTGTAAAATCACCCGGTTCGAGGGAACCAATACGGAGAAGCAGCAGGGAAGGGGGACTGCTTACAATAAACGGGAAGCACTAGTGCTGCACGTGAATGCACAACTATGAGCAAAGCCTCCCTGGTGATGTCGGGTGAGTGGAGCACTGCGGCCATTGAAATCAGCGTGTCCTGCACTGAAATCAGCGCCTTAAAGAAACAAGCCCAGCCAAAGCGGACCGCGCTTAAAGAAACAAACGCAGCCAAAGCGGACCGGGCTCAAAATGAAATAAAAGAGTGCTTACGGCCTTTTAAAGGAGAGTGTGCGAAGCTGCAAGTAAACGATCCAGTCCGGGTGGGTAGGGAAAAAAGTGGACAAGCTGGTAACCAGGAGGGACAAAAAAGCCTCCGAGCCAATCATAACACCCCGTTTAGCATGATAGGTGACGCAAAATGACGCGCACCAGTGGGAAACACGGGTGGAGCACAAAGCGAACTTCTGGAACCGTATTGATTCCAAGAAGCCCTCGCATGGCAAGAGCAGGGCATGCACGCTGCAAACGCCAGGCGAGACCTAAAAATATTAATGCTCACTGTTAACTCAAAGACCCTTATCGCTACCACAACCAACCAGCCTACACCTGAATAAATCCAAAGGACAATACACCTGCACCAGGGATATAAGAAATGGCACAACCTCCGAGTCTGAGTCAAATGGAAACACCTTAGCAGAGATCAATTGGAAAAGAGCTCTCAACGATGAAAAGATGAGAAGACTGGTGGAGTTCTTACTGCCTGGAGAATAAAGAGAAAACTCAGCTGGGACACTATAGGTTTCTCTGAACATCCTAAGCATGTAGCTCATCCTTAACACAGAAATTACCTACATGAAAATACGGTTAAGCAAGTAATCAAGCACTAAGTGTCGAAGACCAGGGTTCTCTGCAAATGCAAATATCGATGGCACTTCAAGAAAGAATAAGAATCTCCAGGACATAAGAAAAAAACAATAAAATCTGGAAATTGCTTTACGTTTAATAGAACAAAAAGTGTACGAAGGAAAGGAAGAAAGAGGTGGACATTACAGATGGGAATGCATGGCTACATCATTTCCCAAAACTCTACAAAGTCAGTAAAAGCTATCAATCCACGCCAGACAAGATAGACATGGCCAACAGGAGCTACAAACGTGTGAGTGTAATTAAAGATATTGACTTCCTTGTACCAATAACAAAGCTACACTGAAACATGTAAAATCAGATAAAGCACCTGGAACTGATATAATAATGAATGATAATCTGCAATTCAACACTCAGTCTATTATCAGTCTCGCACTCAGCTCAGTACAACTCCCTTAAATATGATTGAGGTGCTTATCACATCATCTACAGAATGTTGACCATCACACGTGTCTTTGGTGGTGTAAGCCGGGGCCTGGGTACCCTTCATGTGATTGGAGGTGCTTATCACATCATCTACAGAATGTTGACCATCACACGTGTCTTTGGTGGTGTAAGCCGGGGCCTGGGTACCCTTCATGTGGTTGGAGGTGCTTACAACATCATCTACAGAATGTTGAACATCACACGTGTCTTTGGTGGTGTAAGCCGGGGCCTGGGTACTCTTCCTATGGTTGGAGGTGCTTATCACATCATCTACAGAATGTTGACCATCACACGTGTCTTTGGTGGTGTAAGCTGGGGCCTGGGTACCCTTCATGTGATTGGAGGTGCTTATCACATCATCTACAGGATGTTGACCATCACACGTGTCTTTGGTGGTGTAAGCCAGGGCCTGGGTACCCTTCATGTGGTTGGAGGTGCTTATCACATCATCTACAGAATGTTGACCATCACACGTGTCTTTGGTGGTGTAAGCCGGGGCCTGGGTACCCTTCATGTGGTTGGAGGTGCTTATCACATCATCTACAGAATGTTGACCATCACACGTGTCTTTGGTGGTGTAAGCCGGGGCCTGGGTACCCTTCATGTGGTTGGAGGTACTTATCACATCATCTACAGAATGTTGGACATCACACGTGTCTTTGGTGGTGTAAGCTGGGGCCTGGGTACCCTTCACATGGTTAGTACATCATCTACAAAATGTTGACCACCACACTTGTCTTTGGTGGTGTGCACCGAGCCCTGGGTACCCTTCATAGAAGATTTAAAGGCAAAGAGAGCACTGCACAAGTGGAAAATAAGATATGTATACAGTTATAGGGCTATCACCATATATACACCTTACATTATTTAATCAATGGTATGCTCATAAAATATAAAAAGGTCAAATATTTTCGTGCTTCTCTGACTTACAAAAGATCTTTGACTCAATCTGATACGCGGTACATTTCCTAAAATGTTCCAAAAGCAGTATAAGAGGGAAGGTGCATATGTAATGAAAGCATTAAACTCTCAGGCAAAATGCAGTGCGAATAATACATATCTCTCAAACTATTCCCAAATATACTAAAACGATCCGTTAAACCTCATCTGGAAAGCATGCCCTTAGCCCACATACCGCTATAGCACCAGGAGCCATTAGAGGACTGTCCTAGAGGATTAAGCTGTCCGAGGTTTGGTTTCTTGGGTTTCTCTCCAGCAGCAGGGCTTCTCTCGCCTTACCCTATTCCAATCAGTAACTCATAGTATGTTTTGTTTCATGAGATTCCAGCTCTGCAGTCTCCAGATTTTCGAAGAAAATCACTACCCCTCTTCCCACATAGTCTGCTTCGAGTACGATCTCTTCTTTTGGTTAATATTTTCGATTAGACTACCCAAAGATGATCTAATTTTTTTTATTAACGTTCTTTCTCGGGAGTAAATATTATTTTAGTGATCATTTGATTGTGTAACTTCAGCAGTATCCCATGGGATAATGAGCTGTGGCCAAAACCTCATTTTCACGAATGCAAAAAGGACTGGATGCTCCGGTATTTTAACCGATGGGCTACCACTGTGACAAGGTGTGTTGAAAATAAATACTTTTACAACAACTGTCCTCTTCTCAGTTGAAGCATGGGCCATTTTGCCATTATCTTAGGCTAAACCCTAAGCTTTAAAGAAGGTTTGGAGTGACTGTCTAAACTGAATTTAAGAACGGATCAACATATGTTTAATATGCAGGGTTTACTTAAAGGTACATTCTTGCTAGACACAGTGGGTGCATGGAGGGTTCAAAAATGTGGGTGCTGAATTTCTTTCTAAATGTAAGGAAGTTATACTCTGTGCAACATGCGTGCCGCTGGCCCGGGTCTATAGTCTGTTAAAAGCTTTTACCCTCTACACTCCAGCATGTTCAACAGACATAGAGGCGGCTCCGGTGGAATAACTGCATAGAACATCTCGCATCGGAGTGTTTATTCACATTTTATGCCTTAACAAGGTCACTTAAATGAAAATGCTGAGGTGACAAGCCACCATAAACAGTGAGGTGCAGAAATGAAACCCACAGAACAATTTGGTTGACTTTTTCCATTATTGGACTGAAGAAAAAAGGGTTTTTAATAAGAAATAAATCACCCTGTCAGATGTTATTTACAGAAGCTGAAGGCACTTGTCAATTTCTCACATTCAAACTGCCTGGAACCATCAATGCAATTTACACTGATGAA
This sequence comes from Triturus cristatus, assembly GCF_964204655.1. Taxonomy (NCBI): domain Eukaryota; kingdom Metazoa; phylum Chordata; class Amphibia; order Caudata; family Salamandridae; genus Triturus; species Triturus cristatus. Next base: position 595,610,032 of record NC_140585.1, on the reverse strand, counting down.
TAACAAACAACATGGAAAACGATCATACCGCGCGGCGCACTGCTGCAACACAACAATACTAATGACTACACATATCATAGAGATTTGTGTCTGATAGAAAACTATGCATATGTTTATGTGTCTCACATGAGTCTGGCATGCTTGAAGTAGCTGTCAGAAATTATATGATAATGATGAAGGTGGATTTATTTTTATTTTTCACTCTTCAGTTAAATGAATGCTTCGGAGACTTGGCCATATCTAATCACCTCTTTCAGATACTTTGGTTGAGTTGAAGCTAAGCAGTAATTACACAAAAATAACAGTTTATCTACAGAATTCTTAAGTTCTCCGTTTCTGGGTAACTTCATAGACCGATTGAAAACGAATACATTTTTATACAGAAAAATAGAAGGAAAAGTGTGGCTCAAGAAAACGTATACAGCAAGTCATTAGATTCGATCGCTGAATTGAAACAATATGTATGCATGTGTTTCTTTGTTTGACATCTTTTTTAATGAATTGTTTGAGTGATGTGCACTGCCTGCCCACGCTTGTGAGAATGGCCCACAAGCTCTCCTCCCCGGTTCCTCACTTTTTGTATGGGTACCACTCTGCCTTCCTTCTTACAGAGTTAACCCTACCCATCAACCGCTCCAACGTGGCAGTCCTATCAGACTCGCATTTGTGCCACTCACTTTCCCTTACATGGTTCACTATGTGGGTGGCTCCTACATGTCACACCAGTTGAGTGTCTTTGTCCCTCTATAGCCTTCCCATGTGTCTGAGTCCCTATTGCAGCATACCCAATGATGCTCTCCTGGAGAGTGAAGGCTCCCCATAGTTTTACGTTCCTCACACTCTGCCATCTGCCTTATCATTCTCACCTTAGTTGTTATGTTGATTTGTATAGCACTCTAACAATTCGAGAGGGTATGCAGGTGTTGGGCAAGGTTTATAGGTTTGTGGTCCAAAGGTGTTCACATAAAGAGCCAGATCTTCAGCTTCGTGGGGAACTCAATAAGTGAGGAGGAGGATCTGATGTGTACAGGGAGGTCGTTCCATGTCTTGGGTGCGATGTAGGAGAATGAGTAACCTCCACTTTTGTTTTTGCGGATGCGGGGCATGTGTGTGAGTGAGTCAGAGTATAGGTGTCTATTAGGTAGGTGAAAGAGTTTGCAGCTGCTTAGGTATTCTAGTCCTGTGTTGTGTAGGGCTTTGTATGTGCGCATGAGAAGTTTGAATTGGCTGCACTTGTGAATGGGGAGTCAGGGAAGCTTCCTGAGGTGTGGTGCAAAATGAGTGTGGCGTGGCATGGTGTGGGAGATCAAGTATGAGGCTTGCGGCTGCATTCTGGATGGTCTGGAGTCTGTGTAGAAGTTGTTTGAAGCTTCTGGTGTGGAGTGTATTGCTGTAGTTCAGCCTGTGGGTGAAGAGTGCTTGTGTGACGACCCATCTAGCGTTCTGAGACAACCATTTGAAGATCATTTGCAGCATGCTTAGGGTGTGGAAGTAAGAGGTGCACACTGCATTGGCTTGAGCCGTCGTTGAGTTTGTCATCTAGAATGATCCCTAGATTTCTTGCATGGTCTGTGGGTGGTGGTCCTAACTCTGATGTCAGGAGATGACGGCGATGTCTTGTGATCGGTTGATGTTGGTGAATGGTATCATTTATATGTTGAAAAGGGTGGGGTTGAGCGACGATCCCTGTGGAACACCGCATAGCAGTTTGTTGGTCTTTGAAGTGAAGGGGGAAGCCTGACACTTTGGGTTCTTCTTGTGAGGAAGGAACAGATCCATTTGGGAGGAGATCCTTGAATTCCAATCTCATGGAGTCTTCTGATAAGGGTGTTGTGGGTGACAGAGTTGAAGGCTGCAGAGATAATTAGCAGGATAAGGGCCGCTGTTTCTCTGCGGTCCAGGACGTCCTAGTATTATGGGATGATCAGAAGGTGATGAAAAAAATGTTTGAATTAATCTCAGCCACTGATCACTTAGGGCCACATTCAGGCCATCGTTTTTCACCCATTATGCCACTCTAGACAGAGACCTGCCACATGCAAATCAGTCTTGTTCCGGTTCCAATAGGAACAGTCCAGCCCAAACTCCTGGGCAAGGACCCCTCCGGGCAGGAACGGATGCAACTTTTGCCTGTGTTTGACCTATTTAGGTCTCATCAGTGAGTATAGCTTGAGTCCTGAGACACAGTGAGCACAGGAACCACATCTGGGCATACCTTTCACACTTAGGGCACCTGCTACAACAAATAATAAGGTGATAGAAAAGAATTCTTGAATGAACCCCCGCTAATGGCGATCATTCAGGATGCATTACAGTCCATTGTTTTTCACTCACTAAGTCAGGCATGCTAGAAACTTGCCATATGCAAATTACTATTGGTCGTGCTCTAATATTTTTTGTCCATAGTGTGATGCCACAAGTGAGATATGTATGCCCAGACATGGATCCCGTGCTCACTGTGCCACTGGATTCAAGTTACACTCTATTGACAAGGCCCATTTAGGCTGAAACTGGTCATGGGTTGCTTCTGTTCCTGCTCAGAGGAGACGTAGCCTGGTATTTCGGGCTAGACGTTTCCTATAGTTTGTCTATTGTATGTCTCTGATATTGTTCCATCAAGGCAAATACGTACATATTTGAGCATTCTTCCAATTTGTAGTTATAACACTATAAATCAAAGTTATTAGGGCATGAAATAATTGTGGATTTAGATGATCTGATCATTTATCAATACCCCAACCACCAATTACTATGGGGTTTTTATGTTGGTAGCAACAAGGTTCCTCTAATCGTGGACATTATTTGCCATACTCAAAGCCTGAAATCATGTATCAAAAGTCAATAATGATGTGTCATAAAATTCTCTCTCTCTCTCTCGCTCCCCCCCCACCTTCCACAGCAGGTGGAAGGGGGATGTGCAGGCCACTAGAGTCAAGGGACTGAGGCTGCTAACAATGTAATGCTGGTACTTGCTTCAACATGACACCGGAGTCAGGTTATCAGAAAGCGCATATATTATAGATAAGGAATACAGCAAATCACATACGGAGGCACACAATAAATCCACAAACTGACCAAGTACGAAACCCTGAGCTCCTCCAACATCTCATGAGGCATGGACATGCTGCCTTTTAATTTTGACACAGAGGAGTGTTATCAGGGGTTGGAACAGGATTGGCCTCTGCCAGGCCAGAAGGTCAGAGGAGATCACTGGCCAAACCCTCTGAGAGTGCTTGAAAGCAACTTGCCCACCCAAGATACGTTCCTGGAAGAGTTGTGCAAATTGTCACATACATTCTCCTCCCAGGAGGGATGTTGACCCTGAGATAGCTGCACTCCTCTCCGAACTGTCTGTGGTCTTATCTTTTTCAAAACAATCCTGGTGGATCTGTAGTGCAAGGAGGCTTGAATGCATTGAGCAAGGGATGGCTCCACTCTGGCTGAGTGGCAGGGCAGATTGTGAAATGACACAGTCATGCGGGCACAAGTCATACAAGTGAGAGAAGGTCACATATTATTGAGCACAACAGCATTCCTAATAATGAAAACACTGTATATTCATATTCAAATGAATACCATGCCTAACAGATACCTGTTCATAAGAAGAATGCAGTTTGTGTTGTATATTCATCCACAAAAGATTCCAATGGAGGCACAACTTTAACTTTCCATTGTATTTCACAGCTTCATTTGACCTTAAATAAGTGTCGAGTCCTGGGCCGTAGAAGGCTATACCAAGTTATTGCTGCCATCACTTTGGTGTATCATCCCTCTTCCAATTGATTCAAATACAATTCCAACTACATCTGCTATAGACAGCACTTCCTATTTGAACAATTGAGAATGGGGTTATTTTTACAAGAGGATCCATATAAAGTTTTATTTTTACCAAAATTCAGGTTGCCGTTAAATTAAATTAAATTTCTACATTTATGACCAATTAAGCTAGAACATATGCCCAGATTTGCTGGTAAACCTCAGTAGTGTCCTGTTTTGATCTATAATCCAGGCATTTATAGAAGTTAATACATTCTTGGGGAAGTTTGAAACAATTAACTCATCACTCAAAATCCGTTGCACTTTTTCTCTCTTTGATTGGCAGTGGATGTTTCATAAAATGTATAATGAATTGGGAATTTTCCCCTCCCTGAAATGGGTTTGCCAATAAATTAGCAAGAGCTTTTCCCAGCCCATAAAAAGGTCATTAACAGAGAGAATCTCACCATACAGAAATAGAGTAAGCATGGTAAGAAAGTGGTATACACCAGAAATAACTATCTTTTGACTAGAGTGTACATAACCCTACTCAGATAATGCTAACAACGTTTGCACAAAAACAGCTCCAGATAAACTCCTCAAAGGATAATCCAATATGCTTTAGAGCATAGATATTCACAAACATTTTCCCAGGGGGCTCACAGTATGGTCTGTGGTGAGCGCGATGGTCGCATTGATGTTAGAGGATGGGTGTGGGGCTTTGTGGGTGGTTAAATGGTGCAGGATACTTTATTTGCTTCTTTTCCTTTACTTCAGTTAGCTTGTAAACTAAAGCTTCCCCATTTATTTAACATCTTTCTGAATGTTAGTGCTCTCTGAAGTAAACAGCAGCCCAGTGTTGCTGTTAACCCGGGGGCCGCATGGGAAGGTTAGGACGGCTGTAGGCGAACCCCGCGTACGTTGAGTATCACTACATTTGGGTTCATTTCACCGTCACAGCAAATTATATATCTAGATGTTTGAAGTTTGAAAGTCACAACACATTCCATCCCTACATATTTAAAGCTTTATCCCTGCCTTTTAAAAATAACAACAGATACTGTGGTCCTTATTGCATGTGCCCCGGTAATCCAGATTTGCCCGGTAACAGGAGTTACCATTGAATTAGGATTACAAGATCCTCTGTAACTCTGTGGATTAGGAGAATTCCACCTAGAGACTTTGGGTACTCAAAGCCTTATGGTGAAATCCCGGACAAAACCATTCAGGAACTGATGAGGAAAGATTGATTCATGCATGTTACTCTCCATAATCTCATAATCAGGAGTCTTTCTACCTCTCTGTTACTATTGATGCTCCAGTAGCGGTAATTCTGTGGGAGGCAGCAGAGGAAATACCAGGCCGTTGTACAGCCAACCCCTACCGGAGCCCTATATCTTTAGTTACAATACTAGAGCTGTGAAATACTTCAGATTTGTTACCAGTTACTGCAACACTTACTAATGTACAACATAAAAGGAAGAACACAGTTGGGTTTTATAAGTCACAACCTTGACTTCTGTCTTGCCTTCTACAATACATTAACAGAGTGGACTATGACTACTTATTTCCGGGTAAGGCAGAAATGATAACAAAAATATTGTAGGGGGAGGGGTGTATTCCCACTTTATACCGCATTGCTAACTTAAAATTGTGTGATCATCCTCCATTATTGTTATAAAGCGCTTGTGCCAGTTTAACTTTGTCTTTGATGTCATACTGGCCCTACCATGCTACTGGCAAAATCCAATTTACAGGTGGCAGGGGTACACTAGGAAAAAACAAGCATTGGCAAAGTAAACAGTTCTGGCTTGAATGTGCCAACACACGTGAAGACTGTCATTCACTAATTTTGTTACTATGTATTGCATACACAAATGCTGTTTATCACTTCAGCAATCAAAGACAATGTAGTGATTTATAGCAATTAGCCTGCTAGTCTGAAACCTATAGATTACTTGTTAGTTTAGTGGGGATATGGTTTTACTTCTGCTTGACAGAAGTACATTTTCAGCCATGTCCCGGGTGAGAGCAGGTAATGAAAAGGTTTTTAAAAACCCACAATGGTTGTTCAGAAGTGTTCCACGGCATTCTTGCTGTTGAATGTCCATTCCCTGCCCCTGGAAGTAGAGACAGACAGACACACATACATCTTTCTATGAGTGCAGATCCACACGTTGTGAATCATGTTTGACAGTTTGCCTATTTGCACCACTGCATGTTTCCTGGTTATGACACTTTTAGTCTTGAAAGATCTCCCTGTGCGTTAAACACTCAGTCTGACAATGAACAGTATTCAGCGATTCTTTCAAACATGTAAATCTGGCATTGGCTCTATTTTTCAGTTTTTCCCGTTTTATTATTAATGCTGTTTTGTAAGTTTGGGATTAGTTTCCTTACTTTTTTAGGTCTCGCCTGAGCCAGCTCATGCGCTGTTCTGGCGAGACATTTAGTGAGTGGGCTTTAGAAATCCGACCACACGCTTTTGCTTGTGGCCTAAAGCTTGTGGTTACGCGCACATCCGCCATCTGGCTTTCCTATCTCTTCCTCATTAAGCGCATCGCTCAAGCGCATCGTTCGTGGGCCCCCTTAAAGTGCGCGCACCAAATCAGCATTGGTTAATCACTCATGCACGGCGTGTGCTTGGTCTCGCCGACCACTTTATAGATATAGCTTGAAATCAAAATGTAATACTTCTTCTTACATTATATGCTGTCGGGTTGCTTGTGTTCCTTTTGCAAAATACATTTTAATTTGTAATAAATGGAAACTCGTGGTGGATTTTCAAATAGAGATTCAAATAAGCTTTTATTCCGGCACAATATCGTACACTCTCCTCTCCTTTTATTGCTAGAAAACATAACTGTATACTTGGAAGGTATTTCTACTAAAATGAGTTTGGAATTCGCAGACTTTTGTGTGACAGCACATTGGGAGACGCAACTGAAAGCTCGAAGACTCAATTCGAGGCTAAAGTCGAATATGAAGTGCCGGCGCGCTGTGAAGTCAGCTCGTTGAAGGCTTCTCGGTGGTGCACTGATGCTGACCTCGTCATGTGTATCTTTTACGTGCCTCGGACATACTCGGAGGCTAGATGGGGGCATCATACACGTGAAGCACATGTCATACCCGGATACCGAATGCGCTTCGATGCCATACCAGGTCCTACTTATGTGTCATACATATAGAAATAACTGCCAGAAACCCACTCTGTCGTCAATCCACTCTGTGCTTGACGGTGTCCAGTTGCGCCCTCTGCCGGTGTCCCCACAACAAGCCGGGCATAGGTCCTCGGAGTGGCCCCGCTGTCAGCTCCCCGTGTTGCCCCCTGGCACGCTCCTCTTCCTCTTGGACAGACCCCTCTCCCTTGGTTTCCACACTCTGCGCCCGGTTGCCGTGAGTTCACTTATGGAGGCGGGGCAAGGTTAAAGCTGCGCTTGCGTTTCCTTTAAGCTTTTAATTTTTAAATCTGTTTATGATCGCGGCTTCCCAAAGACTTCTGAAATGATCATTACATTTCACTTTTACAAACGCTCTTCATAAAAAGTTACAAAATAATTCGTATAGCAAAAAACAAACCAGCGTGTTAAAGTGTGCACACAATTTACCTTAAAGCGAAGGAACATAATTAATAATTTTTGTATTTGCCTGGATTGTCTTCTCGTCTGCCCCTGCTGGCCTCGTGCGTGGCTTTATATGGCCTTGTTTGCCATCCTCGTGTATGACTTAATATGGCTTCGTAATGCCATATTTACTTATTTATGCTACATGTATTTGCAATACTTCCATCGGCCACGTTAGACCCCTCCCTCGGTAGGAGTGGTTCATGGGTTCCCTACCTGCGGGCCTATTATTCATTACATGGCTTATAATTATGCTTGTCTTTGCTTCCTCTGGCCTTCTTGTGTGTGACATAATATGGCCTTGTCATACCATATTTGCATATTTACGTGGAACATGTATTCGTGACAGCTCCAGCTGCCACGCTGGCCCCCTCCATCGGTAGGAGGGGTTCACTACTTACATGTGTCATTTTGTTGCAATCCTATTGATTATGCTTTCTGCTGCCCCCTTTCGGCAACTCTTATATCGGGCGGTGTGCTTATAAACTTCTAATTATTGCATTCTGTGCACTGACCTTTCCCTTGCTCCCGTCGGTCTTTCCCCTCCAGGGAGATGGGTATATACTGTGGAAATACCACACGAGTTATATGTGAACGTATTTACATTTCCTTGCACCTTCCCCTCTCTCAGACTGCTTCATACATTTGTGTTAGGGTTATGAATGTGTGGTCAATCGCTTCACGCGACCCACTTTGACTTTTTTTGCAGTGTTCAATAGCGCAACTGGCACAAAAACACCAGAGCGCTTTACATGAGCACCAAACTACAATACACCAGGTCAAGTTGTTTTTTTAGGTTTTCCCCTATCCCAGTGTATGTATTGTTTAATATTATTTGCTAAACATGTAGTTAGCATGCAACGTTTCCCATGTTTTCTCGCACCCTGGAGCCCCATTGTCAAAGAAGCATTGGCATAGCCAATAGGTCTCGCCTTTGGGGCCTTATAAGTATTTAGTTATGCAGCACAATATCCTTGGTGCAACAACACAAACTGTTGAATGGCTCTACACTTATAAGGTCCCAAAGGCGAGACCTATTAGCTATGCCAATGCTTGTTCACTCTTCCCTTCCCATGTCCTCTCCAGGTGTATCTTTGCCTTTCTCTTCCACACCTCTCCTCAACCTGCCCTATGAATATCTTTTTTAAATAATGTTATTCCTGAACTTCGCTGTTGTCCTATTTTAAAGATTGACAGCCTTCCTTACTCAGGGGGAAGAAAAACCCTGTAGCAGGGTCTAGTTTTAAATGTTCTTGGGGAGTTTCACAATGCAAGCTTGTCTCTTTCGTAGGTTTGTAGATTACATGGCAATAGCTGTGTCTATCAGAGTAATTCCTTATTGTTAAAAGAGATGTGATAAAGCAAGCAGGGCATGCTTGTAGTTTTGTTGGTGGCTACATAGCAGAATATGCCCCCAAGGGCACTCGGCCAACACTGGAGGATTATTTCTACCTCATGTAAATGGTAAGCGTACAGCTGGCTGCTGAAAGCTGTTTAGTACATATAATATATATGCATTGTTTTATCGCACTGTTTGAAATTGTGTTTTTTCCCAGATAGGATATCCCAGTTTACATTTTGGCAGACAACATGACACAGCTCAGGTTAATTTCACATTTTCATGCTGTTATTTCATCATTCCCAGTCATCATGAGCCCAACTTGAAGCTAGTTTCCCATGCCTGTGTTTTGGTTTGCAGTAAAAATAATGTCTGCCTGCCATTTTAAACATATTTCACAGACTGCCAGATGATAAATGTGCATGCTTTCAAGACTTCAGGGTTCTGTGTGATTTTCCCAGGCTAGGTAGTTATATTTTAAGCCTTCTCCAGTCCCCGGTTTGTGACTGTGTGTGCACTGCAGCAGACTCCATAGTAGTACCCTCTACTCCTACAAATCACCAGTGGGTATTCATATCAGACAACAGAGCGAGAGACCACTACCAGAAACCTGTCACTGATAACCAGACTGCAGAACTAAACCAAATTCAAAGTGTGCTGACTGCTTGCAAGGGCTCTACATTGGTTACTCTTTTGGGAAATGAAAGTGTGAGAGCGTGATTGATACACTCTACGTACATTTAGGGAAAAGCCTTTAGGGAGCACCACAAAAGAGACTAAAACAAACGCGTGAGCTACAAATTGGCCGAATGATGCTGAGTTGTGCAGCAAGAGTATCACTGGCCATAATACAAAGAAGGAAATGGGCTCTAACCCAACGTTTAAGGTAAAATACAGGTGTAATAGGGACATAGTTGACTCCTCAAAGCTACTGGCTCCTATTTACTAGACACTGGGCATTGTATAGATATATATGGAATTCAAGCCAAAGATCAGAACAGCATGTCTCATTACATGTGGAACAGTGTTTGCTCCTAATGGGGGATGATGGGAAAAAGCTTGACCAACTGATACAAATTTTGAACAAAAAAAGTTTAAAATATCGACGATATTGTTAACCAAGAAAAAATTGCTCATGTTACTGGACAGGAGATCCCGTTTTAAATCAAGAAAAATTGAATAATATGCGGTACATACAATTATTTCTTTAGGCGCTACTGCATATGAACGGTTACGTAAAAGGAAACTACATTCCAGTAATAGGTAAGATCAGAAATCAAATAAAGAGATAGAACGAGCATGCATTTCTTTACTGATACATAGATTTGTATGTGCAAGATGCCCATAGATGCAGAAACCACAAGTGGTTTAATCAGTGAAAGTGAAGTATTCAAAGCCTGGCATGAGAATGATGGTTAACAAATCAGTCCCTCGCCCTGCTGAGGACAACAATCTACAGGCAGGGCACAGGTCTACACACAGAAAGGTATCTACCAACAGGCAGAGACAAACATGTACCCTGTACCTCAGCGCGGCTCAGAGGTTCTGGTAGATCTGTGAGCGGCGCAACACAAAACAATAGGGGTTCCCTGTAGAATGTGATGAGGAGACCCTGGGACTCCCATATCTCATCGAAGTTTACTGGGCTTCTGCTGAATGTGGGCCCCTGCAGGTTTGGAGGCCCCTGAAGGGTGTGGGGGGGGGGGACTGTGCTGCAGGGGCTGCAAGGCATGTGCTACCCCCCTGGGACCTGTGGGTTCTGGGCCTGTACCATGAGTCCTAGATCGCCAACGCTCCTTCAGTCTCACATTATGACGTTCAATGCAATAGGCTCAAGGGGAGCCCTTTTTCGCCCGGAGAACAGTAGAATGCGAACGGTGCAGAGACATGGAAAACGAAAGAAGTGGGCAGACTCTTGAGCCGAAGGGGGTGGGTGCCATATAGTTGAGCTCACTAGTTTCACACAAGCAAAAGCCGCACTTTCGGCAGTCCTATTGCTACCACCGTTTTATGAATTGGTTCACTGCTCCTTCAATGCTGCATGGCTGCTTGCCTGCTCCTTTATCCAGACTATGTTCAGAGGACCATTAATGACGTGAAGTCTTCTGTGAGGTAGTGAAGGTCTGAGAAGTGGGTGTGGTAATGTCAGCCGCAGGAAATTCCCAAAACAGGCTCCCTATGTTTATCCTACCTGGAAAGTGGGCAATGGCCAGAAAACAGACTCTGCAGACTCCTGAGGAGATGGGAGGCCCACGACCTGTGCAGACCAGGAAGACACAGCAGGTATGACTCCCATAAATGACACACCCAAAATAATGCCCTCTTCCTCTTCTGCCTGCCACCTCTAGACCCACAACCAGGCCTTACTCTTTTATTTTTAATTATTTTCTTTCTGCTTTAGTCTTTACCTTTCTTTCCCTCCCAGCCTTTCTTTTCTCTTCCTAAGAAAATTAGATGTAATAGCCTGTGACACTTTACCCTCCATCTGGCAACGCATACTGGAGTCTGTACACTAGCTTCCTTTGCTCAAGACAGAAATCTCATTCAGACTCAGTATATAAGCACCCATCGCTTCCGGATCCTTGTTTTCTCAAGTAAAGGATGAGCAACAGACCTGCTAGCTTCTTCTATCCGTCGGAGCCTCCCAAGACCGAACTACCTCTGAGCCTCCCTCTCCCTTCCCACCTCAGAGCCTCCCTCTCCCTTCCACCTCAGAGCCTCCATCTCCCTCCCACCTCAGAGCCTCCCTCTCCCTCCCACCTCAGAGCCTCCCTTCCCACCCCACTGCCTCTCTCTCCCTTCCCACCTCAGAGCCTCCCTCTCCATTCCCACCTCAGAGCTTCCCTCTCCCTTCCCACTCCAGAGCCTCCCTCTCCCATCCCACCTCAGAGTCTCTCTCTCCCATCCCACCTCAGAGCCTCTCTCTCCTATCCCACCTCAGAGCCTCCTTTCCCACCTCAAAGCCTCCCTCTCCCTTCCCACCTCAGAGCCTTTCTCTCCCATCCCACCTCAGAGCCTCTCTCTCTCTTCCCACCTCAGAGCCTCTCTCTTTCTTCCCACCTCAGAGCCTCCCTCTCCCTCCCACCTCAGAGCCTCCCTCTCCCTTCCCACCTCAGAGCCTCTCTCTCCCTTCCCACCTCAGAGCCTCTCTCTCCCTTCCCACTCACAGCCCCCCTCTCTTCCCACCTCAGAGCCTCCCTCTCCCCTCCCACTCATAGCCTCCCTCTCCATTCCCGCCTCAGAGCCTCCCTCTCCCTCCCACCTCAGAGCCTCCCTCTCCCTTCCCACCCCAGAGCCTCCCTCTCCCTCCCACCTCAGAGCCTCTCTCTTCCTTCCCACCTCAGAGCCTCCCTCTCCCTCCCACCTCAGAGCCTCCCTCTCCCTTCCCACCTCAGAGCCTCCCTCTCCCTTTCCACCGCAGAGCCTCTCTTTCACTTCCCACCTCAGAGCCTTCCTCTCCCATCCCACCTCAAAGCCTCTCTTTCCATTCCCACTTCAGAGCCTCTCTCTCCCTTCCTACCTCACAGCCTCCCTCTCCCTTCCCACCTCACAGCCTCCCTCTGCCTCCAATCTCAGAGTCTCCCTCTCTCTCCCACCTCACAGCCTCCCTCTCCCATCCTGCCTCAAAGCCCCCCTCACCCTCCCACCTCACAGCCTCCCTCTCCCTTCCCACCTCACACCCTCTCTCTCCCTTCCCACCTCAGAGCCACCCTCTCCCTTCCCACCTCAGAGCCTCACGCTCCCTTCCCACTCACAGCCTCCCTCTCCCTTCCCACTCACAGCCTCCCTCTCCCTTCCTGTTTCACAGCCTCCCTCTCCCTTCCCACTCACAGCCTCCCTCTCCATTCCCGCCTCAGAGCCTCCCTCTCCCTTCCCGCCTCATAGTCACCCTCTCACTTCCCATCTCAGAGCCCCCTCTCCCTCCCATCTCAGAGCCTCCCTCTCCCTTCCCATCTCAGAGCCTCTCTCTCCTGTCCCACTCACAGCCTCCCTCTCCATTCCTGCCTCAGAGCCTCACTCTCCCTTCCCACCTCAGAGCCTCCCTCTCCCATCCCACCTCAGAGCCTCCCTCTCCCTTCCCACCTCAGAGCCTCCCTCTCCCTTCCTACCTCAGAGCCTCCCTCTCCCTTCCCACTCACAGCCTCCCTCTCCCTTCCCACCTCAGAGCCTCTCTCTCCCTTCCCACTAACAGCCTCCCTCTCCCTCCCACCTCATTGCCTCCCTCTCCCTTCCCACCTCAGAGCCTCCCCTTCCCTTCCCACCTCAGAACCTCCCTCTCCCTTCCCACCTCAGAGCCTTTCTCTCCCATCCCACCTCAGAGCCTCTCTCTCTTGCCACCTCAGAGCCTCTCTCTTTCTTCCCACCTCAGAGCCTCCCTCTGCCTTCCCACCTCAGAGTCTTCCTCTCCCATCCCACCTCAAAGCCTCTCTTTCCATTCCCAATTCAGAGCCTCTCTCTCCCTTCCTATCTCTCAGCCCGCCTCTCCCTTCCCGCCTCACAGCCTCCCCTCCCTCTCCCTCCCACCTCAGAGCCTCCCTCTCCCTCCCACCTCACAGCTGCCCTCTCCCATCCTGCCTCAAAGCCTCCCTCTCCCTCCCACCTCACAGCCTCCCTCTCCCTTCCCACCTCAGACCCTCTCTCTCCCTTCCCACCCAAGAGTCACCCTCTCCCTTCCCACCTTAGAGCCTCTCTCTTCCTTCCCACTCACAGCTTCCCTCTCCCTTCCCACCTCAAATCCTCCCTATCCCTCTCCACTCACAGCCTCTCTCTCCCTTCCCACCTCAGAGCATCTCTCTCCCTTCCCACTCACAGCCTCCCTCTCCCTTCCCACCTCAGAACCTCCCGCTCCCTTCCCACCTCAGAGCCTCACGCTCCCTTCCCACCTCAGAGCCTTCCTCTCCCATCCCACCTCAAAGCCTCTCTTTACATTCCCACTTCAGAGCCTCTCTCTCCGTTCCTATCTCTCAGCCTCCCTCTCCCTTCCCGCCTCACTGCCTCCCTCTCCCTCCCACCTCAGAGCCTCCCTCTCCCTCCTGCCTCACAGCCTCCCTCTCCCATCCTGCCTCAAAGCCTCCCTCTCCCTTCCACCTCACAGCCTCCCTCTCCCTTCCCACCTCAGACCCTCTCTCTCCTTTCCCACCTCAGAGCCACCTTCTCCCTTCCCACCTTAGAGCCTCTCTCTTCCTTCCCACCCACAGCCTCCCTCTCCCTTCCCACCTCCGAGCCTCCTTCTCCCTTCCCACCTCAAAGCCTTCCTCTCCCTTCCCACTCACAGCCTCTCTCCCTTCCCACCCCAGAGCCTCTCTCTCCCTCCCACCTCACAACCTCCTTCTCCCTTCCCATCTCAGAGCCTCTTTCTCCCTTCCCATCTCATAGCCTCCCTCTCCCTCCCACCTCACAGCCTCCCTCTCCCTTCCCACCTCAGACCCTCTCTCTCCCTTCCCACCCAAGAGTCACCCTCTCCCTTCCCACCTTAGAGCCTCTCTCTTCCTGCCCACTCACAGCTTCCCTCTCCCTTCCCACCTCAAATCCTCCCTATCCCTCTCCACTCACAGCCTCTCTCTCCCTTCCCACCTCAGAGCATCTCACTCCCTTCCCACTCACAGCCTCCCTCTCCCTTCCCACCTCAGAACCTCCCGCTCCCTTCCCACCTCAGAGCCTCACGCTCCCATCCCACCTCAAAGCCTCTCTTTACATTCCCACTTCAGAGCCTCTCTCTCCGTTCCTATCTCTCAGCCTCCCTCTCCCTTCCCGCCTCACTGCCTCCCTCTCCCTCCCACCTCAGAGCCTCCCTCTCCCTCCCGCCTCACAGCCTCCCTCTCCCATCCTGCCTCAAAGCCTCCCTCTCCCTCCCACCTCACAGCCTCCCTCTCCCTTCCCACCTCAGACCCTCTCTCTCCTTTCCCACCTCAGAGCCACCTTCTCCCTTCCCACCTTAGAGCCTCTCTCTTCCTTCCCACCCACAGCCTCCCTCTCCCTTCCCACCTCCGAGCCTCCTTCTCCCTTCCCACCTCAAAGCCTTCCTCTCCCTTCCCACTCACAGCCTCTCTCTCCCTTCCCACCCCAGAGCCTCTCTCTCCCTCCCACCTCACAACCTCCTTCTCCCTTCCCATCTCAGAGCCTCTTTCTCCCTTCCCACCTCATAGCCTCCCTCTCCCTCCCACCTCAGAGCCTCCCTCTCCCTTTCCACCGCAGAACCTCTCTTTCACTTGCCACCTCAGAGCCTTCCTCTCCCATCCCACCTCAAAGCCTCTCTTTCCATTCCCACCTCACAGCCTCCCTCTCCCTCCAATCTCAGAGCCTCCCTCTCCCTCCCACCTCACAGCCTCCCTCTCCCATCCCGCCTCAAAGCCTCCCTCACCCTCCCACCCGACAGCCTCCCTCTCCCTTCCCACCTCAGACCCTCTCTCTCCCGTTCCACCTCAGAGCCACCCTCTCCCGTCCCACCTCAGAGCCTCACGCTCCCTTCCCACTCACAGCCTCCCTCTCCATTCCTGCCTCAGAGACTCCCTCTCCCTTCCTGCCTCATAGCCGCCCTCTCCCTTCCCACCTCAGAGTCTCTCTCTCCATTTCCACCTCAGAGTCTCTCTCTCCCTTCCCACTCACAGCCTTCCTCTCCTCTCTTCCCTCCCACCTCAGAGCCTCCCTCTCCCTTCCCGCCTCAGAGTCTCTCTCGCCCTTCCCACCTCAGAGCCGCCCTCTCCCTTTCCACCTTAGTGCCGCCCTCTCCCTTTCCACCTCAGAGCCTCTCTCTCCCTTCCCACCTCAGAGCCTCTCTCTCCCTTCCCACTCACAGCCTCCCTCTCCCTCCCACCTCATTGCCGCCCTCTCCCTTCCCACCTCAGAGCCTCTCTCTCCATTCCCACCTCAGAGTCTCTCTCTCCCTTCCCACTCACAGCCTTCCTCTCCTCTCTTCCCTCCCACCTCAGAGCCTCTCTCTCCCTTCCCACCTCAGAGCCTCCCTCCCCACCTCAGAGCCTCTCTCTCCCTTCCCACCTCAGAGCCTCCCTCTCCCTCCCACCTCACAGCCTCCCTCTCCCATCCCGCCTCAAAGCCTCCCTCACCCTCCCACCCGACAGCCTCCCTCTCCCTTCCCACCTCAGA
The DNA here is from genome assembly GCF_964204655.1 of Triturus cristatus. Classification (NCBI taxonomy): domain Eukaryota; kingdom Metazoa; phylum Chordata; class Amphibia; order Caudata; family Salamandridae; genus Triturus; species Triturus cristatus. The sequence continues at coordinate 595,594,210 of NC_140585.1, read as the reverse complement.
GTCGCCCTCTCCCTTCCCACCTCAGAGCCTCTCTCTCTCCCTTCCCACCTCAGAGCCTCTCTCTCCCTTCCCACTCACAGCCTTCCTCTCCCCTCCCACCTCAGAGCCTCTCTCTCCCTTCCCACCTCAGAGCCTCCCTCTCCCTCCCACCTCAGAGCCTCCCTCTCCCTCCCACCTCAGAGCCTCTCTCTCCCTTCCCCCTCACAGCCCCCTCTCTCTTCCCACCTCAGAGCCTCCCTCTCCCTTCCCTCTCACAGCCTCCCTCTCCATTCCGCCTCAGAGCCTCCCTCTCCCTCCCACCTCAGAGCCTCCCTCTCCCTTCCCACTCCAGAGCCTCCCTCTCCCATCCCACCTCAGAGCCTCTCTCTTCCTTCCCACCTCAGAGCCTCCCTCTCCCTCCCACCTCAGAGCCTCCCTCTCCCTTCCCACCTCAGAGCCTCCCTCTCCCTTTCCACCGCAGAGCCTCTCTTTCACTTCCCACCTCAGAGCCTTCCTCTCCCATCCCACCTCAAAGCCTCTCTTTCCATTCCCACTTTCGAGCCTCTCTCTCCCTTCCTACCTCACAGCCTCCCTCTCCCTTCCCACCTCACAGCCTCCCTCTCCCTCCAATCTCAGAGTCTCCCTCTCTCTCCCACCTCACAGCCTCCCTCTCCCATCCTGCCTCAAAGCCTCCCTCACCCTCCCACCTCACAGCCTCCCTCTCCCTTCCCACCTCAGACCCTCTCTCTCCCTTCCCACCTCAGAGCCACCCTCTCCCTTCCCACCTCAGAGACTCATGCTCCCTTCCCACTCACAGCCTCCCTCTCCCTTCCCACTCACAGCCTCCATCTCCCTTCCCGTTTCACAGCCTCCCTCTCCCTTCCCACTCACAGCCTCCCTCTCCATTCCCGCCTCAGAGCCTCCCTCTCCCTTCCCGCCTCATAGTCACCCTCTCACTTCCCATCTCAGAGCCCCCTCTCCCTCCCATCTCAGAGCCTCCATCTCCCTTCCCATCTCAGAGCCTCTCTCTCCTGTTCCACTCACAGCCTCCCTCTCCATTCCTGCCTCAGTGCCTCACTCTCCCTTCCCACCTCAGAGCCTCCCTCTCCCATCCCACCTCAGAGCCTCCCTCTCCCTTCCCGCCTCAGAGCCTCCCTCTCCCTTCCTACCTCAGAGCTTCCCTCTCCCTTCCCACTCACAGCCTCCCTCTCCCTTCCCACCTCAGAGCCTCTCTCTCCCTTCCCACTCACAGCCTCCCTCTCCCTCCCACCTCACAACCTCCTTCTCCATTCCCATCTCAGAGCCTCTCTCTCCCTTACCACTCACAACCTCCCTCTCCATTCCCACCTCAGAGCCTCCCCTTCCCTTCCCACCTCAGAGCCGCCCTCTCCCTTCCCACCTCAGAGCCTCTCTCTCTCTCCCTTCCCACTTCAGAGCCTCTCTCCCTTCGCACTCACAGCCTTCCTCTCCCCTCCCACCTCTATGCCTCTCTCTCCCTTCCCACCTCAGAGCCCCCCTCTCTCTTCCCACCTCAGACCCTCCCTATCCCTCCCAACTCAGAGCCTCTCTCTCCCTTCCCACTCACACCCCCCTCTCTTTTCCCACCTCAGAGCCTCCCTCTACCTTCCCACCTCACAGCTGCCCTCTCCCATCCTGCCTCAAAGCCTCCCTCTCCCTCCCACCTCACAGCCTCCCTCTCCCTTCCCACCTCAGACCCTCTCTCTCCCTTCCCACCCAAGAGTCACCCTCTCCGTTCCCACCTTAGAGCCTCTCTCTTCCTTCCCACTCACAGCTTCCCTCTCCCTTCCCACCTCAAATCCTCCCTATCCCTCTCCACTCACAGCCTCTCTCTCCCTTCCCACCTCAGAGAATCTCTCTCCCTTCCCACTCACAGCCTCCCTCTCCCTTCCCACCTCAGAACCTCCCGCTCCCTTCCCACCTCAGAGCCTCACGCTCCCTTCCCACCTCAAAGCCTTCCTCTCCCATCCCACCTCAAAGCCTCTCTTTAAATTCCCACTTCAGAGCCTCTCTCTCCGTTCCTATCTCTCAGCCTCCCTCTCCCTTCCCGCCTCACTGCCTCCCTCTCCCTCCCACCTCAGAGCCTCCCTCTCCCTCCCGCCTCACAGCCTCCCTCTCCCATCCTGCCTCAAAGCCTCCCTCTCCCTCCCACCTCACAGCCTCCCTCTCCCTTCCCACCTCAGACCCTCTCTCTCCTTTCCCACCTCAGAGCCACCTTCTCCCTTCCCACCTTAGAGCCTCTCTCTTCCTTCCCACCCACAGCCTCCCTCTCCCTTCCCACCTCCGAGCCTCCTTTTCCCTTCCCACCTCAAAGCCTTCCTCTTCCTTCCCACTCACAGCCTCTCTCTCCCTTCCCACCCCAGAGCCTCTCTCTCCCTCCCACCTCACAACCTCCTTCTCCCTTCCCACCTCAGAGCCTCTCTCTCCCTTCTCACTCACAGCCTCCCTATCCATTCCCGCCTCAGAGCCTCCCTCTCCCTTCCCACCCCAGAGTCGCCCTCTCCCTTCCCACCTCAGAGCCTCTCTCTCTCCCTTCCCACCTCAGAGCCTCTCTCTCCCTTCCCACTCACAGCCTTCCTCTCCCCTCCCACCTCAGAGCCTCTCTCTCCCTTCCCACCTTAGAGCCTCCCTCTCCCTCCCACCTCAGAGCCTCCCTCTCCCTCCCACCTCAGAGCCTCTCTCTCCCTTCCCACTCACAGCCCCCTCTCTCTTCCCACCTCAGAGCCTCCCTCTCCCTTCCCACTCACAGCCTCCCTCTCCATTCCGCCTCAGAGCCTCCCTCTCCCTCCCACCTCAGAGCCTCCCTCTCCCTTCCCACCCCAGAGCCTCCCTCTCCCATCCCACCTCAGAGCCTCTCTCTTCCTTCCCACCTCAGAGCCTCCCTCTCCCTCCCACCTCAGAGCCTTCTCTCCCTTCCCACCTCAGAGCCTCCCTCTCCCTTTCCACCACAGAGCCTCTCTTTCTCTTCCCACCTCAGAGCCTTCCTCTCCCATCCCACCTCAAAGCCTCTCTTTCCATTCCCACTTCCGAGCCTCTCTCTCCCTTCCTACCTCACAGCCTCCCTCTCCCTTCCCACCTCACAGCCTCCCTCTCCCTCCAATCTCAGAGTCTCCCTCTCTCTCCCACCTCACAGCCTCCCTCTCCCATCCTGCCTCAAAGCCTCCCTCACCCTCCCACCTCACAGCCTCCCTCTCCCTTCCCACCTCAGACCCTCTCTCTCCCTTCCCACCTCAGAGCCACCCTCTCCCTTCCCACCTCAGAGACTCACGCTCCCTTCCCACTCACAGCCTCCCTCTCCCTCCCACTCACAGCCTCCATCTCCCTTCCCGTTTCACAGCCTCCCTCTCCCTTCCCACTCACAGCCTCCCTCTCCATTCCCGCCTCAGAGCCTCCCTCTCCCTTCCCGCCTCATAGTCACCCTCTCACTTCCCATCTCAGAGCCCCCTCTCCCTCCCATCTCAGAGCCTCCCTCTCCCTTCCCATCTCAGAGCCTCTCTCTCCTGTCCCACTCACAGCCTCCCTCTCCATTCCTGCCTCAGTGCCTCACTCTCCCTTCCCACCTCAGAGCCTCCCTCTCCCATCCTACCTCAGAGCCTCCCTCTCCCTTCCCGCCTCAGAGCCTCCCTCTCCCTTCCTACCTCAGAGCCTCCCTCTCCCTTCCCACTCACAGCCTCCCTCTCCCTTCCCACCTCAGAGCCTCTCTCTCCCTTCCCACTCACAGCCTCCCTCTCTCTCCCACCTCACAACCTCCTTCTCCATTCCCATCTCAGAGCCTCTCTCTCCCTTACCACTCACAGCCTCCCTCTCCATTCCCACCTCAGAGCCTCCCCTTCCCTTCCCACCTCAGAGCCGCCCTCTCCCTTCCCACCTCAGAGCCTCTCTCTCTCTCCCTTCCCACTTCAGAGCCTCTCTCCCTTCGCACTCACAGCCTTCCTCTCCCCTCCCACCTCTATGCCTCTCTCTCTCTTCCCACCTCAGAGCCCCCCTCTCTCTTCCCACCTCAGACCCTCCCTATCCCTCCCAACTCAGAGCCTCTCTCTCCCTTCCCACTCACACCCCCCTCTCTTTTCCCACCTCAGAGCCTCCCTCTACCTTCCCACCTCAAAGCCTCCCTCTCCCTTCCCACTCACAGCCGGGAGGCCTCAGAGCCTCCCTCTCCCTCCCACCTCAGAGCCTCCCTCTCCCTTCCCACCCCAGAGCCTCCCTCTCCCATCCCACCTCAGAGCCTCCCTCTCCCTTCCCACCCCAGAGCCTCCCTCTCCCATCCCACCTTAGAGCCTCTCTCTTCCTTCCCACCTCAGAGCCTCTCTCTTCCTTCCCACCTGAGAGCCTCCCTCTGCCTTCCCACCTCAGAGCCTCTCTCTCCCTTCCCACCTCAGAGCCTTTCTCTCCCTTCCCACCTCACAGCCTCCCTCTGCCTTCCCACCTCAGAGCCTCTCTCTCCCTTCCCACCTCAGAGCCTTTCTCTCCCTTCCCACCTCAGAGCCTCCCTCTCCCTCCCACATGACAACCTCCTTCTCCCTTCCCATCTCAGAGCCTCCCTCTCCCTTCCCACCTCAGAGCCTCCCTCTCCCTTCCCGCTTCAGAGCCCTCATAATGTACCTCATGTAAAATCCTGAAGCTGCAGTAAGGGGATCAGTTTTTCATTTCTCTTCTTACTTCCCCTGGAGGAATCTTCATCAGAAAAAATGAACTGCCATAGAAGTCAATTCCCACCCAGAGGCCAAATAAACAAGCATATTTTCAATTAATAATTCTTCTAAACTAATTTCATGCACACACACTGGGCATTTCGTAGCGACACTGCCATCTGTTTACCTTCCCGTTTCTCTATAGGGACATGCTTTGTTTATCTTATGAAGGGCTGGCTACTGCGTGTAACAGTTTGGGTCCTTTTAACAGAGTGCTTTATATTTGGCACAAAATACATTTTGTTGACCACAAGTGAGTTCAAATGAGCACATTTCACGGATGACTCATGTAGAGGAAATGGCCTGGGTAATTTTGGAACTTGTTGTTTTTCAGGGGTAGGGTAGCAGGGAGCATGTGTTGCAGACATCTTTTACTGTGGGTATGTAAAGGATAACATACGTGTTAATGTGCTGGACCTTGATGGACATCATATGGGAAGATGACATGATGTGCTTTATTGTTTGTGCACCATGTGCTATTGGATCTCCACAGTGTGACTCAGTGGCGGCTCCTCCGCTATGGCGAAGAAGCATCTCCCCACTGCTTTCTCGCAGTGCGAAAAGCAAAAACATAGGTATATTGCACAGCAGTCTAGCTGCCGCGTTCTGTACTACTTGGAACCTATGGATGATGGCTTTGTTGGATCCCAAGTAAAGAACATTGTCATTGTCCAGCCTGGACGTGACCAAGGCATGGACCACCGTTTTCTGTGCGGCACGAGGTATCATCCATAAGATTTTTCTTAGCCATGTTAGGACGTTGAAGCAAGTAGCAGTTACCTTGGTGACTTGCTACTTCATTGTGAGTTGCTTGTCAATCATGAAACCCAGATTGGGGACGTGGTGTACTGGCAGGGGCTAAGTGCCCATTTCGGATGGCCAGTGATGCAATCCCCAAAGGTCAGTCTTTTCACCTAGGATCATAACCTCTGTCTGGAGAACATGCCCACCCCTCCAGCCCCTGGCACGGCGCTCAGACCAATCACAACACTGCATTTCAGCATTGTGATTGGCCTAGGCGAGGGAGCCTGGCTGCCTGCTTCCTGTTCCTGGAGTTCGAGACAGGGGAGCAGAGATGCAGGACCTGGCCTTACGGTAAGTTATTTTTTGTATGTTTTTATTTTTATTATGGTCCCTCCCACACGACCCCCTTTCGCTCGTCCCCCCACCCGCGAGCCATGCCGGCCGCAACTGCACTCAAAGGCACTCACATATTTTGTGCTTCAAAAATGTCTTTGAAGTTGCTATTTTAGCTGAATTCCAAATGTTTCAATGTGCAATTCACAAAAAAGCTGTTATTTAAATTATATAATTTAATGTTACACATTTTTCGGTATTGCATCCCAAAAAGAGAAGTACCTTAGCATGAAAATTATGATAAAAGTGCCAAAGTGCACATCATTTTCTTGGCTTTGTTTCAGAATTACACATTAACAGAGTAAAACTTCTGCTAGCATTAACAGCTTCAAAGGAGTTTTTGGTGTACAAAACATGCGAGTGCTTCTTAACACAAGCACATTTTGAGCAACTAGGCAATATGGCACAAAATGGCTTAAAATGAAACATCCTGCAGTGCGTAAACATTTGTATTCACCATCTAGTCTGATCTTTACTGTCTGATCCAGACAGTGAGATGACACCAAAAAATTAGGTCATCTTTTGTTGATGCTAGTAAGGATTTTTAGAAGAATTAAAAAAAGGTGTGGTAGATCATGGAATCTTCTTGTAAATTCCAGGCAGGGCCGGCTTTAGTGCTGGTGGCGCCCTATGCGACAATGTTTGTTGGCGCCCCCCAATGACCACCTCCACCACGGATTCTCTCACTAGCACCCTTTAACAGTGACCAAGTCTCCATAACCACACTCTCTCAGATGCATTGAATCAGTTATATAGCGCCACTCATACCAGTGTAGGGAGTCTGAGCACTTTGCATCACACACACATTACACAGAGACAATCAATCATACGTGTGTAAATCAGTGTATAGGAAACGTTACATAAGCCAAAGGACTAAAAGTGTAGGAGTCACATGTCATCCATACTGGTAGGCAGTATAGTTTAAGAGTGCTTGGTGTGGAGAAGCACAAACTCAAAGTCGAAAAAGAAACAGCATAGTTGGGAGTTTTCTTTAATAATAAGAATCGATTTCTAGCCAAATTAACCCTTTTTGCAACATTAATCAATGTTCTAATGTATACTTTGCAGTGTGTATGCAGTTCTGGGATGAAAGTTGATAGCTCACAATTCTATATTAGGACTTTAATTTATAAATTGCAAGTAACAAAAGGATGTCTCTTTTGAAAGCAGTAACCTGCTGATCTGTTTACATCATACGCACTCTAATCTACTGGGTACACATTCTTTGCAGCAGGCATATTAACCCTCTGCACTAACTTCACATAAGTCAAAACTTCAACTATACAAAATGCTGATCTCTCTCCAGGAAGATAATTAATCACATGAGTTATCTTGACATTTATATGAGGCCTGGTAATTGCTGGAGGAAAGAGAGGCTGCAGCAGGTGCTTCAACAGCATAATAAACTTTCAAACACGGCGCCCCCAGGAAGCCTGCACCCGGTGCGGTGACACCGGTCGCACCGCCCTAAAGCCCGCCCTGATTCTAGGCACTGTGTCAGGGACGGATCATGAGGCCGGGGCAAGGAAAGGATCCCTTGTCTGCAATGCAGGGATAACAAACATTTAAATATTTGTGCCTATCAGAAACCTATTCCCATTCTTTCAACCCACTTCCTGCCACTGGGATCAGATTTATTCTTCCCTAATATTACATCACTCAGGTGTAATATTACATGTAAGCTAGTATACATTTGTGTTTTTTGAAGTGCATGTGTGAATTTGCACTCTGCGAACAGGGCCTTTTACAAACGTAGGTGGAACATAGGTGAGCACATATTATTGCGCATCAAGCCCAGGCACTTAAAGGGATCGAAATCCGTGAATCCCGTGTAGCTGATGCAGTGCTGTCTGCCTGGTGGCAGTGGGGTAAAGCTCGTGCGTGGTGTACTCCACAGAGCGCTCTAGTGGGAGATGGGACGGTGAGACTCAGGGGAGTATGGGATTTATACTCCCACTTTCAGCATCATAAGGGAAGGGCACTTCATGCTGGCGCCTGGCCTCAGCAGGACAATGCTGCTCAAGAAGACTCCTGGCAGTGGTGCCCCAGCACCGGTTCAACTAAAGCAAAGCATCGGGCCCTTGGGTAGACTGGGCGGCTCACAGAAAGAGAGGAGTATGGTGCAGTGCGACCAAAGGGGCAAAGGCAGAGAGAAAAGAACGCAGGGTTGAGGTAATGCCTGGTGAACAATGAGCTGCAGTGGGGCAGACGACTCCAAAATGGGACAATTTATTGGAATTATGATGCAAGATAGGAGCTCATTTTGGCTTTTGCTTTGCCCTCTTGGGTTACCTTTTAGAAACTGATGACACTGAGAGGGGCTAATGGACGCTTGTAGGGGTCTAAGGGATGCGTTATAGCAGAGAGCTGGATTCTGCTGGCGCGTGGTTGTGTAAAGATATCCTATTGGGCGTATAATATAAAACATAAACAAGAGAACATCACGGAAGAAATAAATGAGCACAGAGCACAGATGGCGACCGTCTTCCGTCCACAGCACACGTGGCGACCGTCTTCCGTCCACAGAGTTCTCACAACACATTCACATGTGAACATTGCGCGTATTATCCGCCCCGTTTACCCAACAGATTCCGCGCACAGAAGAACCTGTGAGGGGCAAGAAGTGCAGACTCACAGCGCTGATCCTCGCCGAGACACCGTTCCCTGGCAGCGGGCGCAGCTTGTGCTTGTTGGACAACGGTGTTTGCTTTCATTATTGCGGATTGTATTCCGCGCTCCTGGTAACTGCTAATAATGGCATTCAAGATTTTACAAGGAAAGATATTAGTCAGATTAGCATTTATATTGCCTCTCACTTAATAAAAGTATCCGAGGCCCTTTACAAAGAGGCCCCTGCACTCAGTCTGGCGGGGAGTGATAAACCGCGCAGGAACCATCGCTGTGTCCATAGCTCGGCCACTGAGGGCCCTGGCGGAGGAATGAATATCAGCGCGAGGACAATGCGGGCCACTCATCAGGCGAGATTCAACGCATTGCCATGCCGATGCCAGCCGCTGCAGAGGGATTCGCTTTCAGTGCCCGATTCGAACTCCAGGGGCAGGAATCAATCTTTTTAAGGGCTTTGCTAGACTCCGCCAGCCAGGAACAACACATTAAGAAGTAACAAACCTGTATAGAATGAAAGGGGCACAATTTATAGTGGCGATCCGCTGTCATATAAGGGCGCCAGGCTTTTTCGTTTTCTGTGCCAGTCCAGGGAGAAATAAAATACAGTTCACCCAGCAGACAAGTTCACATCTCAGCAGCCAATCAGTGAAGTCACTAAACTAACACACTTCTGTTCCAGTATAGTTTACACAGCAATATTAACTAACCCAAGATGAGACGCATAGAAGGGAAGGCCAAGAAGCCCTTTCCAGAGCACCGAGCCCGCCCCTCGCATGCTGTGCCTGCCTATGACTGATGGCTGGAGGTCAGTCTTCTCTTCCGCCTTTCTCATACTCACCCTGAGGAGCCTCTGCGGTGAGTCCTTTGTTAACAGCCATTTGTTCGGTCGCGAGGACTGTGTCGGTGCCCTTGGAAGGCAGGATTCTCACTTGCTTTGGACTTTTTGAAACTGCCCATGTGTGAGGAGAAAGGCCAGAGTGACCAAACACCACACTGATCAACAGACTGATGATCGGGGTCCAGACTGTCTCTCCTCATCTCTCCTCATCTCCTTCTCCAATCCCCCCCCATCCCACTACTCCATAAGGAGTCTGAATCAGGGTAGATTATGCAAAGAGCCCTTAAGAGCCTTTGGAACAATGGCGTCGATCATGTGCGCCTTGATTGGGTTATGGTCACTGCGTCTCAGACCACAGTTGCTGAATAATTGAATGTGGTGCAGACACTGAAGCAAAATGACTGAATCGCGATGCCGAAGAGCAAGCAAAAGAGATGAGAGTGCAGGACTTGCCTGCTCATGAACCAATTATAGAGCTTTGGGATTCCCTATTTCTCTATTTTATTTGTTTTTTGTCAAGTTATGGTACATTGGGCCAGAGGTACATAGACTTCCATTTGCAATTTCCTAATAGCAATTTGCTATTAGGAAATCGCAAACAGCTATGTACAACAATGTGTTTTACACTGTTTGCGATTCTCAGTGGGTCGCAAGGGACATGCCTAATTAATATTTATGAGGCAGATCGCAATTTGCAACCCCTTTGGGAATGGCCGGCACGCACATCGATGGTGGCTTGCTGGGATCAGCAGACAATCATGTCTGTGATTGCTTTTTAAATAAAGTCGTTTTTGAACTTTGAAATGCAGCCTGTTTTCCTTAAAGGAAAACGGGATGCATTAAAAAAAAAGAAAAGTGAAAGTTTCTTTTTTTTTTTAAGAGTAGGCAGTGGTCTGAGGGACCTGGTGCATTGTTTTACAGGAGGCGGGCACATGTCCAACCTTCCTGGGCCATTTTTGGCCTGTGGGACCCAATCCCCCGGGGTCCCCCAGTATTTTTATGGGTTAGGGGGCACACAACTCCCCTCCCCAGTCCAATTTCAGCCCTGGGAACCCCATCTCTCAGGGCTAGGCCAAATTATGAAGGGGCCACGTAGCCCCCCTCCCCAGGCCGATTCTCGCCCCAGGGGCCCAGCAACTTTTTAAATGGGGATGTGGGCATGCAGCCCCCCTCCATGGGCCAATATTGACCCAGGACCTAATCTCTTGGAGCCCAGCCAATTACTAAAGGGGGAGGAGGATCCATCTCCCGGGGCCCGGCCAACAAAGGGTAGGTGTCCTGGTACCCACCCAGGGCACCTGCCTTACCTTGCTTGGGGGCCACATGGGGAGCCCAATGCCCCTCTGCCCTAGCCGGCTCCCCACATCCAGCAGGTGCCGGCATCGCTCCCGGCCGCATCTAAAATTACTGTTCCCTGTGGGCGGGAGCAATATTCAGATCTGTTTCCCTGTCCACATCACTGTGGGTAGAGAAAAGATCTGAAGTCTGCTCCCAGCTAGCGGGAGAATTTTTAAAGCTCCTGCCAGCTGGGAGCGGACTTCATGTTTCCACTCACTTGGCAGGAGCTTTGAAACTGCTCCCACCAAGCGGGAGCAAACATAGGTTTCCTTGCCCATGCCAGTGTGGGTAGGGAAACTATGTCCCACTGGTGAGCACTGAGTGACATAGCAGGGTCCGGCACTGGTGAGTGGGGTCGCCAGGGCCAATAATGGCTCTAGGAGGAAGGCCCTGTGGCCCCCTCCCCTTTGTTATGGCCATGCAGCCATAAGTGGAGGCAACCAATCAGATCTCAGCATGAGATCTGTTGGATCCACTGAGGATTTGCATCCCTAGATATACATAAATCTTTTTTTTAATTACTTAAAAACTACTGCACAAGTTTAAACCAAATTATAAAAAGAGATCTTTCTTGACCATGATCAGGCTTCCTGACAAATTTCGTATAACTCTGTTCTGCGGTTCGGGTTATAGTTGTGTCTTAACTCACAATGGAAAATAGCACGGGGAAAACATGTTGTGGGACCACCCTTTTTTCCAGTTCCCCGCACAAATCACCCCGAAACCTTCCAGACTGCAGCTTAAGTGAGCAGCAAACTTGTTTTGAAAATTGCGTAAAGGTTCATCACACGGCGCCAAGTAGGTTATATATATATATATATATATATATATATTATATATAGCGAGAGATAGATCGATAGAGAAACCAGCAAAACAATTTGTAATAAACCAAAACGCTAAATATTTTGGCTATATTTATATAAATATCACATCCTAAACTGATTAGGAAGCAGTGATCTCGACTTTGGATTGGTGGGGGCAAATGAAATGGGTGTATAGCAAATGCAAATTAAATACAAGAGTAGGGCAAAGCTCAAGAGCTGGAAGTAGTACAACAAGTGGTAGATGGAGCAGAGGAAATATTGAGAATTGGGGTGGATGAAGGTCTAAACTATGGCTGTGAAGTAGGGCATCGTCAGAAATGTTTACTTGGACAAAGCAGGCATAGCTTCTTGAGTACACATACTTCACACACAGCATAGTAAGATTTGCCTGGCCTCAGGGTCACAAGATTTTCTTGCACCAGATGTCACATGGGCTGTACATACTGCATGAGGAAAAGCTGAGGACAACCACTTAAATCCCTTCCTCCGGCAGTAAGGCATGCAATATTGTGGAAGTACACAGAAGGGGATTCGCGGGGTGGGAAGGTGTAGGGGGAGTAAGGAAGGTAAAGGAAAGTTGGGTGGTGAAGGTGGGGAGGTCGGGGTGAAGCTGTGGCATGCAAGAAAGGTGTGAAGAGGATGAGGGAGATACTCTGTCCACTGGTGGGTGCCGCTGAGGTACCTTAGATTACCCACTGTCCTACATTGCCCTCTGTGGCAGTGGGAGGAATTTCCCACTGTGTGAAAGAGTGCTGAAGTGCCATCTTTATTTAAAAAAAAAAAATCTAATTTGTATGATATGTTTGGAGATGCATCTGGATGTGTAGGTTATCCAGGGGTGAAACCTCTGTCTTAAATTGTATCAGGATGAACATGGCTCACAGCAGATCAGTATACACTAGGGGTCTCCACCCTTTTTTTTTTAACAAAAGCTACTTATGTTGATTGGAATTCATCCCAAGCTACTAGTATTATATTAGTAGTGGAGTAGTGACCACATCAAACAAGACTACATTAGGGTAATATATACAGTCGCAGCCGCAATGCCCCTGGCTCCAGGGCATTGCAGCTCCAAGCATCCGCTTCTGAGTTTTGCAAATACACACATTTTCATCTCGAATAAACACTTTTCACTGTTGGCATACAGTTATTAGTTCAACCAAACAAAAGCTTCTAACTTAGTAGGCTGGGTTGCACCCAGGAGAGCTACTTTCAGTTTGCTGGCGAGCTTCTTGTAAATCCCGATCTACTCATTGGAGAAGCCCGCGATACACAGTAATCTTTGTGCTTCATTCTGCACAAAGAAAGTGCATCTACAAAAGCTGGACTAAAGCAAATGGATCTGAATACAGAGACATCAAAGATACAGAGAAGAACATCTGCCAAGTAATAAGTCTTTTGGCCCAGTGCCTACTGTTCATAATCTCAGCAGATATGAAAATAGTAAAGCTGACAGATGAATTGTATTGGGCTCAGGAAATTCAATCATTTAAAGAAAAAATCCAATCTTTTTTTCATTCCAGTCAGTATTCAGGGGCTCTGACTTCACGTTAGACAATTTGCCATCGCTGGTGTGGAGCCAAAATAAAATTTTTCACTCTTTACTAAGAGTCTGTTCGTGTTTTTTCTGGAGCCAAGATGAAAGCAGCTTCTTGCAGAGATCCAAGCACTGGGGCAACACATCATTTCAGTGCCCTCTTTCTTATATGTTGAAATATTTGTGCATGTAGCTTCATCACAATGTTCTGACATCGTTTTGTTTCAAACATTGTTTATTTCTAAAGAAAGTGTGGGAAGCTTTTTTGTAATGTTTTTCTTCACTCCCATCTCCTAGTTTGCCCCTATGACAATCCCTTGTTTGGTGTTGCTGTGATGGCTTCTTGACACCTCTTTCCGTATCGAGCCTTTATTCTCTAATTCTATTTTATTCTCTAATCACCTGCCATCTTCTCTCCAGACTTGGTTTAGTAGCGGAAACAATATGTAGTGCCTGTTTTATGCTAGAGTACAGCACCAAGAAACGAGTGTAAACATTTTTGGGGCCCAGTCTTATCACGACACCTTTTGGAAGATTAGTGCAGGAGGTGCTACCTTGATCGGATTCTGTCTTAGACCTCAACCGAAGCTGTTTGCTGGTAGCAACATGGAGACTGAAACTTCATATATCAGGGTAGGGAAACCGCCTGCTCTTTTTATGCCTCATTCGGTAAATAAACTTTAAATGACGAGAACAAACTCAGTAAGGACCCAGGGCAGGTATTACGTGGCTTAAGGAGAACGTGCACCTGATTTAGCGGAAAAATAAAATGAGCACCCTTCGCTTTCATAATATTTTTACAAATATTAGCTTTATTTTAAAAAGTATTCGAAAACGACAACATTGATTCCTATTATTTAACCAAAATTTGTGTATGTCCTCTCACCTGTGCGGTATGTGAGACTGACCTTGTTTCTTTTTTTTAATGCCAAACGTAAACATACATGGTTAGTGCAATGACTATAGTGAATGTCAGTAAACTTTCAGCTTTTATGTGATTTCATATTTTTATTGCAGACCTAGGGTCATCTCAAGGCTTTTTGAGCCCTAAACAAGAGACGCTTTAGCCGATCCTGTCCATAACAAGTTTGTACAGTATTACCCATTTTCTGCTATTTCAAGCCCGATGATTGTAAACAATATTGAATAATGATTTAAAGGCTGAGCTGGAGAGAATAAATGTGAGGTAGAGGGGCCAGGGAGCCTTTGGAAGGTTGGGCCTGGGAATTTGCCAACGCTTTAAAACATCTCTGTGTAGACCAACCCAATCTTAGACTATGGATTAACTAATCTGAATTCTGGCAACCCATATACGAGGCAAAATAAGGCCATTAATGGGCAACTGCTTTTGAGCGTCCCACCATGTCTTATCTGGCCTGCCACCGAACTTCAACTGCAAGAGACATGAACATTAATTTTGTCACTGCTTGAAAAGCCCAACTGAAACCACTATGAATGACTTCTTGGCTTCCATCTGCCAGCCATTCAAATCGTTGACGCTACACAATGACTTTTCTATGCTTTCTCTTCATTAAATGAATACAATCTTCTCTTTCTGTGAGAGGTATCTCAAAAGTCAATGGAACTTGTAGTTTCATACCAGTTATTAAACTCCATAACATGAAGTAAACATTTGTCTAGATCTTGGACATGTTCCTGCGTTTCTACCAGAAACGATTGCTTAGTTGGTTGAGTGACCAGCTGTAAAAACTAAGTTGTGTAATCAGCATGACATGGCAGTGTACTCCAGATGGGGCAACACAGCTCCGACCATGTCAAGATTGATAAAACATGTAGCATTGAGTTAGGTAATAAGAACGCTTTCGAGACAGTTCACCGTCCGTCCAAATGGTAAATGTGATCAGCGATGGGTTACAAAAAAGCCTGCTTTGACGCTCTTTAGGTGGCTTCAGCTGTCTGGTGGTGAACGCCTATTGTGGACCATACCAATACCATACAGGGGTATAGAGCCCGCCAGTGATTAAAATTGATTGGCTTTAATCTTACTGCTTCTTATTCGATGGCTTCCCTTCCTCTGTCTTCTTGTGTTTGCCCCTCCCTTGGAGCATATCCTCTTTCAATCCATTTGATTGACTAACTTGTAACCTTCCACATTTCAGGAAAGACGTTTTCCTTTTTAATTAAGCACTCCATAAGAGTGCAGGGGTTTTGTTTCTCTCTCTTGAGTGCTGCTCCCCCTCCCCTTGAAATACCCGCTCCCACAGCGGCCCTTTTACCCAGCACTCCATTTCCCTTCTACCCCTTGCGGTTCAGCAAACTCTTTCATTTTTGCTTTTTCTTTTGCAAGGCTCAGGCAACTGGCATTTTATTGTCCCCCCCCCACACACTCCAAAGGCACTTTATTCTCAAGATAAATACCAGCTTTGGTACAGTGATTGGTTGGGCCTAGTTCAGAAGAAGGAATGCAAGTAAACACTGCCTGTCCTAGCAGAGTGCTTCACTGGCAGGACTCCTCACTGAAAAACACCACTGTCTCATCCACCCATAGATACCTCCAAATGCTTAAAGGTAGCCACCATGTGGAAGTTTGTGGGTATGAGAGCAGAAAGTTATGTACATTTACCCAGTACTCTTGTGTTTTTTTTAAGCATTTCCAATGCTTGACTACACAAGCATAGATGGACACCCATTCTAAGTGGACTGGATCATATGTGTTGGGAAGTGTACATCTTACTACCAGTCATCCGAGCAATACATGCTGTGTACATGCTATTCACCTATACTTCTAACGAGCAGACTCTGCTTCCATGGGAAGAAAAAGACTACCAGCTAGCCCCATATTATGCCCATTTACTTAGCTCTCCATGCTCAACACGAGCCTAACCAAGAAAAAACCATTAAAGCCGGGAGCTTCATCTGATTCTGCACACTTTCTGGTCCTTCCAATATAGAGGTCGATTACGATGCCGTAGGAAATGGCTACGACGTTCGGTCGGAGCCGTTCCTATAGCATTGTAATCTCCTATTTGGATTCATTTCCGACCGACCCATTTGGATGGAGTCGGTTGGAAATGAATCCAAACTGGATTTCCGAATGGCTTCCGAGGGGCTCGGAGAGCCCGTCTGCCATTCGAAAAGCTTCCTGTAATCCCAAGGGCGGCTCTTTCCGCCCGAGGGATTACAATGTCGGATTCCGACGGCCTTTCTGTGCCAGTCTTTCCGACACAGAAAGGCTGTTGGAAGTCAACTTTGGTGGCCCCAAGCAGGGCCCCCGTGGGTGCAAGGCCTCCAGATGGCGGCCAAGGAGGCACATATGGTGCCCTCCTGTTGATCCCTGCACCCCGTGGCAGGGACGTTAAGGTGCCTGCCACGGGATGCATCGATGAACTGCACCTCTTCACTTTACACTGAGAGCATGCATCCGAATTGCTGGGTTGGGACCGCCGACAGGAGGTCGGTCAGTCTCAGGTCGGTCCAACATCGTAATCGGGCCCATAGTGTTCAAAGAGATATTTCACAAAGCATGACTAATTAGGAGGATAATGCTCTCTTACCCACGCCCATCTTACGAAAGATTATTCTTGTCAGTCGGTCAGTTAATAATACTTTATTCAGTCATTTAAAACCACATAATGTCAACAACCATTAAAACCAAGAATGTTCAAAGAAAAATAAAATATATAAAAACGATTACAAGCCAATCATAAAAATATAATGTCACAGTACAATCATTAAGACAGCAAAAGTAACAGCTCATTAATTAAGCAGCCCCATGATCATGAAATAGCTTCTTCCTAAGCCTAAGGGCACCAGAAAAGAAGTTTGCAACCCCAAAACAAACCAAGGGGAAAGGGAGCATTTGTAAATACAGCAAAGCTGGCTTCACTTGTGAAAACTGAATAATCTAAACAATGGCATAATAAATGTGGGCCTTAATGTACTATAAAGAACACAGAAGAATATAAAATGCATGGTGATTTGCTATGAAAAATTGTCGCAAGGACACAGTTTCAAATCTCCCAACTTGTGAAACCCTTTTGAAATAGCTAAGAACCAATATATTATGTTAAACCTGAACCCTGTCAATAAAAATTGATGATGTGCATTATTTACAATCATCAAGTATGGTTCTTCCCAAAAGCATGTTGTTAATAGAATGTATTGTTTCACAGTGGATTTAAGAAGTTCCCTTTCCTCCCTTTTACATTGCCACCTAGATAGAAACATATTTTTTTAGGTCCAGCAACTTCCTTGGCCATAAATGTCTTGGATTGGTAAATGATTCCGTACGTCCCACACACTCTAGCATATCCTTTACATACCCAAGCCAGGGGATACAAAGTGCTAACCTCAAGTGATCAGCAATCCTCAATCCCAAGTTGATTAATTGAAGGAGCGGGGTTAGACCAGATTCTAAGACACTGCATAATGGGGCCAGGACAATAAGATTGGTGATGCACCCCAGTCCTACCTCCTTGTAAACCACAAACAACGGGGAGCTTGTAGGGACCGTCGGAAGCCTATGCAAAAAAATATTTTCAATCACCTGGACCTCTCTGACATCTTTGGATCCCCACACATCACCCCCATAGCTTGTCACTGAGATGTACTTTTCTCAATATACCCTAACTAGGGCCTGCACTCGTTTAGCCCTAAGTCTCTTAGTATAATCCATTGTTGCACCTACAGCTCTCAATAAAATGTTCTTTTTAAGGGATTTTTGACAGATCCATGACCCTCTATCATCAAATATCGACAGCCTAATTCTATCAGTCTACTACTAAAATGCATACTCTGGAGCAACAATGAATGACCTGAACAAAGAGCAGACCATCCAACGTTATGCAGCCAATCTGAGGGGATTAAGGTAAATTGTCCACACCAAGTCGGCACACACAGCCCTCTGTTGGATCATAGGAGAATAACCCTTGCTTCTCAACAGACTGATATAGTCAAGTAGCACATTGTGAACAAGGCCACAAAAATGCGTCTAAAACACCTTCCAATGCTATGCACCACCACGGCACCTCCAATGCTAGTGCAAGTCTAAGATTAACCATCAACCAACAAACTTCAGATACTTTTCCAGTGAATTCTGCGGGTCATAATATCTTTGCAAACACAGACAGGTTTCTCATAGAGAAACTGCTAAAAACACTATACAGCGAGGCCTTCCCAGTTCATGCCGTTTTACCACATCAGCCAAAGAAGAATCATCCTCTGCGGGTTATTACCACTGCAACACATTTGTGTGATACATGTCCTGCAATGGCCTTCTGTCCTGTAACACACCTGTCGTATGAGTGACATCCTGGAAGCAGGTCTAGAGACTGTAGTGGGGGTGACGAGTTTGTGCGATGTATCCGGGGTCAGGGTAGGCAGCTAGAAGCCAACGTCCAATATGGCGGTAGGCAGCCGTTTATGGCTGACTGGTGGCAGTTACAGGGAGACAGAGGGCTGGAAGAGGCTAACAGCACAGACCTCAAAGGGGAAGGGTGAGATGCAGAAGAGAGAGGAGACCAGTCCTTCATCCACCCTTCTCCGCGCGGCGTGTGTAGCCCTCAGAGGAGACTCTGGCTGGTGAGGCTGCAGCCACCAGAATATTAATAACTACCACATGAGTGCAGTTTGAAATGACACAGAGAATCTTTGCTGTTTTCTTGCTCCTAGTTACTGAACTGTCTCTGCGGCACTCTTGACTTGTTTCCATGCCTAGAATCAAACCTTCTAGCCCACTCATCCAATTTCTCTGGTAGTACAGTTGAGGACCTACCATCCTGATGTAGGTATAACAGTAGGTATAACCTTTTTGAGAGAATATATATTGCACAGTTAACTTCATGCATTTCTATGATCAGTGTTTTTGTTTTTTACTATAATTGAAAGTCTCACTCCTATTTAGATTTCTGTGACATTGTTGGCTACCAGCGGGTCGCGCGGCCTTTGGCAGCACTCCCAAGGAAGTCCTGAATGAACAGAGTTTGGGATTCCTCCTCAAACATCTCGAACTCACAATGCGAGAATTCACTGCTTGCCCATGAATAATTGGGCACAATGGGTCTGTTTGAAGCACAGCAAATGACCTGTGTTTTAATCTACGCCAAGACGCATTCCGGAGCCATCCATTGGATCTGGGATCTCCTGTTTGTGTAAATTCGCTGGCTGCGGTCCTCACCGAGCCTCCTTTCACAGAGTAATTTCTCAATGCACTGTTCACTCAAGCAGTCCACGCCACCCATCGCCCTCGCAGCTCATGCCCTAAATGCGCAAAAGTACAAAAGTCAAATCCTAATTGAAAGATTCTTGCAAAGCGCATTCGCCACCCATTCAATTTGCACCAAGGTAGCAACATGCCAAGGAAATCAAGTGATAAACAAACATTTGTAAACACAACAGCAAAAAACTATGTCCATTTGTTCACTTTTTTTGGCGGTCTATATGAAGGTTCGACTCGAGGGCCTGGAAAAATAAATTTCTTGTAGAATCTTCCATGTGGATCTCATAGGATTTGATTATAGTTTAATCTACGTAGAAATGTTTTCTAGCAAATATGACAGGACAAGTCCGAAAAAGTTATATGTGACAATACTGTTAGCATAAGTATTGTCAAAGAAATATTGCGTCATGAATATCGTTTACAAAAATAGTGTCCTATTGGATGTAGATTTTCTATCATTTAACTCCATTGGGGCAATATTTATGTAAATTTAGAACTCAATATTTATGTCAAACAATATTTTAGTTAAGATATTGTGGTACTAGACCATTTAAGTGCAGTGTGAGCTGTATGCATAACATAACACTATAAAATCATATACATGGGCACTACATTTTCCTCGATAAGTAATGTAGATCATGGATTTGTAGAACACCACATTAAAAAGCCAGCAAATACACATGAGTAGGGACAGGGTGCAACGTTGTTAGTTGTTTTTTACTACCTTTGTGAAGCTCCATCGAAAACATTACAACGTCACATAGCTTGGAAAGTTTTTCATGTCAGGATATTCATGTGAAAATCATGACCTTTATCGCAATTGATGTCGCATACACCTTGCTCAGTGTAATAATCAATCCATTTGAACTTGTTAGTGTGATTTACGCCTTTCACACACAAATAATTGATGAATGGATGGTATTCACAAAAGGAGTCAAACAAAAAAAAGGTGCTGGGAGGAATGCTTGCAATAAGTGTAACCACTGATAGTTTCTTGGGGTAGCATTTCAACCCATCAATCTGTTACCCACCATGCCACACCAGTTTGGACCCAGCCATGTGCAAATCAGTCTAGCATGGCAGTTTGGGCTTGACTGTTTTTATTGGAGCAGGGTCAAGACTGATTTACATATAGCTGGATCCAAACGGAGGAGGCATAGTGAGCAAAAGAACAATTGGATTGGAATGCTACCCTAAGAGACTGACAGTGACTAGACTTATTGCAAGGATTCCTCCCGTCGCCTTTTGTGTGCTTTATGTAACTCCCGAGGTGGCTATGGTTATGTATGCCTTGATGTGGGTCCGCTGCTCACTGTGCCACTGGAACCAAGCTGCACCCGACTGAGGAGCCCCAATCAGCGTGAAACCGGTCTTGGGTTGCTTGTGTTTCGGTTCAGGGAGGACCTGGTCTGGAACTTTGGATAGCATTCTAGCCGATCACCTTTTTCTGTGTTTTATATAAGGCCTAAGTGGCCAAGGGTTGCCCCAGTGGGCTCCTTGCTGTGGGTGGACTGGCCTATGTGTCAATCAGGCAGAGCCTGATTGGCTGGTCTGACAGGCCACTTTGTGGGACTTGTTTTTTGGCTGTTTGTGGCCCCTGTTGGGCAGGTTTCTACTGATGATTTACTGATATTAAATAAACATTGCCTGCAACAAGCTCAAATCCATGTAGTCTTCCAGACCTTGGAACACACTTATACAGTGTGTTTTTACATACAAGATCAAAACTGACACAATTTGCAAACATGGGCCACTTTTCACTTATCTAATACACTAATTGGGGCCAATTTTATTTTGGTGCCCAGGCCTATTTCCTGTCCCAGTCCAACTCTGCCCTTGCTCACTGTCCCACTGGAACCAAGTTGTACCCGACTGACTAGCCGCAGTTAGGGCAAAACTGGTGTTGGGCTGCTTGTATTCCAGTTCAAGAGAGACCTGGCCTGGTAGTTCAGGCTAGACTGTTTCTATTGGAGCAGGGTCAAGACTGATTTGCATATGGCTGGGTCTAAAACAGAGGTGGCATAGTAGGCAACAGAACGATGGGTTGAATCCAGCCCAGAGCGATTGCTAGTGGCTAGACTTATTGCAAGCATTCCTCCCATCTGCGTTTGCGTATTCAATTCACAAAAGGTGACCTTGCACCAGTGCCGGTCGGCGGGGAGGAGTAGGGCGGGTGCACTTGCAAACATATGCAATTAAACATCTATAAATAAACAAGCGCACGCGCACAAGAAATAAAATATAAAAGTATGAAAATAAGCGGGAGAGTACAAATAAAGTTACAAATTATTAAAGAAAACTTTCCTTAGGAAAGGACCTCCTACTCCCAACATCTCCTGACTCCACCTCAGGGACCAGGAAACTCCCTACCCCAGTCCTGGTGCTGCTCTCATGCTGAGAGAGCAGTGCCCTGATTGGAGGGACCGGCCTCACTCGCCACTCCCAAGGACACTAGAGCCCTGAACTTACTCTAACCTAGCTGTCTTAAGACAGCTGGGTTAAAGACAGCTGAGTTAGAGCTTTCAAAGTGTGCACGTGTGGCTGGCCGTTGCAAGACAGCCGGCCACAGGGACATGCGCACTTTGAAAAGTGCAGAAACAGCCTCCCTGCTGCTGCCATTCAGCAGAGGCGCCGTCACTGTCCTGACGTTCGACTCAGGACGGGAGGATGAAAAATAAAATGGTAATGAATTACGATTTTATTTTAAATCTCTGGGCTTTGGGGGAATTTTTATGTGGGGCAACGCTCCTTTGCTCACACGGAGAAGTCGCCCCTGCCTTGCACTCAGAATTATTCTATTCATGGGCAATATTTTCACACAATGGAGTAATATTGCTCATGAGGTAATCTCATTTAAGGGTTGGAAGTGGGCATTCAAGTGTAGCGTTTCTTTAGTACCGGTGGGAACACCCATAAATGTGTGAGTTTGTGAGTGTTCTCATTCTTCCCACAAACCCATTCCCAGCCTGGAAACAGTAATGGCAAAAGTAAATTATCTCAAGGTAGTAAAAGAAAGGCAATACTAAAAATTGGTGGGGTTGTAGGGAATGCAGTTTCGCATCGGAAATATATTTTTCCCACAGAGGAAATAAAATTGTGTCATTGCACAAAGATAAGGGTATTTCATAATGCTAAACACATACTATAATACACACAATAATGCACGCCCCTAGACATGAGCCAACAGGGTTGTGTTGTAGTATGTATTCAATGGCAATGGATAGCCACATACATTGAAGGGAATCTGTCGGTATGGACATCCATTGGCACACTCATGGCAATTATCTAGAGTAATGCAGAAATGCATGGAACAACGACTGTGTTCACAGACCTCTCATGCATCTGACCCTACTTCGGTAGCAGGTCAGTGTTGCATGCACGTTAGGTCATGCCGTGTTAGAGAGGGGTTAGTAGAGAAATTTGCTTTGAGTTGGTAACAACTATTTGTCATTTTAAAACAGGATGGAGCAGATCTCAAATCGGATTAATGTGGCAAGCTAACAGAGGACCAGGCAAAGCATGCCTAGCAGCACTATGTGGAATGAAAAAGAGGACAAAAAGCCTACAGTGGCAGATTGTGGCTAAAATAACCCTGAAAGTCACACCAAAGAACAAACACTTGGCGAAAATACACAAAGCATGATAGGACAGCTTAACGAAGAATGAGATCCTGTTGTTGTTTTGGAACTTACTGACAAGAAACAGGAGTCTTTGAAAGGCTTAATTATCAACTAACTTATTTTAGTACTCTGGTGGTCAAGGTTCAAGGATGAAGAGGTCAATGAAAGGAGGAATTGTTGAACCACTTGATTTCAGCACTCATCATTGAATCTGGTGGCCAAGGTTCAAGGGTGAAAAGGTCTATTAACCCCTTCAGTGCCACGCCCTTTCCCCCTCCTGTGCCGGGCGTTACATTAGTGGGTGGGGTTCATGACGAGATAGTCTCGTCATGGGCACAGCGCAACCGTGCTCCATGACGAGACTATCTCGTCATGGGCACAGAAGAGGTTAAAGGATGGACTGTTGAACAGCTTTATGTTAGAAGTCAGAATGGAATCTGATGGTCAAGACTGAAGGATGAGCTACAGTCAAACAAGAGGTAGGTGACAGGAAACAACTAGCAAAACAATAATGCAGCAGGAGCAATGAGACCAGGAGGGCGATCATATGGCATTGAAGAGCACACAGAGGGTGTGGGAGTGGTGCCCCTTGTCCTCCATGTCCAACCGGTTGTTAGGCATCAGAAGGGGTCCACAGACCCAGTGAGGCATGGGCGTGGTCCCACTGCAAGCACAGGATAGAGAAGTCTGACCCTGTAGCTCTGCAGCCCTGACACCAGTTGATGCGATCATTTACCATGAAAGTGTCATGAAATTTTTGCTGCATGGCCTCGCCATGTGAAAGTCCTGGCAGATAATCTGGTTGCATTTTTCCCGATTTGGTGGTTAAGGAATTGATCAGAGCAGAGCTGGGTCCACTGAGCACAGCCAGGTCTCCGGCACTGTCGGTACAAACGGCACGAGCCGGCTGCATTGTCTCGGGGGGATGTGTAGTGTGGGTTGGGAACTGTTTAAGCAACTGGCAGTGAACAGCACATGTTTTCATTATAAAACAACAACAAAAAGATACTAATATAAGGGTGATATTTTCTTTAACAACATAGAGTGATACTTGGGACGTCACAAACACCGTTAGTGAGTAAGTAATTTATATACATTCCTTTTAAAGTGCCTTTGCAATGTGGTGGCAAGCAATGTGTGTCTTTTTAAAGATACAAAAACTGGAAAAAATAGAAAGGTGCTTTCAAATGTGTGGTTATTTAAAACGAAGCTGGAATACTGTGGTTAGACATAGCATATTTATAAAACTAAAACAAGCAAAGATTTACTGCAATTATGTTGGTCTATCTCTTCGGGCAGTGGAAACTAAGAATCAATGCAGCAATGTCGTGCATTTGACTTGAAGCACATAGATGATGTTTATGTAACATATATGAATATATATAACGGAGCAACAGTTGTCTTTAACAACAACACAAATGTAATACCATACATGGTGGGTGATGCAACCCAGTGTGGGCTCACCATGTCCTCTGGTAGTGGTCAAGGCCTCCTAATGATGTGTTAGACCCTCTCAGCGGTAACTCTTGTATCACGCAACAAAGGGACACGGCCTTCAACACAAAGTGGAGTACTGGCAAGTGAGGAAGTATGTGGTTAGAAGATAAGGCAGAGTTAGACAGAAAAAAAGGCAGTTACTCAGGGCTCAAGTCCTAAAAAAAGAAGTGGGGGGACTCACCAAGTTAGGCAGAATGGGTGTGACATCACCTGTGTGACATCACAGGAAGTGACATCACCGCATGTGACATCAAAGGAGGTGACATCACTGCGCATGACATTGCACGTGGCATCACAGAAAGTGACATCACAACCCATGACCTCACAGAAAGTGACATCAGATCTTAAGACCTCACATATGTTCAGCAGGTCATTCATGAGTACATTTGAGTGCATTACAATATTTAACAAATTAGATTTTGCATTGGGGTTGTGCCAAAATAGTGACAAAACCCAGACGCAAAATCTGCGCCTTGACTTATACATTTTTTTTTTTAACCCTACCACAAAGAAATTGGCAACAAGTAGAAATGTAGCAGTACATCTGTTCTGACTAATTGGTTGCAATATCTGTATTTTAAAATATCTAATTGGGTTAAGGCACCTGCCTTAGATATATCTGTGTGCCAGCTAAATCTCAGGAAATAATAATAATGGTAAGATAACTCTGTAGGATAACGGATTTGCAGTGTTTTGCCTAGTCCTAATTTTGAATCAAAGTAGCATAGAGGGTTAATGTGTCTCCTGCAACGCACATTATGTAACACACAGATGAAAGATTTTTTTAATGTAAATGTGTTACTGCTTTTAAGACAGGTCCTTTTGTTACTTGCAGTTCCTAAATTGTAATCCTTCTGGTATAGCACTTTGAGGTATGAACGACATGCGGCTCTCACACACTGTGCCCCTCACTGTCTTATGTAACACATCCTCTAGATTCAAAGAGCCGAAGATAAGTTTTTACGTAAACTTTTGGCGGTACCTTCCACCACCCCAGCGTTTATTTTACATGAAGAGGCTGGGGTGGGGTATATTGAGGATGAGATAGCGATAGCCCCTTTGCTACGTTGGCTCAGAGTTTGGGCTAGCCCCAGCACAAAGCTAAACCAATTGGTAATCATGGATTGTATAGCTTTGGATAGAGCCTTGGATATTCCATGGCTGAAGTATATAATGGACCTGACTAAATGGCTAGGTTGCCCATATTTATATAACAGGCCGAAACCGATGAGCAAATCTAAAATTAGAGCCATTAAATCACAGTTTTTGGAGAAGCAACAGGGCCTTAGGGAGGAAAAGGAGCTAATAAAACCAACGGTTAGAAAATATATCACATTAACTTTGCATAATCACGTTCAACCATATTTACTTACTGTAAATAATGTTGTTCATTGTTTTCTGTTAACAAGATTTCGATTACACTTGATCCCTTGGCTTTTAGCTGTCCCACAAGGTTTTTCGAAATAAGGTACTCGCAAACCTTGTCCTTGTGAAGATTTTTCAGAACAAGATACCTTACATTTTATTTTTTTCTGTGATTTCTATGCTCAGCTGCGTAAAAGATTTATACTTCCCCTTCTTAAAGATTGCCATTTATTTCAAGTTAGGCCCGCTTTGCTTTACCTCCAAATGCTATCTTCACCTATGGTCTGTTTTGGGGTTGCAAGTTATTTTATCAGGAGCCATTAGATGTAGAAAAAAGTTGTCATTTTAACAATTACTATCAAATCATCTTTTTTGCTTATGTAATCAGGATTACTTGAATGTTTACTGTTATTTAAATTGTAAATTTAGCACGTTGCACTTTATATTGCAGCATTTTGCACGTCACTGGATACCCCCTGTTCTATTTAGTAATTTTAAATTGTAGTGTCTACTATACTGTGAGCACTAAAATTAACTTCTTAAATATTAATATTTGTCCAATTGTTTATGATAATGTGAATGTAATATTTTGTACTCCACCAGTTAGTATTTGATATTTTATACGTTATCATCTGCCCCAGTTAGGAATTTTAACTTGCTTATTGTATATAGTAATATAAATTTGGCACTATCCACTTTATATGAAACCCTCTGCTCTATCCAATAATTTTAACTTTATCTTCTGGTTTACAAAACTTTACATTTTAATTGTCATTTGTAAAGCAAATTCCTCCTATATGTTCACTTTTATGGTAATAATTTGTCGAATAAAGTATCTTTTGACTTGACTTGACATCCTTTATATTGATGTACAAACATATAATTTATTGTCAATGTATAATCTGTACGGGTGATGTAACTCACTCTGAAATGGGATGAGCAGTGGCACTACTTGCATCACACATACACAAATAAAAATGTAAATACCACTATTTTGTTGTATTTCTTTTATAGCACTTTAGCACTACTTTAAGGCTAAAGTGCTATAAACGAAAAAAAAATGGTGGTATTTAAATTGTTATTTGTGTAAATACTGGGGCAACCAACACATCTTGCATCCTTACAATGCATGCATATATATATATCTCTTATATGCAGGGACTGAACAAAGTTAAAAGCTTTTCTCTCTTAATTACCAGTGAAGTGATGCCTTTGTTTCCCCTCCATTGCCTCGAGGTGTGAGGCTTCCGATAGCTCCCAGCCAGGATACTCCAACAAAAAGAGGCCTAATAGCCCCTTAGCTTTGCCTTTGTTATGGGCCCAGCTTGCATCTGATAAGCCCCTTCCCCGCCTTTACATTGCTGCTTGGAACAAAAGCAGACAACATGCAGGTGCTGCTGAAAGTGTCCCGGTGTCAGAAAATGACACAACATGCAGGTGCTGCTGAAAGTGTCCCGGTGTCAGAAAATGACACAACATGCAGGTGCTGCTGAAAGTGTCCTGGTGTCAGAAAATGACACAACATGCAGGTGCTGCTGAAAGTGTCCCGGTGTCAGAAAATGACACAACATGCAGGTTCTGCTGAAAATGTCCCGGTGTCAGTAAATGACACCTGGAAGCGTTCAGCATATTTTTCTGTAAATTCAGGAGAAGTAGGAAAGGAACGTAGCACTCTGCTGAAAGCGGCCAGCTTTGCAGCAGGGAAGATGGCGTCTAACCTTTGAAAATAGCGGTTAGAGGCGTCTACCCGCGTCTACCTTTGTCTCAAGCGCTAGTTATCAGACTGAAAATGTGAGCTGAATAGCATTAGACTTAAACAGTACAAATCAGAATTAAGGGTGACAACCCAGAGTTAGGGAATATAAGAAATGATGGGCAACATGAAGGAGGGTTACGACCTATGAAGTTGCTTGACAAGTTAAAACATAGCATGGACACATAAAACCGGACTGATAAACAAAGACAGAGCACAAGCAATAGAGTGGTTCTAGACAAGATAAAGCGTTTGCAGAGCTCGACTGGCCATTTACCACTCTGGCGTTTTCCAAGTGGGCTACAGGCTCGGGCCACTGCCATGAATCAACCAGTGGGCTGCAGGCTCGAGCCGCTCCCATGAACCAACCAGTGGGCTGCAGGTTCGGGCCGCTCTCATGAACCAACCAGTGGGCTCCAGGCTCCGGCCGCTCCCATGAACCATCCAGTGGGCAGCAGGTTAGGGCCACTCCCATGAACCAACCAGTGGGCTGCAGGCTCGGCTGCTGCCATGAACCAACCAGGGGGCTGCAGGCTCCAGCCGCTCCCATGAACCATCCAGTGGGCTGCAGGCTCCGGCCGCTCCCATGAACCATCCAGTGGGCTGCAGGCTCGGGCCACTCCCATGAACCAACAATGGAAACCCAGATTGTGCATTCCAGTCATGGCCTCTAGAAGTGCTGAACTGGTTTAAACATTCTTGCCAAGGCTGATTTTGGTTTCTATTCCAGGGTATTTTACGTAATAAAATAGGAGATAGAATAAAGTAAGATTCTTCAGAAAGACATGGGCTACTTTGCCGAGACAATGCAGTTTTGATGAGGATAAACCACAGTTAGCCGGTGAGGCTCAGCTAAGCAGAGCAAAGTCATATTGAATCTGGACTCAGCACTGTAAGTACTAAGGATAAGACAAGTCAGTGCCATTACATATTATATTGGGTTAGACTGAATAAACCAGGATGATTGAACAGTAACACTGTACAGCATGTTAAAGCAAGGTAACGCCAAGAAGAACAGAGTAAGGCTGGGCTGACATAGTAAAGAAGGGTTGGATCGCTGGAAGTTGACTTAGGAACGACTGAATTTGGCAATGTAGCGATTAAAGCAGGATAAAGGAGGGCTAACCACAGGGGAGGCTGGGGCAGAGTCAAGCTGTTTACAGAAAGGAATCATAGAGAGTGCAGCAGAAGGACTATCTACAACTGAGTTCAAGAAATTGTTTCTCTTTTCAGAGTTATGATGTACCTCTACTGCAACCCACTGTTAGATGAGATGTACTCACCCCTTTTTTATAAAGGAAAACATGCTGAAACCCCAGAGATTTCTCTTAAACATAAAAATTGATGTGTACTAAAAAAAATAAAAAAATAAATAAACGAATCAAAGGAAACTGAATTGTGGAGCATATTAAATATGTAAGTGATGCACAAAAAGAAACATTGCATATTCTGATGCTACAGGTACTGTAGACCAATAAGAGCTTGCCTCAGTAATACCTAACCCTTTGTTCGGTTGACATTGACAATCCTTGGTTGATATAAGCAGGGGTCTGCACCTTGCATCCCTCATGCTTTGATAATGCACCCACAGGTGATGCTTATGCCCAATCACACAGCCCCAATCATACAACCCCGTAAACACTTCAAAGAGGCCAAGCTTTTCAGAACTTCTGCAAAGTCAGTGTTTTTTATGGTAATACGGAGGCCATAGCCAATGATCCGCCACATCAGTGGTGGTTTTTGGACGGCACGTGGAGAGATAGAAGTAATTCATTCCCCATGCCATATGCTTTGATCTTTTTAAATGCGTGAACCAGCGAGTCCATCTGTTGAAGTGGGAAGTGCGGTCTTAGTAGCACTTCCCCCTGCCTGTTGGCATTTGTGATATAGCCATCAGGATTTCCATGGTTGAATGTATTCTAGGAAGGTTTTCCGGCTTTCCCAATTGTGATTAGATTTAAGTCTGTAAAACATCAAATCTTTAATTGCCCAGAAATTTATATGCAGCAGCCACATTTGTAGGTGGAAAGAAACCCTGTAACTTTGTAGACAAATATAGAAAGTACTCTACTGACTCCCTCTATATATCCAAATTGCCTATAGATCCTCAGCCACATTCACAAATGCTTCCATTGAGAAGCCTCTCGATACCCGGGCAATGAAACACTACGCCCACGAGCACTCCCTCTACGTGGCCAACGAAGATCTGCTCTACATCACAAGAACACATTGTAGTTCAAAATGAAGACATAGCTTTGCAGTTTAGGGGCCCGGCCTGTGGAATACGCTGCCACATAATATCCACGGAGAGACCAAGCACGCCCATTTCAGAAAGACACTGAAAACATATCTTTCTCAATCCTTGCACCATCATATATTCCTCGGTCCCTCCATCTTGCACTGTACCCCGAGCCAGAAAGTGTTAAAAGTAAGGGTCGGTGTGGGTCTATAGAATATTAACTTTTCCTCATGATTTGATAGCACAACACAACGTATTTTGGTTGTTTCTAAATGAGTACTGTGACGCCTATATTCAGAGTCTTCATCAGAGCCTGTCAGTGCCACTCAAATGCCAAATCTATCCATCGTTTCATACTACCCAACATCGAATGAATGTAACAACTGTGTACACTCTATCTCTGGCCTCTCTACTATCAAACTGAGAGTCTAAAGTGCAGGAGTCAGTTTTACTGGGAGCCTACAGCCGTGTCACCGGCTTAACTGGCAGAAAATAACTTCCAAATATTTTGATTTGAACATACCAACAACCAGCATCACTGCCAGATCAATCAGTGCCTGTGGTTTCCAGCACAATGTGGTGGCGCCCTGCTGTCATAAATGGAGCGTCTCTCGGTTGGCTAAAAACATGTAATGAGCGCTCCCTAGAAGTATCATACAAGAGAGACTCAGAATGTTCCACGCATCTTCCAGCAACAATTGGCTCAGTTTTAGGTGCACATTAAGTTGTTCTAAGTACTGCATAGGTTTACCCTTTTTAGCTTTGGGTTTTGACAGCAAAGCTGTCAAGCATAGCTTTCGCTAAGAATATGTTTTTGACTTTGGATCCACGATTTCTACTTTTGGCTTTCCTTGACTGACTTCTTTCAGCCAGTGGCTGGAGACTTTGTCAATCCCATCTTGGCCCAGCCCACTGAAGTATTCATTTTATACCTATTGGTATTGACTGTTTGGGCCTATCCTTCCAGGTCTGTGAACCTTCATAGAGTCTATTGGTGTATCGCGGAAAAGCCTTAAAGTGGTATATAGGGTGTATTGGGCAAAAGCCTTAGAGTGGTATATAGGTTGTATCGGGCAAGAGCCTTAAAGTGGTATATAGGGTGCATCGGGCAAGAGCCTTAAAGTGGTATATAGGGTGTATCGGGCAAGAGCCTTTAAGTGAAATATAGGATGTATCGGGCAAAAGCTTTAGAGTGGTATATAGGTTGTATCGGGCAAGAGCCTTAAAGTGGTATATAGGGTGTATCGGGCAAGAGCCTTTAAGTGAGGTGGCAGATGCTAATTCTGAATGTATTTTTTCACTCTGACACAGTTCCAGCCATAACACTTCACATGATTCTTTGACATCAATGGTCTTGACAGAATCATGAAATATGATGGTTTAGGAGCAGGAAGTTCCATGAACTAGGACCAAAGCACATCAAAGGTGCTTTTATTATCTCACAGGGACTAAAAATGTCATAAGAGAGTTTGGGTGGGATCAAAGACTTTGAGACTTTGTTAGTATATGCCCTGGATCCTACATCCCATAGAGGGCCGAATACAAGTTTTGCAGTAAGATTCTTGAAGGCATGGTTCCTCTTCTTTGCTTTCCAATTGACCAGCAACACCACATCCTGATGGGGTTCTCTTACACATAGATGCTCTTCCACATATTCTGCACCATCCTTTTCACCCAGCAAACACCACTTTCCTTGTAGCAGGTTTCACCCCTTCTATAAGGGGAGTTTCTGAGTTGCCATGCACACCATTTTATGTTCACCTTGACTTTATATCAGCATTTGTTGTGTCTTTTTGTACCCTGCTTGCACAGGTGTAGATGAAAGCTCATAACCAACATCATTATGAAAGAACTAGGTAGAGTAATGAAATTGTCCCATAAAAAAACCCTGAACAAAAAGTGACTGTCTTTTTTTTTTTTAGCAACACTACATTTAAAACAGGAGACATAAAAAAGCAATAAAGAAATGTAGTCTCCAGCAAGGCTACGTTTTTAGGCTGGAAAGTACATGCTGTAGTTACTTATAGGATTGTGCTGACAAACAGGAATGCACATATACAAACAGGTCCAGGCTTCGCTTTGAGGCAGTCTGTCCCCACCTTTCTAAACTCTTGCTTCTGACTCTTCCCCCTCCACCTCCCTTTCACTCATCCCAAGCCTACTCCGACTGTTATGAGGTCCAAAACAAAAACAAACAAAAAAATTCTAAATCCTTCCCTCTTCTATCTCTCCACTATCCTTTTCAATCCAAATAACAGACTAACATATCCACCACTCAAATTACTTTCATATTTCACTATACTAATTTACCAGAAATCCTTTGTGTGGTCCCGAGTAGCGTGCTACTCACCGAAAAAGCCCTTCAACACCCCATCAGGGGTAGCAAGCACTATGTAAATGCAAACCTTTTCCCCTCTTCTATCCCTCCACTAGCCTTGTCAATCCAAATAACTCACTAATATATCCACCACTCAAATTCCTTTCATATTTCACTATACTAATTCACCACTAATGCTTCATGGGCTCAAGAGTAACGTGCGACTCGCTGAAAAAGTGATTCAACACCCCATCAGGGGTAGCAAGCGCTATATAAATGCAAGCCTTTTTCTCTCTTCTATCCTTCCATTATCTTTATTATTCCAAATAACTGACTAACATATCCACCACTCAAATTACTTTCATATTTCACTATACTAATTCACCACTAATCCTTTATGGGTTCCGGAGTAGCGTGCTACTCACCGAAAAAGCACTTTGACGCCTCGTCAGTGGTAGTAAGCATTATATAAATGCAATTACAATACAATACATAGATGTCATGGTGCAGAAGGCCTTCCACCATGCTGTGACACTGAGCTTCCATTTATACAATTTACTTAGCTAAGCATGAATTAAATCAGCCAAAAGGTTTGCAATAACAACACTGATATGTATGACAAGCAGGACCAGGCCTCGCTTGGATGCAATCAATGGTCGAAGGCTTCTCATGGGGCAGCAGATCTTCAACGTGCTGTGGAAATACCAAATACAAATACACAAACAGCTTAGCAAAGGGTAGACCACATAGCCCCCGGCCACTATTGACATCTCTACATCAGTTTTATCAGTAAACGAGGTTACTTTTACCTCCCACTTTGGATCAACACTGTAGCCCTACCATTCGGAGTGATGCGCGTTGAGAACCTCCAAGGTGCAAGCATGAAGGTGGCTGATAGAAAGTCCCATCTCCGTCAAGGGCATTAGTAGTTTCTGAGACACACGAGTAAATGATTTTAATGTTCCTCACCTGTGTGGATAACCAATGGAATTATGTATTTCTGTGGCAGTGACATTTTCCACATTATGTATGCGCTGCATTTCCCACATAATCCATCATCTATTGCATCATTTGCAGATTTAAAAAAAAAATAATGTTTTTAGCTCGAATGGGTCAAAAATGACTAAAACGCTCCCACTCTTATTGCAGTGAGTGGCAGGACTTTTGTCGCGGAGAAGAAGACCAGCTGATTGGAGTATTTGGGTGCTAAACTGATATTTATGAGGTAAAGCATGTGCCCAAATAATGTTAAAGTGTAAACAAATTACCAAAAAGTGAATTAAAACTGCTTGAAAATATTCCTCACTACGCCACTTAATTTTCCTTTTCTTGCTGCATAATGTAGTGAACACTGCAGCTTGATTTGGTCATCCCCTGCCACATAATTCCTTTGGGGCAGGCATTTTCTTTCAAGCAAATCGATGTAATTTAAATTGCTGATGGGCGGTGATTTTCAGGTAAAGAATGGGCTTGCTAAAAAGGTGAACTTCGCTGAAAGCGGCCTCAGTCCCCGCCCATTAGGTTTTACAACCTTTTAACCCGACTGGGATAAAGCGAACACAAGAAACACACATGAAACACAGGCGCTGTAGCACCACTTCTGCCCCGGCTTCCTCCCAGTTTGAAAGCCCTCTGCAAAGAAAGAGCTGCCAGAAATGCCTGATAAGCGCAGCATCACCTGCGTTGAAGCCATGAGTCTAAGCCTTTGAGCGCCAGTGCTCTCCTTGTACAAGGAAAAGTTCTGGTTCTCAAGGGAAGAAAATGAAAAGGTGCCGGTGCGTGCTACCTACCGGCCCATTTTAAGCACAGGTAACTTTACTGCCAGAGCTACCCACTTTGGAATTGAGAAAGCTGGTGGTTCGAGTCTCAGCTTCGCCTCTTACATCCTGTGATTGTGGGCGAATCACATAATCTCCATGTGCCTAAAAGAATAAATAACCTGATCTCGTGTAATGTAACTAGTGGTCATGTAAAGAACTCCCTTGGGCATAGTTCGCACTATTCGAAATTGCTACATTTTGAGTTTCCAGCAGGCCAGGCTCGTAAAATCCTCTGTAGAGGAAGGGGCCAGAGTTATCCGTGATGACCACGCCCACGGCAGAAGTCAGAGTTCAACAAAGCACGCACAGGAATACATAACTCCGTTGCTGGATGGTTTACAAAGAACGTTTCCGGTGAGGGCTCATTCGACAGACACACGGATGTTGTTTCTACAGTCTGCATGCTGCACCGTTAACGCGTTTCGAGTAACAGCTTTCAAAGTGCTAAAAGATGAAATTCACCTCGCTTGACTTTTCCATCACGTCCCCGTGTTGCTTTACTTTCTGTCCATTTTGCGCTGTTTACTGCCACCTAGTGTTCGTTTGTGTACACCGGAGGCAAAGAAACGACAGCATGAGATTCAAGGGCTTTTAAAATAAAAAAAATCTTTTTTTTTTATAAAGAGCGACTTGAGCACCGGATTACATTACACAAAGTTTTTTTTTTTACACAACGTAATTTATTATGTATAGGAGATTGTTATTTGTTCAGAATCACAGGATGTTGAGCCGATGACAGGTATTCGAACCTGGTGCCACAGTTCAAATAAAGCTAATTCTAGTATCTTACACTCTGGGTATCTTCTGACCAGGGTCAGATTGGGATCACAATTTGGCCCGGGCACTGGTGAAAAATGTGGAGCACATTCGCGGGGCTTGCCCTTTCATGAAACACTATTTGGTTACTCTTGGAGGTCTCCTTTGTAGATAAATGTTTGGTAAATTAAGCCTTTTAAAGCTCATAGAGACAGTTACATGGGTAAAGGCTAGGAGCACTGCAGTTCTGAAAATATGGATGTGTTTTTGTAAAGTGTCCTCTCTAATTATCATGTTCCCTTTGCAGAATCATTAAGAATGAACAAATGGTTATTTTTTATTGTTGTTCCTCCTTTTGACAGTTTTATATAGTGTGAATTCAGCCAATGACAACAGTTATTTGAGTGCTATTCATGAGCACCAATTACAGTACACAAGATCAGATTTTTTATTTAAGGGGCTGGGAGATGAAGTGATCTGCCCAGAATCACAGGATGTTGAGCAGACGCTGGGACTGAAACCTGATTCCCCATCTCTGCAACTCTGGCCTACAGGCCACATATGCCTATGCACACTCACTGCATAAAAGTGGGAGGATATTGTTCTTGGGAAGGACACTGGGGTCATTATTCCAGATTTAAATTTTCAAGATGGGGTGGTCGCTCTTTTAGCACGTGTGCAGCAAGACTTTGGAATCACCTGCCTGTGGGGATGCGACTGCAACCCAACTATGCCCTGTTCAGAAAAATGTTGAAACATCGTTTATTTCAGGTTCAGTAATTATCCCGGTTCTCCTGCCAATCTCGCACACCACAGCGCCAAGACACCTTCTGGTATTCGAGCGCTTTACAAGCTTCTTTTATACTTATACTTAAGGTGACAATGGCCAACAAGCTGAGCAACTTAAAAACAGTGAGGCCCCTTCTATTACAAAATTACACCCCAGCCCTCGATTGCCAGAGCAACCCAACAGCAAGGCCCTTTCTATTACTAAATGACTCAGCCCTCCCCTGCCTCAGGGTGAAGGCCTGGCAGGGGAGGGGATGAAGCATAGAACACAGCTGCTGGGCCATCCTTGGGGGTGGAGGGGAGGCTGAGATGAAGATGGTCCGAGTTCACAACATCACCTGGACCCACAGCGAGGCCCCTTCATAGACACATTCTTCTTGCCCACCAGGCCCTGAATGAGAAGGGCTGTGGGCAAGGTGTCAAACACACACGCTGCTGCAGGGCTGCGTGGGCCCCAGGGGGGCTGCGATGAGAATGGCTCAATGGCCTGAGTAACACCTGGCCCCCAGGGAGGTCGATTCTGGCACACAATCGCCCGCTCCCCAGCCCACCATGAGAGTGACTGCTTGGCAGGGCGGGGGTCAAGGGGAGGACAAAGCTGCTAATTGCTAAACTGCCATATCACATGGCCCCCAAAGCGAGGCTGCTTTAGTCTCCCTGTCCAGGGCCCTCTGTGGGCTGAGAAAGAAAACAAAACGGCCCACAGAGGGCAATGAGACACCGGCCCTTCGGCCAATGCCCGAAGTACCAATCCGTCCCTGCTTCTTACATACTGTATATCATCGAGTCGAGTTTGTGTAAAGCATCTGTCATGCCTTGTTCAGTTTTCCTAAGTTTTCCTATGGGTTTCCACACTGCTATATATAGTCTTATGGCTCCCTTTCATGGCCCTTTGTGTTTTCCAGCATCATATTTTATCACGCTACTCTCGACCTCATGCCGGTGGTGTTGGCTTCCCCTCGATCAGATCTCAGGCGTGCTGCACTCCACCCAGCCTCCTGGGCTCGCACGTCCCTCCTGGGATAGTATCCCTGCTTCCCTCCTTGCCAGTGGCAGTGCCCTAATAAGCTCTCTTGCAGACGGCACTGGTTTCGTAGCCATTTCCTCATAATGTTCCTTTGTTCTAGGCCCCAGCAGCCTTGGCACTGCAGGGCGTCCCCTTGCACAGGGCCGGGATCAGTATACTTCTTTCTGCTTCCTCTCGCCGGCATGGGCTCTTTCCCCTCTGCTCAGAGTCTTTCCTCCTCATGTGTGGTATAATGTTGTAGCTTAATGATGTCACTAAGATATTTGTGTCTCCTTCAGGAAACAAGTATTGGCAAAGCCAATAGGTCTCGGCAATCCGTGAGCTATTGGCGTTGTAAATGTCCATTTTTTTTAGCATTGTTGAATAGCAGTGGCATCTCAACTTGTCTAGCAACAGGAGTCAATTTAGCACATCTTGTGTACATTAGGATTTTGCATGCAAATTTAAATTGTTCTTCAATATATTGTTGATAACAAAAGCGCATTTCCCCTCTCATATTCCGCTAATCTACATCTGCATTGGTATGTATAATTGCCCTATATAGTCATCATGGGCATTTTTGCTATCCTTCACTATAGTTACTAACTATCAACAGTACAGCCTATCTTTATAAAAAAAATGTTAGTTGATAGAACATGGAATTACCCTTCATCCTAGCTGAACCTTATTGTACCTGCTTGAGTTTGCGCCACTGCTCATTACCCTCTCCACGCACTGGGGGAAAAACGCCATTGTCAGCATAAACCCATCCAAATAACGAAACACTTGATGCAATGCTGTCACTGGCCATGGCACTATACCGCTAGCTGTAGTGGCAAATGTAGTACCAGTTTCCGCAGGACATTAAGCAATATTGAAAACGTTCCCGTATTGTAAGAATCGTGCAGAGTACATATTCATGAAAGTAGTTACAGGGTATAGAAAGCACAAGTAACCCAACATTCAGCTTATATCAACTTTAGCATAGTGCATGAGGTAACGACGTCCCCATGACGTGATGCCTCACTACTTAGTGAAATGGAACTTTTAGTTCCAAACATCCCGAGCTAAAACAATGTCAAAAGTGTTTCTGTGATACAACAAAGATACTAAAGTGATACTAAAAAGATAAGTGAAATGATAGGTTGTCTCACTGTGGTTGATGAAATGGGGATTTATATTATGCCCCGTAGTTCCACAAACATGCATTATGCACTTATCAAGTGAGTGGACAGTTTAAATGGTAGGTGGGGGTTGGGAAACAGGGATGGGAGGGTGTTTGGGAGCTAAAAGAAAAATAAGAACAGAAGGGTAGGAGTGAAAGTTTGGAGACAAAAAAACAGCAAATGGACAATGGAGCGAGTGAAAACATGAGCGCTCGTGTGAAGTGCTCAAACACCAAGAACAAAGCAGCGCCTAACATGGGAGCAGCGGTACGATAGAAGTACTTGGTCCATGCTCTGGAGGAGGGCTGAACACAAGAAGAGGCATTACGCATGCATGCCATGGACCAACAGAAATGAAGGATAAGAGAGCGATGACGGAGCGGACAAATGGTAAGCCTATGAGAGGGCAGAAGCCCACTGAATTCTATACAACAATCTCTTCGAAACAGCGCATGCACTGTCTAGCCGAGCCCTAAGAAGGAATTGTGTTGTGGCAGCGTGGCCACATTTCCTTTACTGAAGGCCTACTCACATCAAATTTTCTACTGAAGCACCAGTGTTACCAAGCCAAAGTGGATTCCCTCAACTTCTATGTTTAGCTCAGGAACGACCAAACTGTGGAATACCCTTCTATGTATTTGAATAACAGTCCCAATCTCTTGTCTTTTAGAAAATCTTTAAAATCCTGCCTCCTCGGTAAATAGACTTTGCATTTCTCTTGTAATGATAGAAGCAGCACTAAGACACTTCAGGGCAATCAATCGCTTTACAAAATCAAAATCAAATCAAATCACATCCTGTATTCAGCAATATTAAAGGGTGAAATGCATCTCAACAGCATCAGTATGCTTATCTGCTGCTGTTAGCTTTTGTTCTATTGTTCTGCTCTCCTGTTGCTGTAGCCAGATGCTGCACGGCTTCATTCTATGCCTGCACACAGGTGAAGAATGGAGCTGTGCCAGGTGCACAGAAACATGGAGCAGGGAGCTCACCACAGCTGGTGACCCCATACAGCACTGTCTGCAGTATAAACATCACTCCTGTGGTCCTCTGGCGAGGGCATTTGCTGCATCCAGTGGTTTTGCACAGTTGCATGTCTGGGGGTAGGTACAGCATGGGATTGTGTAACTTCATGATACAGCTGCTGCTTGTTCCCCCACACCCCTCAGAGGTTTTGTCTATGAGTGTTTGGATCAAGTTTTCACTCTAGATACTGGTATTCATCTTTGGCATGTCCTCAACAGCTAACGCCATAGCGCGTGCGTAAAACCAGTCTGCACAATTTGAAATTCAGCAAATTCTTGAGTTCATGTGATGCTCTCGGGGAACCAATCTGGTTGAATGAGACATCCTTCTGCACCTCTGCCAAATGAGGAAGGAAGACCATCCACCTTATGTGGCCCTTGACAACAAAAGATGTGTTCCCTTCTTGTATGGCTTTTTGTAACCACATGAATGATAATCTATACAACACATATCACTAACTGTTCCTGAGTACTCAGATGTACAGTGTCATTATAAGCTGACTCAAGTGTGTTCAGTTAATTAGCCTTTGAAGGACGAGAGACTGAGTCAATAGTGGTGATGTTTGAACCTGTGACATGCAGGTTTCTGGGTGGGTACTAAGCTCACTGAGCTATCATACCAGTCTGTAGACTGAACCTTCATCTCTAGCCTGTTTGGAACCAAACCTAACATGGGATCCTCTGACAGAGAAAGCCATTGACCACTTATTTTTGTTGCAGATATTTTGATTTCCAAAAGTCAATTACATCTTTAACAGGTGAAGCCACAGGACATGAGTAAAGCAAGCCTCACGATTTAGGTTTCACATTTTCTTGAAACAATCAGTGGTCAAGAGGACTGGAAGCAGAGTTAGAAAATGGTTAATAAAGCACAGGCGCCTCTCTTTTCTTCAGTCTCCTCTGAAATGCTGATATGAAAGAGGTTGCTTGGCTGTGATCTGGTGTCAAAATCTTCATTTTTCTTGAAGATCTTTGATAAAATTGCAGTACTTTGTAGCTAATGATAACATTACTTCTGTATCCTTGACCTCTAATGTGGAGACCCCTTCACTTTACCTTTATTCTCTGACTGGCATGCGCCGTTTTTTTTTTTACTGTTGTCACTTATTGTACTACTGAAGAGCACATTGGATAACTTAATTTCATCTTTTGCTCTTTTTGATCACATGCTTTCATGCACTTGAGGCCTGAACAGCAGCGGTCCCTGCAGGTAAGCGTGGTAGGGAGGGGTGGGAGGAGGGGTGTCGACAGACGATGGATTAGGATTATTTAATGTTCTCTATTCTGTTATTTGTCGACACCCCCAACCCGCCCCACTGCACTACTGCACTTACCTGCACCCCTCCTCCCCCCACTGGGCCTGAACAAAATTCTGCTATAATATTTGCTTAATGACAATAACATATTTACGAACGCTTTCTTTATCTTCTACTTCTTCAGGATCTCCCTTTCAAGCTATGCATTCTCATATTTGGA
The DNA here is from genome assembly GCF_964204655.1 of Triturus cristatus. Lineage (NCBI taxonomy): Eukaryota > Metazoa > Chordata > Amphibia > Caudata > Salamandridae > Triturus > Triturus cristatus. The sequence goes on along the minus strand of NC_140585.1, from coordinate 595,554,213 downwards.
GGAGGGTTTTGCATTGCCCTCACATAAACTTGCTTCCCCGTCTGGTTATAATTTCTGTATGTCTCTCCAATTGGAAGCTAATCCTGGGTTCACAAAGTTAGCAAGTCTGTTGCATTTGCCAGGGGTTGCTCCTAGATTGCTCTTTCTAAGACTATTTCAGCACAGCTACCCACTGCTCTGTGAGCCTTAGTCTGGGTAGGGGTGACCAACTCCTGCACACTCCATGCAGGTGACAACCAGTATATTTAACCACCACAAAGCAGACAGGCATCTCTGCATTGAGATTGAAAGAGATTGTGAATGTTAAGATGGCTCGCGGTAATCATTAAAGGACCAGAATTCTAATATCCTCTTTCTTCATTGGTCCCTCACATTTTCAGGTTCTGAGGCATACATCTGAGTTGTCAGCGTATAGCTCAGAGGAGAGGTGCAGTTTCCAGAATAGACGTATCTTCACTGAGAACCTACATGCACATCTGCCCTTCTGGAGTTCAAGGAGGAACATAGCGACCATGTTCTAAGCAGTCCTTTTGATTTCCCCACTGTGCTCTGCTCCATCAACGCTCAAGCCATATAAATTATTTACAGTGTCCACATACATTCTGTATTAATCCTAACCTGCCTTAATGCAGGTTCCAGACCTTTTCCCCAGTATCTGCCAGAACACTTGCAATGGCCCCGCCATTGTATGCCACCTCCATCCCTGGTACCACCAGTCAGGGACCGAGCCTGGTAGGCCTCCCTTAATTGGTATCATTGATTGATAATACCCTTAAAACTTTGGGCAGAGTTTTATACAAAAAGATCCTGGAATGGTCAGAGGAGTGTAGTATTCTAGAGCCTTGCCAGTTAGGTTTGAGTAGCAAGGTTTGTACTAATGAACAATGCCTTAATCTCAACCTTGTAGTTGGGAAGTATACTATCGCTCCGAACTATTTGGCCTTTATGATTTGTCCTCAGCATTTGACCTTGTGAACAGGTCAAAGCTGTGGGCTATCCTACTGGCCTATGGGCTGGATGAGCCACTGGCTCATTTTCTGGCATATCTCCATAAAGACCTCGAGGCTCAGGTGAGGATAGGTAGTGGGGGAGAGGTTTCGGGAGTCATTAAGGTCGGATTCTCGGGAAACCTCTTCCTGTACTACTTTACGCAGATGATGCGGTTCTTATAGACCGCACTCATATATCTCTACATATCCTAGTACAGTCCTTTGTTAAATTCATGGATAGTTTGGACTTGTGCGTGAATTTAAAAAAATCATTTTTAATGTCCTCTGGCCCTAGAAAACGCCAGCTTAGTTCTGTTGTTTCCGGCAATCAAAAATTGACAAGTACCTGTAAATTCCCTTATCTCGGAGTAGTCTTTGCTGCAAACGGCTCCTGGACTGAGCATCTTACTCACTCCAGGAGCAAGTTCTCAAAGACTATTAATTCTATTTTTAGTTTTCCCTGCCCAAAGAACACAGGTGCTATTTTAGCTATTTAAATTTTTTTTAAATTACATTGTGTCCCTGTGGCCACGTACGGAGCTGAGATTTGGGGCACCGTAGATAGTTCCTGCATTCAGCAGGAAGAAAAACGCGTTTGTAGAAAGCTGTTGAGTATCCCAATCTCGACCCCACAATACATTTGCCACAGGGAATTGAATTTAAATGATATATCTGATTTTATACGCGCTTGCCCAGCTCTCTTCTGGCTATCAGTCTGGAAGAATCAGGCAGCTACCTTAACTAAAAACATCATAAAAGACTGTTTGAAGTGTGGGAAGGGGATGGATATTCCTTGGCTATCTGGAGTGTATCAAAGCTTATGCAGCGTCAATAAGGGCTGCATTTTCTTAAATCCTAGTGAAGCAGAAACTGTAAATAAAAGAGAACTTAGAAGCGCTCTTTATTCGTTATATAGCACCGTAAGAACTGTGTCAAAATCAAATAAACCTACTGTTTCCAGTTACATGGCCTACGAACGGCACTGCTACCCCCTACCAAATTATCTCACCTTAACTATGAGTCGGTGGGAAAGGAGCCTCTTATTCCGCCTGAGGGCTGGGAAAGTTAAATTTGCTTTGTGTTTCCCATTGGGTTATCATCCGAAACTCGATTCACTACCCTGCCCATGTGACGGGTGAGAGGCCAATCAATTCAACACTTTTTGTTTTTCTTCAAATATTACATGAAATATATCAAGAGCCTTCTTTTCCCATTTTTTAATAAGAGCAGGCCTATTAGTTTGGTTTCTGCTTATTCATGTATGCTTGCCTTGGCTGATGAAGACCGGATTTTTCGTCTAAGCACATTTTTGAGAATTGCCACCAGAGCGCGTAAGACAATGTCTAATCACTGAGTTTTATTCACGTATGGACAGTTCTTAGCCATCGATTAGATTGGTTTTATATATTAGTGATTTATTTATTATTGAGGACTCTAGTTTTATTCTGTTATCCAAATTTTATGATATTGTGTTTATACAACTGTAATTCTAACTATTATGTATTGTTACTTTTTTCCCTATCATTTTTAACCATTGTCGTACTTTTATGCATACTATGTTTATCCGAATAACGTTTTGTGAACTGAACTAATTGGCGGGTGTATCTTGAGACTGATCTGCCTGGAGCCCCAGTTCCTCCTAACACGTGATCTGAGACACTGCAGGACTTGCTTTATTTTGATCTGCTCGATGCCAGGGTTGACTCATACTTAACAACCAGAAAGATTGGAGAAGGGGTGCACAATGAAAGGGAAGAGGGAAAGAAAGGAGCCAGGAGGAAAATTACAAGAGAAAAAATGTATTTAATTGGAAAGGAAGTACAGACCCTAATTTAGCCTTAAAAATGAGAGAGAGAAGTCAGACAGTTAGGTAGAGTAAAATATTGAAACAAGAGTCTGAGGCCATCAAGTATGTGTAGTCTGTTATTTGTGTAGTTGTGCATTGCAGATGCCTGATATCATGTTTGGTTGGCTTACAGAAGTGAAGACTCAGAGGTAACCTAATTTACTTCTCAATCACAGCAAACTGCATTAGCTCAAAAAGACACATCATAATACCAATGTGACATCATTACATCAATATGTGCACCCTTCTGCATCCAAGAACATCTCAAGGCACTGCACAATGGATTGCTGCAATGACGCTGGATCCCAATGCTTCTGTCACCCTAGTCCTGCCAGGACCCCTCACTGGAACTAGCCAGACCCTATAGCCCAACTCAAAGCATAGCACCTCACCGAACCCTTGTTTTTAGCTTTACCATGTTCCAAACACCCAGTTACTCTAGCTTCTGCAATGCTACCAGGTCCGAGACACAACAGCATATTTGCCGGGAATCAACACACAATCGGTCTAATCCCTTTCTAATGGGGAGTTAAAGGCGTGACGTACACGGTCATGGATGCATGGAGGGAGGTTTGGTTAAGTAACCTAACCAAAAAAGTACTGCCAACTAAATCTAGAGAAGTAAGCATAAGTGTTTGTGGGATTGTTGGAGGGAGGACCACCGGGGAGTCAGGGGGACCACTCCGGGGCACCTTCCTACCGCAAAGTTATAGCCGAGCGCCGCTGAGAAGCCTCCTAGGGGAGGTCTTTCTCCTATGATCGTACTAGGCCCAGTAACACCACCACACAGGACTCCGTGTCAGTTGCTTATCTAGGTATTTTATCAATAGTAGCACATTCAAAATATTTACAGGGGGATCGAGAGATCCAGAAAGAGTCTCAATGTCTTTGTAGGGACAGGGTAGCGGGACAGTCTTAGTACCAGCCTGGTACGGGGAATGCTCTGCGCCAGACCTTGCGTTAGGCCGAAGGTGGCTCCGGGGACCGGAGCGGCAGGTGCTGGTCTCAAAGCAGCTCGGACGTGGAGAGCCGCGACGGTGTCTGCAGGGCTCGGGTGGTAGTTCCGCTTGGGTCGAGCCGCGACACAGTCAGCAGGGCTCCGGTGGTAGGTCCGCTTCGGTCGAGCCGCGACGAGGTCAGCTGGGCTCTGATGGCAAGTTCAACAAGGTCGGGCTGCGTCAGCGTCAGCAGGGCCCCAAAGGTTCGTGAAGGTCTTTAAGCACGGTGGAGCCGCGACGTAGTCAGCAGGGCTCAGAGCGTGGTTCCAGGATGAGTCTTTCTCCGTAGGGTCAGCCGCGATCCGATCAGCAGGGCTCTTGACTCCGGGATACAACTGCTGTCCTGTTGCAGGGTCGCCCTAGATATAGGTCTGGAGCCCTTTGATGTCCGGACCCTTGCGCCCGGGGGGGCGAAGAGGCCGGGTCGGGAGCGGCCAGACGCTCAGCAGGAGAGGCGCCAGGCCCAGGAGAGCTGTGGGGCGATCGCACCTAGGTGTGGGAGGACGGTTGGGGGTCCCATCGATACTGCCCTCCGCCGGGAGTGGGGAAGTGTTCACGTTGTACCCCCTGGCCAGTTGTTGGCGCCTTGATGTCGGGGCTTGCTGGGGCCGAGGCCGGGTTGAGCGGGGTCACGTAGGCTGGTGCGCAGAGTCACGTACAATCCAAAATGGAGGAGCCCCGAGGTGCAGGGGACCTCGTGCGGCTTGGCGAGGGGGAACAGGACCACGCCACGAGGCCGGCTCCAACAGGGATTGACCAACAAAATCTAGAAAAGCATGCATGCTTACTATTCTAGGTTTAGTTGGTCACTGAATTCTGCCTTATGTGTTACTGGTCCAAAAAGGAAGTCTTTGAGGCGGAACCTATGCAAATTATCTTTGATGCAGATTGTCACTTACTCGACATTTTACAACAAAACAAACAACCATTTCACACAGATTATTAGTTCCAAATCAGTAAACTATTATAGACTTTGATTAAAAAAATGTGGCCTCATAATTCAGATCATAAATACATCCTCACTAACATATTGCCTCTTTTCTGACATCATCCACCATGGGATGAAGAATGCCCATGACCGTCTGAGATTGTGGTGGTCCTGTAGGCTCTCTATGGTTCTGAGTGTTATTGGGTACGACGACTCCTTCCGGCATTGCAGGATTGTTGTAACGCAAAAAAGAATGTTGATTACCTCTGGTGGCATAAAGAGTGGCACATGGCTTTAGATTGACTTAGCAGCTGTACAGTATCTGTCCAGGATACAAGCACTCCAATAATTAAAATTTCTGAATAATTTCCACCCTACTGTCTGCAACGAGAAGAATGCCACTTCATGGACTCCTTTTGCTATGAAAGCAGCACAGAGGTCAGGTAAAAATGTTACTGCTATATTTTCTTTTAAAAGGAATTTCCACATGCTCTCAATGACAACAGACATATCAATAAATGTAGATTTTTTTTTCAAATAATTTGATATGGACATTAGAGGCTTAATTTACCAGGTGATCTTCTTTTGAAAGAACCACAGTACATCATATGCAAGGTGATTATTTGTTAAAATATTTGCTGGCCCATAGTGTGTAGGCAATATCATTGATCAAAAAATCTCAGAAATATTACGGAAACCCTTGTGTGTGATTCATGTGAAAGTCAGGCTCCTCTCTGTGACGGAAATAGCCAGGCATCGTATGCTGCGCTTGCTTGATCATAGGCATGGAGTATCAGACACTCTGTGGATTCCACCGTGTACCTCTTGTGAACTTGGAAGCCCTCACATGCAGAGAGGATGCTTGTACTGATCACTGCTTTGAGTAGCATCAAAGAACCAGAGGCTTCCGCAAGGTGCTCGTTGACTGAAAACGTCACAACATGAACATTTGAAGAACTATTAGCAAGCAATGCAGGTGAGCCATGGTGTATGTACCTGGGTACATAAAACAATATTGCAGATTGTGTGGTGTTTACAGTAGAACGTCCGCTGCAGTGTGAAGACCCACAGGCAGTAGAGGTTCCGTTTTTATGTAGCAGGATTGTTCTCTATGTCCCCTCTTTTTATACTTAAACAGGGCAGCTTTCCCATTTCAAAAAAACCAAAAAACAACTTAAGTTGAGCAGGTCTAATCTGACACTCACTCAGAGGTAACTAGTGGACAAATAGAATTGTGACTATGAAAAATGCTTCTTTTTACTGCAGTAGTTCAATAGACTTGTGAAAGCATCCCATCAACGACCACATTGGCCAGACTCATCATTTGAGATGGTAACAACTTATATCGTCCCCACAGGTTTATGAGGAAGATTCCTCTACCGTGATGTTGACAAAGCTGTATGTATTCACAGTCAGAGTATACAAAAATGGAAGATGGAATGAGAAAAAGTGCGTTAAAAATGCCTACCATATAGCCATCATTATTTTATTGGAGCTATACTAGCGACAAAGCTAAAATGGTGTAATTGGCCTTTAACATATTAGGCCAAGATATTACTGTATGTTGTTAAAGCATCCGATTGTATCCCTGGATGCCGGGAGTAACCGACGGAGAGAGCGGTGCTCCACGCCTTGTGATACAATAGGTGAGGTGAAGCACATACCCTAGTCAAGCAGGGTGACAACCTTCCTGTGGCCGTCAAAATGGACGCACGGGCATAGCATGACTACGGTTGTATCACATTTCTATTATGATTTTCACGTTTTTCCTGAGTGTATAGATGTTCTTTATGGTCCTGACGAATGCCCGACCTAGTGGGTCGAGAGGGGCAGAAACATGTTGACCTTGCTTTAACAACATACAGTAATATCTTGGCCTATTATGTTAAAGGCCAATTACACCATTTTAGCGTTGTCGCTAGTATAGCTCCAATAAAATAATGATGGCTATATGGTAGGCATTTTTAATGCACTTCTTCTCATTCCATCTTCCATTTTTGTATACTCTGACTGTGAATACATACAGCTTTGTCAACATCACGGTAGAGGAATCTTCCTCATAAACCTGTGGGGACGATATAAGTTGTTACCATCTCAAATGATGAGTCTGGCCAATGTGGTCGTTGATGGGATGCTTTCACAAGTCTATTGAACTACTGCAGTAAAAAGAAGCATTTTTCATAGTCACAATTCTATTTGTCCACTAGTTACCTCTGAGTGAGTGTCAGATTAGACCTGCTCAACTTAAGTTGTTTTTTGGTTAGTTCATTGCGGGTTTTAGTTGATAGTAGGTCTATAAATATAAACCCTGCGGACCCTCTTTAAAATTGTGTTAATAGCTTTCCCATTTCCCCACCCGTAAATTAATGGCATTGCTGTGTACTAAGGGGAAGGACACAGATCTTTGCTGCTTGAAAGTGACAGGGCGAGTAGACGCCTTGTTGTTCATTAAAACACCTGGAGGGAATGAGAACTTGTAAAGAGAATCATGAAAGCAATCCTCAGGACAGGCAAAGGTGAAACAAAATCCCTTAATAATACGGTGACATGGCTCTCTTCAGAGAGAAAACGTGCACTCCAATCATTTCTGTTTTGCCTGGAGGCTGTACATAACTTTCTTTCTTAAAGGGGCGGTGTCCTTAAATTGTCTTCTCATCGTCCTGCTAGGAAGAATGTAAAAGCCAGAGCTGGAGTAAGTACATGTGAAAGAGGCAGCTATGTGACTGCAGGCTCACTGAGCAGTATGTTAATAAACCCTGCGAGTGCACAGGATGGCCACTGGCAGCATATTACGACGGCTCACAACAGGATGAGCCCAGGGCTTCACTGCAATGTTGTATGCAGCAGGCAGCTGGAAAAGCTACCAAAGAATTGAGCATGCATCTTTATATACATATTATAAGTATTATGTACACATAAATCACCTACAAAAATAAATCAATCACCCACAAAAACTGGCTGTGAGAGACTCGCTGGAAGCTCGACATGTAAATGAGAATAAAGGCAAGCACAGACAGGGCCAGCTCTAGGGCGGTGCGACGGGTGCCACTGCACCGGGTGATGACTTGGGGTGGGGACGCCATGTTTGCAAGTATTTTATCATTTTAAAAGCACCTGCTGCCCTGTTCCTTGCCTCCAGCAATTTTCAGGCATCAATAAAAATGTCAAGATAATTCCTGTGATTAATGTTCGTCCTGGATAGAGACCAGAGTTTTGTGTAGAGGAAGTTTTGACTCATCATAAAGTAGTGCAGAGGTTTAATATGCCTGCTGCAAAGAACCTGTACCATGCACATCACAAAGTCCATATAGAGTAAATAGGTCAGCTTTTGTCAGAGAGGTCCTTTTGCTATTAACGGTCATCACAGAGCTGCATGCAAACCGCAAGGTATATATTAGAGCTATCTGTATTTTTGCCCAGTATTTCATTTACCTAATCTTGCAAAAAGGTTTCATTTTGGTAGAAATCAATTATTATTATTATTAATGAGAACCCCCTAACAATGGTGTTGCATTTTAAATTCTGAATTAGTGCTTCTCCACACCAAGGACTTAAACTATACTGCCTACCAGTATGGATGACATGTGACTCCTACACCTTGTAGACCTCTGTCTTCTGTAACATTTCCTATACACTGATTTATAGACCTATGATTGTCTCTGTGCAATGTGTGTGTGATGTAAAGTGCTCTGACACCTTACACTGGTATGAGTGGCACTATGAAACTAAATGAATCTGAGATAGAGTGGTTATGGAGACTTGAGGGGCACTGTTAAATGGTGGTAGTGAGGGAATCCATGGCAGAGAAGGTCATGGGGGGCGCCAACAAGCACTGTCGCACAGGGCACCACCAGTGCTAAAGCCAGCCCTGAGCACAGAAAGGATACAGGCATAGCACTTGCGCCTTCACAAAGGCATCTTTCACTGGATCTTTTTATACATGTTAACAGTAGGATCACAGACCCTTCCTGAAATATGGGAGGATGCAAGCGTCCTTGTTATAAGTAGACGGCACATCCAGGAGGTGAAGTAACAAAAAGCTGCCCATTTTACTGCTCTTCCCCGCACCTCTGATCTTGCAGAATGGTTTAAGTTTCTCAAGGTATAGATGCTTGCAGAGTGAAAGGAGTGGACCCAGTACTTTTCCAGTCATCTCAACATCTGTAAAGCTCGTGGTCTGAGGCATTCTGCGGGTGTTTTAAATGTTTTTACAGACTGTTGTTGGGAGTGCAGGTAGGGGTATTTGAGACGGGGTGATCTCTAAAGAAGGGATGCTCAAAGAAGTGTAAATAGGAGTCCTTTACTAGAGGCCTGGCCTATGTAGTTATGGCCGTGGCCTAAAACACACAAACTTGAATGCTCTGTGTGACACAGCATGATGCGCTCTCAGGATTTGGGTGCATCAATCGATTATTCTGTTGGTACATCCAAGTACATTATGCAACAAATACATACACGTATAAAATGCCATACAAATTAGCGTTACCAATTTTTGTTAGCACTCATTTTTTCAACATGAGATAAGTGAGAAACTGCTCCCATTTTTCCATTCATCTCATTTTCCTGTGCTATACATCTCTGAATTACTCTTTTTGGCTGTTGTCTGTGCACATCTCTTTCTGGAATCTTCATTTTCATGTCTCACACTTCATATCTTTCCTCTCCATTGCAATCTTTTTATTCTGTTCTTACATTAGACTCCTCCAATTCAGCATTTCTTCTCACATGCACGCAGACACACACTGCCCTTTCTTTTTCATTGCCACTGTCATATATATTTCCACAGCTATGTACTGCCTTCAAATTTTGTCCTGGAAATATGATTACGATTGGCACATAAGTGACCATTGCTGTATGCACCATGCAGAGAGGCCAAGGACTGGATGAGCATGTAGTCCGAACACCTTTATAGCAGGGTGACCGGCACCGTGAGCAACTCACACTGCTTTCGGCCTTAACTCCAGAGCTCTCAATCGTGTCCCGTTATGACCATCTATCCAACCCTGGACTCAGACACGTAGAGGTGACTCAGTTTGCCGTAAGCGCTGCACAAGATTCAAATGTTGCAAGAAAAACAAAAAATACTGAAACCCATTGGGGAAAATTAATACTTCTCGGAGATAGGGGTGCAGACTCCAGGCAACAAAGTAAAACATGTGAAATGTAACAGTGACTGCATCACCCCGGATTACAAAGAGCTCTTTGCACACATTCTCGAGGAAGAGAGTAACAATTTTTACTTGTAAAAGGAAGGCCACAAAATAGGGCTTATTTGGGACAAGTTACATTGTCTGTTTTTAATTCCCTGGATGCTGGTAGTGCCACCAGTAAAAAAAGACTTGGCAGCAACATATGGGTTATAGGGTTGGCAGAATGCCCTCTGCACATTTTACAACACAGAATGTGGGAATGTGGTGGTGTTATTCCACTTTTATTCTTCCATGGGCGAACAACATAAAATAACACGCATAAAACATGAGTGGAAATGCCCGGGGATTTGCCTATTCTGTGCGTAAATAAGTGTGTGTGATAGTTTCTCTCAGTGTGGAGTTATACAAGACATACTAATGAGTAGAAGCTTTCAGAAATGTAAATTGCCTAATTTTCTTCCTGCTCTTTATTAAACTTTGACTTGCTTCTTCCACCTGACCTTGTAGTACAGAACATTAATATTCTTGTCAATGTGTTTCGTTAATAGAAGCACAATTTGGAACAAGAACTAACTAAAAAACATTTGCCAAATGATTAACCCCAAGAGACGTTAGGAAACAATGAGGAACAATGCAAGGATTTAGAGCACACAAGGAGATACAATTGAATTTTGCCTCTTCATGAGTTCCCCAGACGCTACATGCTCTGAAAACAAAACATATGTTGACACGCTTGTCAGTTTTGGTGCCATACTTACAAGATACTGTAAAACTGATTTTTTTACTTGCCCTATAGAGTAAACGATCCTGAACACCAATACTTTTTTCCATTGATTTTATTGCTTAAACAAATGCTTTAAATTAAGAATATGAGTGTATCATATTAGAAAATGCTATTTGAAGATTATAGCCATAACCTCGCTAAACTCCTAGGCAACGCTCCCTTTGTGCAATGGAGTATTCAGCCATTTCGAAAGGAGTGACATGGTCTTAGAAATGCCTGAGAGCAGTGCATCACGGGGCATATTTACAAGGAAACTGTTGGAGCGCAGGGATGCGCCATATTTACAAGAATGTGGCGCACCCCTGAGTTTCCCCTAGCGCTGGCGCTAAATTTAGCTGCCTAGCGCAAGGCATCTTTGCACCATAGTGCAAGGGTGCCTGCATTGCAGGGAATGATTGTTTATGTGCAGGAAGGTGTGCCTTCCTGCACATAAACAATCAATAATGGCGATTTGTAACTTCTATGTGTGCTGCACTGCAGCACACATAAAAGCAGCAAAAACGAGGAGAAATTATTAATTTAATTTCTCCTCGTTGTGCCTGTTTAAGACCAGGTTTTCCCTATTCTTATTTTTGGCCCTTCCCCATATTTACACCTTCCTTGTTAATGGGGGGCAGCATCAAAAAGCAATGGGTAGAACACACACAGCAACCCCCATTGCCCTCCCCTTTGCCGCAGCAGACTGCTGTGTTGAGGGGCATATTAACAAAGTGGCGTTAAACCACTTAAGTGGCTTAGCGCCATCTTGTAAATATGGAGCACAGCATTGCATCACAGGAATGTCATTAAAAGTGACGGTCCTGTGGCGTAATGCCCTGTAAATATGCCCCAAAGTTTGAAACTGTTTTGCTGAGGCTTTTCTCAAAAGAGGCGGCATAGAGCCCCGCTTCAACAATGTAAACTAAATACGTTAGAAGAGCATGTCAAGGAAGGCTTTGGGCCTGTTTTTGCATTAAACAGATTCTAGTATGTTTAAAAAGTAATTTTACCAACTAAAGTTGGCCTAAGAGCACGAGGCACGTTCGCTTCTACAGAGCATCTTGTAAAAGACGCAAAGGTTCACGTTCTGTGGATAAAACAGACTATTGCAATCTGCTGAATGAATAAAAATTGAATTTACAGCATTCTGGAAACAACTTCAAGACGAAGAAGTCTAGTAAAAAATAGAGTATGCTTTAAACAATAGCCCGCTGCTCCCCAGGCTCTAAAAGATTGGCGAGATGAAAGAATCAGAGTGCAGGAAAAAGAATGGTCCTTTAACTGGAATCATATGTGGTGCTGAATAGGAAACAGGTTCAGCCTGATGGACAATGTAGCCTTTATTGTACCCAGAATCACTGCACGGAACTCCAAAGCACGAGGCCACATGCCCTTCCAGGATGAATCACTAGCTACAGGTGCATTGCGTGCAGTGGGACTAGTAAAATGGCTGCACATGTTCGAGCGTGTCTCCCACAAACATCTCTGCAGAGAATATCAGCTGTTCTCCACATTGTGCATCCCACTCTGGGCGGCGGGCCAGATACCTAGTCAGCTTCTCAGAGGGCTTTGTCACTCATTGTGTGGAAGCGGAGATGCTAAACTAGCTGCGTGTGCACATTGGGATCGCGCGTTCAGCCAGGGCCGTCTTAACGCGTGGGCAGGCTGGGCAGTTACTCAGGAGCCCCACGAGCATAGGGGCCTAATGCGGAGCAAAATGTAACCCACATTTTCAGTTAAACATTTTTATTCCTATGAGTGGTTGTGTAGGCAAGACCTATTGCACTGCGTTGCCCGTAGGCCTAAAAATGCTGTTCAGACGTCCCTGTATTCAGCTAACAGATCCTGGGGTACCTTGCTGACCCTCTCTCTCAAGCCGTGTAATCCTGTTCCCTTCACACACGCACACACACCGGGCACAGAAACATCTCCTTCCTGTCACCCTCTCTCTGCCACACCAAATTACTGTTTACCCTCTTTTCACACTGACCAGTTTCACAATCTCTCGCCTTTTTATCCGCACAAATATCCCAACAAATGTCATAAGATATCAAGACTGGGTCTTGGGCAGGGGCGTAGCACAGGCTCCCGCAGCCCCCGCGGTGTGGGAGGCCCCCCAAGTTTCCGGGGGCCCACTCAGCACAGCACTCTGGCCGGGAAGCTCCTGATTGAGCCCAGAGGGGCCACTCCACGTACCTTGCAGGAAGGCCCCCTCAAGTTTCGTTACACCAGTGGTCTTGGGGCAAACACTGCTGCCCTTTCTGAACACACCATCACATCATGAGAAAAGGCATGGTTCACTGCAGTATGAAGGTTTTGGAGACACCAGATTTCTTGAGTCTAGACCAGTGCTTCCCAAACTCTTTAGAACCACGACCCAATTTTTAGAATAACAAACTTTTGCGACCCACCTGGTTATAATGGACATAAGGTAGGCTATATTTTAATGTAACTGAATCTTTGTGTTGTGTGCACTTTTGTTTGCAGACAGCACACTTTCCATTGAATGTCCACTACATTTGTGAAGACAAACAGTTTTACTGATAAAACTATATTGCATACAAAATGTGTAGAAATCAGATTTCAGTGAATATTTATCATTTGCATATCAACATGCCTTGATTTATTTTGATCATAATAAAATCTTTGTTTCCATCACACTTCAGAAGTACAAAACAAATTGCATTATTTTTGCTTTCCTAACTACTGAACGTGTACAGTTGATTTACAGGTATTTACATTTTGTTGTGTGTTACAAAAAATGACATCCTATAGCCTTTTCTTTCACAATTTCTGTACTGACTGCAAAGTGAGAGGAGATTGTAAACATCAATCCTCATGCTAAAAAATAAGCAGCCATTTGTCAGAAGACATAGCCTCATGTTTGACCCACGTTTTTGAAGTGCATTGAATATGACAAAATAAATACAGAATTTAAAGGCATTTAAAGGCGTCTTTATTTATTGGTTGGACTTTCGCAACCCACCAAAAAATTGGCTCGCGGCCCACAGTTTGGTAAATGTTGATCTAGACTGACACGCCATTGTTAAATTGCTTCAATATGTCTTAGTATGATCAATCACTCTTGGCTAAGCTGATGAGATAGCTCAGTGATTGAAGAAAAAAGGCTGGATCTTTGGGTAACCTGAAGGTCACTGGTTCAAATCGTGGAGAGGACGGGTGCCGCTATAGTAAAGTGGTAGGGCAGAGGGAGGTAGGGGAGGGGGGGCTTGGAGTTTGTTTTAAAAAATAAAATAAAATATTGACCTGCTGCTACGCTCCCATGGCTGGCCGCCTCGTTGCTCCTCTTGTCCCAGAGGTGGATGGGCTTCACTGCACAGACTCCCTACCCAATCCAGATGCTGCTCTTATGCTAAACCTAGCATGAGAGTAGCACCTGGATTGGCCTGTGTGGGCTGGTTTAATGCTCTCTCAGGCACAGGGAGCCTGCAGCTTTTCTCCAAACCGGCTGTACAACACAGCTGGGTTGGAAAAACCTAAGTGGCAATGTCTGTTTAGCCGGCCTAAGAAGGCCGGCCCAACTGACATGCACATTTATAAGTGCCTACCACTCCTCCCTACAGCTGACGTAATGCTCCTCAGCATGGCCTCGCTCATGCCCTAACCTTGGCTGGAAATAAGATAAGAAAAATAAAATGATAAAATGGTTTTATCATTTTATTTTTCTGTGGGATGACCCTCCTTTGCCCCTGCTCAGAGCTCTGAAGTCCATCACAAGAGTACTGATCAGCATGGTATTAACAGCATCTCGCATACAAACAAATCAGTATGTGGCCTGCACCCATGGCCCTATGCATAGATGAACTAGGCAGTTGCCCTGGGCGCCAGGGACATATGGATTCATGGTGCTACAGACACACTAGTCTTTCCCATAAAAACAGCTACTAGTTTTGTTTCTCTTTGTTTTTGCTGCAACACTCGTGGCAATTTCTTCGGCTTCCTAGAACTCCACCCTTGCATCTATTGTGCTGTGATAGTCATGGTTGTCAGAAGGGGGGATGGTTTGGTGGAGCACTTTGGCCAGACTTACCAGGCAATTATATTTTTTATTGCGCCTCTTTGTTTTTGAGTGATGCATATGTGAGCAATTTTTGCAATGGAGGGCTGGGGCATCAACCAACACTTAATTAACTTGATGTTTCTGCCGTGAGCACCAAGATGTGAGCAATCTGCATATCAAAGCCAAGAGCTTAATGTCCCTCTCTTGGCTGGTCAGTCAGAGCATGCCCCCAGAAACCCAAAAACGAAAGGAAGCCACTTAGTGATGCTGCTTTATCTTTTTAAAGTCTACAAAGCTGCCAGCACTATCACATCCAATCAAGTTCTGGCAAAACGTGTATGTTTAGTTAGGCCAAAAAAGCTTTTTGTATTTAAATCTTGCTTTGCATTTTGATACTTTTACTACTGAAGCTGCAGTGACAATTTAAAACAGCATGTACGAGAATGCAGAGGATTAACATGACTGAATGAATTGCTTCATTTGACACAGGAAAGCCCAATTTCAGGACATGATTAATGATGCACTTACCTAGCATCAAACAAATAGATCCACTCTGCAAACATGCTATGTGAAAGGGGCCCTTATGTCATCTCTGTCCACCTCTCTGTTTACTTATTTCTCTCTGCTCCCCTCCGTAAAGCACACTGACGCGTTGACCTAGCACTATACAAGTCCCTGATTAATAAAGTGTCACTTGCACTTGATATCAAGCCGCCGCGCGTCGATCACAGTTGCTGATCTCATAATTGTTTCTTCTGTACATTGTGATATCTGCAGTTATGCCATTTTACAAACATGCCTAAAATTGGGAATGCAAGGCATGTGCAAAGGAGTCAACAGGACAGGATGAACTACTTAGGCCTATCATGGAATCAAGCTCTTCCTGCTGCCGCCTCTACGGTACCTTCTGTTCCTGAATGAATCTATCCCGCTACCTGTGCGTGTCAGAGATTTCTGTACTGCATAGGGCTGTACTGTAGCTACTCTGTGTTTGTGGGAGAAGCATGCACTGCCATAGCCTGAGAGGCAACTACTCTGTGTGTGAGAGGAGCTTGCTCTGATGCTGACTTGTAAACACTGTACAATTATCCATTCCAACCTGCCCAGGGGTGTACAAGAGTTGTCTGTCCTCAATATCCCATCGAATATTGATCTCTTTACTGGGACTTGAACCATCTGTCTTTATTGTACTTTTAAACAGCCATGCTGAGAGTTGTGATACTGTGCCATTACTTACAGGGCAGAACTGCTGATGGGCGTTGGTAAAGTGTCGGGGGGGGGGGGGCTGCTGGTCACTGATGCCATCTCAATAAAGTTACAGGAGATGAAGAAGTTAATGCTACTTTAAGAAGAAATGTACTATGTGAGGAAAGGTTTCATTTGAGAGTTGGGGAATTATACAAGAACTGGACTCTTTCTGCGGCTAAATACCGTAAACTTGAATTTCAAAGCCCAAATCAGTTTTAATTGGGGAAGAGCAGGTTCTTCAAAGCTTTTCAAACTTTAGGAGAGTTTGTTTAAAGGCATGGTGTCTGCGGATAACTAAGTGAGTGGATATGTTCGACCACATCCACCATGAATATTGCGTATGTAAATATATAAAGCGGAAAGGGCTGGCTCAGTCCTACATCGGGATTCTGAGCCTTGCCTACTTGGGTATCAGTGCACGCAATCACAAAACCACCCTGCCAATATAGCACATCCAGGAAACTGAGTGCGCTCCAGAGGAGAGGCTAGGGAGCAGTGGGACTGACGAAGGAGTTCCGTCTCCCTCTTTCATCCTTGTAAAGGACTCATTCCATTCATTAAACTTAAGCACAAAGTTGTGGCATAAGGTAAGCCCTTTTATTGCCACTTGGACTTGAAAAAAGAACAAGGATAATTCTGTTGCAAATATTACAATTCTTACTGCTCACTATTCCATCTCCTGCCAATGTGCTTAAAACACCAAAAAGCTGAGAAATATCTGATATTTAGCTGAATAAATCATTTATTTTTCACAATTTTTCACAGTGTCCCGGATGTGTTAATCCTCTGCAGCTCCCAAAACATTTCTGCTCCCAATAGAAGCAATATACACCCAATTTGTATAATTTCAGAAATCATCTTATTCTGAAACCACTGGCAAAAGTAGCGCCCGTGATAAATACTGATTCAGAAGATGTAACACTGGCTACCAGGAGCATAATACATTACAAAACTATGAAAAACTCTTGTGTGGGAAAATACTGCATTCTAAATGACTGTGTGCTGTATACAAATAATGTCACAGAGGACCAACCTGCAATGAAATAATACACCTTAAAACTGTCTGACAGAACGATACTTTTTGTAAAATTGGGTCTAGGTCTGACATGCAAAACACTGTCTAGGAGTTAGCTACACCCACACTTATTTGTGTGGCTTGGGTTATCTCAAACTCCCTAAGCAGGGCTGCTAGAACCCTCCATGTCAGCAAGACCATGTTGCTAGAACACAACATGCAGAATGATGTGGCGTGAAAACAAACAGTTGAAAAGATCAGTCTTAACAATGTGAGATGATCAGTCAAGCAAATGCCTATCTGCCCGATATTGGCAAATATGCTGCTAGTGAGAGCCCTAACGTCGAAGAGCTCACAGTGAGAAGCATCCCTGTCTAATGGCCCTGACTGCAGCCTCACCAAGGCTGGTATCTGCAAACGTCTGAGCGAGCTGGAAGGAGAGCTGAAGCCAGACTGCCAAGTTCTTCGCATCTCCCAAGTGAAATGTGATAAATGTAGACTGGTTGACATTGTACCATTGTGCAATTATTTAATAATGTATTTGCAATAAAATGTGCAATTTGCCATCACTAACTACTTATTGCGTAAGAGTGCTTCAGTGTGTATTTGTTGCAGGACTGCACTACAGTGTTTAGAGGTTGGTGTGGATTATATTTTTGAAACTCTACATATAACAAAATACAATATACCTTAATGTAGACTGAAAGGACTATGAACCAACCCTTAACAAGAAGTCTTCTCTGTGTTGCAATAGGTCAGTAGACTAATCCACCAGAAGGAGGAATGACATATGTTAAAAAATAATATATAACATGATACTCAAAAACTGTGGAATATTCGAAGTCATAAAGGTAAAGGAAACTTACTGGCTCTTATTTACACCACTCGCTACTCAGGGAGTTAAAGCCAAATAAAAATAATACTGTGTCCATGCTGTTCTACCTCCTCGTTTAATGTTTTTTTTCATGTAAATATGAAGGCCTAATGCACACTGACGTGGTGACAACCTCCTTATGCATATTTGGGTCTGTACATTTACAACCAGCATTTTGCATGTGGTTATGTACATGTTTTTTTGTCTTGGGATGGGATTGATGATTGTGTCTGATGCTCTTAAATTGCATCACTGTAGTTGTTGTACACTAAACATAATATACACAAACAGTATAATTTTTGGATATTGTATTTCCAAGTGCAAACACCCTAGAAGGATGGTTGTTTCCTGTCCTCAATAGCTGTTGCAGAAACAGTGGTGGTATGCAACAAAGTAAAGCAGCGCCCTCCTTGCACAGGGAGAGCATTAACTGCATGCTCGTAAGTCGCCTCAAACAAAATAAAACATTGCTTCCCTCCAACTATCTACTACTTAGCGAATAGCAGATTAACTGACTTGTTCATAGGAATGTAACTCGTTATTTGAAATAAGGAGGCCCACCAACGTGAACTGAACCTTAACTGCCAATATTAGAACAGAATATGTAATACACAACATCTAAATTCAACTAAAGACAATAATGGAGATCTTCGAATCAGATAATGAAAATCTAACTTTACATTGTTCAGTTCACAAACCCATCTGAAATAGATTCCGCTTCTGTATCCTATTAACACTACTGACTTTATCCTAAATACATTTTTGAATGTACAGTACAGACTCTAGGAAATCACTTGACTGCTGCTTTTCATTGAATAACCAATCAACATTCTTTCTCAGGAAATACAATGTGCACACTGAGGTTTCTCAGCATTTCTTGAAGATATCATGACCACATTTTCCTTTGCAAAGTACGAAATATTTCAGAAGTATTCTCTGGTCATTCACTACTTCATTTTGACTCTACAATAGATTCTTAGGAAACAGGTACCAGGATAGAGGCTGCGTTATATACAGTCTATTGTCAGGTAACCATCTCTTCACACCGTGTATCCAATTAGCAACAAAAAGCAGGGACTGGCCATGTTGGCCACAACATAGAATTAAAGGTTTTGCCCAAAGCGAGATGAAAGTAGCCGCAGTAATGATATTTCAGGAAGGCTCCTGTTTCAAGATTATCAAATATAATCCAGCTTGCAATTTGTTTTTTCAGAAAGTGATTGAGCTGAAGGTCGAAGTAGCTGATGTTTTAATGTGGTTTATCTGTTACGCCTGCCTCTATAGTATCAATTTGTACCGGCCCATAATGCATGTTTCTTATGAGTCATCTCTGGGAATGGTATTTTTGGCTCCCTACTTTATGCAGGATGGCGAGAGAGCGCTTGCATGATAAGAACCTAAATACTACAGAGGCAGAGAAGAACCCGCTCTTGCGTGATCCATTACGATTTATATATTTAGGTGTTCATTGACCGCACATGTATGCTTTCCTACTATGCAAATAAATATCAAATATACAGCAGAAGAATACAAAATATTAAGAATCACAAATATGTATGTTTAGAGATAGTCGTCCCTGGGTGAAAAATGTCTCAATTGATTTTGTCTCGAAAAAAGTAGTTACCAGACAAAATATTGTTTAAATTGGTCTATTTATTTCTATTAATAGTAAACAAAAACATTAAAATTTTCTTCTAATAATGTACTTGTGCATAGTCATTAAGAAGAAGTTTTGGGGATCATATTGTGAGCTTCTCTCTTGAAAGAATCACTAAAGACAAGCTGGGTGTGCACTGTGATACAGAAGGGGTGTCAAGCTTCACAACGAGCTGACGAGTAGGAAACCTTCCTGGCCCACGGGCAAGAAATAGGGACACAAAGATAAAAAAACGCAAGCCATACGGCTGGCTAGAGAAGGAAAAGAAGACATAAAATGGAGGGGGTGTCACAAAATGGAAGCACTTTCTGCCACAGAAAAGGTCCGATCGGTTAGTGCATAAATACGATAGCTGTGTAATATTTGTGTTGCAAACAGAGTGAGCAATCTTGTCGAGTCACAAAAGTTGAGTAAACTGTGCCCAGATGTTGATTGGAAACCTCAGATTCTTCAAGACCTGTGCACTTCTGTCTGTCACACAGTTCAACATGTGTGTGCTCCATTCACGTTTAGAATGATTCCGCTGAGAATGGGTTGCTTTGTAAGTAGGAAAGTGCATGAAGTATTTCTCATTTATCTTTACGGCTAACGAGTTGGGTGTTCCTAGCCAAGACTGAGCTCTGGAGTGACCGCTCCCATTTCTAGCTGCTAACAGACTTGTATTAAAACAATGGCAGAAACATGGCTTTCAGACAAGTCTTAATTGAAATTTCATTCGCCAATGTCTTTGCATCTTGTACAGAAATTAAGCTGTCACATTGCATTATGAACAACGTGTACAAACTGAAAAGTCCCCAAGCCATTCTGTTGTGGTTGCTGTAGTGTTTTTAAAGGCTCCATGGCCTCCCTGTCGGTATGATTGCTCACTGATTTAAGGTTTGCCTTGACCTTTGCAGTCATGTGAAGGTCACACATTCGAATCCACACACAGTAGACTCTGCCTTCCACTATTCCCAGATCAGCGAATTGAGAAACCCTGATTTAAGTAATAGCAACATCTCTTGTGTATACTACCACTTAGACGGGGTAGAAGAGGCGGTTGAAGCACTATATAAAAAGACAAGTTAACATTTTTTCTTAAATAATTTAATAGTCTTAAGAGATGAATGCTTGATTCTACACGGGCTCCAGATTGAACACTTCAACTTAGTCGAGTACAATGCCTTCCTATCGGATTGTGGATCTATTCGTTAAATGAAGGAATGACTTGAGCTTCACAGCACTGAAAGGCACCACAAGGGACTCTAAAATGCACGGACTAAGAAACGTTGATATCCATTAAAATCACTCAGAAAAGAAGAAACAAGTGAACAAGCCAGAATTCCTCAGCCTAACCTTCGCCACGTAAGGAGGCTGTGATTAGCTTGGACATTATGAAAACTGGTGACTGGATTTAGAGCAGGGTGGCCCTGGATGTTCTGACAAACAAAACAAATGGTGGTCTGGCTGTTGAAATCTCCTGTTTGGAGCTGTCTAAGCGGAAGACATGTTATCATGAAGGACCCTCCAACTAGAAACCGTGAATTGGTAACTCAGCCAACTATGGTGGTGGTTCGGTGATCCAGGCTACAGCGGTGGATATGCCACTATGCTTAGCAAGGTGAACCTGCAAAAGACTGCCATGTGTGGCAGGCCTGGTCTTCACAGAATATCGTGCCCCTAGCATGCTTGGAGACATGATACGTGGGCATTGACAATGTGCATCCATTTCAGGGAAATGTTTCTATTACCAAATTTCGGACCTGAAATTCCACTATCCAAATTTCTACACGCGCTTCGCTCATCAATGTTGTTTATCCCATAGCGGAGACAGTTTCTTGGCATCAGAAACATCTACCACCGCGGTACAGGACAGATAGGCACAAAACACATCTTCTCTACTTCTGGATTAAAAGTTCTATACTCAAAACTAAACCTTCATGTATGCCTTTAAAACACCACACACAGCCATTTGTGTAGGCTTGCTGGTAGAAATATCTGAAGCAGTCTCATAGCTATGCACACACTTTGCATTCAAATGCACACAGACCCAGCCTTATTTTCAGTATGCCCACGGTGCCCACAAGTCCACTCGCAGATGGATCTTAAACCCAACGGTAATACCAAGCAGTGTTGCATGCGCACATAGCAAAATGTGGACTGAGGGAAGCTGACACTGAAAAACAGAAGGGGCCCAACCTTTGCAATTTTTGCATTATGTGTACATCACAATAGCACTCTCGGCATCACTCATGGTGCCAAATCGTTGTTCTGCATTTTTAAATGTGTGCATGAATTGAATGTGTTTGTGTGCGAAAGCGTCTACATATATGAAATATGTGTATTTGTCTGTGTGCAGTATGCATGGATGTATGCGAATGTGTACAAATACAGTAACGGATAATACAATATCGTAAATAAGGAGCTCACACTGCATGCTGGTTATTGTCTGTAACTCACACTAATCTGATGAATGTTAAAAAAGGTGCATTCAAGTGCAAGGATACTGTGAGGGATATAGACACTGTTGCTCACTTTTACACTTACGAGCAAAACTGTGCAAACGACATCACCTAGTGTGTCCTAATGGATTCACTGAGGAAAGACTACAGTAAAGATTCCGATTGAAATGCTTGTCGCTACCAACGCAGTAGCACCTGGTGTGCCTTCAACCTGAAGAGATGGTCTGATTTCCATTGGAGATTAGCCCTGTATACGTCAGCAAGCGTGAAAGCACTTCACCTTTCATTTGCAAGTAATGGATTTGTAAGACTAGGCCAAGAGAACACATAATGAAAAGCAACATCCAGGAGTGAGGCAGATTTCGGGTCGTGGACCATGAAGGATCTTCTAAAGTCCCGCAGTTAGGCATCACAGGGTCCACAAGATGAACCTTTGCCTTGGAGCTCTGCTTCTGGCCTTGCTCAAGGACAGGGAAGGAAACTTCATGGACAACTGAACCCCCTTCCCCAAGTCCTAGTCAGTTCCTCAGACTTGCTTAATACCCAGTGAAGAAAAGTCTAAGGCCACGAGCTGCAGAGCCCCCATATTAGCTTCCTTTGTATGCCTAATGAATATGAGCCCCCGACTCCTGATGACCCCCCCCCGTACCACAGTTGTATATCAAACTATTATGGACAGAACTATGGACCTATACATATGGCAACTCCTAAATATGGAGAACAACTATATCAGAAAATTAAGCATAAATTGGAAAGCATAGGTTTACTATTTTAACTCCACGTCTGCTCATCTTGGTGTTATAGGACAAGTCATAATGTGAAGTCGCTATATGTGCAGGTGATGTTAAAAACTAAATCTTTTGGTGCCACACCTCCTAGCTTTCCCTCCTTGTGTAGGGATTTGGGAATAAACACATAGTTCAGACGCCCCCTCATCTCTCACCAGCTCTGTGGTTTTGTCCTGGAAATGGAAGTGAACCACTGCTGCAGAAGTCCCCTACTCCCTCCCCTGAACCTTGCCAGCTCTTCATCCTTGCCCAATGGATGGCGAGCAAACCTCGGATGCAGGAGCATTCACTTCCTATGTCTTGACAGCCCAATTGCATTGCCCAGGGGGAGGATAGGAAAGTTTGAGCATTGCCCCAGTACATGCAGCACCTTTCTTTAATCCTTCTTCAGCTGGGAGAATAGGCCGCTGTGGGCTTTAGTGACAGCATCATTAGCCTTTAACAGTGGGACCACTCATTTGGTATTCATTAGCCTGCCATAAAGAATTGAGACACCTGTGACGGGGACCTCTGTCAACTGTCTTGCTGTGCTCCACTCACACACACTGGTAGAACAGGACAGGGCATATAACAGTCAATGCACCAGAGTAAACTCTGGTGCATCCAAAATACACTAGAATGCCTCAAAATCCAAGAGGGAGATTAGGTTGTGCATTTTTAGTATTACTACCAAGCTAGACAAGTAACATCACAAATGCACACATGTGACCGGCTGTATCCAAGGTTTCTGCTCTTGCAGATCCTGTGGTGCACAAAACTGCAAGCATTGCAAGAACAAAAACACCAATCACAACGTACGAAAGGGATACTGCAGGTAGAAAATGGCCATGTGACTTACAATAGCCACATACAGGTAACAGCAAATGGCCAAGAAAAGGGGACAGGAAAGAGTCATTCCTCTCTTACTTGCAACTCTCAAAGCTTTGTATGAGTGGCTCGTGACTGCTGTAGTAGTCGCGATTCATTGTTCGGGCAGCAACACCAGAAAGTGACTGGTCTCTATTCAGAGAGTGGAAGCTGTCCACAATGGACAGCCTCCATTTTGTGGATATCAACTGTGGGCATTGAGAGAGAATGCAGAGGTCTCAGGTCCCTGTCTGTTCTCCCCGACGTCCCTTTGAATAATGATAGTTTTTCTCAATTGAAACCCTGTCCCTAAAGGAGACAGGGGCGGCAATAATGGAATTTTGTGATTATGGATGCAGGAATGGAGGTCTGATGCGCCTCCATCCTTGCATTCGCAGTCATTTGCATGGATTTAAATAGCCTCATTATTATACATGCAGCTGGATTCCTGTAACTCCTTGCTAATGGTCATTTTGCGCTCTGCCAGATTGCTTCATCTGACACAGCACAAAAAAGGGGTTCAGGTCACATGACTGCACCACAAAAACACCGACCGCTTTGCGACCCAAACGTTCTTACATAGACACTATAGTTATTGAGTCAAAATGGCCTTCGTTGCTTTTTAGAACACATATTGCGAGCTTAATTTAGATGAGCAATCTTCAAGCAAACCTTGAACGCTAAATTAACAGGGCATTAGCGTGCTTGCTCCAGTAAACAAACACATAATTGTGATTGGTGCGATCAAAGTGCTGCCTATAGAACGATCTTGCAGTGCTGGCCTCCTTAAATGACAATTATAATGCAATTGCGATGTCCAATTTGTGTTCTGAAGGAGTTCCAATGGGCTTGATTTCCCATAGGGTGGGCATAGGATTATTAAATTAGAAACATGCTAGCGTACATCTGTAAAATTTTGCAGGATGTCAGCCTACCCCGCTTACAGTCAGGAAGTTATTAGAATTTGTTCCATTCCATATCACAAGGGCATCCTCTTCAACGCTGCGGCACTGTGTTCACTCAGGGTGTAATTACAACAATTATGTGGCGCACACCGCGGACTTATTAAGGAGTTGCACTGTTTAAGTGTGCACTAATTGCATAATGCATAGCACAACGATGGCACAGAGTGGTCTCTTAATAGGAAGGCACTGGAAGCAGATCATCCATCTAAATTAAAAATCCTTTCAAGGACTCACCCGAAACACCAGGACGCCTGTGACTGAGCGGGAACGGAATCAGAAGCAACTAATGCAGATAGACAATGTGTAGAGGCAGCTGACTTTATTAATGGTCTCCAATGAATACAAACTTTCAAAGTATAAAAAACGATTACCCCATTACGCCTATCCACCGCTATCCATTACTATCAATCTTCTCCCGGCCGCAGCATTATCCAACCTCAATATTGACTCGGGGAAACTACAAGTTCAAATGGTCCTGTGAAACAGCCCACGGGGAGGGCTTAAAGCTGCACCTCATACCGAGCAAAATTTGAACCATTAGCACAGTGGCCAAGGACGCTATTTTAGAAATTGAGCATCGAAAGTTGGATATGGGTGTGGAATGTTAGCACACAAAATGTTTTATCCAATGGCCATGAATGCCACTTTCCATCTAAGTGCACTTGCTAATGAATAGGAACCCCCTACTCCTGTTGAACCGCCCCCCCTCCTACCACAGTTGTATATCAAAATATTGAGAACTGGACTATGGACCTTTACATATGGCAACTCCTACAGATTGACAACAACTATATCATCAAATTAAGCAAAAATGGAAAGCATAGCTTGACTATTTTAACTCCATGTCTACCCACCTTGATTTTTTAGGACAAGTTGATAATGTGAAGTCGATATATGTGCAGGTTGATATTAAAAACTCAATGTTTTGGTGCCACTCCTCCTAGCTTTTCCTCCTCGCGCAAGGTTTGGGGAGGAAACACTTGCTTCAGGAGGCCCCCTCATCTCTCACCAGCTCTGTAGTCTTGTCCTGGGAATGGAAGTGAATCACTGCTGCAGGAGTCCCTTACTTCCTCCCCTACACCCTGCAAGCTCTTCAGCCTTGCCTAAGGGCTGGGGAGCTGACACATGATGCAGGAAAATGCCCTTCCTGTGCCCTGACACAATAAATGCATTATAAGATTATTTCCAAAGGTGTCACCAGAAACTACTGGTGCCTTCTCTGTTTATATAACATATATTTAAAAATGTTTTATTAAATGTTGATACGTGCTCTAACCAACTAGGAATTTCTTTTTATCAATCTAGATCTGCTTCTTAATATGACATTTCACAAGGATGCTGTGACGTTTCCAGCCTAATATTGTCACATACACATGCTAATGAGCCATTTTTCAATTGTACCCATTTTCATTGTGCAAAGAATACATAATCACTTTTCTATCCCACCGCCATGTTTTGTCATTTACAAGTCTCCTTTACCTTTTGTTTTGGTTGATTTTGTTATGTTGTTTGTGATAAGTTCTTCTCTCTCTCCCTTTCATCCAGGAGACTCTCTATGTAAAAATGTTCTTTGCTTTGCATAGAAGTGACGCCGCACATACGCATATCAAAACATTTTGTACTAAAAGGACGCTCCTTTTTGTTTTTACTTATCATAAACCAAAATACCAACTAAAAGTAGAGGATTGTAGTTAATGCCAATTGTACCAGGATAATACATTTAATTGCACAAACGGGCATACATACCTTGGCTCACAGATAAGGCCTTACAAGTGAGCATTCCCTTGGAAAGCTTAGTTTCTACAAATCCCTCAGCCAGCCGCAAAGAAGCCTCCTTGGAGGATACCGGACTCCTTTTAGCTTTATCGGCTTGTAGCAGGAGTTCCAAGCTCAGACCGCCACATAGCACGCAACATTAATGCCAACGCTTTAATTAAAGCAACTAAGGGAGTCGAGGCGTAGGATCGGGACTGTCTGAATCTTCATAAGACTATGTCCAAAGCCAATAAAGAAACCCTCCACAAGACAAGAATATAAGTCAACACCAAAAGGTTTTATTCAAAATTAGGATAATTAGAGAAGGTAAAATGTTTTTAGATAATTCATGGTTAATGAGCAGTCCTAATAAATCAAACTCAAATAATGCAACAAAATTAACATAAGGTACTTCTAAAGCTAATAGCAGCCAGCACAAAAGTATAGTTCAGTAAGAGGACAGACAAAGTCTGACTCAATAGAAAGCCTAAGTATAAAGTATGCAAACAGACTAACAAAGCCTGCTCTCTAAGCAAGTGCAAAGCGCGCTAGCACACAGCCTAACAACATCATCTTTTATAAGATGTTAGGCAAAGAAAGACAGAAATAACATAATAGGGCTGGAATAAAAAAGTTACATTCATGTTAAGCAATCACTTTTCGAATACACAAGATACATCAAATAAGATATATCTAGTAAACACCTAATTTGCTGCAAATTAATAAGTGTGCATAAGAAATACAGTTCCGTTAATGAATGGTCCCTACAAAAGACTTGAGCTAAGGGCCATGAACGTTAGCAAGACAGGACGTCTTATGCCAGGCTTCCTCGTGAGCAAGGCACATTAACACAATATATTAATGCAGTACACAACACCACACATAACGCTTCTATTTTGCTGACGTTTTCAAATGAAAAAGCACACAGAGCGATACATGCATGTGGAGAATGATTGTTCACATAAAATAAAAGTGCAAATTTGTCTGCAAATGTGAAATTATGTCCATGCTGGTCCCATCTTAGTAAGGGATCTACATCATGTCCCTCAATGTCTTTGATTATGAAAAAAGTCTGAGGAATAAAGGAAGTGGTCAAGTGTAGCCTAGAATGATCAGGCATTAAGGGGGCCTTGCTAGCTTCATAAGGTCTCTGTACACGTCATTTAAAAATGACTACATATTTTAATTAATGTCGTTGGTTCAGCACTGAAACATGAGCCAGTATTGCATATGCGGAGTTATATCAAATGGAAATCAACTAAAAGGCTGATAGACCTTTGGACAATACCAATCAACAACAGAAGAGAAGGTTTTAATGCAGAGCTATCAGTGCCCACAGCACATGCATGAGTTAATTAGCCCTTTGATTTTACATACCCAAATGAGCAGTAGCTGCACCCAAACGCTCTGCTATTTACGCTGTGATCAGGGTTTTACGGTGACATTTTTAACATCTGCAAAGTTTGCATTAAACTTGTTGGTACTGTATCTCCTGAGTAGCACAGATGCTGTAACTGCAGATGCACTAAATGTATGACTGACTATCACATTTATGAACCATCTGCTCTCCGCGGCTTCTCAGCACTGAAGGTCCATGTTCACAGCGATACGTAAAGTACTGTATTGCTATTCGCATGACCTCGTGACAATGTCGGGTACAGGTACCTCAACACTCTGGTCTCCCCACCACACAGCAGCATCAGTTTTCTGTTTGTTTCTGTAGGTCAGCCAGCAGTGTGGTTGCGGTTAATATGTCATGTGTATGCCCAGCTGTGAGTGTGTTTCCATGTTTAGTGTTGTTTGATGTGAGTAGCCCTCTTGGCTGCCACGTATCTGCAGAAGGCACGCAGAGCAGGCACTAATCCATGGTAATTGCCCTGCTCACTGGGCTCGATCTGAAACCGTATGCATAATATACAGCGACCAATTGTGAGCACACACAAAATGGTGTGTAAGGAAATTCATCCATTTCCAGAATGCAAGTGCACAAGCTCCATCTTGAGTGGCCCTAGAAGGGGCACAGCTTGGCAGGCCAGATGTGTGACAATGTAGCACAAGCTGTAAACACACAAAAGGCAGCAGAGCACACCAGCAAAACTGTCGCTCAATGAGGGCGGCACAAACTGACAGTGCATATTAACAACCCACTAGAAATCAGAGGACGTCGGCCAGTTGACAGTCACTGGAGCTGAAACAAGATGGCACCTCTGGATACACTTCCGGCTGTCACCACAGACGACTAAACTAAACTTTACTAAAGTAAAGCAGCTCAACTGTCACTCGCTAGAGGGGGCACGGATTTACAGTTCTGGTGTTGGCTGGTACATAAAGGGATGAGAGGCCAACCTGTCACTCAATGTAGCAAAGGATAGCAGTAGCCGAGCGTCTGGAGGCGTCTTACACTGGGAGCCCGGAAGTTACTGTAGGTGGCAAAGGAAGTTGGCACAGTGAGAGGCCAACCAGTCACTCAATGTAGCAAAGGACAGCAGTACCTGAGCGTCTGGAGCCGTCTTACACTGGGAGCCCGGAAGTTACCGTAGATGGCAAAGGAAGTAGGCACAAGTCACAAGTGTGACTCATCATCTACAACACAGAAAGGTAGTGTCAGTCGTCAATCAATACAGACATCCAGGGGTTACTTTCAATCCCTACAGATGACACAGGAAGACAAGCCCCGCTGTCACTCACTCAGGCAAGCGTTGATGTCACCTAGAACAGATGGTACAGGAAGATAAGCACTGACGTCAATCATTACAGAGGGCACAGGAAGTGACTCTCTACTATCACTCAGCATGAACGGCACAGGGTCGAGTTCGCGCTATAGAAATCTGCAAATAAATAAATAAATAAAATGAGGTGGGAATAACGACTGTGTGCCCTGACTCCACTCTTGTTTTGAGATATGTGGTAGCCAAATAAACAGCATATACAAACAAGCGCGGTACCACAAAGGCAGCTGCGTGTTTATTTTCGCATCGCGCTTTCACTTTAAGCGAAAGCGTGATGCGAAAGTAAACACGCGGCTGACTTTTCCAAAGCCGAATGAGAAGAAAAAAGTGCGTAGGGACTTATGAAGGAGAAAGTGTCACGCTGCCAGTAAACGATCCAATCCCGGTGGGCGGGGCCAAAAGAGGACAAGGCGGCAACAAGGAGGGACTAAGAAGCCTCCTTTACAATCAGAAGCCAGCGTTTTGCATGTGAGATGACGCTACCCAATTGAAAAGATGGGCGGGGCTTCAACTCCGCCTCTGAGAGCTTCGGAATCTGTATTGATTCCAAGAAGTTCTCGAAAGCCGAGAGCAGCGCATGCACGCTGCTATCGCCAGCCGAGACCTAACAACGTATTATTATCTTAACAGCTCTGCACGTTCATGCTTTAGAGTGTAGCAAAATAGATAAAGAACAGGCACAGCTCCTGCCGCTCCCCGGGTCTCCTCTGGGTGCTAGAATGAAGTGTCCCATTTATCATTTGGTCAAAACAAAAGGAAGGGTTCAAGGAGTCAAAAGTCTTCTCCCAGTGAGCAGCGCAGCTCACCCTTCGCCACAGCTCATCAATTACAGCTGACACGTCATCAAAAAGTGAATATAGCAACAGCACTGCAAGCGGTGCGTGCCGCGTTGCACCAGTGTGTACACCAAGTTTACGTTCTGGTACACCAAGCATTGTTACAAGGATATGTAGTACTTCAGCTAAGGAACAAGGGTAAAACACCACAAGTACTTACTGATGCACATTTCACTGAAAATCAAAGCTACTTTTGTGTATACTAACTATCTTTATTACCAAAATACAAATCTGCTGAAGATGTGCTTATGTTTTTCAATTACATTTTTCCATTACAACAGAGAAATACAAAAGGTGATGGGTTGAAAGGGCTGAGGAAATCTTAAACACTGATAATTAATTAACCTGGGCAATATGTCGGCCCGTGTTTTTAGGTTAGGCCTGGGCAGTGCATACGCTTCTCTGCGAGCCATGCTGTATTGGAGTATGAACTTGAAGCCCTGCCCACTCTTTGCCCATATTTGTCATTAGGTTGTGTAATTGTCCATCATGATTGGTGGCTTCTGATTTGTTAATAGGCTTGTTAGTCCCTCCTAAATACTGCCTTGTCTTCATGTGTAACCTCCCATGAGGACTGGCCCTTTAACTTCTGTTGTTACACGGTACATCTTATTTTGTCTGTAAGCACTATTTTCTTTAATGGTTTCTCCTATTGCAGGCACTACATGCTTTCCTTCAATATTCAGCGCGCCATGCGCGCTTTCACAGGGCACTGTTTAGAAAAAAGCATTTGCTTGTCAAATTGACAAACAAATGCTTTTTTTGGGTAAAAGCGCTCCATACCACGTTTTCTCTTTAATAGAGGCGATGGACCTTTCTTTAGATATGGCTCGTCTAAAGAAAGGGGCGTGGCCTCTATTAATGTGAAAGCGGAGCATGGGGCGCGTGTAAATAACAAGCATTTGCAATCCAATAGGTCTTGCATTTTAGAAACTTTGACCTATTAGTATTGTACATGACAATGCCTTTTATTATTGCAGGTTTTTTAAACAAAATTAAAAGGTATTGTCATTTACAATGTCAATAGCTCAAAATCTTGCAATTGCAAGACCTTTTGCATTGCAAATGCTTCTTTTTCTGACTGTGCGACTGCAAACAGGGACCATCTTTATGCAAATCAGACTTGGTCCTGCTCCAGAAGAAGCAGTTCATCACAAACTGCCAAGCTATGTCCCCTCAGGATGGAAACAAAAGCAATCCGGAGCATGTTTTGGCCTTGCAGGGCATCATCAGTGAGGTGCAGCTTGAGGCCCCTGGCCCAACTATCATGTTACTCACTTCTGGGCATACACTTTGCGCATAGGGCATCTCACCAAGAATCACAATGAGCAAAATATGATGAACTGAAATGTGGCTTCAAGTAATTACAAGTGGCTGGGATTAATTCAAGCATTGCACCCATCACTTTTTAGGTCTGTTTTCAAAGACCTATTGTGAACAATGTAATACACAGGGTGAGATTTGGGCCAGCCCATTGCTCAAGATTGGATGGCTTTCTTGTTTATTTCAATTCCCTGCTCTCGATTGCATGTCTTTCTGCCATATTTTTACTTATGTCCTGCCCCTGGAGCACAACTTCTTTACCACCTATTTTAAAAGATTAGTGGTACCCTTCCACTACTGTCATAAGGGGACTGCTTTCTAATTTTTAGACATGGTTTAACAGCTTAGCTGCTTTTAAGACATATTGTTACCACATCTTTAAAACATACAGAGTGGGCAGTGGCTCCACCCAGAGGAGTCTCACCTCATGCTATCTGCTATTTGGTGTATCATTCCATCTTCCAGTAAGTGCTTTCATTGGAGTGCATGAAAGACTATTTCATATGTGAAATGCACACTCAATCACTATATTGTTTGCCTCATTCATTGCTATATCTCATATATTTATGACCTCTTGTTAGACAATCAACCAGATCTCCTATTCCGCACAGAGACATGGTTATCTGAGGCTTCAAATCCTACCATTGCTTCTGCCATCCCCTTAGGCTACAAAATTCTTAGAAAGGATCGGCATACAGGGAAGGGAGGCGGTGTTGTCATGATTTTTAAACAAAAGTTTGAGTGTCTCCCTCTTATATTTGACAGCATTGAAGGTGCTAAATGTTTGGGTTTTCGCTGCATGCTCTCCCCTCATCAATGCATATCATGCCGGGGGGGCACTTGGACATTTTATTTCCTCACTTAATGCTGCCATCACTCCGCTTGCCATTCGATACAATTAGTTCCTCCTTCTGGGAGACTTCAATATACATATGGGCAAAACACGGGATCCTCTAGCAATCTCTTTATCTGAAATGCTGAAGACTTGCAATTTGACCCCCTGGATCTCATCTTCCACGCAAAATAAGGGTCACACTCTGGACCAGATTTTCTGCAACACGTATTTAGTGTGCAACCCTCCACTCCCCATTACTTGGTCTGACCATTTTCTTATTAGCTTTAAAATTCCATATGATAATAAGCTCCCCTTGCCAAATACAACAAGGCAAGAACACAGCTACAGAAACTTACATAAAATATCGGTACCCGCTTTGGCACGCTCTAGCAGACACTACAGGGCAATCCTGACTCTGACGCTCTTAGGCTTGAAACATGGTTAAGGTCCAACATTGATACTGGAGCCCCCTGCAAGGAGGATTCACTCTTCTGCACCTCAATTTAATGAACCTCTTAGAAGCAGCAAAAACATTTGTAGAGGTCTCGAAAGGAAATGGCGAAAACACTACTCTCCTGAAGACAGGAAGACCTATAAGGCAGCCCTGAAATTGCATTATAAACAAGTGAGAGAGGCCAAGAAGAATTTCCTACAAAGTATAATTGATATAGCTCACAACAAGGGTAAATAAATCTTTAACATAGTGAAATCTTTCATTTCTCCTAGGGCAGTCAAGAAGGAGGCCCCTCTCTCTGCCGAGTGGCTCAAGCAAATAGCAGCATCCCTCCACAAGAAGATTGCTCTTATTCAACAGTATTTTTACATGATATCAGTGAAGGACTTACGCTTTTATCAAGCTCAAAATGAAAACGTATGTCCTGTGCAGTCCCCTGCACTGTTAGAGTTCCCAGAACTACAATTAGAGGAGTCACTCAACTACTTCTTGAGCCTTAAATCAGGTTCCCCCACAGATGCTTGCCCCGTCAAACTAGTGTCACCGTTAGCTCCTTTTGTTAACCCAATAGTTAACAAGGTTGCTGAACTTAGCCCTCTCTGCTGATATTATGCCGAAGATCTGGAAGCAGGCAAAAATCCTACCTGTCTTAAAAAAACCTACTGCAGATCAAACTGATTCAAACAACTACAGGCCTATCTCTCTCCACCCAATTTTCTCTAAGGTTTTAGAGAAACATGAAAATAAAGCACTCTCAGAGTACATCGAAAATAGAAACCTGTTGCATAGCTCTCAATCTGGCTTTAGGTGAAACTATAGTACAGAGTCCGCCCTATTGGAAGTCACTGAATTCATAAAGGATAAGCTTGATCATGGTGGCAGGGCAGTTCTGGTGCTACTCGACCTCTCGGCGGCCTTCGATACAGTTCCGCATGAGAGACTTCTCGACAGGTTGAGGAACATGGGCAGGACCGCCTTGGCCTGGTTGTCGTCATTTTTGAATGACAGATCGCAGGAAATTTGGACACCCCGCTTCTCATCACCAATGTCAAATCTGAGAGTAAGAGTGCCACAGGGCTCCATTCTTAGCCCCACGCTTTTCAATATATATACACCCTTAGCAGCTCTGGTGGAGGAAGAAGGTGTCAAGATTATCTCCTACTCCGAAGATATACAATTGATCTTTACTTGTAAAAGGAGCTGATTTTGTCAGAGACAGCATCAGACTCTGCCTCACGAAGGTTTTTAACTGGCTTAAAATTAATCAGTTAAAAAGCAATCCGGACAAATCTGAGCTTATTTTTTTAGGACAACCAGCAGTGGGTAACTGGAGCGAATGGTGTCCAATGCAGCTGTCGTCCACCCAGTTGGCCCAAGAAAGGGTTAACAACTTGCCATTGTCATAGACAACGTCCTTTCCATGGGCCCCAGATTCAAACACTGATTGGCTCATGTTTTGGCATACTCCGCATGCTAAAAAAATGTCTTCCTCTGTTGA
This sequence comes from Triturus cristatus, assembly GCF_964204655.1. NCBI lineage: Eukaryota > Metazoa > Chordata > Amphibia > Caudata > Salamandridae > Triturus > Triturus cristatus. The sequence continues at coordinate 595,520,254 of NC_140585.1, read as the reverse complement.
CAGTGGACACTAGGAAGACCGTAGTTCAGGCCTTAGTGACATCAAAATTGGACTACGCTAACAGCCTGTACCTTGGCCTACCTGACTATCTCATTCAGCGTCTGCAAGTAGTGCAGAACGCAGCAGCCACAGTGATCCTTAGGCCAAAGCCTAGATCTCATATGACTCCTATTCTCAAATCTTTTCACTAGCTCCGAATGAAAGAAAGAATTAAGTTTAAAGCCATGGTGATATTCTTTAAAGCACTCCATGGCCAAGGTGCCAAGTATCTTAGGAAGCGTGTTATCCTCTACATTCCAACAAGGACCTTAAGATCCTCGACTGCAGATCTCGCACGCCTCCCCAAAATACGCTTAGCGCACATAGGGGGAAGATCCTTTGGGTTGCGGAGTGCACAAACATGGAACAGCCTACCCACATCTTTGAAAGCCTCAGCTGACTTGGAAACTTTCAGAAAACACCTTAAAACCTGGCTTTTCAAGACATAGCTCGAGCTTAGTATCCTACCACTATGTCCACCTTTTCCCTGTTACTCCATTTTAGCGCCAGGCCACTCTAGTCGGAGTAGCTGCTTGCGCTATATCAAATCCTTTTAATTTCATTTCATATGCATTTAATTTAGAAAGAAATCCTTTTGTGTTATTTTCTTACCCGCCTTGGCAAAGCCAAGAAGGCAGTCTTTAATGTGGTGAATGTTAATGCCTGTGTTAACACACATTGGCACATTAAAGTTAGGCCTACTGACTTTATCAACACATGTTTTTTTAGCACTACGTGGGAGCACACAGCTTCTATTCCTCTTTCCCCTGTCTCTTCTTTCTCGCACATATCCTTATCCCCTCTCTCTTGAGGTTTAGTTCAAACAAGCATTGGCAAAGCTAATAGCTTCATAATCATCTTTCAAATGTGAAATGTATTGGCTTTGCTAAGGCTTATTTTTTTGTTTTTCTCGTCGTGCCATTAAAAGGCAAACATATTTACAAGAAATTAAACTAGAAATTGTGTTATGAATGTGCAGGGCCAAGTTGCAATCAGTTCTTGGTAATGATGAAATTGGCAACAAAATCGGCGAAGATCAATTAAAGGAGCATATATATCCGATCTCAAATAGTTTTAATTTCAGGCATGCAAAAGATGATCCTTTCACAGGACTTAACTTGAGAATATTCGATGCATAATCATTATGCACATTCTCATGTGCTGCATTACTGCGCATGACACAACTGTTCTTCATGTCATCCTGGTCAAGCAGGACTGTGCTGTGCAACGAGGCAGGGATAAACCTTACGTCCATTTGGCATGTCAGGACTGCTGTCAGTTGAGGCAACAACTGAAGGTAGAAGCTTGTGCAAAAAATGCTTCTGATAGCTGACAGCGAATTTAAATGAGCTTTATTTAGCAATATATATTATGTAGGTTGCACCAAATCAATTTGTAATTGCTTAATCTAGTGGTGCAATCTCGTAATTTGCAATCTGAGCCTTGTTTGTCTGCGAGCGAAGGTGCCCAGACGTTCGTTTCTATGTGCCAAACCGCAAAGGGGAATGTTGAATTTCCAAGCCTTCATGAAGCAAACGTTTCGTCAGTGTTTAATGTGTAAAAACCATAAGTGCCTGGGCCCTCTTCAGGCCACTGCAGCTTGCCCCACCCAATACCCCTGTCAGCGCTGCCAATGACAGTACCAATATAGCTACTAACGGTCACGCTCCTCCTACAGGTGTGACAATTAACACTATTCCAGACCCCTAAAGCTATAAGAATTGCTAGTGTGGGAGGAATTAGTCATGTTTAACATATATTGAATTTACAAACAACTACTGTGTGCTTTTCTGTTGGAAATGGGGGTCTCTAGTTGGCGGTGGCTTGCAACCTGTTCAAGTAGGGACCTTATTCTCATCAGGGTAAGGGGATTACACAGCTAACATAACCCTTGCTCACCCCCTTGGTAGCTTGGCACGGGCAGGCTTATCTTACAGGCAATGTGTAAAGCATTTATACATACAAACACAAAAAGTAACACAGTGAAAACACTATAAAATGACACCACATCAGTTTAGACAAATAACCAATATTAATCTGAATTAAACAAGACCGAAACAACAGAAATCCAACATACACAAATATTAAATCACCAGATATGTGATTTTTATATACATTACGTCACAACGTTTAATTTCAAAGCAGGGCTCCTTCTAGAGCCTTTAGGGTAGTTTTAGCCCAGTCTTTGGCAGTTGAAAATGTGTAGACAATCGATGCGATGAAAAATCTGTCCCTCTTATCTGGGTACGAGTTGCCCTAATCCCCTGAGAAGCACCTTGCTGAAGAATGCAAACTAGGCCTCCGAGCTGTGTAAAGAGTTATGCCATGTGATCCCCCCGTTGGGCCCCCACCCCTCTCAGTACCTTGTGCTGTCGCTGCAGCTAGGTATGATGCACGGCATCTGGTTTCCGGACCACAGTCAAGCCTCACGGGCTGGGGGGGGGGGGGGCAAACAGGGTAGATGCAGCTTGCATCCCTCGACTAGCGGGATCACCGTGAAGGACAGGGTTGAGGGATTCATGGGGCGCGGGTATTCTGATGCGTCTTCCTCTAGCTGATGGGGCCAGGCAGAAGGGGTCGTTGCAGTGCGGCGGCCTTGGGACATGGTGAAACAGGCTCACAGCTGCGTGTCCCAGGGTCGATTATGTGGTGTGAGACCCTTGGTCAGCTGCAGTCCTAAGCAGTTCTTTTGTGCAGTGGTGAACAGCAGACTCCTGCCAGCAGAGTCATGGCTCCCTCTGGCGGGGGGCTCACAAGGTTGCGGGTCGGTGCCAGGAAACACACAGTACATGCTGGCCTTGATCTGAGTCCCACAGCATGGCAATAAAATATGTTCCCGGGAAGTAGTTTGACTGCTTGCAGAAGAAATGTAGAGGCAAGCAAAGGATGAAGTCTTTGATGGTTCAGAGATCTTCAGGAGAACCCGGGCCAAACCAACAAGCCCTTGGAGTGTCTTGGGGTGCAAGTGGATGCAGAGGGCAGAACATCTTCCACTCTCACTGCAGAGGCAGCAGGCCGACAAGTAGTGTGCAGTGCAAAGTGGCAGTTCCTTCTGGTCACACAGCAATCAGCATGTCGAAGGTCAGCAGAGCAGTGGCAGAATGGCTGCTCTTCCTGGTAGCTCAGCTCCTCGTAGTTGCAGAGTCTTCTCAGGACCCACAGTGAACTGATTTTGGGGGTGTCAGAGGTCCAATACTTATACCCCTTTCCGCCATTGAAGTAGGAAAACTTCAAAGGATATTCTTTGTAGTGCACAGACCCTGCCTTTCCCTGACCTGGCTCCAGAAACATTACAGGGGGGGTGGAGACATCGTTGTGTGAGCAGAGGCACAGCCCTATTCAGGTGTCAGTGACAACTCCTCCCACCAGTTCAGGGACCCCAAACTCCAAATTTCCATCTCTTCCCAATTGGAAGTTAAACTTGTAAGAGGCTACAAGCCAGCTACAATTATAACCTATGGGAGAGATAGTCCTTGCAATAGTGAAAAACCAAATTAGCAGCAGCTCACTATCAGGGCATGTGAAACACATCAGTACATGTCCTACCTTTTAAATACACTGCACCCTTCCCACGGGCAGACCTTGGGTCTACCTTATGGGTGACTTACATGCAGTAAAAGGGAAGGTTTGGGCCTGGCATGTCGGTGCGCTTGCCAGGTTGACATGGCAGTTTAAAAACTGCACGCACGGACACTGCAGTGGCAGGCTTGAGACATGGTTGCAAGGCTACTCATGTGGGTGGCACAATCCGTGCTGCAGGCCCATAAGTAGCATTTAATTTACAAGCGCTGGGCACACAGAGTGCACTTTACAAGGGACTTACCAGAATATCAAATATACCAATCAAGGAAAACCAATCACAATTACAATTTACACAGGAAGCACTTGCACTTTAGCGCTGGTCAGCACTGGTAAAGTGCCCAGAGTTCTGAAACCAGAAAAAAATGAAGTCAGAAAAACACAGGAAGAAGGCAAAAAGTTTGTGTATAATCCTGCAAAAAGGGCTAGGTCCAACATCATCTATGAAATATACAAACAGCACCATCATGTGGCACACTGTCATAAGTGCTGGTGTTGACAACTAAGTGATGGTGCAGAACACCAGAAACCACCGTCTCAAATTAGGCACTGGGTTTAGTTTTAAGTGATAACAATAATGAGAAGAAGTTATTGTTGAGGGTGCACATCACTTCTAATATTTGTCTACAACTATTACGGTTTTCCTGCCAACAACTTCATACATAAAGCAGTCCCCAAAAAAGTAATTGTATAGCTTCTGACAAGCAAAGAAAGAAAAGTGATTTTCTTGAGGACTGTTTATACGGATTGGCCGGATGTTGAGTGGACTGCTGCCATTTTCAAGGGCTTATGGGATATGTAGTTGTTTCATTGTTATCGCTTACGATTTTTGTTTGGGCCGCTGAGCAATAAATGAAGAACGTATAATGCATAAGATGAGCATACAGTCCTGACACAGAATCCCAGATGTATAATTGCAGTGGCGGGGGAGGGGCGGGGGCTGGCGGGACGAGCAGGTACACTGTGTTGATTGCAGCCCTGAACCGGCCATTCTTTGATCATTACGGTTACAAGGACACCTAATGACGCTCAGCCCAGCTAATTAAAAATGGTGAACTTTAACCCTGGTTAGAATTGAAATCAGCAGCAGCAGTGTCAGTGATTGAGCGTGGCTCCCCTCAGCCTATATCTGTCAAGCAAAGATGATTATTCTTATCAGCGCAATGAAGGCGAAATGCAATAAATAATTTCTGGCAGTTATTGCAGAGAAGAGCATCCAGGGAATTGATATACTTTACTGTGAAGATAAATTCTTTAATTAAAGATCAGAAGCACTTGGATTGATATGCACCGAGCAGACTTTATTATTTTATAAATGTGGAATTAATTCAGCCTATTACGTGCATACTGTAGCTGGACGGCACTTACAGAGCACCTTGGGCAGAATTAATTTAATATTTATTTTTGCATTTTAATGAATCGCATACACCTGATCTTGTTTGGAAGATAAACGCTGCATGTGAGAGGGGATAAAGAACAACACACTGACAGCAATGGAGCTATAGGTACAAGCTGATACACGTCACCAGCAAAGAAGGGTAGAAACTAAATATGAAAACGTTGTCAACGCGATTTGCTTTGATCATTCGATTATTAGTATATTAATCACATGCATGTGAGCTCTGAGCTGCATTGTGCTAGATGGGAGATGGGAGACAGATCTGAGAGAGAGGAAAGGTGACGACAGAGGAAGCAGTGGGAATGAACCACCCCATTCGGAAAGATCATTGCGTCACGTGCATTGGATGCCAGGGGAGGGAAGGAGAACCTAGATTACTGTGGCGTACTGGCGTACCATAGCACTGCTCTGGGAGTGCACATAGCTTGGGTTAGAGGGATCTTCAGGTTCTTTTGGCACTGCACACGTGAAATTATCTTAAGTTCTGAAGCTTTTTGAATGGGGTATCAGTAAATGTGCTTTCTCCTAGTTTTGCAGATTTTGGAACTCTTCAGAAAATTATTGTTTGTCCACAATGAGCCCGGGAGTGGGCTACGTTTTGGGCCAAGGCAGGCCATTTTGATGAAGGATTCTTGCTTTATTTAAGAGCCTCTGCATGGCCTTTAGATTCTGCCAGACATGGTTGAAATAACGCATTGCTGAAATTAGCCAGGCTGATGCATGATGCTTTGCTTTTAGTGGGGGCAGGCAATATTTTTGGGGTCATATGAGGAGGTCATTTGTGTAATTCAATGTTAATTGAACCAGGGACGGAGCCGGCGGAAAAGCTGTGTAAATGGGTGAATTTGTGATTTTTTTTTTGGCTGTGGATAATGCCTTTCCAGATTCCTCCAAGTCATAGTTTACATCCCAAATTGGAAGAGACTGTCTGATTTTCTTTGTAATTTGAGCAAAAGTAGATTCATTTTGTTTGTCAGCGTCGTTTGTTATTTCTGTTCCAGGGAGGATATGTAGAGGACGAAATGGCAGGCTTCAATGTGGTGCTCTGCAATGATCAGGTGATGAGAGCAAATTGATCATCAAATTGGATGGAGGGTGTGGGAAGCTAATCACAGTCAAATATGTCACCAACACAATGAATAAGCCTTGAAGAAGAGCAAATGTAGTGAGCACCTGAGTGAAGAAGACAAAGCCTGACTAAAGAGACGGACCTGGAAGGAGCAGGGTTTCAGCAAACACAATAAGATGATGGACCGAGTGCTGAAACTTTTCAGACACTCACCCAAGTCACAGATCTGGGTTGAATAGATTATTGTTCATCTTCTCGCTAAGCCACTCCAGTTTGGACCCAGCCATATGCAACTCAGTCTTGACCCTGCTCCTCATGGGAACAGTCCAGCCCGAACTGCCAGGCCAGGTCCTCCCTGGACCGGGAACAAACATCCTGGGACCGGTTTCAGTGTATCACCCATCATCAGCCAGGCTAGCTTGAATCCAGTGGCAAAGTGACCAAGGGACCCACGTCTGGGCATAAACTTCCCACTTAAGGCAACAGAATCAAAAAGAACAGATGGATGTAATGCTGAACAATGCAAACATTCACCCCCAGTCATAGATCTGGGTTAAATCCATTGTTTTTTTGCTCACCCCGCCACCCCAGTATGGACCCAGCCATATGCAAATCAGTCTTGACCCTCTCTTCGTGGGAACAGTCCAGTCCAAACTGCCAAACCAGGTCTTCCCTGAACCGGAAACAAGCATCCTGGGACCGGTTTCAGGCTAACAGCCCTATTCAGCCAGGCTAGCTTGAATCCAGTGGCAAAGTGAGCAAAGGACCCACAGCTGGGCATACCCTGCCAACTTAGGGCAAACAAAGCAAACACAAGGAGATGATGGACGGAGTGCTGGAACTTTTCAAACACTCAGCCCCAGTCACAGATCTGGGTTGAATCCACCATCATTCTTAGCTCACTTTGCCACCCCAGTTCAGACAAAGCTATATGAAAATCAGTCTTGACCCTGGTCCTCATGGGAACAGTCCAGCCCGAACTGCCAAGCCATGTCTTCCCTGGACCGGAAGCAAGCATCCTGGGACCAGTTTCAGGCTAACAGCCCTCATCAGCCAGGCTAGCTTGAATCCAGTGGCAAAGTGACCAAGGGACCTACATCTGGCCACTTAGTGCTTTGAAATGCAAATGTTCTCACCCCTTTAGTAATATTCATGGCTGCGGGTAGCTCCACACTTGGGGTGGAGAACTACTCATCCATAAATGGGTTTCACCTGGCAGAAATCATTTTGAGAATTACTGGCAGAGGTGAGAAAAGGGTACTTTTGGTCAGACACACATGCTGATGACTTAATCACCCTTTGTAAATTGGGCCCACTATATCTAAGTAGTGTGCCAATGAAAATATGCTTTTTCAGCACATCTCATTAATCTGACATCCCTGTGTCCTTCGTCGCTTCTACTGTCGGTCTGGCAGATATTGTTTCTATGTCTGGCAGATAACCACCTCTACCACATTGCCTTTTGGTTCATCTTTAAAATATCCTATAAAAAAGAACTAAGTCAAACATTTTACATACAAAATTGTTGGTCCATACTGGCACGGATATTATTCTTTTTATTGGAAATGACTAATGGCCTTAATGCTGGACATCTGCAAAAATCGGTGAATGTCCCCGCCACCTTATTAAAGGTGCATTAAATCCAATAGCATTGCATGACAAAGGGATGGAAAATAGACCTCTTTTGGGGATGTCCTATTGCACCCAACTCTAAATAAAGTCCTGAGTGCACAGTGGGTTGCAGTGCATGAATATGGAGGTGCTATCCTTCATGCATGGGGAGGTCAGGGAATCTACTTTCCTTCTTCCAAAGCTGAACTGAGAAGAAACCACTCATAAGGACATACGTGGGTGTTGATTGGTTCATTCTTGTACTTGTATTAATTTTTATGACATAACATCATTCTACTCGAGTCGATGCATATTTTATTTACATTCAATGTGATACGTATTTATATTTTTAATCGCAAAGGTGCTACTTAACCTAATTGTTTCTCATTACTGATTATGTCGCTTGTCGGTTCTAACTGCCTCAGGCTGGATGCATTCATTATTGAATTGACTTAGACAGAGATTAACAGAGTTAAGGGATGCTCTTCAGATAAGGCACTTTTAATGGAAATTATTGCCTATACAATAACCACTTGGCTTGTTACGTTTTGTTGACAAGGTAAGTAATTTAATTTACATTATGAAAATATTTAAATTTTCTCGCACTTTGTAATCTAAAATATTAGTTAAAATAATTTCATATATATCTCCTTCCTATGTTAGCATTTTCCTTATTTCCACCCGCAGTTGCTTTGTTCAAGAACAAAGATGCATGAATACCTCTGCACCGTGGCTCGTTTTCCCTTGAAACATTTGCTAAGATAACTCTTGTTGTGGGGAGGCAGAAGTGTATGCCCCCCATGAACAGTCTGACCGAACCAGTAGCGGCTGGTGACATTTGAAAGTGGCGAGGCATAAAATTATTGTTGTGTTGTACTGCACTGTGGCGAGCGAGCGAGCTGGAAAAACTTACAGGGGGTTCGGGGGGTTTCTCCTCCCAGTTAAAATGTTGAAAAAAGAGTGGACAAATGGTGCATGTTCAAGCAAATTTGAGAAAGCAGGAAGGTTAATAAAGCAATTGTGAAAGTGCAGTTATTACATTGATAAAAAGATGTCATATAACATAGGTAGCTGCTTATTCAGTATAACCACAGAGCTTCATAACAGACTTAGAGATACAATCCATTGCTGATAAAACACTGTCTTAGCAACGTACTGACAAGCGTGTGCTTGGCACCCAGTCCCCAAGTATCTTATAAGAATACCTATTTTCTGGCTGGATTATTTTTGGGGGCAGATTACTTTTCTTTCTAATACGAGCGACACAGAATGCCCTACCCCTCCTAAATGCTCCGCCTCTTTCTGGCCTTCGCTCTCCAGGTTGCCCCACCCCCTTATGAGTTCTATCGTCGCTTTCCTTGTTTATGCTCTGCATTTCCCACGTATTGCCTTCATTTGCCCCCCGCATTCCTAGGCACCTCCCAGCTTGTCATGGCACATTAAAGCGACCTGAGGTTGCTTGAAGGGCAATTGGAATAGTCGTCACAACTATACTTAATGTAGATTCCCGCTTGCTCTTCGAGTTAATTACTGTCGGTGCGCTAAAAATGTCTACAGTGTATATGGACTACTCCCTTTAATCAAACGGTACATAAAATGTGTGTCACAGTGGCAAACAGTTGCACAACAATAACAAAGACAAATAGACTTAATCTTGTATATTTGATCCCAATAAGACATCACCATATGATTTTCAAAAAATGATTGTGATTTTTTTTCATCACAAAGTTCAAGAATAGATCAAGTCAAGGAACAAATGCATGTCACGTTAGACGTTTAAAATTGGTGCACAAAAGGTGGGGTGACAAGGGCATAGGAAGGATTTGTGATAGTGACGTGGGAAGGGAAGGTAGGGTACATTATATACACCAGCAATAAATTATTTCAGCCTATCCAGCCAAACACCTGGCAAATGCACATATATATCATAACATAAGTAGATAGATGCAGATACACATACTCTATCATCTATGTTTGACACACAAAACAACACTGTCAACGTTTCTACCCCCATGGACAACAGGAAGCTTGCACCTTAACGGGGGGTCTTCATCAGGACCAACGTGAAAGAGGGAAGAGGGTGGGGGAGATGGCACCTATGGACAACAGTATAGGGTTAATTTGTGATGCTAAAATGAAAACATATCAATGGATAGCAATCCGTAATGGTATTTACCAATGTGGTACAGCAAGAAACTTCAGGCTGTAAATATGATGGTTGGGCCCACCAGGCTCCTAAAAGAAACAGAAGCAGAGACGACACCGCTAGGGTAAATAATCGAACTAGCAGGTGGAAAGGTAAAAATGAGCAATGTAACAACCCATGAACGTAAGGGACTTACTCGGAAAGTTTGCATGTAACTACCGTGATGAATCAGTTTCTGGACCAAGGTTGATCAGTAACCTAAGGCTGGGGAGGAAAAGAACTTAATGTCAAGGAGCGGAATGCAGAGTCATACCAGTATAGATCTAGCAATAACTGCGGTCAGACGTGATGGGGTTTGACAACCGTGTGTCGCAAAACCAGTAAATCAGCATCATTCAGTAGAAATTACACCTATAAATTGTATCTAACCAGGAATACCAGTAGTTGGTGAAAGGCTATTGCGTGGCAGCAGTGAAAACTCAGTGCTGTAGTTTGAACGTTGAGATAGTGTGCATTACCTATGCTGATAATCCATAGTGAACACCTAATACGAAAAATGAGAAGGTGATGCCTTTCACATTCGAATGTTAAAAATGGCGGGAGTCAGCAGTAAAAATTGTGTTTGAAAAGTGACTACTGCCATTCAACCAGCCATGTAAGTGATTACATTGCAGGACTGATAAAGGTTGGAACTTCCGTGACGGGAACGATGAACACGGGCAAGCGCCCTCCACTCAGATCCCGGGTACGGGGTGGAATTAACTGACCCGTGGTGATTACAAATATACGTATTTGAGCGCAGCCCAAAGTGAATTCGTGGGGACATATCTGCGGGCTGCTCCGTCTTTGACTCCGGGCTAACCTCACATCCCAGCCTGACCCTCCATTTGAGTACTCAAGCATCGGCGGGCACGTCCGGTGTAAAGTCACTAGATGAAGTCCAGCCGATGACTTTATGACTGGTTGCCTAGGGGAAGCACTGAAGTGGGGAAGCCGTTCAGTGCTCTGTGGGTGACGTGAAAGCCATTGCGTGCAGTGATTAACTACACTCTCTGAAGACGCCAGCAGCGGCAGCCGGGTCCGTGTTCCTGCTGCAGGAACAGGAAGCAGCCAGCAGGCAGCTTCCCTCCCCTACCCAAGCCAATCACAACACTGCAATAGCAGCACTGTGATTGGTGAGGCGCAGCGGAGAACGCCCCAGTCGTGCCATTTTCTCTATGTAGGCTGCATGCAGCAGCCAACATAGAGAAAAAGGGGGAGTGCGCATCACTGCTTTGTTCAGCCCTGGGGCCGACCAAACAGCCAGTACCCACAACAGTGGCTAAGCCACTCCCCCCTGCCCTCGAGCAGGACCGCCCACCCGCCCACTCCCAACCGGACACAGAGGCACTTCTGCTTTCTTGCAGTGCGAGAAACAGAAACATGAATGGTAGTTTTTACCGTTTATGTTTCTGCCTTCTCGCACTGCGAGAAAGCAGTGGGGCGACGCCCCTACTCCCCAATGGGGGAGCTGCCACTGGACCAAACTGAAAGTAGCTTGCCCATACCTGGCCTTTGGGAATTGAGGGACACATTGGGAGGTAGAGGGTATAAAGTTTTTCATCTCAGTGTTGAAATCGTCCTTGCTGAACAGTGCTCACACTTCGGAGTTAGCCTTTGTAAAATGAGGGGATGTTCTTGGTTTAGTCCCAAGAAATTGTAATTGCAATACTTCTATTTTTTACCGGTTATTGCATTGCTCTGTGTTTTATTCTTGCTTATCTCTATTACGCAATAGGGCCCCTGTGCCTCGTAGACACAACCCCCTACCAATATAAAAAGCACCCACCACACCTCCTGTATGTTCCCAGCCACATTAGACACAGCTGGCCTGACAACCGATGAGGTGGGTACAGTGGTGACTCCTCCGAGCATCGCCCCACTGCTTGCAGCAATTAAATAAAGAAAACATAAAATGATAACTCATTGTTATCATTTTATGTTTCCCTGGTGTGGCTGCTTTTTGGGCAGGTGGGGATGCTCTACTTACAGAGTAGGGGAGGAGTGGTTTGCACTGAAAACCTGCGCATGACTGTTTGGCTGGTCCTTTCGGGCCAGCCAAACAGTCATGTGCACTTTGCATGTTCTCCATGCAGGCTGCATTCCAGCCTGCATGGAAAACATGCCAAGGCCACATTCCCTGGCTGAGCGCTGATCCACGGTGCTCACATTGGGATTGGCTCAGGAGAGCCTGACAGCTGGGTGCTTCCTGCTTCCCAGTTCCGGCTGAGAGATGACGGAGGGATGACAGAGGAGAGACCCAATAATCGGGTACGTTTTTTTCTCATTTTCAATCTCCACATCCTCCCTTTCCCCGATCCCTGCCGGCCGCCACTTGGTGGGGAGGCCATAATGGAGATAAACGAGAGTAGGACTCGGAGTAATGCAATTACCGGTAAGTAATAGAAGCATTACCTTTTCGTCCTTCTCGCTTATCTCCATTATGCAATGAGACATACCAAGCCAAAAAAGATCAGGACAAGTATCTGCTCAGAAATACCCAAACAAAGATGCACATTCCTGGGCAAACAAACAATAAAGACAGTCCACCTCCAAGACAGCAGAAACACTTTGGATCCAAAACCTGACCCCAAATACACAAAATAAAGGAGACAGACAAGACAACGAGTCGAGGTACCCCAGCATTACCACCAGCAGAAAAACTAAACCCTGCCACTTCAGAAGGAGTCACCCTGCAGATGAAAGAGATACAAATAGGAGATACTGCAGAGCCTGTAAAAACAGCTGTAAAATCTAGGAGGGACCACCTGAGGGAATGGACATGGAATGGTCACCCCCTCAAAGAACAAGAGACTAGACCTAGACCGACCACCAGATCCTTTCAAGGGGACCGGTTAAAGCTTTAAAAAGCCCATCCTGGAGGATTTCAATGCTGAACAGAAGAAGACCTGGCAGACACCCTCCAGATGCCAGCACAGAAGAGGAGACAGAAGCCAAGAGACCAAGCAACAAGAAGCCACCCCACTCAGTCACCAAGTGCCAACATGGGAATTGCCTGAGAGGGCACCAGAAGACCCGGCAACCACAGGGCAGATGGAATCAATGCAACCCGCCACTCTAGTCCCACCACCATCTCCACCAACAGAGGAAATCAAACAGAGCTAGCCACGCCGAAGTCACCTGAACAACCTGAGCCCTCCCCCTCTGAACCCAAACCGGAAACCTCTGGAGCAAGGAAACAGAGAGAAGCAGACGTTAGGCCCACAGGTCAACGACCTGTCATGGCACCCAACCTCAAAACCGAGTCTCCCTGTCCTCTGGAAACAAAACTGGGGAAGAAGTGCAATGTCAGGCTGCGCAAACAGGTCCACCCAGAGGTGATCACGCAGCCTACACACCTTCGCAAATAACTGAGGAGAAAGTAAAAAAATCCAGAGGACGAAATCCCCTGCACAGGCTACGACCCGACAATCTAGAGCCTCCCGGGTAAGAAGAACCAACAGTCGACTGAGCCCATAGAAACAACTGGCTTGCAAACACAAAAAAGCCATGAGACACCAGAACAGTCATCAGGGGAGCCAACACTATGTCAAAAAAACAGTAGGACAAGTGAACACACGGACAAACGATCGCTGCCACGAAGACCTCCGGAGAAGTAGCCGAGGTAAGGATTGCATGAGAATGGAATGGGCGCTGGAGGCCCAACCCTGACCAAAATACTCCCCTATACCTACAGTACCAGGTGAAGGACACCATATACCCACTGACCGACCCGTACCAGTAGGACAGGGATGACCTGCCTTGAGATGCAGCAGGGAGGAACACCGTAGCTAGAGGAAGGAAGATGAAGTTGATGAGATAGCAGCTTTGAATGAAGCTCCACATCCACTAGAAGGAATGCCAAGCATCCAAGCAGGGAGGAATACCACATCCAATCATCCACAGGCCATGTGCCCACCGGACAGCCCAAGACAGGAGTGCTGCCCTGAGGGACCTGCATCAGGGGAGAAAACCTGCATCCTACCCCACCTGAGCAGAGATGGCCCCATGGAAGGAATAGGGACGGGCGTCCATATGTGGGAAACCCCTGAGCACCCTGGCAGCCGAGTGATCCCAAGGCTCAGAAGAAGTGCTGGAAGAGCACCCGCAGGATCAGGCACGCAACTAATCCAGGCAGGACAGGCAGGCAGACCATCCAATCGTTCACCGAACCGCTAGGCCCCCCTGACGGCAACCTAAGAAATAAAGATGGGAAGCCAGACCGCCTTACCAGTCCCGCAACCAGAGGAACCATCAGGCCATGAAAGCAGAGGAGGATGCTACAGATGCCTACAACAATATCTGCTAACACAAGAGCAAGAAAGTCAGTTTTCTGATCCATTCGAACTGTCACATCTGACACACTCGCCCTCTCCTCAATAGCTTCTGCCAGAGCCACAAAATCTCTCCCCAAGGATTTTGCCATCAATGCCACATATAATGCTGCCCTTAGCACCAAACTAGAGACAGTGAAAAACTCTGTCAGACCATCATTCACCATGCGAATCACAGGAACTGAAGGCACCAACCCCATTGTATTAATGAAGTTCTGCCAACCAGAGGGGCTAAGAAAGACCAAATCAGGAGGAAAGCAAGCTAAAGCACCTGGAATCTGCAGGAATCTACGGCATTCCAAACCTACTCACCCCGGCCGCAGAGAGGCATTGCAGACCACTGGCCGGGCAAACAGGAAAAGTCTGCTGCACCATGTGCAGACACAGCACTGCTCGCTGGACCCAGGAAAATCAGCATGACTCATACCGCCAGAGCCATAATGCCAACACCTGCACCATTGTGGTAGAAACCGCCACCAAAAGTAACCATGGCCATCAAAACAAAACTACACACAGCCCAGAGAGGCTGCTGTAAACAGACCACCCAGTTTGGCTCAACACAGTTAGCACCACAGGCCGTTCAGCTGGTAGCCTAGGAAACACCACCACCCCCTGTAACCCAGATATGTCCACCCTGGACTGAGGAAGGCACTGCAGACCTCTGGCCGGAAGCAGGCAGCGCAAACCAAGTGAACAAACAAGGATATCAGCAGGAAGTCACAGCAACCCAAACATACTCACCCTAGTTGGAGAAAGGCATCACAGGCCACCAGCCAGGCGAACAGAACAGTGGAGCAAGGAAAAGTCTGACGCATAGCATTCAGATGCCGCTCCTCTGCACTAGCCGTAACACCGCCATACACAGGCCAGTCAGGCTGCTAAAATGAGACCACCTGCTCTGACGCAACACAGAGAGCCTCGCAGACTGATCAGCTGGTTACGGAGGAGGCACAGTCACCCCAGGACCCCGACATGCGCTCCCCGGCCTGAGTATGGTGCCGCAGACCTCCGGCTAGACAAAAGCAGAGCAACGCAACAATCATGGATAAAGGTGACATCAGGCCAGTTACCAACAGGCATGACCAGTATCTCAAAGTGTCCACTGTGACAAGCAGGAGTAAAGACACAGACGGGGCAATGTTCCCCAATATCAGGACATACGATAAGCTGAAAAAAGAATGCACTTAAACGACTATCCGAACCGCATAGCCATCTCCATACCCATCTCCAAACAGTAATCCAAGGAAATAGAAGCCGAAAGCCACAGGAGGGAATACTCGACAAAGTATGAAATGTCAGTTAAGCCTGCAAAACCTGCAAACCAGAACTAGGCTTCCAACTGTGTTTTGGAAATCATGGCCAAAATACACCCAAGGTGCAAGGCCTCCATTGAAGTCCAATCCCCAAAAACACACAAATTAAAATGCTGGCGAACTTCTTGTTTAATAAGCTTCCAACCGAACTGAAAGTGGCTCGTCCATACCTGCCCTTTGGGAACTGAAGGACACATCAGGAGGTAGAGGGTATAAAGTTTTTGATCTCAGAGCTCAAATCCATCCTTGTTGAACAGTGCTCACACTTTTGTGTTAGCCTTTGTGAAATGAGGGTCTCTCGGTTTAATTTCAAGTGATTGTAATAGTAATTGGATTTATATAGCGCTGACTACCCCTGAAGAGGCATTGGCGACCATAAAAGAAAAGATTCTGCTACGCACAGCCCCTTGTTTGCAGTATTGTCGGAGAGATGAATTCTCTTCAGATTGGATACCTCGCTCTCAGATTCCAACGTCTCTTGAAAGCATGGATGCTAGGCTGTGTGCTCGCAATGCATCCCGGGGATGTTGATCAACTGCAAACTTCTATTTCGATTATTTTGCAACCCCACACCTGCATTTTTTCATGCACTTTAAACCCACATGGTGAAATCAGTTGAAGCATCCCCTGTTTTATTCCACTGAATGTTTCATGACTCTCACACATTCACGATCTGGAAGGTGCATTACAACAAATAATGACTTTTTTGGGTCAAAGGCCAGATAAAACTATGGCGGCCCCAGTGTGTACTGAATTGTAAGTAGAGCAGGCAGAGGTAAAAACTTTTCTAAAAATAACTCGTCAGTTTGCTAGTTGCCACAGGTACAACTATCATGATCTTTATACCGACCCAACCTTTCCTAATTAAACTCACGAAAATCTTCACATGGATTTCTGGATTTAAACTGTAATCTCCGCCGCTTCTTTTATGAAGATGGAGCGCGCTGATAAATAATGCATGCGTGATTCACTGGCGCGCGCCTGTGGCGCAGTTCGACGTTGTCGTGCGTGAATGCGGCCGGCGCCATGACAGTGATGATGCTCGTGATGTATTCCTTGGGCTTCCCAGCAGGTCAGAGGATCCACAGAAGGTTACCACAATAAACGTCGAGCCTCACATTTGAAACTTCCCTTGATTAATGGAGCTGGAACCCGGATGAGCAGGAGCAAGGCGCGTGGCCCTTACTGATTCCAGCTCAGATTAAATCATTAATCTTCCTGTAATTAGAAATCACTCACTGAAGGAAAATATTTGGATGCTGGAAATATTGTTTTTAACACGCCTCTTTCTGAAATAAATGGTCCTTCTAAAATGCGACTCTTCAGAACTAATGAGAACCCAGGGGTAAAGGGTGCGACATCGGTTTGTGCCTGTGAAATATGGGTTAGTATAGACTGTTCCTGCGCGCTGGCATAGCTTGACTCCAGAGGGACAGGGCGTGCTCTGAGATGTGGGATAACCAACGCCCAATCAACAAAACTACTCCCCCATTCATTAAAACCAGCTCTCACATCTTATGACTCCATTTTTCAAGTTACAGGCAGGGGACCAGGGATAACAAAAAAACGGATCAGGCATCTGAGCACATGCGTGTTGCACTATGTCAACTTATGGATCCTTCTATTTAAACTATGTCTTGTAAAGCGATCTGATATCCTCCGGTCTTGCCAGTGCCATATAAAACTCTCAAATAAATAAATATGCTTTTCTGATTTCAAGGCCAGGAGTTGGGCAAAATGGCTGACTTTGCATTAATACAAAGTCCATTTGTAAAGCACCAACGCCCTGATGCCCCAGTGAGGCAGTGCTGAACAGCGGATAGATCCCAGTGGCGGCAGGCACAGGTAAGAGTGGGGAGGTGGGGGTGGGGAAGTTGACATATGACGGGATAAGTTAAATTAATTTAACAAAAATAAAACCACTTATCTTGTGCTCGACGCATCGCCGATTTTGCGATGCGGCGAGTGCAAGGTAAGTGCTTTTATTTTTTTTAAATTTTTATTTAACTTATCTCGTCAAATCACCTGTGCCGGCCTCGACTGCTAGTCCAGTTGCACACCTTGCCCTGAAATTGGCCTGATCAGGAATCAGGAATGCTGCTACAGAACTGCAGGTGTGTGTGATTGTTCCTAAACATGGCTATGATGCATGGACGAAATGACGGCATTGAAATAGATGGTAGATTCTTATTAGTGACGAGCCACAGAAACAGGCCTAATTCCAGTGGCATTTATGGGGCAGCTGTTCTCAAATAGAGTAACTGTCTGGTACAGCTGGCCTACCAAGATAGGTCAGTAAAGTAAACGCTCGTCGCTGATATAGATAGTTGGTGATCTGCAGGCCACGAGTTCCAGCAAGTTAGACTCAGCCTTACATCCTTCGAGGGGGGTCAACTGAGCACTGTTAACGTTCTTATTAGTAGCATCTGTTAAGTACAGCCCATAGAAATGGCAAAAGCACTACAAAAAAAGTTGTTATAATTATTAACCCTAAATCTAAGGAGGGAATTCCAAGGCCCTGATTATGAGTGGGCTTATGTCTCTCGACTCCTGCATAGCTGGGTGGTATTTACTGCACCCAGTAATTATCAGGTGCATTAAATAGCTCACCTTCATTACATTTTGGTAAGTCAAACCTACTGGAATTTAACAGGGGAAATGTGCACAGGATTTCTGGACATAGAATGCTTGCAACCCCTGCACTCTCCCACCACAGCCTGCCTATAACTACTGTGCCTCCCCCACCCCTCTCCACACCCCTCACTCTCCAAGACCCCATCTCAGCAGGGGGGTGGGTGGCGAACGCATAGGTGCACCAGTCGTTAACAGATTTATGTTGGATGAAGAGGCTCTTGCAGTAGTGTTTTGGCAGCATGCACGAGCTTTCCACAGCTATTTCACTATTGCAAATGATGGTGAAAAGAAATATATAAAATAGAAATTCACATTCAAATGTGGTGTTGTGCATGTAGATTGCCTTCAGCCTGTACTGGCTGGAGCACTGACTATGCATGTTTACATCTGCAACGCCTGCTCCAGTTTATTCGAGCTGAAAACATTCAACCTGATGTGGGCATACATATTTTGTTTGCACGGGCCAATAATGACAGAAGGTCCGGGTTATATTAATGAACTAAGAAGATCCCACCTCAACAAAGTACTTGTATCACTGAAAAAATTGGACACAGCCTGCCAGGCCATGGATTCGCTCGAGACAGCTTGATGGAGACGGGGCATCCAACGCCGCGTGTTGTTTTAATTGTGTCTACAAATTGTCATGGAGAGAAGCGATGCCTGGCCATCTGCTGGTGAGCTCCACTTGGCTGCCTATCCACTCTCCTTTAACACAAGGTGACAGTGTACGTTCAAAGGACACACTGCCATGGGTAGTAGTTTATCGCTTGCGAACGCTGACATCTGCAGTTGCCTGGCAGTGATTTATTTTGTGATTTTTTTTCTTTAACTGTTTTGCAGTTTGAAGTTTTGTAGAATATTTTGATACATTCAATTACACACCGTATCATGACAAAGTATTCACTTGTTCACGCTTACTGAAAAGCAAGGAAGTGCTAAAGGCAGGAGCGGCCCGCGCAGGTTAGAGCGGGGGTGGGGAGGCATTTTGTGGGGGGGCAGGAGGGCTTCGACAGACGATGCAGAGGGAAAATTAATTATTTATTTAATTTTTCCTCAGCATCATCTATCGAATAACCTCCCGCCCCCTCCATCGCTCTTACCTGAACAGGTCGCTCCTGGCTAAAGGACATTCTGATAGTACAGATTTGACTTGGATCTCCTAAATCCATGATGTGAGTGCTCCAGGGTTTAGGGATGAGAGGACCAAGTCTCGGGATGGGCAGTTCCCATGAAAAACATGTTCAGCACTGATTTGCATTCAGTGGGCGTCTGTCTAGAGTGGCACAGTGGGAAAAAGATGACGGGTTGGAATGCTACTATGAGCGATTGTCAGTGGTTAGATTATTTGCAAGCATTTACCCTATAACTTTTGGGTTATGATTGGCAGTAGTATGCCTGGAAACCTGAGATTGCCACAGCTTTCCAAGCCTACTACTGCCAATGTTTGTGATTTCCAAAAAGTAATACATTTGCACAAATTCAAGAAGTACTTTTGGGGGTGCAGAATTACTACTTATTGGTAAACCGGTCTCTCTTTCTATATTGAAGCTCCCAATCAAAAAAAGGAACAAGCTAAAACCTTAGTGAATGAGAACGACGAGAAAAACCAACACAGACATATCAGACCCCACCCCACTGAGAGCCCCAGATCCAACTACCAAGTCAAGAATGCATTTATCTGAAGCGTGTCACACTCCAAACGCCGCTCTCCCCCGAATCAATGCCCCGGGCAAAACAGCCATACCTAGGTCTTTGTACCAGCCTCCTTGAATCAGACTTTTCCTCAAAATCAGGTCTTAGAATAGATTCTTTAAAAAGAGTCTCACGAAATCTTATACGTACAAATCTGTTATTTTCATCATGTTTAGCACTTAACTTACATACACTCTGATGCTGCCTAAGATAGTTAGTGAGGAGGTAGTAGGACATAGGGACCACCATGTTCTGAAGAATTGTCACTGATCCGCGTAGGCCACCGAATACAGCAGAAACATGTGGACACACAAGACAAGAAAGGTCATAAACAACCAAAGGTGAGTCAGCAAAAAACAGAAAGGAACTATTCTACCTAGCAAAATAGACCCCGAGCCAAGGTTAACAAGGTAGGCTGTACAGTGTGGGCATGTAGAGCGTGACTGGAGACAGTATTTGCCCCCTCGATACCACTCATCAGACACCCAGAGTTGCCCTTCACTGCAGAGATGGGGTGGGCCAGTGACTGCGGAAACTCCAGCTCCACACGATGGGGCAGGCGTTCCCCAACGGTGTGTTCGTTACCATAGACGAGGCGCTTGGGGAAGACCACAGGTTGAGATACTATCAGCTACGAGCAGCATTGCACGCACTTTGTGTATCCTTGCCAGTGGCGCCACCAACATTTCAGGTGCTGGAGGAGTTTCTGGTGAATCCCTCACGACGGACGCTTATTACCTGCTTGTATTCTGGAATCCAGCGCGCGTCGCTGATATGTGCCCCCCTTGCGCAGCGCAAATGGGAGACGATCCTGGGAAGTCCCTTTGAGGAGGGCACGTGGGCTTGGTGCTGCACGCAAATCGAGGAAATGTCACCTAATTACAGGTTGAGGCTTATTCATTTCAAGTTCATTCATAAGCTGTACAGGACCCCTGTCTGGCTGCATAGAGCTGCGTTGAGTGAGGATTCGCGATGCGTGCGCTGCCGAGCCCCGGAGGCCTCTTTCCCGCATCAAGCATGGGAATGCCCGGAGGTGGCGTGGTACACCAAACACACTTTTGATGTACTGGCCTTGTTAATGGATGGTGAAATTGAACGCTCCCCCCTGGTGGCCCTTATGGGGTTTGTGCGTGTAGTGTCTGCGGAGCACAGGAAATTGGTGACTATGTTACTACTGTTGGCAAAGCAGAGGTTAGCAATCTGTAGAGGCAGTAGGTGCAGCCCGAGAATGACTGAGTGGCTAAGGGATGCAGTGTTTTGTCACAACCAGTTGTCCGATTACAGGGAACTAATGCCCGCACAGTCGCGACCGAAGAACATATGGACACCACTGCAAAGTTATCTAGAGTCTCATCGCCTTGACCGAAGGGAAACCACATTAGAGGAGGCACAGGCACTATGAACTGATCATGTCAGGTGCGCAACACCCATTGGACACAAAGGGCTTCAGCCCCCCCCCCCCGTCGTGTGTGGCAGCCTGGGATAAGACAGCTTCCCGGGTACCCACACAGCCGCACCCGAGCACTTCACAGGTCTTTAAAAGACCATTTGCATGTACACAGCCGCACCCGAGCACTTCGCAGGTCTTTAAAAGACCATTTGCATGTTAATGAGGCCTCGCTGTTGTTTCACCCCTTCCAAGAGCACCTGCAGCCCCACTCTTGCTTAAAGATTCAGCACCCCCCGAAATTTTTCTTAGCCCCCCCCCCCCCGAAATTTGCCCCTAGCTGCGCCTCTGGATCATGTTAACCATTTGTAGGAGCGCCGCACTCGCCGCTACGACTGTCAAGAACTGCCTCATAAGGGCCACAGAGTAGTGCTAACTTTCCCCCCTTTGCCCCAAATCCCTCTCTCTTTCTTCTATCTCTAATCTTTCTCTTCCATGGAGTCTGCATGGCTCCCTGGAATCCATCCAGGGAAGACAGTTGCTATAAAAGATAGTGGGACATTAAATGACTATCGGACTTCCGTCCAGCTATAGTGCACGAGATTATTGATCACTGCTTGATACTCCCGCATAATTTTGTTTGAGAATATCAAATGTTACCAACGTGCCCTGCTGTTTTCTTGGTTTTTGTAAAATCTAATAAAAATCCATTTTAAATAAATGAACTATTCTACCTAAGGCAATTTTAACTGTTTCGGTCCATTCTAACCAGAGTGTGAAAACTTTCTAGAAAATACCCACTAAACAACCCAGTCTTCTTGCAAAGAACGTCTCTGGAAGAAATATTCAGAAAAATAAAAAAAGAAATCCTGACAGAGCAGAGCTCACTCTAATTACTCCAGCACCCTGGGATGAGGAGCACAAACCCAATGGTGAAGGAAGCATTCCATGTAAGTGGGTGAGGGTTTTAATGACCTGACAAACCAAGTGCTTCCAGGAACACTTTACTGACTTACAGCTTCATTGTATACTTTTCCACAGACCGTTTACACGTTAGTTATTGGCAAGGTGCTCCCCGCAAGCATATATCCATATGAGCGCCTTCACTGCGGGGTGTAATCTTTGGGAAGGCCTGCAGGAAGTGAAGATGATAGCGGCGGGGTGCATCAATTTACCTGAGTGTTACAGCGGATATATTCCCCTATCTTTTACTCCCTTGCATATCACAGAGGAAGTGTAGTTGCTAACTCATGCCTGGCCATTGCCAGCAGCCGCATCCTGAGATGGCGAAGAGCCCAGTCCAAGAGATTCTAAGAGTGTGGACAGCTCTTCTGTGGATTACCCACTGCTCTTTCTTCGGGCAGTCATGTCTTGTTCTGCAATACGCACATGCTGGCTCTCCGCCTTGCTCACGGAGGCCAACAGTTAGTTGCAATAACAGATGCGATTTATTACAGAGCTGCGCTGCCAAGTGCGAAGCAGCTCACCGTAACGTCTCAAGCCAGAGTTATTGGAGGTGGCTCACAACGTCTTCAGGTCTGTACCAACTGGCCCCATGCCCACTGGAGAACAAGGCCAAATATAATGGATATGAGCAGGCTTGGCACGATCTGACATTCTACTACAGGTTGCTGCTGAGAGGTGGTCTCTGAACGCTAGCCCCTCTTGTTGGTTAGAACACTCCTCAGCAGCAGATGCCACGAAGAGATGGTGGTACGGTGATTTAAGGCTTTGCTTAGTGTCCCTTGTCAGCCATACTATGCGAGAAACAATAAACCACTGTGTGTGCATGCACAGAACACAAGAAATCTTGGGCTCACCCAGAAAATATATAAGTATGGACTTAGTGGCTCTTTCTCAAAGATTTTAGGAAAAAAATGACTCTCCCGTGAGGCAGTCGAGCATAGAGTAAGAATGTATGCAAGCAAACACTAGCATGCATTTGTTTGGATTTATTTGCAGAAAAGAAAAAAGTGAATTCCATCGGTATATTCTTAACAAAATTAATATGTTTTCTAACACAATCACTCCCCAAATCACTCTACCAAAGTCCAGTATCCTGCCGTACAAACAGGGTCACTGTTCTCTAAATGTGTGAGCAGAGTCACTGTGCCACACAATATGGCATGAACGTTTCTGTGCGGCAGAGACAGCCAACACATGTGCCACACAATAGTGCAAGTGAATCAGTGAGTGCTCGAGGAACCTCTCTGCCCAGGAGCACACCAAAAGAATCACCACGTGGCAGAATGTGCAGAGGAATGAAAGTGCCAGAGGCAGATGATGCCAGGAGAGTAACTGTGGCCCAGAACACAGCAGCACCGGTGCTGTTACCAATGGGCCACTTTACTGCCCACAAGTTTCCTGATCCGCAACTGTGAACCCAAAGCTCTTAGTAGGAGGCACTGACTCGGGCCGGCTTTAGTGCTGATGGCACCCTGTGCGACAATCCCTTTTGGTGCCCCCACGTCCCATGACCACCTCTTCGGATTCTCTACCTACCACCTGCAAAAGTACCCCTTATCTCTCCCATCATAAGATATTGCTAAACACAGCGCCTCCCTGAGGTCACAGCGCCCCCCTCCACAGGTCAGCGCCCACTGCGACCGCACCAGTCGCACTGCCCTAAAGCCGGCCCTGCACTGACTTGTATCTACTTGGGGCACTGGGTTGTTTCTCTGGGTGGCAGGAGACAGAAAATAAGAAATCAGCGGCATGGTTCCCTGTACCACCAACACCATTACCCTGGTCTCCAAAGTGAGCAGAGCTTGGCACACATGGCCTATCACCTGGCAAAGCCTAAACTGAAGATGTCCTCATTGTGAGGAATTCTGGCATTCTGGGGATTGGGACAGGATCCACCATCCATGGAAAGCATGTGGTTTCTCAGACTTCAATTGCTGAGGCCTTTATGGAGCACACACAGCTGTTGAATGTCCACTCACTGTTAGGCGGTCACTCAATGGGAGCGCGTGAATGGTAACACAAAAGGCATAGGAGTACACAGTGAAACTGTATGGCCCCTACCCCCTTGACCACAGGACTGTGAACGCTTGAAAGTCATGGTGGACAGTAACGTAAGGTTACTTTTAACATAGCCTTTGTCGCAAAAAATTTAGATGGACCTGCGTTCTTTTTTGTGCTCTAGAATTTCTTCAGTGCTGACCGTAATGGGGTAGTTTGTTCTCCATTGGTTAATGTATCTAAAGAGGTTAAATAAAGTGAGCAGAGCTGGGATATTACCAAGTTGCAGTACCCTACTGTAGTTGTATTATTTGTAACAAGAATTCCAATATGTGGGTCTTTGAGCAGGATTTAGAGCAGTACTTTCTAATATGCATACCTTTTTTATTTGTTTGTATTTGTAGATGGTAGGGCACATTGTAAGGCACATTGCCTCATAGAGCCATTTGTGTCTGAACCACCTAATAGAAGTGGGAGAACTGACCTATGATTGCTCGAGAGGAGAAAAGTTGAGCGAAATAATACAGATGTTTTACAGCCTTAACCTTAACTCAGAAAAACAACCTTAACTATAGTGTTGTGTTAGGGTGGATGTTCAATTTCGAAAATCACGTGAAACACCTTGAAGACAGTCATGAAAAAACAAACGTTCTTAGTGCCGAGTGCTTTTGCAAAGTATTTGTGCAACTCCATGAGTTACAGCTACCACTATAGAGTCTGGCATGATTTGCAAGTTATGGGCATTAGTTCATGATATTGTTGTAGCATTTTAAATATCATCACTCATGTCAATGATCACTGCCTTAAAAGAGTCTGCTCTTTATGCTCAAGAAGTAAAACCATGTCACCCACACATCTTCTTCTAATTCTCCACTGGCATCCAGCGGATTCTCAGACTCGGGTGCAGGTTTGCTGCCATGCTCAGAAGGTCGCTCAAGGTACAGATGGTCCCCCGTGACAATCTCCTCCCTGGCATACCTTTGCCCTCATACACTTTCCAACTCATAGCTATCCTCAGACGAAGGCAAGGACCTTTTGGAAGAAATATGTTTGCCGTGTGGGGTACCCACTATTAGAACAATTGACGTGATGGCATCATACATGAGTCAAATCATCTTTTCAGGAGTCTCCGAAAGACCCTTCTTGGTTCATAGTTCTTGTTCCGCTAAGCCTTTCCCTGGTAGGATGGTCAGAGCCAGGAGGTGACTGCGCCTGCAGCTGCCGCTCTTCAACTCATCGTACACCTTGATACTATTTTTATTAAAACTACTAGGATCATCAGACTCAATAAAGGCGTCAACCGGGGCATCTGTGTCAATGTCATGGGTAAGGACCTTCAATCTCAGCCAATAATCAGCCCTTCATTTGTGTACCCTCTCCCCAGTGTAAAGATCAATATACTAGAGGCTGGTCCAGAAATGTGTTTTATGGGGATGATTTTGAAGTAGTCCGTGTTCCCCTTCCTGTGTTGAAAAATAGGACGGTCATGAGGATGCCTCATATGTGCATTCCATAAGCATGGTGCCACCATAGAGAGAAGGCACGGGCACTGCCCTCCCCATCACATGCACATGGTTATTAATGCTGCAAGGTCATAACTTCTGCTGCTGAAGAGCTATGTCCCACTGGTTACCATATTTTAGCAGAGAATGAAACTGACATGCATCTCATTGAGGACTTAAGCGCCTGCTAAAGTTAGACGACCTCTCAAGAGAAGCACACTCATTAGGAATTTAAATTAGGGCGCTCTCAGGGTGCCAACATTGGTAAGGCTCTCTCGAAGGACATGTAGATTGAAGCTCCCCTTATTCAAGAGGGTGCCCATGGGCATTCATCGGAGTTGGGGTGACAGTGGAGTAGAATTGCTGGCTTCCATAATTTCCCCCTTAGCAGAGCTCCATCACAACACCCATTTCATCTACTTGAGCAAATGGGCAAACTCTGCCCCTCAGAAGCTCAAAACCTCAATGACTACTGCGCAGAATCTTCTTAGAACCTTTAAACTTCAGACATTAACAGTACCATTCCGCTTTTTATGTCCAAACACTTTTAAAAACCCATGTCTTTTGTGAAGCACTCCATTAAATTCATCTTGTAACTACTTTCTGAATCCACCCTTCATTCACACTGCATTCCTATCTGGTACCACCTATAGTCCTGCTCTACAGCTTTGCACAAACAAAGTTATTATGGCGGGTTATGTGAACTTTCAGCTGAACTGGAAGGGGTTTTTCACTTCCGTGACATGACGCATGGAGCAGGAACGTCATTAAGAGCGGATGCGGCCGCTTTCCCGTCCCATTTCGGCCTTTGCGCATTAGCTGGAAGAGCCAGGAAAGTTGGTAAGAACACTGCGATTGTAAATCGTCATATGTGAGTAGACTGAAACGCGTCTTGCGCTATGCCTCGTTGATTCTTCTGTCTATCGTTTTCCTGTTTTTTAGTCTATCAACCTGTGATGGAGGCAGAAGTATATCTGGGTACTAATGATTCAAAAGGAGCGTGGAGATGTTCGGGCCTCTATATTTAGAATACATTAAGGCTGTGACTTGTAAGGGACTAAGAGTGATATGTCTGTAATGCATGACATGGCTGTTTTTTAACTGAGTTCTCGATTGCTATTTTGGATTCTCGAGACTCATGCGTATAGGACCTCCTAAAGGTGGAGGCAGAAGATTGGTCTGAGATTGGTGAGATGATGTAGTTTACACCATTTCCCACTTGTGTAGTGTGGAGGATTTGCACTGGTTTTCACATACACTTGGTTATTTGGTTGTTCATATGGGATGCTAACAAGGTTTGACATAGTGAATGTATCATTATTTTTATATTCACAGAAAACGGACCAGACTCCAATTGGTTCCTTGATTGTCCATATAGATAAGTATAGTATTTTACTTTAATTTTTCACATTGACAGCAGAGTGACATGATGTCAGTCCTGAAGAATGCCACAAACCTCTGGTCATCAAGGCAGAAACATGTTGACCTAGTCTTATAGGGAACATCCATATCCCTATTCTTCACACTGTCTTTTAGCTCTATCCACTGGGGATACTTATTAAAATTCATTTTCCTCTGATGAGATAGTTTTAATTCACTTTTGATTTAATTTTTGCACTCTGCCCCTCACTCACTGAAACATTCGATGATAAAAACACCTCACACTCCTCTTCTGAGGGAGAGTCGTAGCCGACACTGTGTACCTTGCGGCCTCAGTGTGTAAGAGGGAACCCAATGATGAAGCATGTCACCTCTGGGTGAGTGAGGGTTCTCGTCTTTAAAAAGCAATTGCTTCTGATTTTTCAAACATATTCTTAACCCATATTTTCATATAGTTGACACACCATCCGGTTACTCTTTGTGAGTATTACATTATAACGAAAGACAGCACAACCCATTGGAGCGTGCATACATACTATACATCAGGCTCCGTCTACATGGTACACTTAGAACAGGGGTCTTCAAACTGGGGGGCGGGCCCCCTAGGGGATCCTCAAGTGATTCTGGGGGTTGGGGGGGGGGTCGCCAGGGCCTGGCCAAAACAAGCATTTTGTTGATAACAGTGCTTTGTTTTAAGATGGAAAAAATGAGCGGCGCCAAGCGGCTCTGTAATGGGCCATCACTAACATCTTTTGCTATTTATATCCTAGCTGGGAAGCAGTGTCAAAAGGGAAGGGAGTCCTAATATTCTTCAAAGCCCCCACCCCACTTCTAATAGTCACGCTGCGGATACTTGTACGTGTCAGCAAGGCCTGCCTGAGCAGAATAGTATGTTTGACAATCATGTATTTGATTGCATTTTTAAAACAGTAATAGAACGTAACTGCAGTGTTTAAATAGGTATAGACATATTTAAACATTGGCAATTTAATAAAAGAATTGTGAAAAATTCTGAGGGGGGGCCCGATGATGTTTTTTCCCGGTTTGGGGATGGGCGGCATTAAAAAATGTGAAGACCACTGACTTAGAAGGAGGTGCAGTGCTCTGATAAGATTGCTCATGCACGCCTCTGTGGTGCAGCGCACCTGCGGTGTGACGCTGCCACCCACCCACTCAACGGAATGTCATGGTATACACTGGAAGTTCAGTCTTCTGTGCTTCGTCTTCTGCTCTTATGTGATGTTTTCAGTAAATACAGTGGTTTGTTGGATCATTACTTCTACTTTTAATTCAAACTGTATCGCTTCATTGCGTATTATTGATGGTAGAGGGCATGGAGAGCCTCCACTCTCAGTCCATCAGGGCACTTTGCCCATGCTAGTTTCTGCAGGTCACTGTTCTCCCAGGACCCAGGCTGGTTCGACGGTCTTTGAAATGATCCATTCACTGAAAGGGGCGGCATTACCCACAGGGCTACAAATTCTGATCCCCCTCTCCTCACCCCCCCCCCCCCCCCCCCCCAAGTCCACTGAGCCATTCCTTCTTCTGCAGAGGATAACATGAGCATCAGTCATTCTGGAAAAATAATAAAATAAAGATTCGTTATTATTGCCATAAAATAACATTTGTGCTGAGTGGTTGGTCTATGGAGCCGTCTTATCATCTTATGTTGATGCTAGTGTAAGTCTGAATGTGTCTGCCTGGGCGCCATACCAAGCACTTTCAACCTTCGGCTTCTCAGCACTTTTTGACCCTAGTTTACATGGGATTTTATTCGCACAATATCACCCAGAGATGTTCCCAACTAGATCCTGCGCACTCTACTAATATACGACCTGCTGTAAACACAGCGCGTCTCCCCGGCATCTGTTCCAGCTATTTATAATTATTTGGGCCTGTTGAGTTTTTGAAAGCAGAAAGTGCAAGATATATCTCGGGCTCCGGGTGTCTCTCAAACAGATACAAATGAGGATAACAAAATAAAATTAATGGGGCAGTGCAGGAGCCCTCCAGAATGCCGCGCGGAGTAATCAGGTGCCTCGCGCCGCTCCCGCGGCGGTTGCCATGGCGATCAGAAGCACTTACTATGATCACGGGCTATGAATATTCCGCCAGCTGATTGATAGTCCGTTGCTTTTCTTTCCTTGTAAGCAAATGTGATGACAGTATTAAGCAATTACTGGTAATGTCACCCAGCTGCTCGTCTGCTGCAAGTGAGATTATATTTGAAAAGTGACAGAATAATTACAAAGTTAATAAAGTGTGGAAGATTCTTATGCTGGCGCGAACGCGCGCACCTACGCACAAGGCCCATCCGGTGCAACCACGCCCAGGCTCGAACGTGCTCTTTGCCGAGGTGAGACCAGTGTGCAGCCAGAGAGTACATACAGATTTGAAAAAACAACTTCAACTGCAGGTGCTATGGGGTCTTGGCGAGAGTCAAGGCAGTGATGAGTGGCTCAAAACTCCTCTGTGGGTTGGGGGCAGCATTACTGTTTCTAGTGCTTAATTTGTAAAGTAAAAAAAAGTGCAACTCCACAAAACTTTTGTTAGTAGGTTGCTGCTCACTGTTCTCTTTGAAACTTTTCTGTCCTCTCCAATATATCTTTCTCATAATTCTCCCTCTCTTTTCCGCTCTCTTTATATTTTTCTGCCTTTTGCCCTTTGGCTCAAACTTTCAATTTCTTTGCTCACCATAGCTATCTCTTTCTTCCTCTCATTTCCAATCTCACAATATCTATTTCTTTCGCACTCTTTCCCCTCTATTCCTATATTTCTCTCTCGTTTCCTCTCTCCCCATCTCTTTTGCTCCTCCTCGGTCCAATTTCTTTTGCTTTTCCTCTCGCCCTCTCTTTTTCCACTCTAGCCTTACCCCGGGCCCTGTCTCCATCTTTTCCCCCGGTGACCCTTTCTCTTCCCTCTCTTATTTCCCCTCTACCCCTTCTCTTCCTCTCTGTTATTCCCTTAGTCTCTATTTTGGTCTCCCACTCTCCCCCCCCCCCCTGGTTCCCTGCACCACACTCTATATGTTACCCCCTCTGTCCATATCATTCTCCTTCTCTTTTCCCCTCTGTCTCTACCAATTTATCATGGTCTTTTCCCATTTGACCCAAAGACAGAATACAGGCAGTTTCCATCTCCAAGGTCCACAAGGCAACCAGCAGTGCTTAACTTGTGCTGCTGTTTGCAGGTACTTGGCACCCACACTTATTTGTAAACATAGGAATGTATTTATTAGAATCAGCTAACTACATGGTGGTGCTGTGTGCGTGTTTTTCTTTTAGCAGCGATCTGAGTAGTTCTATTCCAGGCATTCCAGGTTGTCCTCAAAGTCCGCCAAATTGCTTGGCCTGGTTGCTTGGCCTGGTAAGGCCTCCATCTGGACCATGACAGGCAGCACCAAACCCGGGACATTTATTTACTGAGAATTGGTACTGCCCTCGGGACCTCCCCACACCAGTCCCAGTCCCCAGACACAAGTGGCGATGGTCCTGACCTGCAACCATTGGCAGAAATTAAGTATTGACAATTGCAGGGTCACCGTGTGATCACACTGTTAACGCTGCAAAAAAAAATTGGATGGCCCATGTTTGAACATCAACATTTCTGTGTGAGTGCTTGAAGAAATTGAGTTTTTTTCAAACTCTACACTATGAACACTATAAAAAGGTCAAAACTATTGACTTTTATTTCTTATTGTAGCAATATTTTTTCTTCTTTCTTTAGCATTCTATTTCCTCAATATTTTAGGTGAAGCAGCTTTTTAATATGTGGGAAATTGAAATCCCCAACTCTACACGGGGCAGTCTTAAAGTCATATTTCTGAAGATGCCTAGAATTGCGCTATTTTGGAGGGCAGCAGCAAAACTTTTCTGTGTGACAATCAAGCTTATACATTTGTCTTTCATCAAACTGTGAATGCTAGCAAATGAGCCATTTTTAGTTCTCTCCTGCCGATACCGCATGCGCTGTCTGCTGTGAGGAGTATTGTTTTCTATAAAGGGCTTGGAGCCCACCCATTATTTACCATTTGTTGGCATATTTTGTCACTCTTCTTTATTGCCTCCTAAATGGCAATCACATGCCGGGTATCACTTCCTTTTCAGTATGTGGAGCATTGACCAAGGACAGATTGATTCATCTGAATTAGTGTCCGTCTGCTACTCATGCTGTGATTGTGGTACTATTTCTTCTTCTCCTCCCACCTCCCTTATCTTGGTGCTTCTTACCCCTCCCACCCACCCGTTCTCTGTGTTGCTTCTTTTCCTATCACTCCCCACCCTAACGTCTGAAAGACTTGTCCTAGAAATCCCTGATTTTCAACTCTGGAATATGTTTGTTTTAAACCTTCAACAGTCTGTTGTGTCCGCCTCTTCTCACAAGATGACTGTTACTCTCTATCGTGATTGAGTACTGAGCACGTCTGCTACTCCAGTTTGGAAAAGGCTTTTAACATTTGAAGCTCAACAACAGTGCCCATCTCCTTTGTCCAAACTGGTATAATACATGTTTCTCCCTCGCCTACTAGGCCCTCCAGGCCTAGAACACATTTATTTGTAAACAAACCAGTTCTTGCAAAAGTGTTGTACATACTAACAAGCTTCTGCATCAGACCACATGCATTAGATGTTTACATAGATCGTAGGCCGATATAGTTGGTAACATATTGAATTATAATTGCTTTTATATAGCACAAGGCTTTGAAGTGCTATAAGGCAATTTATTGGCAACTCGGGCAACTTTCCATACCATGCAAATACACTCCACACTAGGTCACACAATGCCATTCCATACCATGCCACACAATACCACTTCACTCCACACAATTCTGCTTCACATAATTCCACTCCAAAACAAAATTCCAGCCCACTTTGCACCTCATTATTGAACACCACACAATTCCACTCCAATCCACACCACACAATTCCAATCCACTCCATGCAACACAATTCCACCCCACACAATTCCATGGCACACAACTCCATTCCACGCCACACAAATCCACTCCATGCCACACAATTCCACACCACACAATTCCACTTCACTGCATTCCACACAATTCGACACCAATCCAAATAATTCCAAACTATTACACACCACACATTTTCACTCCATTCCACACAATTCCACGCCACTCTACAAAATTCCACTCCACACACTGCACACAATCTCCCTCCATGCCACACTGTTCCACTACACGCCATTCTATTCCATGTCACACAATTCCACTCCAAACAATTCCATGCCATTCCACTCAATTCTACCACACGCCACACAATTCCACTCCCTGTAACACGATTTCGTGCCACTCCATACAATTCCAATCCACGCCACAGAATTCCACTCCATCCTACACAATTCCACAGCACACAATTTCACACCACGCCACACTATTTCACTCCACTCCAAGAAATTACATTGCACACAATTCCACTCCACGCCACACAATGCCATTTAATGCCACTCCTCACAATGCCACTCCACACACAATGTCACTCCACGATACACAATGTCACTCTACTCCACTCCATACGATACCACTCCACATCACACATAGCCATTCCACTCCATACCACACAATTCCACTCAACCCACTCCATGCTGTACAATTTCACTCTACACAATTGCATGCATCAAAATACCACACCACAAAATTCCATTTTACATAATTCCGCGGCACAAAATTCCATTCGATATAATTCCGCAGCACAAAATTCCGTGCTATAAAATTCCACTCTACTCCATGCCACAAAATTCCACTTCACTCTATATCACAGATTTCCACTCCATTCCACAGAATTCCACCCCACACAATTCCACACCACAGAATTCAACTCCACACCACTCAATTCCCCTCCATACAATTCCACACCACAGAATCCCACAACATTCATCTCAATTCAACTCCACTAGATGCCACACAATACCTCTCCACACAATTCCAACCAAGCCACACAGTTCCACTCCACTCCACACAATTCTACGCCACGCAATGCCACTCTACTCCACTCCACACAGTGCCACTCCACTCAATGCCACTCCACACCACACAATGCTACTCCACTCCACACAATGCCACACCACAAAATTCCACTCCACTCCAAGAAAATATATTTCACAATTCCACTCCAAGCCACACAATGCCTCTGCATGCCACACAATGACACTGCACTTCACGGTACTCCACTCCAACAAAGCCAATAGATCTCACATAGGTTAAACCTATTGGCTTTGCCAGTGCTTGTTTTGGCTAACTAAGCAAGAACTGATGATGGGATGAATGTGTGTATGGGCCATTGTCAGCCCATCCAAGTCAGTTAATGTCTTTAAATCATCTCAATAACAACCAATGCATATTCAGGTTGTAAAGATTATTAAAGAAACATTTCAGAGCCACGTTTTTGAGAGGTACCCATTGAAATGTTTAAATCAAACTCTCTCCTATTGCAGGCAAGATGTTGTGTTCTTTCTGTATCAGAATGAATTCTCGATGACAATAAGTGAAAGATAATCAATCAGCAAAAATGATGCGGATGCTTCTCCTCGACAATAACTGAGCAAAGATTTGCTGAGCATGTTCACTTCACGCCTTGGATTTGCAAGGGAGTTGTGCGAAAACATCTTGGGAAGTCACACACATTCTCTGCAGTGGTTAATGGCAAATACTTTGCATTTGTAATATCCTGACATAATTTAACAAAGAGGAAAAAAAAAAGATTTGGAAGTTACTTGTTAGTCTACGACCTTATTAAGAGACTTTCTACGAGGCATGACAGTGGACAACAGACAGTTTTGCAGTTCAGATCTGGATGTCAACCATTGTACTCACCAGTCCCTTCCGAAAACGTGGGACGGCAGACTGCAGGTGAGTGGGTTCGAGTCAAGTTCAAATGCTTGTCATCTCAGGAGAACCAATCAGGTCTGGCTTTAGCGCTTGTGGCGCCCAGTGCGACAAAGTTTGTTGGTGTCCCCCAGTGACCACCTCCAGCACGGACTCCCTCACCACCACCCTACAACAGTGCCCAATTCTGCATAAGTGCTCTCTCTCAGATACATTTTATTAATTATAGGGTGCCACTCATACGAGTGTAGGGTGTCAGAACACTTTGCATCACACACACATTACACAGAGACAATCAATCATACGTTTGAAAATCAGTATATAGGAAATGTTACATAAGACAGAGACTTACAAGGAGTAGGAGTGACATGTCTTCCACACTGGTAAGCAGTATAGTTTAAGAGTGCTTGATCTAGAGAAGCACAAACTCAGAATTTAGAAAGGAACAGGATTCTCTTTATTAATAAGAATCGATTTCTACCCAAATTAACCCTTTGTGCAACATTAATCTGCGCTCTAATCTTTACTTTGCAGTGTGCATGCAGTTCTTTGATGAAAGTTAATAGCTCGCAGTTCTATATTAGGATTTTAACTTATGAATTGCAAGTGACAAAAGGATGACTTTTTTAAAAGCAATAACCCACTGCCTTACATACATTATATGCACTTTGTATTCGGCATGGTACACGTTCTTTGCAACAGGAATATTAACCCTCTATGCTGCTTTATAGTGAGTCAAAACCTCAACTAGACAAAACTCTGAACTCTTTCTACAACATTAATCACAGGAGTTATCTTGACATTTTTTATGTTTGCCTACAAATTGCTGGAGGAAAGGAATGTTGCAGCAGATGCTTTAAAACCATAATAAACATGCAAACAAACACCCCGTCCCCCGGAAGTCAGCACCCGGTGCGGCGGCACCAGTCGCACCACCCTAGAGCCGGCCCTGCCTGTGGTGGAAATAATCTACAGGTGGGCTCTCCTCCGGATTTAGCATTGCCCCCAGAAATCATTGCATAAACAACTGTCAGGTGATTTCCATTTTCGGACGTTGTGCTGTCATCACCACATCGAATGTATTTTTGCTGGCTGGTTGATTTTTTTTCCCTGGACCCTAACTTCCACAGACACTGAACTGACCACAGCAAAAAATCAGCCCATGTTTTACCCGAGAGCAATGACACTTCTACATACATGAATTGGCTAATTCTAACATCAGTGCTGATTCACCTACCTGAACTCATGTCCTTAACTTACAACACTTTCAGTTGGATATAAGGGCGGTTTAGTTTGATGCTGGGGTCTATGCTCAGACTTCTCTATGGCTTGGTATCTTTGTATAGAGAGTGGAAGTGCAGAAGAAAGCGCTATTGAGCAGTTGAAGGTAAATTAGCATTTTCGGCGAAGGATCCTAGCACCATTTTCAATGCAGCCAGTTGACATACCAGATGTAATTGCAAAATACTGCAAAACCTTCTTTAACCGACTTTATAGGAGTCTGGTGAACTATGTCGCCTCGTTCCAATCACCTCTGACTTAACAGGCAGGAAATGTCGGTTTCTCTGGGACAGAAAAGAAATCCGAGGCCAGTTCTTTCTGTGATCTTCAAATTACTCGCAGATGCATGAGAAATTGTTGAGACCAATTGTGCTGCCAAGTGAAGGCAGTGTGCGTTGCTGCACGCTTCATTTTGGGGGTGAAAGGCACCTGGAAACAGTCTCTGCATCTATCTTCCCACAACCGTGCCCAGGAGATACAATTATTGTAACAGAACTTAATCCTCACCTACCATCTAGGGATTATTTCTGAGGATTTAAAAAGTGCTTCTGTCAAAGCAGCTAGGTCTGTGAGAAATTCA
Organism: Triturus cristatus; assembly: GCF_964204655.1. Taxonomy (NCBI): domain Eukaryota; kingdom Metazoa; phylum Chordata; class Amphibia; order Caudata; family Salamandridae; genus Triturus; species Triturus cristatus. The sequence continues at coordinate 595,484,464 of NC_140585.1, read as the reverse complement.
TACATATCAAATATCACTGTGTTATTAAAACATTTTAAAACGCACTCATAGTATGGAGATTCAAGCTTTGCTAAAAATGTACATAATGTATCATAGGTTGTTTCTTGCAATCTAAACTAGTCAAAAATCTTACATTAGCCCTTTTTGTGAGCACATGGGTCTATGAACAGCACCCCAAATGTGGAATACAAGTAGGGTTCCCGGGTTTATGGTTTTTTTTGTGGGACATTTTCATCTTTATTTATCCATCTTTATTTTTTGATAATTTATCTGTACTTATCTGTATTTATTTTAGGTTTTGTGAAAAAATGAAGCTGAAACTAGTATATTTCAACATTTATGCAGTCAATAAATGTGCATTCTTATTTGAATGTCTGACAAGTTTCAATGATATGAAGACCAACTGATGATAAATCAATTCACTTATATGAAAATAATTTTAATAGCATATCAACTGCAGTTTGAGCCTCATTACTAAAATGTCTTTTTTCCTTTTACCTGTGAATCCGCACAGCTATTGCCCTCATAGTCATACTGACAGTATTCAGAATAGCTCAAAATGAACCGATTTCTGTTTTTCTCCTCATTAAAAAATAAATACAGACAGGAAAATATATGGTTTCTGTATGAATTTATCTGTAAAAATCAGTAAAAATGGGAAACAGGGAGCCTCAAATATAAGTGATTTGCCTATCTCCCTCTTGGATTAGTTTGTCTACACTTGGGTTAATCTAGTACAATTACACAACCTTAATAGGGGTTTTGACAACACTCTTCCCCACACAAATGTCTCACCAAACCTTGGTATGGAACAGAAGTAAGGTCGCTGACAGCACATTGCTGCTTAGCAAAGCCAAGCGTTTGCATCAGAGAACTGGTACCCGCTAAGGAAAGTGGAAAAGGTATTAATGTTTTATTTTCTACAAAAGTGAGCGTTGATCATCTAGTACCATGCATATCACCTACATCCCTTCACATATCAAGCTTGAGAGATTGTATTCATGTTGAAGCCAATACACTATGCAGCTCACTTTGGTCAAGAGGAAAGCCTAGAGCCTGCCCCAGTATATTTGGAGGCTAGATTATAATTTAGATATGTAAATTGTCTGTGTAAAGTGAAGTGCTGGCTTTGCGATGCCCCAAGTGACTTTGAGGAGAGCCTGAAACAGCGTATGAGAGCACAGGTTATCTTGCAGTGTGTTTCTCTCTGATGCCTAAAGGTTGGATGATGGGGCATGAAGACTTCATTCCTTGTCTACAGTAAAGGATGAGAGACAAGGTATTGGTACAATGTGTTGACATAGAAGGAGCAGCTGGTATAGCCAGGGCACACAGATGAATGAAGAAACTGATCCCTTTATTCTACACGAACATATGTAAGGTGAAATAATTAAACTACATAATCCCCTCCGAGGGACACCATGTCTTGGTATTGGGTAAACACATAGGAGCACAAATTAATGCAAATGTAAACCATCTACATTTAAGGGAATCAAAATGAAGTACAGTTAACAAATGGATGGAAGGACATTCTCACTGAAGCTTAGATAAAACTTTCTGAAAATAATTACATTTTTTGTACTTTTCCCTAAGAAAAGTACACAAAATGTATCCAAGAATCATAGCAGATGACTTAACACACATCATCACACATGACAGCACAGCTAACATCACACAATATTGCGAGTAACATAAATGATGGCATCACTGATCACAAAATCTAGAACTTCACATTTCCCTTTAATTTATTAGGAGTTGTAAAATTAAATTGCGTATGCCTGATTAAGCTTCCTTCTCAGTCCCACTTACTGAGGTAGTAACCCGACAAAGAGGCCCTGGAGGGTTTCACCTCTAACAACATCAATGTGAGTTGCACCAACTGGAAGAAGGGATTTGCTTTGTATTCTCTACGAGGAGAGAGGCGCGTATGGTGTCTTTAAATCTCGAATTGCTGTTATGGTCAAATCAGAGAGATTCACAAAGGGCTCCTGCACTTCTGGTGGAGGCCCCACAGACGTGGGGGAATCTCTGCACACGGGGTGGAATCTCCACAATGAGAATTCTCATTTGAGACCTCAGCCATGAGTGTGGAGGCCAGTTGACCTGGCATTTTTCAGCCGGTTTACCTCCTGACTTTTTTCTTTTTGGCCTCCTGTTTTTGACCCTGTTTTTGTTGGTTTTAGGACTCTGGGCACTTTACCACTGCTGTTCAGTGCTAAAGTGCATATGCTCTCCCTGTAAATTGTGTTTATCGATTGGCGTTACCAAGATTGGCTTATTTGATTTACTACTAAGTCCCTAGTACAATGCACTGTGTGTACATCAAATTCTGCTAGTGGGCCTGCAGCACTGATTGTGCTACCCATACAAGCAGCCTTTTAAAGGGGGTCTTACACCTGCCACTGCAGTGTCTGCAAGAAGTCTCTACTGCCTGTCGACCTGGCAAGTGCACCCTCTTGCCAGGCCCTAACTTTCCCTTTCAGTACATGTGAGTCACCCCTAACGTAGGCCCAAGGAACCCCAGTGAGTCAGGGTGCAGTGTTTGTGAAAGGTAGGACATGTCCTGGTGTGTGTGTGACATGTCCTGATTGTGAACTGCAGTGTAAATCGTTTTTCACTATGGAAAGGATATCTGTCCCATAGGATAGAATAGGAGTTTATTTATAACATTTTATAAGTATAACTTCCCATTGGGACAAGATGGAAAGATGGAGTTTAGTATGCCTAAACTCAGAATATAAAAATGCACCTTTTAGTAAAGATGATTTTTATATTGTGTGTTTGAAAATATCACTTTTAGAAAGTGGGTATTTTCTTGCTTGGCCATCCTGTGTCCCTCTGCTGCTTTGTGGATTGACTGGCTTTGGAGGGACAGGGGCTGGGGATGTGCATTCACTATAGACAGCCACTGGAGGGGGTTGAGGTGTGTCCTGCCTTCCTGGATGAGCCAGGGCTGGGCTGAATAGACCTGGGCTGCATTTAGAGTAGTGGGAAGACATTTCCTTGCACCTGATGGGCCTGGTCTGCCTTACACAATGCTGTCTCCGCCTCCTGCCGGGACGCTGGACCGGGGAGGACAGAACTTGTTTTGACTGAGCACAGAGCCTCTCTGTCACAAGAGAACAAAGAGAAATTGAGTATAAATATTGGGGCCCAGACCCCAGAACTTTAGAATACTTCTGGACTCAAGAGGAACCTCTGCCACGGAGAAGAGCTGGGAAAGCTGAAACAAAAGTAATGCCCCTTTGCTGTGTGCTGTCTGGGGTGGGCCTTTGGTGGGTGTTTCTGTCAAGGAGAGGACAAAGACTTTGTTGTGCGCTGTGTATCCTGCCTGATGAAGATCTCCAAGGGCTTGAAGTAGAGCTTGCCTCCTGTTCTGAAATCTCTGGGACACACAGACTTCAACACCAGATCCCCTGAACTTCCTTGCTGTGAGTTCTAACCTGCCAAGAGGTGCCTGCCAGTTCCTGTGTTGAACCTCTGATGGTTGTTCCTGTTGCTGGGAGATGAGAAAAGAGAAGCAACTAAATAAGCGTGACGCATCCGCCCCTGTTTTCGATGCAACACTGCCGTGCGGTAAAAATTCCCATGCATCGCCACTTTGCCCCTGAAGAAACCGACACAGCGCCTGCCAGCGGCTGGAGAAATCACTGCACACCAGGTCTCGTGCACCGATCTCCAAAATCCCTGATGAACTGACACATCGTGGGACCGCGGCTGGAGTGGCACTGGTGCCACTGCATTGAGAACTGACGCATCTCCGAATCCCCATGCATCACACTGGGGAGCCAAGTCTACAACAACGCTGGGGCAGCAGTAAGAAACTGACGCATCACCACCCCACACATTAAGAAACCAACGCATCACCTCTTCTTCAGTAAGGAACCGATGCAGCACCTCCCTTGCGTGGCAGTAAGGAACCGACGCATAACCTCCCCTGGAGCAAGGAACTGATGCATCAGCTTCCCTGTGCGTAAGGAACCGATGCATTACCTTCCCTGCAGCTGTTTTTGTTTATGATTTTGATGCATCCGTTTGACTTTTATAAGGTAAAAACAGTTCTGCCCACAGCAAACTAGAGATGCGATACTTCCAACACAAAGTATTTGTGTTGAAAGTGTTGTATCTCTAGTTTGCTGTGGGCAGAACTATTTTTACCTTTGAAAAGTCATACTTTGATAACTGTATATTGGATTTTTGTCATTTTGGTCTTGTTTGGTTTAGATAAAGATAAATTATTTTTCTAAACTGGTGTGGTGTCCATTTGTAATGTTTTCATGGTATTACTGTATGTGTGCACAAATGCTCTACAAACTGCCTCAGCGATAAGCCTGTCTGCTCGTGCCAATCGAAAGGGGAGGTGAGCAGGGGTTCTGTAAGGGCATAACTCCCTTACACTGACTAGAAGCAAGGGTCCCTACTTGGACAAAGGTGCAAACCATAGCCAACTGGAGACCCCCATTTATAACAAGGCCCTTTGGGAATTAGGCTCACAGTGCTTAATTTGAGCTGGTGGTTGCAGATGGGGCCCACTGGAACACATTTTTGGGCACCATGACCTATTCTTCATCATCAGAATTTGACCCAGAACAAAAGAGAGAAAGGAAGAAAAGGGACAATATAGGGAGAAGAGAAAGACCGGAAAATGGGAGAAATCAGGGATGAAAAAAAGAACCCGCAGGAGTGAGAAAAAAGGTGAAAGCAGTGTCAGGCAGTGGACAGAAGGGGCATGAGGTGGTATCAAGACCCAGCAGCCTTGCTTTTGGATGATCCCAACATTCAGCATTGCCTGCAGGGGGCTTGTGAGAAACACTTTGGGTCTTTTGGGTCCTGGCCCTTGTTCTTGTACAAGTACTCACCGGACGTACCATCTCCTTCTCATCAGCAGTGATGCATGAGTGCGAATTACCTAGCGTTACCTGCTGCTGCACTTCTCTAGCTGACTTTCCAGAGGAAGACTGCTCTCTGCTTTTTCTCCTCTGTAACTCTGTAGGCACCATGGGTGCAGAGGCGGCCACTCCCATGCAAGCCCCAGGACCTGAGGGTTAGTGGTGTGAGGCCACAGGAGAGTTTCTCAGACTCATCGATTTCTAAGTGTGCTGTTGCATGAAAGAGATCAAAGAACATCTGTCTGACCCAACTTCAAAACTGAAGCGGACTGTGAAGATTCCACTGTTTGAAGCCCATTTTTACAACGTTCTTGATATTTTAAAATGTGTAAAGGGAATCATTCTCATGCTATACAGAATTGACTTGAGAAACCAACAATGGCTACTTATTGTGAAACAAGATCTACTAGACGGTGATGAACACGGATCCAATCATTGGTGGTGAATAACAGCATTAATATTCCATAATAAGGCTGAATCCTCAAATGCCCTGCAAATGTTATGCATCACTTTAGGGGAAGACTTATACATTTACACATCCGCAAGTGGAAATGTGACCAAAAAGAAATCCCGTCTAGACATTTGCGTCTGAAAAATAACCACATATAGTATTAATGAATTATAGGCTTGCATTGCAATGCAGAAAAAAAAACATACTCAAGAAGCGGTGGCTTATTTCAGAAATAATTCTTTTTTGGTTGAACAAAGGAACAACCACTGAAGTCTAACCAGGTTGGTACCTAACTACGTTAAATGTAACCATTGTGCTCATCCCACTCTATATGTTGTGCACACGTTATCTATCACCTCGCTTGGCTACCCTCAAGAATTGTTCTGTCCCCGGTCGCTATGTCGCCCTTTCCTTATGTCTTAATTATTCTAAAAGAATTTCACGGACCCTGTGGCCCTACTCTCAGGATCTCCCAGCTGTGATGTTTCCTGTTTGACATAACATGCTGCTCTAAGGTTCGCAAACTGTTGTGCTCTACTTATTTGTCTCCCTGGTCCAAAGAGCACCCCCTACTATGGCTCCTCGTTCATCTCCTTGATCCAAAGTGTGGTTATACCCAAACCAATCTTGCCTTGGACATTGTCTCTGAGGGACACCAAGTTCAAAAATAGTTCCAAACACCTCTTCCGACAAAGGGGTTTCCAGCAAACCCTCAATACCAGGCATCTGCAGACATGACACCATTAGGCCTCCTGCACTTTCTGCTCTTTCCCACCCAAAGTAACGACCAATGCAATGGGGCAACAGAACTTCCAAGCATGTGCTCTGAATGTGGACGTACTTGGTAATGGTCTATGTAGCGATGTTTTGCAGACTGGTGTAGTGCGATGGCGCACGGGTCGATGTTTATTCTTTATTTAAGAATTTTTTTATAAAAATGCAATGAGGCCCAAGCTTCCTCTTGTCGATCAAAATCATAAGGAAAACCCAAACAACCTACAACAAACCATGCTCACTTGATTGCTAGAGTCTGTCTATAGAGAGGCCCATTGAAGACTCTCAAGGGAAAAGTCACGACTGGAAGCATGAAAACATATCCTCAGCCCCACGGAATTGGTGAATGCGCATAAAAAAACAAAAGACTCTGGCAACTGAGCGCAAAATGCCTTGGGTGGAACCAGATGCCTTTCGGGAAGTTAAGCCAGGAGGGAAGATCCTTGATCAATACGTTAGATGAAAATGACCTGAACTGCCAAACTGAGGTGCGTTGTGGAATTAACTGCTTCATTTTTCAGTAGAGCTATGCTTTTTGGAGGGTACCTTTAGCCAAATTCATAATGGGGGGTTCAAAGATGAGTTTATCATCAAATATGAAACCGAGGAATTTCACATCTTTGAGATGTACATAATGAAGATCCCTATTGTGTCCAGTGCTGCAGTCCACTTTGTAGTAATAGGTGTTGACTTGTTGGGAGATAGGAAAAGGAACTCTGTCTTCCAAGTATTTATGTTTACAAGTATATGTTTTGTATTGTATGGTGTGCCAGGTGTGGTATGGTGTGATGTTAGATTGTATAAAGAGCTGTAGTACATGCTACTGTGGGGTATTTGCGCCACATTATTCTGGCGACATTTGGTGTGCAGTGGGGTGTTGTGATGTGTGATATCGTTGATTAGGGTGTGATTGTTTGCTGGATAAGGTGTGTGGCACCGCAATGGGGTGTGGTGCAGAGAGGTGTAATTTGCCTTATAATGGCTTAGAGTGTAGATGCATCTTCGCATCTTCCCTTCTAATTCAGTAAGGATAGCAATGATCAGAGTTGGAGCTATAAGACCGATGAAGGCTTCTGCCAAATGTACCTCTGTTTTGGAGGAAGGAGAGGGGATTCTGTGCCACATGATGACACCATTGCTCCCTCTGGCCGTAGCGTGTTCGAGATCCTCATGGGACTCCCAGACTCCACTGTGTATTAACACCAAGTGCCACACCTATGTTTGCATCTAAAAAGAGAGGCAACTGCAGTAATGTGGACAAAGAGACATCAAACTTCCTTTGATTCCTTCATATTGATTAGGGGAGTTACGAATGTGTGGAAAAAAAGAGTGCGCTCCTGACTTCTGGGCAGCCTCCTTTGTATTTCAGGCATTTGGGGCTTGACTTAAAAAGGCTTTGATTAAAAAATAATAATAATGACTGGCGAGAGATCTAAAGCTTTAAATCTCTTGCCAGACATTATTATTATTTGTTTATGTAAATCTAATTACGTGTCTGGATTGACTTTTGGTCAGCGGGCTTTATTCATTGATCTCTTAAGTTGTCATTCACATCTTGCTCTCATCCACCACAGCAATCGGTCAGCCCACTTTTTCCCTTTGGCTCCTTTGACTTTGAGTGACTGCACAAAGCCTGTGCACATTGTTCACATCCCCCTAAAAATAGTTCCTTTCTCTTCTGTGACAAAGGTGGTTCAAAGTGTGCTTTTTCATATTATTTCTATATTAACTTTAAACACCAGCTATTTATTTTGCCTGCAATTTGGATGCCCAGTTAGATGGAAATTAAATGTCCATCTCTTTATTAAAAATTGTTGTTATATAATCATTAGGTGGCAGTTAACATTGTAACTGCCCGAAATTTGAATTCTTGCTTAGGTGGTGATTTATTCTTGTCTCCTTTACAAATAATAAAAATAATACAACACATGGCACAACTGAAAGGCTTGCTATTAAAGAAACATCACTAGGAAAACAGCTGCATAGGGGGAATATTTTTTATAAATGTTAACTTTTTATTGCAAGCATACACAGCCACACTTAGGAGGCAGCCTGTTTCCTTTTTACCTATTCTTTGTGTAGCAGGTGCTTGCAATTAAAAACTGAATAACTATTGCACCAGTTTGCCAAGACCAGAGTTGGTGGATTTGCCAATGCTTGTTTATATGTTATTTTCTCAGTTCATATTTGCTGCATCACTTTTATGTGCGACGTTGTTTTGCCAGTGTATGCATACTTCTCTGCACAGTGCTTGACATAGAGCCACTGTTTATTTAGATCTGTGTGGCGCTGGGCCCTCCATCCATTCTTACCGTCTTTCACTATTCTCATTAATAAGCTGCCTTTGTCCAATTTTTGTTTCAAGATCTAATTAGTGTATATTTTTTCATGTTATTCTCTTTTTAGAGTACACCTTTAATGCAAGTCAAACAGAATTCTGCACTGAAATGTATCGGAGCTGCGCTGTTACATTTTTAGCATTAAGGTGTTCTTATGGAGAGTATAGCATTGTGGATTATGATAAACAGTTGTTCTGTGTACAACAAATGCAGCACATATCAAGCAATCATGTCACTAAACATCTGTTTTACATTAAATGTTTACTGCATACATAAAACTTTGTACCATGACGGTAAATGCCCATCTTAGGAGCGCCCATTAAGGCTCAGATAGGCCGTCCTTCTAGAAGACATGGCCAGGCCCTCTCTCCTGTTGATAACTTAGCACCAGTCATCTCCAGGGGGTCTATGCAGTGCACCTGAGACTTCTTAAAACCCCAGGTCAATAGACGTAATCAATGGAGTAGAGTGACATGCCTCCAACCGCTATGCAACATGGCTTAATACTGTGGGGGTCAGAAGCTAATGGTTATTGTCACTTGAACACACCAATGGATGTGTAGGATGACCCAAAGCCCATGCATGTGTGTATATATGTATGTATTTCGATCACGAGGCTGGTGATACAATTGTAGCTGCCTTTAGGTCAGACCTAAAAAGTCTTCTTGCATAGACATCCAGTAACATAGATCCATGGAAACAGAAGGATCCAGGCCTCAATTTCGATTTTTTATGTCCCAAACCTGATTGTCCCCTATTCAGATTACTAGGAGGATGGGAGCCTTAGTTACCAATGGCTCCTAACGGGACAGCCATCTTTACCTGAAGTATGGCCAGGTTGTGAGAGAGTCTCGTGGAGTGGAGTCTGTGAACATACCCTTCAGACTACTCACACGGCGGTGGCTGGAATGCAGCATGCTGCGTTGAACAAGCACAAAATAGATAAATATAAACAAAATACAAATCGCTTTTGCGCTAGCATCAGCAAACAATCAATCAATCAATCATAACATTTATAGAGCGCACTACATACCCGTGAGGGTCTCAAGGTGCTAGGGGGGAGCTGCTCTGTTCGAAGAGCCAGGTCTTGAGGAGTCTCCTGAAGGTTAGAAGGTCTTCGGTCTGCCATAGGCGGATGGGGAGGGTGTTCCATGTTTTTGCAGTGAGGTGGGAGAATGATTTGCCACCGGCGGTCACTCTTCGGATACGGGGGACGGTGGCTAGGGCGCGGTCTGTGGAGCAGAGCTGGAGGGTGGGGGTGTAGAAGCTGAGTCGGCTGTTGAGGTACGCTGGTCCGGTGTTGTGGAGTTCCTTGTGTGCATGGGCGAGGAGTTTGAAGGTTGTCCTCTTGTTGATGGGGAGCCAGTGTAGGTCTCTCAAGTGGGGTGTGATGTGGCTGTGGCGAGGGATGTCGAGGATCAGGCGTGCGGATGCGTTCTGGATGCTTTGGAGTCGCTTCAGGAGTTTGGCCGGGGCTCTTGCGTAGAACACGTTTCAAAGACACAGAAGTGCAAGGCCGGGTGTAATTGTTTAGCAAGCTGTGTTTCTGTTCTTCTAGGAGTGTGCCTAATTGTGGCCCTCTTTACTGCAGAGAGGTCGCTAGTGTCATGTTGTTCCATCCTTTGCTTTCTTGCCTTGCATCAGAGAAACAGAATCTGCAACAATCGGTGGTGCACATGAAAATATGTACTTCCTCATGCAGTGGTTTGAGAGCTAGCGGTGTCCAGCGACCAGAGAATGATGGTCGTTGTATGGAAACCAATAAGGCGAGCTTCGGGCCTGATGAGATGGTTAAAGGGCGTCCTTGCGTGTGCTATGTCCATTAAATGTGTGCATGGAGGACAGACATCCACGAAAATGAGATGCTTCATGTCAAACAAATGGATTCACCCTGCATGGTCATAAATCCCTTCAATGGCACATTCATTAGTTCCGCGGGCTCCTTGAGGAGCTATGGGCTTGCTGCAGCAAGCAGCGTCAAGAAGTTCCAGCACTGATACCAGCGAATGGTACCCACTAAATCACAGACTATCCCCCACAGAACCACACATTCTAGACCCATGGCCAGGAAGTGATTCATTAAGATTAACATATTAACAAAGAGCCCAAGAGCTGCCCGCGCGCAGACACTAGGTATGAGCCGTGACTTGAAGAAATGAAGAAGTCTGCGGGTAGTTCTGAAGGCTGGAGCTTGAGACGTTGCACATCTTACGTCCATATAGTTTTACCCTACTAAATCTCTCTATATTGAGATTGTTCGTAGGTTTTGAAACATTACTAGAAAAAGTTACTACTACTGCTAAGTGTCCGTATTGGGTCAGAAGTACTACATCACACAAAACAGCAACAGAAACCTTTTATTTTATTTAGTTTATTAATAATGGGCCATTAATGCAATGGATTTCATAGACAACAGCAGAGATCTGTGTGGAACCCAAAGATCACGGGTTCAACTCCCAGCAGGCTCATTTATATGTGTATCCTCACAAGACCGCTAGATCGAGTCTGCCAATAAATCAATGCAGAGTACGGAACCATCTCTCGCCGTCAGGCACTTACAAGGATGTTATTCCACTAAATCCTCGTGAGCTTGTCCTTAAGAGGCAGTTGTCTATTAGTGCGATAATGCTCTTTGGGGTGTAAGTTTGCTGGGCAATTAAAAAAGCTAAAATAAATACATAAATACGTAAATGAATAAAATGAGGGCCACTGGGTTGGGGAATACAGCCGGGTACCTAAGAGAAAGTGGAGAATTAGATGTGGGCGTTGCTTTCCAAACTAAAGCACCAGTACGTAATATATGCAAATTGCCCCCTAGACATCTCTAGAAACAGTATCCTTGCATAAAATGTACATAATATTTTTGTGGAGGTTTTTTTTTCCTCTTGGCGCCCATGTTAACCTCGGAATAGTTGGAATCTACTCTGCACATTAAGTAAAGTAAGTCCACACGAACGAGTTCATTCAGGTCATGCTACTGCTTTGGCATTCAGTATCGGTAGGTGGTTGGTTGCTTAACGCTGCCATTTTGTTTTTAACAATGGCTGTAACAAACTACAGGCATTTTCAGTCATTAGGCCCAACCGCACATCAAAAGCTTGCACTTTTAGTTTGTGTGTGCACTGTAAGTTCAAGATTAGCCATTGACTTCGAGAGTGAGTCAAAGTATGGGACTGCAGACGTATAGGTAAATCAAGTGTGGATATGAAAGGTACGTTGACAGCCTTGACAAACCCTCCGTTGAGAGTCTGAGGTGCGTTCTGAGGGCGAGGCCCTCACTTGTTCTTGTTTTGCTCATTTTACCCTCCCAGAAATATCCAATTTTGTGGAGTGATCCCTGTGAAGCAGGTAGCTAAGTCAATGACTCCCAAGACATATCCAGGTCTGGCCACCAGCCTTAAGCTGACAACCTTAAAGATAGTCTTTGCAAATAGAAACCTATGCTTAAAGCTCCCACAAACTCCAGTTGTCACAATGATTTGTGTACCTTTCCCAGAACACGTGTTACATCCTACATCATGTAATACTGTCGGTGACCAATAGCAGAAGTTCTAGGGATGCCCAACACACACCACTGTCACTTTTGCAGCAATCGAGGCTTGCCACATGCTCCTCGGCACCTCGGGATCCTCAATGAGTGTAGTTCCCTTTCCTTGTGCCTTAGTCTCAGAGAGGCTTCCTTAAGTTGAATACACCTCCTTCCTTTAGCACCATCCCTTGGGTTCAGCAACCTCATCGAGAAAACTCAAGCCAAGGGAATCACCATCCGCGTCTATGAAGGAAAGCCCTGGAAGCTCTTGCCTCCTCAAACTCCTCTTGGGAATCTGATAAAAGGAGGGAGTTCATGCACAGACTGGATAAAAGGAAAGATTGGCACGCGAAGCACATAGATCTAGTCCTACACTGTACTGGGTGTGCTAAATGTGTTCATTCTGTGTGCCAAGGGGCTGCGTTAAAGATGCAGGCTAGAGGTGTATGCACAGGAGGGCACCCAGGTGAACACAGTGAGTAAAGAGCACACTTTGGAGGATACAGTGGAGATCCTAGCACACACAGAGCCATAAATCCAGCTTGAGGGAGGCGGTACTCCTGAATGCTGCTGGGAGTTTACAGAAGTGATGACATCCAAATAAACTGATCTATCACTGGGCTAGTGCCAGAGACCACCGCGCCTTATATTTGAAATGGAGCTCGCTGGCTCCTCCAAGAAGGGCTACATGGACCTTCAGAAAATGCACCAGCACTCCTATGTAATGCTTTCAATGTGAGTGCACCTGCATTTCTCAGCGAGGATGGAGTATTTGTAATGGGAGGCTACCAGTACTTCCAACCATGGATGCAATACTCTGAGGTTGTGAATACCAGCACTCTCCTGCATTGATTAATACGCTCTGTAAGAAAATGGTAACACTTTAAAGCAATGATGCAACACTTACAGTAAAAGAGAACGAGCACTTCACAGCATTGATTCATACATTCAGTGAGAGAGTAAAGGCATGTCCTAACAGGAATACAAAACTTTTAGTAAGAGAGTACCAGAGCTTTCGGGCACTGATGAAATACTTCCAGTACTACAGCAGCAGTAATTCCAAGCAACGATGCAATAGTTTTAGCAGGAAAATACTGGCACTTTCCAGCACTAAAACAATACATTCAGTGGAAAATTACCAGCACTACATTGCAGGTGTGCAGTACTTTCAGCTATAGAGTACCAGCAGTTTCCTGCAGGGATGCAGTATTTTCAGAGGGAGAGTACTGTCTCTTCCCAACATTAAGACAATGCATTCAGTTATTATTATGTTTTACCAAATTACCAGCACTTCCCTGCAGGGGTGCACTACTTTCAGTAATAAAGTACCAGCATGTCAAAGCAAGGATGCAATACTTTCAGAGGAAGAGTACAGGCATTTCCCAGCATTGAAACAATACATTTAGTGGCAAACTACCAGCCCTACCCTGCAGGTGTGCAATAGTTTCAGTAATGGAGTACCAGCATTTCCCCGCAGGAATGCAATACATTCCGTGGGAGTGTACAGTTGCTTCCCTGCAGGGAGGCAATACTTTCAGTAACAACATGCCAGCTTTTCCCTGCAGGGATCCAATACATTCAGTAATAGAGTACCAGCATTCCCCTTCAGGGATGCAATACTTTCAGAAACAGAGTACCAGCATTTCACTGCAGGGATGCAATACTTTCAGAAACAGAATATCAGCATTTTCCTGCAATAAATAAAAATGCAATACATTCTGCAGGAGAGTAATGGTGCTTCCCTGCAAGGATGCAGTACTTTCAGTGGGAGAGTACTAGTGCTTCCCCGCTGGGATGCAGAGTACGGGTACTTCCCTACAGGGATGCAATACTTTTAGAGGAAGAGAACGGGTGCTTACCTGCAGGGATGGAATACTTTCAGTGGGTGAGTACTGTTGCTTCACTTGCTTCACGGCAGGGATGCACTACTTTCAGTAACAGAGTACAAGCATTTCCCTGCAGGGATACAATACTTTCAGCCAGAGAGTACTGGGGCCAGATGTACGACCATGTCATTTTGCGAGTCGCAAATTGTGCTCAATTGCAAGTCGCATATTGCAACTCGCAAAATGACATGTACAACAGTGTCAGAGACACTGTGAGCAATTCTCAATGGGGTTGCAAATTGCATGCCTCATCAATATTCATGAGGCACTCGTAATTTGCGACCATTGAGAATGGCTGGCCCTCCCAGGTATGGTGGCCTGCTGGGCTCAGCAGACCTCCATGTCTGGGACGGCTTTTAAATAAAGCTGTTTTTTTTAAAATCCAGCCCGTTTTCCTTAAAGGCACTGCCTGCCCCACAAAAAATTTTTCACATGCATTTGCAAACGGGAAGGGGTCCCCCTGGGACCCCTTCCCATTTGCGAGTGTATTACCACCCTTTGCAAGAGGGCAGTAAATTGCGATTGTTCTGCAACCGCAATTGCGGTTGCAAAACTTTCTTACATAGGGTAGCAAGTCGCAATTAGAAAGGGACGCCCTTGGAATGCCCCTTCCTAATTGCGAATCGCAAATCCTATTTAGCGAGTTGCAAATAAATTGCGACTCGCTAAATAGGGTTTGTACATGAGCAAACCGGTTGCGAAACCCGTTTGCGCATGCAAAAACAGGTCGTGCATCTGACCCCTAGTGCTTCCCTGCAGAGAAGCAATACTTTCAGTGTGAGAGTATTGATGCTTCCTTGCAGAGATGCAGAGTACTGGTATTTCCCTGTAGGGATGCAATCCTTTCAGTGGGAGAATTCTGGTGCTTCCCTGCAGGGACTCAATAATTTCAGTGGGAGAGTACTAGTGCTTTCCTGCATGGAAACAGAGTACTAGTACTTTCTTTTAGGGATACCATACTTTCACTGTGAGAGAATTGATGCTTCCCTGAAGGATGCAATACTTTCAGTTGGAAAGTACTGTTGCTTCCATGCAGGGATGCAATACTTTCAGTGGGATAGTACTGTTGCTTCCCTGCAGGTATGCAATACTTCCAGCTTGACAGTACTGTTGCTTACCTGTAGGATGTAATGGTTCCAGCTTGACAGTACTGTTGCTTCCCTGAAGGGTTGTGATACTTCCAGTGGGAGAGTACTGGTGCTTCCCTGTAGGGATGCAATACTTCCAGCGGGAGAGTACTGTTGCTTCCATGCAGGGATGCAATACTTTCAGTGGGAGAGTACTGTTGCTTCCATGCAGGAATGCAATACTTTCAGTGGGATAGTACTGTTGCTTTCCTGCAGGGATACACTACTTTCAGTAACAGAGTACCAACATTTTTCTGCAAGGATGCAGTTCTTTCAGTGTGAGAATACTGTTGCTTCCTTGCAGGTAGGTGATACTTCCAGTGGTGTTTCCCTGCAGGGATGCAATACTTTCAGTTGAAGAGTACAGGTGCTTCCCTGCAACGGTGTAATACTGTCAGTGAGAGAGTTCGGTTGCTTCCGTGCAGGAAAGCAATACTTTCAGTGGGAGAGTACTGGTTCTTCCCTGCAGGGATGCAATACATTCATTGGGCGAGAACTGGTGCTTTCCTACAGGGATGCAATACTTCGAGATGAACAGTACTGTTGCTTTCCTGCAGGGATGCAATACTTCCAGTTGTGTACTGTGCTTCCCTACAGGGATGCAATACTTCCATTGGTACAGTACTGTTACTTCCCTGCGGGGATTCAATACTTCCAGTGGGACAGTACTGTTACTTCACTGCATGATGCAATACTTCCAGCGGAACGGTACTGTTCCTTCCCTGCAGGGATTCAATACTTCCATTGCGACAGTACTGTTGCTTCACTGCATGATGCAATACTTCCAGAGGGACGGTACTGTTGCTTCCATGCACGGATGTAATACTTCCAGCAGGAGAGTACTGGTGCTTCCTTATAGGAAGGCAATAATTCCAGTGGGAGAGTACTGTTGCTTCCCTGCAGGGATGTAATACTTCCATATAGACAGTACTGTTGTTTCCCTCCAGGGATGCAATACTTCCAGCTTGAGAGTACTGTTGCTTACCAGCAGGCTGGAATACTTCCAGCTTGACAGTACTGTTACTTCCCTGCAGGGAGAGCACTGGTACTTTCCTGCAGGGATGCAATACTTCAAGGGGGAGAGTACTAGTGCTTCCCTGCAGAGATACAATACTTCCAGTGGGAGAGCACTGGTACTTTCCTGCAGGGATGCATTACTTCCAGGGGGAAAGTACTGGTGCTTCCCTGCAGGGATGCAATACATCCAGTGGGAGAGTACAGGTGCTTCCCTGCAGGGATGCAATACTTCCAGGGGGAGAGCACTGGTACTTTCCTGCAGGGATGCAATACTTCCAGGGGGAGAGTACTGGTGCTTCCCTGCAGAGATGCAATACTTCCAGGGGAGAGTACTAGTGCTTCCCTGCAGAGTTGCAATACTTCCAGTGGGAGAGTACTTGTGCTTCCCAGCAGCTATAGAGTACTTCCAGTAGGAGAGTAATGATGCTTCCCGGCAGGGATGTAATACTTCCGGATGGACAGTACTGGTGCTTCCCTGCAGCGATGCAATATTTTCAGTGGGCGAGTACTAGTGCTTCCCTTCAGGGATGCAGTACTTCCAGTGGGAGAGTACTGCTGCTTCCCTTCAGGGATGCAGTGCTTCCAGTGGGAGAGTACTGCTGCTTCCCAGTACTTCCAGTGGGAGAGTACTGCTGCTTCCCTGCAGGGATGCAATACTTCCAGTGGGAGAATACTGCTGCTTCCCTGCAGGGATGCAGTACTTCCAGTGGGAGAGTACTGGTGCTTCCCGGCAGGGATGCAGTACTTCCAGTGGGAGAGTATTGGTGCTTCCAGGCAAGGTTGTAGTACTTCCAGTGGGAGAATCTTTGTATGTGAAACTCGTTTGGTTCCATGCAGGATTTCAGATAACGCCTGCTTAAAGCCTGGCAACGGGCCCATGGCTTCGATACCCCACCTGTACCGGTGCATTGATGTATGAATTAGGGGCACCTGGTCCAGGTGCTGCGAACCCCATGAGACCACGCGGCGCTACAACACATGAAATGTATTCACGGATTTTAAAGCGCACAGCCAGGAACGAACCTCTGGGAAATCAATACAATTGGTTCAATGTGTTAAATGGGACAAACAGTACAGCAACCTTGATCCCAATGGGAACCGTAGAGACAAAGAGGGAAAAACGCTTTCTGTTTTAAAGAGTGAAAGAAAGAAAATCACAATTCTGTTTAAGGAGTATTTTTATTTCCAGTAAACCCTCTTGCAGGGGTAGAGAAAGGGGCTGGCAGTATGGCAGAAGGGGCGAGAGCCAGATTGATGGCGGTAAGCACCCGTCGCCATCCTTGGTTATTTGAAATGAAGCCTGCAGATTTTAATTCTGGTTGTTAGCGATCCCGCTATCGTATGTATCTATACAAAGAGAGGGGGGGACCAGGAGCCAGTTAAGGTCCAGTGCCCGTGCTCCTAACGTAAACCGTATTAATCAAAACAGGGGGCACTGTTCCAGATGAGGGGTACAGGTAGTCACCCACTCGATAAAGAGTAAGATAGAGGTATAAGTGATCCTAGGCTTTATGAAGGCCACGTGTGAGGAGAAAGAGCAAGTCTTGTCTCTTAATGCCCTCACACACCCCGAAGGATGTCATGCGTCAGTTCTGCTTCCTCTATTGGTTTCTACAGCCTTTGGAAATGTTGCCTGACACAAAGATTGCAAAGTTACTGCTCCAGCGTTTTGCTGCACGTATAAAAACTAAACAATTCCCAAAAGGAAACCTGCTTCCCTCCCCAAGCAGGATTTGTAATTTTCATCACATCTCAGACAAAATGAGCCATAGGATGCTTGCTTCTTCAAAGTCGGCCAGATGTGACATTGATGGAGATGCAGTCACACATTCTGGCCAATATTGCCTGCTCTCTAGTCCGTTGGTTTGGGCCCTGTAGCTCTGCACTGGACAAGTGCTGAGAAGCCTGCCTGTGAGAGGTTAAGCTGAAAATCTGCACAGTAGGTGAGGAAGGCGCGAGGGGCTGCTGTCAAAGCATGAGATTGTGACATTGTGTCATGCATTAATGTAAATTGGAACATTGGAATGTTGAGCGCTCCCTTGAAAACACGCGTGTGTTTCAGGGCAAATAATGGCAGGACTAGACCTCATGCAACATTCCAGTGCTTTTCTTTCTGAGTCTGCCTTTTCAATTTAGAACAATCTACACCTATCACAGTTCGAGTAGAAACCCTTGCTCCATGATGATTCTGTATCCAAGCCAGTCTGCCACATTCCATGATATGTCCGCAGCAGTAAAATTGTACAACATATTTGCTTCATTTTCTGAAGTACCACAGATGATGGATAAGAAAAGGCAGGTTACCACTTAGCATTGAATTCCCAGTACATGTCTGACCACGAATAAACTAAATTAGAAACCAGAATTGACAGTGGGTGATTCATTCCCAATCTCTGCTTTTATATTCAGTGCATCTAGTCTTTGGATAATTGACATACTCTCCCTTCCTTCATTTCAATAAGCCCCATTAACAGCTGTAACGTCCATGTCCTCTGCATGAAAAAGTTGAGGTCAGTGAGATGGCCAATGACATCCTTGTTGCCTATGTGATGATGGGCAATAACCGATGTCCAATGCCCATCCATGCCTTCTGTGTGAAGAGATTCAGGTCAGTGAGATGGGTGATGAGAGCCTTGTGGCCTATGTGTGTATGTGCGTTACCAGATGTTAAATGCCCATCCCCTCAGTGATTGCCCACACCTTTGTCTGAGGGGAGGCCTGCTTGATGGCCTGTTAACAGTTGTTAAGGCTTACAGCAGAGGGCAATAATACATAATGAATGTCTTCTACTTTACTTCACATATACATGTCTCTGTGCACTATGCAGTTGACTGGTTAGTTGCTTTCATAGCACTAACTGGCAAAATATATATATTAAAAAAATCGACCATGTATATAATCTTAATTGAATGTTTATGCGTTACATATATATGTATATAGCTGAGTATGTAGATGTGTCTCAGTATATTGGTTTATGATTGTTTGTATGATAATACATATATGGCAGAGTATGTAAATATGAGAAGGTACCTGTAAGGGTATAACAAGCTATTTAGTAATATGAAAAAAGTCTATGTACATTTCTGTAAACATACAAGAGTATGTCTGACAATATAAATATTCTAACATGTATAGATATGTAGGTGTGTTTGATATATATATATATGACATATATAAATATATGTCATCTACATGTATATATTGTTTTTCAGTTATTAACCAAGTAAATGTGCAACTATGATTATAGCACTGGTACCTGTAAGGGTATAACAAGTATCTAGCTATATTAAAAAAATGTATGTAGGATGGTTTATGCACAACATACAAGTGTATGTCTGACAATATAAATAGTATCACATGTATGTACACATGGATATATATAAAGGGATGTGTGATCAAGGCAGCAATGCCGAAAAGTTTTACAGCGGGATTTATTTTTAGCTCAATTAAGATAACCAGTGTGGTGTCATACCTTGTGTGGGGATCCGATTCTCATCGAGAAATTGGAACAGTTATGGAATATATATGTGTGTGTGTGTATATATATATATATATATATATATATATATATATATATATATATATATATATATATATATATATATATATATATATATATATATATATATATATATACATATACATATATATATATATATGCTCGCTCACTCCTTTCTCCCTTCTGGCATAAGGAAAGCACTCACAGGGGTTTTCTTTCGAGTTTCTTTTTAATTTTAACTCATCCGCTTTAAAACATGACGCGTTTCGGCTGACGCCTTAGTCTAATGGACTAAGGCGTCAGCCGAAACGCGTCATGTTTTAAAGCGGATGAATTAAAATTAAAAAGAAACTCAAAAGAAAACCCCTGTGAGTGCTTTCCTTATGCCAGAAGGGAGAAAGGAGTGAGCGAGCATTTCAAACGCGGATGCACCTCCGCGTTACAAAGCACCCGCCCGAGAGTGCGCTGGTTTGAGGTGCAGTTGGAGCCATTATATATATATATATATATATATACACACACACACACACACACACACACACATATATATATATGTATATATACAAACATATATATATATACACACACACACAAAGTCCGTGTTAGTCGAAACGCATCAGCCTTTTGATTAAACTTTTGACTGCAACAATCCTTGGGAGTGCAAGTTATTTCCTGTGTTACACGTTGCACACATGGTTTCTTGTTTCTCATACAGAGGGTCCTACTCCCACTATCTTCCATCGACTCCGCAAGGTGGATGAGGTCAGAGGGCCGTTGGAAAACAGCGTGATATATATATATGTTTATATATGGGGTTATGTCTTGTACAGAAATAGTAAGATTAATGTATATATTTGTGCATGTATGTATATATGTATCTATGTGGGTTTGTCTCCATGCATGTATATATATTAAGTATGTAAATATGATTATTTAGAAGGTACCTGTAAGGGTATCACAATATATATAGATATTAAAAAAATATTCTATGTAAAATGTATGCACAACATATATGTGTATGTGTGACAATGTAATAGTATTACACATATGAATGTGTTTGTGTGTGTATATATATATATATATCAATATATATATATATATATGTATATATATATATATATATATATATATATATATATACATATATATATATATATATATATTTAGTTTTGTGCCTTGTACAGAAATATTATTAAGTGTAATGTGCATATGTGTATCTATTTCTATCTGTGGGTAGGGTCTGTATAGATGTATATTTTCATTTGTTAGCTATTTTTAAAAGAAAAATGTCACTCTTTTACTCATCCTAAAATCTTTGTAACTACTATGGACTCTGAAACACCCTTCCAAACTATTGCCTCCTTCTATCCAATTTGTTCAACTAACAGGTGCACATGTCCACACAATAACTTCTTACATCTTCCCTTTACGAATCCACTCTAATTAATGTATCCCTATTCAAAACACTTGAGTGAATGAATGAAATTGTAAGGGCACAAACTTAACAAACTTACCACAACTAATCCTACAAGGGAACAGGAATCACATATCACCAATCTACTACCTATATACATCTATCCTTTGGTTCTGGAGTAGTATGCTACTTGCCACAAAACACCTTGTGAGGGGTAATACGCGCTATATAAATACAATTTGCAATTACAATACACTCTAATAGTGAGGTATCTTAAGACTTGAGCTCACAGACCTGAAAACAACTAACTCCTAGAAAGCAATTTTTGTTTCACCAAACAAAACATGTTTCAGCAAAAGAAAGCTAATTCTGCCTGTCTGAAAGCAGGTTCGACGGCATGCGCCGGCAAGGGCTCGCTTTGCAAGCTCCGAAGCAGGAACAAGAGCTTGGCAGCTGAACCCACTGCAGGCGGTGCTACAGGGATTTCGAGTAATTGTGATGATCATGCTAATCAAAAATAAAACACAACCAGAGCAAGACTATATGAAAAACCAGGCATTTCCCTCCAAAGACTGTTAACCAGTGAGCTCCCGGCGGCTTGCGCTGCGGATGTGCACTTGGTAGTCTGGCGCGCAAGGCTCCATTGAAGCAGCACCCACAGCATACCCATCCTTATGTCACCTATTAATAACGGTGTGCACGTGCTCATGTTAGGAAGAATGCATGAAAAATGAATAAATAATTCAGTGCATCTATCAGTGTCAGCCTTAGTTCCTGCCTACAGCCAGTGCACAGTAAGCACTTATTCAGCCACAACTGCCTCACTGTTGCTTTTTCCATATGCATCTCATTACCGTAGCATGCTAGGCCGTGGTACTGGCACCTCTCACCTCCCAAGTTAATCCAGCGCACAGTTTAAGTCAGCTATGTGCATGCAAAGGTATTCCGCAGCCTTGATTTAGATCTGTTAATCGCATTACAGAGCATAATCCCATTACAGCTCAATGTCCACTTTACTTCTGCACTTAAATGTCCAGGAAGGTACTGGAGAGCGTCTACATGCCACTGTGAGTGATATGTCATTCCACTCACATCCCGGCTAGACAGCGGGTAAGAGGAGGTGGGTAAACCACACATAGGGTTGTGCGCCTGCACTGGTCCTTGGCCCATCAGGTACTGAGTGAGTCACTGTACAATCCTTGTGATCCTCTGTAAGTGGTAGCCAAGGTGGCCTCCCAGGGTCACGTGTATTTTCTATGCACTCTGTTTACAGCTGCTGGCAGAATCAGCCACGATCATGCATGCATGTGTGTGCAGACACTGACTAGACAGCTTTGCTGTCCTCCATTCACCACCTACTCAGGACACATCTGTCAGCTCGCCTGAGTGACTTTCCATACTGTTTGAGACCAGCTCAGGATCCGCCTGCAGTGGCAGCAGTGGTCCATGGAATACCTGCTCCCAGATGAATCAGCATCTCTCACACCAAGCCGCAGCGCTTCCGTTTCCGGCCAGCTCTCTTGTGCTGATTGAAAGCAGCAGAGCTGGTGCACACAGAAATCGATGCTCGTAAAAAGGTCAAGATTGTGTTGTTCTTGCAGGATCTGAGAAAGGATTTGTATAAACAGTCAAGATCCAATCCCGCCAATGATACATTCACACCAGTGTGTACACCAACTGGACTTTTCAAAAAGGACATATAGCTCTACCATCATCCCTGCAGCCAGAATCTTTCCAGTGTGTCTATTGGTGTTTGTGTGTCGTACACGCACAACCTCCTATACCCCGCCTTCACAGGTTTAATAGGACAAGTTTTGATATGGCTCGAAAAATTTAAAAAAATACACAAACTGCAACAACCACCTGATTGAAATTCCATGCAGCAGAACTCAGTTTTGTGGACATGTTTATGCTTTCTAAGATATGTCGCTCATTCTTGACTGATAAGCTATTGGAGATTGTCATTTTCACTGGTTCACCGTGGAGGGAGGAAAAAGCATGGACAAGACGCCTGGCCTGAACAGAAAGTTGCTTTTGTGTAGATGCGTAACTCCTTTTTCTTCATGCAAGTCACTGTCTGAGCACCTAAAAAAGAATGTATCACTCTATGTTACTACACACCCAATGACCCAAATGCAGACCAGGTGTCCCTTTGGCACAGACTGTGGGTTAAAGACATAAGATTGATGGTGTGCCACAGGTCTCAATCGTGTTGCCCTACAAATCTGTGCACTTAATGCAATTCAAACAAAGGGAGGCCAGTGCAGTGTCTTGAATCATCATCACTTGTAGGCAAATCCCCTTCACTGTTCCAGAAGTTCAACTTCACATACCATAGGCCTGCTACGGAAGCATGCATACTTCAGAGGCAGGGTGGCTTCAAATGATGCTAGAAATTGAGAGGAGGCTGCTCTTGTGTGCGCAGAATTCTACTTCATGATCCCAAAACAGTGGTAAAGAGACACTGACGTACTGATGAAGGGGGTTGGTTCCTAAAATGCTGAGCTGGACTGCAGTGGTTCGCTGAAGCGTTTAGCGTTCATACTGAACGTAGCCTAGCTTTGGTGCAGAAGGAGCTGCCACCAGCAAGGTCTGGTCTCCCTCCTTAAAATGACTTAGCTGGAGAAATCAAGTTCATTAGGACATGCCCACAGACACACAGGGCCTCGTCTGTCTCACGCCAGCCCTCTCACATGGACTCCACTGCCAGAATCCTTGCAAGACACAACCATCCTAATGCAGATGAATTGGTGCATCCCAGCTGAAGTCTCTCAACGGATGGGGTGCTTGCTGAACTGGCAATTACTGTACATTTCAGGTTCCACTTCGCTCAGCACTATAAAAGCACTGGGCGCGTGCTCTAGTGCAGACCGCGGCATACATCCCATCACTAACACACCGCCTGCTCATGACAGATCACCGCCACTGTAATGGCATTGCAACGTTGATGCAATAAACCCACTCTGCTGATAGCTTGCCTAAGGCAGCAATCTAAACTGTGGCCAATGAATCCAGGCTGGAAATGTCACCGTCAACAGACGCACAATGCTCCGGATATGAATGGGGCACGCAGTGGTGCCGCGAGGCCGAATTGCTGGAACAGCTACACCTGAACAAGGCCACGCCAGGACCGCATGCAGTGAAGCAAATGATTTATCATGCCAACCTATGCCAAAGGCAACACAATCACCTACACAATCCACTAGCATGAACTTCACACCTTGAAAGGAGAGCGAGGCCAGTCCCAGCAGACCAACGAGCTCTGTAGAAAATATTAAAGGCTTCTTAAATTCTAAGGCAAAGCACCGTATACTGTTGGAAAATGTAGACATAGGTCCATCTAAAGTGGCATATGTGTTACATAGAGTCCCCTTGACTCTAATGCAATACATCATGCAAAAACAGACTAGTGGGTCTCAAAACTCTTGACAGTCATAAATATTTAACAGCAGCACCAACGAGGGTGGAACGCATTTCAGAATACTGGTGCTTGTTGTAACCGTTTCTACAGCACTGAATCACATGCATTTTAAGATGACCAAATCAAACACACTTCATATTGCAGTAAATGATGTACTGCACCGTGGGTGGGAGAGGAGTCAAGCGACAGCCAAGTCCAGAACCCCTTCTCCCTACCTGGGATTCCAAGACCAAACCCATAGCCAGCTGTAGCCCTGTACACCCACAGGATGCTGGAACCCGACACAGAGCGACATAGGGTAGGGAGCCAATTACAGACAGGGAACAACCACCAGGAACAGTAGTGCCAGCTGCCGCTGCAGGAGCATCCCCTTATTTCAGCACAGACACCTCGAAGAGTCAGGTTTTCCCACCTGCACTATTTTACAGCAGCCGCATTCAGCCTGCTGTGGGGGTGGTTCCAGTCCATCCCAGCCAGGTCAGGTGCACTTTGGGAAAAGACAAAAGCGGGGCTGGCTCGGCGTCAGCGACGCCCCGTCCCCTGCAGCCTCATTCCACGCTCGCGCGGCGGCAGCTCACCTTTGCTCTCATCGGGGACAGGAGACCTTCCATTGTGGCGCGCTGCTCCTCATGCCAGTCCGGCCAGGTCCTCGGCGTCAGCCTCGCGCTCCTCGCTCACGTATCCCATAGGAAGTTCACGACGACCATGCCCGCAACAGACCCATGTGTGAATCCCACAGCCCGGCCAACCTGTGCGGCTGGCGCCGGTGCCGAGCAGTGCGCGTGGAGCGGCCCTCCCCCTCCCGCCCGCACTCTCCTTCCTCCCTCCCTCCCTCCCCGCACACGCCGCCTGCAGCTACGTTTGTGCCATTCTCACTGACAAGCGGCTCCTGCCTGACGTAATGCAGCCTCCGCAGGAAAAGCGATCCCCGCCGTGGGGATCGGGTCACCCCAGAGCACGGCCCGGGGAGGGCAGGCAGCAGCTGCAAGGTGTCCTCTTCCTATTGTCTTCGCACCCGCTGCACACATCTGCTCGCCTCACCTTGGCTGCCGTGCACGCCCTGGATGGAGATTAAACCACGGCCCCTCTGGCATTGTTGTGACTGGGCTCCATATGGAAGGCATTGTTCTGTGCCTGGATTTCATTCTGCTGCGAGCTGCGGCTTTGTTAAAAGAAATTATGTGCCCATATATTGATTTACTACAATTCGCAGCTCGACAACAGCCGATAAAAGCCGTTCATGTTCAGTGCCCCGTAGTGTCTGGTAAGATACTCTGTGATTTAATGCTCTAGCTACAAATATCTGTTTGGAACATGAAAACACAGTTTTGAATTCACCACTCATTCTTTCATCTTTCTTAGGCCTCTGAAAGCCGTACCACAGCATCCCTCGCATCCCTTGTATGCGTGCTTGATGCCTACTCCAATAGGCATTTAGAGAACAAGCTTATCTCGAGAGGAGGCGGCACACGTGTAATGAAGGATGGTTGTACCGACCTGGAATGGATATTCTCGTGAACATTATCTGGCTCCTCCAAAACCTAGGACCGTCCCTGTGGTTGAAAATGAGCTTCAGTTTTTTGTTGCAGACTGACTCTCTTTTACTTCTCACTGAGAGCATGCCCACGTCTACTACCATTTACGGCACAATTGCACGAGCTTCTCGGATATAGGTGCAGGGCCAAGATCTCAGCACTGTATTCGTGGATTATTAATTATTTTTGCAGGAATGGGGAATAACGTACAACCTCAGGAACACCGGGTCTACTTTCACTTGTATTTCCCCTTCTGAGGGAAGTTACACACCCAAATCCTCAGGCATTTTCCATCCACTTGGATCTAGAGGTAAATGTGTGGGATGCCTTTTCTCTCACTAAAGTATAGAAATAAGTGATGGATGGGATGCTTGGATTAATCTCAGCCACTGGTAATTATTCTGGACTGCGTTCTTTGCACAGCATCTCACTTCAGTAGGACCCAGCTATATGCAAATCAGTCTTGATCCTGCTCCAATTGGAACAGTCCAGTCTTGACTGGACTGCCAAACCATGTCCTCCCTGAACCAGGAGATTAGCAACCCAGGGCCAGTTTCGACCTAGTTATGGGCTCATCAGCCAGGTCCAGCTTGGTTCCAGTGACACAGTGTACACAGGACCCACATCTGGGTATACTAATCCCACTTAGAGAGGCACACTAAAGTATACAAAAGAGTGATGGATGGAAGGCGTGAATTAATCTTAGCCACTTGTAATTACTCTGGGCCGCATCCCAATCCATCGTTATTTTGCACACCATGTCATCTCAGTTTGGACCCAGCTATAATCAAATCAGTCTTGACCCTGTTCCACTGAGAACAGTCCAGCTGAACGGCAAAGCCAGGTAATCCATGAACCAAAACACAAGCAACCGGTCAGCCATGGTGCGATGGATGGGGGTGCAGTTTGTATTTAACTTCAGCTGGGGGGAGCTTTTTGTACTTCATGGGGTCAGGCACAGCTGCTGCCCTATGTCCCCCTCCCCAATGCCAGTCCATGTCTGGTATTTCTGGGCCAGAAGTCATCGGATCCAGAGTTTAAGGATCTGGTAATTCCTCGCCCTCAAACACTGGGAGACTGATAGATGTGCAGAGCAGTACAGTATCCCATTGGGAACCCACTGGGAAACTATTGATGGGTCCCTTAGAGAGTAATCAAAGACTTGAGGGCCTTCATACTTTGTGCATGAGTCACAATAGTACAATGTTTTTCACCTTATGGATATGGATATAAAACTCTGTAAAATAAATAAAATGACCAATTCAAGAATAGCCAACTTATTCTGAAGATGGTTGGCCCCTTCATAGCTCTGACTCTCTTCTTCTAGAGAGGCCAGCCTTTATCGAGCAGTGTAACATAGTACAATCCTTCCCAGCAGTAGACGTAAGATTTGGAGCTCCCTTCCGCTTCCTGTCAGGATCACCACGCCCTATCCTAAGTTAAAAAAATAAGTGAAAATTCTTCTGCTTCAAAGCCACCTTCAGTTCTGATAACATACAGTTTATCTTTGTGTCCTATGGACTCTTACCCTTTTTTAAGAATAGATTTTACTTGGCAACATTGCTGCCTGCCATACCTACTATTGCTAATCACTTAAATTATACATACATTGGGCTTTGGCTCCACTCAGAGGAGTAGGTCTCTCTCATCTCATGCTGCCAATAGTTTAGTGTATTATTCCACCTCCTATGGCATTCGTGCATTTCAATGCAGGAGGGACTCATTTTCATCTCAAAGTGCACTGAAACATCACACGTTAAATTAATTATATCATATTTTCCTTGCATACAAATTGTCTTCCTTCTTCCTTTAGTAAGACTTGTGATCTTCATTTTTTTTTCTACTGTAGGAGGCTGGCTTAGTATATGGTGCACACTTATTTAAGTGAAGCACCTTGCACTAATCCAGGCAACCCTTATGGTGATTTTACTGGTCTTTGATAACCTTTTGAAAGCTCCCAAAGTGGTAGCTTTGGATCACAGCCTTCAGGCTAATCTTGAAGGAATGCTAAGCACCTTGTTTAACAAGTTTTAATCATTTAATGTAGGTTAAATGAAAAAGAACCACAGAGTGTATTTATAAAAATATGTCTATTTATTAAACAACACTCACTAACACATTGATATATCTCCTACCCGGAGATATAAATACAAATACACAATAATACTTCAATTACAATAAGGTAAGTAGCACAAAATACAGTGGTCTCCAGGGGGAGACAAAACCATATACTAATAAAATGGAATGCGAACTTCGACCGAAGTTGGAACTTGCACCAGGAAACTCAGAGGAGCTGGCGACACAAGGAACCACCCAAGGTAAGTACCCAGGAACTCCACAGTGGAAATGCAGCCACATGCCCAATAGAGGTCAACGGGGAAGTCGTGGTTGCAGTTATGAAGAAGAAAGACCCCTCCCAGTGGACCCTGAAGATACCCCAACCCTTCCCAGTGGACTCTGAAGATACCCCATGGAAGACAGAAGGTTGGAGTCTACCCACCTGTGGATACCCCAGGAACCAGTATATCTACTTAGGTGCGAAGTGACGCTGCAAACCGCCGTAGACCACAATGGAGGACTTCAGGAAAGATGCTGCTGGAAAAGACTGTGCAAGAGTCCGGTGGAATCGAAGGGTGGATTCTTGAAATGAAGAACCTGTAAGCAGAGGGGACAGTGTCTATGCCACATGGGGGTGACCAGGAGGCACAGAAGAGGAATCCCCATCGATGACGGGCAGTTCAGAAGAGTTGACAGTGAACTTGTCGCTGCAGTTGTGAGGACAAGGCAATGGAGCTGTGCACGACCTGTCCAACGTCGAAGTCGAGAAACAGGGGGTTGGTGTCTTCAGGGAGCACCAACAAACCTTGACTGCTGCAACAGGCGTGGAACGCGAAGAAGGAGCAACGTTGGGACTAGCAAGGTCCAAGGGACTCACCACAAGCAGGGGAGTCACAGCAGGCACTGAGCAAGTAGGGGAGCCCACTGGAGCAGAAGAAGACCCTCAATATGACCCACAGGCAGAAAGCACAGGAGTCATAAGAGGGCACCCTCACACTTATAACTAAGCCCCCTGACTTCAGGACCGAAAGATGTGCCAGAGGGGTAACTTATACGTTTTAAGTGTAGTGACCTCAGATATAAGGAAATTTATATTTGTTGTGAGAGGTGCTAGCACAACCTACACAGGCTGCAATGGCAAGCCTGTAGTCCCAGTTTGAGTGGTCTTTCATGGGTGGCACAATACATGCAGACAATGGGAGACCTCTGGTGTACCTATGCCCTAGGTACCTTAGTACCATATACTAGGGACTTATAAGGGTACACCTGTATGCAATTGTGAATGTACACCAGTATTGAAAATAGTCAATTTAGGGAGGAAGCACAGTGACTCGTTTCCTGGCTAGCAGGATCCTAGTCAGACTAGTCAATAACCCACTGACACCAGCAAAAAGTGGGGGTAACCATGAAAGCAGACCCTACTTTCCTACATCCACCCCGAGGCAGCTTTAGATCTTTGTTTTGCAAAATACTTATTGAGTACAATACCAGTACTCCCATTGTATTTTGGGTCAGCCCATTGTTTATGATTAATTGGCTTTCTTGTTAATCTTATTTGCTTGCTTTATATTTAATAGTTTTCCTTCCTTTCCGTGTGTTTGTCCCTCCCTTTAGCATAGCTTTTTTACCACCCATGTGATTGGATGACGTGTATTCTTCCATCACTTGCATCCAGAGAACATCTGTGTTGCTCTCTCACCCCCAACTCATCTGTTACTTTCCTCAACTCTCCCCACCCAGCTTTTTGTATAACACCCATGAGCTTCCATTGCTCTCCCAAACCTCCCCATCCTGTTTTTATTATCTCATGTTTTTAAAACTTTGTACGAGAGCTCAGCAGCTTCAGTTTGCTGCTAGGCTGCTCCATTCACTAAATATGCTTTCTTAGATTTTAATTGTTTTTTTATTTACTGCTCCAAGATAGTTGGCCGCCATCTTGGAAGGGTAGATTAAGAGAAAAGCAGAGTGGCCGCCGTATCATGATGTGTGCACCTGCAAGCATAGTTACACATTAGTGTGCATGTATCATCTATGGTGGATACAGTTTTTAGGTTTGTTTTTCGAATGATGTTCAGCAATGGTAAAGCCAAAAGGTCGTCTAATTCTTTTCAAAAGGGAGACCTATTGGTGGCCTTGTCAATGCCTTTTCTTATTTCTTCTCTACTTCTTACTACTGTTTTTAAACTGCTATTTTCCTCCCCACCAATGAGCTCCATTTGTTCAATTTTTGAATTCTATGGTATTTGGACGAATAGTCTCTGTAAAGAGTTCTGATGCCTATTTGACTGTGGACACACTATATAAAAGTGCAAATAAGAATATGGATATTTTTGTTTTATTCGTGCCTAATGTGTGCTATAAATGCATACATCATACACTTGTAAGGGTGACTAAAAGTGGATGTACCTAGGCTGCGACAGAGGAAAAAGCCAAGAACAAGCAATATGCAAGTATTGCATACACCAGCAAAGCAGTAACTTTTTGAGTGATATGTGTAGGGGGCAGTGGCATGCCAAGAAAAAAAATGCTTCACAAAATAATAAATACACTATTATTGGAATGATAGCACTTTCTCTGCAGTCCAGGGTTAGGTAAGGTGATGAAAAGGTGATGAAAATGAACAGTTACTGAAGGTAACACACATAATGCATGTAACTAAGTCATTGCATGTTTTACTCCTTAGAGTTCCTCTTACACTGTGCCATTGAATTGAACTTTGAGACACTGGTGATGCAGCACTACATAAAATATTCCAATAATTGAATGCACCACCTAAAATCCTGGCACGTTTTCACCAGTTTGTGTGCCAACACGGGCGACAAGAGAATTATCATTTAGCCAATCTTAACCACAGAGAATTTTGACATTAAAAGTGGCTGCAGTAAATCAGTTAATAATTCAGTTTGTTCATTGTCTCTGCACTTAATGTGTGTCTTTCTTGTGGGGTGGGGAGCAAGGGAGCCTTCACTGGAGCCACGTTGTAGTGCAGTGTTAATGCTTTACAGCACGTTGAAGTACAGAGCACTGCAGCCATGCATTACCAGATTGATATAGGGCTATTTTGAGGAGCCATGGTAATGTCCACTGCACTGCAGCCATGTCTAAGAAAAGTGCGGTGGAGCCACTTAGCAGAACAATGTAATGGTTCTAATTTCAGTGCGATGGAGCCAGTTTGTAGTTCAGGCAATGCAGTCATGTCGACTAGTGGTAGAGGAGCCAACAAATTAACAGAGAGAGCTGAGCCTGGCTCGGATCTTAGAGCCTGTGCACAAGCCGAGCCCTAAAAATATTTGCTATTCAAATTATACAATAAACAACAAGTTGAACTAATGATAACATTTCTATAAAATGTTAAAAAAATATTTCTTTAACTTGGAAGCTTTGACATTAATAAGGCACATTAAAACACTGCACTGAGAAGAAATTATTAAAAGTCATAGTTTTGTTCAACTGGTAGTCTAAGCTCACAGATTTGAAAGTGCTTTCCTATGTGATAATTCAGAAAAAGAGTTTTGGTTAAATATAACATTTGTCTAAGATCACTCAATTTAAGTGAGGAAGCTGAGATTTATCCACATATTCTGGTTTCACTTTGTACAAATCAGCGGGAAATGCATATCTATTTGTCTTTCCTTATGTTAAGGCTTTATTTTTACCTCTTAGTTCATTTTTCTACAGTTTTTAAACACAGCATAAACTCAACTCGGCGGCCAAGTGCTTTATATGAGCACCAGTTACGTTACACCAGGTCAAATGCATTGTTTATAGACATGAGTAGATTAAGTGATTTGTCCGGAATCACAGGATGTTGATTCGACACAAAGACTCGAACCTGGATCCCCGCTTCTATACAGGACCGGACTGGACGTGGCGGGCACCGGACAATCCCCCGGTGCGCCGCACGGGTGGGGGCCGGTTTTGGGCCCCTGGGGGCCGTTTTTGTTACAGGGCCGTCGGCCAAGCACTTTTCCAGGGCCGGCTTTGGTTCCCAGTCCGGCCCTGCTCCTATAGTCTTCAGCTCTAAGCGCAATGCCAGAGTCTGAATAGAGGGAGGGAGGCAGGCAGAAACTACATGAAAGCTTGGCTCGTTATGGGCTTGAGGTTCTAACAGGACATGGAGCTGAGCCAGAGCCAGGCTTCAGGCTCAAACCCGGCTCGAACTTTCAGTGGCTCGCCCACCTCTAACATCGACATATTGTTTGTTCAACCCTTGCCCACCGCACTGAAGTGGAACCGTGTTGAAGAACAGCGCAGCACAGACATGTCAAAGCACAGTTTAGTGTAAGCATCCTGAATTTCAGTGCAGTGGAATCATGTCTGAGTACAATGAAGTGAATTCATGTTGACCTGAATGCAATGAAGACATGCTGAAGTATAATTGGTGAAGACATCTTGAACTAATGACGCACAGCGTTTTAGAACTATGCTGTAATACACTGTAATGAAGATGTATTGAAGTCTTGTGTAATAAAGCCATGTCGAAGTGCAGTGTAATGAAGACTTGTTCAAGTACAGTGTAGTGGAGCTATGTTGAAGTAGCACAGTGGAGCTACATTGAAGATTAGTGTAATGAAGATATGTTGAAGTACAGCGCAATGGTGACCAGGCTGAATTGCAGTGTCATGAAAACATGTTCAAATACAGCGTAGTGGAGCTATGTTGAAGTACAGGTTATTGGAGAAATGGTGAAGGATAGCGAAGTGGAGCCATATTGAGGCATAGTGTAATAAAATGTATTGAAGTGCAGTGCCATGGTGTTATGATGAAGTGCTGTGTAATGAAGACATGGTGAAGTACAGTGCAGCAGAGCGATGCTGATGCATAGTGGAGAATTGTTGCAGCGCAGGGTAATAAAAACATTTTTAAGTGCAGTGCACTGAGGAGATGTTGAAATACTGGGCAGTGAACGATGTTGAATTACAGTGTAATGAAGACATGATGACGTGCAGCGCAGAGAAGCCATGCTGAAATAAAGTGTAGTGGCGCCATCTTGGTGTATTCTGAAATGCAGCATAGTGGAGCCATGAGGATGAACCGCAGAGCGGAGCCATGCAGAAATACAGTGCAGTGGCACCATGTTGATGTACAGGTGGTAATGAAGAGATCTTAAAGTAAGGCGTAGTACAGCTATGTTGTAGTGCAGTGTAATGAAGACATGGTGACATAAAGCGCAGTGAAGCCATGTTGATCTACAGTATAGCAGAGCCATGTTAATGTATAATAGCTGCTTTAAAGTACAGCGCAGTGAGCCTTGTTAGAGGTGCTATGAACTCAACCAACAAGCAGTTGCTGAAAGTGGTCGAAGAGGGTAGAGGAACGGGGAAAGGATGTTCCCAAGTCTTTCAATTTGATCAAAACAGTTCTCATATTTGTTCGTTAAAATAACAACCATCCCTGACTGGTTTAGTTGCTGCGGGTTGAAAGGGGAGTAAAAGGGCTGCTGTACTGTGAAGGATAGAAGGGAGAGGCAGCTAAAGGAGAAACAAGCCTTCTCCCCTGGGTCCTTGCTCCTGAAAGAAATGAAAATGCGCGCAATTAGTTCATCAGAGGCTGCTTGGGAGCCAGAATAGGCATTAATTGATAGAATCTGGAATTCATTGGAAACCTATAAGAAGATTAGCAATAGGTCCAGTCAGTGTATTACTAAAAATAATATTTGAAAGCACTGTAAGTATATAAACACACTGTGCAATTTTGCAACAGCCTAGTTATGCTGTGTTTGTTTTTTTGTTTTTTGTTTTTAAATCAAATGACTTACATAATCACAGTGCTTTCTGTCAAGGGTTGGACATTTGTTAGCACTACAACTATACATCACTATTTGCCCAGTGCACTGAACAGAATTAATATCAGTGACCGGCTGGTTACACCTACAAACATCTGAAGTGATTGCATTAACCCACCGAGCTTTCCTACCAGGGAAATGGTTTTGCCACATATACATTTAATTTCCATGTATTTTTGATTTAAGATTATTTTGTTCTTATTATGTACGTCTGCATACTTCGCACTTCGACCGCTGGAGAAGGAGGCCCCAAACAAGGTCATTGGATCCGAGCTTTGTGTAGGCCTCAGGTCTCGAGGAGAGACCTGCGATAATGACACATCATGTGCCCAAAATCAAGAATTTCGTTTCCAAGCCCCAGTAACCGAGCAGGATGTGTGCCTGTTCCGGGTGCCTTC
Source organism: Triturus cristatus (assembly GCF_964204655.1). Lineage (NCBI taxonomy): Eukaryota > Metazoa > Chordata > Amphibia > Caudata > Salamandridae > Triturus > Triturus cristatus. Next base: position 595,450,342 of record NC_140585.1, on the reverse strand, counting down.
AGGCTGCCGTCTCTGCAGCTCGCCTAGTAATTGCCTGTTGTTTGCTCCTGCCGTACACCGGGGAGGGCCTCTGCCAAGCCATTAATATTACTTTCCAAACAATTAAATTCTTCTTAACAGTTTGAGAGAATGCGCTTCTCATTAAGCTGAATAATTGGAATATTGCGTAAATCAAGGCCGTTTCTAGCTCTCGAGATGGGCCGAGCGGTGACGGGCACAGGACGTTTCCTGCTTACGCATCACTTCTATCTGCAGCGGCAGCCGCGCGCGTTGCACGTACACTGCGGCGCTGCATGCACGTTCAAAACGGTGCTGTCCAAATGCCATACAGGGCTGCGATGGCGGTCTCCTATTTCAAAAGCAATATTTCAGTGATTATAATGTATAATGATGCTGTGCTCTTCTGTACAGTATGAACCAGATCACATTTCACAGTGCAGAAGCCATGACCTGCAGGCATGGGCGGGGAAGGTGCAAGAACCCATGACCTCTTGAGATATGGGGGAGGAGGGGGGCGAGGGGGTAAGCGCTGCGACCTGCTCGCCTACAAGCGGAGCTGTAGGAAGGACCAGCTTTGATCTGCTTGTTAGAGCCATCAGAATGATTTATTCTAGTCTGTGACCTAGAAAAGATCCGAATGCACCCTTCGCCTGGTTGTAAAGGGCTGAACAGAGGTAGGACCTGCGAGCTATGTTAAGCGCTCTACATAGCACACGTTCACTTAGGGCTAAGTGTTGGCTGATGGTCACGTGAGACCAGGGGCCCATTTATTTATACCCTCGGAATGAACCCGGTCACGAGGGGTGGTGCATCGCTACAAGTATTGTAGCGGCCGGTTGGCACTCCGCATCCCTCCTTTCCTTTAATTTACAGGATGGACAGAACCGTGAAAAGAAAGAGGAAAGGTAGAGCAGAACAAAAGTAATAATACAAAAAGAATCATGGTGTTGCGGTCTGGGAACCGAAACCGGCCCTGGCTAACTGCTGGCCGGCCCCCAGGAGGGGGTATGGAGGTCCGGCCGAGCTGTATGCTGCGGCCTGTTACGGCCGATTTTGTTACAGGGGGCCGATATTGAATATCGGCCTCCGGTAACAAAATGGCCCCCAGAGGGCCCTAAACCGGCCCCCACCTTAGCGGCCCACCGGGGAAATGCCCGTTGCCCGCTACAGCCAGTCCGGTCCTGGTTGCAGTCTCTGACCAGACTTCGCATGTGCTCGGCGCTTCAACATACCAAGAGGCCCATTAGTATGTTGGGCGGATCGCCACCGCCCGCATGGCGGTGGCGATCCGCCCGATATTTTCTCCCGCCCGCCTGCCAATTCCCCCCCGCCATATTACTATGGTGGGGGGACCCCGGCGGACGGAAAGACCGTACGCCAGTTTTCCGCCGGTAGGCAATCCGCCCGATTGCCTAACGGGCGGAAAAGCTGTTGATATGGTGGCGGTGTCTGTTAGACACCGCCATCCATATCAGGATGCATGCGGGGATTTGCCTTTCCGTGGCGGCGTTGGGCATGCGGTCTTTCACATTGGTGCGTGGGGGGTCCACATGGGGGTACCTATGGTACCCCCCTGCCTTTGCATGTACAACGCGGCAGGCACCACGCGGTACCTGTCACGTTGTTCATGCAAATGCACAACTTGCATTTTTGGCATTGCGGCAGGCGGTGCTTTCTGGACCGCCCGCCGCAATGTTAAAAATGCATGATGTGCCCGCCAGTGTGGCGGGCACATCCTAATTGTATCTGCGGGACCGCCGCATGCATTGCGGGCGGTCCCATTTCCTGGGGCTATGGCGGGCTGACTTTGCTAATGGTGCCCATAGTCTAACTTCTGGCTGGGTGCCGGGTTGGGTCGGAGCAGATACCACTGGCTTCTGGAGAGCCTTTCTCTAGTGCCGACTGCAGTGTTTTCCGAATCACTGACAGAATATCGAAGGTCAGAATATCGACCTACAGGAATATTGACGCAAGAGTATCAAAGTCAAGAATATCGACATTCTATCTACATTATGGTAAGTAAAAAATATTTTAAAAAAATATCGATGTCAAAAATATCGTTGTTAAAAATATCGTTTTTTATTTAAGTTAAAAAAATAATGTCAAATAAAGTAAATAATACACGTAATTAAAATAAACATAGTTAAACATATTTTAAAATGGTAAAAAATTATAAGTAATATATATATAATGTAAAAATTAATTAAACATGTAAGATATAATATATATACTTATTATTTTAATAATAATGTTAATAACTTATAAATTGTTAAACTATATCTTATCAATTATAAATACATCTATACACATAAAACATTAATATAAGTAAAAATTAAATAAATATATATAACAAATTAAAAAAATAAAATTATTTTTAATCTTTGTAAAATTAATTATATACTACACTAACTAAAATAATACAAAAAATATTAGATAGCGGAGGGAATAAAATTACTATCTCAACTCCAAACAGTGCAACAGTAGGGAAAGTGTTCGATAGAGTAGGGGTAACAATTACTATTCCCACTCCAGGGAGTGCAACAGTAGGGAAAGCGTTGGATAGCGTAGGGGTAAAAATTACTATTCCACTCCAGTGAGTGCAACAGTAGGGAAAGTGTTGGATAGCGCAGGGGTAAAAATTACTATTCCGACTCCTGTGAGTGCAACAGAAGGGAAAGTATTGGATAGCGTAGGGGTAAAAATGACTATTCCCACTCCAGTGAGTGCAACAGTAGGGAAAGTGTTGCATAGCGTAGGGGTTGAAATCACTATTCCAACTCCAGTGAGTGTAACAGTGTGGAAAATGTAGGATAGCGTAGGGGTTAAATTAATATATTTATTAATTAACTTTTTGTAAAATAAATAACGTTATTAAGCAACAAAAAAATTAATAATAAATACCAATAAAATTAAATTAATATTTAGTTAAATACCATTAAATTACTTCCCACTCTATTCCCCCATAAACACACAACCCGCTACACATAAAAAATAACACAATTAATGTAATTATCAATGAATCAATTAATAAAAATTAATAACCAATGAAAAATTAACTAACAATAAATGAATAATCAATAGCAATTAAGAAAAAATAATAATTAGTTAATTATAATAAATTACTTCCCACCCTATTCCCCTATAAATCCACAACCCGCTACACATAAAAAATAACACAAGTAATGTAATGATCAATTAATCAATTAATAAAAATTAATTACCAATTAATAATACATTAATTATAAATTAATTAACAATAACAATAACAAAAAATAATAAATTAATTATAATTAGCAAAATAAAAAATGTATCAATTAATAAAAATGAATGACCAATTAATAATTAATTAACAATACATTAATAATCAATGACAATAAATAAAAACATATTAAGTAATTAATTATAATTAAATTACTTCCTGCCCTATTCCCCTATAAACCCACAACCCACTCTGATACTAAAACGCAAAATTTATTTAATAATAAATTACTAATTTCTAAACATTTGGGGGCCGATTCCGATCTGTTAAAAAAAAATTACCGTACGACTCGTATCCGTATTTTTTTACTTCCGAATCGTACAAGTCCCGTACAAACGGCCAAGTACGATTCGTACGTGAAAAATACATACGAATAGCGTCGGGAAAAGTGTACGAGAGGGAGCCGGACATTTTTACGTGCAAATCGTAAAACAGAAGTCCGAGCGCACAAGTACGATCCGTACCGCCTGTCCGAATAAACTACCGTATGTAAAAGGCCCCGTACTGAGCGAACGTTGTAGCACACATGTACACAGGTAAACTTGTGCCCGGATACGAGTCGTACAGCTCCCCCTCCCCCGCATATGTCAGCACCGTACCCCCGTATGTCAGCACCGTACCCCCCCTCCGCAACGTACCCCAGCACCGTACCCCAGCCCCGCACCTGTACGCGCCGCACCCAAGGCCCGTCTCCCAGCCCCGCACCTGTACGCACCGTACCCCAGGCCTGTACCCCAGCCCCCCACCTGTACGTGCCGCACCCCAGGCACGTACCCCAGCCCTGTACCTGTACGCACCGTACCCCAGGAGCATAGTGCCTGTACGCGCCGCACCCCAGGCCCGTACCCCAGCCCCGTACCTGTACCCACGTACACCAACACCGTACCCCAGCCCGCACCTGTATGCGCCGTACCCCAACACCGTACCCCAGCCCCGTACCTGTACGCGCCTTACCCCAACACCATACCCCAGCCCCCACCTGTACGTGCCGCACCCCAGGCCCATACCCCAGCCCTGTACCTGTACCCACCGTACACCAACACCGAACCCCAGCCCCGCAGCTGAACGTGTCGTACCCCAACACCGTACCCCAGCCCCGTATCTGTATGCACCGTACCCCAACACCGTACCCCAGCCCCCCACCTGTACGCGCCGCACCCCAGGCCCGTACCCCAGCCCCGCACCTGTACTCACTGTACACCAACACCGTACCCCAGCCCGCACCTGTACGCACCGTACCCCAGGACCGTAGCGCCTGTACGCGCCGCACCCCAGGCCCGTACCCCAGCCCCCCACCTGTACGTGCCGCACCCCAGGCCCCTATCCCAGCCCCGTACCTGTACGCACTGTACCCCAACACCGTACCCCAGCCCCGCACCTGTACGCACCGTACCCCAACACCGTACCCCAGCCCCCCACCTGTACGCGCCGCACCCCAGGACCATACCCCAGCCCCGTACCTGTACGCACCGTACCCCAACACCGTACCCCAGCACCCCCACCCAGCATCGTGTATGTACGGACCTTACCTACGCGAAAAATACTCGTACAGAACCAGGACACTGTAAAACAGCACAAGGAGGGTCAATTCGACTCGCACAACACCACAAAACACGTCTACATGACAAAATACATCTCAATGACTGACCTGGCACATCCAAACAGGCAAACAGAGGCCCTAAATCACAACCACCTCTTATAACACACCCACCACAAATTCAAACCCAGCCACACCCACAAATGGACCAATAAAAAGGGCCCACACACACAACCCATGAGCCTTTGCAACAGACCCACTGCTGCCAGACCCCACAGACAAACAACTGCACCTTACTCACACCTTAACTACACCTTAACTTACACACCTTCACACAACCTCCTTCACAAACACCCCCTCTTCACTTTCACACACACACCGTCACATTCACACCCACACACCCACAACCATCCACACCCACACCCCACACCATGCCCACAGACAAGAATCCAAAGTTCACAAGGGTGGAGCTGGACCTCCTTGTCAACGAAGTAATCAGTCGAGCCACAGCTGTTTGGAACATTGGTCAGACAGACCAGCATAGCCCAAAAAACTAGCCTGTGGCAGAGGATCGTCGATAAGGTGAATGCTGTTGCGCCCATCCGAAGGACCAGGCATGAATGCCAAGCCAGGTGGTACGATCTGCGCAGGGCAGTCAAGCGGAAAATGAATGAGGAATACGCCCAGAGCAACATCACTGGAGGTGGGCTGCCCCGCAGACCCGTACATTACCATCCCTGGGAGGAGAAGGTGATGGCCCTGCTTCCGCCGGTGGGAGTACACGGAGTCGAAGGAGTTTGAGAGCCTGGTGAGTACACAAACTACTTACGTAACATGGGGGCTATGGCATCCACACCCCAAATACCCTAAATGCACGCAACTAGCCCCAAGCCCTCACCGGTCACAACCACACTCAAAATCACGCTCATGCCACTAACATGTCCATGCCCCATTCACTAAGCAAGGCCATGCCATGTCCCAGGCTACACAAATCACAAACGCAAGACTGGATGTCTGGGATGCTGGGAGGGTGGGCCTCACAAAACACATTGTGACACTCAGAAGCAGACACCAATGCCCTCAGCCCATATGGCCTAGGTACACACCCATGCACCATGCCCAAGGCACAGGGACTGGCAAAGTACTGACAAGGTAGCTGACACTTGCCCCCGCTGTATGCAGCACAAGGCCCTCCTGTGACCACTGTACACTCAAACACCAACTCCACTAGATCAGACATCTAGCACAGGAACTCACACTCACTGTCATGCCAGCATGCACCATGAGGGGACAGACACATCACCTGGGAGACCCAATGACAAATCACACTACACACAACAGCAGGCCCGGTCACAACCCCCCCCCCCTTACACAAGCACACACCCCTGGGGCAAGCAACGGATTCATCCACTATCACAATGGACATGTGACACAACAATATCAATCCATAGCCAAATAAGCATTCTAGCCACAATTCTACAGGTCAAACACTCAGGAGAACATATCAATCTGTCCCCCGCAACATACCCATCCACAAGTGGACATTGAGAGGAATGTTAGGCACATCCAACTACCTGGAGGAACTGTGCCAACTTGAACATGTCTGAAACATGGATGTCGCATGAAACAGCATTGACATTGTCTCTCTCTCACACACAGGGCAATGTCATGGATCTCCCCCCAACAATGGGGGGAAGAATCACAGTCCCAGGCTCGGCGTGAAGATGATCCCACCGGCAGCGACGACTCTCACCACTCCGTGGATGACCCCGACCAACCTGGCCCCTCTGGTGCCCAAGCCCCTGGAGCACCTGCATCAGGTATATCTGTGCCAACCACCACCCCAATTCCTGCCACATCCCAGGAGACACCCAGGAGCCCTGCTCGCACTGAACAACACAGCCAGTCTGACCAGGAGGGACAAGGTTCTCCGGGCACCCAGGAGGAGGCAGGCAACCCCGCAAATGCCATCCCTCAGGGGTCCCGTAGACCCGATGTGCCCACAATGGCAGGCCAGGCTCGTGTGGGTAGGGGTGGTGGGAGTGGAGGCAGGCGGAGGTGCGAACCTGACCAGCCAGCTGAGGGAACCGGTATGTCACACATACGCCACATCCTGGACACATACCGGCGTGACACCAGGGGCATCAGCCAGGTAGTGGGGAGCCTCACAGAGATGAAGGGGACCCTCGACGAGATGAAGAACCTGCAGGCCGAGCAACACGCCAGTCAACAACAACACCAAGGATGGATGGAGGCAAGACTGGGTGAGCTCCTGGCGGTGCAAAGGGACATAAGCCATTCACTCCGTCGGATCTCCGACAACATGGGCAACCCTCCCCGTGACACCAGGCGCAGACCAGCACCAGCCACAGGGAGGGAGGAGGAGGAGGAGGATTCGTCCGACGGAGCGTCCCAAACATCGTCAAGGCCTGCATCTGAGGGTCCCCGGAGGAAGGTGGGTCGTCCACGGAAAATACCGTGATAGGCAGCGGACCATCCACATCTCCCAGGTCACCTGGCCTGGCACCTGGCCCTCTGGCGCAACAGCAGCACCACATCCAATGACATTCTCTGCCACATGGACTTGCTGGTCACAGTCTGACCAATGATGACCAACACTGTGGTCTGGACTCTGATGACTTCTAATGCCAAGGATACCATCTCCCCCTGTGAACTTTGGATTCCATGCACCCGGTAGAGCACCTCATTTCATCTACCAAAACACGTACCCCACTGCAAATAAAAATAATTATTTGGTATCATGAGATGTTGCAGTCATTTTGCATTAGTCCACAACATATGTGTGTGTAAATGTCAAACTATGCCTGAGTGTTGAACTAACTCCACCCATCCATACCCTTGGATCTGAGTCTGATACAGGACACACATGGGTCACAATGTGTCATTCAATGCAGACATGGAGCACAATACTCACCTGTGATGGCCTCAAGCTGCTGAGGGGCGGCTTGCAATACTGTGCGGACAGACCTATTTGGAAGAGTATCATTAAGGCGTAGAGGTCATGCCTCATTTGGAGGATCCCGGGGAGGGAGTCCCAGGTATCTGTTCCCAGGTGGGAGAACTATGTCCTGCATGCTGGAGTACGGTGGATGTGAAGAATGGTGGCCAGGTCAAGGTCGGATGCACGGAGATGGCACAACGGGGTCTCGGATGACAGTGGTACAAGGTTGGGTTTGGGTCGGGGTTGTGGCCTGCCTCCTGAGTGTGGGTGGGGAGTCTGAAGGTCATCCTCAAGCACACAGTGATCCATTGCAGCTATCTCTGCTGGACGGTGATGTGACTGGGGCGCGGGATGTTGAAGCTGAGGTGTGCAGATGCACCCTGGATGTGTACTAGTTTCCAGGGAGTGTGGCTGTACTAGCTAGAGGGCAGGGCAGTATTTGACACGGATGTTGTCGTGGACCTGGAGGATGGTCTGTCTTTCCTTGGAGTGGATCTATCTGTGGATCATGTGTATCATGCAGAGGGTGTTGCAGCCTGAGGTACAGATGCTGGTGATTACCATGGCAAATGTGAGCGAGCAATACATGATGCACACCATCTTGTGTGCGTGCCCACTGGGTGCCTGTGCAGGGCTCTTGCGGGTGGGACACAAGCAGTTGACCCAGCTGTAAGGGGACAATCGGCAGATGATTACCTCAGTCCTGTACAAGTCCAGCCTCAGGTGGCTGATGTTCAGCCATCCATCAATGGATCTCATACATTCTTGATTATTTGAACTGGCAATGTCGGCGTCTTTGGTGAGGGTGAGGAGCACCTGGCTGTCAATGGCATATGAGCTGATGATGAGGTGCTGTGAGCATGTGATGGTGGTGAGGGGGGTCCTGGACACATTGTAGATTTACACGCTGAGAGATGATACCTGGGCCATGTGCCAGATGACGACACCATACTACATGCAGAAGCCTTGACTCCCACGCACATGGCCTTGCTGGGGTACAGAGCCTGTGGGGAGTAGGAGGGACATGACTTGGTTGGTGTAACAGGGCCTGGAAGGCGTGGCAGCACTGTGTAGGTAGTCGGAGTTGCACACTCATCATGCAAAGGTGTTGTGTGTGCGCTTAGTGTCTGCCTGAGAGCAGCCGGTAGATATGCGGATGGACATTGCATGGAGGGTGGCTGCAACATCAGACTGTAGTGTGATGTGGGTCATGCAAGGACATGAGGGTCGTGCAATGTGCACGTTGCATGTGCAGACGGTCCAGCCTTTGGCACCGCGTGGCCGCAACAGTGGCACAGACAAGCTGATGCCAGCCAAATGAATGGGTGGAGGGAGGAAGGGAGGAGCATCTTTGAGGCGTGTGTGTTGCCACATCCGGAAACTCTGTGTGCCCTTGCTGCAGGGGCTGCAGCAGCAGGTGGCATGTCCTGGAAAATATGCCACAAGTTGCACACAAAGATAAGGATGTCAGAAAGTCCAACTGCAACAGGTGTATGTAAAGGAAGGAGTGTCCGGTTTTCAATGTCACACCCAGAGACAAAGGATGCACAATCACCAAAGAAGACTGACACCGGATCATGAAACTGAAGGCCGAGCTGCGCACAGAAAACACACACTCAGCAGATATTGAGGGCCCGTTGTGGGGACCAACATGGCCAAATACATACACAACCATGAACTTCATGCACAAGAGAGATTCAAATCCATGGAGAACACCATGCATGTTGCTCATCTACACATAGACTCATATGCACAATCTTTGACAACTATGCCAGAGATGCCGCATGCACAGTGGCAAGAGACCTGCATTGGCAGAGATGAGGCTCCTTGGAGGCTGAGGAACACCTTTATTACTCAGGCCAACAGTAAGGGGAATGCATCAATATGAACAGACTCACAGGTCATTTGGCTGAACATGTGGGACCTAGACTGGACACCCCCTTCACACCACAGATGCTGTAAATCCATTGAACTGACACACAAGTGAAAGGGGGGAGCCAAACAACCCCTGCTGCACACGGAGAGGCTGCAATTCCCCATTGAGCCTCTTATGGGGATGTCCCACAGTATGTCCACCCGTGGCCCCCCGGATGTTTCAGAGGGATGTTTCACACACATTGATGCCTTCCTCACAATCCACAATCCCATTACAGATGACTGCCACGTAGGGTGACTATCAAGTCATGGGAGTCATGCTACATGTCAGGTGCTCCATGGTGAGTCGACATGTATGCATAGTAACAAAACATGCACAGGAGCAGTGCCCACACATTCCAAACAACTACCACACCCAAAATGCCTTGTTGCAATACTACCCAAAGGAGAATTTTCACCATGTCCGTGCATGTAACGCTGATTCAGCACACGTTGCAATACTCATGAGGAATAGCAGGAGCCCAACGATGCCACGAGCAGACAGCATGCGCAAATACCTGGGGATGACAGACACACAAGAAGTCACTGAAAAGATACTCAACTGCATGCATGGTCAGTGACTCTACAGGAATAAGTTTGTCACCATGCTAGTTTTAAATTTACTGTCTCATCCACAATGTGTGGAATCACATCATCACTCGAGTGCCACATCAGAACACACCTCTAAGTAACTTAGCATATAGTCAGCTGGACACACACATCGCAACACATGCCACACAAGGCTAAAAGCGTGCACACTCAGACCCAGGGACTCACCATTATGATAAGAAGTTGTGTATGACCTGACTCCGGATGTCCTCCTCCTCATCCTCCTCCTCCTCACTTGCCTCGTGACCAAGCCCTTCATCCTCCACGGGTGGATGTTCCTGCTCATCCGGATCCAGGATGAGTGGCACAGCTTTTTCCACTGCCATGTTGTGCAGCATGCAGCACACGAGGAAGATTTTGCAGACCTTGACCGGTGCATATGGGAGGGATCCGCCTGTCTTATGAAGGCACCGGAATCTGCTCTTCAGGAGGCCAAACGTCCTCTCAATCACTCGCCTGGTCTGCCCATGGGTGTTGTTGTAACGGTGATCTGCAGTTGTTCTGGGGTTGCGGAGAGGCGTCATCAGCCATGGCATGTTGGGATAGCCAGAGTCCCCTACATGGAAACATCATGTACAGAAGTGGGTCAGGAGATGCTGTAAGATACAAAGATACCGCTAAATACAGGACAAACAGAGTATACCCACCAACAAGACATGCTTGTTAGTTGTGCAGCCCCAGCATAATATCTGGCACCCTGCTACGCCTCATGATGTAGACATCGTGTGCTGACGCTGGAAAACGTGCACTGACATGGGAAATCAGCATGTTAGCAAGACACACCACAAGGGCATTAATGGAGTGATAATGTTTTCGGCTTCGATAGGCTACCTCCTGTGCCTGTGGTGGCACCAAAGCCACATGTGTCCCATCAATGGACCCAATGACATGGGGCACCCCTCCCAGGGCATAGAACTCACCCTTGACACCCGTCAACTGCTCACAAGTCGGAAAATGGATGAATTCCTCCAGGTGCTCCAACATGCCTTCTAAAACATCATGCAGGACACGGCTGAACATGGTCAGGGACATGCCACCCACATCAGCTATGGTGAATTGAAAAGTACCTGTGGCAAAAAAATGTAGGGCTGCCATCACCTTCATCTTGGGGGTCAGCGCAGTAGGATAACTGTGTCGCGGTTGGAGGTGTGGTGCCAGCCTGTTTGTCAGGTCCTCAATTAACTGTTGGGTGAATCTGTAACGGCGTATGCAGTCACGTTCCCTCATGGCACCCAAGTCTGGCATTGGTCGGGGGAGAGGCGGTGCCCTGCAGAAATTTGGAAGGAATAACGAAGAGTGAGTACATCACAACACCAATGTCAATAAACTGAGCACATGTTCAACTGCTAATACACATCTGCAAAATACTGAGTCTGGTCTGTGCAATACATCCAGGACACGTATGCCAGCCAGATGCGACTCCTACGAAGAGCCAGCTACAACCGTTGATTGTCAAGTTCTACATTACATGCCCTGAAACAAGCTGTGGGCCAGTGTAAGTGAACAGCCAGAGACATCACAGGAGTGACATACATCCACATATCTGCTTTTGAAGGATGTCATCTCATACAGACAGCTGGCGGCAAGCTAGACGCACAGGGCACATGTCATTAAAAATTAGCAGCTCACACACATTGCGATGAAGGGGTACACGTGAAAAAAGAAAACACAGACATGGAGATGACGAAGATATGTCCTCATGTCAAAAGAACATGCTCGAAGCATCCAGACACACGTAACGTGTGAATCCACATGTGGCATGTTGTGCGTATATGTGTGCCATGGCCATCTACGCACAGACACATGTTGGATGCAGCAACAGCAGATGCAGTTGACGGAACAGCAACAGCAAGCTCATGGGAACACATGACGCACACAACATAGTCACATCGGGCCACGCTGGTAGTGAGATGTCAGGTGTCAGTTTTCCTGTCCCTGGCATCAGGGGACAGTTGCGGGTGTTGGTGACTGTGCCATACCAGTGATGCAGTTTCTGACACGTTTGTACTACATGCACACATGTGCAAAATGTGAAGGGGAAGTGTGCCACATAGTGCCCTATCACACATGCCATCTGTCCAGAGGTCATGACACATCTATTGTGCAAAAACATGAGGAGAAAAGTGCCCTATCACTGCCTGACACACATAGGCCCTGCATAAGAAGAACTGCACTGACAATGACTTGATGTTCAGCCTTGTGCGAGTGTGAGACCTTCATTCCTGTCCTGTGCACCTCCTATCACCAGTGGAAGATGTGAAACGCACCGTACACACGTTCCGAGGGCGTGTGTACGGTGCGTATCACTATATTGGTGTTGGCGTAGGAGTACGCGTGTGTGTAAGGACCGTACAGAGGTACGTGTACGACCAGTGTGTACACGGACGTGTACTACGGTAGTACACGTCCGTGTACACACTGGTCATACACGTCCGTGTACACACTGGTCGTACACGTCCGTGTACACACTGGTCGTACATGTACGTGTATGACCAGTGTGTACACGGACGTGTACGACCAGTGTGTACACGGACGTGTACTACGGTAGTACACGTCCGTGTACACACTGGTCGTACACGTCCGTGTACACACTGGTCGTACGTACTCACACTGGCCAGTGCCTGTGTGTCTATGTACAACTATCTGATGATGGTTGTTTGTCACTAATATGTGTGGTAAGCCGCACGAGGTGATGTTGAGTACATTTAGGAGTTCTTGATGCACATTTTAGTAAACCCAGATTAAGAGGTGTAAGTACTTGCTCTGTCTCAATCACATTGTCTCAGGTAGGGGGGGTTTGTGCGGGCAAGGCCTACATGTCCAAACCTTATGTCTCCTTGCCAGGTCTGACCTGTGTGTGATAATTGTCTGGACAGACACTCAACATGCAGTGACCCAGTCATGTTGTGCAGGGTTTAATGTTTGTGCTTTGCAGCATGTGTCAAAAGTTTAAAGACATGGTTCCTGCTCATCCATTTTTGGCAACGGTGTGTGGTCCAGATGCTACGTAGTTTGGTCTGTGTGTGCTGACATCTGTGTGGACAATCTTGGTTCCCATGAGGGTGTCTCCTCAGTGCAGGTGCTCCTTGTTCCGACACAATTGCAGGGCCATTAGCTAATGCATTGTCCTGTGTTTGGACATGTGTGCCACTCCACATGACAGGTAGTGGGTCAGATGTGTTGCCAAATGTGTCATGATGTTACAGATTGCCATGTGACAGGTGGCATGATTCAAGTTGTTAAGCAGTCTTGGACGTTGGCACTCACTACACTTGTCAACATGTCTCAATAGTTGATATGCATGACTTTGATGTTTTGTGGTGAATGACATTAATGTGCCTGCATGACAGATGTCTCCCAAGGAAGTGCACAAGACACCACCTTTACACTTTTCTTGGACACGCTGGCACATTAGAAACGAAGGCACAGTTTTGAAAAATATTTGTTTTGAGATTACACATATACATGTTCCCACTGTGGGGTTGCATTTGGGTAAGTCCTTGGTTGTTGCTGATACCAACTTACGAGTGTCAAGTCATTCAGACCACCATGGTGCCATGTATATGTACTTACTGATACCCCGTTTCTTCTTTACTGTGGCTTATTTGATTTGGGCTGCCAGCTCATACAATGACTGTGTAAAAGTAGTTTTCTGTGCACCTCCTTGTGTGACTTCTGTTATACAGGCACATGTGTGTTCTGATCAAAAAGTGGCACATTCACACATTCCAAACACGTTGATTGTGTAAAGTGTTGTGATTCCCAAGGGTTCACAATGTATTTATTTTGGCTTTCCTAATTACTCACAGGTCTCTGAGTGTGGGGACACCTTCAGCATTGGCGTCAGTTATTTGCCCTTGGGTGCACCAATACTGTTTCTTTCACAGTGAACAAGAGGTGGCATGCCTTCATAGTCTGGCTGTGCTTAACTATTCCCAGACACCATATCCTCTGTCTAATTGGATATCGAGTTATTAGCTGTTGTGTCCGGATTTTCATTGTTTCCAAGGGGCATGATGGGTCAACCAACTGGGGAGTGCAGGGCTTACATATGTGCGGAGTATTGTAGATGTTACTCATGATGCTTTTCATGATATGCACTGTGACCTATTTTGTTTGGACGAATGTGTCATATATATACAGGTGTCTGATTATTTCCTTTCTCTTCACCTTGCCCACAGCATCATCGGGGGACACTGAGGGAGACACCTGCACGGACGTGGAGGAGGGATCCAGCACCGGTGCCACCAGTGCTGGCGAGTCTGGCGCAGCAAGTGGCACGGAGGGCGAGGGGAGTCAGGCGGAGGACCTGTCTAGTACCAACACCGACTACGACGCTGACGGTTCCGAGGCTGAACTCCCAGAGGGGGCGGAGGCTGCTCCAACAGCTGGCAGCAGCACTACATCTATCACCGCCCCCTCCATTCTCATCACCGCCCTCCCAGTTGCTCCGGTCCTTTCTGTTCGTGTAGGGCAACAACATGTCTCCTTCGTGCCAGGCACCGCACCCCCTGCCCCTGTCTCCCCTGCTGCCCTCACTGCCGAGTCTGTGGACATTCAGCGGCAGTTGCAGGTTGGCCAGACATCGCTGCTGAGTGTCCTCCATGGCCACACCAGACTGCTGACACAGATGGAGCCGTACATGGAGGGCATGTCATCAGCGATGTCTGACCAACGGATGTTGCTGAGGTCCATGGACTCGTCACTGACGGCAGCAGTGAGTCTCCTGCAGCGCTTCGTCCCCCCCACCCCTGCACCATCCACACTTCCCACTCCCATGCCTGTCCCAAGCACACCCAGACGTTCTCAGGCACGCACCCCACCAGACAGAGCCAGCACACCAACACACCTCCTGTCACGCACACTCAGGGGGAAGAAGGCACACCCACTGGGTCTGGGGCACACAGGCAGACACGCAGCCTCAGTCGGAGTCCGCATTCCTCACTCCCCAGTTCCTCCAATGTCACTCCCTTTGGCTCCCCTGCCCCACAATCTGAAAAGGAGACCTACTTGGCTGTGCTGGGCCTCAGCCCCACTGGTTCACCAGCCCGCAAACGGGCAAGGCACTCCATGGGTAGGGGAGTTGAGCCCCCCCCTGTCCACCACCTCCCCCAGTAGCGCTGCAACCCATCCCTCCGTCCCCCCCTCCATGGGGCCTGGGGTTTATTCGGGTGCAGGGGAGACGCTGGCCGAGCTTGCGGACGTGTGCAGCACCCTGCTAACCACCACCTTTGGTGCTGCCCCACCCCCTGTGGTGGAGTCATCTGTCCCTGCACCCACAACACCTACCCTTCCCCCTCCTGTCCCTGCGGTGCCTGGTCCTTCCCCACATGATGCCCCCCCCCAGTGGATGAACATGAAGTGTCAAATGTGCGGGCAAGCTAAGGGAGACGCGTGGCCATGTGTCCCCCCCCCCCAGGACTTCGCATCTGGACTGGCCTATGGCCTTTGTAAATAGTGTCCTTTTATACTTTTTAATTTAATGCTGAATAAAGCATTTTGTTTTTCCTTTGCACACTATTGCTTTTCTGGTATTGATGTTGGTGCTGATGCTCCCTGAGTTGGGGTGGTGATAATGTGTTAGGTGTCTGAGAAATGTTGTAGTGTGCTGCTCATGGGGTGGACCCTGGTATCTGCGTGCCAACACAAGGTCTCTGCAAATAATCTTTGGTCATGTATGCTCTTTGTGTTTGGAGACATTGTCCCAAGGAGTGTTCCTTCCTCTGTGGCACCTGACATCTTCCCTGCAGGGAGTTGCACAATTGTTGTGCTGACCTGTGTCTACATTTCCTTGGTGGGTGACGGATCCCTTCAACTATGGCCATGCCTGCTGAGCAATGTCTCCGCCTACATCGTCTGTGCCATCCTTGGTAGTCACTGTACTTGTGTATAGAGTATGTTGCCATGCCTTCATGTAGAAATGGTCCCTTTTACGCACTATGCATGTGTGTACTCCCAGCCTAGCACACATATGTTACTTGTTCTGCAGGGGATTTGGGCACCTGACTCACAAGTGTGGGCATTGCATCTGTGGGAACTCCACCCTATTCCTTCCATGGGAGACAACAACTTGGTGGCTGTCCCAGCACCTGTACATTCCTATCAGTCCTGGAATGTGCGTGACAGTGTGTGTTCCCTTTGGCTCTCTTAGTTTAGTAGGCTTTAACATGACTATACTGTCTTGTGGCATGATCTCAGTGTGTGTATTGTGCTGCATCCACAAGGGGTGGGTATGCATGTGTCATTTGTCATCACACACACATGTGGTGTGTCATGCAGTGGGGGAAGGACATCCATCCTCATGGGAGTGGGACACTGCTGTCAGTGATGTGTTGTTATGGCACTCTCAACATAGTCGCACATTGGGGATGCGTTCATACACCCATGGAGTTGTGGTCATCTGAGGATGTCTCTGTCTCTGTCCACTGCTGGGAGTGAAATGCACCCACCCCTCATATGTCTGGGCACTGCTGGGAGTGATAGGCACCCACCCCTCATATGTCTCTGTCCACTGCAGGTATTCTTCTACACCCACCCCCATGTCTCTGTCCACTGCTGGGAGTGATAGGCACCCACCCCTCATATGTCTGGGCACTGCTGGGAGTGATAGGCACCCACCCCTCATATGTATCTGTCCACTGCAGGTATTCCTCTACACCCACCCCCATGTCTCTTTCCACTGCTGGGAGTGATAGGCACCCACCCCTCATATGTCTGGGCACTGCTGGGAGTGATAGGCACCCACCCCTCATATGTCTGGGCACTGCTGGGAGTGATAGGCACCCACTCCTCATATGTCTCTGTCCACTGCAGGTATTCCTCTACACCCACCCCCATGTCTCTGTCTGCTGCTGGGAGTGATAGGCACCCACCCCTCATATGTCTGGGCACTGCTGGGAGTGATAGGCACCCACCCCTCATATGTCTGGGCACTGCTAGGAGTGATATGCACCCACCCCTCATATGTCTCTGTCCACTGCAGGTATTCCTCTGCACCCACCCCCATGTCTCTGTCCACTGCTGGGAGTGATAGGCACCCACCCCTCATATGTCTGGGCACTGCTGGGAGTGATAGGCACCCACCCCTCATATGTCTGGGCACTGCTGGGAGTGATAGGCACCCACTCCTCATATGTCTCTGTCCACTGCAGGTATTCCTCTACACCCACCCCCATGTCTCTGTCTGCTGCTGGGAGTGATAGGCACCCACCCCTCATATGTCTGGGCACTGCTGGGAGTGATAGGCACCCACCCCTCATATGTCTGGGCACTGCTAGGAGTGATATGCACCCACCCCTCATATGTCTCTGTCCACTGCAGGTATTCCTCTGCACCCACCCCCATGTCTCTGTCCACTGCTGGGAGTGATAGGCACCCACCCCTCATATGTCTGGGCACTGCTGGGAGTGATAGGCACCCACCCCTCATATGTCTGGGCACTGCTGGGAGTGATAGGCACCCACCCCTCATATGTCTGGGCACTGCTGGGAGTGATATGCACCCACCCCTCATATGTCTGGGAACTGCTGGGAGTGATAGGCCCCTACCCCTCATATGTCTCTGTCCACTGCAGGCATTCCTCTACACCCACCCCCATTTCCCTGCCCACTGCTGGGAGTGATAGGCACCCACCCTGGGAGTGATAGGCACACACCCCTCATATGTCTCTGTCCACTGCAGGTATTCCTCTACACCCACCCCCATGTCTCTGTCAGCTGCTGGGAGTTATAGGCACCCACCCCTCATATGTCTGGGCACTGCTGGGAGTGATAGGCACTCACCCCTCAAATGTCTGGGCACTGTTGGGAGTGATATGCCCCCACCCCTCATATGTCTCTGTCCACCGCAGGTATTCCTCTGCACCCACCCCCATGTCTCTGTCCACTGCTGGGAGTGATAGGCACCCACCCCTCATATGTCTGGGCACTGCTGGGAGGGATTGGCACCCACCCCTCATATGTCTGGGCACTGCTGGGAGTGATAGGCACCCACCCCTCATATGTCTGGGCACTGCTAGGAGTGATATGCACCCACCCCTCATATGTCTCTGTCCACTGCAGGTATTCCTCTGCACCCACCCCCATGTCTCTGTCCACTGCTGGGAGTGATAGGCACCCACCCCTCATATGTCTGGGCACTGCTGGGAGTGATAGGCACCCACCCCTCATATGTCTGGGCACTGCTGGGAGTGATATGCACCCACCCCTCATATGTCTGGGAACTGCTGGGAGTGATAGGCCCCCACCCCTCATATGTCTCTGTCCACTGCAGGTATTCCTCTACACCCACCCCCATTTCTTTGTCCACTGCTGTGAGTGATAGGCACCCACCCTGGGAGTGATAGGCACCCACCCCTCATATGTCTGGGCACTGCTGGGAGTGATAGGCACACACCCATCATATGTCTCTGTCCACTGCAGGTATTCCTCTACACCCACCCCCATGTCTCTGTCAGCTGCTGGGAGTGATAGGCACCCACCCCTCATATGTCTGGGCACTACCGGGAGTGATAGGCACTCACCCCTCAAATGTCTGGGCACTGCTGGGCGTGATATGCACCCACCCCTCATATGTCTCTGTCCACTGCAGGTATTCCTCTGCACCCACCCCCATGTCTCTGTCCACTGCTGGGAGTGATAGGCACCCACCCCTCATATGTCTGGGCACTGCTGGGAGTGATAGGCACCCACCCCTCATATGTCTGGGCACTGCTGGTAGTGATATGCACCCACCCCTCATATGTCAGGGCACTGCTGGGAGTGATAGGCCCCCACCCCTCATATGTCTCTGTCCACTGCAGGTATTCCTCTGCACCCACCCCATGTCTCTGTCCACTGCTGGGAGTGATAGTCACCCACCCCTCATATGTCTGGGCACTGCTGGGAGTGATAGGCACCCACCCCTCATATGTCTGGGCACTGCTGGGAGTGATATGCACCCACCCCTCATATGTCTCTGTCCACTGCAGGTATTCCTCTGCACCCACCCCCATGTCTCTGTCCACTGATGTGAATCCTAGGCAGACACCCACCCAACCGCCTGCACCCTTGGTGCAGTACACTGCTCTCCTGGGCATACACCCCCCCAATATACTGGTTAGATGCTGCACCAGGCCCTATGGCAACATTCGTGGCGTGTGTACGCCTTGTATCACTGATGTACTGGTGCACTAGGGGTACGCGTGATGCGGTCCGTACCCACGCTCTGAGATCGTGTGTATGGCCCCTACCACCATTGTTGGGGTGACGTAGGGGTACGGCCCGTACCCACGCACTCAGAGCGTGGGTACGGGTCGTACCACGCGTACCCCTACGTCACCCCAACAATGGTGGTACAGCCCGTACCCACGCTGTGGGGGAGTGGGTACGGGCCGTACCACCATTGTTGGGGTGATGTAGGGGTACAAGCCGTACCCACGCTCTGAGGGCGTGGGTACGGGCCGTACCACTATTGTTGGGGTGACGTAGGGGTACGGCCTGTACCCACGCTCGGAGGGTGTGGGTATGGGTCGTACCACACGTACCCCTATGTCACCCCGACAATGGTGGAAGGGCTGTATACACGCCCTCAGAGCGTATGTACGGGCCGTACCACCATTGTTGGGGTGACGTAGGGGTACGCGTGGTACGACCTATACCCACGCTCTGAGGGCGTGTGTACTACCCGTACCACCATTGTTGTGGTGACGGGACGCGTCCACGTCCACTTCCGTTGTGGTGGGACGCAGGCCTTGGTGGACACGCCCCCTGAAGTGACCAGACCCTGGAGGTACTGTATGTACATGATATATGTGGTATAATTTGGGTAGGGGTTAAGTTGCATGCCCCTCGCCCCCCCCTTTGCCCATGGGTGTTGTTCTGACCTTCTGTGGCGTCTGCGTCGGTTTCTGTGCACCAGGTCATAGGCTAGGAGGGCCGGGATTGCACGTAGGATGGGGTCCATGGCTGTCCGTCGCGTACAGGTGCTCCTTCTTCGCGTCGTCCTCAATTTCCCGGGAGTTTTGGGCTGCCGTAAAATATTAGCCGTGCGGAGTGACGTAGGCACGAATCGTACTTGCTGGTACGGGAAACGCTGCCTGACTCCGTCCGGACGTCACGTACGCGATGTCCCGGATCGGAATTGTGGGTATTTTTTAGCCGCACGTAGTTTTGTACGAATCGTACGGAAATGACATTTCTGTACGATTCGTACTTGCTGATTTGTAAGGGGGATTTCCCGGGTACGAGTCGTACGGAGAAAACGCTCTGTACGACCATTCGTTCCCGGGTTTTAACGGATCGGAATCGGCACCTTGATACATATATTTAAAAATAATAAAAATACATTACAAAAAATGTTAAACGTACATATAAAATACATACTAAAATACTTAACAATGATAGAAATATCGATATTATTAACAACAATATTTTTGCTAACGATATTACTTACTTCGATATTACTTACTTCGATATAAAATAAAACGATGTTACTTACCTTAAGGTTGATATTCTGGTCACCGATATTCTTGACATCGATATTCTGTCCCTATGATATTAAAAACTTGATATTAGTGTAGGTCGATATAAAATAATAGATATTTTGACTGCGCACCGTGTTTTTCAGGGGTCTCTCTGACCCTCCTAGCCGTGGTTGATCCACGGGGTTTCCACTTTGGTTATTTGTCGCCTCCCCTCTGGGTGTAGGCGTTGAAGTCGCACTCAGGCCTCCTGCGGGTTTCGTGGGCATGTTCATCGGTTCCTTATCTTCTTCGGGGAATACCCTGCTAGCGTGCGAGGCTCCTGGAGCCTCTTTGAAACAGGACACTTTTCGCACTACCGTGTGTCGGCCTTGTCGAGCTGTGACCATGATACCCTCCACTAGGGTGACTGTCCACACATCCGGTTCGAAGGGTGTGCGAAACTTCCAGCCTGGGTGACGATCTTTGAGGACCACCAGGGACCCTATGCACATAGTCGGAGTTCTGGCTCCTCCGCTGCTCACTGTCGCCTTCTCGTTAGTGTTTTTTCGTTTTTTTTGGGCTCTCTCGACATCCAGACTAGGCGGCGTCCAGTCGGGGTCTTATGATGTCTCTTGGTGAGCGCTTCAGCAGAAGCGTGGCTGGGGCGCACCCAGTTGTTGAGTGGGGTGTCTGCCGATAGGCAAGCAGTAACTGGTGTAGGCACGTCTCCTGCTCTTGGTGCTGATCCATGCCAATCCGAAGGGCTCTGTTGAGCGTCCTCATGAAATGCTTGACCTCGCCGTTGGCTTGAGGTCACCGAGGTGTTATACGGCGGTGCTGAATGGCTCGACGTTGTAGGAAGTCATGGAAGTCTTGACCCTGGAACGGAGGTCCATTGTCTGACTTTATTTCCTCCGGCAGTCCAAAGATGACGAAGATCTTCTCCAGGGCTGGTTGGACATTTGAAAATGCTGTGCTGTGGATGGTACCAACTCCACCACCGGGAATTTTGAGAATGAGTCCATGACGACCATGGTGTGCCTCCCATCCAGGAAACTTTCGAAGTCGACACTGATCTTGGCCCAGGGTGTGCAACACGGTTCTTCCGTGATTATGGGCGCGGAAGCAGGGTCGGTACTTGTGATGGTGCAGGGGTGACACCTCCTGACTTCTTCGTCCACTATGTCGTCCATGCCAAGGAACCACACCTTCGCCCTGAGCCTAGCCTTGGTCTTGGCGGTGCCCTGATGACCTTGGTGAGCCAGCACGACCATCTGTTGTCGTAGATCCTGTGGGATTCAAGTCAGTATGTGAAGTTAGCATAACGTATCTTGGTCTGTATCTCTGCTCCATATACATCGAGAACTGCTTCATAAGATGGCCCATTCATTCTCTGTGTCTTGCATGATAGAAAGGGCCGAAAAGCCGCACTACGGCCATCTTGGATTATGACCAGTCGTGCCTCAGATCACGTGGTTCTCTCTGAACACCGTCTGTATGATTTAGCTCGTACCAGCCTAGAGACAGGATGAATTGTATTTACGACTGAGGCCCAAGGTCACATCTGCAGTAGGGAGTATCAAGCGAAATTCCTCTGGGACCGAGACGAAAGGGAGTCACCCCGCCGACCTTCTCTGCAGAAGATAGTAACCTTATGTGTGCAGATGGTATGAGCTCAATTAGGAGCTCTAGGACTAACTGGTGTTTTTCCACTTGCAATGCTTTGTATGCTGAATCTGTTATGTATATAAGTGTGAGTTTGTCAAGGGGCCAGCAGTCTTCCTCGGTGCACCTGATGGGTGAGGATCGATGAGGCTCCTCTATGTAGAGTTCTGTTGTGGCCAATAAACGCTTGAACCTTCTACGTTGCCAACTGCTTATTATTGACTTGATATTGCAGGCCATTGGTAAGTGTGGCCCTTGGGATTACTATTTAGATTACTACAGTTTGGCGACCACGAAGGGACCCCGTGATAGGGTCTTTCCTCCCCCGTATTTGGGTGGCAGGATCGAGGGTGTCTTGGCCGGGTGAGCGGAGGGGAGTTCACGTCCACTCCGTGCTCCCGATCGGGGTACCCTCTGCTGCTAGTGGCCCTTCACCGGGGTCCTACGGGCTTAACCCAGGAACTGACCGTGTTGGTTGTAAGAAGTTGGCAGCGGAGAACGAACATTAGTACCTGGGTGCACCCGGTGAGTAATTTGTTTCTTTGCAGCATGCGCTGTTGAGCGGTGCATTTGTTTGAAGCTCTCGCTGTTAAGCGGTGCATTTGGAACAGTTAACTGTATTTGATTTGAGGGGTCGTGAGTACCCTAGGAGAATTACGGAGGTTTTGCAGGGTGGTCCGGTAGGGACTGACTGTAGAGACTCCGCGGATCTTTTGTGATTTAGAGACACTGATCAGATGCCTAGTTGTTACCTGTGTGTAACACGCGGCCGGATTGCAGTCGGAAAAGCCCGTGGCTGTAACTGGGTAGCCGTAAGACATATCTGAAGTGCGGCTCGGGCCACATCAGAACAGTCTCAGTGGTGAACCAGGGAGGTCATGGGATGGTCCGCAGTCCAGTCCATGGTTACTCCTGTCTGACAGCCTCTTGCCAGTCTGCTGGGAGACTGCCTGTTGTGATTCTGTTGATCCTTTTTGAATAATTCTCCACGAACGGGAGTTGACGGGCTCGGTTCGTTTGTTTGGATGCATCAAGTTTGGATAGGTTGAACTGCAGAGAATAATGTCAACATATATGTTATCAGTGATATAAAGTCTGTTATATGTTATTTGTGTCTGTCTACTAACCAGCATGTCGTGTTTCAGCAAATTGAATTGTTTTGGTTGTTGTTGCCGGACCAGCGACTCTCGTTTGGCTGAGAGTCAGCCTGCCCCTCCGAAGGGCAACCCTAGCCATTTCATGTATGTGAGGCATGGAATTGCCCCCATATTGTTCAACACCTTGTGGCATAAGTATACAAAAGGTAATGAAGAGTTGCAATGGCCAAAGACTGGTTCATTTGATGAAAAGAAAATTGCCTTTCTACAGGACCAACTATTTTCTAGGCGCAGTAGGCAATCTATGTTTGATGCCTTAAACGCCTGGCAGAAAGAAGCCAAACAAAGACGGATGAGGGGGGAGAAGCTAGCGAGAGCTAAGGCTGGGCAGACCATAACTCAGAAAGCTGTAGCCTATGATAGAGCTAGGGCAGAAAAAGGAATTGATTGTATGAATCTGGAGTTCAGATTGAAGGTCGATAAAAGTTATGTGGCTCGATCTAATGCAGAGGATGAAATAGAAGACTTGCTGGACATGCGGCCACCGCCTCCTTATGTCCCGCAACGGTTATATTCGGAGGTATCAGCAGCTATTGTATCGGCGGGGGCAGGGACAGTCGCCCCTACGCCGGCTCTAGTTGCCTCCACAGCAACTCCGGTTGCATCGGCGCCTCAGCCTCCCTCCCTCGCGCCTGTCACCGATCTCTCTCGGTTGTCTTCCTCTGTCTCGGAAATTATGGCTTTATTGCCCAATTTGTTGTCAGCCACAACAGCTGAAGCTCCCCAGTTGTCACCAGGGGCCATACATTCTCCTTCTGCCTTGACCTCCTCTTCTGCGAGTGCAACTCCTTTTGCAGCTGTTTCAACTCCAGTACATCCGGCCGGTTCATTAGATGGCAAGAAGCTGTTCACTCGATCAGCTCTAGGAACAGAGGAAAAGGAGACCATTGCAGTACAGGCATCCCAATGGATGCGGCAATCTATTTATACCCTGTCTGACATATGGAGCACCATGAAAGATTATGAGCCGGTGATGCAGCAGCATGCGTTAGCAAACATGGCTGACCGCCTCATCTCATTGTGGGAGCAAGCTTATAAAGGGGAAAGAGCTCCGACTATACTGTATGATATTCACACCCAGGCACATAAGTCTCAGCTAAGTCCGGAAGCGGTATATGGGAATGTGAAAACTCTGTGGTCAGTTACAGAATGCGCCTACTCACAGCTAGTCCTGCAGGGGTACAGCAGTTCCCAATGCGTGAGGTGCACCCCATTTATCACCCAGAAGTATCTGAGATAGTAGACGCACATGGGACAATCACCCGCCCGAGAGCAGACGCCCGTTTTCAGGAGCAATGGGTATACACTCCATGGAAACGTAGTGAGGTACTTTCATTGAAAACCCAGTTGCCTGACCCCAGGAAGAATCCTACAGCATATTATAAGGAACTCACAGAAGCCGCCTCCTCGGCGGTAATGACACAGGCTGATATCGAGCTATTTTTGCTCTACTGGTGCCGGTGGACATATGGCGACAGGTGCATGACCAGGACCATGTGACGGAGTTTGGAGGAACCTGGGAGCAATTGAGGGATTGGGATAGGGATCGTAAGCCAGGAGATAAGCCTAGAACTGAAATATTGACTTTGCCGGAGAAAATAATAACTTACATGCATTCACTAATTCCTCCCAGGAAAGTAGATTGGGGTAAATTGACCGCGTGTAAACAAAAGAAGGATGAGAGTGTGTCCGACTTCTTTACGAGGTTCGAAGGGGTTTTTATTGACTTTAGCGGACAAGATCTGTCCAAGGAGGGCGGCCTACGCTTGTTTGTTAATATGTTTGGAACTAACCTATTACCCGAGATATCAGCCCGACTTTAGGCTGCGGAGAGTACCTGGACTACATCTACCCCTTCAACTATCTTAAGTATGGCTCAATACTATGAGCATCGGGAGAACGAAAGTAAGGAAAAAACAGAAAAGAAATCGAAGGATTTGAATGACTAGGGTCCTGTTACAGCAAGTTGAAAGAGGCAGAGGGAGGGGTCGGGGAACACAGAACTACGCCCCGCGAGGGCCGGGTCCCGGGCAGGGTGTAGGACGAACAGATTTGGCAATAAATCAGTGCGCATTCTGTAAGCAGGAGGGGCATTGGCAAGCTCAGTGTCCGTTGTTGCATGCGCAAAACGGTGTTCCGAGGGGCCAAGGGAGAGGCTGTGCTGGTGGTCATCGAGGTGGACATACGAGACAGGAAGGTATCGGGCAAGGTGAGAATAGTCAGAATTATTTTGACCATGGTCAGGGGAAGCAATATTACAATGAAGGATGTGTGAGCAATGACTCGGCAGGCTATTCTGAGGCATAGGAGAGCCGAGGACAGAGTGGGGGACGTGTGTCAATTCCAATAGATCAAAACGGACCTTATGTGCATGCCCGTTTACTGGATACATCAGGTAAGTTTCTAGTTGACACAGGGGCTATGAATAGTTCTGTTTCACATGCCCTTGTCCCTGGGGCTGCTCGGTCTGGCCAGAATAATGTGTCTGTAGGTTTCTCTGGAACTCCAGTGGTAAGCCCCATTTCCCAACCTCTTTCTCTTACTTTGGGACCGATTTCAATAGATTCACCCTTCCTTCTAACTTCACAGTGTGGTGAGAATCTCTTGGGGATGGATATACTGAAGAGGCTATATGCCTGCATCTATTGCTCTCCAGATGGTGTTTATTTGACTATTAAGAAACCCTTTCCTCCTTCAGCGCAATGTTTTTCCAAAACGGACACTCTGCCCCCTGAGCTTGCAAAGATTCCACAGAGTCTTTGGGCTACCGGAGATACTGATGTGGGTTTGTTACACATACCACCCATTTCGATCACCCTGAAACAAAATGCCCGGATACCTAGAGTCCCGCAGTATAAGATTGCTCCCGCGGGTGAGCGGGCATTATTGTCCATTGTCCATGATTTGATCCGCACCGGTGTAGTGGAGGAGACAGCTTCCAATACGTGCAATAGCCCTATTCTTCCTATTCTTAAACGAGCCCCGATAGATCAAAGCCCTGATTACGCTGACACCTATCGTTTTGTTATTGAGCTGCGTGAAATAAATGAGATTGTAGTACCCCAATATCCCGTGGTGCCTGACATCACTACTATTTTGACGATGATTCCCCCGACAGCTGGATTTTTCTCTGTCATTGATTTGAAAAATGCTTTCTTTAGTATTCCCATTCATCAAGATAGCCGTTCTCTTTTCGGCTTCTCATTAGGAGGCCGCAGCTTCAGATTTTGTCGCGCTCCACAGGGCTATACAGAAAGCTCGAGTATTTACAGCCAAGCGCTTAAAACGTTATTGGATACCTTAACCTTGCCACCCGGTAACGTTCTGGTGCAGTATGTGGACGATCTTCTTGTGGCCTCTGATACTGAGCACGGTTGCCGAGCGGCAACGACCGCGTTGTTACAGCGCTTGGCAGACCATGGTAATAAAGTCTCGTTGTCTAAATTTCAATATTGTCGACTGGAGGTGACCTATCTAGGTCATCTCCTGTCGAAGGAGGGACGACGACTGACTCCTGATCGTATCATAACAATATCTAACATGCCTGTTCCTTGCACGCAACGTGATGTCCGCGCTTTGCTTGGCATAACTTCGTACTGTTGCCAATGGATCCCTAACTATTCCCTACTGACTAAACCTTTCTTGCATCTAACGACTAAAGATGTGCATGAGCCTTTACCTTGGACAGCTGAATGTCAGAATGCTTTTGTCTCTCTGAAATCTGCTCTTTGCTCTGCTCCCGTGCTTGGCACCCCTGATTACCGGAAGCCTTTTGAACTCTACGTGCATGAGGTGGACGGTTGCTCGCTTTCAGTGTTAACACAAGGATTTGGTGGTAAGCAAAGACCTTGTGCGTACTTTTCGGCGGTATTGGATAATGTCGCCAGGGCACTTCCCAGTTGTCTGAGAGCCACGGCTGCGGTTGCAGTGGCGATCCGACAATCAGAAGGGCTCGTCCTGAATACAGACCTGACAGTGATGGTGCCCCACACTGTGGACGTATTATTGAACAGGACGCAGACCCAGCACTTAACTAGTGCGCGTCTTACAGGGTACGAATTGACCCTGTTTGCACCACACATCACTATCAGAAGATGTGTCACCCTGAATCCTGCTACGTTACTACCTCTCCCTCTGGCAGACCACAGTCAAGATATACATGATTGCATCTTTCGGACAGAAGAAGAAACAAAGGGGTGAATAGATTTGACAGACATTCCTTTATTTGACCCTCAAGGGGAATTGTATGTTGATGGCTCATGTTTTAGGTTACCTAACGGCACCACGACTTCTGCCTATGCGATCACCACATTGCAAACAGTAGTTGAGACGGCCAAGGTACCTTATCAATCGGCCCAGGCTGCCGAGTTAGTCGCACTACTAAGGGCTTGTGAATTGGGGGAAGGGTTAAGGATAAATGTCTACACCGATAGTCAGTACGCGTTTGGCGTGGCACATAGCTTTGGGAGGTTGTGGGCAGAGAGAGGTTTCCTTACATCCCATGGTCAGAAAATAAAGAATGGTCAGTTGGTTTTGAGATTGTTGGCCGCCCTGACCTTGCCCCAAGCCATAGCCGTTGTTAAATGTAGTGCTCATAAAGCAGTAGTTGATGATGTAGGTAAGGGAAATTCCTTTGCGGACAGAATCGCTAAAGAAACTGCCCAATCCAATACCACCTCCATGTTTGTAACGAGTCCACATAGGGGGATGGTAGAAACCGAGACATTCAATAACACTATAGACAGTGTGAAAGAATTGCAATCAGAAGCAACCCCTGAAGAACTAAAGTACTGGCAAGAACAGATAGAGAAGCTAGATGACAATGGATGTTGGATTGACCTATTAGAAAGATGTAGATGGCTTCTGCCGAATGCATTTGTGAATGTGGTAGTGTCCATGGCATACGGTCCCGCACATGTGGGAATTCAAGGTATTTGCGCAATACTAGACCCCGTATGGTATAATACCAACATCCATAGGACTGCAAAGCAACTAGTCCAGAATTGCATGATTTGTCTACAGCTTAATCCAGGAGGTAGCATCCCTGTTCCTACTGGTAGCTTCGCGCCCCCCACCCTACCTTTTGAGGTACTACAAATGGATTTCATTCAGTTTGAGCGGGTTAACAATCTCAAATACGTCTTGGTGGTGGTTTGTACGTTCAGCAAGTGGGTGGAGGCGTACCCTACCAAAGAAAATACTGCCCTAGCCACCGCAAAGGCCCTAGTAAAAGAGTTCTTTCCCCGCTATGGGTTACCACGGGTGATCTGGAGTGACAATGGGAAACATTTCAATGCTGACCTTGTCGAACATGTTTGCAAGGGCCTGTCAATACAGCAGAAGTTCCATGCGGCCCATCACCTCCAATCAGCAGGGCTGGTGGAAAAATATAATGGGATTTTAAAATTGAAATTAGCGAAGCTACAAGATACAACAGGACTAAAATGGCCTGATCTATTACCCCTGGCTTTACTGTCTGTAAGAACTACTCCCCACTCCCGCAGTGGGATATCACCGTATGAGGTGATATTTGGTAGGCCCGCTAATGTATGGGGTGTGCCACGACCAAAATCCCTTAGAGACATTGAGTACCCTATGTTGGCGGATTACCTTTATGCACTAACTAAAGATCTTCGTTCCATTCACCAACAGATAACAGCAGTACTGCAGCCTCTGCCGGAGGGTCCTGGACACAGCCTGGAGCCTGGACAGTGGGTCCTGGTTCGGAATTATCAACGGAAATCGAGTCTAGACCCACGTTGGACCAAGCCCTTTCAAGTGCTTTTGGCTACGAGGACGGCTGTAAAAGTTGAAGGGAAACGGCATTGGATTCATGTAATGCATCTGAAAAGGGTTCCACTTCCTTTGCCGGATGATCAGCAGGACCAGAGCGAAGCATTAAGGCACGGAAGTGATAAGCCTACCGAAGAGTCACCTTCCCCAGAAGCCCAAGGAGAAACGGATGGGCGAGTGGAGGGTGTCGTGATGAGTTCGGCGGCATCTGCAACAGGTAATCTGACACCTGGGAGTGCAATACGTGAGAAGGAAAGTCACACACCCAGTCCTTTACCTGACCCTACTGTGCCTGTTCTTTTCATTAATCCCGAGATACCGGGTCATGTTCGTTACAACCTGCGGCCCCGACAGAAGGCAAAGATCCCAGGTTCAGCCTAGAGAATGAGAATGAAGGTCTGAGTAAAACCCTGGGAAGGTAAAAACACTGGACTGAACTCGTTGAGAGCTTGGAACTTTTTGATAACGCTCTGTTCAGAAAGAAGATAGAGACATTGATCAGTTAGTGGGGGCCCAGGTAGAGTTTCCTTTCCTTTCAGCAAGAGTTGTGTCAAGTGCAACTCCGACGCGAGAAGTTATTGTGCCCTTCTTCCTTTTTGTGTTGCATGGAACAATAGGAGTCTGCCTGTGAGGCTCAATACGGACACAGGAAAGAAGCACCCTCCGGCAGGTTGGACTGCTTGTAGACTCTCTCTCTCTTTCCCGAGGTTATACCTGGACTTTTAGTGAGAATGTACCCTTTTGCCCATTTTGTCCCTGAAGAGGAACGTCCCATAGTACACCGCCCTTTGTATTCACATCTGCCAATGTTTTCTACTTGGAGTTTGCGTGCCAAGATTGTTTTTATTGTCATAATAGTTGTTTCATTAATGTTATGTTTAGGAATGTTCATCTATCTAGAATTCCGCCATCCTGTACACACCCTGATAGCTACCACCCCCGCTCCCGAGGAGCACCGTTTTCAGACCTTTGCCCCACATAAAGAGAGGCATCGTCAGACCTATGTGAATAATGCTTTTATCGAAATGTTACACCAAACCCATAGTTCAACGAATGCCACGAATTGCTGGGTATGTGGCCTTCTTCCTTCAGTAATGCACAAGCATGATCTATTCATTTCAATGCCTTTGTCATATTTAGGCAGTTGTGAAGCTTGGTTCAAATTATTGTCCATGATGTATGAACATTATACTGCTGATGAGCACCGATTTTCAGAGGATTACGAGTTGATTCTGGCCTATATAGAAAGGCAAAAGGGATTCACCCCAAATGCCGAAGGTACGGACGGTACTCTGGATCCTACCGCCTGCATGAATGTGTATATGGAATATGAAAACGACACCTGGTTGAGGGACGAAGTGTTAGATTTTGTGTCCTTTAATTTTACTGAGTATTTCAGATATTTCCAAGAACGAAATGTGTCGAATGATAGGATCTTTCCGGTCCCTGTGTTGAATACCTCGTCCTCCTTTTGCATACATGGTATTGGCCATCTATTCGTTGGATTTAGTAAATAGATTACAAACCTTTAGCAGCCCACCTATACTTACTCCTCCGAATTTATATTTTGTGTGCGGGGAAAACGCTTACACCTGGCTCCCCCGAGGTTGGTCAGTTAAATGTTACTTATCCTTCCTATACCCTCCCGTTTAAATGGCACCTTCCGACTATCATAGATCCCACTCACTGAACCGACGGAGTTTAGATTCAGGAAATACTGACAGAGATGCTACAGATCAGACTGATACCCCTGCCCAACACTTTGTTGATATTATAAAAGGAGTCCTGCCTATCTGGGGACCCATTTTAACTAGTAAAGAAATTAGAAGATTGTCCAGGGTGGTAGAGGGAGTGGTGAATACCACCGCTGGGATATTGACTAATATAACCATTGAGCTTCAAGTGACCAGACTTGTGACCCTCCAAAACCGCCTTGTTTTAGACGTTATCCTCGCTGATCGCGGAGGAGCGTGTAGAGTGATCGGCAGCTCCTGCTGCGTATATATACCTGACTCCGCCCCTTCAGTTCATCTGGCCATTCAGAAGTTGCATCGATTAGCATCTGAGATACATACGGAGACAGGTACCTGGTCTATTTCGGGGTGGTTCTGGGGTCTCCTTACCACCTGGGGTTGGAAAATATTCATGGTCCTCCTAGGAATAGGGGGTTTCCTTTTTACTTGTTGTATTTGCATTTAATGTGGGCCCGCCTGTTGCTCCTACTGTGCTACCCAAGTTCACCTTGCTTTACCTAAGCCCGAGGCAAACCCTGCTAGGGTGAACGCTCAACTAGTCCAGAAGGAGATACATGACATAATGCAGATAGACAAGGGTATTTTCGAAGAGTAGTTTGAGGAATAGCTACATTATGCTAAAAAGGGCCGTTCTGTGGGATTCAAGTCAGTATGTGAAGTTAGCATAACGTATCTTGGTCTGTATCTCTGCTCCATATACATCGAGAACTGCTTCATAAGATGGCCCATTCGTTCTCTGTGTCTTGCATGATAGAAAGGCCCGAAAAGCCGCACTACGGCCATCTTGGATTATGACCAGTCGTGCCTCAGATCACGTGGTTCTCTCTGAACACCGTCTGTATGATTTAGCTCGTACCAGCCTAGAGACAGGGTGAATTGTATTTACGACTGAGGCCCAAGGTCACATCTGCAGTAGGGAGTATCAAGCGAAATTCCTCTGGGCCCGAGACGAAAGGGAGTCACCCCGCCGACCTTCTCTGCAGAAGATAGTAACCTTATGTGTGCAGATGGTATGAGCTCATTTAGGAGCTCTAGGACTAACTGGTGTTTTTCCACTTGCAATGCTTTGCATGCTGAATCTGTTATGTATATCAGTGTGAGTTTGTCAAGGGGCCAGCAGTCTTCCTCGGCACACCTGATGGGTGAGGATCGATGAGGCTCCTCTATGTAGAGTTCTGTTGTGGCCAATAAACGCTTGAACCTTCTACGTTGCCAACTGCTTATTATTGACTTGATATTGCGGGCCATTGGTAAGTGTGGGCCTTGGGATTACTATTTAGATTACTACAATCCCATGGCACAATGATTCTCTGTCCTCTTAGGATCAGTCCAGACCCACTGATGCTGAGTTCATGTCATAATCGCCATATTTTGCACCGGGAATTCTGTTCTTCCGCCGCGAGCAGGGAGAGATCAGAGACCATCAAGAAAGCGATGCCACTGCCCTTTTTTGAGGGCCTCTTTGATTCTCTTCATGGTGTTATCCGCCTCTGTGGCACTGCACAGCTCTTCTTTGGTTACTGCGAGGGGGCAAGCATTGTCTTTGACCAAGCAAATGAAAGTCTTGGTATTCACAGCTTCACCCGGTGTGGGCTCCCCTTCCTTCGCCATGGGGTTCCTTGACAGGAAGTCGGCCGGGTTGTCTGCACCTGGTCTGTATTGCAGCTGGAATGAGTATGCCTGTAGCTGGACTGCCCACCTTTCGATCCATGGGGCCGCTAGGCATGTGGACCCACTAAATTGTGGTATGAGGGGTTTGTGGCCAGTTATCACCTGAAAGGGATGGTCGCACAGGTACAAATGAAAATGCTGGCATGCCCATCATATAGCCAGAGCCTCTCGCTCTATCTGCACATATCTTGTTTCTGTGGGAGACAGCACGCGGCTGTCGCATGCCACGGGAACACATGTTCCTTTGGTGTCTTCCTGCAGGAGGACCGCTCCAAGCCCCTCTGTGCTGGCGTCGACTGCGAGCTTAGTCTTCCTTTTGGGATGGAAGTACGCTATCCTTGTTTTGTCTAGGAGTGCTTTCTTGAAGCCTTGAAACACCCCTTCCTCTCGGGGCTTCCACTCCCAGGGTATTCCAGTCTTTGTCAGCTGCTGGAGGGTTCAGACAGGGTGGCGAGGTTTGGAAGTAACCAACCACAATACGTCGCCATCCCGAGGAAGCTCCTTATTTCCATGGGATTCTGCGGGACTGGGGCACTCCTGATGGCTTGAATGAATTTAGGGGTGCCCCTGAGATTAATTCCTAAATCAGGGTGCTTATAACATTCAATTGTAAGACAATTTAGGAACAATTTTAAAAAATACAGAAACCTACAGAACGGACAGAATGCCTAAATATATCACTAGTAGATACAAAAATTATTAGATATGCTTTATTTATGTCATTTTATATACACATTATGCAGGAATTACGTATCATATTCATGTGTTTTGATACTTTCAAACTCAAGACAAAAAGTAGGACATTTGTTTCTTGTTCCTTTTAAAGTGAGTAAAAAATTCCAGCATAACATATGAACTCAAGTCTGTTTTTACATAAATTTCGTACAGAATAACAGATTACACTTTTGAGTAGTCATGGCAGGATCGATAATATATCCTCCTGATGGCTTCCACCTTGCGGGGGTCGACGCATAGCCCATCTCTTGAGAAGACATAGCTGAAGAAATCTATTGACCCTTGGTAGAAGGCACACTTTTTCTTGTGGAGGGTGAGCCCGCAGTCATCTAACCTCTGCTACATCGCTCTGAGTCGGGCATGGTGCTCCTCTAGACCCTGTGAATATATCAGGATGTCGTCACTTAAGTTAATCACGCTTACGAGGCCAGAGAGTGTTTCCTTGATGGCGTTCTGGAAACCTCAGCCATGGACAAGACCCCGAAGCTTAGTCGGATTTACCTTCGGAGCCCTACATGAGTGGCGAAGGTGGTGATGTAGCACCTCTCCGGCGCTAACTCTAACTGGTGGTATCCGGAGTTCAGATCGAGTTTCGAGAACCACTGTGCGCCGTTCAAGTCCGCCACAATATCTTCCATTGTTGGGGTCACATGTCTCTCTCTCCGGATGGCCTGATTAGGGAGTCCCCTATCCACGCACAGCCGGATCGCGCCTGGTTGCTTCGGATGGGTGTCACCACCAGCGGGGACACCCATGGGGTTTGCCCCGATACCTTCTCTATGAAACCCAGATCCTCCAGGTTCTGCAATTCTTGCTCCACGAGGGGGCGGAGAGGTGGGAAGGGTATGCAACGATGCTGGAGCGCTCGCGGTTGGACAGCCTGGTTGATGCGTAGTTTCACTTGGTGTCCTCCGAGCTTGTGCAGCCCTTGGAAGAGTTGTGGAAATTTGCTCATCATGTCTTCTGCGTGATTCTCGTGGACCTGCTTGGCAAAGAAAACCAGCTCCAAATCTTCAGCCGTGTGGTAGCTCAGCAGCATCCCTTTCTTACCTTCGGTTATGTGGAACTTGGTTTTCATGGAGTACTAGGAACTCGAAACCTCAACCTCCATCATCCCTCACAGTGGTATCGGTTCTGTGCCTCCATATGTGTAGATTTTGGCAGCACTAGGTGTTAACCTCGGTTTGGGTGACAGCTGTTCGTCCTGGTCTGAGTCCATTACATTGATTGATGCCCCGGTGTCAATTAGGGCTTGCACTTAGATTCCATTGACCTAGATGCTGCACATCGGGGGTGGACGCCCCTTGCAACCTGGCCTTCCTGCAAAGGAGATGACAAACGTGTCATCGTCGTCCTCATAGTAGGCAGTAGCGCCTTATTTGGGTGGAGCATCAGGATTTACCCGCTCCTCTGGTGTGAGGTTTCGAGGCATCGTCGATCGCCCTCTCATAGCGCCGCCGCGGGATCTCCCTCCGCTACTGCAGCAGACGCTGGCATAGTGGTTGGCCTTTCCACATTTCGAGCATGTTTGTCCTCTTGTGGGGCATCTGTCCTGCTCTTTAAGGTCAAACCCACTGTGTCCGCACTTGCCGCCGGGCTGGCTTCCAGTGTTTCACCTTTGCCTTTGCACAACCTCCACGGTCTCTTCTTTCACCTGCACTACTTTCTGCGTCGATGCGGCTGGAGTGTTCCTGACTCGAACCGCTTCCATCTCTTCAACCCGCTTGTCCGACAGCTCATGGGAGCAAGTGAGGACCAAGATCTCATTGAGGGAAACCCCTGGTTGCCGGAGCATCTGGCGCCGCAGGGCAATGGACTTGCATCCCTGTATGATTTGCGCCCTAATTTCTTTGTTCTGATTGATGCCTGGTGTAGACCATGTCCACTGTTTCCACTTCTGTTTGCTGGGGGTTCATTTGCGGGTCGGTTCAGGGCTGCAATGCCTGCATCATATTTGTGTGCCGCCCCCGTGTCTGGTAATGTCTCGAACAGCTCATAGAGCTCATCTCCCCCAAAGTGCACGAGTAGGGAGTGTTTCACCGTCCCATCGGACTCTCGGGGCCCTATGAAGTAGTGATTAAGTCGGCCTACCCAGAGACTCCATCTGGGTGCGGCGGGGTTCGCAAGCTGGCTAAATGGTGGTATCGGCGTCACTGACGTATGAGAGTACAGCGCTATTGGCACTTGTGCCTGTTGCTGGGGTGGAGGGGGATCTCCCATGACGGGCTTGGGGTTTCATTACCCTTATAAGAATTGCCTTGTTGCGCACGGCACGTGTGGTGGTGCTGCCCTTTTCCCCCTTCTGGGGGTGGTGCCTCCCTTGTCTCGTGTCCCCACAGTGTCTCTTACTGGGACTCCCCCTGACCTTCTGCTGTTGATGGAGCCTGTATGTTGTCCTGGGCTGCTGTGCTCTTCAGTGAAACTCCCGTTGGGCCTCATCCCTGCACTCGTTCCTTATCTTTTATTCTCTTTCCTTTTCGTTATTGTTCCCTTTTTTTTCTTGGCTTTATGCTGGTTTGATCGTGACCTCCCGCCTGTGTTGAGCTTCAGGTGCCGTCCTACAGAGGGAATTTCACTAGCTTGGCCTGAAGGCTCCAATCTCGCGTAGGGAGACACACGCGGCGGGCCTAGGCATCAAAGCCGGGCTGGCTCGGAGAGCGGCTGACATCACCTCTTGCCGCTCCTGCTGGAGTCGCTCACACGCCGCTGTGAGCAGAGCGGTCACTGCTGCTTGCCGTGACTCACACCCTGATGCTGGACTGCAGAGGGGATTGGGTTGCACGGATGATGGTGCTGTGGGCATCGGCAGGCTCCCCGGGCTGACGCTGTCACACCCGGTCTGTTGGGAAGACAGCCTTGTGGTGTGGTGGCAGGCAGGGTTGTTTCACCTCCTCGTCGCCAGTGCAAAGGGCTGTGCAGAGGTAGGGCCTGCGGGCTATGTTAAGCGCGCTACATAACACACGTTCACTCAGGGCTAAGTGTCGGCCGAAGGTGACGTGCGACCAGGGGCCCATTTAATTATACCCTCGGACCGAGCCCGGCCACGAGGAGTGGTGCATCGCTACAAAGCATTGTAGCGGCCGGTTGGTCCTCTACACTGGTTACTAAGCTCTGAAACCAGCATAATCCTATGAACGAATGCTCATCACTTTCGTCTACTAACAGCAAAACATGCACAAACCTATGATTTTGGCTGCCTTTTTTAGTCCTGGTCCAAATCATTTAGTTTTATTTATGTGCAGTGCATGTAGTTCATGCGAAAACTGTTAGTATTTTGTGTATTTCGCGACAAAATTGTCCTTTCGCAAAAATTTGTAGTATGTGGTTGTAAGTTTGGTTTTTTTACCATCTTTTTGCAGCAAAAAAGTATGCGATTGACCATCAAAATTCAAAACTGTCAGAAAAAGAGTAGGTAAAATTAAAAAAGAAATATAACCACTTACTTTGCGCTCACTGCATGGCCGAGCCAGCGATGCGGCGAGCGAAAGATAGGTGGTTTTATTTATTTTTTAATTTAATTTTACCTACCCTGTCATCTGTCGACTTCCCCCCACACCCTGCCCCGCCACACCGCTCTTACTTGTGCCGGCCGCCACTGCTTGGCCCCCAAGTTCCAAGGGCCGCCCTGGAAAATGTATTTGTTTCTATCACCTCTGTTTATCTCACCTTCTTCCCGCTGTCTGCTTACCGCTGCCACAGACTGTCTCTCTTTACTCAGTTTCATCATAAGTTTTTTGGGACGCCATCAAAGTCATATTTTGGCTGTTTTTGAGAGAACCCGTTTTTAATGATTTAATCTATAATTCAATATTGTTTGGTACCTTGCAGACTTAAGTTAGTGAAAATGGGTAATACAATTAAAAAGTGTTCTGTAAAGGGGGCTCCAATGCAAGTCTTTCTCCAGCCCCCAAAAATCATTAGGATGACACTGGACAACAGTGATCTATCACCGGCTGACAGTTAAACATGTTCAGGCCACAAAAAATGCGA
Organism: Triturus cristatus; assembly: GCF_964204655.1. Taxonomy (NCBI): domain Eukaryota; kingdom Metazoa; phylum Chordata; class Amphibia; order Caudata; family Salamandridae; genus Triturus; species Triturus cristatus. The sequence continues at coordinate 595,412,855 of NC_140585.1, read as the reverse complement.
TGGATCAAAATTCAGTCAGCCTTCGATTAAAAACCTAACATGATGTCCTCCAGGAGTATGTTTTAGATATTAGAGGAGACACCTCACCCGTCATTTGACAGCATGCTTCATCTGGGCAAGTGAATACCACCCGAATGGGCCCAACCAAACAGACATTGGGTGCTCAGATATGCTGTTTTTCTGGACAAGTGCAAGGTTCCAGTTAAAAGCCACTATTAATAAACCCTGGATTTCTCAGTTTTGGGGACACCGTGTGATTAAAACCTGGATGTACTGTGAAACATAATGGTTTCTACATCTAAAAACAAGCATTTACAACGCAACGGTCTCGGCATTGTTAAAGTTAGAGCTATTGGCATTGCTCATGACAATGCCGTTTCTTTAAATGTTTTAAAAACATAAACAAAAATAATGTCATGAGCAATGCCAATAGCTCTAACTTTACCAATGCAGAGACCATTGCATTGTAAATGCTTGTTACACCTTGCCCTCGTAGGAGCAAGTGTGAAAAGGGGTGCAAATGTTATTAGCATATGGTGTAGCTCTTGTTCGTGTGCCTAAGAGACCTTGTTAGTGTGTTCTCAGAACCTGTCCTATAGGAAACAGCCCCTCCCCCACACCCAAGCACTGCTCTCCGTGGCTTATTTATTTTGGATTTTATATAGCGCGGGCCACGTGGCCAGAGCGGTTTACGCTGGCGAAGGCAGAGCGCAGAGAGCCATGTGCAAGCACACTGTGTGCAGTACAAAACACAGAAACAACGAGGGTGTAAATGCAAATGCAGATCATAAAATTATAGCTGCACCGTCAGTTGCCTCGCTCGGTGAGCCGCAAACAGGACAAAATGTGTCTTTGATTGCCGAACATCCTTGAGAGAAACAGGTCTTCAGCAGACAGTCTTTTTTCACTCACACCATTGAAGGTGACAGGTGGCATCCCAACATTAAAAATAAGAGTCCTCCACTTTCTGTTTTTAAACTAATTATTTTGTTCCAAAAAAATCTGATGACTAAAATAAAACATGGCGCAGCGGTAAGGCAATAATGCCACACTCGTATTTATGACGCTGAGAAACGTCAAACTTTCAGAGAGGCGCTATTTAAAGAAAACAGATATTAATGTGCCTAAAAGAGAGGCTATTCCAAAACCTCAAAGTTTACATAAATAATTGTGGTAGTAGAGGTAGTGCTCCCAAGGAAGGTTTTCCCTGGGGAATTATGTTTACAAACAGGACTATGGACCATTTACAGGCTAACCATACAAACAGGCGCCAGAAAATGTCTCCCAGTCCGTGAGGTGGCAAAGCCAAGATTTAAATATGGTCTCATTGTGTTGAAGTCGTCAACTTTGCCAGCAGAACACATTCCTTTCCCACCTCCTCCCACCCTCCTCACATTCCGCTTCCAAACATACGCATTTACATTTACATGGCGCAAGGAATCTTAGCCTGTTGCCTGGCTCGTGGCAGGGGTTGGAAGAGCTTTTTCTTTTAAAATCGGGCTATTGTAGTTGGGATGAGCAGGGAGGCTAGACGGATGTATTTTTTCAGCATCCCATGATTTTCTTGTTGAAAAAACGATATGGAAACAGTATGAGAGAGGTGTCTAATTTAAGGATGTCGTTTTCAATGGCGCAGCAGGTGCAGTGACACCGGGGGTCACTTGACCGCAATCCATGGCTGTTTTTATTACCAAACCACGGGATGGGGCCTAATTTTGTTGCTTCCATTACCGCCCATGGCCACTGCTCTGATTGTGGGCTGCTGAAGTCTCAGACTCTTTCGGTTCACGTGGCTAAAAACATGTACCAGGATGAGATGTCCTTTCACCACCAGCAGCTACCAGCATAAGGTGCACGGCAGAGGGTAATCCACACCGTGTAGGACAACAGCAGATTTCAGACAGCAGGGCCAGGGTGTTACCGGCGGGAAGAGGCAGACTGCCCCACCCCCTTGGCTTCCATCACAACACAGGGCGATTCCAAAACCATTTCCTGCAGCTCCCGCGACGCAGGGGTCCCCTAATCCCCCAGGGGGGCACGCAACCGTTCAAGTGGGGGGGCACATTCAGCCCAAGGCCAATGAATAGCAGCGAGATTTGGGGGGGGGGGCATCATTTATGCTTTATGCCACTGACCTTAGAATGTCAGTGCTAAAACCAACATGAATTTAGCACAGGGAGGGCACTGTTGATTACCTTAAAATAAACGAGGAAAGCGAGAATGGAGAAGCCTGCGAAGCTAAACAGCTATTTCGGATCCGTTAGGGATTGGAAATAATCAAGCATGAAGGCGCCTTCTTTAAGTAAGTGTTAATGAGGGCCTCCTGTCACCTCCTGCGACATCTTTAGCCAAAAAGGCTTTGCATTGTGTGACTTGTAGTTTAGTTCATCCATAGCATATGCGCTTTCAAGCCGTGCAAGCAGCCTGTTTGTCGCTGGCTAAAGGTTTCACGCGGGCAACGTGGCCCGTTGGCAGTTGTGTTTGATGGACCTGCATTGTGGTGTTCCTGTATCCGGCTCAATGGCGGATCGAGGGAGGAGATGGCCCCAGGGGCTCCCTACACGCCGAGGAGCTCTTCTCTGCGGATTTCAAGCAGAAAGCCACGAAAGGCGGGGGTAGGTTTATTGCAGCCATTTGTCCTGACACCAGCTGCTCTTCGCTTCCTCCAGGAAGAAATGCGAACGAATCCTACGTAGGATCTCTCCACCGTGACCTACTTGGAACAAGGAGGAAGAAAACATAAATGATGTTGCATAGTTAAATCCAGGGCTGTAAGTGGACCGGGTCCTGCCCGTGCTTAAAAGCAGCTGCCGAGACAGCCATGGTTTAATAAGTCAGCAAAACAGGTCTCTATGACGACAAAGCGTCGTATTACTTCTGCAGCAGCTGCAATGGCGCCCGCAGCTTAAAGGGGAAAGGTAACAAACAACTGATCACGATGCACGGACACTTCCTTCCCAACGTGGGCAGAGAGAAAACAGAATATTTACGGATCGTGCAGGAAATCTATTCAGGTGAGCGGCAGAGGGAGCCGAGAGCAGGGGGAGAAGACAAGCACACCACCGCCTTTCTCCGAGGCAGAGCAGAAATGCCTCGGAGAAACGCAGTGTCCTTTTCAGATTCGGGGGCGTGTTTGTCTTTTCTGTCCTCCAGCCATTGGCTGGAGGAGAGAATGAGACTTTCTTTAAAAAACACGCCCCCCGATCCGAAAAGGACGGGGCCTGATCGGAGTGACTGACCTCTTCTCCAGTGGCTGGCCAGCATTTACGAGGCCAGCCAATGGAGAACAGGGGAGAAGAGGGGCTGGATCAAGCCCCTCTTCTCCAAGTCATTAAATCTCCGACTTCCGGTTCTGCCTTTCGGCAGACCGGTAGTCCTCGACCTAACAATGTTGCCTGTATGTTTCAGCTGAAAATAATCTGGACGTATGGGTTGCTCTACTTGCTTCAGGGCTAGCAAACACCATGCCTGCCTACCCTTCACACTAAAGGAGTCTGTTTAATAAGGAGACATAAGGCTCTCCAATTTGTGTCTCTGCAGCTTTATTGAACCTGTAGGAAAAATAAAAGTAAAATAAGATCCTTATGAATGTGTTAAACCCTTCTTTGCCAAGGAGGCAAATGCTGACTCTATGAATCCCCCATCTGTAATGCAATCTCTAATGCTATTGTGAGACCGCATAACTCTTTACAAGGTGTATGTGTATGGGTATGAAAAGGGTGCAACATTGTCAGTACTCAGTTTCCTAACTTACTCTAACAGGTACCTCGACCAACCTCATTGGCTGAGAAGGAGTGGGCATTTCCCTGTAGTCTCACTCTTCAAAAAAAATGAAGGCTGTGGAATCACGTATTATGTGCTTATCTATTTCTATTGTCTTCTGTCATGATTACGAATCTCGTAATGATGTTACTGGTCACGGGGTTCGTGATGTCCGTGGACATAAAACATACAAAAATATATTTTCTTCCCATTTTCACGCACAATTATCCCTTCCACAATATCATCATCGAGTATAGTATCCCTTGTTGGGATTAATCCGGGTGCAGTGTATACATTCTATGCTCACAAAAAACGGTGTCTTATGGAACCAATGTTCGCAAATCTATACAGGAACAGGAACCACAGTATCCCTCATGATAGATCTGGAAATGGTCTGAGGATACCTTCAACAGTCTCCATCTTGGATTGGTTTAAAAGGTTACAAGAAAAACCTAGCTTGGAACAAGATCTTTCTGGCATGTTCTACTTAGTGATAGCGGGTCTGTCTTGACAGCACGTCCATGTGCCTTCCCAAACTCCACCCAAGCCACACATGTAGAGTACACCTCTGCTCTAAGAAAAGCTGCCACTTTTGTCATTACACTTGATATTCAAGGGAGGCAATGTACATGCCCAATTAATTAGGATTTGACAAAACTCGAGTTTCCACCCCTAGCTTATTGATAATACTTGGACTATCATCTTGATTATAGAGTGCATCAATGCCGCATTATATATTTAATTTAGGTTCTGACAACTGGAAAAGTGTGTATTTTTTCTGACAGCCTTCCTATTTTTGTATCATATAATATAATTTGTTGTGCATTTATTTTCAATATTCATACATATGAATGGAAATGAGTAACCTCATCTGCAGAAAGCCCCCCCTTCCAAATTTAAATCTGCTAATAAGAAGCATTTGTTCGCATCATCTCTTGCCTCTCTACCCCTAATAGCCAGAGGTTCTACATTTAGGCATGCGCTATATAAATGTAATCATAATTATCACGTCCTATCAAGACCTTGCAGGGAGACTGATCACCTGAACCACTTTACATTTTCTATTTTCATGGTCATTAATTATTTTAAGGGATTGTAATCTGCAGGGAGGACAAGAAAAACAAGGGCAAAAACTATTGCTTAAATAATTTCATAGTGTAAATGATCGAAAAGCATGGCTATGCCAACTGTGCTGAACAGTCTCTGTTTTATTTTTATATATTTATTTAAAAATGTGTAAAGTGCACCGTTCACCCAGCGGGCATCTTGGCGCTAACATTTACACCTGCACCCTTCCCTTGTCTATTTTGGATAGAACTAGCCCAACCCAGTACCATGCAGGTCTCTCTTAATGCCACATTGTCTAGGGAACTCGAGCGCCTACAGGAGGTGAGCTGCACAAAGAGCAGTTTTGAATCTCTGGCATTGCCTTTCCATTGGATTATTAGTAAACGCTCATGGTGATGAGGTCTGAGAGGAGGCTTGCTGGGTTCAAACAACCCGTAAACACCTGCCAGATATGTGTGGAACCTGAATTCATTCTTAGGAGAGGTTTCATTTGTCCTGCACAAATTTGATGGTCAAAGTAGGTCACAATTCTGTTGTCAGCATGTCACTTACTGGTCTTCATGTGCAGGTACGTTTACGGAAAGAAGGGGTTCTCTCCAACTCACTCAGAATTTGGTGACATTATCAAGAGATAATCCGAGCCCCCATGCCTGCCCATGACCAGGAAGTCAATCAATCGTGGCTCTTTGGCCTGACTCTGGTGGCAAAGGAGCACTACAATTCCTACAACTAAGCCCCCACCAACAGCACCATATATGTAAGTAGCTTACCTAACATGGTTGCAGTGCGGGGGCCAGAGGATGTTCCTAATATGTGACCCCATGACTGGTGGCCTTGGGTGAGTGAGTCACCAAACAGTAAAGTCATGCATGAAGAAGTGCAATGGCATGTAGCTACTAGCTACCTAAACCCTTCTGGCATGGGCATCGCTCACACAGGGCCCCTGATACTTATGTCTGGGTTTTGACCTTGGCACAACCTGTTGCTGCATGCAGACAATGATGGGCATGGCCCACATGTGAGCAACATCAATCACAATCCTTACAGTGTATCTACTAAATAAGTGATGGACATCCAATAGGAATTTCTAATTCATTTGAAAAACATTCAGATTCACGAAAATCCTTTTTAACACTTTCTTCATATCATTTCTTCAAACAATAAAAAATGTCCATAAGTTTCTTACTCCGCTTTCATGAAATCATTCTAACTCGAAGCATTTCTGGATTTATAGTTTCCCCTACTCCGGAGAACCCATAGTCTCTGAAGTGAAGTTACATCATATATCATTGTCTATGTTAATGACAATTACACTGTAAACCAGTTACTGGGTGCTTTTACACACCCAATTTGCCAACATTATTTTACACATCACGAATTTCAATCTCAAATGACACTATATTTCATGTACGAGGTTGTGGACTCTATAACGCCATGGTCTTTCCTGATACTTTGTAAATAATTGTTATTGAGAATGCAGGCACAGTAATAAAACATTACATTGGTTAAAAGAGATGTGAGAAATAATAAAGATATAAAAATTGACAAAATCATTTGGAACAAGAAAAATACCTAATAACATTTAGAAAATACTACATCATTGGAACCTATTTGAGAAGAGAGAAACAGTAAAAAATAAATACATCAACATAGTAAATGAATATTTTACATAAGAATTGTCTCAAATTCGTTTGTTTTGTTTTTGTTTTATATAAACAATAAAGAGAGGAAAGAGGGGGAAGGGGGAAAGAAAAGAGGAGAGAAAAAAAGAGGAGGTAGATAGATAAAATATAGTAACGGTATTAGGAGAAGGATGAGTGTGACGATAGAAATGTGATAAAAGTTAACCATAATAGATCGGATTTAATCTTTTGAAATACAGAGGAATGAGAAACAGAAGCAAATCTATGTTCATCACAAATCAAGTACCACCAAAACAAAAAAGATAGTTTAGAATTATCTTTCCAACAGGTTAATATATCTTTAAAAGCAAGAGCAATTGAAATGTCGAATATAATAATTTTTGAGGTGAGATGATCAAAATCAGCAGATATAGTCCCCAAAAAGACATTGTGAATAGCAAATGGATTATTACATGAAAAAATCTATAAAGATTTAGACCATATAGCTTTCCAAAATTTATATATATTAGGACAATAATAAAGTAAATGTGTTAAAGTACCTTCAGAGGCGAGACATGACCAACACAAGGGAAAGATAGAATGGTCAATTTTATGCAGAAAATCGGGAGTAACAACCACTCTGTTATATATGAAATACAGGGATTGTGTAATATTGGCAGCTTTAGAGGTCTTAAAAATCTTTTCCCACATTCGATCCAATTGATGGACAGAGAGCGATTGAGATAGATCTTTTTCCCCTAGTAATTCAATAGAAGATTTGTTCCTTGTATTAATTGTAGAGGACACAATTTTGTATATGAAAGAAGTCCTTGGAGTTGGATCTACATTGATATTAAATAACGGTGTAACAGGCGTAACTGAAGTAACATCAGAGTTGGAACTATTATTCAGCAAAAAGGTTTGGAGTACAGGGAATAATGTGTTATACTGTTGAATACACGAATCAGGGAGGCCACATTTTTCTTGTAGTTGAAGAAATGATAAAATGGAATTATTGACTATCAAATGATGTACATAAACAATACCCTTTCTTTCCAATGCTTGAAACAAAAAGATATGTGGCAAAATGTTATATATTTATTATACCATAGAGAGGAGTCTAAAAAGGATTGATAAAAGTTAAATCCCTGGGTAAAAAGAGTATGTAGTAAATGCTGAGAATACTTTAAAATAGGATATTTGGAAATGAAAGTACAATTGGTCATAAAAACAACACCCTGAAAGGAAAAATCATGTAACTGTGAACGTTCAAAAGCAACCCATGTTGGCATGGGATAGTCATGATAATCCTGGGCCATAGTATAGAATTGATGGATTAAGAAGGCCGTATGATATAATTTAAAATCAGGAAAACGTCCACCACCCTCTGATTTTGGTTGAATTAATTTAGATAAAGCAATACGAACACGCTTGTTATTCCAAAGGAATTTAGGTCAAATAGAAATAATCTGAGAAAAGTAATAGTTAGGGATTTTAAAGGGTAACATTAAGAGCGTAAAAAGAGTCTGAGGGACAATCATCATTTTAATAGTGTCTAGCCTGCCCTACCAGGACAAAAACAACAGGGAGCAGGAAGACATACATTTTTGAAGCTTACGTTTTAAGGCAGTGAAATTATGAGCTAATGTATCGGGTATATTGGAGGAGAACCATATTACTAAGTGTTTAATCTTTACTGGGGGTGAATGTTTTGATTTGTTCTGCATTCCGTCCATCAATTGTGTGTCTTTTGCTTTCTTGCTCTAAGTGCGCCGGGTATGCCCAGACGTGGGTCCCGGGCTCACTGTGCCACTGGAATCAAGGTATCCTGGCTGAAGAGGGGTGAAACCCGATACTGGTCCTAGGATGCTTGTTTCCAGTCCAGGGAGGACCTGGCTTGGCAGTTCGGGCTGGACTGTTCCCATGAGGCACAGGGTCAAGACTGATTTGCATATGACCAGGTCCAAACTGGGGTGGCATGGTGAGCATAAGAATGATGGATTTAACCCAGATCTCTTGAATGGGGGTTAATGTTTTGATTTGTTCTGCATTCCGTCCATCAATTGTGTGTCTTTTGCTTTCTCGCCCTAAGTGCGCCAGCTATGCCCAGACGTGGGTCCCGGGCTCACTGTGCCACTGGAATCAAGTTATTCTGGCTGAAGAGGGGTGAAACCCCGAAACCGGTCCTAGGATGCTTGTTTCCGGTCCAGGGCGGACCTGGCTTGGCAGTTCGGGCTGGACTGTTCCGATGAGGCACAGGGTCAAGACTGATTTGCATATGGCCAGGTTTAAACTGGGGTGGCATGGTGAGCAAAAGAATGATGGATTTAACCCAGATCGCTTGACTGGGGGTGAATGTTTTGATTTGTTCTGCATTCCGTCCATCAATTGCGTGTCTTTTGCTTCTCGCCCTAAGTGCGCCGGGTATGCCCAGATGTGGGACCTGGGCTCACTGTGCCACTGGAATCAAGCTATCCTGGCTGAAGATGGGTGAAACCCCGAAATCGGTCCTAGGATGCTTGTTTCCGGTCCAGGGAGGACCTGGCTTGGCAGTTCGGGTTGTACTGTTCCCATGAGGCACAGGGTCAAGATAATTTACATATGGCCAGGTCTAAACTGGGGTGGCATGGTGAGCAAAAGAATGATGGATTTAACCCAGATCTCTTGACTGGGGGTGAATGCTTTGATTTGTTCTGCATTCCGTCCATCAATTGTGTCTTTTGCTTTCTCGACCTAAGTGCGCTGGGTATGCCCAGACGTGGGCCCCGGGCTCACTGTGCCCCTGGAATCAAGCTCTCCTGGCTGAAGAGGGGTGAAACCCCAAAACCAGTACTAGGATGCTTGTTTCCGGTCCAGGAAGGACCTGGCGTGGCAGTTCGGGCTGGACTGTTCCCATGAGGCACAGGGTCAAGACGGATTTGCATATGGCCAGGTCTAAACTGGGGTGGCATGGTGAGCAAAAGAATGATGGATTTAACCTAGACCTCTTGACTGGGGGTGAATGTTTTGATTTGTTCTGCATTCCGTCCATCAATTGTATGTCTTTTGCTTTCTCGCCCTAAGTGTGCTGGGTATGCCCAGACGTGGGTCCCGGGCTCACTGTGCCACTGGAATCAAGTTGTCCTGGCTGAAGAGGGGTTAAACCCGGAAACTGGTACGAGGATGCTTGTTTCCGGTCCAGGGAGGACCTGGCTTGGCAGTTCGGGCTGGACTGTTCCTATGAGGCACAGGGTGAAGACTGATTTGCATATGGCCAGGTCTAAACTGGGGTGGCATGGTGAGCAAAAGAATGATGGATTTAACCCAGATCTCTTGAATGGGGGTGAATGTTTTGATTTGTTCTGCATTCCGTCCATCAATTGTGTGTATTTTGCTTTCTCGCCCTAAGTGCGCCGGGTATGCCCAGACGTGGGTCCGAGGATCACTGTGCCACTGGAATCAAGCTATCCCAGCTGAAGAGGGGTGCAACCCCGAAACCAGTCCTAGGATGCTTGTTTCCGGATTAGGGAGGACCTGGCTTGGCAATTCGGGCTGGACTGTTCCCATGAGGCACAGGGTCAAGACTAATTTGCATATGGCCAGGTCTAAACTGGGGTGGTATGGTGAGCAAAAGAATGATGGATTTAACCCAGATCTCTTGACTGGGGGTGAATGTTTTGATTTGTTCTACAGTCCGTCCATCAATTGTTTGTCTTTTGCTTTCTCGCCCTAAGTGCGCCGGGTATGCCCAGACGTGGGCCCCGGGCTCACTGTGCCACTGGAATCAAGCTATCCTGGCGGAAGAGGGGTAAAACCCCGAAACCGGTCCTAGGATGCTTGTTTCCGGTCCAGGGAAGACCTGGTTTGGCAGTTCGGGCTGGACTGTTCCCATGAGTTACAGGGTCAAGACTGATTTGCATATGGCCAGGTCTAAACTGGGGTGGCATGGTGAGCAAAAGCATGATGGATTTAACCCAACTCTCTTGACTGGGGGTGAATGTTTTGATTTGTTCTGCATTCCATCCATCAATTGTGTGTCTTTTGCTTTCTCGCCCTAAGTGCGCCGGGTATGCCCAGACATGGGTCCCGGGCTCACTGTGCCACTGGAATCAAGCTATCCTGGCTGAAGAGGGGCGAAACCCCGAAACCGGACCTAGGATGATTGTTTCCGGTCCAGGGAGGACCTGGCTTGGCAGTTCGGGCTGGACTGTTCCCATTAGGCACAGGGTCAAGACTGATTTGGATATGTCCAGGTCTAAACTGGGGTGGCATGGCGAGCAAAAGAATGATGGATTTAACCCAGATCTCTTGACTGGGTGTGAGTGTTTTGATCTGTTCTGCATTCCGTCCATCAATTGTGTGTGTTTTGCTTTAATCTTTTGGGACCAACAAGTAAAGTTAGTTTTATGAAAAATATAAAACGATAGCAGGATGAGTTTAGTGGTAAAATCTCAGTTTTAGAAATATTTAGTTTGTACCCAAAAACAGTAGAGTATATAGCAATCTCTTATATAAAAGGGTCAAGGATTGGACATATAAATTAGGATATCATCTGCATATGCAGAAAGCTTAATTTCATGAGAGATGAGTTTAAAACCAGTTATATCAGGGTTATGTCTGAAACGTTCAAGAAAGGGTTCTAACAAAAGGAGAAAAAGTAATGGGGAAAGAGGACCACCCTGTCTAGTGCCTCTTTGTAATTTAAAATAGGGAGAGAAATGGCCATTAACAAACACACAAGCACGTGGATTAATATACAGCAATTTAATATATGAAATAAACTTTTGACCAAAACCAAACCAATGAAGAGTATGAAACATATATTGCCAATTAATGCGATCATTATATTGTATCTGGTATATTGGAGGAGAACCATATTACTAAGTGTTTAATCTTTACTGGGGGTGAATGTTTTGATTTGTTCTGCATTCCGTCCATCAATTGTGTGTCTTTTGCTTTCTTGCCCTAAGTGCGCCGGGTATGCCCAGACGTGGGTCCCGGGCTCACTGTGCCACTGGAATCAAGGTATCCTGGCTGAAGAGGGGTGAAACCCGATACTGGTCCTAGGATGCTTGTTTCCAGTCCAGGGAGGACCTGGCTTGGCAGTTCGGGCTGGACTGTTCCCATGAGGCACAGGGTCAAGACTGATTTGCATATGACCAGGTCCAAACTGGGGTGGCATGGTGAGCAAAAGAATGATGGATTTAACCCAGATCTCTTGAATGGGGGTTAATGTTTTGATTTGTTCTGCATTCCGTCCATCAATTGTGTGTCTTTTGCTTTCTCGCCCTAAGTGCGCCAGCTATGCCCAGACGTGGGTCCCGGGCTCACTGTGCCACTGGAATCAAGTTATTCTGGCTGACGAGGGGTGAAACCCCGAAATCGGTCCTAGGATGCTTGTTTCCGGTCCAGGGAGGACCTGGCTTGGCAGTTCGGGTTGTACTGTTCCCATGAGGCACAGGGTCAAGATAATTCCGGTCCAGGGAGGACCTGGCTTGGCAGTTCGGGCTGGACTGTTCCTATGAGGCACAGGGTGAAGACTGATTTGCATACGGCCAGGTCTAAACTGGGGTGGCATGGTGAGCAAAAGAATGATGGATTTAACCCAGATCTCTTGAATGGGGGTGAATGTTTTGATTTGTTCTGCATTCCATCCATCAATTGTGTGTATTTTGCTTTCTCGCCCTAAGTGCGCCGGGTATGCCCAGACGTGGGTCCGAGGCTCACTGTGCCACTGGAATCAAGCTATCCCTGTCTAGTGCCTCTTTGTAATTTAAACTAGGGAGAGAAATGGCCATTAACAAACACACAAGCACGTGGATTAATATACAGCAATTTAATATATGAAATAAACTTTTGACCAAAACCAAACCAATGAAGAGTATGAAACATATATTGCCAATTAATGCGATCAAAATCTTTTTCAGCATCGAGTGAAAGGGCAGCTAAAGGAGATGAGTATTTTTTCTCAAGGGCTAGGATATTAGAGAACATTCTAGCACCATCAGCAGCAAGTCTACCTTTAATAAAACCAGCTTGATCCGGCTTTATAAGAAGTGTAATGACATTTTCCAAATGGGAAGCTAAAAGCTTTGCAAAGACCTTACAATCATAGTTAATAAGTGAAATGGGTCGAACATTTTTACAGAGGGTAGAGTCTTTTTCTGGCTTGGGAATCACGACAATGAGGGCCTCCAAAAAGGAACCACATGCTTTAGAATTAGAAAAGAATGAGTTAAAAAGCTCTAATAGTTTAGAGGCAAAGATGGTGGAAAAGGATGAGAGTAGTTCAACGGAGAAACCATCTGGTTCAGGGGCTATGGCCTTTTTGAAAGATTTAAGAGCATCAGTAATCTCCTGAAGGGAGATATCTCTCTCAAGAGGTAAAAGTGTGTCAATTAGAGAAGGTGGCTTAGGGATACCCTGGAAAAAAGTCTCAAAATCCTTTTCTGAAGGAGTTGTATCTTCTGTATATAATAGTTCATAATAGGATTGGAAGGTATTTACAACATCAGAATCGGAGGAGAACATTTTATTATTCTGTTCAGAGAGAATAGGGCCAATAGTTTTACTTTCTGATTTGATTTTTTAGTAGTTGGCTAACATTTTCCCCACCTTATTTTGGCCTCCATGAAATTTAGATTGAAGGGGAATATTACAAGCATCGACAGTGGCAATCTTACTCAAGGTAGACTTGGCTTTAATCAGTTCTTGCAAACTTGAGGAGGATTTTGAGGAGAAATAGTTGTGCTCTAAAGTCTTTATCTGTTGAAGGGTTGCGTGATATTCAGTGTTTAGTCATTTCTTTTTTCTAGCGGAGTATATAATAGTAAAGACTCTAAATGGGGCTTTAAAGGCATCCCAATTGTTATAAACAGAAGTATCCATATATTGATTGAAATGAAAAAATTCATTAATAAAAGAGATCGCTTGTGAAATAAAGGATATGTCTGAAAGTAGGGCATTATTAAAATGCCAGCAGCTTTGTTTGCAAGTGTTAAGGGACATATCAAAGGAGGAAAACAAAGGGACATGATCAAAAATAAAAATAGAACCAATTTCAGAGAAATGTATAGAAGGGAGCAATGTCTTAGAAACCAAAATATAATCAATACGAGACATAGTATGGTGAACATTTGAAAAAAATGTACATTCACAAGCGTCAGGATTACATGTTTTCCATACGTCATAGAAAGGGTGAGAGGCGATGGCCGATTGAAATGCCTTGTGAGTTTTATCAGGTTTAAATTTACACTTAGATTTTCCATCAGAGAAAGGATCTGACCAATCATTAAAATCACCACCAACAATTATATTAGGATTAGGAATAGAGGATAATTTTAGTTTAATACAATGCCAACATTTGGGATCACATTTAATAGGACCATAAATGTGGAAAAAGGTAACTTGTTTTTTACATATAAAAACATCAACCAAAACCCATTGCCCATTCAAATCACATTCAGTTAATAATATTTGCGCATTTACTCACTTATGAAATAGAATGTCAACACCACCATGACGATTAAGAGCAGAGGAAAAAATAACCTGATTAACCCATTGACGTTTGAGCTTAAGTGACTCCACATCTTTACAGTGAGTTTCTTGTAAAAAGGCAACATGTGCATTGAGTTTGGATAAATGAGACAATACCTTTTGATGCTTGACAGGATGACCTAGGCCACGCACATTCCACGAGACAACGTTAAACATGTTGTAGGATGAGGGGAGACATACGAGAACAGGAACAACAAGCTGCAGGACCAATAAAAAAGAAAGAAAAACAACATTTAACAATCGTCAAATATTGATAGACAGAAGTAGTTGTAATGGAAAGAGATTAAAGGTAAAGAAAAATACTCACACATATGAAGAAATAGCGATAAGGGAATACGATGGAGAGAAATATCAAATAGAAGGAGAGGTGGCTAAAAAGGAGAAGAAGAATGAAATGAAGAAAAGAAAGACAGATCAAGGAAAAGGATCCAGATCTGAAATACAGAGATTAGGAAGTAAGTTGGGAACATGCTTACACCAAAAACAAGAATGGCGACAGAAGAAAGTAAGAACTATAAAAGTAATAAAGGAAATAGCCACAGGCTTAAAAACTTAAAAAGCGGAGAAAAGCAAGATAAAGTAACAGATGACTATGGTATGAATTAGAAATACTAATATTGCTATGATAGGATATAAGAAAATAGATCAACAGAGAAATAAAGAAACTAGTGAAGAGAAAAGTGAACAATTTAGAAAAAATTAGGGAGTAATCTCCATGCTACGACTTGCAATGCTTTGCAAGAAAGATTTCAATTTCACCGGATCCTCAAACGACCAGGAGCTGCCTTCATAGGTGATCTTGCAGTGGCAAGGATGAAGAATACCAAACTAAATGTTCAAATGTCTCATCTGAGGACCGAGAGCTAAGAATTCCTTACAACGGCATTAGCTGTGTTTGAAACATTTTGTGATATGAACAAATTATGGCCAGACCAAATAAGACAACGCTTTATCTTAGCCGCCTTTAGGACACGCTTAAAGTCAGTGAATTCGAGAAAGAGCATTATAATCCCAGGTGGTTTGGAAGAATGAGGTTGAAGACATCCTAAACGATATGCACGTTGGATATTGAGTGGTGGCGTAGTGGGAAAATCCAGAAGATATGAGAGGAACCTCTTCAGGAAGACCAAGAGATCAGGACCTTCAACGTTTTCCGGAAGATCATAAAGTTGGAGGTTATTCCGCCTATTATGATATTCAAGGTCTTTGGTGTGTAACTTAAGCTTCTGAAGTTCTTGTTCTAGCATAGGGATTTTAGTAGACAAATCTTGAAGGTCTCCCACACGTTGTTCCAATTCCAACAACTTCCCTTCCATAACAATCAAGCGGTCTTTGATTTGCTGCAATTTTTCATTGGTGATACCCATGAAAGGTTGCAAACCACATACTTCATCCAAGATAGAATCCAACACAGGGTCATTCGATGATAAAATGTCTCTTTGTCTTGGTGCCAGAAGAAGATCGTTTAGTTGATGCATGCAGTTCACTAGTCATCTTTACAGTCAGATAGGTGATTTAATAAGGCAGGGAACTGGATACACTGGACCAATGAAGTGAATAAGAGGCCGCCAAAAAACCTAATAACGCCAAACTATATAGATGTTGACAAATTTAGTCCTCAATATTGATGACAAAAGGACAAATCCAGGTAAAACAGGCACAAAAGATCCTTAAAATGGCAAGCACAGATGATTATAGGCATCTCCAAAAGAAAGAAGAACTATATATATATATATATATATATATATATATATATATATATATCCAGCACAACATCCTCCGTTTACTGGGGGCCACCGACTCTGCAGGGTGGGCTCAAAGGTTGCAGGAGCGGAGAAGCCTGCATGTTCAATGCTTCAAAAATAAAGCCCCACTCCGACTTCTGTGCAAACACAAGACTTTATTCGTCTGAAGCAGCATATATATAACTCAAGTCCTGACCGGTTTCGGCGTCACCACGCCTTGCTCACAGGTGAGATCAATATTTACCATGTGGTCACGAGGCCATAGGATCAACTACAGCCCCCAGCATGCATCATCGTTGCTTTGTAATCACGAGGCATTGCTTAATATTCATGTTTTGCCCAAATAGCGTTTTATGAACAATGTCCCAACAACGTACCAATTTGTTATGTGCACGCATTCCTTCTCACAGCAAGTGCACTTTTATGCTGCCTCTGTCCATGATAAGGGTTAGCACTGCGGAGCTTCCAAGAGGAGAAAACTCCCCTATTCCCTTTCTCTCTGATGCGCTACCAATACTTCTGGCAATCCTTCGTTTGCTGCGCGAGAGCGTGTCATACCCCCTCCATAAAATCCAGCACAACATCCTCCGTTTACTGGGGGCCACCGACTCTGCAGGGTGGGCTCAAAGGTTGCAGGAGCGGAGAAGCCTGCATGTTCAATGCTTCAAAAATAAAGCCCCACTCCGACTTCTGTGCAAACACAAGACTTTATTCGTCTGAAGCAGCATATATATAACTCAAGTCCTGACCGGTTTCGGCGTCACCACGCCTTGCTCACAGGTGAGTTCAATATTTACCATGTGGTCACGAGGCCATAGGATCAACTACAGCCCCCAGCATGCATCATCGTTGCTTTGTAATCACGAGGCATTGCTTAATATTCATGTTTTGCCCAAATAGCGTTTTATGAACAATGTCCCAACAACGTACCAATTTGTAATGTGCACGCATTCCTTCTCACAGCAAGTGCACTTTTATGCTGCCTCTGTCCATGATAAGGGTTAGCACTGCGGAGCTTCCAAGAGGAGAAAACTCCCCTATTCCCTTTCTCTCTGATGCGCTACCAATACTTCTGGCAATCCTTCGTTTGGTGCGCGAGAGCGTGTCATGCCCCCTCCATAAAATCCAGCACAACATCCTCCGTTTACTGGGGGCCACCGACTCTGCAGGGTGGGCTCAAAGGTTGCAGGAGCGGAGAAGCCTGCATGTTCAATGCTTTAAAAATAAAGCCCCACTCCGACTTCTGTGCAAACACAAGACTTTATTCGTCTGAAGCAGCATATATATAACTCAAGTCCTGACCGGTTTCGGCGTCACCACGCCTTGCTCACAGGTGAGTTCAATATTTACCATGTGGTCACGAGGCCATAGGATCAACTACAGCCCCCAGCATGCATCATCGTTGCTTTGTAATCACGAGGCATTGCTTAATATTCATGTTTTGCCCAAATAGCGTTTTATGAACAATGTCCCAACAACGTACCAATTTGTAATGTGCACGCATTCCTTCTCACAGCAAGTGCACTATTATGCTGCCTCTGTCCATGATAAGGGTTAGCACTGCGGAGCTTCCAAGAGGAGAAAACTCCCCTATTCCCTTTCTCTCTGATGCGCTACCAATACTTCTGGCAATCCTTCGTTTGGTGCGCGAGAGAGTGTCATGCCCCCTCCATAAAATCCAGCACAACATCCTCCGTTTACTGGGGGCCACCGACTCTGCAGGGTGGGCTCAAAGTTTGCAGGAGCGGAGAAGCCTGCATGTTCAATGCTTCAAAAATAAAGCCCCACTCCGACTTCTGTGCAAACACAAGACTTTATTCGTCTGAAGCAGCATATATATAACTCAAGTCCTGACCGGTTTCGGCGTCACCACGCCTTGCTCACAGGTGAGTTCAATATTTACCATGTGGTCACGAGGCCATAGGATCAACTACAGCCCCCAGCATGCATCATCGTTGCTTTGTAATCACGAGGCATTGCTTAATATTCATGTTTTGCCCAAATAGCGTTTTATGAACAATGTCCCAACAACGTACCAATTTGTAATGTGCACGCACTCCTTCTCACAGCAAGTGCACTTTTATGCTGCCTCTGTCCATGATAAGGGTTAGCACTGCGGAGCTTCCAAGAGGAGAAAACTCCCCTATTCCCTTTCTCTCTGATGCGCTACCAATACTTCTGGCAATCCTTCGTTTGGTGCGCGAGAGCGTGTCATGCCCCCTCCATAAAATCCAGCACAACATCCTCCGTTTACTGGGGGCCACCGACTCTGCAGGGTGGGCTCAAAGGTTGCAGGAGCGGAGAAGCCTGCATGTTCAATGCTTCAAAAATAAAGCCCCACTCCGACTTCTGTGCAAACACAAGACTTTATTCGTCTGAAGCAGCATATATATAACTCAAGTCCTGACCGGTTTTGGCGTCACCACGCCTTGCTCACAGGTGAGTTCAATATTTACCATGTGGTCACGAGGCCATAGGATCAACTACAGCCCCCAGCATGCATCATCGTTGCTTTGTAATCACGTGGCATTGCTTAATATTCATGTTTTGCCCAAATAGCGTTTTATGAACAATGTCCCAACAACGTACCAATTTGTAATGTGCACACATTCCTTCTCACAGCAAGTGCACTTTTATGCTGCCTCTGTCCATGATAAGGGTTAGCACTGCGGAGCTTCCAAGAGGAGAAAACTCCCCTATTCCCTTTCTCTCTGATGCGCTACCAATACTTCTGGCAATCCTTCGTTTGGTGCGCGAGAGCGTGTCATGCCCCCTCCATAAAATCCAGCACAATATCCTCCGTTTACTGGGGGCCACCGACTCTGCAGGGTGGGCTCAAAGTTTGCAGGAGCGGAGAAGCCTGCATGTTCAATGCTTCAAAAATAAAGCCCCACTCCGACTTCTGTGCAAACACAAGACTTTATTCGTCTGAAGCAGCATATATATAACTCAAGTCCTGACCGGTTTCGGCGTCACCACGCCTTGCTCACAGGTGAGTTCAATATTTACCATGTGGTCACGAGGCCATAGGATCAACTACAGCCCCCAGCATGCATCATCGTTGCTTTGTAATCACGAGGCATTGCTTAATATTCATGTTTTGCCCAAATAGCGTTTTATGAACAATGTCCCAACAACGTACCAATTTGTAATGTGCACGCATTCCTTCTCACAGCAAGTGCACTTTTATGCTGCCTCTGTCCATGATAAGGGTTAGCACTGCGGAGCTTCCAAGAGGAGAAAACTCCCCTATTCCCTTTCTCTCTGATGCGCTACCAATACTTCTGGCAATCCTTCGTTTGGTGCGCGAGAGCGTGTCATGCCCCCTCCATAAAATCCAGCACAATATCCTCCGTTTACTGGGGGCCACCGACTCTGCAGGGTGGGCTCAAAGGTTGCAGGAGCGGAGAAGCCTGCATGTTCAATGCTTCAAAAATAAAGCCCCACTCCGACTTCTGTGCAAACACAAGACTTTATTCGTCTGAAGCAGCATATATATAACTCAAGTCCTGACCGGTTTCGGCGTCACCACGCCTTGCTCACAGGTGAGTTCAATATTTACCATGTGGTCACGAGGCCATAAGATCAACTACAGCCCCCAGCATGCATCATCGTTGCTTTGTAATCACGAGGCATTGCTTAATATTCATGTTTTGCCCAAATAGCGTTTTATGAACAATGTCCCAACAACGTACCAATTTGTAATGTGCACGCATTCCTTCTCACAGCAAGTGCACTTTTATGCTGCCTCTGTCCATGATAAGGGTTAGCACTGCGGAGCTTCCAAGAGGAGAAAACTCCCCTATTCCCTTTCTCTCTGATGCGCTACCAATACTTCTGGCAATCCTTTGTTTGGTGCGCGAGAGCGTGTCATGCCCCCTCCATAAAATCCAGCACAACATCCTCTGTTTACTGGGGGCCACCGACTCTGCAGGGTGGGCTCAAAGGTTGCAGGAGCGGAGAAGCCTGCATGTTCAATGCTTCAAAAATAAAGCCCCACTCCGACTTCTGTGCAAACACAAGACTTTATTCGTCTGAAGCAGCATATATATAACTCAAGTCCTGACCGGTTTCGGCGTCACCACGCCTTGCTCACAGGTGAGTTCAATATTTACCATGTGATCACGAGGCCATAGAATCAACTACAGCCCCCAGCATGCATCATCGTTGCTTTGTAATCACGAGGCATTGCTTAATATTCATGTTTTGCCCAAATAGCGTTTTATGAACAATGTCCCAACAACCTACCAATTTGTAATGTGCACGCATTCCTTCTCACAGCAAGTGCACTTTTATGCTGCCTCTGTCCATGATAAGGGTTAGCACTGCGGAGCTTCCAAGAGGAGAAAACTCCCCTATTCCCTTTCTCTCTGATGCGCTACCAATACTTCTGGCAATCCTTTGTTTGGTGCGCGAGAGCGTGTCATGCCCCCTCCATAAAATCCAGCACAACATCCTCCGTTTACTGGTGGCCACCGACTCTGCAGGGTGGGCTCAAAGGTTGCAGGAGCGGAGAAGCCTGCATGTTCAATGCTTCAAAAATAAAGCCCCACTCCGACTTCTGTGCAAACACAAGACTTTATTCGTCTGAAGCAGCATATATATAACTCAAGTCCTGACCGGTTTCGGCGTCACCACGCCTTGCTCACAGGTGAGTTCAATATTTACCATGTGGTCACGAGGCCATAGGATCAACTACAGCCCCCAGCATGCATCATCGTTGCTTTGTAATCACGAGGCATTGCTTAATATTCATGTTTTGCCCAAATAGCGTTTTATGAACAATGTCCCAACAACGTACCAATTTGTAATGTGCACGCATTCCTTCTCACAGCAAGTGCACTTTTATGCTGCCTCTGTCCATGATAAGGGTTAGCACTGCGGAGCTTCCAAGAGGAGAAAACTCCCCTATTCCCTTTCTCTCTGATGCGCTACCAATACTTCTGGCAATCCTTCGTTTGGTGCGCGAGAGCATGTCATGCCCCCTCCATAAAATCCAGCACAACATCCTCCGTTTACTGGGGGCCACCGACTCTGCAGGGTGGGCTCAAAGGTTGCAGGAGCGGAGAAGCCTGCATGTTCAATGCTTCAAAAATAAAGCCCCACTCCGACTTCTGTGCAAACACAAGACTTTATTCGTCTGAAGCAGCATATATATAACTCAAGTCCTGACCGGTTTCGGCGTCACCACGCCTTGCTCACAGGTGAGTTCAATATTTACCATGTGGTCACGAGGCCATAGGATCAACTACAGCCCCCAGCATGCATCATCGTTGCTTTGTAATCACGAGGCATTGCTTAATATTCATGTTTTGCCCAAATAGCGTTTTATGAACAATGTCTCAACAACGTACCAATTTCTAATGTGCACGCATTCCTTCTCACAGCAAGTGCACTTTTATGCTGCCTCTGTCCATGATAAGGGTTAGCACAGCGGAGCTTCCAAGAGGAGAAAACTCCCCTATTCCCTTTTTCTCTGATGCGCTACCAATACTTCTGGCAATCCTTCGTTTGGTGCGCGAGAGCGTGTCATGCCCCCTCCATAAAATCCAGCACAACATCCTCCGTGTACTGGGGGCCACCGACTCTGCAGGGTGGGCTCAAAGGTTGCAGGAGCGGAGAAGCCTGCATGTTCAATGCTTCAAAAATAAAGCCCCACTCCGACTTCTGTGCAAACACAAGACTTTATTCGTCTGAAGCAGCATATATATAACTCAAGTCCTGACCGGTTTCGGCGTCACCACGCCTTGCTCACAGGTGAGTTCAATATTTACCATGTGGTCACGAGGCCATAGGATCAACTACAGCCCACAGCATGCATCATCGTTGCTTTGTAATCACGAGGCATTGCTTAATATTCATGTTTTGCCCAAATAGCGTTTTATGAACAATGTCCCAACAACGTACCAATTTGTAATGTGCACGCATTCCTTCTCACAGCAAGTGCACTTTTATGCTGCCTCTGTCCATGATAAGGGTTAGCACTGCGGAGCTTCCAAGAGGAGAAAACTCCCCTATTCCCTTTCTCTCTGATGCGCTACCAATACTTCTGGCAATCCTTTGTTTGGTGCGCGAGAGCGTGTCATGCCCCCTCCATAAAATCCAGCACAACATCCTCTCGCGCACCAAACGAAGGATTGCCAGAAGTATTGGTAGCGCATCAGAGAGAAAGGGAATAGGGAAGTTTTCTCCTCTTGGAAGCTCCGCAGTGCTAACCCTTATCATAGACAGAGGCAGCATAAAAGTGCACTTGCTGTGAGAAGGAATGCGTGCACATTACAAATTGGTACGTTGTTGGGACATTGTTCATAAAACGCTATTTGGGCAAAACATGAATATTAAGCAATGCCTCGTGATTACAAAGCAACGATGATGCATGCTGGGGGCTGTAGTTGATCCTATGGCCTCGTGACCACATGGTAAATATTGAACTCACCTGTGAGCAAGGCGTGGTGACGCGGAAACCGGTCAGGACTTGAGTTATATATATGCTGCTTCAGACGAATAAAGTCTTGTGTTTGCACAGAAGTCGGAGTGGGGCTTTATTTTTGAAGCATTGAACATGCAGGCTTCTCCGCTCCTGCAACCTTTGAGCCCGCCCTGCAGAGTCGGTGGCCCCCAGTAAACGGAGGATGTTGTGCTGGATTTTATGGAGGGGGCATGACACGCTCTCGCGCACCAAACAAAGGATTGCCAGAAGTATTGGTAGCGCATCAGAGAGAAAGGGAATAGGGGAGTTTTCTCCTCTTGGAAGCTCCGCAGTGCTAACCCTTATCATGGACAGAGGCAGCATAAAAGTGCACTTGCTGTGAGAAGGAATGCGTGCACATTACAAATTGGTACGTTGTTGGGACATTGTTCATAAAACGCTATTTGGGCAAAACATGAATATTAAGCAATGCCTCGTGATTACAAAGCAACGATGATGCATGCTGGGGGCTGTAGTTGATCCTATGGCCTCGTGACCACATGGTAAATATTGAACTCACCTGTGAGCAAGGCGTGGTGACGCCGAAACCGGTCAGGACTTGAGTTATATATATGCTGCTTCAGACGAATAAAGTCTTGTGTTTGCACAGAAGTCGGAGTGGGGCTTTATTTTTGAAGCATATATATATATATATATATATTTCTTTCCCAGGTGCTCCGGTATGCCTGCCACCTCCAAAACAGAGGGTGCGTCGACAAACGGACCGCCAAAGCCGGGCCCGAAAATATCAGGAAAAAGTTCCTTTGAAGAAAGGAAAGTCGACGACTTGTCTGTTGCGCTCAGTATTTTATTGTCAGCACAAACGTTAGACGCGTTTCGCCTGTGTTCACACAGGCGAAACGCGTCTAACGTTTGTGTTGACAATAAAATACTGAGCGCAACAGACAAGTCGTCGACTTTCCTTTCTTCAAAGGAACTTTTTCCTGATATATATATATATATATATCTATATTCAGTGAAAAAACCATAGGTTTCAGGGGTGTTATAGTTAGCTGGACATTTCACTCGTAAAAAACCAATGAAATTTCCCCGTTATAGTTAGTTAAGCTAACTATAACTCGCGCGCCCGCAATGCACTGCTGATGACGTCACATATTACATCACTCATGACATGGTCAGTGACATCACTCATGACATCACTGATGACATCTCAAATGACATCATTGATGACATCACTGATGACATCATCCAGTGAATGTGTGTTTTTCTGAAAATTAAATATGTTTTATATATCTCAAGGTCGATGGAAGAATAAATGAGTATATAAGTGTCTAAATGGATGATTTGTTTTTGAAAAATTGATTGTATTACTGACTGATTAAGTGTATCTTATTGAATACATGGCTAAGTGAGTAATGTTTAAATGTGTAAATACCTGTATCAGTCTCTCACTTTGTGTATAAGTGGCTGCATGGGTTGGTGAGCAGCAACATGAGTGTCTATATAGGTTATTAGTTGGTTTTTTGAGTATCAGTATGAGTGTCTGAGTGTCTGTATGGTTCAGTGGGGGGTATTACGTAGTGCATAAGTGCATGAATGAGTGACTCACTGTTTGTATGTGTTGAAGACAGCATATGTGCAGGACTGTATGGGTGGAAGAGTGTGTGTATGGGTGTGTTAGTGAGTGAATGGCTGTCTCAATAGTGTCTCTATGAGTAACTACATATGTTTTAAACTAGTATATGTGACTATTGGTGTATATAAGTGAGTGTATGTGAGAGTGAGAGATTGAAAGAGTTCCTGTATGAATAAGTATGTGTTTCTATAAGTGATTGTTTAAAAGACTAAGTATGTGTAAGTTTCCGTAGAAGTAAGTGTGGTGGTGTGTGTATAACTGTATATGCAAATAAATGTATGTTTGATTCTTTATTAGCATGAGTAACTATGTGTGTGAGTAACTCTATGGATGAGTGGCATTGTGTTACAGGATGTATAGGTGTATGAGTACATATGATGTGTGAGTACACGAATGAGTGACTGTACAGGACTGTTGGTGAATAAGTGGATGTTTATGTGGATCTTAGAATTATTGAAGAGGTTGTTGTAATTGGTATTGGTATGTCCATTTTTTTGAAAATTTCAGTCTCTATTTTTGAATGTGTGTATCAAAGGTTATATTAGGGTGAGAGGAGGTCTGCCACTCTATCACATGGATGATGTCATCAGTGATGGCATCAGTGATGTCATTTGAGATGTCATCAGTGATGTCATGAGTGATGTCACTGACCATGTCATGAGTAATGTAATATGTGACGTCATCAGCAGTGCATTGCGGGCGCGCGAGTTATAGTTAGCTTAACTAACTATAACGGGGAAATTTCATTGGTTTTTTACGAGTGAAATGTCCAGCTAACTATAACACCCCTGAAACCTATGGTTTTTTCACTGAATTTGCAAGGTTTTTTTAAATGCTAATTCCTAACTATAACGTGTGTGAAACCTATGGTTTTTTCACTGAATTTGCAAGGTTTTTTAAATGCCAATTCCTAACTATAACATGTGTGAAACCTATGGTTTTTTCAGTGAATTTGTAAGGTTTTTTAAATGCTAATTTCTAACTATAACGTGTGTGAAACCCATGGTTTTTTCAGTGAATTTGTATGGTTTTTTAAATGCTAATTCTTAGCTATAACATATGTGATTCCCATATTTTTTTTTATTGATTTTTTATGATTTTTTTATTATAAATTCCTATATTAAATGTGTTTTTTTTTTTAAAAAAAACAAGTTTTTTTAAAACTTTTTATTCTCTTAAAACACTATGTTTTTTTTATAAAAAATCTGCAATATTTCAAGTTTTCTCTTTTTTTTTTTACCAAACAGGTAAGATATATTAGTATAACTTTGAAAATATATATATATTTTTTTTTTTTTAGTGCGCGTACGGTAAGCGTACGGTAAGCGTACGGTTTACGCAATGTCCGTAATTTATCTACTCTGTTTGCGTATAGTTACGCAATTTGCGTAGCCGCGCGTACTGCGCGTGGGGCGCGTACGCGTGTACGCTACACGCGCACGTTACGCGGAAGTGTTGGGGAGTGACTGTTATGCGCATGCGCGCGAGCGCGTGTCTTTTTTACGCGCATGCGTACTTTTGCCGTAAGCGCACCGTAAGCGCACCGTAAGCGTAACGTACGCGCACGGTGGGTCATGTGATCATGAAACACAACTTTTGATTGGTTGAAACTACTTTCAGTTCTAGAACTCTCCTACACCACACCCATTCCCCTCATTTCTGCTTGTGATCCCTTAGGAGAAGGAGCTGGGTTGTCTTTGTGATACGATGGCAGAACAGCAGAGCTCTTCTGAGTGTGAGGCTAGCAGCACTACCTTGAGGCAGAGAAGGAGGAAAGAAAAGACCTCTTTCATATGGGAGTATTTTACTTTTCCAGAGGACAAGAAAAAGGTAAATGCACCCTTAGTGACTTGTAAGCTGTGTGGCCGTGTACTTTCAAGAGGGAATCCCAACAAGAAGTATTCCTTCGGGAATCACACCATGTTGAGACACCTTAAAGATGTACACAGAAGGACACATGCTCGACATACTGAAGGTAACCCTTCAGTAAGTCAACCAAGCACATCCACAGCAGCTCAGCCTGGTCCATCATCTGCAGGGCCGAGTCCATCTTCGGCAGGTAAGGTGAGCCCTTCATCTGTGGTGGGAGCATCTCCTTTTTCTTCTCCTCTGGAAACAAACCATCGGTTTGTGAGGGTTGAAATACGGTGCGCCACTTGTCATGATCTAATTTGTCATAGGGAGACCAGTGTTTCCCTAGTGAACAATAAAATAGATCAGCACATTTGTCGTACCGACTAATATTCCCATTCTTTATTTCCTCTGTCCCTGCATGAACACAACGGCTCTTGTAAGAGCCAACCTTACCTTTCAACTATTTTTATATATGTTTTTAAAACTTTTTTTTGATTTTTTTTTTACCGTACGCGTACGGTACGCGTAATTATTATTTTTTTTTTTTAAAAAACACTAAAAATCAATTATCACATTACAAGGTCCTTGAGAGACTACAATGAAAAACTGAAAAATCTTTTTGGAATAAATTTCCAATGGCAATCCAATAACATTCCAAAATTTAAATTGTGCAGATGTTACCGATTTTTTCTAAATTTTTGGTTTTCCAAAGTCTCATTAAAAATTGAAAAAGTCCACATTACAATTGGTTACCTTTCCATTAGGCCAAATGATAATTTGTAAAATCATTTTTTTTTTAAATTCCAATGGTAATCCAATAAAATGGTAAAATTGTTTTGTACAGATCTTGCCAAGTCTCTCTAAAATTTTGGTTTCAGGAAGATTAGATAGGAATTTGCTAAATCAAAAGGCAAACGTTGCTTAAAAATCAATTGGGAATCATTACACAGTGTCCAGCCTTTTTCACATTTAAGATAAACTGTGTAATGACCAGAAGTTACAGTAGGTCCATCATGGAAAATTATTGCAACTGTTACAAAAGTTTTTCCTGAAATTGATAATTGCTGTCCTGTAAACTTCTTTATTAAAGTATCTAATTTTGAACCATCAGCTTTACAGCGTTGCATCATTAAAATTACATACTGTCCGTATTCCTTTAAAATTAACGTTGAAAACATGTCAGATTGACACTCACTGCATTCCATGCTATGATTAGCATCTTTAACTAATTTAGCAAAAGTGACTGTTTTACTTTCTGGCAATGTTAAATAAATAAACCTTTCAGAATCAACATTAGAGCCACATATATTATAACAGTTTTCACAACTATGTTCCCATTTATAAGAGAGACCAAATACATTTTCAATGGGAACCCCTTCTTCTTCCAGTACCTGAAGAAAAAACATCAAGAATTCCTGTGCGTCTTGCTGTACATTTTGAGAAAACTGTGTTCGTCCTGAACATACATCTAAAAGTTTTCTAATTTCAGTAGCACTTTCTATTTGAGTTTTATCATTACTCAGCTTTTGAAAAAGGAGACTCAACTCAGAACAGAATCTTTTTCCCTGATTTACTATTATCTGCTCTTGCACACTTTCCAGATAAAATGCAACATTCAGCACTACATTAGCGTAGCAGTTGACACCAGAGCTATTTTCAAAATGACATCCTACAACCTGTTCTTCATTTTCCTTTATCTTTTTGCTTGCAATTACATCACTCCTCTTTTTTTTCCTCCTCTCTACATCTTCATTACAGATATTCTCATTTCTCCTTTTACGAGATACTACACGTTTCTCCAACACAGGATACTGACCTAAATGAGGAGCATAGCTTCTTCTTAATCTATTATACTCCTTTACACAATTTGTATCAGCACTAACTTTTGAGTCATCAAAGTCTATCATGAATAAACCTGATAATGTTTTCACTCGTGACAAAGCAACATATGCCATACCTTCTTTGAACACAGTTGAACCAATGTTCACAAATGCACAATCTACAGTCAATCCTTGAGACTTGTGAATAGTTACAGCATATGCTAGAGAAAACGGAAACTGCTTCCTACGTACATATAAGTCTTTCACAAGCATGAAACGAACTGAACAACGACAAATATCTTTAACTTCTTCTATCTGATCAAATTTTATTTTTAAACATTCAATTCCATCTTTTTTCTGATAATTATTAAAACCCACAACTCTTCCCATAGCTCCATTAGCTAAACCTTTTTCAACATCCAAATTTCTCCTTAAAAATACTCTACAGTTCATGCAAACATATAGATTTTTTTCTAATCCAGCTGTTTTGGAAATGTTCTTCTCTAGTGAATCCAATTTATTTTTCAGTGTGCCTGTTAATGTGATAGTAATTCTTCCATCCTCAATTTTGTCCACTGCTTCCAATTTCCTGATATCTTCCTTTTCCAATTTCAAAAGCTCCTCATTGAATATTGAGCATTCACGTAGAGTTGGCATTAAGCAGATGACACTTTTCTTTTCTGCAATGTTCTTGTATATCTTCTCTGCAACTATTTCTTCCTTTGGAAATAAATTATGTAGCAACCGACTCTGTAATGCTTTTGTGCCAGCTTCAGTGAGTAGTCCAATTCTGATATCTTTCAGAATACTTCCATATTCTTCATCGTTTGCTTGCCTCATATTAGTAGTAAGTTCCTTGTACTCAAAGAAGGACCAAATATTTGCATTACCGATGCTTCCCAATGACTTCTTTGTGTCTTCATGTGTCACAGTATTAAACACTGGTTGTCCTTTAACTGGAGTAAGCTGTAGAAGATCCCCAAAAACTATGACATGTTTTCCACCAAATAACACGTCATAGTCTGTCCTTAGAATTTGCTGCATTCTTAAATGCACAAAGGCAAGCATTAAGTTTGATACCATGCTCACCTCATCAATAATGAGAACTTGCATCTTCTTCAATACTCTTGAAACTTCCAAGCATGCTTCTCCAGTTAGCTTGTTGTATTGTATTTTGTTCTCATGCTCCACTGGTAACATTAGCAAACAATGTAAGGTGATTCCTTTTATGTTATATGCTGCTAACCCAGTTGGAGCAGTAACCACACAAGACAAAGTAGAATCCGTTTTTTGCTGTAGGTAGCTTCTGATGACTTTTATTAAGAAACTTTTTCCAGTTCCAGCTTGTCCACTTACATACATCCTGATTGGATGAAATGATGTGCATGAGAAATCCGTGATCAATTTTGTTTCTGATCTCTTCATAAATTTGTTGCTGCTCTTCGTTCAGTTGTCTTTCCAAATTTTGTAAGTCTATAAATTCTTCTTGAGCTTGATTCATAGCCGTTTCCACTTCATTCATGGCTATTGATGCTTCATTTTCAACGATTGGTTGTCCTAGGGGATCTTGACTGAGTGTTCCTGAACTTTGGCTGTCCTGAGAACTGTCTCTAGCTACTTCTGCTGCAATTGTAGTTTCCTGTTCAATTTCTTCATTTAACATTTGCAGATAAGTTGAGAATGTACTGCATTGTATGCTGTCTTTGCAAGCATTAAAAGAATCTTCATAGCTTTGAAATTCTCCCAGTAGTTCATCCTCTGTACGCCATCGTTTAAACAGCTGTAAAAGAGCCAAGTAGTAAAATTCCTTTTTGTCAGTACTGTCGCAACTCAGCTTCCTGTGATTTATCAAACTTCCTTTTGTTTGCTTCACCAAACATCCTTCCTCACCAATGACTTTATATTTTCCATTGTTGATGTCTTCTGCGGCTTTCCATGAATAAATGTAGTTCTGCAGCACTTCATACAGACACATGTTCTCCAGATGATGACTTCTCTTTGGGTAATATGTGTCCAACATGTTTGATTTCAAAATATCTGTACTTTCTGGGTCATTCTCGGTCAAATATTCAATTTCTCCAACAGATTTCAGTACCCGATTTCTCATTGCTGCAAGGCCTAAACTTGCCCAAATTATTCTTCTTGATTTCGAGTAGAGACTTGCAGAAGATAACCTATCTGAACATTCGTAGGATCCAATTTCTCGATGCGATAACATCTTTAAACTAAAACTGTACAGCTTCTTAGTGACAGTCTTCTCGTGAGAAATCTCTTCCCACATTTCCTTCAATTCTGTTTTTTCTGATTTCGTAATGTAAGACGTTACATATCGAGCAACAGCAATGGAATTGTCAGCTACATACTGTATATCCATGTTAGCATTCCACATGGATAAAATGACTGGGTTGTAGTCATTTATATTTTTTGATTCTTCTTTTCTTTTAAGGTTGTAGGTATTCTTAGGTGATTTTCTTGTGATAGTATGTCTCACAGATGACATAAAACTGTTTACTCTTCCATTTGAAAGAACAGGTCTAGGAAAACCAAATCGACATTTAGTGTAGTATTTATCTTTGCTCTTGTATTTCCGTCGACAGTATTTTCCAGAACCGATGACTTTGGAAACGTAAAACTTGCTCCTTTAACTTTTTCTCTTCTGTGCTTTTTGGTATAGCACATGTTGCATATTCTTCAATGTAAGATAACACTGCTTCATCAGCATCTGTTCCAAACTTTGGGGCATCCTTGATCCACAACAGCATATGAATATGAGGAGCACCTCTTGCCTGGTACTCTTTTCTCCAAAAGAAATCCACTACTTCTCCTAGAGGTGGATTTTTTTTATTGCAGATGTAGGACATCATAGCCTCAAATCTATGATTGAAATATCTGCAAACATTAACCGGATCCAATGAGCACAGTTCTCCTGCTGTCTTGTATTCGATGTTTTTAATGTTTGAATTTGCCTCTCGTAGAAAATCCAGTAAATCATCCCAAGCGTACTCAGCACAGCTTAGGGTAACGAACCATGTTGGTGTTCCTAAATTCCGTAACATGCATTTTAATTCACCATGGCGTCGGTACCAATATTCATTTGTCCCACGCTGACAAGCCATCAGATTGATCAGTTGTGTTTCCAAATGATCATCTCGGTGCTGCACTTTCTCCATAAAATCCTTAGCAGACACATTTTGTAAATGTACTCCACTTTTTAAAATGTGATTTACTGCATAAGACAGTGCAGACAAGTCGCTTTCAAATAAAAGATGGAACAAATAAGGAATACTTTGTCGAAATCTGGGATCTTCAGCATATAGTCTTGTAGTCCGATACTCAGAAGCTGGAATCTGTTCTGGACGTTCATCGTATCGTCCTCCTTTTCCTTTAGGAAACAGCTGGGGAAAACATCGAGCTTCCAAGCTCTCCTCCCATACACTCACGGGAGTTCCTTTTGCTTTCTTCATCTGAAACAGATCAATATTGTCTCCCATAACTTCTTTTGAATGAAGAGGATGTATGCTAAAATGTTCATAAATTTCTTCTTCCTTTGACTTGTCCACTTTTTCAATTTGTCCAGTTGGTGTTTCTGTGTCTTCTTGTAAATCTTCTTCTTCTTCTTCTTCTTCTATATAAATTGATTCATACCATTTGTTATTCCTTTTCAAATACAAATTTGCTCTTTGTACTTTCCGTACATCTACCAGCTCCTGCCAAATCTTCTTATTCTTTGTAGGTACACCATTAACCAGAATAATTAATGGTTCAGTTTCCAAAGTATCCGCATCAATAGTTTCCATATTTTTTTTCAAATCCAAGGGCAAATACACCACTCTACCTTTTAAACCTCTCAGTAAATCTGAAGGAGGTAATTTACCAGTTTTGGGCTCCATACGTACTATGGTCTGGAACGGATGAACACATTGAATAAGTATAGACTCATATGTATTTAATTCAGAAAGTTCAGCAGGAATAGCATCCAATTCTAAATTATTATGTACAGCTCTGGTCGGCATTCTATTTTCCTCTAACTTGTTGTAACAGTATTTACAAATACGCTGATCTTCACCCAATTCAAAACAATTTTCAAGAAATATATATGTGGCAAAATCCTTCCACTTATAATTATCTTCATTTTCACTCTTTCTGTAGAGATCAACATTCCTAGTTTGTTTTCTATAATGAGTTCTGCGGCAACAAATACAAGTAATATTTGGTCTTTCATTAGAGATTATTGCAAATTTTGTTATGTGATCATTAAATGTCTTACTTACAGAGGGTTCTACATTCTCTTCCACTTCTTCCTCATTTACTGTGTCCTTTTCTGCACTGTTTTGTTCAGGACCAAAGTAACAAAACTGAATTTCATCAACAACCTTCTCTACATCTGATACCGATCCACGGAACAGAGCCCTATTCAATTCATCTAACTTTATTGCTGGACTTTTAGCAAAATACAACCGTCTCACAAACTTTCTCATTTCAGTATGATGAACAGCCAGCATTCTAAAATGATGGAAAACACTATTACACACTTTTCTAGATAGACAAGCCAGAGAATGACCCTGCAAACCAGTATTCTCTCTCACTCTGCATGGATCTAGACTTTGAAGCACCTTAATCTTCTGTTTTACACTTTTTTTACTATATTCTCTTAGAAACTCACGAAATTTATCAATAGATTCCTGACGCACAGTGCAAATACTACTACAATTCCAAGTGTACACTGGGGCTTTAGGACGTCTCCCCATAGCCTCATCCGCCATCACTTGTACCTCATCTCTTGGAACCATTATCTCCTTCTCCATTATGCAACCATTTTTCACTTCATAAGCACGACCTCTGGTGTCAACTGCATGCAGCAAACTATTACTTTGAAAATAACTCTCTTCAGTAAAAAAAGGTTCACTACTTGAACTATGCATCCATTTTCCTAAAAACACTTTACAAAAGTTTGTTCTGTTCACTACTCTTTTCCTTTTGCTTTGTGATTTCAGTACATTAACCATTTTATCTAATGTACGCATCATATTCAAAATTAAAATGAATAGTTTCCTTTTTAATTCTAATGCCTTTGCTGCAATAGCTTCAATTTCTTTTTTTCTCTTGTAAAATTTAGCCTTTTGCTTATATTTCTTCACATCCTTTATCAAATTGGACATAACTCTTCTCTGAAACATTTTTCTACGTATCTCTTTAAACGCTGTTTTTCTGTTTAAGTTAATCTTTTTAGTTGCAGAAGGTATATTTGCATTAACTAAATTCTCAATTCCTCCTGTCCTTTTCTATTGAAAACATTCTTTCCAGTACAGACATTTTGTACATTTTTCCTTTTTTTGAATATGTTCTTTAAAAAATCTTTTGTCTGCTTACCAGAAGATTTTTTCTTTTTCCCAACATGAGCATCTCCAACTAACTTAGGTCCTCCAGTTGTCTTCAAATATAGGTTTTTTTTGTGGTCTTTCTTTACTCTGGATTTTGTAGGCATCTTAAATTTTGTTCACTGCTCTTCAGCAATACCTGAAAAAAACTAAAAAAAAAATCCTTTATTTTATTTAAATATATTACTACATTTTTTATGTTCTTTAGAAATCTTAAAATACTATTAACCCCTTTCCTATAAATGAAAATCACAATAACACCTTCACAAATTAAATATCTAAAAATAATTCCTGTGTGCACACAAAGTCATGCTTTGAAATTAGACAGAAAACGAAATTTCTTTGCCAATTGCAAAGCATACTTTCTACTACTTTTTAGGCAAGTGAAAAGTACTTTTACAGACTGACACATTATGAATCCACTTTTCAGATTCTGATAAAAGCACATGTCCAAACTGCTTTTTCAGACCAGCACCATGTGTAACCTGGGTGACTGACTACACTCCAGCAAGGGCAACCAGCCTTAGTGATGCTGAATGTATTTGCATTACTGACTGAAACCTCAAACCCCACTCGCTTGTGAATACTGTGCATGATTCCACAGGGTAAGCAGCTGGGTGTGTGCTAAGAGTGTGCTTCTGCACAAAAAAATGGCTCCCACTTTCCATCTAATGCAACTGTGAAATCACCAGAGCAATACGCAATAAATCTCTGCCTGTAATTCCTCTTTGCACACAGAGTCATGTTTTCATATTAGTCACAAAACGAAATTTCTTTGCCAATTTGAAAGCACACTTACTACTTTTTTTTTTGGCAAGTGATAAACACTTTTACAGACTGACGCATTTTAAACCAACTTTTCAGATTCTTAAAAAAGCACATGTCCAAACTGCTTTTTCAGACCAGCACCATGTGTAACCTGGGTGACTGACTACACTCCAGCCAGGGCAACCAGCCTTAGTGATGCTGAATGTATTTGCATTACTGACTGAAACCTCAAACCCCACTCGCTTGTGAATACTGTGCATGATTCCACAGGGTAAGCAGCTGGGTGTGTGCTAAGAGTCTGCTTCTGCACAAAAAAAATGGCTCACCCTTTCCATCTAATGCAACTGTGAAATCACCAGAGCAATACGCAATAAATCTCTGCCTGTAATTCCTATTTGCACACAGTCATGTTTTCATATTAGTCACAAAACGAAATTTCTTTGCCAATTTGAAAGCACACTTACTACTCTTTTTTTTGGCAAGTGATAAACACTTTTACAGACTGACACATTTTGAATCCACTTTTCAGATTCTTAAAAAAGCACATGTCCAAACTGCTTTTTCAGACCAGCACCATGTGTAACCTGGGTGACTGACTACACTCCAGCAAGGGCAACCAGCCTTAGTGATGCTGAATGTATTTGCATTACTGACTGCAACCTCAAACCCCACTCGCTTGTGAATACTGTGCATGATTCCACAGGGTAAGCAGCTGGGTGTGTGCTAAGAGTCTGCTTCTGCACCAAAAAATGGCTCCCCCTTTCCATCTAATGCAACTGTGAAATCACCAGAGCAATACGCAATAAATCTCTGCCTGTAATTCCTCTTTGCACACAGAGTCATGTTTTCATATTAGTCACAAAACGAAATTTCTTTGCCAATTTGAAAGCACACTTACTACTATTTTTTTTGGCAAGTGATAAACACTTTTACAGACTGACACATTATGAATCCACTTTTCAGATTCTTAAAAAAGCACATGTCCAAACTGCTTTTTCAGACCAGCACCATGTGTAACCTGGGTGACTGACTACACTCCAGCAAGGGCAACCAGCCTTAGTGATGCTGAATGTATTTGCATTACTGACTGCAACCTCAAACCCCACTCGCTTGTGAATACTGTGCATGATTCCTCAGGGAAAGCAGCTGGGTGTGTGCTAAGAGTCTGCTTCTGCACCAAAAAATGGCTCCCCCTTTCCATCTAATGCAACTGTGAAATCACCAGAGCAATACGCAATAAATCTCTGCCTGTAATTCCTCTTTGCACACAGAGTCATGTTTTCATATTAGTCACAAAACGAAATTTCTTTGCCAATTTGAAAGCACACTTACTACTCTTTTTTTTGGCAAGTGATAAACACTTTTACAGACTGACACATTATGAATCCACTTTTCAGATTCTTAAAAAAGCACATGTCCAAACTGCTTTTTCAGACCAGCACCATGTGTAACCTGGGTGACTGACTACACTCCAGCAAGGGCAACCAGCCTTAGTGATGCTGAATGTATTTGCATTACTGACTGCAACCTCAAACCCCACTCGCTTGTGAATACTGTGCATGATTCCACAGGGTAAGCAGCTGGGTGTGTGCTAAGAGTCTGCTTCTGCACAAAAAAAATGGCTCACCCTTTCCATCTAATGCAACTGTGAAATCACCAGAGCAATACGCAATAAATCTCTGCCTGTAATTCCTATTTGCACACAGTCATGTTTTCATATTAGTCACAAAACGAAATTTCTTTGCCAATTTGAAAGCACACTTACTACTCTTTTTTTTGGCAAGTGATAAACACTTTTACAGACTGACACATTTTGAATCCACTTTTCAGATTCTTAAAAAAGCACATGTCCAAACTGCTTTTTCAGACCAGCACCATGTGTAACCTGGGTGACTGACTACACTCCAGCAAGGGCAACCAGCCTTAGTGATGCTGAATGTATTTGCATTACTGACTGCAACCTCAAACCCCACTCGCTTGTGAATACTGTGCATGATTCCACAGGGTAAGCAGCTGGGTGTGTGCTAAGAGTCTGCTTCTGCACCAAAAAATGGCTCCCCCTTTCCATCTAATGCAACTGTGAAATCACCAGAGCAATACGCAATAAATCTCTGCCTGTAATTCCTCTTTGCACACAGAGTCATGTTTTCATATTAGTCACAAAACGAAATTTCTTTGCCAATTTGAAAGCACACTTACTACTCTTTTTTTTGGCAAGTGATAAACACTTTTACAGACTGACACATTATGAATCCACTTTTCAGATTCTTAAAAAAGCACATGTCCAAACTGCTTTTTCAGACCAGCACCATGTGTAACCTGGGTGACTGACTACACTCCAGCAAGGGCAACCAGCCTTAGTGATGCTGAATGTATTTGCATTACTGACTGCAACCTCAAACCCCACTCGCTTGTGAATACTGTGCATGATTCCACAGGGAAAGCAGCTGGGTGTGTGCTAAGAGTCTGCTTCTGCACAAAAAAAATGGCTCACCCTTTCCATCTAATGCAACTGTGAAATCACCAGAGCAATACGCAATAAATCTCTGCCTGTAATTCCTATTTGCACACAGAGTCATGTTTTCATATTAGTCACAAAACGAAATTTCTTTGCCAATTTGAAAGCACACTTACTACTCTTTTTTTTGGCAAGTGATAAACACTTTTATAGACTGACACATTTTGAATCCACTTTTCAGATTCTTAAAAAAGCACATGTCCAAACAGCTTTTTCAGACCAGCACCATGTGTAACCTGGGTGACTGACTACACTCCAGCAAGGGCAACCAGCCTTAGTGATGCTGAATGTTTTTGCATTACTGACTGAAACCTCAAACCCCACTCGCTTGTGAATACTGTGCATGATTCCACAGGGTAAGCAGCTGGGTGTGTGCTAAGAGTCTGCTTCTGCACAAAACAAATGGCTCACCCTTTCCATCTAATGCAACTGTGAAATCACCAGAGCAATACGCAATAAATCTCTGCCTGTAATTCCTATTTGCACACAGAGTCATGTTTTCATATTAGTCACAAAACGAAATTTCTTTGCCAATTTGAAAGCACACTTACTACTCTTTTTTTTGGCAAGTGATAAACACTTTTACAGACTGACACATTATGAATCCACTTTTCAGATTCTTAAAAATGCACATGTCCAAACTGCTTTTTCAGACCAGCACCATGTGTAACCTGGGTGACTGACTACACTCCAGCAAGGGCAACCAGCCTTAGTGATGCTGAATGTATTTGCATTACTGACTGAAACCTCAAACCCCACTCGCTTGTGAATACTGTGCATGATTCCACAGGGTAAGCAGCTGGGTGTGTGCTAAGAGTCTGCTTCTGCACCAAAAAATGGCTCCCCCTTTCCATCTAATGCAACTGTGAAATCACCAGAGCAATACGCAATAAATCTCTGCCTGTAATTCCTCTTTGCACACAGAGTCATGTTTTCATATTAGTCACAAAACGAAATTTCTTTGCCAATTTGAAAGCACACTTACTACTCTTTTTTTGGCAAGTGATAAACACTTTTACAGACTGACACATTATGAATCCACTTTTCAGATTCTTAAAAAAGCACATGTCCAAACTGCTTTTTCAGACCAGCACCATGTGTAACCTGGGTGACTGACTACACTCCAGCAAGGGCAACCAGCATTAGTGATGCTGAATGTATTTGCATTACTAAGTGCAACCTCAAACCCCACTCGGTTGTGAATACTGTGCATGATTCCACAGGGTAAGCAGCTGGGTGTGTGCTAAGAGTCTGCTTCTGCACAAAAAAATGGCTCCCCCTTTCCATCTAATGCAAATGTTAAATCACCAGAGCAATACGCAATAAATCTCTGCCTGTAATTCCTCTTTGCACACAGAGTCATGTTTTCATATTAGTCACAAAATGAAATTTCTTTGCCAATTTGAAAGCACACTTACTACTCTTTTTTTTGGCAAGTGATAAACACTTTTAAAGACTGACACATTTTGAATCCACTTTTCAGATTCTTAAAAAAGCACATGTCCAAACTGCTTTTTCAGACCAGCACCATGTGTAACCTGGGTGACTGACTACACTCCAGCAAGGGCAACCAGCCTTAGTGATGCTGAATGTTTTTGCATTACTGACTGAAACCTCAAACCCCACTCGCTTGTGAATACTGTGCATGATTCCACAGGGTAAGCAGCTGGGTGTGTGCTAAGAGTCTGCTTCTGTACAAAAAAAATGGCTCACCCTTTCCATCTAATGCAACTGTGAAATCACCAGAGCAATACGCAATAAATCTCTGCCTGTAATTCCTATTTGCACACAGAGTCATGTTTTCATATTAGTCACAAAACGAAATTTCTTTGCCAATTTGAAAGCACACTTACTACTCTTTTTTTTGGCAAGTGATAAACACTTTTACAGACTGACACATTTTGAATCCACTTTTCAGATTCTTAAAAAAGCACATGTCCAAACTGCTTTTTCAGACCAGCACCATGTGTAACCTGGGTGACTGACTACACTCCAGCAAGGGCAACCAGCCTTACTGATGCTGTATGTATTTGCATTACTGAGTGCAACCTCAAACCCTTAAAGTATTCCTTATTTTTACCAGTACAGTACACCTTAATTTATCATGAAAACATAGTCCATATTATTTTACATGTTCCTCACATTTAAATTTCTCCCAAAACAGAAAATGATAAACACAACTTCAACAAAAGGAATTCCATTTCTATTATTCATTTCTTAATTTACCATATACATCCCCTCTCAAACTCTAAACTCACCTTTAAAATTAGTTAGCTGTGAAAGAAATGTGGCACTCAAACAGCAGATTATCAGAGCCAGGATCTCTGTTCTTTACACCTCTCTCCTCTCAGCAGAACCAGATAATGGCAAACTTTCCCTCTCTTTTTCCACACATATACATGTTAATTTCAAATCTCAGTGCTTCCCCCTTTTTTTCAAATGTAATCACACATTTCTATTGGTTGAAAACCAACCCTTTTCCAAAAGTACCCTTCCCCCAACTTGACTTCTGCCTAGTACCCTTCCCCCAACTTGACTTCTGCCTGCTACCATAGCAACAGCTCATGGAACACTGCTGTGTGGAGTTAGGTCAGAAGTTCACCAAACAATGTTTCAATTCCACAGAGCAAGAGTGCTTGACTTTTCAAACCTAACAGCAAATCCATAGTACTGTTCTTTGGTAACACATTTTTCTGTACCAATACAAAACATGCTTCTATTAATTTACACATACAGCCTAGTTTTTATTCTAGAATGGTATGAAACAGCCAATCAGTTCTTTTTTTTATAAAAAAAATATGTATGCCTCCATTTCCAAACTGTCTTTCATTTCTTTTTACCATTCTACTGAATTACACCTCCTGAGTGCATCCAGTTCTCCTTTGAAGATGTTCACAGTGTGGATTGTAGGGCACAGCTATGTCTTCTGGAGTGAAAAGTATGCAGAGAAAACAGATATGGTGAGAGACCTTGCTTTGCCAAATGTAGACATTAAATGGATTGGTCAGAGAGGGTTAAAGTGGCACCAATTGATGCCATTGGTGAAATCCTTCATGCAAATCCAACACCCTGACCTCATAATAGTGCACTGTGGTGGCAATGACCTAGGCACTTTGACTGGGGTAGGTCTGGAAATGCTTATGAAGGACACCTTTGCACAACTGTTTTCACTTTTCCCTAAAACTGCCTTTGTGTTTTCTAACATATGCCAAAGGCAAAAATGGAACTGGTCCAATCATTTCTGTCCGCAGATTGACAAAGCAAGAAAGCACGTCAACAAATCTGTTTCTGCTTTCCTCCGTGACTATGGTATGGGTTCCATTTACCACAACAACTTGCGTTACGACATGCAAGACATTTATAGAGGAGATGGTGTGCACTTCAATGATGAAGGGAACAGAGTCTTCCTCTTGAACCTTAGACCCTGCATCGGTACTTACTTGTAGGTACCACTAAAAAATCACTTCATAAACACAACGGCTCTTTTTAGAGCCCCCTAATATCTAAACTCTTAAATCTGCATTTCATTTCTTTTATTTTATTTTTTTTCTACCGTACGCGTACGTTGAGCTTACCGTACGCGTACCCCGCGATTTTTTTTAAAATCAATAAATGTTTTCTTTGTACTTTTCTGTCCTTCTTTGACCCCCTTACAAATGTTAGGGGGTCTGTAACTCTCTCCCTTGCCCCCTTTTCAAGATATCACTCTTTTTTTTCTGAGTGAAACACACGAAATGGCGGCCGCCGCTTCCTGGTTTTGACCGATTCGAATGTTTACTAAGATCTAACAGCCAATCAGAATCGCGCTCGCGCACGCCACCGTACGCGTACGGTAAGCGCACCGTAAGCGCACCGTAAGCTGGCTCAGATATATATATTGATTTAAAGGCTATTTTCTCAGAATCTACTGAACAGATTTACACCAAACCTACAAAAGGCACTTCCTTGACCTGAGGACTACCTCTCTGCCAAATTTCAAGTAATTCTGTTCAGCCGTTCAGGCTGTAGCTGTGTCTAAAGGTCCTATGGAAAAATGCATGGGAAAAACGCGTTTTGGGACCCCCCTTTTATCTCAGCCCCCGCTTGACGAATCCCCCCGAGACTTTCAGGGTAGGAGCGGAGCGTAGCGCCCCACCTATTTTGAAACATTGGCGAGGATTCGTCAACCGGCGCCAAAGTTATTCAAAATAGAATGTTGCGGATTTCCTATGGAAACGTGGTCCTAACTATAACTACCTACTGGCGACCGCCAGTAGGTAATCTATCTATCTATCTATCTATCTATCTATCTATCTATCTATCTATCTATCTATCTATCTATCTATCTATCTATCTATCTATCTATCTATCTATCTATCTATCTATCTATCTATCTATCTATCTATCTATCTATCTATCTATCTATCTATATATATATATATTCACTGAAAAAACCATGGGTTTCACACACGTTATAGTTAGGAATTAGCATTTAAAAAACCTTAGAAATTCACTGAAAAAACCATAGGTTTCACACACGTTATAGTTAGGAATTAGCATTTAAAAAACCTTAGAAATTCAGTGAAAAAACCATAGGTTTCACACATGTTATAGTTAGCTGGACATTTTACTCGTAAAAAACCAATGAAATTGCCCCGTTATAGTTAGTTCAGCTAACTATAACTCGCGCGCCCGCAATGCACTGCTGATGACGTCACATATTACATCACTCATGACATGGTCAGTGACATCACTCATGACATCACTGATGACATCTCAAATGACATCACTGATGACATCACTGATGACATCATCCAGTGAATGTGTGTTTTTCTGATAATTAAATATGTTTTATATATGTATATCTCAAGGTTGATAGAAGAATAAATGGGTATATTACTGTCTAAATGGATGATTTCTTTTTGAAAAATTGATTGTGTAACTGACTGATTAAGTGTATCATAGTGAATACATGGCTTAGTGAGTAATATTTAAATATGTAAATATCTGTATCATTTTTTCACTTTGTGTATAAGTGGCTGCATGGGTTGGTGAGTAGCTACATGGGTGTCTATATAGGTTATTAGTTGGTTTTTTTGAGTATTAGTCTGAGTGTCTGCATGGTTCGGTGGGGGGTATGTCGTAGTGCATAGGTGCATGAATGAGTGACTCACTGTTTGTATGTGTTGAACAGAGCATGTGTGCAGGACTGCATGGGTGGATGCGTGTGTGTATTGGTGTGTTAGTGAGTGAATGACTGTCTCAATAGTGTCTTTATGAGTAACTACATATGTTTTAAACTAGTATATGTGACTATTGGTGTATATATGTGAGTATATGTGAGAGGGAGAGATTGAAAGAGTTCCTGTATGAATAAGTATGTGTTTCTATAAGTGATTGTTTAAAAGACTAAGTATGTGTAAGTTTCCGTAGAAGTAAGTGTGGTGGTGTGTGTATAACTGTATATGCAGGTGAATGTATGTTTGATTCTTTACTAGCATGAGTGACTATGTGTGTGAGTAACTCTATGGATGAGTGGCATTATGTAACAGGATGTATAGGTGTATGAGTACATATGATGAGTGAGTACATGTATGAGTGACTGTATAGGACTGTTGGTGAATGAGTGGATGTGTATGTTGATCTTAGAATTACTGAAGAGGTTGTTGTAACTGGTATTGGTATGTCCATTGTTTTGAAAATTTTAGTCTCTATTTTTGAATGTGTGTATCAAAGCTTATATTAAGGTGAGAGGAGGTCTGCCACTCTATCACAAGGATGATGTCATCAGTGATGTCATCAGTGATGTCATTTGAGATGTCATCAGTGATGTCATGAGTGATGTCACTGACCATGTCATGAGTGATGTAATATGTGACGTCATCAGCAGTGCATTGCGGGCGCGCGAGTTATAGTTAGCTGAACTAACTATAACGGGGCAATTTCATTGGTTTTTACGAGTAAAATGTCCAGCTAACTATAACATGTGTGAAACCTATGGTTTTTTCACTGAATTTCTAAGGTTTTTTAAATGCTAATTCCTAACTATAACGTGTGTGAAACCTATGGTTTTTTCAGTGAATTTCTAAGGTTTTTTAAATGCTAATTCCTAACTATAACGTGTGTGAAACCCATGGTTTTTTCAGTGAATTTGCAAGGTTTTTTAAATGCTATTTTTTTTTTTTATTCTTCATTTTTTTCAAACATATTTTTAATTTAATTTTCTTACCTTTTATAAAGACTATGCTTAAATTTTTAAAAT
Organism: Triturus cristatus; assembly: GCF_964204655.1. Taxonomy (NCBI): domain Eukaryota; kingdom Metazoa; phylum Chordata; class Amphibia; order Caudata; family Salamandridae; genus Triturus; species Triturus cristatus. The sequence continues at coordinate 595,370,477 of NC_140585.1, read as the reverse complement.
CATTAAATATTTATTTTATATAAATTTTTTAAAATAAACATGTAAAATTTATTTCCAGTTTTTTTTTTTTTTTTTTTAATAGTACGCGTACCGTAAGCTCACGGTAAGCGTACGGTTTACGCAACGCCCGTAATCTATCTACGCTGCTTGCGTATAGTTACGTACTTTGCGTAGCCGCGCGTACTGCGCGTGGGTCGCGTGCGCGCTTACGCCACACGCGCACGTTACGCGGAAGTGCCGGGGAGTGACTGTTATGCGCATGCGCGCAAGCGCGTGTCTTTTTTACGCGCATGCGTACTTTTTGCCGTAAGCGCACCGTAAGCGCACCGTAAGCGTACCGTAAGCGTACGGTAGGTCATGTGATCATGAAACACAACTTTTGATTGGTTGAAAGTACTTTCAGTTCTAGAACTCTCCTACACCACACCCATTCCCCTCATTTCTGCTTGTGATCCCTTGGGAGAAGGAGCTGGTTTGTCTTTGGGATACGATGGCAGAACAGCAGAGCTCTTCTGAGAGTGAGGCTAGCACCAGCAGCACTGTCTTGAGGCAGAGAGCGAGGAAAGTAAAGCCTTCTTATGTTTGGGATTATTTTACTTTTCCAGAAGGCCAGCAAAAGGTGAATGCACCCTTAGTTACTTGCAAGCTGTGTAAGCGTGTACTTTCTAGAGGTAATCCTAACAGGAAGTATTCCTTTGGGAATCACACCATGAAGAGACACCTCCAGGATGTACACAGAAGGACACATGGTCATCTTTTTGGAGGTAACTCTTCAGAAAGACGAGCCAGTACATCCACAGCAGCTCAGCCTGGACCATCACCTGCAGGGCTTACTCCTTCTTCTGCAGGTCAGGTGAGCCCTTCATCTGTGGGGGGAGAATCTCCTTTTGCTGGCCCTCTGGAAATGAACCTTCGATTTCGGAAGGTTGATATTCATTGCACATTTTGTAAAGGTCTAATTTGTCATAGGGAGACCAGTGTTTCCCTAGTAAACAACAAAATAGATCAGCACATTTGTAGCTTTGAATGATTTTCCCATGCTTCCTTTCCTCTGTCCCTGCATGAACACAACGGTTCTTTTAAGAGCCAACCTTATCTTCCATCTTTTTTTTACTTGTTTTTAAAAACTTTTTTTTTTTTTTTTTACCGTACGCGTACGGTAAGCGTACCTTTTTTTTATTTTTTAAAAAAAAACACTAAAAATCATTTATCACATTATAAAGTCCTTGAGAGACTACAATTTTTATTATTGACTTACCATACTCACTCAAAAAAATATTTATTCATTTGTTTTTTTAAAAAATAGTTTTTAAAATGGTTGTAGTTTCCGAAAATTTTCTATATCGATCTGAAAATAAAGAAAAAAGTATTAATATTTTTAAACCATTTAATAATACAGTACACATATTTACATTTTTTACCAAAAAATATTTTTGCCTTATTTTTGCTGTTTTCAGAATAAATTGCATTTCACTATTAATTGTGAAAGCAATTGCATTCATCATTTTACAGCGGGCAAAAAAAATTAACAATACAGCAAGGGCAACCAGCCTTAGTGATGCTGAATGTATTTGCATTACAGACTTAAACCTGAAAACCCCACTGGCTTCTAAATACTGTGCATGACTATACACGGCAAGCACATGGGTGTGTGCTAAGACTCTGCTTCTTCCCCCAAAAATTCGCTCCCCCTTTCCATCTAATGCAACTGTGAAATCACCAGAGCAAGACGCAATAAATCTCTGCCTATAATTCTTCTATGCACACAGAGTCATGTTTTCACATTAGTGCCAAAACGAAATTTCTTTGCCAATTTGAAAGCACACTTACTGCTCTTTTTTTTTCGGGCCAAGTGAAAATCTCTTTTTACAATTTGAAATCACTTTTACAGACTGACACATTATGAAACCACTATTTTTGATTTATTTAATTGCACGTGTCCAAGCTGTTTTTTTTTCAGACCACCACCATGTGCATTCTCTGTGACTGCCTACACTCCACCAAGGGCAACCAGCCTTAGTGATGCTGAATGTATTTGCATTACAGACTGAAACCTGAAAACCCCACTCGCTTGTAAATACTGTGCATGACTATACACGGCAAGGACATGGGTGTGTGCTAAGCCTCTGCTTCTTCCCCCAAAAATTCGCTCCCCCTTTCCATCTAATGCAACTGTGAAATCACCAGAGCAAGACGCAATAAATCTCTGCCTATAATTCCTCTATGCACACAGAGTCATGTTTTCACATTAGTGCCAAAACGAAATTTCTTTGCCAATTTGAAAGCACACTTACTGCTCTTTTTTTTTTTCGGGGCAAGTGTAAATCACTTTTACACACTGACACATTATGAAACCACCATGTGTAACTACAACAAAAACAATTCCCATTTCTATTATTCATTTCTTAAGTTACCACATACATCCCCTCTCAAACTGTAAACTCACCTTTAAAATGAGTTAGTTGTGAAAGAAATGTGACACGCAAACAGCAGATTATCAGAGCCAGGATCTCTGTTCTGTTCACCTCTCTCCTCTCAGCAGAACCAGATAATGGCAAACTTTCCCTCTATTTTTCCACACATATACATGTAAGTTTCAAATCTCAGTGCTTCCCCCTTTTTTTCACATGTATTCACACATTTCTATTGGTTGAAAACCAACCCTTTTCCAAAAGTACCCTGCCCCCAACTTGACTTCTGCCTAGTACCCTTCCCCCAACTTGACTTCTGCCTGCTACCATAGCAACAGCTCATGGAACACTGCTGTGTGCAGTTAGGTCAGAAGTTTGACACACAATGTTTCAATTCCACAGAGCAAGAGTGCTTGACTTTTCAAACCTTACAGCAAATCCATAGTACTGTTCTTTGGTTACACATTTTTTTGTACCAATACAAAACATGCTTCTATTAATTTTCACATACAGCCTAGTTTTTATTCTAGAATGGTATGAAACAGCCAATCAGTTCTTTTTGTTTTAAAAAAATATGTATGCCTCCATTTCCAAACTGTCTTTCTTTTCTTATTGCCATTCTACTGAAAGACACCTCCTGAGTGCATCCAGTTCTCCTTTGAAGATGTTCACAGTGTGGATTGTAGGGCACAGCTATGTCTTCTGGAGTGAAAAGTTTGCAGAGAAAACAGATATGGTGAGAGACCTTGCTTTGCCAAATGTAGACATTAAATGGATTGGTCAGAGAGGGTTAAAGTGGCACCAATTGATGCCATTGGTGAAATCCTTAATTCAAATCCAACACCCTGACCTCATAATAGTGCACTGTGGTGGCAATGACCTAGGCACTTTGACTGGGGTAGGTCTGGAAATGCTTATGAAGGACACCTTTGCACAACTGTTTACACTTTTCCCTAAAACTGCCTTTGTGTTTTCCAACATATGCCAAAGGCAAAAATGGAACTGGTCCAATCATTTCTGTCCACAGATTGACAAAGCAAGAAAGCACGTCAACAAATCTGTTTCTGCTTTCCTCCGTGACTATGGTATGGGTGCCATTTACCACAACAACTTGCGTTATGACATGCAAGACATTTATAGAGGAGATGGTGTGCACTTCAATGATGAAGGGAACAGAGTCTTCCTCTTGAACCTTAGACTCTGCATCGGTACTTACTTGTAGGTACCACTAAAAAAATGACTTCATAAACACAACAGCTCTTTTTAGAGCTCCCTAATTTCTAAACTCTTAAATCTGCTTTTCATTTATCTTTTTTTTTTTTTTTTTACCGTACGCTTACCGTAAGCTTACCGTACGCGTACCCCGTGATTTTTTTTTAAATCAATAAATGTTTTTTTTGTACTTTTCTGTCCTTCTTTGACCCCCTTACAAATGTTAGGGGGTCTGTAACTCTCCTCATTGCCCCCTTTCCTTGTTTTCACTCTTTTTTTTCAGAGTGAAATACACAAAATGGCGGCCGCCGCTTCCTGGTTTCGACCGATTCGAATGTTTACTAAGATCTAAGAGCCAATCAGAATCGCGCTCGCGCACGCCGCCGTACGCTTACCGTAAGCGTACGGTAAGCGTACCGTAAGCGGGCTCAGATATATATATTGATTTAAAGGCTATTTTCTCAGAATCTACTGAACAGATTTACACCAAACCTACAAAAGGCACTTCCTTGACCTGAGGACTACCTCTCTGCCAAATTTCAAGTAATTCTGTTCAGCCGTTCGGGCTGTAGCTCGTTCTAAAGGTCCTATGGAAAAATGCATGGGAAAAACGCGTTTTGGGACCCCCCTTTTATCTCAGCCCCCGCTTGACGAATCCCCCCGAGACTTTCAGGGTAGGAGCGGAGCGTAGCGCCCCACCTATTTTGAGAAATTCGCGAGGATTCGTCGACCGGCGCCAAAGTTATTCAAAATAGAATGTTGAGGTTTTCCTATGGAAACGTGGTCCTAACTATAACTACCTACTGGCGACCGCCAGTAGGTAATATATATATATATATATTCCAAATATTCAGATGTCGTGCGCTCTCAGGAACAAAATAGTTCAACACAGATAGCGGAGAAACGGGTGTTTATTCACAACGCGTTTCGACTTTCACAAGCCTTGATCACGTGAATAACGGTGCTACAGTGATGACAAACTAAATAAAGTAAGAGAGCTGTGAATATAAACAAAGGACCAAAAAATCATGGTAACAATAAAGCAGCCCAATGCAGCAGCCATCTTGGAGTGGTCAAATTACCATCTCGAGCATGAATATTTTCACTTGCATGTTGTCCAAATGAGGCATAGCAATCAAATTGACCACAAATCCTGTAAAAATTAATACTAGCTTACATAAGGTATAGTATCATAATACCTGGCAAGTGCCTATGGCGTGTTGTTCAAACCACCCCATGTAACTCCAATTGGAGGGACAGTTGTAATAGTCAAAGGCAGAGATCTTAACCCGTATGTGCGGGATGTCTAATATCAAACAGGTATAACAATGGACAACAATCAACAAAGGGGGGGTAGTATGTGTTCCCCAAGTGGGGCTAACCTTGTTGACCAAGAGATGGACCAAAGTTTTCACACGCCCATATGTCCAGAACTGGTGATGACCTCGGTGAAGTGAAGGGGGAGAGAGGGAAGACTGCCCGTGCAGAGTGAGTGTCAGTGTTGGGGCCCCTGCCTCTCCTCCTGAAAGGAAGTAAACAAAATCAAATGAGAAAACATTGTTAAAAACAGATGCAAATGAGTCTGCATCTTGACAGTTCTAGTACATGTTCTAAAATTGGAAGAAGGGAAGAAAATGCACACTGGTTACACAGACATGACATAATGCAACTCTATATACATCATATACAGACAGGCTGGCGACAAAATCTAAATTATCACTCTCTAAGGTGTATGGCTAATTCTTCGTCCTGATTGAGACCGCCAGGGTCCTTGCTTTGAAAGTCAACAATGTACTTGGATTCCCTCTGTCTCAGCCTCAGTACCCTATCTCCTCCCCTGGGATTACTGAGGACTTGTTCCAAGATGAAGTATCTAAGTAAAGTGGAGTCAGAGAAATGATGGTCCCTGTAGTGACGTGCGACAGGATATTTTTCGTCTCTATGTGTTATGGCTCTACTGTGCTCAAGTACCCGTTTTTTGGCTTGGAGGATAGTGCTTCCTATGTACCACTTGTTGCAAGGACATACAATCACATAGATAGCAAATGTGGTGCTGCATGTTAGAAATTGCTCTATCTCCTTGTCAACTCCATTGTACGTGGTCGTTTTGAGGAATGTGCTCTGTTTACACGCCTTACAATGGCCACAGGGAAAAAATCCCTGAAGCCCATGTGTGTGTTTATCCGGGTACATTGTCACATCACTGCGTACCAACATGTCCCTAATGTTCTTCCCCTTCCTATACGTGATACTAGGTCGTTTAGGGATACTGGTGCCAATGACATTGTCAGTAGTGAGAACATTCCAATGTTTGGTCAGGATATGTTTGATGTTATCTGAATTGGTGTTATAGGTCATAATGATTCGCGTGACATCGTCATCATCCTTAGATGTCTGAGTGGGTTCATTTGCCAACGTAAAGGTTCTGGAAATCCCGTTGGCCCTCTCTCTAGCTCTGTTGAGTACCCAATTTGGATAGCCTCTATCCCTGAAGCGTTCAAACATCTCCTCACTCACTTGCAAATAGGCTTCTTCTGAATTGCAATTTCTTTTGGCCCTCATGAGCTCACCAAAGGGGATGCTCCATTTAAGGGTCTCTGGGTGACTGCTCAATGCATGCAAGATGCTATTGCCAGCAGTGGCTTTTCTGAAGAGAGTGGTGCGCAGTTGGTTGTTAATGATGTCAATTTTGACATCCAGGTATTCTGCCCCTGTACTGCTAACCTGTCCCGTAAGAACAATATTGCTGGAATTCTGATTGAGGCATTGGATAAAATCTAAGGCTTCATCTTCATCACCCTCCCAGACAATAAAAAGGTCATCAATATAGCGCATCCATCTGATGACATGCGCAAAATGATGGGCAAGCTCCTGTTTGGCCAGTATGGTCTCCTCCCAGTGACCCATAAATAAATTGGCAAAGCTAGGGGCAAAGCAAGATCCCATCGCCGTACCTGTCGTTTGTCTGTAGAGTGTGCCGTCAAATAGAAAAATGTTGTTAGAGAGACAGAACTCTATCATCCCCAACAGCATCCTGCTATGTTCCCTAAGTCTAAGAGGTCTTTCGTTGAGGAAATGTTCACAGGCCCTCAGTCCTTGTCTGTGATCAATAATCGTATAGAGGGATTGTACATCAAGTGTGATGAGAAAGAATTTCTCATCCCACTGGATGTCTTGGATCTTAGTCAGAAAATCTTTAGTGTCCCTCACATAACTGGGTAATGCCATGACAAACTCCCTTAGGAAGTGGTCCACGTATTTGGAGACATGTTCCGTTACACTACCTCTCGATGACACGATAGGGCGCCCCGGGGGATCTATAGGATTCTTATGTAACTTGGGCAAAAGGTATAGTACTGGGAGCACAGGATGATCGTTTTTGAGGTATCTGTACTCCTCCCATTCTAAGATCCCTTTGTCTTTCCATACAAGAAGTTTGTCCCATAAATCGATGATGCTAAGGTTGTATGTTTCCATGGAAACAGAGACATAACTGTTGGAATCATCCAGCTGTCTTAGAGCTTCTGCTACATACTTGTCTCTGCTGAGGATGACAACGTTGCCACCCTTATCAGCAGGGCGTACTACCACACTGGAGTCATTGGCAAGATCATGGAGAGCTTGCCTCTGACCAAAGGATAGGTTGTTGCGTTTGGTGTTGTTCTTCTTAGTTCTGTAAGTACATAAAGCTTTAGCAACACAGTCATGGAACGTATCGATGTTATCGTGTGGAAGGGAAGGGAGAAACGTGGATTTGGGTTTGAAACCCGACAAAGCACTGTCATCCATAGTGACCCCATATTCTGTAAGGGTCTGAGTACTGGTGGTAGGAACACTGTTGTCATCAACATTGATAGAATTGTGGATGTTCGTGTCTGTAGCGCTTGTTGTTTCTCGTTCTAATTCAATGAGATTAATCAGAGCGTCCAAATCTCCTGTGGAGATCTCATTATGGCGTCTTGGAATGGATGATTTGGTCCCAATGGTATTGCCCAATCTTTTGAGCGCATGCCATTTTTTCAACTTCAATTTTCTAGTGAATTTGAACAAATCTATCCTGGTCTCAGTGAAGTTAAAAGATCTGGAAGGGCAAAAGGACAGACCCAGGCACAGAGTCCTTTTTTCCAAATCAGTCATAACCCTATTGGACAGATTAATGACAGTTTTATTTACCATTGTCATATCCATTATCGCATCCTTCTGGAGCGGGTTCTGTAACTTCCCACGCCGCCCCTTCCTCTGCCTCTCCTCCCATCGTTGGTGGATTCTCTTTCTTCTGTTCCTTCGTTTCCTCGTCCCCTCCCACGTCCTCGTCCCCTCCATCCTGATGCAGTCTTCGCCGGAGCCTCCTTTGTCGTCCGTCTGCTCCGGCGCAGGTGACGATATTCCTCTAAAAAATTCACTTGCCGTGTTGTCGTCTCAAGGCTGTTGGTTTCTTCCGTGGAAATGTCAGATTCAATGTCGCTCGCCGTAGATGTTGATGGCGTTGGTTCCGTATCTCTGTCTTCCCTCATGGATGGCGGTTTTTCCTTATGTTCATAGAGATGGTCATATTTCCGGCTGAAAGTGAGCATTCTACCAGACTCGTAATCATTGTAGTCTCTGTTCATTTTTCTCTCCTTCCGCGCTTTGATCTCCTCTTCATGTTTTTTCAGCCGCTCTTTCATACTCTGTAGGGATTTCTCTATGGTCTCTTTATCGATGATTGTTCTCAATTCATCAGTGATTTCTTGTATTTGTTTAAGAATTGTCTCTCTGTCAATCCAAGCGTATTTGACTAGGATCTCAAGCATACGCCTGGAGCTTGTGGCTGAGTTCTCAGACCATTCCGTTAGCATGGCTGGGTTGGGTGCTTCATAAGTCGGTGTTATAAAAATCCTTAGACCTCTAGGCACCATTTCTTGGTCAATGTAATTCTGGAGCGAAATGGCCTCCCACCACTTCGAGATTTCTGTTCTTTTAAGTTTCTCCAGTTTGATCATTTTATCATCAGTGGATAACGTCGATGTTGTTCCTGGTTTCGTGACTGATAGACTCTTGGGTTTTTTGGCAAATATCGCCAGGGCAGCCGCCCTGCGTTCTTCCTCCTCTTCCATATGCACTACACCCGAGTGTAATATCTGCTAAGTGTGTAGGTATTGTTCCCCTTGTTAATACAAGTTGCTCCTGCCAGTCCTTAAGGATCAACTGATGTTGGGGGTGCCTGGAAAGCTCCACCTTGATGAAACAATGCTGCATTAACCACCTGACTATTGTAGATAGTTCTAATGACACATGGTGCACAAGTTCTTTGGTGTTAACGAAAATTGTTGTGCCACAATACGACAGTATGCACCAAGGACGGGGTCAGTAGAGCAGATACCACGGTATCATAGTTAATCTGATAGTCGCGTATTGCTCCGTATATATGTTTTGCAGCCAAGTGGTGCTAAGAAATTGTCCAAGTACCCTGTGCAGAGAGTGTGTTTTAACCGCCGCAGACTCAGAGGACACAGTCCGTAATGGCAGCTACGTGTAAATATGAGAGATAAGCGCGACCCCCCCGCCGCTGCCCCGGGAGAGGAGAGACGAGCGCCACCAGAGACCCCCACCCTCGCCTCCCAAGGGGCGGACAGACAGGGTCAAGCACTTACCCTCAATACTACGAGCTCCTCGAAGTGACGGGTTGCCGGAAATAACGGTTTCTCTGTACACATAAGGGATGGCCGGTCCGGTGCAATCTTCAATCATGTAACCTCCAAAGACAGCGCTCCTTCCGATTGCTGGGACCCAAGGGAGCTGGCGCACACGCCGGCGGAGCACACCGGAAATTAAGTATTCCAAATATTCAGATGTCGTGCGCTCTCAGGAACAAAATAGTTCAACACAGATAGCGGAGAAACGGGTGTTTATTCACAACGCGTTTCGACTTTCACAAGCCTTGATCACGTGAATAACGGTGCTACAGTGATGACAAACTAAATAAAGTAAGAGAGCTGTGAATATAAACAAAGGACCAAAAAATCATGGTAACAATAAAGCAGCCCAATGCAGCAGCCATCTTGGAGTGGTCAAATTACCATCTCGAGCATGAATATTTTCACTTGCATGTTGTCCAAATGAGGCATAGCAATCAAATTGACCACAAATCCTGTAAAAATTAATACTAGCTTACATAAGGTATAGTATCATAATACCTGGCAAGTGCCTATGGCGTGTTGTTCAAACCACCCCATGTAACTCCAATTGGAGGGACAGTTGTAATAGTCAAAGGCAGAGATCTTAACCCGTATGTGCGGGATGTCTAATATCAAACAGGTATAACAATGGACAACAATCAACAAAGGGGGGTAGTATGTGTTCCCCAAGTGGTATCTGCTCTACTGACCCCGTCCTTGGTGCATACTGTCGTATTGTGGCACAACAATTTTCGTTAACACCAAAGACCTTGTGCACCATGTGTCATTAGAACTATCTACAATAGTCAGGTGGTTAATGCAGCATTGTTTCATCAAGGTGGAGCTTTCCAGGCACCCCCAACATCAGTTGATCCTTAAGGACTGGCAGGAGCAACTTGTATTAACAAGGGGAACAATACCTACACACTTAGCAGATATTACACTCGGGTGTAGTGCATATGGAAGAGGAGGAAGAACGCAGGGCGGCTGCCCTGGCGATATTTGCCAAAAAACCCAAGAGTCTATCAGTCACGAAACCAGGAACAACATCGACGTTATCCACTGATGATAAAATGATCAAACTGGAGAAACTTAAAAGAACGGAAATCTCGAAGTGGTGGGAGGCCATTTCGCTCCAGAATTACATTGACCAAGAAATGGTGCCTAGAGGTCTAAGGATTTTTATAACACCGACTTATGAAGCACCCAACCCAGCCATGCTAACGGAATGGTCTGAGAACTCAGCCACAAGCTCCAGGCGTATGCTTGAGATCCTAGTCAAATACGCTTGGATTGACAGAGAGACAATTCTTAAACAAATACAAGAAATCACTGATGAATTGAGAACAATCATCGATAAAGAGACCATAGAGAAATCCCTATAGAGTATGAAAGAGCGGCTGAAAAAACATGAAGAGGAGATCAAAGCGCGGAAGGAGAGAAAAATGAACAGAGACTACAATGATTACGAGTCTGGTAGAATTCTCACTTTCAGCCGGAAATATGACCATCTCTATGAACATAAGGAAAAACCGCCATCCATGAGGGAAGACAGAGATACGGAACCAACGCCATCAACATCTACGGCGAGCGACATTGAATCTGACATTTCCACGGAAGAAACCAACAGCCTTGAGACGACAACACGGCAAGTGAATTTTTTAGAGGAATATCGTCACCTGCGCCGGAGCAGACGGACGACAAAGGAGGCTCCGGCGAAGACTGCATCAGGATGGAGGGGACGAGGACGTGGGAGGGGATGAGGAAACGAAGGAACAGAAGAAAGAGAATCCACCAACGATGGGAGGAGAGGCAGAGGAAGGGGCGGCGTGGGAAGTTACAGAACCCGCTCCAGAAGGATGCGATAATGGATATGACAATGGTAAATAAAACTGTCATTAATCTGTCCAATAGGGTTATGACTGATTTGGAAAAAAGGACTCTGTGCCTGGGTCTGTCCTTTTGCCCTTCCAGATCTTTTAACTTCACTGAGACCAGGATAGATTTGTTCAAATTCACTAGAAAATTGAAGTTGAAAAAATGGCATGCGCTCAAAAGATTGGGCAATACCATTGGGACCAAATCATCCATTCCAAGACGCCATAATGAGATCTCCACAGGAGATATGGACGCTCTGATTAATCTCATTGAATTAGAACGAGAAACAACAAGCGCTACAGACACGAACATCCACAATTCTATCAATGTTGATGACAACAGTGTTCCTACCACCAGTACTCAGACCCTTACAGAATATGGGGTCACTATGGATGACAGTGCTTTGTCGGGTTTCAAACCCAAATCCACGTTTCTCCCTTCCCTTCCACACGATAACATCGATACGTTCCATGACTGTGTTGCTAAAGCTTTATGTACTTACAGAACTAAGAAGAACAACACCAAACGCAACAACCTATCCTTTGGTCAGAGGCAAGCTCTCCATGATCTTGCCAATGACTCCAGTGTGGTAGTACGCCCTGCTGATAAGGGTGGCAACGTTGTCATCCTCAGCAGAGACAAGTATGTAGCAGAAGCTCTAAGACAGCTGGATGATTCCAACAGTTATGTCTCTGTTTCCATGGAAACATACAACCTTAGCATCATCGATTTATGGGACAAACTTCTTGTATGGAAAGACAAAGGGATCTTAGAATGGGAGGAGTACAGATACCTCAAAAACGATCATCCTGTGCTCCCAGTACTATACCTTTTGCCCAAGTTACATAAGAATCCTATAGATCCCCCGGGGCGCCCTATCGTGTCATCGAGAGGTAGTGTAACGGAACATGTCTCCAAATACGTGGACCACTTCCTAAGGGAGTTTGTCATGGCATTACCCAGTTATGTGAGGGACACTAAAGATTTTCTGACTAAGATCCAAGACATCCAGTGGGATGAGAAATTCTTTCTCATCACACTTGATGTACAATCCCTCTATACGATTATTGATCACAGACAAGGACTGAGGGCCTGTGAACATTTCCTCAACGAAAGACCTCTTAGACTTAGGGAACATAGCAGGATGCTGTTGGGGATGATAGAGTTCTGTCTCTCTAACAACATTTTTCTATTTGACGGCACACTCTACAGACAAACGACAGGTACGGCGATGGGATCTTGCTTTGCCCCTAGCTTTGCCAATTTATTTATGGGTCACTGGGAGGAGACCATACTGGCCAAACAGGAGCTTGCCCATCATTTTGCGCATGTCATCAGATGGATGCGCTATATTGATGACCTTTTTATTGTCTGGGAGGGTGATGAAGATGAAGCCTTAGATTTTATCCAATGCCTCAATCAGAATTCCAGCAATATTGTTCTTACGGGACAGGTTAGCAGTACAGGGGCAGAATACCTGGATGTCAAAATTGACATCATTAACAACCAACTGCGCACCACTCTCTTCAGAAAAGCCACTGCTAGCAATAGCATCTTGCATGCATTGAGCAGTCACCCAGAGACCCTTAAATGGAGCATCCCCTTTGGTGAGCTCATGAGGGCCAAAAGAAATTGCAATTCAGAAGAAGCCTATTTGCAAGTGAGTGAGGAGATATTTGAACGCTTCAGGGATAGAGGCTATCCCAATTGGGTACTCAACAGAGCTAGAGAGAGGGCCAACGGGATTTCCAGAACCTTTACGTTGGCAAATGAACCCACTCAGCCATCTAAGGATGATGACGATGTCACGCGAATCATTATGACCTATAACACCAATTCAGATAACATCAAACATATCCTGACCAAACATTGGAATGTTCTCACTACTGACAATGTCATTGGCACCAGTATCCCTAAACGACCTAGTATCACGTATAGGAAGGGGAAGAACATTAGGGACATGTTGGTACGCAGTGATGTGACAATGTACCCGGATAAACACACACATGGGCTTCAGGGATTTTTTCCCTGTGGCCATTGTAAGGCGTGTAAACAGAGCACATTCCTCAAAACGACCACGTACAATGGAGTTGACAAGGAGATAGAGCAATTTCTAACATGCAGCACCACATTTGCTATCTATGTGATTGTATGTCCTTGCAACAAGTGGTACATAGGAAGCACTATCCTCCAAGCCAAAAAACGGGTACTTGAGCACAGTAGAGCCATAACACATAGAGACGAAAAATATCCTGTCGCACGTCACTACAGGGACCATCATTTCTCTGACTCCACTTTACTTAGATACTTCATCTTGGAACAAGTCCTCAGTAATCCCAGGGGAGGAGATAGGGTACTGAGGCTGAGAGAGAGGGAATCCAAGTACATTGTTGACTTTCAAAGCAAGGACCCTGGCGGTCTCAATCAGGACGAAGAATTAGCCATACACCTTAGAGAGTGATAATTTAGATTTTGTCGCCAGCCTGTCTGTATATGATGTATATAGAGTTGCATTATGTCATGTCTGTGTAACCAGTGTGCATTTTCTTCCCTTCTTCCAATTTTAGAACATGTACTAGAACTGTCAAGATGCAGACTCATTTGCATCTGTTTTTAACAATGTTTTCTCATTTGATTTTGTTTACTTCCTTTCAGGAGGAGAGGCAGGGGCCCCAACACTGACACTCACTCTGCACGGGCAGTCTTCCCTCTCTCCCCCTTCACTTCACCGAGGTCATCACCAGTTCTGGACATATGGGCGTGTGAAAACTTTGGTCCATCTCTTGGTCAACACGGTTAGCCCCACTTGGGGAACACATACTACCCCCCCTTTGTTGATTGTTGTCCATTGTTATACCTGTTTGATATTAGACATCCCGCACATACGGGTTAAGATCTCTGCCTTTGACTATTACAACTGTCCCTCCAATTGGAGTTACATGGGGTGGTTTGAACAACACGCCATAGGCACTTGCCAGGTATTATGATACTATACCTTATGTAAGCTAGTATTAATTTTTACAGGATTTGTGGTCAATTTGATTGCTATGCCTCATTTGGACAACATGCAAGTGAAAATATTCATGCTCGAGATGGTAATTTGACCACTCCAAGATGGCTGCTGCATTGGGCTGCTTTATTGTTACCATGATTTTTTGGTCCTTTGTTTATATTCACAGCTCTCTTACTTTATTTAGTTTGTCATCACTGTAGCACCGTTATTCACGTGATCAAGGCTTGTGAAAGTCGAAACGCGTTGTGAATAAACACCCGTTTCTCCGCTATCTGTGTTGAACTATTTTGTTCCTGAGAGCGCACGACATCTGAATATTTGGAATACTTAATTTCCGGTGTGCTCCGCCGGCGTGTGCGCCAGCTCCCTTGGGTCCCAGCAATCGGAAGGAGCGCTGTCTTTGGAGGATATATATATATATATATTCACTGAAAAAACCATAGGTTTCACACATGTTATAGTTAGCTGGACATTTTACTGATAAAAAACCAATGAAATTCCCCCGTTATAGTTACTGTAGGCAACTATAACTCACGCGACCGCAATCCTCTGCTGATGCTAATACTGTATTTAGACACTTATTTGCCCATATCTTCTTCCATTAAATTTTAGCTATACATATATTACAAATATTTTTTTTTCATAAAGACACATATGTCATCAGCAGAGGATTACGGTCGCGTGAGTTATAGTTGCCTACAGTAACTATAACGGGGGAATTTCATTGGTTTTTTATCAGTAAAATGTCCAGCTAACTATAACATGTGTGAAACCTATGGTTTTTTCAGTGAATTAGCAAGGTTTTTTAAATGCTATTTCCTAACTATAACGTGTGTGAAACCTATGGTTTTTTCAGTGAATTTGTACGGTTTTTTAAATGCTAAGTTACTTTACGCCATTTGTGGCGTGCGCGCCCACTTAACGCAGTTCGTTCCGTGCACGGTTTTTATCAACTTTAATAAGCCCTGTACATTTGGTGGCCTTCGGCCACCAAAAGCACAGGGGGTGAGGTCAATGTGGATAGTGTTTTTTTTATTTCGATTTTATAATTTCATGTTGCCAAAATTACATTTTTTTTCTCTATTAATAAGCCCTGCACATTTGGTGGCCTGCGGCCACCAAAAGCACAGGGGGTGGGGTAAGTGTGGATAGTGTTTTTTTTATTTTTATTTTTTTACCGTAAGCGTACGGTAAGCTTACGGTAAGCGTACGGTAAGCGTACGGTAAGCGTACCCCGCGAAATTGCCGAAAAAAAAATAAAACCGTTTTTGCTCTTGGGGGATGTTTGGGGACTCCCTCAACATGACTATGTGGGAGGGAGTTGTCAAAACAGCCCCGTAACATGTTTTTGGCCATCATGTTTGATAAACAACACTCAGTGCGAGAGACAAAATGGCGGACGCCGCTTCCTGGTTTCGGCCGATTCGAATGTTTACTAAGATCTAAGAGCCAATCAGAATCGCGCTCGCGCACGCCACCGTAAGCTTACGGTAAGCGTACGGTAAGCGTACGGTAAGCGTACCGTAAGCGGGCTCAGATATATATATTGATTTAAAGGCTATTTTCTCAGAATCTACTGAACAGATTTACACCAAACCTACAAAAGGCACTTCCTTGACCTAGGGACTACCTCTCTGCCAAATTTCTAGTAATTCTGTTCAGCCGTTCGGGCTGTAGCTCGTTCTAAAGGTCCTATGGAAAAATGCATGGGAAAAACGCGTTTTGGGACCCCCCTTTTATCTCAGCCCCCGCTTGACGAATCCCCCCGAGACTTTCAGGGTAGGAGCGGAGCGTAGCGCCCCACCTATTTTGAGAAATTCGCGAGGATTCGTCGACCGGCGCCAAAGTTATTCAAAATAGAATGTTGAGGTTTTCCTATGGAAACGTGGTCCTAACTATAACTACCTACTGGCGACCGCCAGTAGGTAATATATATATATATATATATATATATATATATATATATATATATATATATATATATATATGTATATATTACCTACTGGCGGTCGCCAGTAGGTAGTTATATTTAGGACCCTGTTTCCATAGGAAAACCGCAACATTCTATTTTGAATAACTTTGGCGCCGGTCGATGAATCCTCGCGAAGTTTTCAAAACTAATGGGGCGCTACGCTCCGCTCCTACCCTGAAAGTCTCGGGGGGATTCGTCAAGCAGGGGCTGAGAAAAAAGGGGGGTCCCAAAACGCGTTTTCCCCATGCATTTTTCCATAGGACCTTTAGACACAGCTACAGCCCGAACGGCTGAACAGAGTTATTTGAAATTTGGCAGAGAGGTAGTCTACAGGTCAAGGAAGTGCCTTTTGTAGGTCTGGTGTAAATCAGTTCAGTAGTTCCTGAGAAAATAGCCTTTAAATCAATATATATATCTGTGGCAGCTTACGGTGCGCTTACCGTGCGCTTACGGTAAGCTTACCGTTCGCGTACGGTGCCGTGCGCGAGCGCGATTCTGATTGGCTGTTAGATCTTAGTAAACATTCGAATCGGTCGAAACCAGGAAGTGTCGGCCGCCATTTTCTCTCTCGCACTCTGAGGGGAGTGGAGGAAAATCAAAGTCGGAAAACATTAAAAGAGGCTTGCTAGACAGCTCCCAACCACCCAGTCATGGTTATGGTGTCCCCAAAGAACCCACAAGGCCAAAAATGTAATTTTGTTTTATTTTCGAAAAATCGGCGATTACGCTTACCGTACGCGTACGGTAAAAAATAAATTAAAAAAAAACAATATCCACGTTTTCCACACCCCGTGTGCAAAAGGTGCCCGAAGGTCACCTTTAGTGCATGGCATATATATTAACAGAACAATCAATAGATAACCTTTAACAACGAAGCGCCTAATACGGCCTCCGTGTGCGGACGGTGCGCGAAGCGCATCGTGCGTACATGGCCCATCTAGCGTAACGTGGGCACGCGGTGCGCGTAGCGCACCGCGTGCCCACCGTGCGCGCACGGAACGAACTGCGTAAAGTGGGCGCGCACGCCACGAACGGCGTAAAGTAACTTAGCATTTAAAAAACCGTAATAATTCACTGAAAAAACCATAGGTTTCACACACGTTATAGTTAGGAATTAGCATTTAAAAAACCTTGCAAATTCACTGAAAAAACCATAGGTTTCACACAAGTTATAGTTAGCGGACATTTTACTGATAAAAAACCATTGAAATTCCCACGTTATAGTTAGTGCAGGCAACTATAACTCACGCGACTGCAATCCTCTGCTGATGACATATGTGTCTTTATGAAAAAAAAATATTTGTAATATATGTATAGCTAAAAATTTATGGAAGAAGACATGGGTAAATAAGTGTCTAAATACAGTATTAGCATCAGCAGAGGATTGCGGTCGCGTGAGTTATAGTTGCCTGCACTAACTATAACGGGGGAATTTCAATGGTTTTTTATCAGTAAAATGTCCGCTAACTATAACTTGCGTGAAACCTATGGTTTTTTCAGTGAATATATATATATATATATATATATATATTTGAATGTTGGTGAATCACCGGGGATCAGATTCTCATATTCCAGTAGTCAGGATCCGAAATGGGAGGCATGAATTAGTTCCCATGTGAAGTTGGTGAGAGGCAGAAGGCGCGATCTTGGTGTTGCATCAAAGCCACACCCCCTTTCCTGATCCTTTTTAAGACCTAAACTACCCATATAATTCCTCGTCCTTTCAAATGGTCGTTTTCTTTTCAGTCTTTCCTTATTTTCAGTTGCCATCCAATATATCCCAATTCAATTTCGCCCCTCACAGTTGTTGATTACAGATTTATCCTCTAACAATTTAAATAATAAAGCCAAACAATTGTGCACAGACTTCGACTTTGTAATCAAGCTATAAAATAAAAACTAAACCTAACTTGCCATGAGCTCCGTATGAGCTGTTGACTAAACAATAGGCCCACCAGCTCTCTCTTTGCGGTGATATTTTCATTGCCTCACAGATCTGAAATCTTAATTGTGAAAAAAGTCATGCTACACTTGAGTCAGTGACTTTTAACTAAATATTAAGTTTGTGTACATTAATTCCAAATGTGCATGTCCTGCATGTTTGACTAATATATATGCCTTACCACAAGGGCATTTCAACATATGTTTGTGTTATCTGTGATAAAGTCTCCTAAAGGTTTGCCAAATCCTGCCAGTATGCGTCAGGTATGCACAATTAGTACATGCATTGATATATACACTATTATATTATATCATATTATAAACACTATCCCATTGCCTCTGACCAATTGACATTTACGTACACGCAATCACCCCAACTTCTTAACAGACTTGGAAATCCAAACCTTACTACTTCTCTACAAAACTCCTACTTGCCCCACCACAAATAAGCAAGAATTATCTATTCTCCCAGTCCCCATCAACCCAAACAGAACATCCCAACCGAATCACAGAACGCTAAACCCGAATACCCTTCAAACAATAACCCCGACCTCCAAAATTCACAAACCGTCATTAGAGAATGCCTCAAACCTGATCTCCTGCCTCCTACTAAACTGCCGCTCAGCTCTGAAACATGCCTCTGACATCGCCGACCTCATCCTGAATCTGAAAATGGATGTAACCATCCTCACAGAAACTTGGCTCACAGAATCATTCTCGTCATGCCTAGACCCCAGTCCCCTCAAACTACAACATCATAAGAGTAGACAGATATCACAAAAAGGACAGAGGCATCGCCTGCATACATCGATCCGACATCACTATCTCAAAGTTTCACTCCGAACCCCTAGAGACTTGTGAATACTTTGGGATTTCCTTAAAATCCTCAGATAACAACTCCCGCAAACTACATATACTCTACCATCTCCCAGGTAAGAACGCTGTATTCACAGATCAACTTATAGAAATCATTACAACTAACTTGACCCCCTCGTTCCAATGACATATTCCTTGGCGACTTCAATATCCATTAGGAAGGCCCCTTAGACAAGCAGGTCAGCGCTTCCAAAACCTTCCTAGCAGACCGTTCCCTGATCCAAGCCATCTCAAAACCCACTCACTCCAAAGGTGCTAACTTGACTGGACCAATTCTAAAGAAAAAATGATTGAATCTATCTCGATCACCCCTTGTGACTAGTCAGACCATCACATCATTACCTTCCAAATTCTCTCCGCTAACAAGAAAACGTACTCACAGCAATTCAAACCTAAACACTGGATAAGAGAAACGAAAAACCTCAACTGGAACAACCTAACATCCCACTCTGAGAAAGTTCTCACTCTGCCCAATAACATGTCAGACGTCAATGACCTCACTGCTGAATACAACTCAGTGATGACCAAAGTCTTTGACCTAGTAGCCCCACCAAAACTCAAAAGAATACCGGACAAAGACAAAAACCCATGGTTCAATGGAGCCCTGAACGAAGAGAGACATAAACTAAGATTAACTGAACGGAAATGGAGACAACATCTCTCCCCCCTCCAACTTAAACTACTTAGGAAATCTAGAAACTCCTACAACAAAAGTATTCTACAATCAACAAAAGACCTCTTCAAATCAGAACTAGACAAGGCCAAAAACAGACCGAAGAAACTCTTCAAATTGCTAAAACAACAATCTAACAAATTGGCCAAAACCGGTCTCTTGACTTCGAATTCACAGCTTAGTAGTGAAGAATGTTCTTCATTCTCCACAGCAAAAACCAAATCCCTCCAAATCGAGCTAAAGACGGCAGCAACTAACTCAGCTACCCTAAAGGAAACACAAGTTGAAAATCCTAAACAACTTCAACTACCTTTGCCTAAAACTAACTCTCATGGTTCCACCTTCAAACTTTATGATCTCAGTCACATCACTAAAACCTTAGGTACTATCAAACCCAATAACGACATCACCAACCCTGTCCCCTCAAACTGCCTACCCCACATCTACCATATTATCTCCCCTCTCTGGACCAAAATCATCAAAGCCTCGCTAGCGCAAGGTCACATCCCGGATTGCCTAAAAATTGGTGAAGTCACCCCTATCCTAAAAAAACGACAGCAAACCCCTCCGACCCTAATAACTTCCGACCTATAACCAACATTCCCATGCTAGCCAAGGTCCTATAAAATGTGTTCAGCAACAACTGAACCAACACATCACAGATTTCAAACTACTGAGCGACTATCAGTCGGGTTTCAGACCCGGGCATAGCACAGAAACAGCGATTCTGCACATAGTAGACAACACCCTCCTCGCTCTTGACCGTAATGAAACCTGTCTACTAGTCCTGCTCGACCTCTCCTCAGCCTTTGACACGGTCAATCACAAAAAAATTCTAACAAGACAGGAAAACAGGATGGGTTTTTCTGGCATAGTCCTTCAATGGTTCAAATCCTTTCTGGAAAACAGAACCCAATAGTTCATGGCAAATAAACATCTTTCTGCCGCTTCACCCAACCTACTAGGAGTACCACAAGGCTCAACCCTATCCCCAGCGCTATTCAACCTTTATGTCGAACGGCTTACTGAATTACTACAGCTGGCGAATATCTCCTACCACATGTACGTGAACGACACTCAACTTTACATCAAGATCACTTCCATTGAAGAGATAAAGATGATGAATCAAGCTCTTGAAAAGACCGTCCACTGGCTAACGACAACGGGGCATATTATCAAGCATGGCGTTAAAATTATCGCCGCTTTAGCGGCAGAAAACTGCCGCTAAAGCGGTGATAATGTGCTTCATAATATGTCCATGAGAATTCCAATAGAAGCCCATGTTGACACCAGAACATGGGCTTCTATTGGAATTCTCAAGGGCATATTATCAAGCCCATTATCGCCGCTTTAGCTGCAGTTTTCTGCCGCTAAAGTGGCAATATTTTTAACGCCGTTTCTTGATAATATGCCCCCAACTTCCTCAAGCTATACTCGCAAAAACTGAATTTCTTTCAATCTCCCCCCCCTAAAAACTCACTGGAGATAAAGGAATGGATCAAGATGATCACTGCTTTAAATTGCACACCGACTCTGGTGGACTCCACCAAATCGCTTGGAATTACACTGGATAAAAACCTTAACATGCAAACACACATCTACCTGTTGGCAAAAAATGCCCGCTTTCAACTCAGCTATCTCAGAAAAATGAATCCATTCATTGAGAACTCTGACCTCAAAACTGCAGTTCAGGCTTTAGTCATCTCAAGGTTGGAGTACGGATGTACTACCCTCCCGGGGCTTCCCAAAATCTCGACATCCCCTCTAAAAGCCTGTCTCAACGCAGCAACAAGACTCCTAACAGGTTCTAGGAAATTTGACCACCTATCGCCACACCTGAAGGCGCTCAACTGGCAATCCTACGAAGCTAGAATCCACCTAAAGATGGCCTGCATCACTCATAAAGCTTTTCACCACAATACCCCTCAGTACCTATCCCAGAAACTTACTTTATCTGGAGGAAACAGACACTCTAGGAGCTCCGACATTCTACTCCTGAAACCCTCTCGCTTCAGTAAGAAATAAACTTTTGACAGAGCTTTCCCTGGGGCAGCACCAAGAATATGGAACTCACTACCTCTATGCATCAGAAAAATCTCTTCTACACCACTATTCAAAAGGAAAGCAAAATCATTCCGGATGAGCAAATTCCTCCCTTAATTCCGCACTTGCCTCACCGTATGGGGCTCAACTATCACACCAGGTATTTCACTGACTGGCAAGGCACTGTACCAGTCTACTACCTCAAACTTGTTTCTACACTCCCCTCATTGACACCTTCGCCTCTATGACTTGCCCATACTCGAACCTGTTCCTACTACTCCGAACAAATCATCTCTATTACCATTTCTGCTACCGTCCGAAACTTGTTAAAATTGTTTTGATACTTTCTCTGCTCTGT
The DNA here is from genome assembly GCF_964204655.1 of Triturus cristatus. Taxonomy (NCBI): domain Eukaryota; kingdom Metazoa; phylum Chordata; class Amphibia; order Caudata; family Salamandridae; genus Triturus; species Triturus cristatus. The sequence goes on along the minus strand of NC_140585.1, from coordinate 595,348,443 downwards.
TTTTGTAAAAAGTTTATTCTTACTCTGCTTTGTTTTGTAAAGCGCTCTGATTCCCTATTCTGGGTCTTGTTTGCGCTATAGAAAACTCTAAAAATTAATAAAATAAATATACGAGCAATCCCACACCCTCAGGTGGGACTGCATCTTCTTGTACTTTGTGAAAGCACAGAGTGGCCTAGAAAACCATCTTTTTCTTGCACTGCTTCCGTGTACCTCCTGCAGTGGGAGAAGATATGTGTGTGTGTGCCACGGTGCTGTCCTGTTCTGGGCTTCCTGCTTCGCAAATGAAAAAGCAGAGGGACACGTAGAAGATGCTAAGAGCCTCTATTGGAGTACACTTGTTTAATGGAGTAAGTGTGTAGTAACCCAGTTACTGGATATTTATTTTCTGTTTGCGCGCTTTAGGAGTTTAGTGGTAATACAGCTTTGGGTGACATTATTTGATCACATCAGGGATGTGTTAAAAACTGTCCCCTATGGAAAGGAATGTGCCAGTGGAGTGATGCTAGCAGGAAATTAAACAGCAAGCAAGGAATAGACTTTACAAAACATGTTGCCTGTCATTATAGCATACAGGTTTCTTTTTTTGTATCTGTCTGAAACTGTTGCAAACAACCATTCCTGATAAACGTGTGATAGGTTTTGCTGTATTCTTTTCTACGTTCATTGCATGTTGACTTACACCCAGCAGGGGCGTAGCTTCAGGGTCGGTGTTTTGGGTGTTACACCCCTCCTAATAATGTATTCTGTAGTAAGCAGTTCGGTACAGGTGCTTTGAGTCGGGTATGGTGAGGTATTTGTTGGAATTCACTTGGGATTTTTACACACACGTAAACAAAAGAGCACACACAAACAAATGCACAATCTTGTCTCTGTTTTAATGGTCTTAATTTTTTTTTTATTTTACAACATTTAGAGTTATAAGTACTCACAATCTGCACTCCTCTCATTTCTACTGCTCCGTAAGGGCCCCTCCTGCCCTGGTTTTGTAAAACATATTTCAGCCAACATGATTGTCGGGAAATTTGAAGCTCACACCCTCCCCAAGCTTACTGACCAAGCTACACTGCTGACACTAAGGGCCAGCTTTAGAGCAGTGCGGCTGGTGCAGTTGCACCCAGCACTGACATGAGGGCGGGGGCGCTGAATACAAAATTAACATGGCTTAAAAGCACATCCTGCTGAAATCCTTGTGTCTAGCAGTTTTCAGGCAACAATAAAAATGTCAAGAACTCTCGTGAGTAATGTTCCTGCCGAGAGAGATCAGAGTTTTGCCTAGTGGCAGTTTTGATTGTGTGAGGAACCAATGCAGCACTATAAAAAAAATGAAATGCATGTCAGAGGGGAGACTATGAAGAGATGAGAGGCACTGTTGGAGTGTGTTGGTAAGGGAATCTGTGGCGCCAAAAAAGACTGTTGCACCGGGTGCCACCACTGCTCCAGCCGGCCCTGATTACACCTACCATGATATGTTCATGTAAAACTGTTTGAATTTTTCTATTTATTTGATACAGTGAGGAGACCACTGGATTGCTACTGACCAGCTATTTCAGAGCTATGGGGAAGACTAACAGAGAGTTACATACAGCAGTTTTTTTTATCTCATTCAGGCGAAGTGCATTAAATAAAAGCATGGGAATTGGTATAATGAGAGCAACAGGGGCTGGGTCAGTGTCATAGGGGCAGGGCCAAGGGCATGGCTATTAAGATCACAATATTCTGGAACTATTTTGTTGTTACCTTCTGGTAAATGGATATAAAATAACGCGCACCGTAAATTGAAAAATAAAAACAAGTAAATGAATCGGTGAGAAATGCATGATTTTAGGTGATGAAACTTGTAGTGGTTAATGTGATTCTGTACGTATAACCAGAGTGTAACAGAATGGAATTCTGGTTGGCGCAGTAGGGAAGAGCTTCTTGTGTATTTTATTGAGGTACAAGGCCCCAGGCCTGTGACAGAAATCACTGTGAATATGTAAGTCATTATTTAAAACTTGGAGTAGACACGGTAATAGACTGCCACAAAATGAGCAAAAAGATTTAGGTTTAAGATAAAAAAGGGCTATCAAAATATAGATTCTAGTAATACGCGAACTGTACTCATTGCAACCATTTTTTATACCTGTCCATTAAAAGCACACTCTCCACATTTTAGCTGTTAACACATACAGTACCTCTCCTAAAAATAAATCTTTGTCATTATAAAGCTTCAAGTGATTCCATCAATTAAAGCCATACATGCTTGAAAGCAGCCTCTATATTTGCAGACTCATCAATTGCACACATTTAACATTTCTTTCAGGAAGTAGGTACCCTTGTTTCTTATTTAGCTATCTGTCCTCCCTTGGCTTGGCAGCACAGGAGACTCCCTCCATGCCACTTCAGCTGAGACACCGGTGCTGTCAGAATGAACCTTCCCAGGATGGTTGTCCTTTTACAACCAGTAGGGGAACTGTTTTTGATAAGTGAAAAAGGTGAAACAAGTTGGGCTTGTCATGCCCCACAGATCCTGCCCACTTTGATCTGTTCCTGATCCAGTGGGTTTCCCTTTTAGAATCATGCTGAGGACATACAGATCATTGTGCAGCTCTCTCCATCGCCCGGTACTCTTTTTTCCCAAATCTGTTGAATTATTATTGAAACAGAAGTGTGTGCATCTATACTATGTTCGCAAAGATGCATTATTCTAATATCATTTTCCGGCTACTCCCACTCTTCTTTGTGGACCCTTCCACATTACACAGGGTATCAGGAGATGCAACCATAATACAAAACCTTTTGGGAGCAAGTGCATGGCTGAACCCTAGGGAAAGGAAAAAAGAGAACGTCAGAAGACGAGAGAAGTGAGTGGGAATGTAAGTGTCGTACAGCGATTCCAGCGATGGCGCCGGCAGTAAGTAGGTCGCACACTGATTCTTAGGAGCTTTACCGGAGGTGGGAGAAGGAGCTCCTTCTTAGGAAAGCTAACGAGCCTTTCACTCTTGGCACCTCTGTTTCGCCTGCTGGGAGGAGCCAGTGAAGGAGGTTTCTGTACATAGACAGGGGCAGAGATTGCAAAGTTGTGACAAGTGTTGTGCAGTATGTTTGTGCGGTAGTTGTCACCTGCGAGGGTGGACAGTAGGGGAGACATGGTTGCTGTGGCCTGAAGCCTGTTGTTTGTCTGGTGTCCTGTAGCTTCTTCAGTTTCTTCATTTGAAGCCACCGACCTTTCCTGTTTTCCTTCGAGGGTTTGAACTTTGTAGCGTCTTGAACCAACGAGGAGGGGATTTTCACCAAGATAGACTGAGGGTGGAGGGGAGAGGAGTGTATTTTCTTATCGGAGGTTGGCCCCTCTCTGAGTGGGGGCATACACGAGCTCTCCTGTGGGATCGGCTGGGGTTTGATGGGGCTTTACTGCTTTGTCCACAGTGAATAAATGCCAGCTCCTCTCACTAGCAGTTCTTGACACCGCCCTCCAACATGAACCTCTCCCCCTTTCCACTGAAGCAGGCTCCTGATATTTCCAACAAGTACAAGCATCTCACAGTGCCCACCAGTGTAAGTGCCCCCATACTACCACAAATGCACCAACCAGCACCACCTCCTCGCGATGCCTATGAGTGTCTACAGCTTGCATTGCCCAGCAGGCCACCTCAACAAACCACAATGAAAATCCTTCATAACACTGTCCACTAATATGCACTTCGTATGCTGCTTTCCAGTGCCGGCGCCTCCTGCTGCCACCTAGAGGCAGCTCTTCTCTCTGCCACCTGTGCTCACCTATTACACTGCCCACCAGTTCCACTTCCTTACAGTGCTCAGCAGTGCATCCCACAATCTTACCACCAGTGCCAGCCCCTTTCACTGCCCACAGTGCTACTCATTACGCTGGCAAACAACACGAGCTTTTGATACCGCCTACCTGTGCCAAATCCTTTTAAACCAGAACAGCCTCACAGAAATGCCAGTTTTTAACATTTTGAAGCTCACATTGTCCAACCGAACCAACCATCACACCACAGCTCCTGAGCTTTAAACCACCAGACAACCGCAGCTGCTCACATTGATCACCATTGACGGATGGCAAACGTCCCACCAGTGCTACCCATTCGAAGTGTCAACTGGTGCCATCTCTGTTCTTTGCCCACTACTGTGAGCTTTACACTTTGCTCATCGGTGCCAGCTTTTCACAGTGCCAGACACCTCCCGCTGACCCGCTAAAATCCATTTGCCTTCTCCTCACACTTTCCTCCGGAGATTATTTTTCCAGACGACTACGGTCACTGGTGGCCCTGGCGCATAGGGCCCACCAGAGCACTGCCCACCAGTATGAACCTCTTACATGGCAAATTAGTGCCATCAGCTCTCGAGACCCACATTACTTATTGATGCCAGTTTTTTACTGTGCTGAGAAATGCCTTTTTCTCAATGCACCACAGTGCCAACATCTCACATGCCCCTTCGGTGCCAGTTCATAACACTGCTCACATTGCCCATTAGTGTCATCTCCTTGAACTGGTTAGCACACACTGCTTCAAACACTGCCTTGCAGTTCCTGCACCTCACACTGTAAACCAATGCCAGATCGTCACTCTGCCCATCAGTGCCAGTTCTTCACTGTGCCCATTGGTGCCAGATCCTAACTCTGCCCATTGGCGCCAGATCCTAACTCTGCCCATCGGTGCCAGATCCTTGCTCTGCCCCTCAGTGCCAGAACCTTGCTCTGCCCATCAGTGCCAGATCCTCATTCTGCCCATCGGTGCCAGTTCCTCACTGTGTCCATTGGTACCATCTCCTCACTCTGTTCAACGGTACCAGATCCTCTCTTTGCCCATCGGTGCCAGATCCTCGCTCTGCCCATTGGTGCCAGATCTTTGCTCTGCCCATCGATGCCAGATCCTCGCTCTGCCCATCAGTGCCAGATCCTCGCTCGGCTCGCCATGCCATCTCATTTCTGTTCCTCCCAGGGTCCACTGCTGGAGCTGATATTATTAGCAGCTGTGAGGAGATGTCGCTAGTTTCCGCTTCTCTTTCTGCCAGCAATTATGATTACATTCAGTTTATTGACCTAGCAACCCCTATATGTAATTGCATCAACAGTTGAATACGCGTAAAATAATTTACAGCACAACAGTCTTATTTATAGCTTCTGAAGTTCCTTTAAACCCTGCTCCAAAGCCAATGCTATTCCTGCAGGGCTCAGAGGAAGCACAGAGCTCACACTGGACACAAGAGGAGGGACTGGACTGACGAACAAACTACAGATCCTGCAGAATGCGACGGTGAGACTCCTGACTGGCATACCCAAATACGCCTCTATCTCGGCTGAGATAAAAGAACTCCACTGGCTGCCGGTTAGGAAGCGCACCCGATTCAAAGCCTTATGCTTGGTCTTCAAAGCCCTTCATGGAACTGGGCCAGACTATCTGCAACAGCGATTACGCTGGTATGCCCCGAAAAGATCGTTGAGGTCATCAGATGCAAAACTGGTGATGGTGCCATTGGTGAAAAAAAGCCAGTTGGGGAGGGGGACAGACGCTTCGTAGCCAATGCTGCCAAAGCATGGAACTGCCTTCCAGTGCACCTCAGGAGTATGACCAATTAACTTGCCTTTTGGAAAGCATTAATAATATGGCTTTTCATGAATTAATATCGTTGTTATTTCTTCTTCCTTTAGTCTTCGGCAGGACTTCATACAGCGCCAGGACACCTTCGGGTAGCAGTAGCGCTCTAGAAATATCAAAAATAATAGCAATAACAAGAGTTCAAGTGGAGCCCGCAGGGAACAGGGGTTGAAGGCAAGCTTGTAAACAGCGTCATATTTACGTCATAAGAATAAGGCGTGCGAGAGACAACACACACTTATTAATACGTCAGATTCGCTCTAGATTCCATCAGACGATCCCCTTTTTATTACATGAAGCAGGAGCACTGGAAGACCCACAGACAGGGAGCACTGGAAGACTCACAGACAGAGAGCACTAGAAGACCCACAGACAGGGAGCACTAGAAGACCCACAGACAGGGAGCACTGGAAGACTCACAGGCAGGGAGCACTGGAAGACCTACAGGCAGGGAGCACTGGAAGACCCACAGACAGGGAGCACTGGAAGACTCACAGACAGAGAGCACTAGAAGACCCACAGACAGGGAGCACTGGAAGACTCACAGGCAGGGAGCACTGGAAGACCCACAGGCAGGGAGCACTGGAAGACCCAAAGACAGGGAGCACTGGAAGACTCACAGACAGAGAGCACTAGAAGACCCACAGACAGGGAGCACTGGAAGACTCACAGGCAGGGAGCACTGGAAGACCCACAGGCAGGGAGCACTGGAAGACCCAAAGACAGGGAGCACTGGAAGACTCACAGACAGAGAGCACTAGAAGACCCACAGACAGGGAGCACTGGAAGACTCACAGACAGAGAGCACTAGAAGACCCACAGACAGGGAGCACTGGAAGACTCACAGGCAGGGAGCACTGGAAGACCCACAGGCAGGGAGCACTGGAAGACCCACAGGCAGGGAGCACTGGAAGACCCACAGACAGGGAGCACTGGAAGACTCACAGACAGAGAGCACTAGAAGACCCACAGACAGGGAGCACTGGAAGACTCACAGGCAGGGAGCACTGGAAGACCCACAGGCAGGGAGCACTGGAAGACCCAAAGACAGGGAGCACTGGAAGACTCACAGACAGAGAGCACTAGAAGACCCACAGACAGGGAGCACTGGAAGACTCACAGACAGAGAGCACTAGAAGACCCACAGACAGGGAGCACTGGAAGACTCACAGGCAGGGAGCACTGGAAGACCCACAGGCAGGGAGCCCCGGAAGACCCACAAACAGGGAGCACTGGAATACTCACATGCAGGGAGCACTGGAAGACCCACTGACAGGGAGCACTGGAAGACCCACAGACAGGGAGCACTGGAGTACTCACATGCAGGGAGCACTGGAAGACTCACAGACAGAGAGCACTAGAAGACCCACAGACAGGGAGCACTGGAAGACTCACAGGCAGGGAGCACTGGAAGACCCACATGCAGGGAGCACTGGAAGCAGTCGTGTCCGGCATGACTCACGTGGGGGTTCGCGTGGGGATTTGCGCAGGGGAGAGGTTAATTAAAAAACTTACCTGCCCGGGTCCCGCGCCGTCCGAGCTCCTGGCCGGGTCTAGCGGAACAGGATCAGGCAACCTCACTCCCCTCCCCTAAGTCAATCCCAGCACTGCAATGCCACAGAAAAACGTTAAAGGTGGTTCAAACAAAATGCACTTCCCATTCAACCATTTCTGCTCTCTCTTGCAACATAAACCACTGAACGTATTAACACCAACCATAGAATGAAAGTAAAATTGGTCTAAATCCGTTCATCAGTTTTTGAGATATTACCATTTGGGCATCGAAAAGTTAACATTCAGGGATACCCTTGCTGTTTACACTCTACAGCTAGAAATTCATTAGTTCTGCCAACCACATTTGAAGTTTTCGAGATTACGAATGATGATGAAGGGCACGAATATTTTTCAGACATCTTAAAACTCACAAATCGGTATAATTCTCAAATTCGGCACTATGAAAAATGTGTACAGCCTGGCTCTCCTGCACGTCTTCATTCGGGCTCAAAGGCATCGGCCACTAATCTTGGTCCCTGTGCCCTTAAGACGTGGAGTTCACTGGACTGGCAGGGACCAGCCAGTAACTTACATGCGGCTCATCCCAGACTGGAGCCATTCGCTTGATCACAGCAAACTTTCACCGTATTCACCAGGGTGGAAATATTGAGCATTGGGTGATGTTATTTTGACTTCCTGTCGAACAATACTTTGCCATAGCTGTGAGTAAAGAATTGTATGTTTCATTCATCCATGCTCACTGCAGTGGATAGGTTTCTGCATTCTTTATATATTATTTTCTTGTATGGTATGAATGTCATAGAAATAATAGTACATTCAATGGAAATATGTTTATAGTTTAACTCAAATGAAATTAAGTTAGTTTTTGTCTCACATTTACATAGGTGCCAGTGTACATGCTGTTGGTAGCGCTACTAAGCATCTGGTAAGAATTCTGTGTAATGACACCTACTCAAAATAGAGTACGGATTGCATCCATGCTCTGTTCAATTGTGTTGCAGTCTTGTTCGTTGCCTCACCAGAAACTATCACCCAAGGTTTAATTTGACTCATCTTTACTTGTTTGGCTTTACGCTGTCAGCACTCCAAGTCTCAGCTTGTTGGTTTACCTGTGTGGCTAGCATACAAATGCTGTTCAGGTCACGTCCAATAAACACTCACCTCACCTTCTTCAGTCTGCAGACACCTTGCCAGTCTGAGTTAAAAATTCGTCAATTCTCAATGCACTTGCCCTGAGACACAGAAGCCTATCCTTCCACCTCCGCTTCTGTATACCTGTGCTCTACATTACTGGCACCGTTATATACCATTGGCACCATTGGCGATAGGTCATTTCCTGTCATAGCTACCAGCGATTAGAAGGACCTCCGGGAGACCAAAAGTCCCTTTGACACACTCAAGTTTCAATGTGCTTCAAAAACACTTGTCTTTGTGAACATTGTGGGCCACAGCATACCGCTCTACCAATCCAAACCATCTCTCCTGAATATTACAGTTCTCTGGTACAGTAGATCATATACGTCATATAACCTATGGCTATGACTATATTAACCTTGAGCCATGTCACACTGCGTGATATCACCAGAAACGGAGTCTCGCCGGGCAGTAAAGCCCTGGATTTTGTACTGAACCCGACAGCTTTAAACTGGAAAATGGAGTTTGGTAAATGATGGTTATTGGGCTGGCGCCTCTTCTCCGCGTGGGGCTGACTGCACTGCACTTTAGCTAACAGTGGGGGTCACTAAAGAGGCCCATGGTAACCTGCTGTGTACTATCTATTCCATCACGTGTGACAACAGAGACTTCCTCTAAAAATAGGTAACCATGGAAACAGTGGGCAGGCTAATGATAGGGGAGTGGGAATTTGTTATGAATCTGTGGACCTTGTCAGACAGCTCCAGGAAAGCACTGCGGCCCTCATTCTAACTCAGGTGTAAATCCTCATTTGTGCAGAAACTCCTGTTTGAGCCCAATCGGGATTATAGGGGTGATATTTATGCCCCACACACAAAGTGGACCAGGTGCAAACATGGTGTACGTTTTGTGGGAAAACTGTGCAAATGCCAATTTGTGCATCTTTAAACGGGGAAAACGCATTACCAGATCATCTCCCAATCTAAATGTGTAAAGTGGAAGTGGTGTAGTAAGTATGCACCTGATAAATACCACACCAGGCAGTATCAGTGTTTCCCACAATTAACTGGATTGTGTAGATGTCAGAGTGAGGCCCTGCGACCTCATCGTGTATGGAGTGGACATCGGGTGCATTCGAATGCTCCAGATCAGAATGCAGGCCCCACGTGCAAGCCTGTTCCTGTCTGCCGCGCGCTCTCACATTCACTATTAGAGTTTATTGCACGTAGCGGAACATCGGGGCAGACTTTCAAACATTTTGCGCTGGGTTAGCTTCACAAAAGTAACGCTAACCAGCATAAAATATTTTTTTACCAACTTACAAATTTTGCGCTGGAAAGTATCATACAAATAACACAAAGCAGCATGAAGCATTGTTTTGCGTTACTTAGCGCCAAGGCAGGGACATCTTAAGGATTTTGGGGGCCCTGGGCCAAACATATTTTTGGGGCCCCTGTTCAGAACAGCTTTGAATTTATGATCCAATTTGAGCCCCTGTTTCCCATGCCGTTCCCGCTTCCTCAGCTGCGTTAGCGATCCAGTCCGCATCATAGGAATTAGCCTATATATTCCCGATGTAAACGGACGCGCGCAGCTGACAGCGGTAGGATCTGTGCGTCCTGCCCTGCTACTAGGTTTTCAATACATTTAAAAATGTATATGTGTGGCTGAATTACTCTGTGTTTTTTAACAATTTCTCCTACCTACGCACACTTGCATTTCACTTGATTCTGCTTGCCTACACCACCTTAGCTGCTCCGATGCGCATCTCGCTTTTCCTCCAGTCCTGGTCCGCCACGGCTGATACGCTGATTGTGCGGAGGGCTGGGGCTACTATCGGGGTCCTCACTTCCGCCCACGCAGTTTCCGCTTCCTCAGCTGCGTTAGCGATCCAGTTTGCATCATAGGCATTAGCCTATATATTGCCATGTAAACGGAGGCGCACAGCTGACAGCTTTAGGATTTAGTGTTTCCTGCCCTGCTACTAGGTTTTCAATACTTTTTAAATTGTATATATGTGTGGCTGAATTACTCTGTGCTTTTTAACAATTTCTCCTACCTACACGCACTTGCACTTTACTTGATTCTGCTTGCCTACACCTCCTTCGCTGCTCGGATTCGAATCTCGCTTTTCCTCCAGTCCTGGCCCGCCGCGGCTGATACGCTGATTGTGCGGAGGGCTGGGGCTACTATTGGGCTCCTCATTTCAGCCCACGCAGTTTCCGCTTCCTCAGCTGCGTTAGCGATCCAGTTTGCATCATAGGCATTAGCCTATATATTCCCGATGCAAACGGACACGCGCAGCGGGCGCGCGGAAGGCGTGCCAAACGCAAGCCCCTCTGTGCTCATCAGCGTCCCGGAGGCGTGCGGCACCGGCCATGCTGCCCAGTTCCCCTCCAGTGAGTTTCTTCCAATATTTTGCAATAAGGAAAAACTGCTTAGCCTTAGGCGGCTACCATTATGTCAGTGTACAGCTGCTGATCCAAGCTTGGAGGTAGACTTTCGATGCAATAAGTGCAACTGGTCTCTCCTCCAGCCCACGAAACTCGCACCCAAGATCCTCCCACGCAACAATAAGTGTAAAAACAATAAGAAAACAGAGGACTTAAAGGCCACCCTTTTAAATTGTCGCTCTATGCAAAAGCATGAACCACACATTTATGACCTACTTTTATATGAACAGCCTGATCTTTTATTTCTCACTGAGACCTGGCTGTCTGAAGCCTCCAACCCCACTATCACCTCGGCCATCCCTACGGGTTATAAAATTCTTAGGAGGGACAAACCGAGTAGGAAGGGGGGCGGTGTCGCCATAATTGACAATCAAAAACTAGACTGCTCTCCCATACCCATGGAAAACATCGAGGGCACAGAGTCCTTAGGCTTCCACTGTACCTTATCCCCCCATCATAGCATAGCTGGTTTTCTGATTTACATACCCCGGTGCAATTGGAAATTTTATTACTACGCTTAATACAGCCACCACCTCCCTGGCCTTAAAATACAATAACTGCCTTATTCTGGGAGATTTCAATATACATATGGACAATGGAAAAGACCCTCAAACAATTTCCTTGTTGGAGACGCTGCAGGCCTGCAACATGTTTCCATCTATTTCTTCTGCCACCCGTGAGACGGGCCATACCCTAGACCAAATCTTTCCCAACTTTGACATATCAGTAAGCCTACCTCTTCCCATTAACTGGTCTGATCACCTCCTATTAAAATGTGTAATTCCCAACTTTGCCACAGCCCCTCGGGCTAACGCAGGGCAGAGGGTCCCTAATTACAAGACGTTCCATAAAATACCCATCCCGATGTTAGCAGACGCCCTCGGTCGTTCCTCACTGGAGCTGTCTGTCTGCCCCGACTCGGATGCCTCTCAATAGATCCCTGGCTCGGAACCAACATTGTGCAGCAGAACCGGTCTTTTCCCGCTCCTCAAAGAGGTCGGCCCTACCAGCTTCATGGTTTAACGATTCCCTCAGATACAGCAAAAGAAATTGTAGAAAAATGGAACAGAAATGGTCTAAATCCTATCTACTTGAGGACAGGAAAGTGTATAAAGACACCTTAAAAGCTTATTACATTCTCATGAAGGCAGCCAAGAAAAACTTCTTTCAAACCAAGATAGAAAATGCCCAAAATAAAAGTAAGGATATCTTTAGCATAGTTAAATCCTTTACCGCCCCAAAAGCCAGCACAAAGGAAGGGCCATGCACGGAAGAATGGTCTAAGCAAATTGCTCAATTCTCCCACAAACAGATCTCTGTGATCCAACAAGCCTTCACTAACATCTCATAGGAAGAACTGACCTTTTACCTTAGCTCTAATAGCAAATTTCACCTCTTGGATACTTCATCTTTACTAGCTTTCCATGAGTTTCAGCTTGAAGAGTCACTGACCCTTCTCCAAAGCATTAAGTCCGGCTCACCTACTGACCCATGTCCAGCGAATATCCTGAACCTATTAGCTCCCATCATAAACCTCACAGTAAACCAGCTCTTTAATGCTTCCCTCTCCTCAGGCAACATGCCGAAATTATGGAAGAATGCTAAGATTCTTCCACTGATAAAAAAGACTAACGCCAAACCGATGGACCCTGCCAACTACAGGCCTATCTCCCTTCTTCCGGCCCTCTCCAAAGTATTAGAGAAGCATGTAAACAAGGCCCTCCAAAAACACATTGAAGATGGGAAGCTCCTTCATGAGCCCCAATCCTGTTTTAGGGCTAACTACAGTACGGAGTCTGCTCTGCTGGAAGTGACTGAATTTCTCAAGGGTAAGCTAGACCAGGGAGGCAAGGCTGTTCTGATACTGCTCGCTCTGTCGGCGGCCTTCGATACGGTTCCACATGAGAGGCTCCTGGAGAGACTTGCTAACATCGGCCTGGGGGGGACCGCCTTAACATGGATGTCATCCTTCTTGGCAAATAGATCTCAGGACATCTGGCTCCCCCCTTTCTCATCCCCAGTTCCAGCCGTGAATGTCCCTCAAGGCTCCATTCTCAGTCCTACCCTTATTAATATATATCTATCCCCCTTGCATTTCCAGTAGAGGAAGAGGGCGCCAAAATTGTTTCTTATGCTGATGACCCTCAGCTGATTTTTACATGTAAAAAGGAACCGACTTTGACGGGGCAATGATTAGGTCTTGCCTCACAAAGGCTTAAGACAATCAGCTGAAGTGCAATCCTGACAAAACTGAAGTTGTTTTCTTTGGTAATCCAGAAACGCCTGACTGGAGCTCTTGGTGGCCAAAAGATTTGCCGCCCCACCAGCAGAAAAAGAGAAAGTCAAAAACTTAGGAATTGTCATAGACAAGACTCTATCCATGCGCTTTTAAATCCAAAATCTAACTGGCGCTTGCTTTGGCATACTCCGGATGCAAAAAAAATACCTGCCACTGTTACCGCTTGAGAACAGAAAGCTCGTGGTGCAGGCTCTGGTGACATCAAAGCTTGACTGTGTCAACAGCTTGTGCCTCGGTCTTCCCAAATCCCTTATCCAGCGCCTACAAGTGGTACCAAACGCGGCGCCCAGAGCCATCCTGAGACCTAAACCCAGATCTAGTATGACTCCTATTGTTAAGTCTCTACACTGGTTGCGCATAAAAGAACGGATCGACTTCAAAGCGATGACCATCTTCTTTAAAGCTTTTCATGGCTTAGGAGCCGTTTACCTAAATAAGCGCGTTAATCGCTACACAACATCTAGACCCATAAGATCTTCCAATGACCAACTTGGCCATTGTGCCTAAAATATGCCATGCCCGCACTGGAGGCAAATGCCTTGGCTTCCTAGGCGCAAAATTGTGGAATAGACTCTCTGAGTCTCTGAACCTAACCACAGACCTACTCTCTTTCAGGAAGAACTTGCTTACTTTTTAATAACTGATGGGTCTTTTACGCATGTTTTCCCACCACTGTCACGTGCCAGGAGACTCTAGTCTGAGTAGCTGCACCCTTTATTAAATACACCATTTCATTTCATTAGGTCCCTGACAGTGCAAAGGAACACTCGTCCAAATTCTAAGGGCCTTATTTATGAGGCCTTGCTTCACAAATGTGCCATGTTGCGCCCTATTTACAAAGTGACACATCTAGGCAGATGCTTTATTTTATAAACCCCTGAACCACATTACACCTGCACCAGGTTTAATGTATGCAGGGTGGGTGTGCCCCCGCAAAATGCCTCGTAGAAGTGGCGCATTGAAATCTACGAGAACTCAGTGCGCCACTTCTAGGACGCCATTGCATCAATATCTTACACCTGCCTCCCAGCAGGGTAAGACTGATGCAGGCCCTTTCACATGGGGCTTGCCCCATGTGAAAGGACACATTGCTGGAGTTGCGTCTATTTACAGACACAGCCCAGCAATGCATCACTTTTGCACCTACAGATACATCAGAAATACTGACGTATCTGTAACTCCTTGCGACATGATGCATCATGTCGCAAGGAGGGCGCACTAAGAAATGACGCATCCCTGTTTTCACACAGCGATGCATCACTTGTCATAAATAAGGCCCTAAATGTGTTTACATCTAATATTCAGGGATAGATAGTTATGTGTGTTTTCAATATTGTAACACAGCAGCAGCTCACCAATATTACTGCAAATAATCTCTGTGACGTCCTCCCATTTCTTATATGTTAGGCCTTGTTTTGATCTAAAAGAAACTTTTTTTTAATGTACATTGCATGAAACATAAACACAACATTTCTCTGCAAAATGGCTGTACTAGACTCACACACATCAGGCACATGAAACATAAATTAAAGGAAAACAGTATTTAAAACAATCTGTTTAAGAAATATTCAAGGTCATTGGGGCAAAACTCTGGAGAACGGAGCTAACTCTGTCAGGGGGCCCCCTGAAAGGCTGGGGCCCTGGGCCAGAGCCCACTTTGCCCATGCATTAAAACGTCTCTGCGCCAAGGGGCGTTGCATGGGTGGTACATGGGCGTTCCCATGCAACCACCCACGCCCTTTGATGCAAAATCCTATCTACAAACAATTGTGGACAGGGTTCAGCACGAAAAGCTAATGCCGTCTGAAAGAAGGAGTTAAGAGGTGAAATGTTTTCATTTCTCTTTTCTTTTCCTACTTTGCATGCATGCTGCACTGTGCAGCACACATACAAGTGGGATTTTTTTTTAACTTGCTAGGCATAGTATTGTGTACTACCTTCCTGTACAAAACCTATGCTAGACACAGGCACACACCCTACTGCTATAGCGCTAAGGTGTGTGCTGGCGCACGGCAGTTGAAATCAGCGCCGGCTCTAGGGAGAGGGGAGGGGAGGAGAGAGTCATATCTTTGTAGATATGACGCTCTCCTGCTCGCTCCCTGTCACACAACGCTGGGCAACATCTTTGGGCGCTGCGTTGCGTGCATTTTAAAAAAATGTGGCCCATCGTGTTAATGAGGTCACCGAGCGCGCGCAGACCTCAAACTCTTTAGCAAGGAAGGACTCTGTCCATTATGCGTCAGTAAAATGCTTTGCCATCCACAGGCGGTGTGAAAGGAGCCGGGAGTCGGAAGGCACGTCCAGAGTCTCTTCAACATTAATTTGTTTTAATTCTGCAAATGTCTGGCCTATAATTGAGGTCATGGCCTTCAGAAGTGCACCTAGCGCGTCCACCAGCTGTGAGTCTGTGACGTGGCACTGCCACGTGCTGCACAGCACCACATCAGTCACTGAAAGCTTTGCAGCAATGGGCTTCATTAAGTCAAACTATTTATGGAAAGCCCGTCGCTGTGCGCCGTGCACTGGCATGAAGGTTACAACGATGACACATGCATCCATGAAGCAACGCTATTGGGTCGGGATTTAGTAACTGATAATACACAATTCCATTATTGGAGGTAAACAAAACATACAATATGGAAGCAAATCACTGTGGAGCATCAACACGTCTATTATGGAAAGATGAGATGTACACAGATGTTGAAGATGAAGCAAAGGTGTTTGAATAATTGATATAGCGTCAACAGTAAGTATTATAGCCATCCTTTCTAAAGAAAAACAATCACTGTTTCATAACGACAGCTATGAAAACAAACAACAATGGATTATGAATACACTGGAAGCATCCAGGGCCCTGTCATGATGTCATCTGCTCTGTGACAGCACAGAAGGGGTCTGTGGCCTGTTTGGCGTTTAGAGTGCATATATGACCTCGAAATGTGGTTTGCTGACAGCAGAGCTCGGAAACAGAGCAGTAATTGCCTCTTTGTGTTTTCGAGCTCTGCTGTAAGAAAAACATGCATTAACCCGGAGATACTTTGAGTTAATGTATGCACTGAGGAGCTAAAAAGATGTGCACAGATCCCTTCTACGCTGGCACGGTGCAGAAAACAGGAGCACGACACGGCCCTTGACATCTACCCATGGAGGATTGAGGGCTGAGACCACCAAGCAAGGAAGACATTTTGTGTGTGGGTCAGAGTAAGACAGGAAACTTACTGGCCAGACGAAGGATAAGATAATGATCTAGGAGTGGACAAGAAGAGAGGACAATCGGATATGGCATTCAGATTGTCACCCCCTTCAAATGAATCGAGTTCTGGGACTCTCATTCCGCCACGTTCCATTCAAAATGCAGGTCTCAGGTAGCAGAGACTTTTCTTCATGTCTCCATACTGCGCATGTTCAGGTTGCTGGGACGAGCTTCTTATCGGCCACTTTTGTCACCATGGAGTATTTTAGGTCAAATGTATGAACAGACGTTTCGCAATTAGAGGTACACATTGTGCACTGACTTTTTGCGACTTACTTGCACTTTTGCACAGCAACCTATATGCTAATAGGTCACTTTACAAAAGACCTTTTTTCGCAGGTGGTTACAGATTGACCTGCCTCATGAATATTAATGAGCCAGGTTGCAGTTTGTGACTCCTACGATCGTCTACCAATTTCTCCATCTCTGCATTCTCAATGTCAAACGGAAAACATTTTTCAGAGCAGCCCGTGTTCCTTTAAGGAACGGGTGCTGCTTTACATTTTTTTCATTTTTGGGAAGACACCTGGAGCAGGCCATTGTCCCCTGGACCACTGCCTGCATCCCCAGACCAAACACGAGTCCCATAGGGAAAGCTGTCCCTCCTCCTTTGAATCTGCTAGGGTTGTTCTGTAACTTAACTATCCTACTATTGATCCTAACGATCTCTGTAAAATTCGGCCACTTTCCCTGCTCCTGTTTTTCTCTGAAATGCAGGAGTGTACTGTCTTTTGTATTTTTGTTTTTTTTCTTCAGGCCAGTGGTGAGGTTCAGCCAGGTGGTGCTGGTGGGCCCGGCCAACACTCATTTGTGGGGGCCGGAACTTATTCTGCTGGCATCCTGGTTACGGTCCTGACTGGACCTGAACAAACAAAAAGCGCAGTCCTCATTAGAACCCTCGGCCCACTCCAACATCAACTCTGCGGATGCAGGAAGCAGGCAGAGCTAGTGTTGGGAGTGGGCGGAGCCAGCAAGGTGAGTGGGTGGTACCAGTTGGGGAAGTGCGCAGGCCAGCGGGGAAGTGTTTTTAATTTTATTCATTTATTATTTACACAGTACTGATTCAACATAATCTTCTATTCTTTTTCGTCCTGGCTTGTCTACTTATTCAACACTTCTCTCTCTGTCCACTACTCTACTTCGTGCAGGTCACTATACAATGTCTTCTGTTCTAATTGTCCTTGATCTCTCAGCTGCGTTCAACACAGGGGATCATTCTGTCCTTATTCGTTGTCTCTAAACTTGGGATTCTTGGCACTATTCTTCAATGGATCTGCTCCAATCTTTTTGATAGCTTCTTCTGAGTTTCCTGGAAGGGGGCTGTAGTTGTTTCTACTCTGTTCTGTATGATGTCCCCCAAGGCTCGGATCTTCGATCTTGACTTTTTTCTGCCTGTAGGATTTCTGTAGTCTCCATTATTTCCTCTTTGGATTTCATCTTATAATTTTATGCAAACAACACCCAAATGTAGTTTTACTTTTCTTTGTTGATTGACTCTCTTTGTAATTAGCTCTCGTCTTACCTTTCTGCAGTTGAAAACTGGATGTCACTGCCTTTTCTAAAACTCAGTCCTAAGAAAACTAAGTGACCCCTTCCAGGCTGAAAAGAAGAATGAAAGGTGTTTATGAATGCGCACAGATATAAGTGTTTGTGGCGTTCACTAATTTCCAAGGCTAACCATGCCTTGGAAACCTCAGGGATGGCAATGTTTCCACCTACTGCGTTGGACGTACTTTTGGCGGAGATTTCCACACTCATAGGACTGCCAGGAATCCATTTGTGAATACTTAGCAGATGTGAGTTAAACTTGGTCATAGACGTATGTTTATGACCAACTATACCTATGTGAATAGACCCAAAGCATCCAACAAAAAGGGATATGTTGGTGAAAAGTGTCTCCAGAGCCCTGGCTAACTCTGGTCACCTGTTTCCTGCTCTTTCGAATTTTGTTGAAAAAATACTCACCCTCTTCCACTTATGATAAAACAAGCGCTGAGTCCCCTGTGCTACTTTAAGTCTGCCAGGGGGCCACAAAGATGCCTCCATTCTTAGGGCCAAGAGTTTCTTCTTTGTCATTTTTGGCTATCCTGCTGGGTTTGCATACTGTAATCAGGGAATAGCAAGGTTGTTGCATCCTACAACTCAGCATCTCACTTTTAGAACTACTACATTTAATCACTCTGGCTAACACAACATCACTGTCCCTTTCACCTCTGTATTTTTCTGTGCACTCTCTGTGGGCAGTCTGTAGACTTTGCTAACCATCAAGTGGTTAGGAGGTCCAGTAGGAAGACTTCACTGCATCAAAAATCTCTGGATGATGTCAGAAATTGACCCTTCAGACAACCAAGGCCAGCAAATTACTATATGTGGGCAGAGCATGCCTCATCTTCCAAATATTCAATGTGGGCCTCTAGGCACAATAGGGAGGTAATTGCACAGCCTTAGAATTCTTTTTTTTTTTTTTTTTTTTTTTTGGAAAACCTTTATTGACATTGCAAATAAAGACAAGTATGGGCCTACAACCCTCGGGGCCGGCCGCTAAGCAGTGAAAATAACAGCAAACAGATTTTAATCACATGTAGCACCTCGGGAAGCAGATTTTCCATGCTAGTATTCTCTTGTCCACCGAATAGCCCAAGAGGGGAACCAGGATATAAAAGGTTTTCATTTTACAATAAGGGATAGAAGGATCAGGTGCCAATCAAGTTCTCAGCAGCGAAAAAAGGCAAGCAGAATAATGAACGTCAACAATAAATGGCAAGCTATCAAGTCAATGGCGCAGAAACAGAAGGTTCAGGATGTGGAGGAATATCACGAGCCGTTTGCGCCTGCAGTCTCCTGCCCTAGGACCCAGATAACCCCACTGAAATGAGGCACAACTGAAAAAACAATGATTGGCCACGAAGGACACCTACCGCACTGACCCCAGAAAAAGACAAAGAAGAATAAGAAAAGAAAAAGGAGGCCATAGAAACAAAGTAAAGGACTAAAGAAGCCCCTCCCCCACCCCCCCACCCTGCACCTCTGCAGATGACTACGGCCCCCCCCCCCGCAGCGTGCCTGTCGCCCCAGAACCAGACCCGAAATATAGAAGAAACAGAGAAAAAGGGGAAAGAGAGGAAACCCCCCCTAACAGAAAAGGGGAGAGAGTAATAATAAACTGGAGGAGGGCCTTCAACCATGCCCCCGGCTTCTCCCTCCCGCACAATATATTCCTCCCCAGCGCAAACAGTAAACAGCAAAAATTCGGCCATATCTAAGAGAAATGGGGAGCATTATGTACTGGCTACACTATTAGTTACGTCGTGAAAGCACACAACCCCCCAGCCCGCCCGCCTATTAATTGACCACCGCGGAAGGATCAGCCTTATCCTTGGCCACTCTTTGCGAATCCACCAGTGCATACCCATCGACCCACCATCATGTCCAAAGTTACAAGGAAGAGGAGCGTCCAGAGAAGACTAGGAAGGGACACACACATGTGGGGAGGACGTTTCGAAACATCAGCACAGTCATCGTCATGGAAGATCACCTTTCCCAGTACTGCCCCAGGGCCCGCGCCGCACACAAGGTCCAGGAAGGAGAAATCGGCCAGAGCAGGCGATTGTTGCGTGAAGATTGCCTGGGTCGCCGGAGGCCGCGCATGGGACAAAGTCACCACCGTCTGCTCAAGTCCAAAACCTCCGGAACAGACCGACCCCACAGCCAGCCGACCACACGCCGCCGCAATGTCCAAAGTTTCCATCCGTCCCTTATCCACAGAGGCGGTCACGGTACTTTCCTCCCGTGGAAGGTGAGACAGAGCCTTATGTACCTGGGGACAGGCAGACCGCAACTTTCCCGACGCTGACGCAATACCATCCAGCTTCCACCCCAATACCAGGGCGCCGTGGACCAGGGTGGAATGAAGGGCTCCGAGAGCATCTAGAAGGTCACCGTACCCCAGCACGGTCCCCCGCGCTCGCTCCGCCACGTTCCTTTGCGCCACACACTCCCAATCTTGCTGTGACCCAGTGTACAGGATGACAGAGTCCATCCCATCAAGATGGCCGCAGGGCAGGGCCATCCCAGATGGGGACCGGGTCTCAGGCACGGGCGCAGCAAGTTCCATATCCCTGCAAACAAAGGTCCGGAGGCAGGCAAAATGTGTATACAGTGTGCGGCCACAGGTAACAGTCGTTCTCCCCCTGGGCCAGTGTCCGCGAAAACCGGGAGCAGCCCGCGCAAATCGGGACGAGCCACAGGCCGCGTCCGATCAGTTCACTGGCGAGGGTCCAGGCGATCGCCGATAAACCCCTGGAATCGTCACCCCGGGTATGCACCCGTCACGCTACTCTCGGTGATAGGAGCGACCACTGCGAGATTCAAGCCAATATTCGCGCCGCTTCGGCAGTCCGACTCCACCCGGTCACCAATGGCCGCTGTTGTTAAACTGCCGCCCGGCCATGTTGTCCACCCGAGGTCCCGGCTCCAGGGCTGCACAGGCCGCAAACTTCAAATGAGCATTTCTCGGGCGGTACCGCCGCTGGAAGCTTCAGGATCACACGATCGGTTGCCGCTCTCGATCACCAACACGGGCATGTAGCGCAGGCTGAGGATCACATGCAGGATATCTGTGCGGGATGTGGAGGTTCACGGAGCCGGGAGCCTACGCTGCCGTCCCGGTCGCCATCTTGGCTCCTCCTCCAGCCTTAGAATTCTTAATGCAACATCCACTAGGGCTGACAAGTTTAACACTTGCAATTCTTATCCTTGACCCTTGTAATGTTTGAAGGCGTCTACCTTGGCTAATGATGTCGTATGACAGTTGCACCTCCAATTGGGATGATGTTGTTATATGGAAGTTGCAGCCATGACTGTCCAGCTTAAACAGTTGCAGCCCCAATTTGGATAACAGGTCATTACAGAGTGGAACATGCCAGTAACCAGGTATGAGTGACCAGGGCACCCCATAGCACTACTCACTCTCATTCAGCAGTCCATTCTCTATGGATGTCCTACAGCCCAAGGCACGCTGGGCTTCAACTCCTGGACCATGTCTCCTCCTGCAGGGTCAGGAAGACTCCTCCACTCTTTCAGCATGCAGGCAAGCTTCTAGGCTCTAAGGCAGACCCTCAGCTTCTTAAGCAGAAAGCACTCTCCCCTAACATTTGGGAGATGACTGTAAGGGGCAGACACCAGCTGTGGTCACACAGTAGCCCTTCAATTACTCTGCTCAAGAAGGCCTGGAAAGACTTGGAACTGGAACAAAGTGGGATGGTTTGGATTCCACTTATTTACATATTTCTAGATATGGGGCTGTAGATCCACTATCTAAAACCCCAGGACCTATTTAGGTTAGCTCTTCTTCAATTGTCCTTCTAAGACTGCTCTTAGAAACGGCCTTTGTGTAGAGTGATGTTTCTCACAGTAGATCGCACAGGGGCTGTCTCCAAACGGGAGCACCCATAACACAGGTACACTGAAGTGTGAGGTTTCTGCACCTGTACTGTAATCTGCTCAGCTGAAGCAGTAAACAGGGATAGATAAAAAAACAGGCATGACCAATAGGGATAGATAAAAGGACAGGGATGACCCAGAAACGTCCTCACATTAAACAGAAACTGCAGACCCACCCCTACCCCTACTATCAACCAAATGGCAGTGCTCAGGAAGACTAACACACAGTCCTTTGCTAACAAAAGTATTTATGGAAATTGTAAAGCTAGCCCTCTCTCAATCCTCCTGGATCTCAACCCTTCACCCACAGGAATGAAGGCAATACATTTCTGCTGTCTGGCGAAGCTATCCACAGCCTCCATCCTGTGAAATACCAGGCCAAGGATATCCAAAATGTATTCCTCTGGCTTCAGCACTTCCACACACATAACCCTACCGTACATGGGCTACACACACCACAGAGGTGCACCTACTAGACATGTACACAGGATGAGGGCGCTAGGCATGTACATAACAGCAGAATCTTACACAATAGAAGATGGTATGTCTCACTTCCAGTGGTACAGGAAAAAAGGTGTGGTCATATTATTCATCTTCCAAAACCCAGTATTTATGCACTATACCTAGGACAGGAGCAGTAGTCGTCTATGTACAATAGTGCACACTTGGTCCGCCCATTCAGGTCACTGGACAGGACCAAGACCTCACCTAGCCAGGGACATGCCTAGCCCTCTGCACACCTGCTTCGGCTAGTGTGATGCCATGGCCAACATAACAGGCAGGATATCATATATATCCTGGCATTTAGGGAAAGGGAAGAAACCATTACAGCATGCTGGCGACACTCTGTCACCACACCTGTTGTCCTGTCTCCAAGTTTTATCTGTCTGAAGTCCCACTGAGTGGAGTGGGCACTCAACTTAGCCAGGACTTATGTTCCAGTGGATCTTGTTGATGGCCAAAGAATTTTCAATGTGATCCTTGAATGCATTGTGAACCAGTGGAATGCTTTCCGAGCAGGCTTCCTGCTGTCACCTTTACGAAGGTTTAGGCATTTGTGTAGCAACCTTTATCATTTGACAGTGGGCGTTTTTCGTGGCCCTTCTTTTAGACTATTGCAATATTACAGCTACTCACTTACTAGGTCCTATGTAAGCTCAACATGGTGACTTGTTTGCAGGAGTGGGATAATTTACCTGAATATAAACAATTGTAGACTGTCATTGTTTTTTTTAACAATAGTTTTTATTGAAAATAAGACAATATCAGTCACATACATAATATTGATCAGTACATGTTGCATATATATGTGGTCTACAAACTTTATCAATCATGGTTTCGGCTTCATTTATCCATCCGCATCCATCCTGTCCCATCGGTGTTCCGTCATTTCCATTTCCGTGGTCGGCGAGACACATATGTCACCCCTATAAACATTGCACTTTCCCCACTTTTTATCCCACTTCTTGGGGCAGCCTCTAGATTTGAAAACCTCTTTTTCTGTGACCATACATTTATATAGAGCCCTTGCCCAGTTTCTGGAAGATGGAGTGTCAACTGCTCCCCACTTTGTAGCTATGTTCCGTTTCACCAGTGTGTATCACAGGGCAGCCCACTGCTATTCCACCTCAGAAAGATCTGTTGCCTCCCACACATTGAGAAGCCCTAACTGTGGAGTCTTTTTGTAGTGCTCGTTGCATGTGCTGTGTAGCCCTCTCCCATAAGGCCTGTATAGGTGAACATTCCCATATGATGTGGTAGAAGGATGCCTCCCCGTTGCAACAGCGGAGACATTTTTGAGTATACTTTGTTTTGTTATGCAAATTAAGGTCTGTGTTGATTATAACTCCCATAATTAATCCTTATTGTGAGGTGTGGGGGAATTTCCAAGGTTGAAGAACCACATTTTTACATTTATTTCAGATTTTTATTCTGAGCTCTATGCCACTTCTGATGCCATACATACAAATCGTCATCAGAAAGACAGCGCAGTGCAGTATTCCAGGGAGATTGTGCAAATTAGGAAATCAGTACGGGGCTTCCAACAGAGGAATTTACAGACCTTTTCAGGGCTTTTTTACTTTCAAATATGCTTGTTTAGATTGTGGTCTATCTAGCAACAATAAATACATATGTAATATACATTAAAATACAACTTATATGACGACGAAAATTACTCTACTGATAAAATAAAGACATTAATACAATTAAATAACACCACAGAGAAATGGCCACATCTAAATATCTCATGTCCACCAATAGGGCTTTCACTGATTCTCATATAGACTTTAAGAAACAACATTCTATTGATAAAGATGACACACAGCCTAACAGTATATGGATGCATATATATTTTAACTTAAAAGAACATCAACATTTTCCCTTGTTTAATTTGTGTTGGTATCAGGGCTGGGCCTTTTTCGTGTCTTGAAGAAGAATGCCCTGAACTGTATACAAAAGGGAGTGGTAGAGGAAAATACCCCAGGGGTGCCCTCCACTCAAACCATTAAACATAAACATAGCCCATGGTGCATCTCACACACCTAATTCATGATTGCCAGTAAGTAAAGGGTGGCAATGAAACATGCTACCATTCTAATTAAAATGGTCTAACATGGTTTGCTGTTTTTAATCATGAGTGTGGGCATATGAAACTAAAGACAGTTGCTACGTGCTGCACACAACTCGTTTATTTTACTTTGTTTGTTGAGAAATAATTTCTCCTCCCTATATGAGGGCCCAGGAAGGATAACTTTGAGATGTGTGCCTTACACAATAGCGTTATATAGCTAACAAACAAACACACACACACGCACACACACACACACACACATACACACAACATTCTTCTGATCATGTTCTGGTGTTGGTTCCTCCGTATATATAGAAAAGGTGCGATGATGACAAAGTGAGCAAATTGGTGAGAACCTACTGATTGGCTCGATGGAGGCTGCTTACGTGAGGTGCTTCAGATATTTTTTATACATCTTTACATCTATCTTTTGTTCATTTGGTTTCTCTCTAGTCGCACGACATGTCTTTTTAAATGCAGCACACACACTGGGGGTGTTCCTAGATAGACACTAGAACCGTTTCTCACCCTGATGAAATATAAGGGGATCCTATCTATCAAGAATTAGTTGTGTTAGAAGCACCAGGGACTTTGTTTATGATTAAATTAGAAGAATGCCCTGCCCTCAATTGCTTTATCTATTACAAATCCTTCCATTGGCCATCCTGGAGTCAGAATTAGTGGAACTGCAGAGAAAAACAGAGGGAGTTTTTATGGGCGCGATACAAGGGCAAGCGACATGTTTTTGTAAGCTCAGAGACAGAAACAGGCTAGCATACCTGTCTCTCTGAGCTAACAAAATCCTGTTGCTTAGCCTTGACTCATGCCCATGCAAACTCACATTGTTTACCCAACAAAGCCATTAATTGTGACTTGAGGATGACCAATGAAGGAATCTTTAATATATATAGCAATAGAAGGCAGGACATTCTTGTTCAAGACGTGGATAAGGTTGAGGCAGGATATGAATGGGGACGCCACCTCCATAAGTCTACCAGTATTAAGCTGTATAATGCTGGCCAATTGGCATTTTATTAGCTTTTGAGTTTGTTCATTAAGTTGAGATCTGAGTGTGTGATTCACAAAAGTAAACTTACATTTTTGTGTACGTTTACGATTGTTTGCTATTCATTTTTTGGATTTCAAAGTACTTTATTGATTTTCCATAAAAGATTCATAGAGTAATACTGTTTCAGGGTTAGCACATATAAGGCAAACATATAACGGATGTATGACGTTACAACGCACACTTTTACAACGCATGCACTTACAACGCATTTTTTACAACGCATAATCCATTACAACGCATGACATTACAACGCAGGACACTACAACGCATTTTTAAAAAATACCTTTACAACGCATTTCCATTACAACGCATTATACCTTTACAACGCATACCATTACAACGCATAATATTAAATTGCATTTAAGGTAAGTATTAGATAGTATAGGGGTAAAAGTTACTTTTCTAACTCCTGGGGGTGCAACAGTAGGGTAAGTGTTGGATAGAATAGGGTTAAAAATTGCTATTCTAACTCCAGGGGGTGCAACAGTAGGGTAAGTGTTGGATAGTATAGGGGTAAAAATTACTATTCTAACTCCAGGGGGTGCAACAGTAGGGTAAGTGTTGGATAGTATAGAGGTAAAAATTACTATTCTAACTCCAGGGGGTGCAACAGTAGGGTAAGTGTTGGATAGTATAGGGGTAAAAATTACTATTCTAACTCCAGGGGGTGCAACAGTAGGGTAAGTGTTGGATAGTATAGGGGTAAAAATTACTATTCTAACTCCAGGGGGTGCAACAGTGGGGTAAGTGTTGGATAGAATAGGGGTAAAAATTACTATTCTAACTCCAGGGGGTGCAACAGTAGGGTAAGTGTTGGATAGTATAGGGGTAAAAATTACTATTCTAACTCCAGGGGGTGCAACAGTAGGGTAAGTGTTGGATAGTATAGGGGTAAAAATTACTATTCTAACTCCAGGGGGTGCAACAGTAGGGTAAGTGTTGGATAGAAAAGGGGTAAAAATTACTATTCTAACTCCAGGGGGTGCAACAGTAGGGTAAGTGTTGGATAGTATAGGGGTAAAAATTACTATTCTAACTCCAGGGGGTGCAACAGTAGGGTAAGTGTTGGATAGTATAGGGGTAAAAATTACTATTCTAACTCCAGGGGGTGCAACAGTAGGGTAAGTGTTGGATAGTATAGGGGTAAAAATTACTATTCTAACTCCAGAGGGTGCATCAGTAGGGTAAGTGTTGGATAGTGTAGTGTAATATTGTGCGTTGTAATGGTATGCGTTGTAATGGTAGTATGCGTTGTAATGGAATGCGTTGTAAGAGTAGTTTTTAAAAATGCGTTGTAGTGTCATGCGTTGTAATGTCATGCGTTGTAATGGATTATGCGTTGTAAAAAATGCGTTGTAAAGGTAGTGCGTTGTAAAAGTTGCGTTGTAAAGGTTGTTCCCCACATATAACGTGTCCAAAAGCATACAAAAGGTTATTATAACTATGAGGGTATCAAGATTCTAACCCAAGTGATCAGTAGAGAGAGAAGAAGGGAAACCGAAAGAAGAAAAAGGAAAGAAGAAAGAGGAGAAAGAGTAGAAGGAAAAGGAAAGCAATGATGTGACTAGCGATATACTATACATCCTGGCTTGTATGCAGTTGTGGGCACGAGAGCAGTACGATATTAATAGACCTAACACATAATTGCCTAGTATTGGTAATAACACTTAGATAAAAGGATACAAGGGTACAAGGATTCAAGGGTACAAGGGGTGATTCATTACGGCACGAGGTGTGGTTCAATGGCGTACAGTAGTGTTCATGGAGGCTTATAGGATTCGAAATAAGTGTCCATAGAGTTCCACAGCAGCCTAGATGAGGGTTTCCACGGAGAGTTCTGAAAGGAGATGTTATCTGCCCCTCTGAGATGAGTTATTCAGTTTATCTATCCCTTATAGGATGCCTTGCTTGTGTCCTTCCAGTTGGCAAGAACTATTTTCACCGCGGATGTTCATAAAAGGCCAAGAAGAGATTTGTCAGCGTCAGATCTTAAGTCCGCGTTCAAGAAGGCCATTGATAGGGTGGAACATTCATGGATCAGAGTACAGTTAAGCATGTCAGTTTTGAAGGCAAAGACTTTCCCCCAAAAAGATTTTACTGATGAGCACTGAAAGATAAGATGGGCTAAATCCCCCTTTTCTTTATTACAGTTTTAACATGTTGCGTCACTACGGAGACCCAAGGAGAATAACCGGGCCGGAGTCCAGTATGCTTTGTGTAGTAGCCAGTATTTGGTTTGGGAGAGGAGCGGGGAGATCTTATTGCATGAGACCGAGTTCCACAGTGTGAGCCATTTCTCTTCATTTAATGGAACCGGAGTTTGTTGATCCCAGAAGGCGATAGTCTTATGGTTAAGTTTGGAGGTCTTTGGGCGGAGAAGCATATCGATTTGGGAGACCTGGTGGCCCGTTTTGTTAATATTTGAAACAAACAGTGGGATTGATGGTTGGGCGAAGGTTAGCTTTGCTTTAGAGAGGGCCGTTCTGATTTTCAAGAAGTTGTAAAACTCAATGTCAGCTAGTTTATATCTCAATTGGAGGTCAGAGAATGTGACTGGGTATAAGGCATTTTCCAGTTGGTGCGGGAAAAGGATACCTTTTTCAATCCATGAGTCTAGCACTAAACTTTTACCCTTGTACACAACTTTGCTGTTGAACCAGAGTGATTCCATTTTGAAGCCCTTAATACTATTCTCCAGTTTCTTATCTACTCTAAGGAGTGCAATTTTTGTATTTTTAAAAATGGGTTTAGAGGTTTGTGGGTAGAGCCTATTCGATGTGAGGAGAGCGAGGGGACTTAGGTTATTGAGGATAGCTCTCTCCACCTCTAGCCAAACCGGGGTGTAGCTAGCCGGTGGGGAGAAGCGGTAAGATCCTTGCTTTGCAAGAAAGGATAGTTGGTATAGTCTGAAATCAGCTAGTTTTAACCCCCCCCAAGGATTTATCCAGTCTCAATTTTTTGATACTAATCCGTGTCTTTTTTCCGCGCTACAGAAATTTAGTGATGAGGGCATCTAGTTTGTGGTGGAATTCATCTGACAGTAGGAGGGGAAGCATACTGACTAGTTAATTGACCATAGGGGTAATCATCATTTTGATTGTTTCTATTCTGCCCCACCACGTGATAAATTTCGGCGACCATGAGTCTAGGAGCTTTTTTATTTTCCCTAATATATTTTTCTCATTCTGGTGGAGAGTATCCATTAGGTTACTACTAAATTTCGATGCCCAGATATTTGATATAGCCTGTTTGCCATGTGAGCCCAGATTCTCCCATACTATCTCTTGTACAATGGATATTTAGTGGTTTGAGTTCAGATTTCTGTCTGTTAAGTTTATAACCTGAGTAACCGGAGTATACCATGATTGTGTCCATCAAAGCTGCAGTTGATGTTTCCGGTTGTTTTGTTATTATTAATATGTCATCTGCATAAGCGGCTAATTTTACCCGGGTACCATTGATATCTACTCCCTTTATGTTCGAATTTAGTTTAATATCCTAGATGAGGGGTTCCAGTGCCAGTAAAAATATGGATGGGGATAGCGGGAATCCCTGCCTAGTCCCCTGTTGTAAGGGGAAGGTTTCAGAGAGTGAACCGTTGACAACAATCCGGGCTGATGGTTATCCATAGAGGGCCATCACCATGCGGATGTAGTCCTCATCTAGGTTGAAGGAGTGCATGCACCATTCCAAAAAAGCACATGAAACCCTATCAAAGGCCTTCTCGGCATCTAGTGTGATGGCTGCTGATGGCTCTGATTTGATAGCAGCAATTTCAAGCACATGGCACATCAGGCGGGTGTTATCGTTGCACATATGTGTACAGAGGAATCCAACCTGAGAGCTACTTATTAATGTCGGAAGCACAGCGTTGAGCCTACCTGCTAAAATCTTAGCATACATTTTGCAGTCCATATTGATCAGGGAGATAGGTCTATAATTTTTCAGTGAGAGATGATCCTTTCCTTCCTTTGGATGACTATTATATTAGCTTCTGACATTGTGTTTGACGTGATCCCTTTAGATGAGATGTGGTTAAAGACTTGTTTCATGGTCGGTTTTAGCTGGTCTAGGAAAGTCTTGTAGAACAAAGCTGTAAAGCCATCCGGCCCAGGGGCTTTGTTGTCTTTTAATGTTTTAACTGCCTTTCCATAAACTTGATTTCCTGTCCAAAATTATTGTATCTTCTGTGGTTAGTTGGGGGAGGTTGAGTCTATTAAGATATTTGGTGCAATCCTTAAGGTTCTGATCATTTTTATAGAGATCGTGATAGAATGTTTTAAAGATCCTTAGGATATCTTTATGTTTGGTATGGGTTTGGTTGTTAGAGTCTTTAATGGATGAGATGGCATTCTGGTTCTGTTTGTGTTTGAGGTAGGTGGCGAGTAATTTTCCTGCCTTGTTTGATTTACATAAATTAAGGGCTTTGTAACCCAAATCCCTGCTCTTTCACTTAAGATTTTGTTGTACTCATATTTCTTTTGTGTTACTAGGGTAAGGATCTTATTGTCATGTAGTGAGGTAGCATGAGACATTTCTAGGTTTTTGATCTCCTGCTCTAGCTGTTTTAGTCTCGAGTTCATGCTTTTGTTTATTTTTGTCTTGATTTCAATTATTGTACCCCTAATGGTGGCTTTTAGTGCATCCCAGAGAGTGTTAGTGCTGATCTCAGTGTTATCATTGTGTTTAAGGTAGTCTGAAATAGCTTCCTCGATGTTCTTTTTGTCTGCAGGATCTGTAAGTACATCATTGTTGATGCGCCATCTCTTAGGTATGGAGTCGTTGTGGCACCCTGCAAGTTTTAGACTAATACAGGAGTGGTCTGATACTAGTCTTGAGGCTATGTCTGAGTGGTCAATTAACCGTGTATGGGATCCGGAGATGAGGATGTAGTCTATCCTGGTATAGGAGTTGTGAGGGGTGGAGTAGAAGGTGTAGTCTCTAGTGTCTGGATGTTGGAGGCGCCAGGCGTCCTTAAGGTTATATTTGGAGCAGATGGGTTTGAGTATTACATGTGAGTTCGTAGGGTGATAGTGGCAGTTGGACTGTCTGTCTGTTATTGGATCTAATGGCATGTTAAAGTCTCCAGCTACTACAATGAGGTCATCTTGGGGGAAACCTCCCAGAGTACTAGATACCTCAGACCAGAATTTCGGATCATCACAGTTTAGGCTCTATACATTTACTACGTGAATTAGATCTTCTCCCTTCCTCAGATAAGTAACCAAAAGTCTGCCATCATTATCATGAGACTGACCTTCCAGCGAGATATTAGATCTTTTTTATAACAGTGTTATTACTCCCCGTTTTTGTTTATCAGCAGGGGAGCAGGCCATTTGAGATATCCAGTTACCTCTAATTAGTTTAGCATCGTCTAGAGACAGCTTTTGCTCTTGCAATAAGATGACATCCCCTTTAGTTTTGGTAAAATAATCCAGAATTTTCCGGCGTTTAACTGGATGGTTAAGACCTTTGACATTCAGGGACACTTTATTAAGGTCTGTTGCTAGAATTAGTGGGTTGTTACGAGCCATCAGATGAGAGGTTATGTAGTAGGCACATCGAGTATAGCCACATAGGAGTGCTCGTTGGTACTAGGAGGAAAGATGTGACTCTACTGCCCATCAAAAGCCCCCCAGAGAGGAAAGGTTCCGTTGTGTTTTCCATGTACATGGTAGCAGGTCTAGTAGCAAGTCTAAGCAACATTTTCAGGAGTTCTTGTGCATCAGGTCTCACTAATTGTCTATGTATGAAGGACTGCCCAACATAGGTTAAGGAAAGCAAGGATGTGACGACAAAAAAAAAAGGAAAAAAAGGAGGGATAGACTAGAATACCAAGAAGGTAAGATCTTACAGCCCCCCGGGTACCTACCCAGACATTATCGAGAGCATTTCGCAGACTCTGTGATACCCCCTCCTCCCCACACACTCCCCTCTCTCCCCTCCCTCCCCCCACCCCAAAAACCTCGAATATAGGAGGTGCGATGGCAGGATCGTCATTCTGTCTCACGGAGAGTTCTCTGGTTGGAGTAACTAACAGCAAAAATTCTCCCAAAGTTACACGTGGTTTTGATTGCGATAACGATTATGTAACTACAGATGACTTGGCATTCTATAATCCAGTGATATTCCAGTGATCATAAACAAATAGCTAATAAGTAAAGTCTGTAAGAGGTAGAAGTATAAGGTAATGAAATCATCGTAATTTTGATATTAGTGATGCCAGCATCACCGAGTGGATGATAAAACGAGGTAGATAAAGGATAAGACACTTAGCCTGTCCTGTAGTGGGTTGGGCTCCTTTTTCATCCTGTGCCCAATTCTGGGGAAGATTTCCTTTTATGAGTGGTAGACTGCATAGCGTCCATTTCCTGAGCGGTCGGGCCTTCCAAGAATGATGCGAGATCCCTAGGGTCATTGAAGTAGTGGTTGTTGCCGTCAGCATTATTCTGAATTTAGTAGGGCCAACAAAGGAAAATTGAATGTTCCTGCTTCTGAGTTTGTCTCGCAGGGCAAGAAATCCCTTCCTAGTGTCAACAGTAGGCTTAGAGTAGTCCTGTGTGAGTATCATTTTATGGCTGTTCCAGACGAGTTGGTGATTCTTACGAGCATAATTAAGGATAGCTTCTGTATGTTGAGATCTCAGAGGTTTGCAGATTATAGGGCGTGTGGTTTGTCTTGACGTGGCTTTGAAGGTGGGTATCCTGTGCGCCAGATCCAGTTCGAACTGACGGTCGAACTTCAAGTTGGTAAGTTTAGGGATCCAATCCTCAAGGAATGCTAAACATGATCATGCCAAGTCCTTAGCCCCTTCCGGGACACCAAGTATTCGGATGTTGCCTCGCGGATTGCGGTCTTCAATTTCCGCTGCTTGTTTTTGCAGTGATGTTGTTAGTTTTGTCAAGGCCTTCATCTCCTGAATTGAGTTAAGGGAAGTATCTTCCATATCACTAATTCTTTGCTCGGCCAATGATAATCTGTTATTAACTGTGCTTATGTCCGACCTGATGGCCGCTAGTTCGAGTTGAATGGCGTCTGTGGTTTGTTTTGTGGACTTGGCCAAGTCATGGACATCCGCCAGTGTTTTGAGGATCATATCCAGGGTACTGTTGATGTCTGGTTTCATTTTGGGCGGAGAGTACAAGAGTGTTGATTCGCCCTTGTTCCTTTTTTGCTGGTGTAGTTTTGGATTCTCTGTCCGCCATTGTGTTGTGGGTCCCTTGAGTGATTAGTGCCCCTTAGATATCTCCACTAAGTCCAGACAACTTGTGCACGTTGTTCCCATAACTGGTATGCTTGAGCAGTTAACTGGAATGGCCCTTGATTTATTTCCCCCAGAGCGTCAGCAGTCCTGAGTTTTCTGAGGAGGGGTTTATCGCGAGTGGTAATCGGTTGGCCCTTGCGTGGGAGGTAAGTGGCGGGTGGTTCTAGGAGGCTAGCAC
This sequence comes from Triturus cristatus, assembly GCF_964204655.1. Lineage (NCBI taxonomy): Eukaryota > Metazoa > Chordata > Amphibia > Caudata > Salamandridae > Triturus > Triturus cristatus. Next base: position 595,315,658 of record NC_140585.1, on the reverse strand, counting down.
GGAGGTGTTGAACAGATGGGCAAAGAATCATATTCATCAAGGGCTTTACAAGTAGTATCTTTATGAGTGCGGAGTATCAGTAGCACATAAAAAGACCTATCATTTTATGTACAGAGAATCCGCACTCGTAAAGGTACTACTCATAGATCGTTTTGTGAATAGCAGAAAATCGTAAACTTAAATACAAGTGTGAGTTTACCTTTGTGAATAAGGCCCTAGGTGTCTTATTTTCATGAGTGCCCATGTCAACTGTAAATATTTCCTAAGATGATTGACTCTTCTTTGTGGGCTGATGTATTTAAGATGTTAAACGTTTGTATGTTAACCTTAAACCCTGATATATTTTCAAAACTGTTTCATAATTCCATTAGTGTAGATATTGAAGATTCAGGCCCTTTTAGTGTCATCAATATATCATCAGCAAAAAGGCTTTGTTGATATGTGTCCCCTCCCAAAGTGATCCAGGTTATGTTGGGGTGTACACTAATCACGAAAGCTAATAGATCTACAGCTAATGCAAGCAGAGCAGATAGAGGACACCTCCCCTGTGTCCTCAAAAGCTGTCAAACCTAATTCAACTGAATATGACCCTGGCAGTTGGAGCCTTATAGTTAGCCGATATACATCCCATCATCTTCCGTCCCTGGAAAAGCACCAACCTTCATGGCCAAACACTTTCTTAGTGTCAATGGATATCAAGTGCATCGAGATATTTATCCTCATTGCTTTCTCTACCAGATGCACCCACCTTGTGGCGTTATTTCTTCCGTATAAGTGTTCATCAAGTCTACCTGGCATGGTTCTTAAGAAAAACATTAGATCATCCTTCCTGTTGACTAGAAACTTGGTAAGAATCTTTACATCTGTGTTCAACACTTCAGTGGGTTGGAATGACGCACGTTCTTTACAGATTGTACGTGCTTTAGGAATGAGGATAATATCTACTTCTTCCTTGGATTGCATCACCGTGCATCCTCCTGTAAATATATTGAAAAGAGTTGACAATACAATGACCAATTATGGTGGATTAGTATAAAGAATCCCAATGGAAAACTGTCAGAGCCTGGTGTTTTTTTTGAGGTCTCATGGCTTTACGCACTATAAGCACTTCTGTTTTGACGATGAGAGCCTCTATTTCCTCAGTGCATTCCCTTACTATTACCGGGATTCCAGAATCCCAAGCAGACATTTGTACGCCTTCCTGACTGTCCAACCCCATGCAAATACAGTGTCTGAAAGGGTTTTATTTGTCATGTTTCAAAGTGCCCCTACCTCAGCAGAGTCCTTGAGGCCCTTAATGTGAGTTTTAGAACTAAGTTCGCGAAACGCCAGACTAACATGGTGCCTATTTTGTCCACTTCTCATATGCTAGTTATTTAAACTTGAGCAGTTTCAGTTCTTTTTTATTCTTACTGAGGACTGACATCTGCCATCTCAGAATTGACAATTGCCTATGGCTAGCGCATGTGGAGTGTAGTTACTCCAATTCCTCTAGCTCTTTTATTTTTGTCATCAGTTTATCCTCCACTAGTCATCTGTCCCTGGCATATCTGGCTTCCATAGTAATTGCTAGTCTCATCAGGTCCATCTTGAATGCATCCCAGAACGCCGCTGGAGTGGTGTCCTTGTTTCTGTGAAAGTATTCTTCAATCACCTTGTCAAGTTCTGACTTATTTGCAAGATCTTTGAGGAAACCCATATTTAACCTCCAGGACCTCCTTGAGCTTTGCCTTCCCTTCCCATGCCATGTCACTTGAGAGTGGCCATTATCTGAAAGTGCTCTAAGAGTGACACCTCCACGATATGCGTCTTCTCCAGAGGGCAATTTGGACCCTGCATCATAAATATTTAGTCAATGTGAGAGCATGATGCATGTGAGTGAGAGTATAAGGCATAGTCTTTCACTTCACTGTGTGGAGCTCACCATGTATCCTTTAGATCCGGTGCATGTCATTTTCTGACCTCAACCCTGTAGACATGTTCAATCCCATCCCTCCCCCCCAATACCAGGACCAGGATTATCTTACCTTCACATTTTTTAACACATTATTTTAATATCCCCTTCAAAATTTGATCCTGCCTAAAATTGGGAGTGAATACTTTGGTCAATGATATGGGTTGGTGTTGGAATTGCAGTTGTACCTTTTACCCTCAAAGTCTCATTTTGTCTTGGGGTTGTCCAACACTAGGTTTTGTTTACATAGTATTGCCACTCCAGCAGTTTTCATGGGATCTGATGCCCAGTACTGCATTGGGTATAAATTGTTTCTCTTGCGGAGTTGATCTCTTAACATCAAGTGCGTTTTCTGCAGAAAGATTATATCCGGGCCCTGAGCTCTGATATATCTCCAAAACCTATGCCATTTGTTAGGAGAGTTTAGACCCTTTACATTAAATGATATAATTGTGAATGGTTTGCCTGAAGGTTCTCCCTTTTGAGATTATATCACTTCTTTTTTATTGCTGAATGCATCGTACCATACTCCAACTGGGCCCTAGCATATCCATTGATAATAACAGCATGTATGTCCCTAGGAGAGTGGGCTAGTATCCCATCTTTTCTTTGCCAAGAAGGTAAAGTACATTGCAACATTTCTCACTTCTGTGATGGCAATTGCTCTGCAACCTCAGCCCTCTCTCTCCCTTTGGCTCACCCCAATCCCCCTTTATTTTGATGACCCTTAAACTATGTTCCATCCTCATTCTCACAATTCCCCCCTTTGACTGAAAAAGTCCATAGTGATCACGCTATAGCTACTTCACAGTGGTCCAGTTGTCACGGCTACAGCATCTCCAATCAGTGTCTCTGATGTGCTTCCTTTTTACGCATTCGCCTTACTGCTTTCTAGTTGCATTGGGTATTCGACTCCTCTTTTGAATTTGTGGGGTGGTCAGATCATTTTATGTCAGAGACTGCAGCCAAATCATCCAGGTGGTTGGGGTCCTCTCTTTGACATAGCAGGGCTTGGCACTCCTCCAAGCAAGTTAATGTGTCCTCCCTGTCCCACCACTGCAATTGGAGGTACTGTATACTTTCTCCTGTAAGTCTTGGGTCACTGGCCGTAGCTCTGGCTGGTGTTTCAGCGCCTTAGGTCTTGAAAAAAGGAAACTGCTTAATTTATCTGGTTTCCTTGGCTATTATTTCCTCTAAGTGGAATTTGCACTTTTCACTACTGTATCTCTGGGTCAGGTATTAAGACCTCCTTGCTGTTTGCCCACTCTGTGCACCCTCATGATTCTGAAATGTAATTCAGGGTTTCTCCTCAAGATGGCTCTAAAGATCTCATCAAGATACCCTTGGAGGTCTACTGCCTCTAATTCTTCCCGGAAATTCCCCATTCTGCCATTGCCTTATTTGGATCTGTTCCGTAGAGCTTCACTTTTCACCAGGAACATTTTTATCTCTGTTTCTATAATGGCCGCTGTTGCACGAAAGGTTTGAGCTGCCTCTTTGTTGCGTCTGACTGGCCCTTTCTCTAATTCAAGGCACAGATTGAATGTTTGCAAAACGGCTTTTATCTCAGCGATACCCCTGCCGTGCCCTGAGGGTAGCTAAATTGTCTGTAAGACTTTTCTCAAAGCCCTGCTTCACTTCAGCTGGTCACATTTTATGATCACCCTTAGTAAGTGACTCAATGTTTTTTTGTTTTCTTCACAATTGTATTTATTGCTTGGAATCCAGTACCAACAGTTATCCTCGCTCAATCAACTCCCACTGCTTCAAACAGCAAATTACATTAATTGTCCACACAATACCACGTTTTGTCTCGATCTTATTTTATCAGTTCCAGACAAATTTATAAAACAGCGGTGCAAATATAGTATGCATGTCTCCAGACAGGAGATACACGCGCAAAATGTGTTAAGCAATAAAATGGCAATACAAGGATAATATTGAGATATCACCGACAATACATAACTGTGCAATGCTGAACTCCCTGCCTCCACCTTAAGTCCCAGAAACTGTTCAAGAGAGTAGACAGCGCTGTAAAGTGACAGCGGCAAATACGGTGCATGTATGAACGGTCGGATGGCCCATTGGAAGCAATAGGACAGGAGTGCACAAAGGGCCGAACATTCACCAAATAGCTAATAATATAAAGTGACAGTGCATAAACAGATAAAGTGCAACCTCCCTTTACATCGAGCCACATATCGAAACAGTACAGTGACAGCATAAGCACAGTACATTTAACAAACAGGCTGATACTGATAACTGATACTAACAGATCGAGGCACCAAAGTAGAGATAAAAATAAATTAAGCAAATTGTTTCCTAAGCTGTGAGGGATAGTGAGGCCCAGTCGCGGTCGGTGCAGGTAAGAGCGGTGGGGAGGTGGGGGGAGCGTGAAGTCGACAGACAACGACGAGAGAAAACAAAATGTAAAAAAAAACAAAAACACTTGCCTTGTGCTTGCTGCATCGCCGAGTCGGAGATGTGGCGAGTGCAAGATATGTGGTCCTTTTTTGAAAATTTATTTTCCCTCGCCGTTGTCTGTCGACTTCACCCCTCCTCCCCGGTCCTCTGCCTCGACCCTGCCTCACCGCTCTCACCTGCACCGGCCGCCACTGGTCGGGCCAAACAAAATATTGCTGGGTAAAGGTTTAACCTCACATCCAACCTTAAGTGAAGTATACTCAAAATCTGTGACCAATATTCGGAGATGGCCTTGCATGTCATGAACACATGACCCCGATCTCCCACTGCCTTACAAACGGTCAGTTTCTGTTAGCTGAATGGAACCTTTTGTTAAGCCTCTCTGGGGTGTAATGGAGCATCCAAGCATTAAACATCATTCTGTAGAAGTTTTCCCCCTTCAGCAACATAAATCCATACTCAAAATACTTTGACCAACTCTCACAATCGATCTCTATCTCTGTGGGTCCCTCCATGTTATCCACATTTTAGAGGTAACTATAGAGCTGTCCGGCCGAAGTTACTTATAACAAAAGCTCCGGGAATCATTCACATTTTCCCACCTGAAAAGGTTCCCTATCAGCCCAGCTGAGCAGTAAACCACATATAGAGAGAGACTATTAATAACGGAGAACATGTGTTATTAATAACGGAGAACATCTGTCTGTAAGAGAAGCTAAGAGGAGCTTCCTGTGTGGTATTGCAGGAGCAGATCTCTGCCACCGACTTTATCCGGATCCAAAAAGTCTCCAATTTAAAAAATATGAATCTTTGCCCACTTCTTAACACCTGATGGCGACATACAAGGAGAACGATGGGATCAACATGCCAAGGGAGTTTCAGCTTGATTCACTGATATTTTAAATTTACGAAAAAATTGTTGCTTCAGAGCGCTAATATTCCGCAGGGTCTTATACCTCACTTTCTTCGGTATTTTCGGCTCATTGATGGCTCCCAGCAAACTGGCTTTATTACAGCGAGCAAGCATATATAAAATTTAAGAATTATCAAACTATGACCCCTACGTAGAGAAGCGGCGCAGCTTTCCAGCGATGGACGCAGAATAATATGTCCTGAGACAAGGGAGTGCCAGGTCGCAATCCGTTTTAGGTAGTTGGAGTATTTTTAAACTAACCCTGGGAGATTTATTACACCTTATAAATGATGAAACACTGTTCTCCAACTTACGAAAGAAACCTGCTTTCAGCCTGCAGGGGACATTTATTGGGAGAAATAATATGAGAGGTAAGATGGTCATCTTTACTGACGATATCCGCCCAATCATGGAAATAAGGAGAGATTGAGAAGAGAGTGACATTTGGTTAATAGCAGGCGAAATTTAAGCCATAGCTAGCTACGACAGAACCTGAATAAAATATCCCAAAATATCTTTTAGGATGAATATTATAATTGTGCCTAACATCCAAGGGTAGGACATCAATTGGGGTATTAAACAGCAATGATTTGGTCTTAGATTCAGTAATTTTAAATCCCTCCATTCTTGTATTCCTCGGATCGCTTGCAGAGCTGTCTAAATATTTTGTCTTTCTGAAAGTAAATACAGGGCAACGTCATCTACATATTTTTTTATTTTCGCTGAGCCTGGAAATGGAGGGTGGATATCATTTTGCAGATGAATGTATTGAGACAAGGGTTCTATAAATAAGGCAGATAGGTTTGGGGATAGGTGGCAGATCTGGTAAGTCCCTCTACTAGGAAACACTGTCCCAGCGCTTTAATTATTTAGTATTATTTGTGCAACATATGTTCATACAACCTGGCTGTTGACCTTGTGAGCTGGACAGGAAATTACATCTCTCCAAGATTATAAACAAAAAATCCCATCTCACAAGGACAAATTTCTTCTCGGCGTCCAGCAGAAATACGGCCGTGGGGATGTTTTCAATGATAACCAAATCGATAAACTCAGGCAAATAATAAGTTATAGCTCTCAAGCTGCGGCCTTTAATAAAACTGCTTTGGTCGGGGTGAATTAACAACTTCATCACAACACTAATATAATTAGCTAAGAATTTTTGTAAAAAGTTTATAATCAGTATTTAAAAGTGTTATTGGCCTGTATGAGGTTGTGGCTGACTCATCCATTAATTTGTTTAAAACATTTTCTAAAACCCCTTTCATAAAAGAAGGTGAGACAGAGCCTCCTGCCAGGATGGAATTAAATAGATCAGAAAGAGGGGCTGCTAATAAAGTGTGAAAATATTTATAAAAATCCGCCCAATGTAATTTTTTCCCAGGGCTGTAGACCCAAGTAGCTCTCTTATAGCCCTTTCGCTACTTAGCTCTGGAAGATGCACTTCCTGTAAAATCGTATCCGCCAGGGCAGGATTCCATGTACCGGTGTCCCTTTTATATAGAGAATCATAATAATTCAAAATATATTTGCCCAATCTTCCTGTTGACCTTTGCTATCTCCTTGGTACCACCGGTAATTATGTTTCATTTTGTATTTTATTTGGCCATCCAGACCAGGAAATGACCAATTTTCTCGCACTCTTTGTAATACTAAGCAATGTCTGGTCCAACTATTGAGAATTTCCTGCCCCTGAAAGAAATCCTTTATGGCTTCTCTCTTTTTTCCTGCCATAAATGCAGAGAGCTAGGAGATTGCTCGTCTAGAGCTTTACTGTATGCGTTGTCATTCGCGCTTTGCAAAGAGTCCTGCTTTTTTTTATCCCTCTTCCTTTGGAAGGCTAAAATGGAGATTACAGATCCCCAAATTGTGGCCTTGAAGCCTCCCAAACAATAGCAACTTCCACAGTGTGGGCATTAATTGAAAACAAATGTTCGATCTCTGTTGACAAGGACCAGAAATAAGACTGCTGACCTAACAGTGTCTCATCCATAACCCATCTCTGGTTGCTCTCAAGCGATATGTGGGAATTTTAAGAAGATCCCGGAATTGTCCAAGAAGACCCCCGCATCATACTGGGAGGAAATATTTGAGATGGTTATAGGGGCTAGAAATAAATGTGTCCGCGAGGTGGACCAATACTTCTTCGAGTAACAGAAATACACTCTGACTGTTGGGTTTAGCTTACATCTATACATCTAGACACCCAGCCTTGAACACAGGCCAAGAAAGACCCTTTCTATATTCAAGAGGGTTCTAAAGATCTCATCAGAGATCTACTGCCTCTAAATTTCCCATGAGATTCCTCGTTCTGCTATTGTCTTATTTGGATCTGTTCCGTAGAGCTTCACATTTCGCCTGGAGCGTTTTTGCCTCGGTTTCTATATTGGCCGCTGTTGTGCAAAAGTTTTGATCTGCCTCTTTATTGCCTCTGATTTGTCTTCTCTAATTCAAGACACAGATTGTTTGCAAATCAGCTTTAGTCTTAGAGGTACCCTTGCTATACCCAGAGGGTAGTTAAATTGTCTGTAAGAGGTTTCTCAAAGTCCTGCTTCAGCTCAGCCAGGAACATTTTATGATTAGCCTTAGTAAGTGGCTTAATGCCAGTCACCTGTGCTGTTAAGACCAGCATCTGTCTAGCTGTGTACAACAGTTTCTCTTCACCCGCTCTGTGATGATGGTGCTGTCCACAAGAGCTTCTTGCCTCCTGCTTTGACTTGTCCCTATCATGCTAGAGCTATTTGTGCCAGTTTCTTTTCACATACTTAGGAAATGAGTTTGTCACATTTTCTGTGTTGCTCAAGGTCTGTGGTGGATTAGTTTTTCCCAGCCCCTACCCGTTCCAAGGATGGACACCGTTCGACTGACTATCCAACTCACTATGACCAGGCCTTATGCAGAGCACGGTCCCCACCTGCAGTGGTGTCATTAGAGGTGAAAACCTTTGACCTTGAGTGTTTCCTACTGGGCCCATCCGGTGAGTGCTCACAATAGCCTCGGTGTCCGCTGGATGTTCTGTGTTCCTTTTCATTTGTGGAGTTGGGGGAGCTGCCACATCGTAAGTCAGGCCTCTAGTGTAGGCCTTGGAGGGGCCCAGTGTGCAGAGCCACACAGTCACATCCACCAGCACTTGGTCATGCCCCATGTTTTTCTCCATCTCCTTGCAGGCCGCGCTGCAGCATGCAGTATGTAAAGTGCACCGTGTCTTCCTTCCCACAGATCTTCTGTTGGATGCTCTGCTTACCATCCACTTCCTCACCTCAGACCAGCCCTCCCTGGCATCTCCTTCCATCGGTCCTACATCCCAAATAATGTGCGCTTGCCCTTGGGGTAGAAAGTGAGCATTGGGTATAGAACTGTACGAGAACTGACCGCACTGGAGGCTATGTTAGCCAGAACCCCACAATAAATGCTAAAGCGATATTTTCAGATCTGACTTTCGTCCCCCTCGACTGATTACAAAAGTTCTTATAGGAAGTATACAAGGTCAGTAGGTCATACTTACGTTTTGGTACCATTCAGTACATACAATTAACCCAAAACCTTCTGTTAGGTTTTATTGAGATCAATATCCGGATGTCTGATTATTTTGGGAAAAGTATTATTGGTTCTTCCATTTTTAGTCTTGATAAAGTGATAAGTGTTGGCGCCTGTACGGCTAATTGATTGGATGATGATGACCGAGTTAAGGATATTGAATCTAGATATTGATCTCAATAAAATAAGCAATTATGGATTGAGCTGTCTTAATGCAACATTTATTTAAACAGGATCATTATAAACAGAATAATAGTATGGAGAAAATAAACGAATATTGATAAGTACATACTAAGAAACTGTGGAGCCCGTGAACATATCTTTGTAATTGATTCTAATATAACTGCACCACTGGGGTACTGGTGTCTTTAAAGGGACTGGGCATAATTTCAGTTATCCTGGTTTAATTTGCTTAATTTCTGGCATTTTACATTGCACTTTTTGTGCAGAATCTACAAAATTATGCCTTTGCACCATATGGCGTAATTGAGGGTCACTCAGATAAAAAAACACATACTGTGAGATGACAACCAGAACAATGCACACGGACATAACCGGAGCAGCAGGACACGTGTGTAATTGTTGTATGTTTTTCAGCGCAAAGTGTCCTTGCTTCTATTTTAGATGCAAAGACGAACTTCACGCAAAAACAACAGTGCAAAATGCCAGATTTGTGTTTCATGTATTCTTAAAAGAACTTGCATAATTATGCAAAATAAAATTACTCGAGTTTCAGGCACCCCTAGTGTTTTGAGGCGCACCAGACTGGGTTCTCATCAAAAATATGCAGATTTTTTAGTTCCCCTGAAATACCTGTTCTATGTAGCTTCTGAACCACCAACCCTATGGCCCACGTATCAAAAGGGGAAGAAACATCTTGCAAGATCAGCCCAACTGCATCTACCTCATCCAGAACAGTTCTAACGTCCTCCAACGCAATGGACCTTTGTACGTGGTAGAAGAACAGACTGGGATTCTTAAGATTATGTTAATATGATTTGTTAGTTTTCAAATTATATTTGATTTCTAATAACCCTATAGTGTTTGTCTCAAAGCAGGGTACGTTAATCCATCTTCCCTACTCCCAACTCCAGATTGTGGCAGCCTTTGTCTTCTCGGAATTATTCCTGCCTCGCGAAAGAACAGTTAGGTATTATCTCTGTAAGTAGAAACTCTTAGGTCCCTGTCGACTTTTCTGTTCGGTCTTTATCTAGATGCTTCTTTACTTCCTTCACGGTCTATCTATCTCCTTTCTAGTTTCATTTCTGGCTGAGCATTCTTTTTCTTCCTTTTCCTTTCCTTCTCCACTTTTAGAACGTAAGGAGCAAGCCATAATAATGATAATTGTAGAGAACCACGAATTCTCCCCAGCTTTTGTCTTTGCTTCATATGCCTTTAATTTGACTTACAGATGTTTATCAAGACTTCAAGAAAATAACAAAATGTATACTGGGAAATCGGTACATAAATGAGTATCTCAATACCTTCTATCTCACTGAACCCCCAACATATTCTCACCTTTCTCATTAATTTTCTATCATTCGTTATTGGCAAAATTAGTTTTTCTTTTTGCTCCCCAACAAAAGCCTATGTGCCTTTAACTCAAAAAGAGAAAACAAAAAAAATCTCATCATTTACCTGACTGCAGCCCGACCTCAGACTGTGGACCTCTGACTGGGCGATGGCCTGCAGGATCTCAGGCTCCCACCAGGTTGTACCATCTCTAAGCATCTATCTCATCTTGTTCAACTATGGCTCCCTTGTAGTTCCCCAGATGGCCTTCCTGCCCTCGATGGTTAGGCCTCTCATGATGGCGTCCCTCCTTGGGCTCTGCACTGTTGCTGTTGTCTCCTCCAGTGAGATTGCCTTTTCCTCCTCTACGCATCCTTAACCGTGCTGCGCCCTGTGTATGGAGTTTCCATTGCGATGGACTGTTGTTTTTTCTAGGGTTGAGTCTTCCTTTGCTTCTGTTTGACCTTTGCTCCTTGCAGGTGAGTGCACTTCCTCTTGAAGAGATAGGACAAGTAAAACATGTCCTGAATCACATCAATAAAAATTCAGTTCCAGGGCAGAAATCTGGGTGCCAAGCATCTAACATATTGGCATCTTCGAGGAAGCTAGACTGCCATTTACTCACCAGCTTCTACAGCAGTTTTTCCGACATGAGGGCAAGGGTGATGGGCCTCGGCGGTACCATCACTCTCAGTGGGATCATCAAATGGAATTCAGTGACATCATAGGAACAAACTACAAATTTAGTGTTAGTTTTTAATGCCATGTTCAGGAACTATCCTACATATGAAAAAATGTTCTTCGCACATAATAGATTACTTAAATCTAGACCGTTTGAAGGTGTGAATTTGTGAGACAATAAAAACTGCTTAGGATAGCAGGTTTGTAACAGACATCAAAGACACAAATAATCATCCTGTATAAAGTCATTCCAATGTCTAAAATGTGAAACATGTTCTTGCCAATTATTACTGTAATCTACATAAACACATGAAGATCACTAACCCATTGTTCAAAAATCTGTGACTCAAGGAGGAATTAATCAATTGCAGAGGTCAAATCTAGCTAGCTTTCCAGATGCTTATGATGTTGCGGCATGTAACTAGGACTCTTAATCGGTAAATTATATTTCAAGATGGCAAGTTACACAGGAATACCACTACACAGATTTCTTTGTCTCAGAACCCAGGTAGGTCTATCCTGGAACAAAAATTGTGAGTTACTGTGTGGAAGCATGCCATGAGATATGGCTTACTGCTTAAGATGCAGCAGTCACTGGGGAGAGATATTCTAAAACCCATTCACCCTGAGTACATTTTAGGGATGAAAAAGCTGGTGGTCCTCGCAGAATGTTGGCACTGTCTAGAGTGGGCCTGTGCTTGTATGAAGAGCACATTGTGTGACAGAGCCCTGACAATGAACTACATTTCCAAAAGGCCATGAACTCTCACATAGTTTGAAAACAGGGCGGCCATCTTGGGATATGTGGATAGAACTTCCTTCGTGGTCCATGGTGTCTGGCTAGAATGGTCCATGGCATCTTTGCATGATATAATGCTGCTGTAGCCAAAACCTATCTATGCATATCTAGGATTTCCTATTCAAGTTGTTTGAAGGACATTGGTAATATAGAAGAATATTCTCCACTGGCCAATCAGACAGATTACTAATGAGGTAGATGAAATACTAGTGTGAATTGCATTGCTGCAGTCCACGGATGCTAAAAGAAAAAGTCTGGTGAGCTTAAGTCAATGGTTCTTTTCTCAAAATAATGAACATACTCTTAGTAAGGACTTTTGATTAATAAGACAATTGATCACTACGTATCTTTGACAGGTGAGGCTAAATTAAAATAAAGTAAAATCAAATACTATGATCAAGGTCTTTATTTCGTTGTTTTGGGGAAAAAGATTTTCCAAGCAATTGGTCATAGATATGAATTTAATTTGTCCTTGGCACCACCCAGAAGCAGAATCTCTGTATTGGCACAGCAAGGACAGAAATAGTTTTGCTACATCCAGTCAAGATTCAAGGTACAAATATGTGGAGATAAGTATAGCAAACCGATACCCACCTATGTATAATTACCTTTACAATATTCTGGTAGTTCACTTTCTGGTGATGATATTCTTGCATGTCAATATTTTAAACTGAATATTCTGTTACCATACCTCTTGGGAAAGGGGCAACAATACCTACAACAGAAGTTTTCCACTCTACATTGACAAAAAATCCCCAGGCATGTTACACTTTGACAATCTACCAACCCAAATTTAAGGAGCGAAGGCATGGAAACCAACATACCAGATAGCATGGCAGAGCGTTTTGAATGCTCTACATTCATCACTGAGAACTCAGACAAGCCACCATCTTAACAGAAAACTCTTGTAAACTGATCAGGTCAAACAAGCCTTCAATTCCTGAAAAATTGAACAAATATAGTAACTGAATAGGGCACTCACTATATATCACGGCTGGGCTTTTTTCATGCTTTCCAGACATGACTTTAAACTATGTGGCTGGACTCACTAATTGGCCTTCATCCACCCTTATTTCTCAGAAAGTACTTGAAGTTGCACTGAGTTCTGCTGGACCACCAGCTGAGCCCCCTGCAAATGCAGAGGAAAACTGTTTACACACTGTTCACAAGCATACCACCCCATACAATGTATTATACCCATAAACCTGATACTTCACCCATAAGGAATATCTAGGTCAAACTATATCTTTGGTTCATAAAGTATGTGCTCAGAAGTGGCCACAGGACAACAATTAGCTCCAAACAAAACAAAATACCAACGACACAAAGCCTGAAACAAGGATGTGTGTTAGACCCAACTTTGTTCAATCTTTATTCAACAAACCTCGTCCAAGCCATTTTCAAAGCTAGAACAATATCTCGAAGGATTGGCACACATAGAGAGTCTGTCCTGTTTTAGATATAAACCTATAATAACTAATAAACCCTCACCGGAAGGGAAACAGCCCTCATCATTGTAAACATATGAACACTGATAAACACCTGCACAACCACAAATGAAAATGCCATTAAAAGTAAGGAAAGTGAGAGAGAATGAGTCATTTGTGTTTCTTCCAGAAGGGTCCAACACAATGTAATTTTGTTTTAGAAGGTAGCAGCAAGAATGATTGGTCTAAGATTATTATCCGTCAATTTTATTATTTAGGGATGTCACTACAATATTGTTCCTTCTTCCTTTTGTTTCCTCCAGTTTGATGTGCTAGAATTATAAGTGCAGGGTTTAGAAGAATGTTTAGGTTTGGTCTACTTTATTATACCTTATAGAAAATAAAATCTTGGAATATTAAAATCTTATTTTGTCTTGTGGCAGTGTTTAATTTGTTCACTAATTGGTGAAATAGCTGGCTCATACAAATCTTGGCCAATATGTACTATCACATTTACCCACAGATACCGACAGAATGGGTAAACCATTTGATACAGCAGCCCTCTTTCTAAAAAGTCAGTATTGCTAGTAGGTCAACTGCCAAACACCCCCGGCTTTAAACATTTAATGTAAGGTGTGGTGGCAGGTGTGTTGTACTTTCACATGAAGTAGACGCTGTCAGCCATGTAAGATCTTCAGTACCTTTATTCCAGTTGTACAGCAAGTTGGTTCACAGGTACATCAAACAGGTAGAACAAGTAACTGGATAAGGTAAGTAGGGTAGCCCAGTGATCAGTCCTTGGTACAATGTCACAGCAAACACCTTTGATGTATCAAACCCCCTTGGTAGTATCTAACCCCACCAGGAGCAGCCTGCCTGCTGCTCAGCCCATCTGTAATTGTCATCAGTCACCCAGTCAGACTCCCAACGTTCTATGCATCACAGCATTCTCAACATTCTACTCCAAACACTCGCTGTGGCTGAACAGCAGGAGAACTGGGAAACTGCAAGATATTAAAATACTATGCAGGGCATAACATATCCCCCTTCTTTTAAAATGAAAAACAAAAGTGACATTTGTACTATGGAAATGCAACCATGCAATATGAGCAAACCATACACAAAAGAAAATACACTAGTAATTAAATAAATACAATAGATTGAGACAATAGGTAGCAAATAGCAAAAGGGGAACAAACCCGCATAAAGTACATATTGCCAAGTCTCAAACATAGCAAAATTACCCAAGAACAGAATGAATCAAAACCAGGGATGTGCAAATAAGAACATCACGAGAGATAATGAACCATTCAAAGTAGAGAACGGATAAAATACAACAATTGTAAAAATTGAGTACAACAACCCATCCTCTCCCAAAAACAAAATGAGAAAGTGTCATTGCGTTAGACAAAAGGTAACCACCTTACCACTGTATACGAGTCTAACTCCCATGCATGCACATCCAGAGTAGGATTGACCTAGAAAAACATGGGACCCATCCGACACTATAGTACAATCCCTAAAGAAAGGGAACAAATGAAAAGCACAGTTCCTAACATAAGAAACTAACCTACGTTGTGAAGATGACTAAAAGCAAACCTTCACTCCTCTTGTGAGGTACAAAAACTCGGGATTATGACCCTAAAAACCACCCTAATGAAAGGGTCTCAGAAAAACAATGAATATGGGACGAAATAACTAAAAGATACACCCTGTGTAGGGGAACCGTACCCATAAATCTAAACCAACCCTAAGAGGGTAACATGTTATGTTAACTGGTGGAAACCAAGAAAACATGACCCGCGTCCGGGTTACCATAAGAAACTAATCTGTAAACCTTTAATGGGAACAACACCCGTAACACACCTTAGTAAAGGCTGCGTGTTACGCACTATGGAAAAGGACTAGTACCCAGACCATGACCATCCCTATAATATGGGAACTGTGAGTAGGAATCACACTCACCAACTCGCCTCAATAAAAAAGGCCGCGTGTACCGCTTAATGTGTAACATGACCACATACCCACCCCAGAGCAGGGGTTCCAATAACTCTAAATGGGAAGGAACTAGAATCAAACCCATACCCATCCCTAAAATAAGGGAACGTGTAACCACTGCCCATTAACAACTCTAATAGGGCATGCCTTGCGTAAGGGCACTAAACCTGTGGTAATTAACACCTCAAACTTACTCTCACTAACCAAACCAGGCATAGAAAACACTGACTGTAAACACATCCATTGTGAAAACACTTTGAGGAACAAGACATGTACAAAACACAAGACATGTTAAAATTTTGACATTGCCCCCAACACATTGCACAGAAGATTAAGGCACACTGCTTGAATGAAATTACAAAATCAAAACATGGCAGCTTGAAAACAATTTAGAAACAGCATGTAAATAAACAAGACCTAAACTCCAGGAGACCACCATGGAAGATTACACCAGAGTGAAAAGCATCGTCGCGCAACGGTGGTCCAGTCAGCATGACTCCTTCAATAAATTTTAGTGAAAATAAACCAACAGACAACGACGTGGTTGGAGATATGCGTGGTTGGCAATCGATGATCACAGACTGAGGAAAAGTACCTATCTCAAGATGGCGGCACGTTTTTTTCACGCCGCACCGGGTGGCTCCCGGCTTCAGCATGCACCAAAACATGTCGAGCTAACATTCAGGCTGGAGCAGGCGTCACAGAGGATCGCGCAGAGCAGGAGTCGTCACGAAGCAGGTAAATGGCAGTTACGCGCTGAAAGAGGCTCGCGCAAACATGTTTAAACCGTACCATGGTTTAACTGACAATGTCCAAAGTAGGGCCTCACACGACGAATAAAATAATAAATTAAAATGTCTCACCGCCCCAAGCCAAAGCGATGCCTCCGTCCAAGAAAAGTGGATGGCTGGAAACACAATAAATGTCAATATAGCCCCCACACGCAGCAACCTCCATTTGAAATGCCCAAATACAAAATGTTGACCGCAGAACTGGGACATGAACCTTCAAGCAACCATTCTTGTCAGAGTCCCAAAGCTCCAGAGAAAGAGACACGCATCTCTTTGTGGCTGTGCAGACGCCACTAAAAACCTTGTGCAAACTCCTAACTTAGAGTCACTGTGCCATGCTCACCTTCGTGAGGAGTTACGACGTTGACAAAAGCCCTAGCTGACCATTTGCTGCATAGAGACCAAGTTGTGCCAAACCATATGTAAAGTCAGCGCACGTTGTATAAACCTGTTGCCTTCACGGTCATACTTCAGACACCTCCAAATTAGCGCTAAACAGCTGTCCAAGTGAATCTTGACGTTAGCTGCGCCAATGTAGCATGTAGACCAATAGAAAATCATTTTCAAGACGTAAACTTTACATGCAGGTGCAGTACATGTGGGTGTACACACAACCAGACGGTACAGCACTCTGTTGTTGGGGCTGTCCGATGTACAGGACACTGGTGGGGTTGCGAAGAGTGCTGTGCCACTTTCTTCTGTTGCTAGTGACATCTTGAGTTACTTCTTTTAGTTGCGCTGTTAGAAAATTCTGCTTCTTTCTTCTTCATGTTACTGTACCATCTCCCAGGGCAGTGAGTACGTTTCCAACTCTCGCTCGTCGCCAAAAATATGTTGTACTTTCACATGAAGTAGACACTGTCAGCCATGTAAGATCTTCAGTACCTTTATTCCAGTTGTACAGCAAGTTGGTTCACAGGTACATCAAACAGGTAGAACAAGTAACTGGATAAGGTAAGTAGGGTAGCCCAGTGATCAGTCCTTGGTACAATGTCACAGCAAACACCTTTGATGTATCAAACCCCCTTGGTAGTATCTAACCCCACCAGGAGCAGCCTGCCTGCTGCTCAGCCCATCTGTAACTGTCATCAGTCACCCAGTCAGACTCCCAACGTTCTATGCATCACAGCATTCTCAACATTCTACTCCAAACACTCGCTGTGGCTGAACAGCAGGAGAACTGGGAAACTGCAAGATATTAAAATACTATGCAGGGCATAACAAGGTGTCTGTGAAACAAGTCCTGTCACCATGTACATTGAATAGTGGTGAAAACATGTCAGAAGATTTTCCACATACCAACAAAATACATAGCTGCAAGGTGTCCCATTGTATTTTGATACCTTCAGTTAATCCTGGCTTTTTACCCTACCGTATTTTACTGCTGAGGTTATTGAGTCTACAGCTAAAGTATTAATAGTTACATTTCAAGTACCCAGAATACAATGAAACGTCTATTAGAAGTTCAAAACTGACTTTGAGTGAGACATTTGCCTTGTGGACACTTGGCAGCCATGACTCTCCACGCAACAGCAGCACCATCTTAATGTAGCCAGGCAAAGTGCAGAAAAGCACTTTGCTTTTGCACTTTGCATCACGCAATATGGTGAATATGTTGACCACCCCTATAAAACATTCAGTAAGGGGTAGGTGAATGACCCCCCAACTGTGTCCAGGAATTGTTATTAAAACATTTAAATATAGTACTCTTACTTTTTTAATCCATTAATAGCCCTATAAAAAGAGTACGGACATAGTTTGAGAGGTAAGGTAATGAGATGTGAGAGAGGGTCATGAGATGTGAGAGTGAGGGAGAGTGCAATACACATAATTTCCATGCTTACCTAACATAAGTCCACTGTACACACTGCCAAAGGAAAGACACTACATACCCTGCATTACCTCTCCTTTAAATTCATTATGTGCGTTATAAAAATCAATCCAAAAAACATGCTTTATAAACGCTGGAAAAACACAGTCTTTGTTTATTTTGGGGGTAGCCAGCTGAATAAACAAATACATTGATATGAAAAGATTTGGAAAACACAGAAAAAAACAGCACTGAAATCCAGAAAAATAAACACTGAAAACCGGACAGCCTACACATCTGTACTTCAGTATGCAGATGATGTGATTATTCTGGTAACAGCCTTTACAACGCGGGATGAGCTACGCATGTAGTATCCCCGCAAGTAGAGCCACGCTTGTATGCCTTAATAACGTATATGCGTGGTTAAGGCAGTGTGTGGTCTAGATGTGAGGATTGGGGGGCACATCTAGAAGAAGGATCGAGAGAGGACGTGGTCTGGTAAGTGGGGCTGGGGCTGAATTTTGGGGAGGAGGGTCATTTTTACGGAAGATGTAGTTTTTGGGGCTCAGGGGAGTTTGGTTTGTAGGGCAGGTGGCTGGATTTTAGGGCGCAGGGCAGGAGGGGTTGGGTAGATTTCAGGAGTGGGGGTCAGTTTTTAGGTCTCAGGGCTGGACGGGGAAAAAGGCAGTTTTCAGGGCTGGGGGTAGTTTTACAGCTGCTGGGATGGAGGGCTGGGTCAGGGAAGTTTTTAGGACGTGGGGGTGAGTTTTAGGTCTCAGAGCGAGGGAGGGACAGTTTTCAGTTCTGGGGCAGTTTTAGGGCTCAAGGGTGGGTCTGGGTAGATTTTAGTACATGGGGACTGGTTTAAGGGCTCAGGGCAGGGGAGGACTAGGGTGCGATCTTTACCATGCATATCCCCTTACCAATCATGCGTTTACCATGAAATTGCATGGTAAAGGCATACATTGTTAAGACACATTCGTTGTTGGGGCAGTGTGGTAGAGGCACGCATGCTTTAGCCATGCGTGCTTCTATCATGCAACCTGGTGTGGAATCCAGCAAAATAAGCAGTCAGCTAAACCTTCATTACAAAAACAACATACTTACTGTTAATGTCAAGGAGGCAAAGGTTATGGTTTTTGAAAAATCTAAAAATAAATCCCATCGGTCCTGGATGGTTGGGCAGTTAGAAATTGGACACACGTTTAAATATAATTACCTAGGAGTATTGTTTACCGCAAACGTAAAGGTCAGCTCGCAATTGCAGCATCTGATGAGGACAGCCACAGTCATCATATTTGCACTCAATAAACTTAATAACAATCTACACAGCCCCATGGCTGAAACAACTATAAAAGCAGTGCAAGTAAAGTTATTGTCAACCATCTCCTATGGTCACCAAGCCTATCCCTGGAAATATTCCATTGCTCTGGATCAGCTTCAGTGCAAAGCCTATAAAATAATTTTTAATCTACCAAACTACACTTTACAATCATTGCTGTGACTCAAGTTTGGCTTGAGTAGGCAAGACCTAGAGTGCAAGGCGTTATTTAATAAGTATTACAACTCACTTGCTGCAGCCAACTCCAGAACCTTAAAGAAAGCCCTGCAGGAGTGTTTTAGTGCGCCAACCAACCCCATGGCAACTAATTTAATAAGCGGTCAATTTCTTAAATATCATCCTGGGACAGTAACTCCAATGTCTGTTTCACATCAAGCCATTAAATTGATCCTTAAAAAGCATGTGCTGCCCTTGTCAAGAAAAGCTGACTTGGTGAAGATTCACAGTGCATCCTATGGACATCTAAATGCTCATTCTTATGATATGACAAAGATGCAGCCCTACTTAAAACAGGAATTAAGTAGAAACTGCATACTAGATTAATGGTCCTGCCGAGGTCTGAGAATAGGTCTAACTGGTTAAACCGCCACAGCCCACTGATCTGCAGGTCCTGCGACTGGAGGAAAGAGACTGCGCTCCATCTCCTCTGTTGTTGTCCAGGATTTCTAACTGCACGCCGCACTTTGCTGAAGCCAATGTTTTTAACTCAGGGGATTTTAACCTGCCAAGAAGCCTGGGCTATTGTCTAAGTACCAACAGGCCGACGGACAGGGGACCCGATTTAGATATTGGCGGACAGGTTACTCCGTCTCAACGGTGACGGATATCCCGTCCGCCGCAATCTAAATCCCATAGGACATTATAGGATTTATATTTCGGTGGATGGGATATCCGTCCCCGTTTTGACGGAGTAACCCGTCTGCCGTAATCTAAATCCCATAGGATATTATACGATTTATATTTCGGTGGATGGGATATCCGTCTCCGTTGTGACGGAGTAACCCGTCCGCCATTATCTAATCAGGCCCTTGGTGCAGTTTTGCAGGTTTGTAAATATTTTGTATACCCCCAAAAATAAACTGGAAAATAGGGTGTAATAATGAGCTACTTGTATACATTTTCATGCTATGATCTTTACTAAGATCCCTTTTTCCCTTCTGATTTTAAACATACTTGGCTTTTAAATGTATCTTTTAATGTCGACATTTAAAAAAATATATGGTTTGCACTGTATATAACTGTGTTTTTACCCTGTTACTATTGTGCCGACATTTTGTAATTGACATAGTAAAGATGAGCACTAGGCTAGTCTACACTTTCTAAAGCAACGAATATGCACATATATAAGTAGAGAAGAGGTATAATGGCGCAATGGGAATGTTTGCCTGGAGATTCATAAAAGACACACGTGCAGTTTTACGTTGATAGCCGGATGCATCCACTTCTTCTTACCATGACAACCAGTGACGTGGTGCAGCGCTGTGTTACCAGGGTGATGACATCAAATGATGCACATACAATGATAAATAGATCTGGGGGGTTAAGAGTCCCTCCATTACGCACTTACAATAAGAGAGCGTGGATGTTTCTGCAGTGCACTCTGCAGAACACAGATATCACTCCCATGACCCGAGTGCGCCGTTGTGTTCCTAAATGTCACTGGCTCTGCCCTGAAGATCGAAAAGCAGGCGGCAGCAGGAACGAATCCGTCATATCTTATTCTAGAGTTTAACCCGTTCATCGTGTCAAACATCAACACTCTTATTTCTACTGGAAAGTGCATCCTAACACGCATCAAAAACACGCAGTGTCCTCTCAGAATCCGACCTCTGGACCATCAGTGAGACCGACCGCATTTTATCCAGATCTGCACCTCACTTGGAAGTGTCCTGAGAAGACACTACTAGAGGCGGCTTTGGGCCAATGCCGAAGCAATGGCTCCTGGTGGCGGCTTGTTGTCAGGGGAGGGAGTGATCTGCACATGTAATGTTCCATTTGTTTCAGCAGAAGGGAGGGAGCAGTTGGAAGGAAAGCTATGCTTTAATAGCCAAGTAAGCAGGATAGACATCTTCATAAGGCGAGGCAAGTCAGAGGCCTACACGCACAACCATTAGGTGGCACCAAATCACAAGGCAACAGCTTCTTTTCACTAGTGGATGGGGAGCGCTTAGCAGCACAATAACATTTGAAAGCCTGGAACAGTGAAAATCCTTGCATACCATTACTTCCCTTTTTTGAGATGCCTCACAAAAGATATACTTGTTCACCTTAAGGATTAAGAGGATTCAAGGCAGCTCGCACCCTCGAGGGTGAAATGAATTTCTCTCGGTGTTTGTTTGTTTGTGAAGTATTGATGTCTATGCATTCTGAGGATGTTTTGGTATGGTTGGCTGTATGGCCCTTGATGTGTACACTGATATAATTACAACCTGAGGTAAGGAACAGGAGAATGACGACTGAACTTTTGGTAGGCAGTGTTCAGAACCTTGAATAGTTCTGCAAGCATGTCTCTGAGATAGATTTATATGTCTGGGTGTTTCCCTTCAAGCCACCTTCTCTAGTCTATTTTATATTTTCACAGTTGCTGCCTCACATTTTCTCATTGCTTAGACGTGTATCCATTTCAGTCCAAGCAGACACATCAGTGACTAGTGAATAGAGAAATATTCCGTCCACCCTACAACTTCTTTGGCAAGGAGGTGACAAGTGAGGAGCAGACATTTATTGCCATTGTTCATTATTTTTTTTCTTTTTGGGGGAACCCACCCAAACCCCAGCCCTGAACCCTAAAATTAACTTTACCTCCCTTTACTACTGCCCACCCCAAACCCTAATATTACCCTTACTTCCCTTTTACCACTGCACACCCTAAAACCCTAAAATTACCCTTATCCATCTTTAATACTACCCCACCCTAAAACCCCAAAATGTCCCTTACCTCCCTTTACCACTACCCAACCTCAAAAACTAAATTTACCCTTACATCCCTTTACCACTGCCCAACCTCAAAAATTAAATTTACCCTTACCTCCCTTTTTCACTACCCACCCCATAACTCTAAAATTACCCTTACCTCCCTTTATCACTTCCTCCCGCGAAACCCTAAAATTACCTTTACTTCCCTTTACCACTGACCATCCCTAAACCTTAAAACGATCCCTACCTCCGTTTACCACGACTCACAACTCTTAAAACCAGCTCTATCCTACAACTTCTTCGACAAGCAGGTGGAAGGAAAGGAGCAGGATTTTATTGACATTGCTTCGCTTGCACTAAAGAGAAATTCAAGTTCCTGTTTTTGAATGCTATGTGTAGCACATTGAAACGAGTTTACAGTGGAGACCCAGCTGCAGATGTCATTGTATTGCCACAAAGGATGGCGGGAGTGGACGACTGAACGCGGAATCTTCCATTTGAGTATGAGGTTGAGAGCTGAAGGACAACACAAAGCCTTGCAGGCTTCTTGACTGAGTACCAACATTCTGTGACCAAAAAATTCCACAAGACTATTGTGCCGACAATAACATCACAAGAAGTCACATGACATCAAACCGGATCCAGATCAGAGAGAGTGAGCACGTGGCTTCTGACCAAGATGACATCACTAAACAGAAATCACATGCCGCAAGAGAGCTTTGATGAGTGTGGCCAGCTTTAGTGTTCGCGCCGCTGGTTCAACTCCTGAATTGTTAGACGGCGACCTCAGAGGAGCCCGGAAAGGGGTCCTGACTACCCTGAGACCCACCCTCGAAGTATCGTAGCCGGGCACTGGCGGGAGATTCCCCAGGGGGAGGAATCTCGCAACTAGGATCGTACTTCTGGCACCACACGACACAGAGTGACCACACTGGGTATTCTCAGAAAACAAGCTTTATCAAATAGGTATCACTGCAAATATGTACAAGGTGAGCACGGGCTCAAGAGTCTCGGAAAGGTAGGGGGTAGCGGGACAGTCTCTGGTAACGGTTCAAAGCAGGGACGTATCCGGCGCACAGCTCACAATCCTCGAGCTGGGGGATACGTGGTCGGAGTCGGGGTCCGGCGGGACCGTGAGAGTCTGGGGGAGCCGCGAGTCACTCAGCGGGCTCAGGTACTGGTTCGGAGGTCTTACGATCTTCAAGGAGCCGCGAGTCACTCAGCAGGGCTCAGGTACAAGTTCGGAGGTGTTACGATCTTCAGGGAGCCGCGAGTCACTCAGCAGGGCTCAGGTACAAGTTCGGAGGTCTTACGATCTTCAGGGAGCCGCGAGTCACTCAGCAGGGCTCAGGTACAAGTTCGGAGGTCTTACGATCTTCAGGGAGCCGCGAGTCACTCAGCAGGGCTCAGGTAGGTTCAAGTTCCAGGAGCCGCGACCACGTCGGCAGGCTCTCGTTGTTCCAGCGTCGAATCTCCCGGACAGTCTCAGAGCACCCCTTGTTATAGGTCGACCCCTCTTTGATGTCCGGAGTCTGTGCAGGCAGGGGTCTTGTCACCTGGGGGCCGCTTGTCGGGGTTTCCTGCTATTGTCCTTTGATCCTTTCAGGGCCGG
The DNA here is from genome assembly GCF_964204655.1 of Triturus cristatus. Classification (NCBI taxonomy): domain Eukaryota; kingdom Metazoa; phylum Chordata; class Amphibia; order Caudata; family Salamandridae; genus Triturus; species Triturus cristatus. The sequence goes on along the minus strand of NC_140585.1, from coordinate 595,291,942 downwards.
GTCGGGAGGAGTCCCAGACACCCAGCAGGCACGGAGCCAGCCCGCAGGGAGGCCGGAGGGCCGATCGAAACCCATCGTCCCAGGGGAGTTCAGAGGTGCGATAGAAACTGCTCCTCCCTCTCTCATCCCCTGGAAGCATGGTGTCCTCCAGCCGGAGTGGCGCCTCGAGGCCCGGGTCTCGCTGGGGCCGGGCGGCCATCTTGTTGCATGGAGTGGGCACGCGGGCCCGGGGTGGCCGAAAGGAGAGAGGCCATGGACGGGGATGTCCGGGGTTGGTGCGGGTGTCCTGGTGGGAAGGGTCGGCTGGGCCGTGTGCTTGGGCTGCAGGTACCAGGTTTCGGTGGTGCGGGGGCACGGAGGGCCATTCTACGAGGCCGGGTCCAACACGCGTCCCCCCCAGCTGAAAGCTGGAGAGAACTGCCCATCACCTTGGGGGGTTCTCTTCGCTGAGGCGGAAGAACCGGGAGAGGCCGTCAGCGTTGGCGTGGTCCGTCCCAGGGCGGTGTTCGACGGTGAAGTCCATTCCCTGGAGGGAGATTGACCACCGCAGTAGCTTGGGGTTTTCTCCTCGCATCTGCATGAGCCATCGCAAGGGCCGATGGTCAGTTTGGACTCTGAAATGAGTGCCGAACAGGTAGGGTCGTAGTTTTTTGAGTGCCCAGACCACGGCAAAGGCTTCGCGCTCAATGGTGCTCCACCTCTGTTCTCGGGGCAGCAGCCGCCGACTGAGGAAGGCGACGGGCTGGTCTAGGCCTTGATCATTCACTTGGGACAGGACGGCCCCAATGCCATGCTCGGAGGCATCGGTCTGGACTATGAACGCCTTGGTGTAGTCGGGAGCCTGGAGGACGGGGGCAGTGCACATGGCCTTTTTTAGAGCATCGAAAGCTTCCTGGCAGGCAGCCGTCCACTGCACCTTCTTTGGCTGTGTTTTAGACGTGAGTTCAGTGAGAGGGCCGACCAGGCTGCCATACCCCCGAATGAATCGGCGGTAGTAGCCCGTGAGTCCCAGAAAGGCTCGGACCTCCGTTTGGGTGATGGGTGGTTCCCATGCCAGGATGGCGTCGATCTTTGGCTGTAGAGGGGCGACCTGGCCACTCCCGACTTGGTGCCCCAGGTAGACTACGGATCCTTGCCCGATCTGGCACTTGCTGGCTTTTACGGTGAGGCCTGCCTGGCGCAGGGCGGTTAGCACTCTCCGGAGGTGCTGGAGGTGCTCACTCCACTCTGAACTGAAGACAGCGATGTCGTCCAGATAGGCCGCGCTGAACTGTTCTAGCCCGGCCAGGACCCTATTCACCAGTCTCTGGAAAGTGGCCGGGGCATTTTTCATCCCGAAGGGCATCACGCGGAAGCGGTAGTGCCCATCGGGGGTGGAGAAAGCAGACCGCTCCTTGGCCCCTTCGGTGAGCGCAATCTGCCAGTATCCGCAGGTGAGGTCGAAAGTGCTGAGGAACCGGGCGGCCCCTAGTCGGTCAATGAGTTCGTCGGCTCGTGGAATGGGGTGGGCATCGGCTCGGGTAATGTCATTGAGCCCCCGGTAATCCACGCAGAACCGGAGCTCGGGGGCGACACCGGGGGCCGCTGCCTTCGGAACCAGGACCACGGGGCTGGCCCAGGGACTGTCAGAGGGCTCGATCACCCCCAGGGTCAACATCTTCGAGACTTCAGCTTGAATGCAGGACCGGACCCGGTCAGGAACCCGGTAGGCTCGGTGTCTCACCGGCGGGCTGTCCCCGGTGTCCACATCGTGAACACACCAGTTGGTGACCCGGGGGGTCAGGGAGAAGAGGTCGGAAAATTGTCTGAGGAGCTGGCGGCAGTCCGCTTGTTGCGGGGCAGTGAGGGCTGGGGAGAGGTTCACTCCCTCCACGGAGCCATCCTGCTCCTTGACACACAGGAGGTCCGGGAGGGGATCCGACTCATCTTCGGCCCCGTCATCGGTGGCCAGCAGGAGGCTCAGTTCTGTCCGCACGAAGTGAACTTGAGGCGGTTCACGTGCAGGACCCGGAGGGGATCCCGAGGCGACTGGACGTCCACCAAGTAGGTGACTTGACTCTTCCTCTCAACCACTTTGTAGGGCCCAGTCCATCGGTCCTGGAGGGCGCCAGGCTTCACGGGGGCCATGACCCACACCTGCTGGCCCGGCTGGAACTCGACCAGAGTAGCATTCTGGTCGTACCAGCGCTTCATTTCTTCTTGACTCGCCTCCAGGTTGGCCTCGGCCAGTTCTCGGAACCTCCTGGTCTGGTTCCGGAGGGCCAGGACATATTGGAACACATCTCGGGGGGTGGTCTGGGGTGCTGCCTCCCACCCTTCCTTAACCAAACTGAGGGGACCTCGGACGGGGTGTCCATAGAGTAATTCAAACGGGCTGAACCCTAAGGACTTCTGGGGGACCTCCCGGTAAGCGAACAAGAGGCAGGGGAGCAGGACGTCCCACTTACGCCGGAGGGGCTCTTCTAGGCCAGCGATCATCCCTTTCAAAGTCCTATTAAACCTCTCGACTAGGCCGTTCCCTTGGGGATGGTACGGGGTGGTGAACTTATAGGACACCCCACATTGTTGCCACAGGGACGTCATATACCTTGATATAAAATTAGTGCAGCGATCGCTCACGACCTCGCGGGGGAAACCCACCCTGGAAAAGATCCCCATCAGGGCCCGGCCCACCACGGGGGCCGTAATGGTGCGTAGGGGAATAGCCTCCGGATAGCGGGTGGCGTGGTCTACTAGGACCAAGATGAAACGGTGACCTTGGGAGGTGGGGGGGTCCAGTGGCCCCACGATGTCGATTCCGACTCGTTCGAAGGGGGTACTGACGACCGTGAAGGGTTGGAGGGGAGCCTTGCGCTTCCCCCCACTCTTCCCACTGGCCTGGCACGTGGGGCAGGACTTGCAGTGTGCCTCTACCGCTGCTTTCATCTTAGGCCAATAAAAATGGGTCACGAGACGGCTGTAGGTCTTGTCCTGACCCAGGTGGCCGGCGAGGGGGACGTCGTGGGCTAAGCCCAGGAGGAAATCTCGGAAGCGGAGGGGTACCACCAGTACCCGTCCGGATCCCAGCTCCACCGACTTCTGCTCACTATACAGGATGTTATTCTCCCAATAGATTCGGTGCGTTCCGGTCTGGTCACCTGCGGCTTGGCCCTCGGCCTGGCGCCGCAGCCCGACCAGGGAAGGACAGGTGGCTTGCTCCCGGCAAAATTCTTCCCGGGTGGGCCCGCCCTCGTGGCGCCAATGGGCCATCTCGGGTAGATCCCCCAACTCAGGGACCGGGGCGGGGTCGGATGGTGCAGGTTCGTCGCTGGCGACGGACCCTTCTGATGGGGGAACGGGAGGACCCTCGGCGGGGACGGTACTGGTTTCTTCGACCGGGGTGCTCTCGACTTCTCTCCGGGGAGTGAGTCGGGCTGTCATAGATCGGGTGGTGGCACACACCCACTCGGGGAGTCCCATCATTCCTAGGTGGGCCTTGCGCTCTACGTGCTTCCAGGGAGAACTCTCCAGGTCGTTCCCTAGGAGGCAGTCGACCGGCTGGGAGGTTCTTACGGCCACCTTGAGTTTACCTATCACCCCTCCCCACTCAAATGGCACCAGGGCTACTTGACACATACTTTCCCTATTGTCTGCGGATATTACGGGGCAAAAGACATTGGGGAGGAACTGCTACTCGGGGACTAGGTGCCTGAGGACACCGGTGATACTGGCCCCGGTGTCCCGCAGGGCCTCTACCTGGTGGCCATTGATCTTGACGAGCTGCCCATATTTCTGTGTGTTGGAGGGTAGGAGGCTACCAGGGATCATTTCCCTATCTCCCAGGGATACTAGGGCCATCGCGGCGGGTTCCCACTCCTCTGCTTCCTCAACCTCCTCCCCCAGGGCTACGTTGGCTATCTGTCTCGCAGGGGGGACTTGGGTGGCCATGGGACACTCTGGGTCATTGGCGTAGTGCCCGGGTTTCTGGCAACGGAAGCATGTGACGGTCACCCGGTGTCCCCGTCTCCCAGGGGGCCCGGTCACTGGTGGGGGGGGCGCCGGGAAAGGTGGAGGTGGTGTCTTCGGGGGGCTAGGCTGGGACTCTCTCGGCCCTCCCTGGTTCCCTCCCCCTCTCTGGCGGGGTGGTCCCTGACTGGTTCGGGGGTACTCTCCTACCATGCCCCGGGAGACCCGGGTGTTGGTCCAGCGGTCGGCCTCCACAGCCAGCTTCCGGGGATCTGTGAGCTTGCTATCCAGCAGATGTTGACGTAGCTCTATGAAGCAGTTCGCAGCCAGATGTTCCCATAACATGAGATCAGTGAGTTCGGCAAGGGTGGTGACTTTGCTGCCCTTGACCCACCCATCGAAGGCCCGACTAAAAAAGTTTACATACTCCACCCAGGTGGTGCCCGGGATCTTCCTGCAGTCCCGGAACCGTTGGCGGTACATTTCTGGGGTGAGGCCGTATCTTGTGAGGAGAGCCTCTTTCATGTGGCTGTAGGAGGTCTGCAGGGAGAGGGGTAGGTCGAGCAGGGTGTCCCTTCCTTCGCTCAGAAACCGCCCCCACAACCCCGCCCCCCAGTCCTTCTGTGGGATCCGATGGGAGGTCATGGCGACCTCGTAGGCCCGAAACCATTGCTGAATGTCATCGTTTTTATAATATTCCTTGACCACATCCTTGGGGATGTGGACCTTCTGTTCCGCTGGGGGGGCCGTCTCTCAGTTTCCCGAGGCCCTCCCGTCCTCATTTCGGGCCTTGAGCTCGAGTTCCTTTAAGCTGCGTTCGTGCTCCAGTTGGAGCTTCCTTCCTTCGTGCTCCCGTTGGAGCTTCTTTTCTTCCAGTTCGCCTTGTACGCGCATTTGCTCTACCGCTAGCTTTTTCTCCGCTAACTTCAATTCGCCCTCGATTTTGAGCTTGGCTAACTCGAGTTCATGACTGCGGCTTCTCTCTCTGTCCGCGAGTTCTTCCGGGGATAGGCCCCCGTCTGGTACGATGCCTCGCACCTGATTGTCGCTGCTTTCACTTGGAGGGGGTTCGGCTTCGTCGGGGCGCTCCCCCGTGCCTTCCGGGCGGGAGGCCCCGGTCTCCACCCAAGTTTTCAGTGCTTTCTGCAAGTCTTCCTTAGTGTTGAGGCCAGTGGTAGCGATTTTAAGTTCTTTGCAAAATTGCTTTAGCTCTTTGTGTGTGTATTCTTCTAGATGCTCCACCTGGAACACTCTGTTGGCGTTGGTTTCTGCGGAGCTCATGGCGCTTCCTTCTGCCATCTTTGTTGGTCGTGCGTCCGTTGTTCACTGTACGATCTCTAGGTGATGGGCCCGAATCCCGTCGCTTGCCACCAATGTTAGACGGCGACCTCAGAGGAGCCCGGAAAGGGGTCCTGACTACCCTGAGACCCACCCTCGAAGTATCGTAGCCGGGCACTGGCGGGAGATTCCCCAGGGGGAGGAATCTCGCAACTAGGATCGTACTTCTGGCACCACACGACACAGAGTGACCACACTGGGTATTCTCAGAAAACAAGCTTTATCAAATAGGTATCACTGCAAATATGTACAAGGTGAGCACGGGCTCAAGAGTCTCGGAAAGGTAGGGGGTAGCGGGACAGTCTCTGGTAACGGTTCAAAGCAGTGACGTATCCGGTGCACAGCTCACAATCCTCGAGCTGGGGGATACGTGGTCGGAGTCGGGGTCCGGCGGGACCGTGAGAGTCTGGGGGAGCCGCGAGTCACTCAGCGGGCTCAGGTACTGGTTCGGAGGTCTTACGATCTTCAAGGAGCCGCGAGTCACTCAGCAGGGCTCAGGTACAAGTTCGGAGGTGTTACGATCTTCAGGGAGCCGCGAGTCACTCAGCAGGGCTCAGGTACAAGTTCGGAGGTCTTACGATCTTCAGGGAGCCGCGAGTCACTCAGCAGGGCTCAGGTACAAGTTCGGAGGTCTTACGATCTTCAGGGAGCCGCGAGTCACTCAGCAGGGCTCAGGTAGGTTCAAGTTCCAGGAGCCGCGACCACGTCGGCAGGCTCTCGTTGTTCCAGCGTCGAATCTCCCGGACAGTCTCAGAGCACCCCTTGTTATAGGTCGACCCCTCTTTGATGTCCGGAGTCTGTGCAGGCAGGGGTCTTGTCACCTTGGGGCCGCTTGTCGGGGTTTCCTGCTATTGTCTTTTGATCCTTTCAGGGCCGGGTCGGGAGGAGTCCCAGACACCCAGCAGGCACGGAGCCAGCCCGCAGGGAGGCCGGAGGGCCGATCGAAACCCATCGTCCCAGGGGAGTTCAGAGGTGCGATAGAAACTGCTCCTCCCTCTCTCATCCCCTGGAAGCGTGGTGTCCTCCAGCCGGAGTGGCGCCTCGAGGCCCGGGTCGCGCTGGGGCCGGGCGGCCATCTTGTTGCATGGAGTGGGCACGCGGGCCCGGGGTGGCCGAAAGGAGAGAGGCCATGGACGGGGATGTCCGGGGTTGGTGCGGGTGTCCTGGTGGGAAGGGTCGGCTGGGCCGTGTGCTTGGGCTGCAGGTACCAGGTTTCGGTGGTGCGGGGGCACGGAGGGCCATTCTACGAGGCCGGGTCCAACATGAATCAACTGCAAGATTGGGAAATCTGTCTTTGTATTGAAAACATCTTGGGGAAAAAATCTGCAAAGGGTTGGATTTGAAATCCAAAATATTTTTCCGTCTGTATTTTTCAAAGGCTGGTCACGGGAACATTCTAAAATAACAAAATAAAATCCTAGTCTTTACACCAGGGCTCGAGTCGGGGTACCACGCGGGTGGACGGCGTCCCCCCACTTATTTTACCAGGTTTTTCCGGGTGGACGCCGTCCCCCCTGCCCAAAAGCTGGACAGCATTGTGTGAGCAGAGAGCCCGGGTGGGAGGGAAGTTTCCCGTAAATTACCAAAGATATGCTAATATTTGTAATTGGAGACTTTAAGAGGCACCGGTGGTGTGTGCAGGCTGGAGTGATTGGGAGGCGGAGCGAGCAGGCGTTGGCGGTTAACGCTTGGAATGTGTGTCCTTCTGTATCTTGTGCACTTTTGAGCACTTCGTTGTGCAACTGGGGCACCCCCTCGGGGGAGTGGGGGGGAGGGGGGGTTGCAAAGGACATCGAGGAACAGACCAGGGGTAGCAGTGCTGTGAAATGCCCCGTCATCTAAAGGCATATGAATACTCATGAGATTCCTGTTGTGACGTCACTTCCGGTGACAGCGTCCCCCCACTTCTTTTCATGAGATTGCTGTTGTGACGTCACTTCCGGTGACAGCGTCCCCCCACTTCTTTTCATGAGATTGCTGTTGTTACGTCACTTCCGGTGACAGCGTCCCCCCACTTCTTTTCATGAGATTCCTGTTGTGACGTCACTTCCGGTGACAGCGTCCCCCCACTTCTTTTTTTAGGACTTGTGCCCTGCTTTACACGGCATAGAAAAACTGGTTTAAAGAAAAAACAGTCTTTGCTTGCAGCTGAAAAGAGCTCACGGTACAGACTCAGAAGACAACAGTATCTGATCTAATCACAGGAGCAGCAATTAACAAGCTGTAGAAACGTGTTGCAAAATCAACAGGTGGTAGAATATTTAAAAACACAGTAGCCTAAATCCTAAATTCTTAAATCCGTAGGGATGGCAAATATATTTTAAAATAATAAACTCTACAGGGCAGTTCACAAACATGCACCTGGGCATTTGAGAAAGTCAGAAAGTCTGTGACCAAGGTGCAGAGTTCCTGGCCTTGCACATCTGAATTCACTCTCAGGACTTGTGAGCCAGCGAGAAGGCCATGCTGCAACCTCATAGCTGCCAAGGTTTCAGATTGGTTATGCGTCACATTTTCATAATTTCAATCTAAATATGAGTGACATTCAACAACGATGAGTGACACTTTCTCGCAAGCAGAGTCAAGCAATGAAGACAAGGGAAACATATAAATATCAGAAATTACACCCATCTGAGCAACGACAAATGCAAAGCACCAGAAATGGAAGGGCACTCACCGACATGACACACAGGGAGTCTGTCCAGGCTCTCCACGTGGGACCAGACTGTAACCAAGCTGAAACAGAATGTGAGTGAGGCCAAAGGCACATGGATCTCAGCTGTCTCAGCCTCCTAATAAATTATGATAATTACTAGCCACGATATACTAACTCGGTCTGGGGACTAGGAGCGTGGCTGCCGCACTGGGCAAGGCTCAGGAGACTGCGAGGCTGCACATTCACCTCGGGACTGACTCAGTATACCTGCCTCTTCTGCCCTTGCCAAGGCAGGCTGATGTGCACCTCTCCTTTAATGGGTGGGGTACAGAAGAGCCGTCGGGGGTGTCCAATAGGGCAGAGTTCCCAAGCTAATCAAAGTTCCTACACTTTTTAAAAATTCATTTTGACCTCCAAAAGTTACCTAATGGTACTCTGCACATTGAAGCATAACATCTAGCCTTTTCTTGGGATGACACATTTCAAAACGATGGGAATGGGGGCGTGGCTGATGCGCCGCCCAAGATGGCCGCACAGAGAGTTCTCTCCGACGCACCGAGACGCACGTCGGAACATTTCCAGCGCTTCCCATGAAGTTTACCGCCTACAAATACTCGCATCATGCGTCGGAATATTCATTGCCTCTGGTGAGCTCTCTTCCGACTCCCAACGCGTCGCATTTGATGACTTTCCAGCGCTTTATGTATAGCCTCACAACGGCTGCCATTTTGTATGCCCGCGAGTCAATTCAATGTCTGGAATTTAATGCCTCATAGGAATGCCTTTCACACGCTGGCTCCTCTACTGTTTCCTTGGACTTCCTGCTGTATTTTTATTATTAATTGCCACATAATAAAAGGGAAATCGTTTCACTGTTCTGCTTTCAGCCTGATGTATATGTAAGGCTCTATTTGTTTCCTCATAATGGCTGCCACCACAGTTGCTGGATTCCCTGAAGTCCTATATATGGGCACATTCTCTATGCTGGTATTACCATTTGTGCCTCTGCCCTTACATTACTAATGTTTTCAGGGCTCTCTGTGTCACTGTTGCTGTGCGCTCATTTTTTCATTGTGCTGGATGCTTTTTTATTGCGATAGATGCTTTGACTGCCTGTTACATTGTATTTTTCCGCTTCTATCACTTATTTACCTGCTCCACACGGACAATTGTGACCGTTCTTGAGAGGATTATTTTTGGTACCAATTGCCTCATTCATCATAAAGGTCCTTGCTTATCCTACTAACTGAAGATCTTATTCTCTATGGTCAAATTGCGTCATCCGAAGTTCGTTTTTATACCATCGACGAGTGCTCCTACGTCAACATCTTCTCTCTCCTCTACTTCAGGTTCTCCTCCTAATACAAGCCAAATGGCGGGAGCTGCTCCTAATCGTTCTTCCTCCACGCAGCCCACTTCAAGCAAACCTTCTCCACCTACTGCGTCAACTAAACGCCTGAAACATGACCCGCCATCTCCAGACAAAACACCATCTCCCATCTCCATGGAACTACTTTTAGAGGAGATTCGTGCTTTACGCCCGTTTGTAGAGGAGACCAATAACAAAATGCAGTTTCTTGAGGAGAAATGGTCATCAATGGATAGCAGAGTGACGTCTGTAGAGCAGCAAGTTTCAGACCTACCAGTTAATTCTCAACTCATCTCCTCTTTGGAAAAATCGGTCCTTGCTCTTCAGCAGCACACTGAGGACTTAGATAACAGGAATAGGAGGAATAATCTACGCATTTATGGTCTACCGGAGTCTCTGGAAGGTGACGACCCTGTGACGTTCTTTTCCTCTTTTCTACCGAAACTTCTAGACAGGCCAGCTACCACTTCTCTCAACATCCAAAGGGCGCACCGTTCATCTACCTCAACTAAACCACGTGGTGTCATCATTCTCTTCCTGAGGTTCACAGATCTTCTTTCAGTTCTCTCCGCAGCTAGATCTAAGCATCAAGTTTCTTGGTTGGGTCAGAGAGTGTTTCTGTCTCAAGATGTTTCCAATGCTACAAGAAAATAATTCCTAAATCTCCGTGCTCCTTTACGTTCTATTGGTGCTAGATATGGTTTATTTCACCCATGTATTTTCAAAGTTACTCATCAGAACCAAACATGGACTTTTCTAGATCCAGCAGAACTTAAGAACTTTATTCATATTCAAACTAACAGTAGCATGGATACTTCCACTTCTCCTTGTGGTTGGTTGCTTAATTTTCTTCTTCCTTACAGGTCTTTTTTAAGGACTATTTTGCATCTATTTTTATCTGTTATGTACCTGTTATATTGTGCTTCTTGCCTTTTGTTGTTCCTTTAAACAGATTTACTATGGTTCTTTTCATTGTATACTTCTTCTTTTATGTTTGTTCTCCCTGACATCTTAGTCTTTTCCAGACCTTGTGTATTTCTTTAAGTTGCTTGTTGGTTGATTTGTTTTATATATCCTTATATATTTCCCTGTTGTTAACTGTTTTTTGTATTGATTTATACAGATCGGTCGATTTACTTACCTTCTACCCATGTGCCTCCCCTTCTGCGTCTTCGTCCTGGTGCGGTTGGACTCCCAACTCTCGGGAGGCTCGTCTTGTTGAGTGTCGCCATTGTCCCATTATCCTCCCTTATGTCCCTCTCAGGTATGTTATATTCAGTCGTCCTTTTTGGATATGTACTGTCTTTTCTTCTATTTCTTTCCTCTTTTCCTTCCCCTCTTTTCCTTTTCTTTCCTCTTTACTTATTGGTCAAATTCATCTTTCCTTGGTTTGTCTTTCTCTCCTATTTTTCTCTCCTCCTTCTCTTTTTCTAATTTTTCGGCTTTAAAGTACATATAAGCATTTTTGTACTTTTTATCTCTATTGATTTTATATTATTTGTAAATTCAAAGTTGTTTCTTGGAATGTAAAAGGTTTTATTAATCTCATTAAACGGCAGAGAGTTCTTTCCCATTTAGCCTCCTATAATACTGATATAGTTCTTTTGCAAGAAACCCACCTTACTAAAATGTAATCCCTTAAGTTAAAGAGGAGTTGGGTAGGTACAGTCTTATTTTCACCTTCCAACAACAAAAAGAATGGAGTTGCCATTTTATGTCACAAAAAATTAAAATGTAATGTTTTGTCACAAGAAAAGGACACTGATGGTCGATGTATACTAACTAAATTGCTAATTAATTCTATTCCTTTAACTGTTTTTAATGTGTATGGTCCTACGCAACCGGATTGCTCTTTCTTGCCTTTAATCACAAAAAATGTATTCAACATAAAGATGAATTCTTTATTTTAGGAGGAGACTGTAACCAGATTGTTGATCCATTCCTTGATCGTAAATCCACAGTTCGCTTCATACCTCACAAATCTCACAAACAATTTCTTGACACTATATTGCAATCACGTTTTATTGACTCTTGGCGACTCTCCCATCCTGATACTTTGGACTACTCTTTTTTCTCTCCTCCTCACTCATCTTTTTCTCGTCTTGACTAAATGTTTCTTTCTCAACCACTAGCTCAAAACTTATTGTCTTCTTCTATCGAACCCATAGTTATTTCATACCATGCTCCTATCGTAAAGGATCTTGACTTGCTTCCACCATACCCCAAGCCCTCCCGTTGGCGCTTCAATAGCGAACTTCTTACCGATCCCAATTTCTCTTCCTCTTTTCGTTCCTTTACTAGGGAATTCTTTCTATTTAATTGCGACCATATTACCCCTCCTTATATCCTCGGGGATTCCTTTAAGGCCACTGCAAGAGGAATCATTATTGATTTTGTCTCTAGGAAAAAGAAGCAATATCTTCAAAAACGGAAAACCTCCCTAGCACATATAAAATCTTTGGAGCATAAATTTTATACCTCTTCAGATAAATTTATGTTACCAGATCTTTTGCGAGCAAAATTAGAATTTATTACATTTACTACTGATAATGCATCTTCAATTCTTCTTCGTAGCAGTGCTCGTTATTATGGAGGCCGCAATAAATCAGGGAAACTCTTAGCTAATTATCTTAAATCTCGTAAAGAACGTACTCTTATAGAATCTATTTACTCTTCTGAAAACACTCCTACATAAGGATAAGGAAATACTTGACCAATTTCAATTGTTTTATCAACAACTCTATACCCCAGAATCTCCTCCTACTCCTTCTCTTATTCAGAATTATTTTGAGAAACTTCCTAAACCTCCTAATTCTCATCTCGATTTTCTGGACCTTGAACTTGACCTCTCATTACACAAACTTTCCATAGCTTTGACATCCCTTACTAAATGTAAAACGCCCAGTCCTGATGGTTTCCCTGTTGAATTTTATTTACACTTTTCTGATCTTTTATTGCCCAAACTTTTGACCCTTTTTCAGTCATTTTATTCATCTGGTAAGGCGGAAGGCACTTTTCAGGATCTCTTGGATGTCTGGGAAGTCTTATCCCGAAAGATGGTCGTGACCCCCCGTTATGTAAAAATTATCGTCCGATCTCTTTAGTTAACGTGGACTATAAATTATTTGCTAAATTATTTGCGTTGCGCTTAGATCCCTTTATGCCCCATCTCATTGGCAAGGAGCAATGTGGCTTTGTTAAAGGTAGGCTTACATCTGATAACTCTCACCTTTTTCTTAATGTTTTAAATAAAGCTTCATCTCTTTCAATTCCTTTAGCCGCTATCTCTGTTGATGCGGAAAAGGCTTTTGACAGGGTTGATTGGCCTTTTTTGTTTGCTTCATTACGTTGGCATGGCTTTGGTCACAAATTCATATCCCTTATCTCTCTGTTATATTCTGCACCCAAGGCCTCGGTGCTTGTAAACGGTCAGCTATCTTCGCTCTTTGCTCTTCGGCGGGGCGTTCGTCAGGGCTGTCCTTTATCCCCACTTCTTTTTGTCCTGGCTCTTGAACCATTTTTATCCTCAATTCGTAGCAATACTTTTATTTCTGTTTTTCCTTATAGTAATAATCAACTGAAACTTTCTGCATATACAGACGATATTCTCTTGTTTATTTCTGATCCAGAAGTATCTGTTCCCCCTTTATTATCTGAATTCAATTCATTCTCCCTGGTCTCAGGATATAAGATTAATTCAGATAAGACTGAAATCCTTCCTCTCACCAAAACCTGTCTTCCTCATCTTTTCTCCTCTACTGGCTTTGCTTGGAATAGCTCAAAGATTTAATATCTAGGTATTTGGTTCTCTAACTCTGTTTCTTCTTCAATTAAATTAAATATGTCCGCAGTTTTATCCAGAATTGAACAATTGTTCTCCGCCTGGAATCCTCTTTTTCTTTCCTGGTGGGGTCGATTAGACTCAATTAATTCTAATTTATATCTATTCCATGTTACCTGTTCATGTTCCTGCACTCTATTTTAAACGTATCGATTCATCCCTTTTGAAATTTCTCTGGAAAAATAAAAAATCTAGAGACTCTTGCAACTCTTGCAACTCTTCGTAAACCCAAACCTAATGGTGGAGTTAACTTTCCGGATTTCCATCTCTACCATAAGTCCTTTTCTTTACGTCAAGCCTCGAGATGGCTCTCATCAAGTCCTTTCCCCTTTTACTCCTCTTTGGCTCCTCATTGAACAAACATTATTATTGCCGTTTTTCTTCGGTGCAGTGGTACGCTTCTCTGCCAAGACTCCCAATTCCTCATTTCCCTTATTCAAACATACTTCTTCTCTTTTAAGACCCTTGTTTCACCCTACTTCCATTACACATGACTCCTTTTTGAATACCCCCATTTGGTATAATTCACTTATCCTTTTAAACAATAGGCCCATCTTTTGGAACTCTTGGAGATTAAGGGGTGTCATGTGGGTTAACCAACTCTTTGATGGATCATTACCTTACTCCTTTCCCCAATTTCAACTCTTATTTCACTGTCCCCGATCTTTTTTGCAGAAATGTACTACTCTCATGGCAATAATTCTTGACCGTTATTATTCTCTTCCCTCTTTATCATCATTAGTACCTCCATCTCCTCGTCTTAGAATTCTCACTACCCTCCCTAAAGCATCTCCTATCTATAAATATTTCGCCTCTCCTAATCCAGATCGCACCAAAACTAAAGTGGAGCTTTCCTGGGAAGCGGATTTTGGTTGTACTTGGTCTGCAGCAGCAGTCCCCACGCCCCATAAGGAATTCAAACGTGACCTTACATCTGCAGGGCCAGTGAAATTATGACCCCGCAAGGCTGTCAAATTATAGTTAAGCACTCCCAAGGCCGGAACATTTGTTATACAGCCTGGGAGTGCATTGACCTTCAGCGGTTGGTCCCATGGTAGCATGTTTTCTGGCCTAAAGTGGTTAAAGAAAAACACAGACCTATGTTATATTGTTTATTATGCTCTAATGCTTTATTTACATGCATATTGCTAACTGATATGTCAAAAAGATGGTACTTGGTCTTTATATGTGGTAACTTTTATAAAGCCAATAGGCCTGCCCTATTTAAAGTGGCACCCACCTGTAGTCTGATGTGCTAACTGGTATAGGTTGTGGGTACTGTGATTTTTAGAGGTCAAATGTGATGACATCAAAGGTATTTGCACCAACCTTACGTTTATTTGTAAAGTGTGCGTAATAAATGTACTTTTCCTTTTCTAAAGAAAAAGCACAGACTGAGAAATCATTTATAGAGTATTATTATTGATGTGACAGCGCATGAGGATTACTAGTCCACACCACCTCCTCTGAGAAGGTCTTGCACTGCTCTGCTTTGATACCCTGAGGGAAAAATTGTGGACCTATTATTTACGGAGGTCTCACTTACTGCACAAATAATAGCCTGGCTTCCTTACAATCACATTATGTGAAAGACAAGCATTGATGCAGGATGATTTCACTCAAACAATGCATAATCAAGTGTAGCTTGCCAAACCCTCCCATTCATAACAATATGCTGAATCATTTATTTGTTAATACTCTTTAGTGCAAGCGTGTGGGGTCTCTATGTCTCTGCCTTCTCCATTGAAGTGATACACAATATAGGTCAGTTTTTAAATCTTTACTGACAGCTCAGCAAAGGAATGAAAGAAAGGATAGGGATGGGAGACATCTTGTTCTTTCACAAAGAACAGCTGTGCATCATTAAAAATCAAATGCTCTTGAGACACATTGCTCCACGTGGTAGTGCCATAATACTCTGCAGTTCTCTTCCTTCGATGATGATGTACCAAAGTCGTAGGACGACACATGAAGTGTTCATGTAGAGTTGATATATTAATTCCAAGAATTTCCAAAACAGGGCATGCAAGGTAATGCCTAGGCAGAAGCCTCCCCAGTTCAGTGGCATCTGGGCTTACAGTAGTTCTTCACACTGCCAATAATAGTCTATGAGGCTAGTGGTGACCCCCTGCATGTCAGCATTATCTATTGTGGCCCTACAATTGGTATTGCATCCTACATTAATGGTGTCATTTCTTTTGAAACACAAAGAAACAGATGCTAGTCTCATGACTGTCTGATGACTCACTGTACTATCTATGCAAGTGTAACGCGCAACGTTGTTGTCCCATATTTGAGTACACTTTTTCCCTGCATCCTGACTAACATCAGTACCATTCCATAAAGACATGACCCTACAGGAGAATTCAATACTAAAATGCCATTGATAATGGGCAAAAACTGATCCAGTGACTCTAAATCCGGGCCTATGAACACAATCTGGGTGTAAAGGATTTACTAAGTAACTATCACACTCCGTGGGCGGGCATGTTACTCCTAAAAACCCTAAATCTAAAATCACCTGAATCCAATCTACAGTGGTACGACGACCTGCCTTCTTCATGCGTCATATCTCATCCTTAATGTCCTGTCTATCTGTAAGAATATATAAAACTTCTGCTGAAGAGTCATATTTTTGGGGAATTGACTAGAAAACTTGCTACTTTAACATGTGTTAATTGCATTTGGCCCTTAAGAGCTGTGCTTGGGGGTACTTCTTTAGTTGAATGTAGCCTATCTGATCCTGTAGCAAGAGGAATTAGTGGGCAGACAAAACATGATTCATTGGTACGTTCTTAACCTATGTCTGACATATGGTAAAACCACACATCATCTGATAATCTAGTTTGAACATTATGGGACACATTAGCATGAATAGATTAAGCGCGGTGGATTCTGTTAGTAGGTTGTGAGGTTAGAGCTAGAAGATATGTTGCTATAAAAGAGCAACAATAGAAAAGATAGTATTAAGAAAAAAAACGAGAAAGGAAAACAAAAATACGTACTTTTGTGCCGTTCATCCCAAAAATTTCACAAGGGCAAAGGTAGGGGTGGGCATTTTTACAATGACAATCTTCTTCCCCCATCTTGTTACAAATGCATTGTCTATGATGCTTGATGTGATGTTGGATTCAGATGAATATCGGTGAGGTGGAATCAGTGTTACCCACAATCTACCTTGAGGGTAGTGAGGGTCACCATGGTCACCGTGAATGGTCTGTCGAATCTGGGCTCTCTCCATTTATGGACAAAATTGCATACAAAAACCTCTTTACCTTTGTGCACAATAGGAAAGTCAACCTCAGTGGTGGCACACTTCTCCTTCCCTTTGGTTACCTTTTTAGAAATGAAATTTGCAACCTTCATTAATTCATAAAGATAAACTCGTATTTCATCATTTAGGATTTCTGCTGAACTTTCTCCCTGTACATTACTTCTAGCGTCAGGCACTTTCACATTCATTGGTCTCTCTGTCACTATCTGATGTGGTGTCAGGTGATGATCAAAACCAGGCGTGTTTCTAAGGGAAAAGAGTGCCAGTGGTAGGCAATACAAAACAACCACTTCATGTGCAATGTGGCACATAGCTTGCTGATCTTATTCTTTAGCAGTCCATTCAGGCACTCAACAATGTCATTGCTTTGGGAATGGTAAACCGAGGATACTATGGGGCCGATTCCAATCATGGAAAAAGGCTGTACGAATAGTTGTATGGAGCGTTTTCTCCGTACGACTCGTACCAGGTAAACTCATTCTACAACCTAGGAAGTACAATTCGTACAGAAAGCCTTTTTCTGTACGAATCGTACAAAAGACCATACAGCAAAAAAATACCCACGATTCCGATCCGGAAATGCTTGTACGCGACGTCCGCACGTATTTCAGCAGCGTTTTCCGGCCCAGCAAGTACGATTCCTACCGACGTCACTACGTACCTCGCTGTGACTACGGGAGCGAAAAACTAACGGGAAAGCAGAACCCAACGCCACGGAGCCCCGGTACGTGACGTACAGCCATGAAGCCCATCGTACGTGTCATCCCGGTCCTCTTGGCCTACGACCTGGTGCACCGCACCCGCCGCACAGGCCGCACAAGGTGAGAACAACATGCGTGGGTACGGTGCGTACCACACGTACCCCTAGGTCGCCATGACAACAGTGGTAGGGACTGTACCCATGCATGAATACGTGGGTACTGTGCGCACCCCTACGGCCCCATGAGTCCTCAGGTACGGTGCGTACCATATGTACCCCTACGGCACCATGCCAACAGTGGTACGGACCGTACCCATGCATGAATACGTGGTTACGGTGCATACCCCTACGGCCCCATGAGTACTCAGGTACGGACCGTACCCATGCATGAATGCGTGGGTACGGTGCATACCCCTATGGCCCATGAGTCCTCAGGTACGGACCGTACCCACGCATGAATGCTTGGGTACGATGCGTACCCCTACGGCCCCATGAGTACTCAGGTACGGACGGTACCCACGCATGAATACGTGGGTACGGTGCGCACCCCCACGGCCCCATGAGTCCTCAGGTACGGACCGTGCCCACGCATGAATGTGTGGGTACGGTGCGTACCCCTACGGCCCCATGAGTACTCAGGTACGGACCGTACCCAAGCATGAATGCGTGGGTACGGTGCGTTCCCCCACGGCCACATGATTAATCAGGTACGGACCCTACCCACCCATACCACACGTACCCCGTTACGGCAGCAGGAAATGTTGGATACGAGGCGTACACACGCAAGGAATGTGGCCATAGAGGACTGGGCCAGCATGTCACCTACAAATTGTTGTGTGTGTAGGTCCTGGCCAGCAGTGTACAGCTCCAAGGGGGTGCGTGGGTGTGTGCAGAGGCCTCCCAGCAGTGCCCAGACACATGAGGGGTGGGTGCAGTGGCCTCCCAGCAGTGCCCAGACATATGAGGGGTGGGTGCATATCACTCCCAGCAGTGCCCAGACAAATGAGGGGTGGGTGCAGAGGACTCCCAGCAGTGCCCAGGCATATGAGGGGTGGGTGCATATCACTACCATCAGTGCCCAGAGAGGGGTGGGTGCAGTGGCCTCCCAGCAGTGCCCAGACATATGAGGGGTGGGTGCAGAGGACTCCCAGCAGTGCCCAGACACATGAGGGGTGGGTGCAGAGGACCCCCAGCAGTGCCCAGACACATGAGGGGTGGATGCAGAGGACTTCCAGCAGTGCACAGACATATGAGGAGTGGGTGCATATCACTACCAGCAGTGCCCAGACACATGAGGGGTGGGTGCAGAGGACTCCCAGCAGTGCCCAGACACATGAGGGGTGGGTGAAGAGGACTCCCAGCAGTGCTCAGACATATGAGGGGTGGGTGCATATCACTACCATCAGTGCCCAGACACATGAGGGGTGGGTGCAGAGGACTCCCAGCAGTGCCCAGACACATGAGGGGTGGGTGCAGAGGACTCCCAGCAGTGCCCAGACATATGCGGGTGGGTGCATATCACTACCAGCAGTGCCCAGACACATGAGGGGTGGGTGCAGAGGACTCCCAGCAGTGTCCAGACATATGAGGGGTGGGTGCATATCACTACCATCAGTGCCCAGACATATGATGGTTGGGTGCAGTGGCCTCCCAGCAGTGCCCAGACATATGAGGGGTGGGTGCAGAGGACTCCCAGCAGTGCCCAGACAAATGAGGGGTGGGTGCAGAGGACTCCCAGCAGTGCCTAGACAAATGAGGGGTGGGTGCAGAGGACTCCCAGCAGTGCCCAGACACATGAGGGGCGGGTGCAGAGGACTCCCAGCAGTGCCAAGACAAATGAGGGGTGGGTTCAGAGGACTCCCAGCAGTGCAGAGACAAATGAGGGGTGGGTGCAGAGGACTCCCAGCAGTGCCCAGACACATGAGGGGTGGGTGCAGAGGACTCCCAGCAGTGCCCAGACAAATGAGGGGTGGGTGCAGAGCATTCCCAGCAGTGCATAGACATATGAGGGGTGGGTGCATATCACTACCAGCAGTGCCCAGACATATGAGGGGTGGGTGCAGAGGACTCCCAGCAGTGCCCAGACACATGAGGGGTGGGTGCAGAGGACTCCCAGCAGTGCCCAGACACATGAGGGGTGGGTGCAGAGGACTTCCAGCAGTGCACAGACATATGAGGGGTGGGTGCATATCACTACCAGCAGTGCCCAGACACATGAGGGGTGGGTGCAGAGGAATCCCAGCAGTGCCCAGACACATGAGGGGTGGGTGCAGAGGACTCCCAGCAGTGCCCAGACATATGAGGGGTGGGTGCATATCACTACCAGCAGTGCCCAGACAAATGAGGGGTGGGTGCAGAGGACTCCCAGCAGTGCCCAGACATATGAGGGCTGGGTGCATATCACTACCATCAGTGCCCAGACATATGAGGGGTGGGTGCAGTGGCCTCCCAGCAGTGCCCAGACATATGAGGGGTGGGTGCAGAGGACTCCCAGCAGTGCCCAGACACACGAGGGGTGGGTGCAGAGGACTCCCAGCAGTGCCCAGACACATGAGGGGTGGGTGCAGAGAACTTCTAGCAGTGCACAGACATATGAGGGGTGGGTGCATATCACTACCAGCAGTGCCCAAACACATGAGGGGTGGGTGCAGTGGACTCACAGCAGTGCCCAGACACATGAGGGGTGGGTGCAGAGGACTCCCAGCAGTGCCCAGACACATGAGGGGTGGGTGCAGAGGACTCCCAGCAGTGCTTAGACACATGAGGGGTGGGTGCAGAGGACTTCCAGCAGTGCACAGACATATGAGGGGAGGGTGCATATCACTACCAGCAGTGCCCAGACACATGAGGGGTGGGTGCAGAGGACTCCCAGCAGTGCCCAGACACATGAGGGGTGGGTGCAGAGGACTCCCAGCAGTGCCCAGACATATGAGCGGTGGGTGCATATCACTACCAGCAGTGCCCAGACACATGAGGGGTGGGTGCAGAGGACTCCCAGCAGTGCCCAGACACATGAGGGGTGGGTGCAGTGGCCTCCCAGCAGTGCCCAGACATATGAGGGGTGGGTGCATATCACTCCCAGCAGTGCCCAGACATATGATGGGTGGGTGCAGTGACCTCCCAGCAGTGCCCAGACATATGAGGGGTGGGTGCAGAGGACTCCCAGCAGTGCCCAGACAAATGAGGGGTGGGTGCAGAGGACTCCCAGCAGTGCCCATACACATGAGGGGTGGGTGCAGAGGACTCCCAGCAGTGCCCAGACAAATGAGGGGTGGGTGCAGAGGACACCCAGCAGTGCACAGACAAATGAGGGGTGGGTGCAGAGGACTCCCAGCAGTGCCCAGACAAATGAGGGATGGGTGCAGAGGATTCCCAGCAGTGCATAGTCATATGAGGGGTGGGTGCATATCACTACCAGCAGTGCCCAGACATATGAGGGGTGGGTGCAGAGGACTCCCAGCAGTGCCCAGACACATGAGGGGTGGGTGCAGAGGACTCCCAGCAGTGCCCAGACACATGAGGGGTGGGTGCAGAGGACTTCCAGCAGTGCACAGACATATGAGGGGTGGGTGCATATCACTACCAGCAGTGCCCAGACACATGAGGGGTGGGTGCAGAGGACTCCCAGCAGTGCCCAGACACATGAGGGGTGGGTTCAGAGGACTCCCAGCAGTGCCCAGACATATGAGGGGTGGGTGCATATCACTACCAGCAGTGCCCAGACACATGAGGGGTGGGTGCAGAGGACTCCCAGCAGTGCCCAGACACATAAGGGGTGGGTGCAGAGGACTCCCAGCAGTGCCCAGACATATGAGGAGTGGGTGCATATCACTACCAGCAGTGCCCAGACACATGAGGGGTGGGTGCAGAGGACTCCCAGCAGTGCCCAGACACATGAGGGGTGGGTGCAGTGGCCTCCCAGCAGTGCCCAGACATATGAGGGGTGGGTGAATATCACTCCCAGCAGTGCCCAGACAAATGAGGGGTGGGTGCAGAGGACTCCCAGCAGTGCCCAGACATATGAGGGCTGGGTGCATATCACTACCATCAGTGCCCAGACATATGAGGGGTGGGTGCAGTGGCCTCCCAGCAGTGCCCAGACATAAGAGGGGTGGGTGCAGAGGACTCCCAGCAGTGCCCAGACACATGAGGGGTGGGTGCAGAGGACTCTCAGCAGCGCCCAGACACATGAGGGGTGGGTGCAGAGAACTTCTAGCAGTGCACAGACATATGAGGAGTGGGTGCATATCGCTACCAGCAGTGCCCAGACACATGAGGGGTGGGTGCAGAGGACTTCCAGCAGTGCCCAGACACATGAGGGGTGGGTGCAGAGGACTCCCAGCAGTGCCCAGACACATGAGGGGTGGGTGCAGAGGACTCCCAGCAGTGCTTAGACACATGAGGGGTGGGTGCAGAGGACTCCCAGCAGTGCTTAGACACATGAGGGGTGGGTGCAGAGGACTTCCAGCAGTGCACAGACATATGAGGGGAGGGTGCATATCATTACCAGCAGTGCCCAGACACATGAGGGGTGGGTGAAGAGGACTCCCAGCAGTGCCCAGACAGATGAGGGGTGGGTGCAGAGGACTCCCAGCAGTGCCCAGACATATGAGGGGTGGGTGCAAATCACTACCAGCAGTGCCCAGACACATGAGGGGTGGGTGCAGAGGACTCCCAGCAGTACCCAGACACATGAGGGGTGGGTGCAGAGGACTCCCAGCAGTGCCCAGACATATGAGCGGTGGGTGCATATCACTACCAGCAGTGCCCAGACACATGAGGGGTGGGTGCAGAGGGCTCCCAGCAGTGCCCAGACACATGAGGGTTGGGTGCATATCACTACCATCAGTGCCCAGACATATGAGGGGTGGGTGCAGTGGCCTCCCAGCAGTGCCCAGACATATGAGGGGTGGGTGCAGAGGACTCCCAGCAGTGCCCAGACACATGAGGGGTGGGTGCAGAGGACTCCCAGCAGTGCCCAGACACATGAGGGGTGGGTGCAGAGGACTTCCAGCAGTGCACAGACATATGAGGGGTGGGTGCAAATCACTACCAGCAGTGCCCAGACACATGAGGGGTGGGTGCAGAGGACTCCCAGCAGTGCCCAGACACATGGGGGGTGGGTGCAGAGGACTCCCAGCAGTGCCCAGACATATGAGGGGTGGGTGCATATCACTGCCAGCAGTGCCCAGACAAATGAGGGGTGGGTGCAGAGGACTCCCAGCAGTGCCCAGACATATGAGGGGTGGGTGCATATCACTACCAGCAGTGCCCAGACACATGAGGGGTGGGTGCAGAGGACACCCAGCAGTGCCCAGACATATGAGGGGTGGCTGCATATCACTACCATCAGTGCCCAGACATATGAGGGGTGGGTGCAGAGGACTCCCAGCAGTGCCCAGACATATGAGGGGTGGGTGCAAGGACTCCCAGCAGTGCCCAGACAAATGAGGGGTGGGTGCAGAGGACTCCCACCAGTGCCCAGACATATGAGGGGTGGGTGCATATCACTACCATCAGTGCCCAGACATATGAGGGGTGGGTGCAGAGGACTCCCAGCAGTGCCCAGACATATGAGGGGTGGGTGCATATCACTACCATCAGTGCCCAGACATATGAGGGGTGGGTGCAGAGGACTCCCAGCAGTGTCCCACTCCCAGGAGGATGGATGTAATTCACACAGTGCATGACACACCACATGTGGGTGTGAGGACATACAACACATGTATACCCACCCCTGGCGGATGCCCCACAATACACACCCGGATTTAATGCCAACAGAATGTATAGTCATGGAAATGCATACTAAAATAAGTTAGCCAAGGGGAACACACACTGTCACGCACATCACAGGAGTGATAGGAATGTCCAGGTGCTGGTCCAGCCACCCAGATGATGTCTCTCATGTAAGCAATAGGGTTCACTGCGACTAGACACAATGCCCACAATTGTGAGTCAGGTTGGCAAATACCCTGCATCACACGTGCTATTTGTGTGTTAGGCCGTGATTACATACATGCATAGTGCTGAAAAGGGGTAATTGGTCCCTGATGCCATTCCTACATACACAAAACACAAGTACAGTGACTGGCAAGGATGGCACAGACGAGTTAGCAGGAGACATTGGTGAGCATGCATGGCCATTGTTGAAGGGATCCGTCACCAACAAAGGATATGTTGACATAGGTCAGCACAACAATTGTGCAATTGTTTGCAGTGAACATGTCAGGTGCCACAGAGGAAGGATCACTTCCTGGAACAATGTCTCACAATCCAAAGGAACACACACTACCAATTAATATTTTCACAGACATTGAGATGGCACACAGATACCATGGTCCACCTCATGACCATCATACTAAAACATTTCTCAGAACCCTAACACATTACCAGAACACCAACTTCATGGGCCTCATCACCAACATCAAGTACCTGAAATGCAATAGTGTGGAAACTAAAAGAAAAGGCTTTATTCAGCACACAAAAAAAATAACTTGTAATAAAACACTATTTACAAAGGCCAGTGGCCAGTCCATAGTTCGAGTCCAAGGGTGGACGTATGCCAGTCTGTCCACCCCTACCTTGCCTGCAAAAAGTCACCTCAAAGGTTGTCGACCGGGGGGGGGGCATCATCACTGGGAGTACCAGGCACCGCAGGGACAGGAGTGGGTTGGGTAGGTGTGGTGGGTGCAGGGCTGGACGTATCCACCACAGGGGGTGGTGCAGCGCCAAAGGATGGTGGTGAGCAGCTCGCTGCACACTGCAGCCAGGGCGTCCAGAGGAACCCCTGCACCGGAACGAACACCAGGGCCAACGGAGGGGGGGGGTGTCCGAGGAATCTCGGGGGAGGTGGTGGACATGGGGGGGGACTCAACTTCCCTGGCCGGAGACTTCCTCAACCGCTAGCGGGGTGGTGTCACAGTGAGGCTGAGGGACAGACAAGCCATGAAGGTCTCTTTGGGTGACCTTTTGCCAGGGGAGCTAAGGGGAGTGGATTTGGAGGAAGTGGGTCCTGAGGACTGGTGTGCCTGCATGCTAGATGTTGCACAGGGCAGTGCACACAAAAGTACATTGACACTGTCATTGAAGAAGCTGGCACCTTTTCGGAGGAGCCACTGTTAGAAATAGATTGTGTTGCAGAAAGTACATATACATGGGCCCACGGAGGTCTGGACGTCTTGACACTCGTTAGTTTGTATCACCGACAACTAATGAGTCTCACAAAATCTAGACCACCGTGGGCACATGTATATGGAGAATCTGTGACAACATTTATTTATAACAGTGGCTTCATAGAAAATGTGCCAGCTCATTCCATGACAGTGTCAATGTAGTTTTGTGTGCACTGCCATGTGTGACATATTGCATGCAGGCACATTAGTGTTCTTAACACAAATCAACTAATTTCCACATGTGTAACATGAACAACTGTTGACAAGTGCTGTGAGTGCCAAGGTAAAAATCATGAAGAGTAACAACTTGAATCATGTCAGTTGTCACCAGGCCATCCGTCACCTGATTACACAGTTGGCTACACATACCTGTCATCTGGAGTGGCACCCATGTCCACACCCAGGACAATGTATAAGCTAATGGGTCTGCAATTGGGTGGTAAAAAGGGCCAGATGTACTGTGGGGACACCCTCATGGCAAGCCTGAATGTACACACAGATGTCAGCACACACAGTCCAAACTGCGTTGCATCTGAACCACACAAGTGCCAAAAATGTATGAGCAGGATTCTTGTTGGTAAAAAAATGACATAGGCTGCAAAGCAGGTACATTGAGCACTGGCCAGCGTCACAGGGGCACTGCCCAGTGTATTTTAGTACAGGCAATTCTCCCACACAAGTCAGACCTGCCACGGAAAAATCAGAGTTGCACATGTATGCCTCTCCCGCACCCCCCTCCCCCAATACTTGAGTCTATGTGATTTATACAGATCAAGAAGTGACACCTCTTATTCAGGGTTACAACAACTGTGCTTGCAAAATTGCTTCTTTGACACCACATCACCTCGTGGGGCTGACAACACATATTTGTGTCTAACAACCATCAACAGATTGTTGTGAATAGCCACACAGGCACTGCCCAGTGTGAGTATGCACAAGCAAAATGTTGTATCCCTGTCCAGTGGACACATGTAGCACACATTAACCAAATCAAAGTAGGGCAGGGAACAATGCACACACAGAGAATGTGCACAGTGTTGGATGACACACATCATTAGGAGGCCAGGGTGTCTCAGGGGACTGTAGTGGGCACACTGCTCCATGGTTCTGGACTGAGATGACTCTACCATGTACAACCGTCATGGCACTATGCATATCTCACACTCATGCACATCATGTCTGAGGCCACAACATTGCACATGCATGCTGCAAGCGTGTCCAGTTGAAAGCTCACACTCCTATGTTGATAATCTGCATCAGTGACAACAGCAATGGACCCCCTACATAGTGAACAGGTCATGGCACAGGCAAGGCACCGACACAAGTCACAGACCACCCTCCCACATGATGCAGAAAGCAATGTGCTGGCACCCTAGATGACCATGTGCAAATGTGATTACACACACACCAGGGGACACATGTAAAGGAGAGGAAGGGATGAAAAATATCCCCAGGTGACATTTTGAAAGATAAAATGCACTGCACATATGAACTCTGGGAGTGTATTCATGCAAAATAGCACTTCCTAAAGCTGGCAAAACATAACACAACAAAAAGCCATGTACCTACCCCCTCCTTGCTGCAGCTCCTCCTGTAACTGCCTATTGAGGTCAGGGAAGACCACTGCCAGGACACGTTTCATGAGGTGGGTCAGGTGTCGGCGCACGCCGTGGCGGCGAGGTGGAGAGAGCTTGAGCTGGACCCGGACGATCTGCCGGGTCCAGCACCGGATGTCCTGCCACCTCTTGCGGATCTGGGCCAGCTGCCGATCACGCCCCCCGCAGTCCTCACGGCCCTGACGACGTTGGTCCAGATGACCCCCTTCTCGTAGGCAGTTACCTGTCAGGATGACAAAGTGACACAACATCAATACACCTGCTCCATGTCCCAGAAACACACATCAGAACATCTTTGAAATGTTGAATAGGGCATAGGATTCAGACAGGAATAGCCTCAATCACAACATGCAAGTGGCCTGTGTGCAAGCGCCAATGCCGTACATGGCATTGAAAGTCTACAGGTGGCATGAGGGGTGCAAAACACTCAATGAACATGCCACACACTGTGCAGCACATGCAACAGCAGACTGATGGCCAGCACGTGCAATGCAGTCACATGTCCCACTCCACTGACGCACCCTCAGCAGACTAGACAGACACACACAGCCACTGATCACTGGCCTCTCATTGACTACAGCGGATACAACCCTCACTCTGCACATGTGCCATTTGACAGGGGGGAGTCACAGGTGTCTTGCCAGCTCTGTAAGTCAGACACAAAGCACGGCTCACTTGTCACATCAGATGGTTAGATCAATAGCCTTCAACATGCAGCTGTGGTGCAACACTTCACATAGACACTCACCCACATGACAAGGAACATTCACACACGTCAATGTCCATGAGGTCGTACACGTCATTTGGACACTCTCACCACAGGTGCACCCAACTCATACACATGTGTGGGTACAGTCACCTGTCACACCGGGGGGACCACTGAATCACCTCAGGACAACATGAATAAAAGCCCCCAAGGATTAGCCAGGCTGAATGTCTCATGCACAATGCAGTGAAAGTCACTGTAAGCACCATGCAAGCGAGGAGTGCACACAGGAACTACATGATGCACTGCATGAGTGACATAAGCATGGCCCCCCCGGGACACACTCTGAACAACATTGCATGTCAGTCCCACCTGGACACAATATTGACTGTCACACAACAGGTGCATAGGCAAAGGTAGTGGACTCAGAACTCACCTGCTCCCCTGGTCTCCCAAACAGGCTGGTGTACTGTGGGAGGAGGACGTCCAGCAGGGCCTCATTCTCCTCCAGGGTGAATGGCTGGGCCCTCTCCACAGCACGAGACATGGTCCAGGGAACCACAGACAGCAGCAATATTGTCGACAGGAAAGTTGTGCAGGCAAGTGCCCTCTCATGGCTTCTGGCTGCCTTATATCTGTCTTGCTGAGGGGCATTCATTTTGAGGAGTACATAGTGATTGATCTGAATCATTCGCATCTTACGTTTACTCCAATCCCTTTAAACATACACCAGTGACAGCATTAGCATCGTTCAAATTTAGAGCATCATGTCAAGTCAACAACCACTTTGCAACAATGTATTTAGTGGCCAACTGACTTTTCCAGGACACCTGCTGGAAAAATTTGAAGAGAAAACTCGGTATCCATGGCAACCTGCATGCATTTAGGGCCTAATACCTGTCCATTATGTGTCCCCTATGTAAAATTGAAAGCCACACACAGGTACGGTGTGTTTCACGCGTACCCCTACGGCACCAGTTGCACAGTGCGTTTGACACGTACGTGTAGGCACTTTTAGTACACGTACGTGTACGCAACAGTTGTACACGTACGTGTACTACCAGTGCCTACACGTACGTATACTACCAGTGCCTACACTTTCGAGTACAACTAGTACGTACACGTACTTGTACAGGTACGTGTATGCCATGGTAGTACACGTACGTGTAGGCACTGGTAGTACACGTACGCGTACGCAACAGTTGTACACGTACATGTACTAGCAGTGCCTACACGTACGTATAATACCAGTGCCTACACTTTCGAGTACAACTAGTACGTACATGTACTTGTACAGGTACGTGTACGCCATGGTAGTACACGTACGTGTAGGCACTGGTAGTACATGTATGTGTATGCAACAGTTGTACACGTACGTGTACTACCATTGCCTACACGTACGTATACTACCAGTGCCTACACTTTCGAGTACAACTAGTACGTACACGTACTTGCACAGGTACGTGTACGCCATGGTAGTACACGTACGTGTAGGCACTGGTAGTACACGTACGTGTACGCAACAGTTGTACATGTACGTGTACTACCAGTGCCAACACGTACGAGTACTACCAGTGCCTACACGTACGTGTACTACCATGGCGTACACGTACGTGTACAAGTATGTGTACGCACTAGTTGTACTCGTACGTGTAGGCACTGGTAGTACACATACGTGTACAACTGTTGCGTACACATATGTATACTACCAGTGCCTATATGTACGTGTACTACCAGTGCCTACACGTACGTGTACTACCATGGTGTACACGTACGTGTACAAGTACGTGTATGCACTAGTTGTATTCGTACGTGTAGGCTCTGGTAGTACACGTATGTGTAAAACTGTTGCGTACACGTACCTATACTACCAGTACCTACACGTACGTGTACTACCATGGTGTACACGTACCTGTACAAGTACGTGTATGCACTAGTTGTACTCATACGTGTAGGCACTGGTAGTATACGTACGTGTACGCAACAGTTGTACACGTATGTGTACTACCAGTGCCTACACATACGTGTACTACCAAGGCCTACATGTACGAGTGCAACTAGTGCATACACGTACTTGTACAGGTACGTGTACGGCATGGTAGTACACGTACGTGTAGGCACTGGTAGTACACGTACGTATAGGCACTGGTAGTATACGTACGTGTACACAACAGTTGTACACATACGTGTACTACCAGTGCCTACATGTACGAGTACAACTAGTGTGTACATGTACTTGTACAGGTACGTGTACGCCATGGTAGTACACGTACGTGTAGGCACTGGTAGTACACGTACATGTAGGCACTGGTACTATACGTACGTGTACGCAACAGTTGTACACGTACTACCAGTGCCAACACGTACATGTTCTACCAGTGCCTACACGTACGAGTGCAACTAGTGCGTACACGTAATTGTACAGGTACGTGTACGCATAGTAGTACACGTACATGTAGGCACTGGTAGTACACGTAAGTGTAGGCACTGGTAGTACATGTACATGTACAACTGTAGTGTACACGTACGTGTACGCTACAGTTGTACACATACGTTTACTACCATGGTGTACACGTACTTGTACACGTACGTGTACAAGTACGTGTACGCCATGGTAGTACACGTATGTGTAGGCACTGGTAGTAGACGTATGTGTAGGCACTGGTAGTACACATACATGTAGGCACTGGTAGTACACGTACGTGTACAACTGTAGCGTACACGTACGTGTACTACCAGTGCCTACACGTACGAGTACAACTAGTGCGTACACGTACGTGTACAAGTACGTCTACTACCATGGTGTACACGTACGGGTACGCATTTCACACGCTTACAATGGTGATACAGCCGTACACATTCCAGGAATGGAGGTCTACGAGTTGCACATGGATTTCCATCAAGTACTTGTCATTGCATACTTTCTGGTGCAGGCCCTAGGTGTGTTAGCCAGTGATCTTGCACAGGTCCTTCCATCTCGTAGCACAATTGATGTGTTCTGACCTGTGGATACATGTCATGTGTGATGGGGCACGATGTGCCACACATCACCTTGACACGTGCCACATGTGTGTCTGTAGTCCAACTGTGTCATGCATAGCAACGGTGGGTGGCACAGTCATCAACACCCGCACCTGTCTCCTGATGCCAGGGACAGGGACACTTTATGAACTGACCTGTCACGATCTGCGTGCCCCTTTGGGACTATGTCGGCTGTGTGTCTTGTGTTCACATGAGCTTCATGTCAGTGTCCCGTCAACGGCATCTGCTGTTGGTGCATCCAACAGGGGTCTGTGTGGAGATGGGCATGTAACACATCTACGCACACCATGCCACATGTGGATTCCCAAGGCTGTAGGGTCTGTGTGCATGGGACATCATATTTTTGCTGTCATACATGTGTTGGTTGTCTCAATGGCTGTGTCTTTGTGTTGTCACGTGTACCCCTTCATCGCACTGTGTTTGACATGTACATTTGACATTCCATGTGACCTATGCGTGTGCCTTGCAGTCAGCTATCTGGATGAGATGACATCCTTCAAATGCAGCTATGTGGTTGTGTGTCACTCCGGTGATATCTGTGGCTCTTCACTCAGACTGGCCCCCAAATCTTTTCAGGGCATGTCATGTAGACTTGACAATCAACAGGTGTATCATGCATTTTGTAGGAGTGCCAGCAAGCTGCCATCTGTGTCCTGGATGTATTGCACCCACCCGACTCCATAGTTAGCTGATGTGTATTAGCAGTGTAGCATGTGCTATGTTCATTGACATTGATGTTTGCCGACTCTCAATCTTCATTCCTCAAAACTATGTTTTGCAGGGCACCACCTGTCCCAAGAATAATGCCAGACTTGGGTGCCAAGATGGAACGTGCCTGCATCCGCCGTTACAGATTCACTCAACAGTTGATTGAGGACCTGACAAACAGGCTGGCACCACACCTCCAAACGCAACACAGGTATCCTACTGCGCTGACCCCCAAGATGAAGGTGATGGCAGCCTTACATTTTTTTGCAACAGGTACATTTCAATTGACCATAGCTGATGTGGGTGGGATGTCCCAGACTATGTTCAGCCGTGTCCTGCGTGATGTTCTAGCAGCCATGTTGGAGCACCTTGATTAATTCATCAAATTTCCGACTCCAGAGGGGTTGAGGGATGTCAAGGGGGATTTCTATGCCCTGGGTGGGATGCCCCATGTCATTGGGTCCATTGATGGTACACATGTGGCTTTTGTACCACCACAGGCACAGGAACAAGCCTATCGCAACCGCAAACATTACCACTCGATAAATGCCCTTGTGGTGTGTCTTGCTAACATGCTGATTTCCCATGTCTCTGCACATTTTCCAGGATCAGCACACGATGCCTACATCATGAGGCGTAGCAGGGTGCCACAAATGATGCTGCGGCTGCACAACGAACGAGCATGTCTTGTTGGTGGGTATAGTCTTTTTGTCCTATGTGTTGCGGTATCTTTGTCTCTTACGGCATCTCGTGACCCACTTATTTACATGATGCTTCCATGTAGGGGACTCTGGCTATCCCAAAATGCCATAGCAGATGACACCTCTCCGCAACCCAAGAACAGCTGCAGATCACCGGTACAACGATGCACACGGCCAGACCAGGCGAGTGATTGAGAGGACGTTTGGACTCCTGAAGAGCTGATTCCGGTGCCTGGACAAGATAGGCGGGTCCCTCCCTTATGCCCCGGAGAAGGTCTGCAAAATCTTCATTGTGTGCTGCATGCTGCACAACATGGCAGTTGAGAAGGCAGTTCCACTCATCCTTGATCCGAATGAGCAGGAACATCCACCCGTGGAGGATCAAGGGCTTGGTCACGAGGCTAGTGATGATGAGGAGGAGGGGGATGATATCCGGAGTCAGCTCATACGCAACTTCTTCTCATAATGGTGAGTCACTGGCTATGAGTGTGCAAGCTTGTAGCGTTGAGTGGCATGTGTTGCAATGTGTGTGTCCAGCTGACTGAATGCACAGTGACTTGGATGTGTGCTCTGATGTGTCACTCGAGTGATGATGTCATGCAACACAGTTTTGCAGAGAGACTTGATTGGCAATTTACATGTGTCCAACATTGTTGCTGTTTTGTACACTTCCATGTGTGCGTTGAGAATCTATTTTTGGTGACTTCTCGTGTGTCCATCATTCCCAGGTATTTGGCACTTGTTGTCTGGTCGTGTCATCGTTGTCCTCCTGCTATTCCTCGTGAGGATTGCAACGTGGGCTGAATCAGCGTTCCATGCACGGACATGTGGAAATGTCAGTTTGGGTAAGTATTGCAGCAAGGCTTTTTTGTGTGATACAGGTTGGGAATGTGTGGTGACTGCTTCTGTGCATGTTGTGGTACCATGCATACATGTCTTCTCACCATGGAGCATATGACATGTAGCATCACTCCCATGACGTGATAGTCAGCCTTCTTGACAGTCATCTGTTGTGGAATATGGCGTCTGATGAAGGCTTCAATGTGTGTGTACCTTGGCTCTGAAACATTGCAGATGCTACGGGTGGACTTAGTGGGGGACATCACAACAACATGCTCTATGGGGAATTGCAGCCTCTCAGTGTGCAGCAGGATGTGTTTGGCTCATCCCCTCACCTTGTGTGCCAGTTCATTGGGATTGACATCATCCGTGTTGTGAAGGGGGTGTCCAGCGTATGTCCCACATGTTCTATCAACTGACCTGTGAGTATGTTAATATGGAGGCATTTCCCTTTGTGTGTGTATGTGGAATAAAGATGTTCAGCACAATCCAAAGTGCCTCATCTCGGTCACTGCAGATCTCTTACCAGTTTGCATGCGTCATCTTTGGGTGAATTGACAAAGATTGAGCATATGAGTGTATGTGTACTTTGGCAACATGCATGCAGTGCTTCATGGCTAATGATCTCTATTGTGCATGACGTGCCTGGTTGTGTATGTATTTGTGCAGGTTGCTGCCCACAACAGGACGTGAATGCCTGCTGATGGTGTGTCTCCTTTGCGCATCTCCGCATTTTGTTGCCTGACACAGTGGCTGTCATTTATGGTGATTGATCATACACTTTCTGGGAGTGACCTATGAGTGAGCTGACACTCCTTCCTTGACAGACACCTGTTGCACTGTGCCTTGCAGACCTCCTTGTCTTTGTGTGTTGCTTTTTGCATGATTTCGAACCCCTTCCGCCTGCTGCTGCCTCACCTGCGGCCCGCCACTCCGAGTGCCCTGATTCTGCAACCTCCACGCCTCAGAAATGCTCAGCCCTTCCACCTCCACCCATTTGTAATGCAGCCAGCAGCTTGTCTGTGCCACTGTAGCCCCAGCGCCGTGCCAAAGGCCGGACCGTCTGCGCCTGCAACATGCACAGTGCACAACCTTCTAGTCTTTGCATGACCCACATCACACAACAGGCTCATGCTGCAGCCAATCTCCAGGCAATTTCCTTGTAACAATCATCCTCCTGCCATCAGGCAACCCCTAGGCACAGACACAACACCTTTGCATGCTGAGTGTGCTACTCCAACTGCCTACACAGCGCTGCCCAGCCTACCAGACCCTGTCATTCCAACCAGGTTATGTGCCTCCTACTCCACACCCGCTCCATCCACCAGCACGACATTGGACTCTGTTACCTCCTAAACACTACAGCCCCACACATCACCTTCATGACAGTAACCTGGACAAAAGCATCCTCAGCACATGACGTCTTCATTGCCATCTCAGACGGATCCAAGATCACCCGCAGGGACGCCAACACCACTCCCAGGGGCTGAATTGGTAATTATTGACAAGTACACCCTCAGAGTCACAAGTCCGGGTTCGCAGCAACTCCCTAGCAACCCTCGGAGTATCACTCATCTACAGATCTGCAGGCCTACTTCCACAATTCCGCTAAGCCATCACCACGTACATCTGCACGCAGGCACTCAACTCCACAGGCTACATGTGGCTGGGTGCCAGTAACTTCTTGCTGGAGGGGACACACACCACCATCCATCATTGGTCCAACAACATTCTCCAACAAGCAACACAGTGCCACTCACCCTGCTACCGATCCCTCAAAGATGCCGGATGTAAGTCGCCACAGACAAGCTGTGTGGGACACTCAAAACAACACCACCGCCACACCCTGCAAACTCACACACTGGATCAGCAACAGATCCATCAATCTTGCCACATTGATGGACTTTCTTGTGAAGCACAACAACAGTTAAGGCACCTGGGACAAGGCAGACCTACTGGACTCCTACAGACCAAGCCGGACTCTTGTGCAAACCTTGCAACACAAAGAGACATAATTTTCCTTACAGCCCTGTAAAACACCACACACAGCCATCACCATATCATCAGCAAGGCCAAGTGGAGATCCTTCAGATAGTGCCGAGACACCCAAGCACACAACATCAAGGAGCTCATCAGCATTGTGAGTGAACTGACAGCAGATCTCCATCCAGGACACCCCACCCTTGCAAGGCAGATCACATCCCTTGCTACTTTGTACCACTGCAAGCTCATGGCCATGGACAACTGCCTTGGCACACAGAGGCAGACAGCACTATTTTCCGCTGGACAAACCCCCCTCAGGTCATGGACTCCCGTCAGCAGCAAGTACACAACCAGGATCATGTGCACCATCCACTCTGGCTCTCCATCACGCCCCTTCCCACACAACATCTCAACCACATCATTCGCCATCATTGAAGCCCACGTCCTGCGCGTCATGAATGTCTCCTTTGAGTTAGCCACATTCCATGGGTGCAGGGGGCATGCAGAGCCCCAGGCCCTTCTTAAACAACGGACGGCAGTACCGCAGGATCTCCTGGTACATCAGCCTACTTCCCTACCCAGCAAATGTCACCAGGAAGACACTCAACTAGCAACTGACCAATTTCCTACATGCAACCAGCTCCAGCCAACTGGCACCAGACAGTTTTACACAGTAATCACACCACTGCAACCGTCATCATTGCCAACACCAACGACTACTTTGCCCTGCTCAACAATGGTGAGGCCACCACTCTTGACCTCTCAACGCCATTCTACACCATGTGCTACCACACTGTCAGTTCACACATCTCCAACACTGGTATCCAGAGGAGGGCTCAGGATTCACTCAGGAAGTAGCTCACCAGCAAGGCCCAGGGAGTCTGCCTCCACCCTGCAACATGTAGTACACTGGGGTCATCTGGCGCAAGCCACAGGGCTCTTCTCTCAGTGTGATGATCTTCAATGTCTCCATGACCCCCCTCTCCACCATCACATGCACACACAGCCTCATCATCATCTTGTATGCCATTGACACCCAGCTGCTCCTCAAACTCACCAAAGAGTCAGCCATTGCCAAATCCAAACTTCAAGAAGGCATGAGATCCGTTGATGAACCAGCCATCTGAGGCTGGACTTTGACGGGACAGAGGTCATCATCTGAGGATTGTCCCCTTACGTCTGGGTCAACTCCTTGTGCCCCACAGGTCTGTGCACCGCACCAGCACCCAGTGGCCATGCAGGCAAGCTGGTGCTCATCATGGACCCATCGCTCACAATTAACATGCAACTCACCAACATCTTTACCTCATGCTGCAACACCCTCCACATGCTGCTGATGGCCGCCAGATAAATCCACTCCAAGACAAGACAGACCGTCCCCCTGGTCCAGGACACCAGCCGGCTCAAATACAGCACCAGCCTCTTCAGAGGACAACAGCAAACATTCAGGAGAACTTATCCACATCCAGGGTGCATCCGCACACCTCATCCGCAACATCCCCTGCCCCAGCCACATCACTGTCCACCTGAGAGAGGTACAATGGCTCACTGTGTGCTGCAGGATCACCTTCAGACTCCTCAACCACACACAGGAGGCACTCCCAGACCCGAACCCACCTTGGACGTGTGTCATCCAACACCCCGTTGGCCCTACTCCATGCAGCTCACCTTGCCCTGGCCACCATTCATCACATCCACATAACCTCTGCATGCAGGAGATGGTTCTCTCACCTCGCAAAACAGACCTGGTACTCCCTTCCCGGGCACATCAACATGACCCATGACCTCTACACCTTCATGTAACTCTACCAAATTGGTCTGTCAGAGCAATATAGCAAGCCCCCCCTCAGCAGCTTGAGGCCATCACGGGTGAGTGTTAGGCTCCATGTCTGCATTTTGTGATACATTGTGAGCCATGTGTGTCCTCGACCAGACTCAGATCCAAGTGTAATATATCCCCACACGTAGGTTGTGGACTCATGCTAAATGACTGCAATATGAAAATTCAAGTATTAAATATTTAATTTCGAGCTCTGGGGCGGGATTTGTGCACAGAAAATTGGGGAAATGCAGGGACCATAGAATCCAAAGTTCCCAGGGGGCGATGGGATCCTGGGCATTTGAAGTCATCAGAGTCAAGCCAACAGTGTTTGACATCATTGGTCAGACTGTGACCAGCAAGTCCATGTGGCAGATGATGTCAGTCAATGGGGTGATGCTGTCGCACATGAAGGCGAAGGTGACCTGGGAGATGTGGATGGCCCGCTGCCTCTCACGGTCTTTTCCGTGGACGACCAACCTTCCGCCGGGGACCCTCAGATGCAGGCCTTGACGATGTTTGGGATGCTCCGTCGGACGAATCCTCCTCCTCCTCCCTCCCTGTGGCTGGTGCTGATCTGCGCCTGGTGTCACAGGGAGGGTTGCCCATGTTGTCGGCGATCCGACGGAGTGAATGGCTTATGTCCCTTTGCAACGCCAGGAGCTCAGCCAGTCTTGCCTCCATCCGTCCTTGGTGTTGTTGTTGACAGGCGTGTTGCTCGGCATGCTGATTTTTGATCTCTGTGAGGGTCCCCACTACCTGGCTGATCTCCCTGGTGTCACGCCGGTATGCCTCCATGATGTTGCGGATATGTGACATACCGGTCCCTTCAGCTGGCTGGTCAGGTTCTCGCCTCCGCCTGCCCCCACTCCCGCCACCCCTGCCCACACGAGTCGGGACTGCTGTTGTGGGCACATCGGGTCGACGGGACCCCTGAGGGATGGCAGTGGCGGTGTTGTCTGCCTCCTCCTGGGTGCCTGCCGCACCTTGTCCCTCCTGGTCAGACTGGCTTCTGGGTGTCTCCTGTGATGTGGCAGGAATGGGGGTGGTGGTTGGCACAGATGTTCCTGAAGCAGGTGCTGCATGGGCTTGTACACCAGAGGGTCCAGGTCGGTCGGGGTCATCCGCGGAGTGTTGAGAGGCGTCGCTGCTGGTGGGATCTGGTTCCTCCCAAGCCTGTGACTGTGATTCTTCCCCCCCATTGTTGGGGGATGTTCATCACATTGCCCTGTGTGTCATAGAGAGACAATTTTAAAGATGTTTGTGTTACATGTCCATTGTGGCAGTGGGTAAATCCATTGCCTGTCCTGGTGGTGTGTGCTTGTGTAAGGGGTGTGTGTGACAGGGCCTGCTGGTGGGTGTAGTGTGATTTGGCCCTGGGGCTCCCAGGTGATGTATCTGTCCCCCCATGGAGCATGCTGCCATGACAGTGAGTGTGAGTTCCTGTCCTAGATATCTGACCTTGTTGTGTTGGTGTTTGTGTTTGCACTGGTCACAGGAGGCCCTTGTGCTGCCTACACCAGGGCCAAGTGTGAGCTATCTTGTCAGTACTTTCCCAATCCCTGTGCATTGCGCATGGTGCATGGGTATGTACCTGAGCCATATGGGATGAGAGCAATTGTGTCTGATTTGGAATTCAAACATGCGTTTTGGTGCACCCACCCTCCCAGCATACGGGACATCCATTCTTGAGTTGGTGCTTCGTGTAGCATGGGACATGGCATGGCCTTGCTTTCTCCATGGGGCATACATATGTTATTGGCATTCGCGTTGTTTGTGACTGTGGTGCTGGCGGGTGAGGGTTTGGGTGTAGTTGCGTGCATTAGGTGTAGTTGGGGTGTGGATGCCATTACCCCCATGTTACATAAGTGGTTTGTGTACTCACCAGGCTCTGGAGGTCCTTGGAGTCCATGTACTCCCACCGGCGGAAGCATGGCCATCAACTTCTCCTCCCAGGGATGGTAATGTACTGGTCTGCAGGGCGCGCCACCTCCAGTGATGTTGGTCTGGGTGTGCTCTTCATTCATTTTTCTCTTGACCGCCCTCTGCAGATGTCCAGCTCCTCCCTTGTGAACTTTGGATTCTTGTCGGTGGGCATGGTGTGGGGTGAGGGTGTGGATGGTTGTGGGTGTGTGGGTCTGAATGTGACGGTGTGGGTGTGAATGTGGAGAGGGGGTATGTGTGAAGGGGTGTGTGTGTAGGTGTATATGTTAAGGTGGATGGGTGCAGTGGTTTGTGTGTGCTCTGTAGCAGTGGTGAGTCTATTGCAAAGGCTCATGGTTTGTGTGTGTGGTCCCTTTTTATTGGTCCATTTGTGGGTGGGGCTCATTTTGAATTTTTGGTGGGTGTGTTATAAGGGGTGGTTGTGAGGTTGCCCCTCTGTTTGCCTGTTTGGATGTGTCCAGGTCAGTCCTTTTCATTTCTTCTGCAGTGTAGACGTGTTTTGTGGTGTTGTGCGAGTCGAATAGGCCATCCTTGTGCTGTTTTACAGTGTCCCTGTTTCAGTACGCTACAGGGGTACGAGTCGTACGGCCACACACCCCCATGCGTTGTGTATGTACGGCGCGTACATGGACATTGCCATGTACGGTGCGTACACCCCATTGCTTCTGTACGGTGCGGGTTCGTAGACCACCATCGCGTATGTACAGTGTGTACCCGCAACATTGTGTACCCGCAACATCCACCGTACATACGTAATGTTGGGGGTACGCACCGTACATTCGCAATGGGGGTACGGTGCGTACCTACGAGGGGGGGTACGGTGCGTACCTACGCGGGGGGGTACACACCGTACATTCGCACTGGGGTACGGTGTGTACCTACGCGGGGGGTATGCACCGTACATTCGCACTGGGGATACGGTGCGTACCTACGTGCGGGGGGTATGCACCGTACATTCGCACTGGGGGTACGGTGCGTACCTACGCGCGGGGGGTACGCACCGTACATTCACGCTGGGGGTACGGTGCGTACAAACTTCGCTTCATAGCGGCCAAAGTCATTCCCCGTGTACGGGATGTTTTCCGTACGAATCGTAAATTGTAACGCCGGTCCGAATCGTACTAGTTCGGTCGGACTTCATTTTTACGATTTGTACGGAGAAGTGTCTGGGTCCTTCTCGTACTAATTTTCCAGGTACGATTCGTACGGATTGGGCCAATCCGTATGTACTTTTTCGCGTACGGATCGTACTTCACGGGTCGGACGTGACTTGTGCGATTCGTACGGAAAAATATACGGATACGAGTCGTACGGGAAAAAAAAATACAGGATCGGAATCGACCCCTTTATGTTAAGTCCAAGTTCAAAAACTTTATTCAAATACCAATGGCATCCATAAAAGTGCAAAAGTACATACAGTAAAATACATGTTATAAATGCATACATAATAAAACAAATCTTAAAATGATCAACTAAAATTCTGTCTCTCATCAATGAAATAACAGGCAGTACGTTAAACATTACAGCAAATCTACTCAGTGTTCATAGACCTGTGAGCATGTAATGCTGCTCTCAGAAATGCTCCCACATTGATAATCACTTCATAATCCATGAGTTGGAAGAGTATATCTAGGGCTTCTCGGAGATTACTAATATGGTGCTTTTTTATGAGGGGGAGCAAAAAGTGTCTTGAGTACATAGCATAATATCCACAAAAAAAGGTAAAATGAAACATTGTTTGACCAGAGTTACCATCACAGATGCATGGTAAGGATTCATGGTTGGTGTTAAAGCCCAATAGGAAGCATAACATATATTTCAGTGTGAGTGCCCTGTACCGGAACAGTAAACTCAGTTCACAGAGCTCTGTTGGTCTGGTCATGTATCCCGCAATCTGGCCTATGGGTGCAGAGTTCATATAAGCTGTCACACTCATCTTCTGCCTCTCTATGAGCGTTCTTTCAGTGTCAGCTAAGTCATATAGGGCTTGGCGTAATTTGTTTTATTTACATTATGGTGCATCTCCGCATCCATAAACACCTCTTGAAAAGTAACTGAGCGCAGGATAGATTCCACACTCACAATCCAGGGGATCTCAGAGCCTTTGTCACAGATAAGACAGTCCTTAATAATATCTCTGGTGAGGATCGCCTCCTCCTTGTTTTTCCATACAGCCAGCCTTAATAAGAGTGGTCGGTCTCTAATGTAATCTTCTAGGTATGGGATGCCCAGTTCTCTATGAAAAAATTAAGTGGGAGTAAGACATGGATGCCATTAAAACCCTTCTGCATAACGTATCCTCTTCAGATTGGATGATATTACATTTATGGATACCATAAACTTTGGCCCCGTACGTTGCAGTGGGTATGCATTGTGCTTTATAAATTTGCAGTAGGAGTAGAAGGGAGTCCCCTCCTCTGGGCTGGGGAAGGCTAAATAGCATACCAATAGCCTTTGTGAGTTTTGTCCTGCAATGAGTTATGTATGCTGTCCAAGATCCAGTGGCAGCAAATGTTAAACCCAGGTAATAGAAAGTGCTAGTGAAATTTGAGGTATTGCCTATCAAAAAGGTAGACAAACGCCATTTCTTAGGGCTGCAGGCCATGATGTAAGATTTCGTAAAATTGGTCTGCAGGACAAGTGTTGCCATAAAATCTACAAATACATGAATTGAAAGGTCCATGTACAAAAGTGAAGGTAGTGTGGAGCCATTC
Source organism: Triturus cristatus (assembly GCF_964204655.1). Classification (NCBI taxonomy): domain Eukaryota; kingdom Metazoa; phylum Chordata; class Amphibia; order Caudata; family Salamandridae; genus Triturus; species Triturus cristatus. The sequence continues at coordinate 595,251,574 of NC_140585.1, read as the reverse complement.
ATTTTAGGGACATCTAGGGGGCCGATTCCGATCCTGGAGAAACCGTGTACGAACCGTCGGACGGAGCATTTTCTCCGTCCGACTCGTACCCGGTTAAAAAACATTACAAAAATGCAAGTACGATTCGTATGGAAACACTATTTCCGTACGACTTGTACAAAACACCGACCGACGAAAATATACATACAAATGTGATCCGGGAAAGCGCCGACGTGACGTCGGGACGCATTCAGGCTGCGTTTCATGAACCAGGAAGTACGATCCGTACCGACGTCACCCCGCACGGATTATATTTTCCGGCTGCCAAAAACTGCCGGGAAATCAGGACGACGCGCACAAGGAGCACCTGTACGCGACGGACAGCCATGGACCCGAACGTGTCATCCCAGCCCTCATAGCAGTCCACCTGCTCTACAGGAACCGCCGCAGACGCCGCAGAAGGTCAGAACAACACCCAGGGGCAAAGGGGGGTGCAGGGGCAGGACACATAACCCCCACCCAAGTCACAAATCATACATGCCCTGGATATACCTGACCTTCAGGGCCTGGTCACTTCGAGGGGGTGGGGGCGTGTCCAGCAACGCATGCGTCCGCCACAACGGAAGTGGATGTTGACGCGAACCGGCAACACAACAATTCTGGTATGTACCGTACCCACGCCTTAAGAGCGTGGGTACGGGTCATACCACGCCCACCCCTACGTCACCCCAACAATGGCGGTACGGCCCGTACCCACGCTCTGAAGGCCTGGGTACGGTGCGTACCCCTACGGCACCCCATTGGGGGTCCGCACCGTACCCAGGCCTTAAGAGCGTGGGTACGGGCCGTACCGCCATTGTTGGAGTGACATAGGGGTACGCATGGTACGACCCGTACCCATGCTCTGAAGGCCTGGGTATGGTGCGTACCCCTACGGCACCCCATAGGGGGTCCGCACCGTACCCAGGCCTTAAGAGCGTGGGTACGGGCCGTACCGCCATTCTTGGAGTGACATAGGGGTACGCGTGGTACGACCCATACCCATGCTCAGAAGGCCTGGGTACGATGCGGACCCCTACGGCACCCCAACAATGGGGGTACGCACCGTACCCACGTTCCAAAGGCATGGGTACGGGCCGTACCCAGGCCTGCAGAGCATGGGTACGGGTATGTACGGAGCGTACCCCCACCCGTGTATGTATGGAGCGTACCCACACCCCACCAGTGTATGTTCGGAGCGTACCCCCACCCGTGTATGTCCCGAGCGTACATGGCCAGACATAGGAGGGGTGGGTGCAGAGTCCTCCCAGCAGTGCCCAGACACAGGAGGGGTGGGTGCAGAGTCCTCCCAGCAGTGCCGAGACATAGGAGGGGTGGGTGCAGAGTCCTCCCAGCAGTGCCCAGACACAGGAGGGGTGGGTGCCTATCACTCCCAGCAGTGCCCAGACATTGGAGGGGTGGGTGCAGAGTCCCCCCAGCAGTGCCCAGACATAGGAGGGGTGGGTGCAGAGTCTCCCCAGCAGTGCCCAGACATAGGAGGGGTGGGTGCCTATCACTCCCAGCAGTGCCCAGACATAAGAGGGGTGGGTGCCTATCACTCCCAGCAGTGCCGAGACACAGGAGGGGTGGGTGCCTATCACTCCCAGCAGTGCCCAGACATAGGAGGGGTGGGTGCAGAGTCCCCCCAGCAGTGCCCAGACATAGGAGGGGTGGGTGCAGAGTCCCCCCAGCAGTGCCCAGACATAGGAGGGGTGGGTGCCTATCACTCCCAGCAGTGCCCAGACACAGCAGGGGTGGGTGCCTATCACTCCCAGCAGTGCCCAGACACAGGAGGGGTGGGTGCCTATCACTCCCAGCAGTGCCCAGACACAGGAGGGGTGGGTGCAGAGTCCTCCCAGCAGTGCCCAGACATAGGAGGGGTGGGTGCAGAGTCCACCCAGCAGTGCCCAGACATAGGAGGGGTGGGTGCAGAGTCCTCCCAGCAGTGCCCAGACACAGGAGGGGTGGGTGCCTATCACTCCCAGCAGTGCCCAGACATAAGATGGGTGGGTGCAGAGTCCCCCCAGCAGTGCCCAGACATAGGAGGGGTGGGTGCAGAGTCCCCCCAGCAGTGCTCAGACATAGGAGGGGTGGGTGCCTATCACTCCCAGCAGTGCCCAGACATAGGAGGGGTGGGTGCAGAGTCCCCCCAGCAGTGCCCAGACATAGGAGGGGTGGGTGCAGAGTCCCCCCAGCAGTGCCCAGACATAGGAGGGGTGGGCACAGAGTCCCCCCAGCAGTGCCCAGACACAGGAGGGGTGGGTGCCTATCACTCCCAGCAGTGCCCAGACACAGGAGGGGTGGGTGCCTATCACTCCCAGCAGTGCCCAGACACAAGAGGGGTGGGTGCAGAGTCCTCCCAGCAGTGCCCAGACATAGGAGGGGTGGGTGCAGAGTCCCCCAGCAGTGCCCAGACATAGGAGGGGTGGTGCAGAGTCCTCCCAGCAGTGCGCAGACACAGGAGGGGTGGGTGCCTATCACTCCCGGCAGTGCCCAGACATAGGAGGGGTGGGTGCAGAGTCCCCCCAGCAGTGCCGAGACACAGGAGGGGTGGGTGCCTATCACTCCCAGCAGTGCCCAGACATAGGAGGTGTGGGTGCAGAGTCCCCCCAGCAGTGCCCTGATATAGAAGGGGGGGGTGCAGAGTCCCCCCCAGCAGTGCCCAGACATAGGAGGGGTGGGTGCCTATCACTCCCAGCAGTGCCCAGACATAGGATGGGTGGGTGCAGACTCTCCCCAGCAGTGCCCAGACATAGGAGGGGTGGGTGCAGAGTCCCCCCAGCAGTGCCCAGACATAGGAGGGGTGGGTGCCTATCACTCCCAGCAGTGCCCAGACACAGGAGGGGTGGGTGCCTATCACTCCCAGCAGTGCCCAGACACAGGAGGGGTGGGTGCCTATCACTCCCAGCAGTGCCCAGAGACAGGAGGGGTGGGTGCAGAGTCCTCCCAGCAGTGCCCAGACGTAGGAGGGGTGGGTGCAGAGTCCACCCAGCAGTGCCCAGACATAGGAGGGGTGGGTGTAGAGTCCTCCCAGCAGTGCCCAGACACAGGAGGGGTGGGTGCCTATCACTCCCAGCAGTGCCCAGACATAGGAGGGGTGGGTGCAGAGTCCCCCCAGCAGTGCCCATGGAAAGAAAAGGGTGCAGTACCCACAGATACAATGCCCACAATTGTCAGTCAGGTGCTCACAGACCCTGCAGAACACGTAACACATGTGTGCGAGGCTGGGGGTACACACATGCATAGTGTGTAAAAGGGAACATGTCCACATGAAGTCATGTCAATATACTCCATACACAAGTACAGTGACCACCAAGGATGCCACTAATGATGCAGGTGGAGACATTGCCCAGCATGCATGGGCAAAGTTGAACGGATCCGTCACACATCAAGGAAATGTAGACACAGCTCAGCACAACATTTAGGAAACACCCTGCAGGGAAGATGTCAGGGTCCACAGAGGAAGGAACACACCTTGGGACAATGTCACCATGCAGTAAGAGCTTACATGAACAAAGATATTTCGCAAATACCTTGTGATGGCACACAGATACCAGGGTCCACCCCATGAGCAGCACACCACTACATTTGCCAGACACCTAACACATTATCCCCACCCCAAACATGGAGCAGCACCACCAACAGCAATACCAGAAAAGCAGTAGTGTTCAAAGGAAAAAAAACATTGCTTTATTCAGCTTGAAAAAAAATTGGTTAATTAAAGTTCAATATTTACAAGGCCCATAGGGCAGTCCATAGTCCAATTCCTGGTGGGGGACACATAGGGACGCGTGTCCCCTAGCTTGCCTGCACAGTTCATTCCTCCTTTGCTTCTACAGGGAGGGGGCATCAAGTGGGGGGAAGGACCAGGCACCGCAGGGACAGAAGGGGCAATGGTAGGTGTTGTGGGTGCAGGGACGGAGGACTCCACCACAGGGGGTGGGGCAGCGCCAAAGGTGGTGGTGAGAATGGCGCTGCACATGGTTGCAAGGTCCCCCAGCGTCTCCCCTGCACCCGAAGGAACCACAGGCCCCAAGGAGGGGGGGGGGGGGGTCGGAGGGATGGGTTGCAGCGCTACTGGGGGAGGGTGTGGACATGGGGGGGGGACTCAACTACCCTGACCGGGGACTCCTTTGACCGCTTGCGGGGTGGTGTCACACTGGGGCTCAGGGACAGAGCGGCCATGAAGGAATCTTTGTGGGAATCTTGGCCAGGAGAGCTGAGGGGAGTGGATTTGGAGGGAGTGGGTTGTGAGGAATGTGGACTCCCACTGTGGCTGCGTGTCTTCTGTTTGCCCCCCGACCCAGTGGGTGTGCCTACTTCACCCTGTGTGTGCGTGACAGGAGGTGTGCGCTTGGCCTTCCCTGGTGGTGTGGTGCCTGTGTCTGGTGGGGTGCGTGCATGGGTACATCTGAATGTGCTTGGGACAGGCATGGGAGTGGGAAGTGTGGATGGTGCAGACCTACTGCTGCAGTCAGTGTCGAGCCTATGGACCTCAGCAACTGGCGTTGGTCAGACTGCGCAGCTGAGATGCCCTCCATGTATGCCTCCATCTGGGTGAGAACTCGGGTGTGGCCATGGAGGACATTAAGCATCGCAGTCTGACTAACCTGCAACTGGCGCAGGATGTCCACAGACTCGGCATTCACGGCAGCAGTGGAGACAGGGGCAGGGAGTGCGGTGCCTGGCAAGAAGGAGACACCTGGTGACCTAGCACGCCGGGAAGGGACCCGAGCAAGTGGGAGGCCGGTGATGGGAATGGAGGGGGCGGGTAGAGATGGAGTGCTGCTTTCAGCTGTGGAAGCAGCCTCCGCCCCCTCTGGGAGCTCAGCCTCGGACCCGTCAGCATCATAGTCGGTGGTGGGACTGGACAGGTCCTCCGCCTTACTCCCCTCGGCCTCCGTGCCACTCGATGCGCCAGACAAGACAGCACAGCTGGCACTGGTGCTCGCTTCCTCCTCACGGTCCGTGCCAGTGTCTCCCTCGGAGTCCCCCGACGATGCTGTGGGCAAGGTGAAGAGACAGGAAATAATCAGACACCTGTATACATATGTCACATGAGTGAAATCTACATAGGTCACAGTGCATAGCCTGAAAAGCAACATGAGTAACATCTACAATACAAGGTACATATGTAGGCCCTGCAACACACAGTTGGTTGACCCACCATGCCACTGAGAAACAATGGAGAGCATGACACAACAGCAAATTACTTGATATCAAATTGGACAGAGGAGCCAGGCTCTGGGGACAATCGTGCACAGCATCTGCACCACACAGCGTTGCCAAAAAAGGGATGAGCAGGAACCATGTCTATTAACTTTTTGCACATGCTGCAAAGCTAATACATTAAAACATGCCCAACATGACTGGGTCACTGCACCTTGAGTGTATGTCCAGACAAACATCACACACAGGCCAGACCTAGCAAGGAGACTTCAGATTTTGACATGTAGGCCTTGCCCGCACAAACCACCCCCTACCTGAGACAATGTGATTGAGACAAAGGAAGTACTTACACCTCTTACTCTGGGATAAAAACACATGGCCTGCACTAAATCCTGATTGTACACAAACTACCCCTGGTGCGCCTGTCCACATATATCATTGACAATCAACCATCATCAGATTGTCGTACCAAGACACACAGGCACTGCCCACTGTGAGTATGCACAAGCAAAATTGGGTCACACTGTACAGTGGACACATGTAGCACAGTTTACGTAAATACAGATGAGGCCAGGGTACAATGCCACAGAGCCCAACCTATGCCGAAGACACAGAGAATGTCCACATTGTTGGATGACACACATGATACCTAGGAAAAGGTGCCCCAGGGCACGGTAGTGGCCACACTTCTCCATGGTCCTGGATGGATATGACTGCAACTGAAGCAACCGTCCCTGCACTATGCATTACTCCCACTCATGCACATCATGTCAGAGGGCACAACATTGGACATGCATGCTGTAAGGCAGTACACTTTTAAGACACACTCCTATGTCGGGACTCACCATCAGTGCCAACTGACATGGACCCCACAATGACTGAACTGGCCAGGGCACAGGCAAGGTCCCAAAACCTGTTACACACCACCCCCACACATGATGCTGCAAGCATTGGGCACTTGGATTAACTGCCAGCCTAGATAATCTTGTGCAAGAGTGACTACACACAGACCAGGGAACACATGGCAAGGAGGGGAAGGGAGGAAGAACAGCACCGGTTTACTTTGAGGAACAGGTTATGCACTGCACATTTAAACCCTGGCAGTGTATCCATGCAACTGCGCACTTCCAAAAGCTAGTGACACACAACAAACACACATGTACCTACCCCCTTCCTGCTGCTGCTTCTCCCGTAAGCGCCTATCCAAGTCGGGGAAGACCACCGCCAGCACACGCTTATGGATGTGGGTCAGACGCTGGCGCCCACGGTTCTTGTGGCTCTCAGGTGAGTCCCCCAGCCGGACCCGTGTGATCCTCCTCGTTCAGCACCCGATATCCTGCTAGCGTTTCCTCACCTGGGCTAGGCGCCGCTTCTGACCCTCCGTCTTCCTCACGACACTGACGGCTTGCTTCCATATCTCCCCCTTGGCATGGACGCCTACCTGTGAGGATGCAAAAGTGAGAATACTTTAATACACCTGAACAATGACACAGAGACACACATATTAATAATTTGTCTTGTTTGAACAGGCCATGGTATGTAGGCAACTCATTGCACATTTGTCATAGGGACATTATCCTCTGGGGAAGGCCAAATGCACTATGTGGCATTGAAAGTACACAGGTGGCATGAGGGGTGCCACACAATCAATGATCCTGGATCTCACTGTGCATCACAAGCTACACCAGGATTATGTACAGCACCTCAAAGCAGTCACATGCCCCAGCCCACTGACGCAACCTCAGCAGAGCACACAGACACACACAGGCACAGGACAATCACCTACCATTGACAACTGCGGGTACAAACCTCACTTTGCCCATGTGCCACTAGACTAGGGGGTGTCACAGGTGTGGGGCTGGCTCAGCACGGCAGTCACACAGCACTGCTCCCTGCTCACATCAGATGGGCAGGGTATATCCATCCCTCATGCAGCTGGTGTGCAACACTCCCCATATGCACTCACCCACATGACAGGGGACTTACACACACACACCAATGTCCAGGGGATGAACACATCATTTGGACACTCACAGCACAGATACACTAAACAAACACACATCTATGGGTACTGTCACCTGTCACACTGGGGGGACCACAGAATCACATCAGGAATGTAGAAACAACATTCCCAGGAGGAGTAGCCAGGCAGAATGTGGCATGCACCATGCATTGATTGTCACAGTAAGCACTATGCAAGTGAGGAGTGCACACAGGAACTACAGCATGCTCTGCATGGGAGACATGAGGCCTTCCCCACCCTGGGACCCACTCTAAACAACATTGCATGTCTGTCACACATGGACACAATGCCAGAAGTCACAGTCACAAAAAAGGGGCACAGTCTAAGCTAGTGGAGTCAGCACTCACCTGCTCCCCTGGTCGACCATACAGCATGGTGTACTTTGGGAGGATCACATCCACCAACGCCATATTCTCCTCCATGGTGAATGGCTGGGCCCTCTCCACAGACCTGGACATGGTGCCAGAGGAATCATGAGCAGTAGCAGTGTTGTGGAATGAAAGGATGTGCAGGCAAGTGCTCTCTCATGGCACCTGGCTGCCTTATATCTGCCTTGCTGGCCTGTTTCATTTACAGGAGTACAGAGTGATTGGTCAGTCACATTAGCATCCTACGTTTCCTCCAATCCCTTTAAACCTACCCCAGTGAGTGGCTTTGCATGGTTTAAAAATTGAGTATGATGTCAAGTCAACAACCACTTTGCAACAAAGTATATTGTTTGCAACCGACTTCTGCTGGCCACCTGATGCAAAAATTCAAACTTTAAACTCGGTCTCCATGACAACCAGCATGCATTTAGGCCCTTATACTTGTCCCTCATGTGTCCCCTATGTTATTTCAATATTTACACACAGGTACGGTGCGTTCCACGGCCCTAGGGCACCCCAAATGCTGTGTACGGTCCCTATCACTATGGGAGTGCTCGCGTATGCATACGCCAGCACTCCCATAGTGATAGGGACCCTACACACGCGTGTACGGTCCGTATTACTATGGCGTACGCATACGCCAGCACTCCCATAGTGATAGGGAGCCTACACACGCGTTTACGGTCTGTATTACTATGGCGTACGCATACGCCAGCACTCCCATAGTGATAGGGAGCCTACACACGCGTGTACGGTCCGTATTACTATGGCGTACGCATACGCCAGCACTCCCATAGTGATAGGGACCGTACACACGCGTGTACGGTCTGTATTACTATGGCGTACGCATACGCCAGCACTCCCATAGTGATAGGGAGCCTACACACACGTGTACGGTCCGTATTACTATGGCGTACACATATGCCAGCACTCCCATAGTGATAGGGACCCTACACACGCGTGTATGGTCCGTATTACTATGGCGTACGCATACGCCAGCCCTCCCATATTGATAGGGACCCTACACACGCGTTTACGGTCCGTATCACTATGGCATACGCATACGCCAGCACTCCCATTGTGATAGGGACCCTACACATGCCCTCAGAGCGTATGTACGGTGCGTTTCACACCTGACAGTGGTGACAGGCGGCACACAGACAGGAATAGAGCTGTCATACTTGGCCAAGGCTGGACATCAAGGCATTGTCTGTGCAGTACTACATGTATCGGGCACAGGTGTGTCAGGCTGTGCTGTGGCACATTACTCCTGAGGTGTGAAGCAAATAAATGTATGATGTGCTGTGTACACATGTCATGTGTGATGGTGCACTATGTGCCACACATCCCCTTCACTCCTTTGACATGTGTCCATGTAGTACAGACTTGTTGAGCCATGCGTCACTGGCATGGCACAGTCACCGACACCCGCAACTGTCCCCTGATGCCAGGTACACGGAATATTACACCTGACATGTGAATGCCCGCGTTGCACGCTGTAACTATGTCATGTGTGTGTCATGTGTTCCCATAGGTTTGCTGCAGGTGTTTGGTCAAATGCATCTGCAGTTCCTGCAACCAACATGTGTCTGTGTGTAGATGGGCATGGCACACTGTTACGCACACCAGCCCACATGTGTAATCCGACGTAAGGTGTGTATGTATGCATCGACACGGAGTTTCAAAACAAGGACATATCTGCATACTCTCAATGTATGTGTGATCAGTCTTGACATGTACTCCTTCATGGCAAGGTGTGTGGTCTGTCCTTTTTCTATGACATGTGATCTGTGCATCTAGTGTTCCACAACCTGTCTGTACGATAAACATTCTTCTTCTGCACATATGTGGATGTCTGTAACTCCTGTGATGCGTCTGCCTGTTCACTTACACTGGCCCACAGCTAGTTTCATGGCATGGCATATTGAGGTTGAGAATCGACGTTTGTAGCTGGCTCTTGGTAGGAGTGTCACCTGCCTGGCATGCGTGTCCAGGGCATATTGCACAGACCTGACTCTGTATGTAGCATATGTGTATTGCCTGTTGAACATGTGCTCAGTACATTGACATTGGTGGTGTACTGTACTCACTCTTCATTGTCCCTTCAAATTTACTGCAGGGCTCCGCCTCTCCCTCGACCAATTCCGGACTTGGCTGACCTGAGGGAACATGACTGTATACGCCACTACCGCTTCCCCGGACAGTTGATTGAGACCTTGACGACATGGCTGGCACCACACCTTCAACCGCTACACAGGTATCCTACTGCACTGACACCCAAGATGAAGGTGATGGCAGCTCTACATTTCTTTGCCACGGGTACCTTTCAATATACCATTGCTCATGTTGGTGGCATGTCCCAAACCATGTTCAGCCGTGTTCTGCATGATTTTTTAGAGGCCATGTTGGATCACCTGGATGAGTTCATTAAATTCCCAACTCCTGAGCAGTTGACAGGTGTCAAGCATGAGTTCTATGCCCTGGGAGGGATGCCCCATGTCATTGGGTCCATAGATGGAACACATGTGGCTTTGGTACCACCACAGGCACAGGAGGTAGCGTATAGGAACCGCAAGCATTACCACTCCATTAATGCCCTTGTGGTGTGTCTTGCCAACATGGTGATTTCACATGTCTGTGCTCGTTTTCCAGGATCAGCACACGATGCCTACATCATGAGGCGTAGCAGGGTGCCTGAAATGATGCTGCAGCTGCGCAACGAACGAGCATGTATTGTTGGTGGGTATACTCTGGCAGTCCTGTATTTAGCGTCATCTTCCTGTCTTACTGCTTCTCCTGACCCACTCTTGTCCATGATGTTTCCATGTAGGGGACGCTGGCTATCCCAACATGCCATGGCTGATCACGCCTCTCCGCAACCCCAGCACAGCTGCCGAGCACCGCTACAATGTTTGGCCTCCTAAAGAGCCGATTCCGTTGCCTCCACAAGACCGGCGGCGCACTCCCATATGCACCGGTGAAGGTCTGCAAGATCTTCCTCGTGTGCTGCATGCTGCACAACATGGCAGTGGAGAAAGCTGTGCCACTCATCCTGGATCCGGTAGAGCAGGACCATCCACCCGTGGAGGATGAAGGGCTTGGTGACGAGGCAAGTGATGTGGAGGAGGAGGGGGCAGTAGAGGACATCCGGAGTCGGCTCATACGTGACTTCTTTGCTTAGTGGTGAGTTCCAGTGTCTGAGTGTGCATGCATTGGGCCGTGTGTGGCATGTGTTGCAATGTGTGTGTCCATCTGCATGTCTGCCAAGTGAGTCAGAGGTGTGTTTGGATGTGTCATTCGAGTGATGGTGCAATAGAAGAATGTTTTTCCAGAGTCATCATTGTCACCTAGCATGTTGACAACCTTATACGTGTCGAGTACATGCACATGCATGCGGATGTGCTTCTTTTGGCTGACTTCTGGTGTGTCTCTCATCCACAGGTACTTGCGCATGCTGTCTGCTGGTGGCATTGTTGTGCTCCTGCTATTCCTCATGAACACAGCAACATGTGCTGAATCAGCGTTACATGCACGGACAAGTTGGAAAATCTCCTTAGGGTAAGGGATGCAGCACGGCTTTTTGGGTGTGGTATTTGTTTTGAATGTGTGTGCACTGCTCCTGTTCATGTTTGGTTACTTTGCATACATGTAGAATCACCATGGGCACATGACATGGAGCTGAATTCACCTGAATTGATGGTCAGACTTGGTGACAGTCATCTGTAATGGGATTGTGGATTGTGATGAAGCCATCCATGTGTGTAACACTGCCCTCGGAAACATACGGGTTGCACCGGGTTGACATGGTGTGTGAATTCCCCATTAGAGGCTCAATGGTGTATAGCAGCCTCTCCATGAGCAGCAGGGGGTGTTTAGCTGTAACTCGTCACTTGTGTGCCAGTTCTATGGATTTCCAGCATCTGTGGTGCAAAGGGGGGTGCCAGTGTCGGTCCCACATGTTCATCCACATGACCTGTGTATGTGTTGACAGAGTTGCATTAGCATTCTGACACACATGACTAATAAAGGTGTCCCTCTGCCTCCAAGGTGCCTCATCTCTGTCAATGGTGGTCTGTTGCCACTGTGCATGCGGCATGTCTGGCATAGTTATCAGAGATAGTGCATATGAGTCTATGTGTAGAGTAGCAAGATGCAAGCTGTTTGTCAGGGATTAGAATCTGTATTGTGCATGATGTCCATGGCTGTGTAGGTATTGTGGCATGTCAGTCTCCACGACGGCCACTGTGCTGCATGTGCATCCATTGTGTGTGTGTGTGCCATGTTGAACCAGACATTCCTTCCTTGACATACACCTTTTGCATAGTTCCTTCCTGAGATCCTTGTCTTTGTGTGCAACTTGTGGCATTGTTTTCTTGACATGGCGCTTGCTGCTGCAGGCCCTGCAGCAAGGGCACCCAGTGTCCACGCAAACAAGCTGGTGTTCATCATGGATTGCTTGCTGACATGTGCTATGCTGATCAGCAGCATCTGTGCCTCATGCTGCAGCACACTCTGCATTATGCACAAGATCCCCAGTTCCATACACCTCAAGGCAAGAGAGACCATCCCCCAGGTCAACTACAACATCCGTGTCTAATCCTACCCTGCACTCTACGGACATGTGCGTTACAACTCCCATGATACTTGTCCACATCCAGGGTGCATCTGCACAGCTCTGCTTCTACATCCGGCGACCAAGCCACATCAACGTCCAACAGAGATGGGGGGAATGGATCACTGCCAGCTGCAGGATGACCTTCTCAATCCACGCACACACTCAGGATGCAGCCCACAACCCCAACACAACCTTGTGGCACTGTGATCCAAGACCCCATTGTGCCATCTCCATGCATCCAACCTTGGCCGGCCCACCATTCTCCACATCCACCTGACTCAAGCATGCAGGACATGGTTCTGCCACCTGTCTACACATACCTGGGAGTAGCACCCCAGGACACTCCACATGATCCCTGACCTCTGTGCATGACTGTTGCTCTTCTAAATAGGTCTGTAGGCACAGTTGTGCGGGCACCCCCTCAGCTGGTTGGGCCCATCACGGGTGAGTATGGTGCTCCATGTCTGTATTGGATGATACATTGTGACCCATGTGTGTCCTGTGCCAGACTCAGACCCCAGGGTATGGATGGTTGGAGTTACTTCTCAAATCAGGCATGGTTTGACTTTACAACACACACATGTAGTGGAATAATGCAAAATGACGGCATCATCTCGTGATTGTGATGATTTTTATTTGTGGTGGGGTACGTGTTTGGGGGAATGACAAGAGGTGCTTGGCGGGAGTGTAGAATCCAAAGTTCACTGGGGGAGTTGGTATCCTTGCCATTGGAAGTCATCAGAGTCTATGCCACAGTCTTTGTCAACATTGGTCAGACGGTGACCAGCAAGTCCATGTGCCAGAGAATGTCATGTGATGATGTGCTGCTGTTGGGCCAGAGGGCCAGGTGCCAGGCCAGGTGACCTGGGAGATGGTGATGTTCCGCTGACTCTCACGGTCTTTTGCGTGGACGACCCACCTTCCTGCGGGGACCCTCAGAAGCAGGCCGTGACGATGCTTGTGATGCTCCGTCGGATGAATCCTCCTCCTCCTGATCCCTCCCTGTGGCTGGTGATGTTCTTCGCCTGGTGGCACAGGGAGGGTTGCCCATGTTTTCGGCAATCCGACGGAGTACACGGGTCATGTCCGTTTGCACCGCTACGAGCTCAGCCTGTCTTGCCTCCATCCGTCCTTGGTGTCGCTGTTGACAGGCATATTGCTCGGCCTGCAGGGTCTTCATCTCCTCGAGGGTCCCCTTGATGTCTGTGAGGGTAGACGCAACCTGGCCCATGCCCCTGGTGTCACGCCGGTATGTGCCCAGGATGTTGCTGACGTGTGACATTACCGGTTCCTAAGCCAACTGGTCAGGTTCGCGCCTCCGCCGTCCTCCACTCCCACCACCCCTGCCCACTTGCGCCTGGCCTGCCATTGTGGGCACATCGGGTCTCCGGGACCCCTGAGGGATGGCATTTGCGGTGTCGCCTGCCTCCTCCTGGGTGCCCGGCGAACCTTGTCCCTCCTGGTGAGCCTGGCTGTGTTGTCGTGTGCGGGCAGGGCTCCTGGGTGTCTCCTGGGATGTGGCAGGAATGGGGGTGGTGGTTGGCACAGTTGTACCTGACGCAGGTGCTGCAGGTGGTTGGACACGAGAGGGGCCAGGTTGGTCTGGGTCATCCACGGAGTGGTGAGAGTCGTCGCTGCCGGTGGGGTCCTCTTCACGCAGAGCCTGGTCCTGTGAGTCTTCCCCCCCAGTGTTGGGGGGAGATCGACGTCGTTGACCTGTGTGTGAGAGAGACAATGTTAATTGTGTTACGTGCGACATCCATGTTTCATTCATTTTTGAGTTGGCACAGTTCCTCTGGGTAGTTGGATATGTCTTGCATTCCTCTCACAGTGCACTTGTGCATGGGTATGTCCCTTGGCCACAGCTTTCGACACTTTACCTATGTGTGACACAATCTTAGTTGATGCATCTTTTTGGAACGTAGTCAGCAGTGTAGTGAGCGGGCGTAGCGAGCCATGCAGAGCCGCCTTACGTGTTGCACTGTACGTGGCCAAATGGTGTTTTTTCCATGCTATTTGAGAATGCAGGTAGGTAACTTAAGCATTTGTGACAGTGGGTGGGTATACTGGGTGTAAGGTTAGGTTTGTGCCTGCAGCACGGATGTACTCGTGCACAGATTGACACATGGCCCAGTGTTTATCAAAGGAAAAAGGGGGAGTCAAGGCACTGCCAAACCTTGTCTACATGCACACAGTCTACCTGCTGACGAGCTGACATGGCCACACCACCCAAGGGTGATTTGGTCTCCCTCTGTCTCCCTTTCTCTCTCCCTCTGTCAGCCTCCTCCCTCTGTCCGTCTCCCTCTGTCTCCCTTTCTCCCTCCCTCTGTCACCCTCCTCCCTCTGTCCGTCTCCCTCTGTCTCCCTTTCTCCCTCCCTCTGTCACCCTCCTCCCTCTGTCCGTCTCCCTCTGTCTCCCTTTCTCCCTCCCTCTGTCACCCTCCTCCCTCCCTCTGTCTGTCTCCCTGTGTCCCCCTCTGTCTCCCTCCCTCTCTCTCCCCCTCTCCCTCCCTCTCTCCCTCCCTCTGTGTGTCACCCTCTGTCACCTCAGCCCAGCTTCCTGGGCACACACAGTTTGCAGGTCTTTCAAAGGCCATTGGCTTGTTCATGTGGGTTTGTTTCTAATCTCCGGGCACCCATTGGGCGGAGTGTCTGAGTCTGTGCTGCTGCTGTGGCGGTGTGTGCTGACACTCTTTCAGAGTGATGCGTCTTCATTAGCTGCTGTTATGTGCAAATTGTGCCTTCATACCCATGTCATCCTGCTACGCGGCCACCATTTGCAGGCAACATAGTACTGTGTGGGGATTCACTGTTTGTATGGCTGTGCCCTAGGCCATATGGGCTGAGGGCATTGTTGTGTGCTTCTGAGTTGCTCAATGTTAGTTTTGAGGCCCACCCTCCCGGCATCGGGGACATCCTGTCTTGTGTTGGTGTTTTGTGTGGCCTGTGACTTGGCATGGCCTTGCTTGGTGCATGGGGCATGGAGGCGCTAGTGGCATGTGTGTGTTTTTGGAGTGTGGTTGTGTCCGGTGCTGGCATTGGGGGGGTTGCGTGCATGATTGGGATTTTGGTTGTGTATGGCGTTCCCCCCATGTGAGGTGAGTTGTTTGTGTACTCACCAGGGTCTTGGACTCCTTCTAGTCCGTGTACTCCCACCGGCGGCAGCGTAGCCATCACCTTCTCCTCCCAGGGATGGTATTGTACCCGTCTGCGGGGCGGCCCTCCTCTAGTGATGTTCCCCTGGTAGTGATCGTCCGTCATTTTGCGGCGGACCGTCCTCCGCAGATTGTACCACCTGGCTTGGCACTCATGCCTGGTCCTTCTGGTGGCCCCAACAGCATTCACAGAATTGACAATCCTCTGCCACATGGCTGATTTTTCGGATATGCTGGTCTGTCTGACCAATGTTCCAAAGAGCTGTGGCTCGACTCTGATGATTTCGTCGACAAGGATCTCCAGCTCATCCTTTGTGAACTTTGGATTCTTGTTAGTGGGCATGGTGTGGGGTGTGGGTGTGGATGGTTGTGGGGGTGTGGGTGTGGATGGTTGTGGGTGTGTGAGTGTGGTTGTGAAGGTGTGTGTGAATGTGATGAGGGGGTGTTTGTGATGGTGATTGTGTGAAGGAGTGCAAGTGTAAGGTCTATTGATGGATGTAGTATGGTGCAGTGCGTTGTCTCTGTGGTCTGGCAGTAGTGGATCTGTTGCAAAGGATCATGGTTTGTGTGTGTTGGGCCTTTTTATTGGTCCATTTGTGGGTGTGTCTGTGTTTGAACTTTGGGTGGGTGTGTTATAAGGAGTGGTTGTGTTTTGGGCCTCTGTTTAGCTGTTTGGCAGTTGCAGGTCAGTGTATAGGATGTATTTGGGCTTGTTGGACATGTTTTGTGGTGTTGTGTGAATCGAATTGACTCTCCTTGTGTTGTTTTGCTTTGTCCTGGTTTAGTACGAGTGTTTTTGGCGTCTGTACGGTGCGTACATGGGCCATGTTGTTGTACAGTGCTGACCTTTGCTATGGCTTAGTACGACTCGTACATGTGTGATGTTGGGTGAGGGTGCTGGTGTAGGGGCCTGGGGTAGGGTGCGTACAGACACGGGCAGGGTGTTGGTCCGCACTGTCCATAGGTGGTGGTGTTTCGCACCGTACATACAGGGGGGCTGGGTGTACGCTCCATACATACATCGGTGGGGGTACGCTCCGTACATACACGGGTGGGGGTACGCTCTGTACATACACGGGTGGGGGTATGCTCCATACATACACGGGTGGGGGTACGCTCCGTACATACACGGGTGGGGGTACGCTCCGTACATACACTGGTGGGGTGTGGGTACGCTCCATTCATACACGGGTGGGGGTACGCTCCGTACATACACGGGTGGGGGTACGCTTCGTACATACATGGGTGGGGGTACGCTCCGTACATACACGGGTAGGGGTACGCTCCGTACATACACTGGTGGGGTGTTGGTACGCTCCATACATACACAGGTGGGGGTACGCTCCGTACACACACTGGTGGGGGTTTGGCACGTACATCCGCGGCCGGGGGGGCGTTTGGCGCGTACTTACGAGGGGCGTTCGGCGCGTACATTCGAGGGCTGGGGGTGTTCTGCGTGTACATACGGGGTCTGGGGTGGGGTGTTCGGCGCGTATGCGGGCACATGTCTCCATGGTTGCTATAGGAGTTCGGTCCGTATGGTGTTTTTTCCATACGGTTGTAAAATCGGAAGGACGGGACGGATCGTACTTGCGCGGTCGGACTTCATTTTTCCGATTCGTACGTTAAATCGTCCGGGGATGTGTCGGACACATTTTGCGACCCGAGGACATGTGGGGAAATTTTCCCAATGCGATTCGTATGGACTTTTTCCCATACAAATCATACTTGGCAGTTTGTACGCTACTTGTACGATTCGTACGGACAAAAATCCGGATACGATTCATACGGGGAAACTTTTTCCAGGATCGGAATCGGCACCCTGGTGTGATGTTTGTTAAAAAAAGATGAAGGTTATTGATATATAGGATAAATAAAAGTGGTGCCAAAATACATCCTTGTCTAACTCCACGAAAGACACCTATGTCTGAGGTAACCTTCCCATCTGTGTGTTTTCCGACCCTGTCCCTCATATACATGTGCAAATTTGCGATAAAGTGCACTAGTGTCTCGTCCATCCCCTGCAGAAGAAGAGTTCACTACAGCTTTGTGCGATTAATCCAATCAAACACTGAGGTAAAATCCATAAAAGCGAATATTGGGGAGATTGTTTCGCAATGGTGTATTTTCCAATAATGAGGAGCAGGTTTAGGCATTATTCAATCGTTCTAACTCGGTTCCTAAAACCATTTTGGCACGGATACCGAATGGACTTCTCCACACTCCACTTTCTTATTCTGTTATAGAGAACCCTCCCAAGTATCTGTATCGTGGTGTCAATCAAAGAGATGGGTCTATAGCAGCTAGGCTGTGAGCAGCCCCCCCTTTTTTTAAAATGGCACAATGATAGAGGTGGTCAAAGAACTGGGTAATGGAGAGTGAGTCAGACTATTAAAAACATTCACCAATAAAGGTGCCCAAAACTCACGGCTATACTTAATACGATCAGTTGGGATGCCACCCGGGCTGGGGGCCTTGCCACCCAAACTCTACCTGATAGCGTCTTCCACCTCGCTCAAGGTTACTTAGAATCACAACAGGGTGTGCTCTGTAAAAGGGGTACTCGCGGCCTGCGTTGCAGAATATCTTTGAGTGAAATAGGCTTCCTAGGCATCACTTGCAATATGGCAAGTTATTGGAGTAGCTGTATTACTCACACACTTCATTTCAGACACTGCCCTCCAATATGAGAGTCCATTCCTTGTGGCTGCTGACAGCACTAGGGAATCCCATTAATGTAGAAGTACTTCCCTCTTTCTTCTAAGAGTAGCCTCTTTATGCTGTTTTCGTCTGCTGCCACTTCTAGGGGTTCCTAGGGGTGGCTATGAGTGCTTTGCGCAATTGACGATTGGCCGCAGAGCATTCAAGGTTAAACCAACTGAGCTTAATGACAGGTCTTGCTGATGGGCATAATAGCTGTTGGACTTGGCCCTTCTGGCCGGTTCACCCCGAAACTTTTTGCTTAATATTGTGACTTGGTTTAGTGATTTTATTGACTTCGGCGCACTTTACCGCTGTGTCCCAGGGTAAAGTGCGTGCGTGTTGTGAGGTTGGCCTGCCCTCCCATAGGAATGCATGGGGGAATGTATGTGTCCCGGTAGTTCCTGATGCGTGGGGTGTGCAGGCCCGTGTTTGGTATGTGCGGACTCGTGTGAGTGAATGCTGCGCGTTGATGTGTGCGGCGTGCATGTACCTGGTGTGGAAGTGCCACTTCTAGAAGTGGGCACTTCAGTGTGCAGTCTGAAATGTGTGGCTTGTCTGGCGATTGGCTGGTGAGGTCAGGTGACGGACTAGGGAATTCCCCAGAGTCAGGAGGAGTCACCCAGTGGTGAATGGGGAGTTAGCATGTTGATGGCTGGGGAGGAGTGTACCTGGGTCCTGAATAGGACAGGGCTTCCCCCACACAATGCTGGCGCCGGCCCCTGTGGTGCGTCTAATGACCCTAGCCCTGCCAGTGAATAGGGAGAGGGGCTGAGCAAAACAAAGTGCTCAGGAACCTGCTGGAACTGGTTCGCCCCTTCCCTGCACCTTAGACAAAGCCTTGTACTGTATAAAAAGGGGCTGTGTCCCCTTACATGGTGTTCTCTTCCAGGATCCACTTGAGGGGGGGCCTGCTGCTGCTGGGCGCCAGGAGAGACCGCCACTGGGGACTGCCTCCCTGCTGGCTGGCTCTGGGCCCAGCCTTTGCCCCCTGCTCTCTGAAGGACCTTTTTTGTTGCTGAACACTGCTTGTAGCGCCTGGGAGCGCTTTCTGGACTTTATAGCGCTGGGCGCGCTGTTTTCCTGGACTGGCTGTCTCTCAGAGCCTGGGAGCGCTTTTAGGATCCTTGGTAGCGCTGCGAGCGCTGGCTCACCTTGTAGCGCTGTGAAGCGCTTTGATTCAGCTTGCGGGTGCCCACCCCGCTTATTTGCTTATGATTGCGGCGGGTGCCTACCCCGCCGAGGATTGCATTCACGGAGGGAGCCCACCCCTCTAATCACCGAGATCACTGCTGCAGCCCGGTTCGTGACCGGAAGTCAGGCAAGCCTGGGGGCGTGCCGCGGGACGGAAGCCTCGTTTTGAAGACAGGAAGCGGACGGGAGCCTACCCCGCGCTCCTGTGCAGCGAAGATCCAGGCGGGAGCCTACCCCGCGCTGGACGGAGGAAAGGAGTGCGAGAGGAGCTGGTGCGGAGGGGGCGCGAGGCACATTGTCGGTGCCTGCCCCTCCGCGTGACTAGAAGCCCCGGCGTGGAGAGCGGAGACGACGCGGGAGTCCCCGAGCAGCCCGGTGAGTGTGTAGCAGGGCTGGGGGACTCCGCGCATGTGCTGGGGGTGCGGGGGCAGTGATCGAGCCCCGGGAGGCTCCAAAAGTTGCCACAGCATGTCTCGAGCCCCGTGAGGCTCTAGGGGGGCATTGTGTGTAAAGAGTCCCCCGGGGGGGACTCCAACGAACGGAGGCATTGTGGTGACTCGAGTCCCTGAGAGGGACTCCAACGAAGAGCGCAGTGAACGCTCCGACCTCGGGGGCATGTTGGTTCAGAGCCGTGAAGGCTCCCGGGGCATTGTTGTTTGAGCCCAGTGAGGCTCCAACGTTGTGCAGAGCTACGAGGGCTCTAGAGGGCATATCTTTAATGAACAGAGCCCAGAGAGGGTTCCAGAGGCACGCAGAGTGCCTGAAGTTCGTTTTCCAGCTGCCCAGCACTTAGTGGGCAGCTGCCACGTTTAGGTGGGGGACCATTCTTGTTTTAGTCTGCGCAGCTGGCGCAGCTTGACTGAACGCAGGGCGTCCTAGCCCCTTCCAGGCCAGTCGGCCCAGGGACTGCCACAGGTGGTGGCTCATGTGGAGTCTTGCGCAATTGTTCCTACTTGCACCTCTGAATGTGTGTTGATGCATCATGTGCCATTGCTTTTACACCTCTGAATGTTTTATGCATCATGTGTGTTCCTTCCGTGCACCTCTGAATGTGTTTTGATGCGTCATGTGCCATTGCTCTACACCTCTGAATGTTTTAGGCATCATGTGTAACGTTCTATTACCCCTACAGGTATTGTGATACGTAGGTGGTTGTTGCTTTCTCCTAGTACAGGTGGTGCTAGTGAGGTTCTAGTTCCCTGCGTGACAGTCTCCTAAAGTAGTTAGGGTTACGTAGGTGGTACTTCCCCGATACCAGTAAGTACTGGTTGTGTGCTATACATATTATTTTTGTGCTACAGTGATTTTATATATTTTATGTGCTAAATATCTAAAAAGTGCTAATTCCTGACAGTGGTCCAGGTGGCCCTGTCTTGTACATAATCCCTTGTAAATTCTGCCCGTGCCTGTTGGCACCTTGTAAAGTGTGTGTTTTTATCTAATGTGTTGTGTATAATACAAAGGTTATTTTTATAGAATACCTTGTGTGGAGTTTCCTTTGTGGTGGGCCTTGGGTGTTGTTGCTGGGTGCGCGCGCAAACGCCTTACACATCGCCTCAGAGATAAGCCTGACTGCTCGTGCCAAGCTACCAAGGGGGTGAGCAGGGGTTATCTTTGGCGTGTAACTTCCTTGCCCTGACTAGAGTGGTGGTTTCTGCCTGACTTTGGCGCAAGCCTTAGCCAACCAGAAATCCCCAGGTCTAACATTGGTGTTCAGCGGCGGGATTTGGACTTGCGTTTGCGCTGTACCGCAGCAGCGACTGGCTACACCACAAAACTCTGCATTAGATAAATCACATTTTAGGGATTATTGTTTTTGAAGTTCCTTTATTTCCCCTGAAGGTATCATTGTGTAATTGTGTCCAGTACATTTGTCCCCCGCCCTGCGCCCAGAGTTTGGTACCTGTGTCACGTGGTGGTCAGGTTGAGGGATCAGGGGTGGTAGAAACTGCCTTACCAGTCCGAGGGGAGGGTTGTGTGTGGATGGTGTGGGGGGCACTAGACAGTGAGTGTGAGTTCTCCAGGATAGAGAGCTCACTGAAACCTTTTGTGAATTGTGTACTCCTGTGTAGCTCCGACCCCCAGGTTCCTTGTGTTGAACTCTTCTCAGGAACGTCCGCCAAAATGGAGCCTGCTTTTAACTTCTGTAGTCTGTTTAGGTACAGTAGGTTGGAGCTGGTAAGGTTCTGTGAGGAGAGGGACATAGAGGTGGGTGAGTCAGATACCCAGTCCAAACTGAGGGACAACCTGATCCTATGGCAAAAGGATGAGTGGGAGCGAGAGCGCAGTGAGGAAGATAGGGCCCGGGCCGCATGCCGAGAGGGTGGTGGGTCTGAGGGGAGCCCTGAGGAATCTGAAGAGGAGGAAGGTTACCTGACAGGGACGCCAGTAGAGAGTGAAGACCCCATAGATAGGGAGTCCCTTGCTGGGTCCAGTGTCAGGAGCAGCACCCCATCCCTTTCCCTGTCCCCAGAGGAGTGGGTAGATAGGAGGGAAGAGAGGGAGCATCAGCTGGCCATGGAGAAGCTCAGGTTAGAGCATGCCTGGGGGATGGCGCAGCTGACTATGGCAGAGAAAAAGCTGGAGACCGAGAGGGTCTTAGCGGAGGAGAGGATGGCGGAGGCTGAGAGGGCCTTCGCCAGGGAGAGATTAGCTCTAGAGGGTAAGTTGTCCCCAGAGCGCAGTGGTAGTTTTCTGGGCTCCCCAGGGAGGGTTGAGTCCAGTGGTGGCAGCAATAGAGAGACCAGTGCAGAGAGTCCCATTCCCAGTTCCCCCAGTATGGTACCTAGTTCCCGGGAGGAGGAATGTAGGTTGAAGTTCAGGGGCAGGAAAAAGCTGCCTCACCAGTCTTGGGAGAAGTTTGTGGAGGAATGCGAGGATGCACTGTTTGATTGGGTATGGGGTAGCACGAAGGAGGATTTTGAAAAACTGTATGATCTGCTCGTCAGAGAGCAGCTATCCAGTAGTTTTTATCCCGAGTTGCGCCAACACCTGTTAGCATGGGGGCACACTGATCCATGGGAGCTGGCAGCGGAAGCAGACCGATGGGAACAGGCCCCCAGTTATGATGAGGAATGGGATAGTTCTTCCCACACTAGTGACTCAAGTTGTGGTTCAGGTACCTTCCAGCCCAGCGTGGTGGAAGAGGCTCCGTGTAGCCCAGCTAGGTCCCAGGGTAGCGAGGAGGGTGTAGGGGCTTACGGCCTGGCTCAGTGGAGCGGGAGTAAGTGGGTGACCGAGGGTCCCCAGACGTACGAAACCCTGCCTCAGGACTTGGGTGGTTTCAGGAGGGAACACCAAGTTGGGGACCTAGGCTGTCCTGTTAGCCCATTTGAGGAGGATCACCTAGTGAGTAGAGGACCTGGAGCGCCTGTAAGCAGGGCTCCTGTGGTTCTAGAGTCTGGCAGTACCGCTCCAGTAGGGAGGGTACAGGAGTCCAGCGTGAGGAGTGGTTGGGGGATGAGTTTCCCAGTGGATGCACCAGTGGACCAGGGACTAGCCAGTTGGGCTAGAGCTCCTTGGGGGGACCCGGGTGGCGCCACTTCTGTTCTGGGGGATCTTCGCGCACTGTCAGGTGGACAGGGGACGGGAGATCTGCGCCAGGCAGACAGTCACACGACACATGGGTCATGTGTCAGCCTCAGGGGGATGGCGTGTAAGTCCCCAGAAGTCCTGGAGTGCCAGGCAATTATTCCACCGAAGGTTTTAGACCGGAGGTTGGAAGGCCAGGTTCAGGAGCAGCCTGACCTGAAGGGTCTGACTACTGTAACCAGTGTCCTGACCGGTTCTTCTTCCAGAGGGACCGCCCCAGTTGGTAGGGAGCAGGACTCTGGAAGGGGGTGCAGAGGGTGGGAGAGCCCACCTCTGACCCCGGTGCAACCTGAGAGGTTAAACCCTAGGTTGGTAGACCAGTTCTCAGGGAGGGGTCCTGAGCTGGTTGGTGAGGTATGTTACGAGGGTGCCTCTCAGAGGAGGAGAGGGCGGAACCCTAGGAGAAGAGGTAGGGGGAGGAGAGCCTCACCCGTGACGTTTGGTCAGCCTGAGGGTACGGACCCTAGGCTGGAGGATCAGTGGCAGTTTAGAACTGCCCTGATGAGGGGTAGAGTGGAGAATGGCTGCTATGTGCCAGGGGTTACTACCCCCCACTCTGTGGTTAGGCAAGGACCAGTGGCACCTGGGTGGCCTAGGGCCTGGTCTTGGCCGCGGACAGCTTGGGAGTACCAGTGGGGTAGCCCAGTTGGTCCGGAGAGTGGTTGGAGAAGAAACCCCATGGGTTCACCGTGGCGTAGAACAGGAGGGTGTCCCGGCAGTGGCGGGCCCGCGTCCGTGTTCTATCGCCCCAAGCAGGGAAGTCCATCACGGTGGTGATTGGTCTACCCTGCGTTTTGGCTGGAAGGGGGTTGTGTTGGACTTGGCCCTTCTGGCCGGTTCACCCCGAAACTTTTTGCTTAATATTGTGACTTGGTTTAGTGATTTTATTGCTTCGGCGCACTTTACCGCTGTGTCCCAGGGTAAAGTGCGTGCGTGTTGTGAGGTTGGCCTGCCCTCCCATAGGAATGCATGGGGGAATGTATGTGTCCCGGTAGTTCCTGATGCGTGGGGTGTGCAGGCCCGTGTTTGGTATGTGCGGACTCGTGTGAGTGAATGCTGCGCGTTGATGTGTGCGGCGTGCATGTACCTGGTGTGGAAGTGCCACTTCTAGAAGTGGGCACTTCAGTGTGCAGTCTGAAATGTGTGGCTTGTCTGGCGATTGGCTGGTGAGGTCAGGTGACGGACTAGGGAATTCCCCAGAGTCAGGAGGAGTCACCCAGTGGTGAATGGGGAGTTAGCATGTTGATGGCTGGGGAGGAGTGTACCTGGGTCCTGAATAGGACAGGGCTTCCCCCACACAATGCTGGCGCCGGCCCCTGTGGTGCGTCTAATGACCCTAGCCCTGCCAGTGAATAGGGAGAGGGGCTGAGCAAAACAAAGTGCTCAGGAACCTGCTGGAACTGGTTCGCCCCTTCCCTGCACCTTAGACAAAGCCTTGTACTGTATAAAAAGGGGCTGTGTCCCCTTACATGGTGTTCTCTTCCAGGATCCACTTGAGGGGGGGCCTGCTGCTGCTGGGCGCCAGGAGAGACCGCCACTGGGGACTGCCTCCCTGCTGGAGGGCCCTGTGAGCTGGCTCTGGGCCCAGCCTTTGCCCCCTGCTCTCTGAAGGACCTTATTTGTTGCTGAACACTGCTTGTAGCGCCTGGGAGCGCTTTCTGGACTTTATAGCGCTGGGCGCGCTGTTTTCCTGGACTGGCTGTCTCTCAGAGCCTGGGAGCGCTTTTAGGATCCTTGGTAGCGCTGCGAGCGCTGGCTCACCTTGTAGCGCTGTGAAGCGCTTTGATTCAGCTTGCGGGTGCCCACCCCGCTTATTTGCTTATGATTGCGGCGGGTGCCTACCCCGCCGAGGATTGCATTCACGGAGGGAGCCCACCCCTCTAATCACCGAGATCACCGCTGCAGCCCGGTTCGTGACCGGAAGTCAGGCAAGCCTGGGGGCGTGCCGCGGGACGGAAGCCTCGTTTTAAAGACAGGAAGCGGACGGGAGCCTACCCCGCGCTCCTGTGCAGCGAAGATCCAGGCGGGAGCCTACCCCGCGCTGGACGGAGGAAAGGAGTGCGAGAGGAGCTGGTGCGGAGGGGGCGCGAGGCACATTGTCGGTGCCTGCCCCTCCGCGTGACTAGAAGCCCCGGCGTGGAGAGCGGAGACGACGCGGGAGTCCCCGAGCAGCCCGGTGAGTGTGTAGCAGGGCTGGGGGACTCCGCGCATGTGCTGGGGGTGCGGGGGCAGTGATCGAGCCCCGGGAGGCTCCAAAAGTTGCCACAGCATGTCTCGAGCCCCGTGAGGCTCTAGGGGGGCATTGTGTGTAAAGAGTCCCCCGGGGGGGACTCCAACGAACGGAGGCATTGTGGTGACTCGAGTCCCTGAGAGGGACTCCAACGAAGAGCGCAGTGAACGCTCCGACCTCGGGGGCATGTTGGTTCAGAGCCGTGAAGGCTCCTGGGGCATTGTTGTTTGAGCCCAGTGAGGCTCCAATGTTGTGCAGAGCTACGAGGGCTCTAGAGGGCATATCTTTAATGAACAGAGCCCAGAGAGGGTTCCAGAGGCACGCAGAGTGCCTGAAGTTCGTTTTCCAGCTGCCCAGCACTTAGTGGGCAGCTGCCACGTTTAGGTGGGGGACCATTCTTGTTTTAGTCTGCGCAGCTGGCGCAGCTTGACTGAACGCAGGGCGTCCTAGCCCCTTCCAGGCCAGTCGGCCCAGGGACTGCCACAGGTGGTGGCTCATGTGGAGTCTTGCGCAATTGTTCCTACTTGCACCTCTGAATGTGTGTTGATGCATCATGTGCCATTGCTTTTACACCTCTGAATGTTTTATGCATCATGTGTGTTCCTTCCGTGCACCTCTGAATGTGTTTTGATGCGTCATGTGCCATTGCTCTACACCTCTGAATGTTTTAGGCATCATGTGTAACGTTCTATTACCCCTACAGGTATTGTGATACGTAGGTGGTTGTTGCTTTCTCCTAGTACAGGTGGTGCTAGTGAGGTTCTAGTTCCCTGCGTGACAGTCTCCTAAAGTAGTTAGGGTTACGTAGGTGGTACTTCCCCGATACCAGTAAGTACTGGTTGTGTGCTATACATATTATTTTTGTGCTACAGTGATTTTATATATTTTATGTGCTAAATATCTAAAAAGTGCTAATTCCTGACAGTGGTCCAGGTGGCCCTGTCTTGTACATAATCCCTTGTAAATTCTGCCCGTGCCTGTTGGCACCTTGTAAAGTGTGTGTTTTTATCTAATGTGTTGTGTATAATACAAAGGTTATTTTTATAGAATACCTTGTGTGGAGTTTCCTTTGTGGTGGGCCTTGGGTGTTGTTGCTGGGTGCGCGCGCAAACGCCTTACACATCGCCTCAGAGATAAGCCTGACTGCTCGTGCCAAGCTACCAAGGGGGTGAGCAGGGGTTATCTTT
Organism: Triturus cristatus; assembly: GCF_964204655.1. NCBI lineage: Eukaryota > Metazoa > Chordata > Amphibia > Caudata > Salamandridae > Triturus > Triturus cristatus. The sequence continues at coordinate 595,225,324 of NC_140585.1, read as the reverse complement.
GGCGTGTAACTTCCTTGCCCTGACTAGAGTGGTGGTTTCTGCCTGACTTTGGCGCAAGCCTTAGCCAACCAGAAATCCCCAGGTCTAACAATAGCTAATTTCTAACATTCGTAAAAACAGGGTAAAAGCTTGGACCTCTTCGGATTCTGAACCATTATCTGTGAAACAGGTTGCAACCAAGTTAGGGTTCTGATTAATGACAATAGGTTCCCTTATTAAATATCGATGTCATAAATATAGACATACACAAATATCGATACAAAAATATAGAATACAAACATATAGACTCCCTATACTTAAACAGGTAAGTACAATAATAGTGCATCAAAAACATCGAAGTAAAAAAAAGTAGATGTAAAAAATATCAACTTAAAAATATTTATAACTTAAATAAAATATATTAAATAATCTTAATATTTTTAACAAAATAAATTACATTTAATATATATTTTAACTAAATATAACAAATAAGCTTAATTTAAAAAATATAAACACACAAATATAAAAATGTATACATATACATATATTTACTTAAATATATTTTATCTTTATTTAATTTATAAACTTTTAAATTATATACAAATTAAATATATACATATATCAATCATTAAAAATAAAATAAAACATTCTATAATTAATTAAAACAAACTATTAAAAGAAAAAGAAAACATACATTTTGCAAAACAATAAATACAACAGTAGGGAAAATGTTGGATTGTGGAGGGGTAAAAATTTGTATTTCCACTCCAGTGAGTGCAACAGCAGGGAAAGTGTTGGGTAGTGGAGGGGTAAAAATTAGTATTCCCACTCCAGTGAGTGCAACAGCAGGGAAAGTGTTGGATAGCGGAGGGGAAACAATTACTATTCCCACTCCAGTGAGTGCAACAGCAGGGAACGTGTTGGATAGCGGAGGGGTAAAAATTACTATTCTCACTCCAGTGAGTGCAACAGCAGGGAAAGTGTTGGATAGCGGAGGAGTAAAAATTACTATTTCGACTCCAGTGAGTGCAACAGCAGGGAAAGTGTTGGATAGCGGAGGGGTACAAATTACTATTCCCACTCTAGTGAGTGCAACAGCAGGGAAAGTGTTGGATAGTGGAGGGGTACAAATTACTATTCCCACTCCAGTGAGTGCAACAGCAGGGAAAGTGTTGGATAGTGGAGGGGTAAAAATTACTATTCCAACTCCAGAGAGTGCAACAGTAGAGAAAGTGTTGGATAGCGTAGGGGTAAAAATTACTATTCCCACTCCAGAGACTGCAACATTAAGGAAAGTGTTGGATAGCGTAGGGGTAAAAATTACTATTCCAACTCCAGAGAGTGCAACAGTAGGGAAAGTGTTGGATAGCGTAGGGGTAAAAATTACTATTCCCACTCCAGAGACTGCAACAGTAGGGAAAGTGTTGGATAGCGTAGGGGTAAAAATTACTATTCCAACTCCAGAGAGTGCAACAGTAGGGAAAGTGTTGGATAGCGAAGGGGTAAAAATTACTATTCCCACTCCAGAGAGTGCAACAGTAGAGAAAGGGTTAAATAGCGTAGGGGTAAAAATTACTATTCCAACTCCAGAGAGTGCAACAGTAGGGAAAGTGTTGGCTAGCGTAAGGGTCAAAATTACTATTCCAACTCCAAAGAGTGCAACAGTAGGGAAAGTGTTGGATAGCGTAGGGGTAAATATTACTATTCCAACTCCAGAGAGTGCAACTGTAGAGAAAGTGTTGGATAGCCTAGGGAAAGAAATTACCATTCCCACTCCAGAGAGCGCAACAGTAGGGAATGTGTTGGATAGCGTAGGGGTAAACATTACTATTCCAACGCTAGAGAGTGCAACAGTAGGGAAAGTGTTGGATAGCGTAGGGGTAAAAATTACTATTCCCACTCCAGAGAGTGCAACAGTAGGGAAAGTGTTGGATAGCGTACGGGTAAAAAGTACTATTCCAACTCCACAGAGTGCAACAGTAGGGAAAGTGTTGGATAACGTAAGGGTCAAAATTGTTATTCCAACTCCAGAGAGTGCAACAGTATGGAAAGTGTTGGATAGCGTAGGGATAAAAATTACTATTCCAACTCCAGAGAGTGCAACAGTAGGGAAAGTGTTGGATAGCGTAAAAGTTAAAAATAACATACTTATAAATAAAATAATTATTTAAAATAATTAGTGATTTAATTATTAAATAACTCAAAATTATTTACAAATACCAATAAATAATTATTACAAACATAACTACCAATGAATAATTAATTAACAATAAATTAATAATAAATACCAATAAAAAATAATTAATCAATATTAATTAACAAATAATAAATATTAAACAATAAAATATTTTTCATAACCAAAAACATATGAATTATTAAAAAGTAATTACCAATTAAAACATATTGAACAATTAAAAATAAATTATACCAGAAAATAATAATTATGAAACATTAATTACCAATTAGAAAATATTGAACTATTAAATATTTTTTATACCCCAAAATAATAATTATAAAACATTAATTACCAATTAATAATTACTTATCATTATATTAATTAGAAATATCAATACATAATATTTAATCATATTTAATTCACAATTAATTATTAATCGACAACAAATTATTTTTCATAACCAAAATATTATAATTTAAAATATTTACCAATTAATAATTAATGTCCAATTAATTAAGCATCAATACCCAACAACAAATTCAATAATTACTTAATTAGATTTCAATTACTTCCAACACTATTCCCCTATAAACGCACGACACACTCCAATAATAAAATAATACACTTAACATAATTATCAATTAATCAATTAAGAAAAATTAATTACCAATTAATACTTAATTAACAATAATATAATTATCAATACCAATACATGAAAATAAATTATTACTTAATTACAATTAAATTACTTCCCACCCTATTCCCCTATAAACCCACAACCCGCTACAGAACTTAAACGCAAAAATTAATTAAAATTAATTTATAATTCCTAAAAATGTATAATTAATTTCATATAATTAAATTACTTCCCACCCTATTCCCCTATAAACCCACAACCTGCTACAGTACTAAAACACAAAATTGACTTAAAAAACCATTATTAACATATAAAAATTGTATACATATATTTTAAAACCAGTAGAACACTTAACAAAAAACATATAACACATGCAAATTAAATACATAATAAAATACATAACAATGATATAAATATCGATATTAGTAACATCAATATTAGTAACATCAATATAAAAATACTTACCTTAGGGTCGATATTCTGTCCATAGATATTATTGACATCGATATTCTGTCCCTTCAATATTTAAAACTCGATTAGTGTAGGTAGATATTTTATTTTTGATATTTTGACTGCTCACCGCACCCTGGATGTGGACAAGTTCTCCTGCAGTTTTGTTGTTGTCCCTCCGTACAGGGCGTTGCTCTAGTTGACCCGGCTGGTGTCGTGGACCTGGGGGATGGTCTGTCTTGCCTTGGAGTGGATCTATCTGTGGATCATTTGCAGCATGCGGAGGGTGTTGCAGCATGAGGTACAGATGGTGTTGAGTTGCATGGTAATTGTGAGCGATGAGTCCATGATGAACACCAGCTTGCGTGCGTGGCCACTGGGTGCTGGTGCGGTGCCCAGGCCGGTGGGACACAAGGAGTTGACCCAGCCGTAAAGGGACAATCCTCAGATGATGACCTCAGTCCTGTCCAAGTCCAGCCTCAGGTGGCTGATGTTCAGCCATTCGTCAACGGATCTCATGCCTTCTTGAAGGTTGGATCTGGCAATGGCTGGGTTTTTGGTGAGGGTGAGGAGCAGCTGGGTGTCAATGGCATACGGGATGAGGATGAGGACGTGTGCGCATGTGATGGTGGAGAGGGGGGTCATGGAGACATTGAAGATCGTCAAGCTGAGAGATGAGCCCTGGGGCATGGGCCAGATGACCCCAGTGTACCACATGCGGAAGGGTGGAGGCCGACTCCCTGGGCCTTGCTGGTGAGCTACTTGTTGATTTAATCCTGGGCCCTCCTCTGGATACCAGTGTTGGAGATGTGTGAGCTGACAGTGTGGTAGCACATGGTGTACAATGCCGTTGAGAAGTCAAGGGGGGTGGTCTCACCATTGTTGAGCAGGGCAAAGTTGTCGTTGGTGGTGGCAATTATGACGGTTGCAGTGGTGTGATTACTGTGGAAGATGGTCTGGTGCCGGTTGCCTGGAGCTGTTTGCGTGGAGGAAGTTTGTCAGTTTCTCGTTGAGTGTCTTCCTGATGACATTTGCTGGGTAGGGACGCAGGGTGATGTTCCAGGAGTTCCTGCGGTACTGCCGTCCGTTGTTTAAGAAGGGCCTGGGACTCTGCATGCCTCCAGCTCCCATGGAATGTTGCAAACTCAAAGGAGACATCAAGGATGGGGAATGATGTGGTTGAGATGTTGTGTGGGAAGGGGCCCAATGGAGAGCCAGAGTGGATGGGGCACATGAGCCAGGTGGTGTATTTGCTGCTGACAGGAGTCCAGAACCTGAGGAGGGTTTGTCCCGCGGATAATAGTGCTGTCTTCTTCTGTGTGCCAAGGCTGTCCTGTATGTCCATGAGCTTGCAGTGGTAGAAATTTGCAAGGGATTTGATCTGTCTTGCAATGGTGGGGTGTCTTTTGGATGGAGAGCTGCTGTCAGTCCACTCACAATGCTGATGAGCTCCTTTATGTCGTGTGTTGTGGTGCCTCGGCCCTATCTGAACGATATCCACTTGTCCTTGCTGATGATATGGTGATGGCTGTGTGTGGCCTTTTCCAGGGCTGTAAGGTAACTGATGGTTCTTTGTGTTGCAAGGTTTGCACAAGAGTCCGGCTAGATTTGTATGAGTCCAGTAGGTCTGCCTTGTACCAGGTGGCTTAACTGTTGTTGTGCTTCACAGGAAAGTCTGTCAATGTGGCAAGATTGTTGGATCAGTTGCTGATCCAATGTGTGAGGTTGCAGGGTGTGGCGGGGGTGTTGGTTCGAGTGTCCCACACAGCTTGTCTGTGGTGACTTACATCAATCATCTTTGGGGGATCGGTAGTGGGGTGTGGGGCAGTGTGTTGCTTGTCGGAGACGTGGATGCAAATGTTGATGGACCAATGCCAATGATGGATGGTGGTGTGGTTCTCCTCCAGCAAGAAGTTACTGGCCCCCAGCCACATGTAGCCTGTGGAGGTGAGGGCATGCGTGCAGATGTACGTGTTGATGGCTTTGGGGATTTGTGGATGTGGGCCTGGAGATCTGTAGATGAGAGTTACTCTGAGGGTTGCCAGGGGGTTGGTGCAAAACCGGATTTGTGACTCTGAGGGTGTACTTGTGAATAAATTTCAAGTTGTCCGCCGGGATTGTTGGTGCCGTCCTTGCGGGTGATCTTGTATCCGTCAGAGATGGCAATGAAGAAGTTGTGTGCTGAGGATGCTTTTATCCAGGTTACTGTCATGAAGGTGATGTGTGGGGCTGTTGTGTTGAGGAGGTAACAGAGTCCAATGGCGTGCTGGTGGACGGAGCGGGTGTGGAGGCACATGACCTGGTTGTCCTGACAGGGTCTGGTAGGTGGGGCAGCACTGTGTAGGCAGTTGGAGTTGCACACTCAGCATGCAAAGGTGTCGTGTGTGCGCTTAGGGGTTGCCTGATAGCAGGCGGTTGCTTGTCTGGTGGACATTGCTTGGAGGGATGGCTGCAGCATGAGCCTGTTGTGTGACGTGGGTCATGCAAGGACCAGAGGGTCGTGCACTGTGCACGTTGCAGGCGCAGACGGTCCTGCCTTTGGAACGGCTTTGGCGCAACAGTGGCACAGACAAGATGCTGGCTGCATTGAGAATGGGTGGAGGGGGAAGGGAGGAGCATTTTGGAGGCGTGTGGGTTGCAGAATCAGGGCACTCGGTGGGGCAGTGCTGCAGGTGAGGCAGCAGCAGGCGGAAGGGGTAAGAAACTAGGCAAAAAGTAGCACACAAAGACAAGGAGGTCAGAAAGGCACAGTGCAACAGGTGTATGTAAAGGAAGGAGTGTCAGGTTACTCATGGGTCACACCGAGAAAATATATGAACAATCAACAAAAATGACGGCCACAGGATCAGGCAACAAAATGCGGAGCTGCGCACAGGAGACACACCGTCAGCAGGCGTTGACGTCCCGTTGTGGGGAGCAACCTGCAAAAATACATACACAACCAGGTACTTCATGCACAATAGAGATTATTAGCCATGAAGAAATGCATGCATGTTGCCAAAGTACACATACACTCATATGCTCAATCTTTGACAATTATGCCATAGATGACGCATGCAAACTGGCAAGAGATCTGCAGTGACAGAGATGAGGCACTTTGGATTGTGCTGAACACCTTATTGCACAAACTCACACAAAGGGAAGTGCATCCATATGAACAGACTCACAGGTCAGTTGACAGAACATGTGGGACATACGCTGGACCCCCCCTTCACATCACGGATGTTGCGAATCCCAATGAACTGGCACACAAGTTAAGGGGATGAGCCAAACACATCCTGCTGCACACGGAGAGGCTGCAAATCACCATAGAGCCTGTTGTTGTGATGTCTCACACTATGTCCACCCGTAGCATCAGCAATGTTTCAGAGGCAAGGTTTACGCACATTGATGCCTTCAGCAGACTCCACACTCCACTACAGATGACTGTCAAGAAGGGTGACTGTCATGTCATGGGAGTGATGCTACATGTTATATGCTCCATGGTGAGAAGACATGTATGTATGGTACCACAACATGCACAGAGGCAGTCCCCACACATTCCCACCACCAAAAAGCCTTGCTGCAATCCTTACCCAAACTGACATTTCCACATGTCCGTGCATGGAACGCTGATTCAGCACACGTTGCAATCCTCATGAGGAATAGCAGGAGGATAAAGATGACACGAGCAGACAACAGGCGCAAAAACCTGGGAATGACAGACACACAAGAAGTCACCTAAAACAAATCTCGCCGCACACATGGTCAGTTACGAAACATGAACAATGTTGAACACATGCAAATTTCAGAGAAAGTCTCTCCGCAAAACTGTGTGGCATGACATCATCACTCGAGTGACACATCAGTACACACATCAAAGTCACTTTGCATTCAGTCAGCTGGACACACACATTGCAACACATGCCACTCACTGCTACAAGCTTGCACACTCATACCCAGTGACTCACCATTATGAGAAGAAGTTGCGTATGAGCTGACTCCGGATATCATCCTCCTCCTCCTCATCACTTGCCTCGTGACCAAGCCCTGGATCCTCCACGGGTGGATGTTGCTGCTCATCAGGATCAAGGATGAGTGGCACTGCCTTCTCAACTGCCAAGTTGTGCAGCATGCAGCACACAATGAAGATTTTGCACATCTTCTCCGGTGCATATGGGAGGGACCCGCCTGTCTTGTCAAGACACCGGAATCGGCTCTTCAGGAGGCCAAACGTCCTCTCAATCACTCGCCTAGTCTGCCCATGTGCATTGTTGTACCTGTGATCTGCAGCTGTTCTTGGGTTGCGGAGAGGTGTCATTAGCCATGGCATGTTGGGATATCCAGAGTCCCCTACATGGAAACATCATGTAAATAATTGGGTCAGGAGATGCCGTAAGAGCCAAAGATACCGCAACACAAAGGACCAACAGAGTATACCCACCAACAAGACATGCTCGTTCATTGTGCAGCCGCAGCATCATTTGTGGCACCCTGCTACGCCTCATGATGTAGGCATCTTGTGCTGATCCTGGAAAACGTGCACAGACATGGGAAATCAGCATGTTAGCAAGACAAACCACAAGGGCATTTATTGAGTGGTAATGTTTACGGTTGCGATAGGCCTGCTCCTGTGCCTGTGGTGGTACCAAAGCCACATGTGTCCCATCAATGGACCCAATGACATGGGGCATCCCTCCCAGGGCATAGAAATCACCCTTCACATCTGTCAACTCCTCAGGAGTAGGAAATTTGATGAATACATCAAGGTGCTCCAACATGGCTGCCAAAACATCACGCAGGACACGGCCGAACATTGTCTGTGACATCCCACCAACATCAGCTATGGTCAATTGAAACGTACCTGTGGCAAAAAAATGTAGGGCTGCCATCACCTTCATCTTTGGGGTCAGCGCAGTAGGATACCTGTGTCGGGGTTGGAGGTGTGGTGCCAGCTTGTCGGTCAAGTCCTCAATCAACTGTTGAATGAATCTGTAATGTCGGATGCAGGCACGTTCCCTCATGGCAGCCAAGTCTGGCATTGTTCTTGGGACAGGCGGTGCCCTGCACGACATTGTTAGGAATAATGAAGATTGAGAGTCTGCCAACATCAATGTCAATGAACATAGCACATGCTAAACTGCTACTAAACATCAGGTAACTATGGAGTCTGGCGTGTGCAATACATCGAGGACACATATGCCAGCTTGCTGGCACTCCTGCGAACAGCCAGATACACCTGTTGATTGTCAAGTCTACATGACATGCCCTGAAATGATCTGGGGGCAAGTCTGAGTGAACAGCCTGTGATATCACCGGAGTGACACACATCCACATAGCAGCATTGGAAGGATGTCATCTCATCCAGACAGTTGACTGCAAGGCACACACACAGGTCACATGGAATGTCAAATGTACATATGAAACACATTGCGATGAAGGGGTACACGTGTCAACAATTAAACACAGCCATTGAGATGACGCAGACATGTATGCCTGGGAAAATATGATGTCCAATGCACACAGACCCTACAGCCGTGGGAATCCACATGTGGCATGGTGTGCGTAGATGTGTGCCATGCACATCTCCACACAGACCCATGTTGGATGCACCAACAGCAGATGCAGTTGACGGAACACTAACAGCAAGCTCATGGGAACACATGACACACACCTGACATAGTCACATAGGGGCACGCTGATCGTGACATGTCAGTTGATAGAGTGTCCCTGTCCCTGGCATTAGGAGACAGGTGCGGGTGGTGATGACTGTGCCATTCCACTCCTGCTGTGCATGACACAGCTGGACTACAGACACACATGTGGCAAGTGTCATGGTGATGTGTGCCACATAGTGCCCCATCACACATGACATGTGTCCACAGGTCATCACACATCAATTGTGCAACTAGATGAGTGGACCTGTGCAACATCACTGGCTGACACACCTAGGGCCTGCACATGAAAGTATGCAATGACAAGTACTTGATGGACATCCTTGTGCGACTCGTAGCCCTCCATTCCTGCCGTGTGTACGCCTCGTATCACTATTGTACTGGTGCCGTACGGGTACGTGTGAAACGCACCATACCCACACATTCATTGCGTGTGTACGGTCCATATCACTATTGTAGTGGTGCCGTAGGGGTACGTGTGAAACGCACCGTACCCACGCATTTATTGCGTGTGTATGGTCCGTATCACTATTGTAGTGGTGCCGTAGGGGTACGTGTGAAAAACACCATACCCACACATTCATTGCGTGTGTACGGTCCGTATCACTGTTGTAGTGGTGCCGTATGGGTACGTGTGAATCGCACCGTACACCCGCATTCATTGCGAGTGTACTGTTCGTATCACTGTTCTACTGGTGCCATAGGGGTACGTGTGAAACGCACCGTACACCCGCAGTCATTGTGTGTGTACGGTCCGTATCACTATTGTAGTGGTGCCGTAGTGGTACGTGTGAAATGCACCGTACCCACGCGTTCATTGCGTGTGTACGGTCCGTATCACTATTGTAGTGGTGCCGTACGGGTACGTGTGGAACACACCGTACACCTGCATTCATTTCATGTGTACGGTCCGTATCACTGTTCTACTGGTGCCATAGGGGTACGTGTGAAACGCACCGTACCCACATATTGATTGCATGTGTACTATCTGTATCACTATTGTAGTGGTGCCGTACGGGTAAGTGTGAAACGCACCGTACACCCGCATTCATTGCGTGTGTACGGTCCGTATCACTGTTGTACTGGTGCCGTAGGGGTACCTGTGAAACACATCGTACACCCGCATTCATTGCGTGTGTACGGTCCGTATCACTGTTCCAGTGGTGCCGTGTGAAACGCACCGTACATGTGTGTGGATTTCAAAATTACATAGGGGACACATAGGGGACAAGTATTAGGCCCAAAATGCATGCTGGTTGTCATGGATACAGAGTTTTCATTTGCAATGTGTCCATCGGGTGTCCTGGAACAGTCAGTTGGCCAAATAATACAATGTTGCAAAGTGGTTGTTGACTTGACATGATGCTCAAAATTTGAACGATGCGAATGCGTGTCATTGGTGTATGTTTAAAGTGATTGGAGTAAACGTATAATGCGAATGAGTCTGACCAATCACTCTGTACTCCTCTAAATGAATGCCCATCAGCAAGACAGATATAAGGCAGCCAGAACCCATGAGAGGGCACGTGCCTGCCCAACTTTCCAGTCGACCACACTGCTGCTGTCTCTGCTTTCTCTGGACCATGTCGCGTACTGTGGAGAAGGCCCAGCCATTCACCCTAGAGGAGAATGAGGCATTGCTGGACGTCCTCCTCCCACAGTACCCCAAGCTGTATGGGAGACCAGGGGAGCAGGTGAGTGCTGACTCCACTACCTTTCCCTATGCACCTGTTGTGTGACTGTCACTTCTGGCATTGTGTCCAGGTGTGACAGACATGCACAGTTGTTTAGAGTGGGTCCTGGGGGGGAAATGCTTATGTCTCTCATGCAGAGCATGAGGTAGTTCCTGTGTGCACTCCTCACTTGCATTGTGCTTACTGTGACATTCACAGCATGGGGCATGACACATTCAGCCTAGCAAATCCTTGGTGGCTTTTTTTCCTATTGTCAGTGGTCCCCCCCGGTGTGACAGGTGACTGTACCCACAGATGTGTATGAGTTGAGTGAACCTGTGGTGAGAGTGTCCAAATGATGTGTACGACCTCATGGACATTGATGTGTGTGAATGTTCCTTGTCATGTGGGTGAGTGTCTATGTGAAGTGTTGCACCACAGCTGCATGGAGGAGGAAACAGCTCTACCCATCTGATGTGAAAAGTAAGCCGTGCTGTGTGTCTGACTTGCAGAGCTAGCACGACACCTCGGCGCCTACCACAGGTCCGAAAACGGTGGCAGGAAATCCGGTGCCGGACCCGGCGGATCGCCCGGGTCCAGCTGGGGCTCGACACTCCTCGCCCCCACGGCGGGCGCTGACGCCTGACCTCCCACATGACCCATGTCCTGGCGGTGGTCTTCCCTGACCTCGATAGGCAGTTACAGGAGAGACTGCAGCAACGAGGGGGTAGGTACATGGCTGTATGTTGTGTTATGTGTCACCAGCTTTTGGAAGTGCTCTGTAGCCTGGATACACTCCCAGAGTTTATATGTGCAGTGCATGTTCTGTTCCCCAATGTCACCTGGTGCTCTTTTTCATCCCTTCCCCTCCCTGACATGGTCTGTGTGTAATCATATTTGCACATGGTCATCTAGGGTGCCAGAAAATCAAAGTGCACATTGCTTTCCGCATCATGTGGGATGGTAGTCTGTGACATGTGTTGGTACCTTGCCTGTGCCATGACCTGTTCACTATGTTGGGGGTCCATATTTGTTGCCACTGATGATGAGTCTCAACATAGGAGTGTGAGGTTTCAACTGAACACCCTTGCAGCATGCATGACCAATGTTGTGGCCTCAGACATGATGTGCATGAGTGGGAGATATGCATAGTGCCATGACGGTTGCTCATGGTACAGTCAGCTCATTCCAGGAACACGGAGCAGTGTGCCCACTACAATCCCCTGAGACACCCTGGCCTCCTAATCATGTGTGTCATCCAACACTGTGCACATTCTCTGTGGGTTCAGCATAGGTCTGCCTCTGTGGCATTGTTCCATGGCCTAGTTAGTATATTTCCAATGTGTGCTACATGTGTCCCCTAGGCAGGGATACACGATTTGGCTTGTGCATACTCACACTGGGCAGTGCCTGTGTGGCTATTCACAACAATCTGTTGATGGTTGTTTGTGACAAATATGTGTTGCCAGCCCCATGAGGTGATGTTGTGTCAATTTAGCAATTGTTGCTGCACAGTTTTTGAAACCCTGATTAAGAGGTGTCACTTCTTGATCTGTATCAATCACATTGACTCAGGTATGGGGGGGTTGTGCGGAAGAGGCCTACATGGGCACCCCTGATTTCTCCTTGCCAGGTCTGACCTGTGTGTGAGAATTGGCTGTAGAAAGAATCACCGTGCAGTGCCCCTGTGATGGTGACCTGTGCTTAATGTTCGTGCTTTGCAGTCTGTGTAATTTTTTTTAACAACATGAATACTGCTCATAAATTATTGGCACATGTGTGTGGTTTAGATGCAACGCAGTTTGGTCTTTGTGTGCTGACATCTTTGTGGTCATTCTGGCTTGCCATGAGGGTGTCTCCACAGTACAGCTATGTTTTTTTACAATACAGTTGCAGGCCCATTAGCTTATGCATTGTCCTGGGTTTGGACATGTGTGCCACTCTACATGACAGGCAGTGGGTCATATGTGTAGCCAACTGTGTCATCAGGTAACGGATGTGACAACTGACATAATTCAAGTTGTTAGTCAAAAATGTTTGTACCTTGGCACTCACAGCACTTGTCGACAGTTCTTCATGTTTTAAATGTGGTAATTTGATGATTTGTGTTAAGAACACTAATGTGCCTACATGAAAGATGTCTCCCAAGGAAGTGCACACCAAACAACATTTCCACTTTCATGGAACACGCTGGCACCTTTTCAAAGAAGCCACTGTTAGAATTAAATGGTGTTGCAGATTCTCCGTATACATGTTCCCACAGTGGTCTTGATTTTGTGAAACTCCTTTGTTGTTGGTGATACAAACTAACGTGTGTCAAGATATCAAGACCTTCGTGGGCCCATGTATATGTACTTTCTGCAACACCATTTATTTCTAACAGTGGCTTCTTTGAAAAAGGTGCCAGCTTCTTCAATGACAGTGTAAATGTAGTTTTGTGTGAACTTCCTTGGGAGACATCGTTTATGCAGGCACATGAGTGTTCTTTTCACGAAATGGCGAATTGCCACATTCAATACATGTCGATTGTGTAAAGTATTGTGAGTCCCAAGGTAACAACATTTTTCCGTTTTGTGTTCCACAGTACTTACAGGTCTCTGAGTGTGGTGACACCTTGAGTAGTGAGGTGTGTTAGTTTACGTTGTGTGCACCACTACTGTTTCTTTCAGGGTAAACAAGAGGTGGCATGACTTCATTGTATTGCTGTGCTCACCTGTTCACAGACACTAGCTTCTCAGTGTATTTCTCATTCAAGTTGTGGCCTGGTGTGTTCTTTTATTCCTTGTGTCCAAGTGGCATAGTGGGTCTACCAACTGGGCAGTACAGGGCTTAAAAATGTGCGGAGTAATCTAGCTGTTACTCATGATGCATTGCCTGATATGCACTGTGACCTATTGTTTTTGTGCTCATGTGTCAGATGTATACAGGTGACTGATGCATTTCTGTTTCTTCTCCTTGCCCACAGCATCATCATCGGAAACCGAAGGAGACACCTGCACGGACCTGGAGGAGGGACCCAGCGACAGTGCCACCAGTGCTGTAGAGTCAGAAGGAGGCAGTGGCACGTAGGGCGAGGGGAGTCAGTCCGAGGATCTGTCTGGCGGCGATACCAGCTACGACGCTGACGGGTCCGACGCTGACCTCCTCGAGGAGGCGGAGGATGCAACACCACCTGGCAGCATCCCCACATCTGTCCCCGCCTCCTCCGTTACCATCTCCGCCCTCCCAGTTGCTCCCGTCCCTTCTGTCCGTGCAGAGGCCCACCATGTCTCCTTCGGACGAGGCACCGCACCCCCTGCCCCTGTCACCCCTGCTGCCCTCAGTGAAGAGTCTGTGGACATACTGCGGCAGTTGCAGGTTGGGCAGTCATCGGTGCTGAATGTCCTCTATGGCCACACTAAACCGCTGACACAGATGGTGTCGTTCATGGAGGGCATGTCAGCAACAATGTCTGACCAACGCAGGATTCTGCGGTCCATGGACTCTTCCCTGATGGCAGCAGTTAGTCTCCTGCAGCGCTCTGTCCCCCCCTACCCCGGACCCATCCACACTTCCCTCTCCCATACCTGTCCAACGCACACCCAGACACTCACGATCACGCACCCCACCAGACACAGGTAGCACACCCCCAAGTAAGGCAAAGCGCACACCTCCTGGCACGCACACTCATGGGGATGTAGGCACACCCACAGGGTCTGGGGACAGACGACATACACGCAGCCACAGTCACAGTCCGCAGTCCTCACAACCCTGTCCCTCTAAAACCCCTCCCCTTGGCTCCCCTGAGAAACGGTCACCCAAGGAGCTCTTTCTGAGTGTGCTGGACCTCGCCCCCGCTGAGCCACCACCCCACAAGCGGGCGAGGAAGACCACGGACATAGGAGTTGAGTCCCCCACCACATCAACCCCCTCCCCCAGGAGCGCTGCACCCCATCCCTCGCCCACCACACCCTCCCTTGACCTAGGGGAATCCTCAGGTGCAGGGGTTCGGATGGAGTTACTGGCAGCGGTGTGCAGCGCCGAGCTCGCCTCCACCTTCGGCGCTGCCCCACCCCCTGTGGTGGAGATGTCCACCCCTGCACCCACCACACCTACCCTTCCCCCTCCTGTCCCTGCGGTGCCTGGTACTGCCACAGATGATGCCCCCCCGTCCGACGAACCTGGAGGTCCATTTGTGCAAGCAAGCTAGGGGTAGACGCGGTCCCCTACGTCCCCCCTTGGACTTTCCGTATGGACTGGCCATTTGCCTCTGTAAATAGTCTATTTTTGGTAATTATTTTTTTGTGCTGAATAAAGCCTTTATTTTTACTTTCAACACTATTGCATTTCAGATACTTGATGTTGGTGCTGAGGCTCCTGGAGTTGGTGTTCTGGTAATGTGTTAGGGTTCTGAGAAATGTTTTTGTATGATGGTCATGAGGTGGACCATGGTATCTGTGTGCCATCACATTGTCTCTGCAAAGAATCATTGGTAGTGTGTGTTCATTTTGTTTTGAGACATTGTCCCAAGGAGTGTTCCTTCCTCTGTGGCACCTGACATCTTCCCTGCAAACAGTTGCACTATTGTTGTGCTGACGTGTGTCAACATTTCCTTTGTTGGTGACGGATCCCTTCAACAATGGCCATCCCTGCTTACCGATGTCTCCTGCTGAATCGTCTGTGCCATCCTTGCTAGTCACTGTACTTGTGTTTTGAGTATGTCGAAATGCCTTCAGGGACATATTCACCCTTTTCAGCACTATGCATGTATGTAATCACAGCCTACCACACAAATGGTACTTGTTATTTGGGCACCTGACTCACAATTGTGGGCATTGTATCTAGGGGACTTCCACCCTATTCCTTCCATGAGAGACAACATCTTGGGGGCTGGACCAGCACCTGGACATTCCTATCAGTCCTGGGATGTGCGTGACAGTGTGTGTTCCCTTTGGCTATCTTAGTTTTGTAGGCAATTACTTGACTATACAGTCTTGTGGCATGATATCAGGGTGTGTATTGTGCTGCATCTGCCATGGGTGGGTATGCATGTGTTACTTGTCCTCACACCCACATGTGGTGTGTCATGCAGTGGGTAAAAGACATCCATCCTCCTGGGAGTGGGACACTGCTGTCAGTGATGTGTTGTTATGGCACTGTCATCATAGTCCAAAGTTAGGGATGAGTACATACCACCATGTAGGTGTGGTCATCTGATAATGATGTACACCCCCCCCCATATCTATGTCCACTGCTGGGAGTCCTCTGCACCCACCCCCATGTCTCTGTCCACTTGTGGGAGTAATCTGCACCCACACCTCATATTGCATGCCACTGCTGGTTGTCATATGCACCCACCCCATGTCTCTGTCCACTGCTGGGAGTCCTCTGCACCCACCCCCATGTCTCTGTCCACTGCTGGGAGTTCTCTGCACCCACCCCTCATATTGCATGCTACTGCTGGTAGTCATATGCACCCACCACATGTCACTGTCCACTGCTGGTAGTCATATGCACCCACCCCCATGTCTCTGTCCACTGCTGAGAGTCCTCTGAACCCACCCGTATCTCTGTCCACTGCTGGGAGTCCTCTGCACCCACCCACATGTCTCTGTCCACTGCTGGGAGTCCTCTGAACCCACCCCCATGTCTCTGTCCACTGCTGGGAGTCCTCTGCACCCACCCCTCATATTGCATGCCACTGCTGGTAGTCATATGCACCCACCCCATGTCTCTGTCCACTGCTGGTAGTACTATGCACCCACCCCCATGACTCTGTCCACTGCTGGGAGTCATATGCACCCACCCCCATGTCTCTGTCCACTGCAGGGAGTCATATGCACCCACCCCCATGTCTCTGTCCACTGCTGGGAGTCCTCTGCACCCACCCCCATGTCTCTGTCCACTGCCGGGAGTCCTCTGCACCCACCCCCATGTCTCTGTCCACTGCTGGTAGTTCTCTGTACCCATCCCCATGTCTCTGTCCACTGCTGGGAGTACTCTGCACCCACCCCTCATATTGCATGCCACTGCTGGTAGTCATATGCACCCACCCCCATGTTTCTGTCCACTGCTGGTTGTCATATGCACCCACCCCCATGTCTCTTCCCACTGCTGGGAGTCCTCTGCACCCACCCCCATGTCTCTGTCCACTGCTGGTAGTCATATGCACCCACCCCATGTCTCTGTCCACTGCTGGTTGTCATATGCACCCACCCCCATGTCTCTGTCCACTGCTGGGAGTCATATGCACCCACCCCCATGTCTCTGTCCACTGCTGGGAGTCCTCTGCACCCACCCCCATGTCTCTGTCCACTGCTGGGAGTCCTCTGTACCCATCCCCATGTCTCTGTCCACTGCTGGGAGTACTCTGCACCCACCCCTCATATTGCATGCCTCTGCTGGTAGTCATATGCACCCACCCCCATGTTTCTGTCCACTGCTGGTTGTCATATGCACCCACCCCATTGTCTCTGTCCACTGCTGGGAGTCCTCTGCACCCACCCCCATGTCTCTGTCCACTGCTGGTAGTCATATGCACCCACCCCATGTCTCTGTCCACTGCTGGTTGTCATATGCACCCACCCCCATGTCTCTGCCCACTGCTGGGAGTCATATGCACCCACCCCCACGTCTCTGTCCACTGCTGGGAGTACTCTGCACCCACCCCTCATATTGCATGCCACTGCTGGTAGTCATATGCACCCACCCCCATGTCTCTGTCCACTGCTGGTTGTCATATGCACCCACCCGCATGTCTCTGTCCACTGCTGGTTGTCATATGCACCCACCCCCATGTCTCTGTCCACTGCTGGTAGTCATATGCACCCACCCCCATGTCTCTGTCCACTGCTGGGAGTCCTCTGCACCCACCCCCATGTCTCTGTCCACTGCTGGGAGTCATATGCACCCACCCCCATGTCTCTGTCCACTGCTGGGAGTCATATGCACCCACCCCCATGTGTCTGTCCACTGCTGGGAGTACTCTGCACCCTCCCCTCATATTGCATGCCACTGCTGGTAGTCATATGCACCCACCCACATGTCTCTGTCCACTGCTGGTAGTCCTCTGCACCCACCCCCATGTCTCTGTCCACTGCTGGGAGTCATATGCACCCACCCCCATGTCTCTGTCCACTGCTGGGAGTCATATGCACCCACCCCCATGTCTCTGTCCACTGCTGGGAGTCATATGCACCCACCCCCATGTATCTGCCCACTGCTGGGAGTCCTCTGCACCCACCCCATGTCTCTGTCCACTGCTGGTTGTCATATGCACCCACCCCCATGTCTCTGTCCACTGCTGGGAGTCCTCTGCACCCACCCCCATGTCTCTGTCCACTGCTGGTAGTCATATGCACCCACCCCCATGTCTCTATCCACTGCTGGTTGTCATATGCACCCACCCCCATGTCTCTGTCCACTGCTGGGAGTCCTCTGCACCCACCCCCATGTCTCTGTCCACTGCTGGGAGTCCTCTGTACCCACCCCATGCCTCTGTCCACTGCTGGGAGTTATATGCACCCACCCCCATGTCTCTGTCCACTGCTGGGAGTCATATGCACCCACCCCGCATATTGCATGCCACTGCTGGTAGTCATATGCACCCACACTCATGTCTATGTCCACTGCTGGTAGTCATATGCACCCACCCCCATGTCTCTGTCCACTGCTGGGAGTCCTCTGCACCCCCCCATGTCTCTGTCCACTGCTGGTAGTCATATGCACCCACCCCCATGTCTCTGTCCACTGCTGGGAGTCCTCTGCACCCACCCCCATGTCTCTGTCCACTGCTGGGAATCATATGCACCCACCCCCATGTATCTGTCCACTGCTGGGAGTACTCTGCACCCACCCCTCATATTGCATGCCATTGCTGGTAGTCATATGCACCCACCCCCATGTCTCTGTCCACTGCTGGTTGTCATATGCACCCACCCCCATGTCTCTGTCCACTGCTGGAAGTCCTCTGCACCCACCCCCATGTCTCTGTCCACTGCTGGGAGTCCTCTGCACCCACCCCTCATATTGCATGCCACTGCTGGTAGTCATATGCACCCACCCCCTTTTCTCTGTCCACTGCTGGTAGTCATATGCACCCACCCCCATGTCTCTGTCCACTGCTGGTAGTCCTCTGCACCCACCCCCATGTCTCTGTCCACTGCTAGGAGTCCTCTGCACCCACCCCCATGTGTCTGTCCACTGCTGGGAGTCCTCTGCACCCACCCCTCATATTGCATGCCACTGCTGGTTGTCATATGCACCCACCCCCATGTCTCTGTCCACTGCTGGTTGTCATATGCACCCACCCCCATGTCTCTGTCCACTGCTGGTTGTCATATGCACCCACCCCCATGTCTCTGTCCACTGCTGGGAGTCATATGCACCCACCCCCATGTCTCTGTCCACTGCTGGGAGTCCTTTGCACCCACCCCCATGTCTCTGTCCACTGCTGGGAGTCATATGCACCCACCCCCATGTCTCTGTCCACTGCTGGGAGTCATATGCACCCACCCCCATCTATCTGTCCACTGCTGGGAGTCCTCTGCACCCACCCCCATGTCTCTGTCCACTGCTGGGAGTACTCTGCACCCACCCCCATGTCTCTGTCCACTGCTGGGAGTCATATGCACCCACCCCCATGTCTCTGTCCACTGCTGGGAGTCATATGCACCCACCCCCATGTATCTGTCCACTGCTGGGAGACCTCTGCACCCACCCCCATGTCTCTGTCCACTGCTGGGAGTCCTCTGCACCCACCCCCATGTCTCTGTCCACTGCTGGTAGTCATATGCACCCACCCCATGTCTCTGTCCACTGCTGGTTGTCATATGCACCCGCCCCCATGTCTCTGTCCACTGCTGGGAGTCCTCTGCACCCACCCCCATGTCTCTGTCCACTGCTGGCAGTCATATGCACCCACCCCCATGTCTCTATCCACTGCTGGTTGTCATATGCACCCACCCCCATGTCTCTGTCCACTGCTGGGAGTCATATGCACCCACCCCCATGTCTCTGTCCACTGCTGGGAGTCCTCTGCACCCACCCCATGCCTCTGTCCACTGCTGGGAGTCATATGCACCCACCCCCATGTCTCTGTCCACTGCTGGGAGTCATATGCACCCACCCGCATATTGCATGCCACTGCTGGTAGTCATATGCACCCACCCCCATGTCTATGTCCAATGCTGGTTGTCATATGCACCCACCCCCATGTCTCTGTCCACTGCTGGGAGTCCTCTGCACCCCCCCCATGTCTCTGTCCACTGCTGGTAGTCATATGCACCCACCCCCATGTCTCTGTCCACTGCTGGGAGTCCTCTGCACCCACCCCCATGTCTCTGTCCACTGCTGGGAATCATATGCACCCACCCCCATGTATCTGTCCACTGCTGGGAGTACTCTGCACCCACCCCTCATATTGCATGCCACTGCTGGTAGTCATATGCACCCACCCCCATGTCTCGGTCCACTGCTGGTTGTCATATGCACCCACCCCCATGTCGCTGTCCACTGCTGGGAGTCCTCTGCACCCACCCCCATGTTTCTGTCCACTGCTGGGAGTCCTCTGCACCCACCCCTCATATTGCATGCCACTGCTGGTAGTCATATGCACCCACCCCCTTTTCTCTGTCCACTGCTGGTAGTCATATGCACCCACCCCCATGTCTCTGTCCACTGCTGGTAGTCCTCTGCACCCACCCCCATGTCTCTGTCCACTGCTAGGAGTCCTCTGCACCCACCCCCATGTCTCTGTCCACTGCTGGGAGTCCTCTGCACCCACCCCTCATATTGCATGCCACTGCTGGTTGTCATATGGCATATGGGCGTAACTCCTGAGGCTTGAGCCGGGAGTCTATCGCTTTTGCGCTAGCTGAATAACTTGAGCATTGGAGGGGGTGTAAAGTGTTTGTTACTGTATTTTTATGTGCTCTTAACCATTTTTATAATTGTGTTGTGTGATCTCATTGTGCTCCTTTAGAAATACCTGTTTTGATCGCTCACCAAGCGGCTACATTGCTCTGAGCTTACTTGCATTTCTTTAGTGGTTGGCTCTTCCCCCGCTCCCGCTCCCCGGTGCCTTCTCCATCCACCCGACCGCCATCTTGGGGGTAGCGCAGGGAGCAGTCTAGTGTCTGCTTCCCTGACGCTACTAAAGTGGGGCATGGTGCGAACGCGCAGCGGCGTAACTCCTGAGGCTTGAGCCGGGAGTCTATCGCTTTTGCGCTAGCTGAATAACTTGAGCATTGGAGGGGGTGTAAAGTGTTTGTTACTGTATTTTTATGTGCTCTTAACCATTTTTATAATTGTGTTGTGTGATCTCATTGTGCTCCTTTAGAAATACCTGTTTTGATCGCTCACCAAGCGGCTACATTGCTCTGAGCTAACTTGCATTTCTTTAGTGGTTGGCTCTTCCCCCGCTCCCGCTCCCCGGTGCCTTCTCCATCCACCCGACCGCCATCTTGGGGGTAGCGCAGGGAGCAGTCTAGTGTCTGCTTCCCTTACGCTACTAAAGTGGGGCATGGTGCGAACGCGCAGCGGCGTAACTCCTGAGGCTTGAGCCGGGAGTCTATCGCTTTTGCGCTAGCTGAATAACTTGAGCATTGGAGGGGGTGTAAAGTGTTTGTTACTGTATTTTTATGTGCTCTTAACCATTTTTATAATTGTGTTGTGTGATCTCATTGTGCTCCTTTAGAAATACCTGTTTTGATCGCTCACCAAGCGGCTACATTGCTCTGAGCTTACTTGCATTTCTTTAGTGGTTGGCTCTTCCCCCGCTCCCGCTCCCCGGTGCCTTCTCCATCCACCCGACCGCCATCTTGGGGGTAGCGCAGGGAGCAGTCTAGTGTCTGCTTCCCTGACGCTACTAAAGTGGGGCATGGTGCGAACACGCAGCGGACGCGCGCAGCGGGCGCGCCGGCGGCGCGCCGAAGGCGCGCCAAAGGCAAGCCCGTCTGCGCCCTGACGGGACCCAGGGCCACCCCACTTTCCTCTGGTTCTTCGACCCCTAAACTCACGTACTCATGTTCTGCTTTGTATAGCCTCCAAGTGCCTCTAGGGCCTCATTGCTCTCGTTTATGCTGTAACGATGTCCCTCTGGTCTGCTCCGCCTGCACCCTAGCTCTCACATCACTCCCCTCGGAGTGGTGCATCGCCTCTGCCTCCTTTCGGAAAGCTACTCCCTCTTCAGTGACATCACACTCCGATCCGGCTTCCGATCTTAGTTTTCTTAACCTAAATTGTCGATCCTTGCCCAAACACAAAAGGGACATATTTGATCTTCTTACATTATCTAGTCCGTCAGCTCTGTTTCTAACTGAGACCTGGCTTAATGACAGCTCCGGCCCTGATATCGCTACTGCTCTCCCCGATGAATACACGTTTGTGGGACGTAATCGAACATCTGGGGTAGGTGGCGGCATCGCTATCATTAACAAGAGGTGTTATTCCTGTAAATGGGAAGATCTGGACATCCCCAATTGTGAAGCTGGCAGTTTTAAACTGTCACTATCCCCTAATTTCACTCTGTCTGGCGTCCTCGTGTATCGTCCACCTGGTGCGGCCGCCACTTGGGCAGCCTCCCTTCCTGAGCTCATTGCTCCCTTTCTGTTGGAAGCTACCAATTTTATGTTGTTAGGTGACCTTAATATCCATTTTAATGATACTGTTGGACAGGCCACACGAAGGGCTTGCTCCCTCCCCGCACGACAGGGCCCGAGCTCTGGCCCACCAGGCATAATCCACGAAAAGCACCTGTACCCCGTCTCCCGACGGATCTTCTGCCCTCGGACCTCTACTCATCACGGGGCCCAGCCCCACCGGCTCCCCCGGCCGGTTCAAGCCGCCATCTTGGGCCCTGCACCACGAGGCCGCGTGGCCTCGCCCCGACCCTAACCCCGGGCCTGGCCGGCCCCGACATCCCGGCACCACCATCCACCCGGGAGGTGAGCGGACCACTTGGCAGGTCAATGGGAGGACGAAGTGTCAAGAGCTCTTCCCCCGCCAGGTGCCGATCGCCCCCAGCTCCCCCAGGCGCTGGCTCCAACCCCCTGCTGGGTGTCTGGACACCTTCATCCCGGGCCCTCCGACCTCCAAGTGCGAGGGTCCGGACATCAAAGGGCGCCTGCCCTATAACTGGGGCAACTCCGGAGCAGGAAGGCAGTTGTATCCTGGAGTCGAGAGACACCGAGAGAACTCAGCCTTGACGGACTACTGGCGCTGCCGTAGCCCGCTCTTGTGAACCATCGTCCCGCCTGCTGGCGCTGCCGCGGCCTTCTACAACATCCATCCTCGTCGGGACCTGCTGGCGCTGCCGCGGCCCGTTGTAACGACCATCCTCACCGGGACCTGCTGGCGCTGCCGCGGACCGTACATCGACCATCTTTCCGGGACCTGCTGGCGCTGCCGCGGCCCGTTGTAACGACCATCCTTACCGGGACCTGCTGGCGCTGCCGCGGACCGTACATCGACCATCTTTCCGGGACCTGCTGGCGCTGCCGCGGCCCGTACCAACTGAGCTCGAGGATTGTGAGCTAATCATCATCTCATCCAAACTACCTGACTGGTAGACAGACTGTCCCGCTACCCCTTACCCTGCTTTGAGAGACTTGAATCGAGGGGACCCCTGAGTCCAGACCTCCTTGTACCATTCAGCCGTACCTTAAGAAGTGCTTATAAAGAACACTGAACCTTATCCGTGTGTGGTATCGGTCTGTGGGGGGGAAGTTACTTGTCTGTACGATCGCTGGAGACGGCTCTCCCCGGAGACCTCTCCTCCTGACCCCGGCCGACCCTCCCGGTCCGTCTATCCTTTCTAACATTGGTGGCCAGCGGTGCGATCCGAATCAACGCGTAATCGTACAGAGAGTAGCTCACCCCACGACAACAACACGATGTCAGCCAAAGATAGCAACTCCACCGAGAAATTCCAAATGGATAAATTAGAAGAATACAACCACCGCGAACTGAGACAATTCTGCATAGAACTTGGCATTGCTACCACCGGCCTGAGTACCAAAGATGATCTAAAGCACGCCCTAGAGTCGTGGACAGAAACTGGGGTCGCCGGACCCTCCGACCAAAGCAGCATCACACCAGAGGGGAACGCCACGACTCCCGAGGAGCGGGGAACGGGCCTCTCGCAGGAGGAGATCCGAGAAAGAGAAAGAACCAGATTGCACGAGTTGGAAATGGCACGACTCAAGATGGATGGGGAACTCAAGTTAGCTGAACAGAAACTCAACCTCGAGCACATGCGGCTCCGAGATGAACGAGAAGAGAAGCAGAGACAGAGAGAGCTGGAGGAGAAAAAAATAACGCTCGAGCACGAGCGCAAACTGGCGGAAATAGAACTTCGGAAACAGAATAAAGAACTGGGGGTGCCTGAGCGACCACACACCCCGGGGCCAATCGAGAAAAAAGTCCACATCCCCAAGGATGTTGTCCGCGAGTATGTCCGAGAAGACGACATACAACAGTGGTTTAAAGCCTACGAGATCGCCATGACCTCCCACCGGATCGACCGGAGTGATTGGGGAGCCGGACTCTGGGGGAGGTTTATCAACGAGGGGCGCGATGCCCTACTGCAGCTCCCAGATCACCAAATGTCGTCCTACGACCACATGAAGGCTGCCCTCCTCACCCGCTACGGCCTCACACCCGAGATGTACCGCCAGAGGTTCAGAGATTGCACCCGGATCCCAGGTACAACTTGGGTAGAATACGTGAACTATTTCAGCCGTGCCTTCGAGGGTTGGATAAAGGGGAGCCAGGTCACCACCTACGAACAACTCTTTAACCTGATGGTATGGGAGCACCTGTCGAACAACTGCTTCGTCGAGCTCAGGCAGCACCTCCTCGACAGCAAGCTGACTGACCCCCGGCAGCTCGCCGCTGAAGCTGACCGATGGGAAAGCACCCGAGTGGGCCGGAGGGGGCCACACGAACAGAACAGAAACAACCAAGGCCAGCACCGTCCTCGGGGAGGAGGAGGGGGCCAGGGGCGAGGGAGAGACGCCTTGCCCGCAACACCCGTGGCCAGCACCCCGGCTCCGGCCGGTCGGGGCAACCCCCCGTGGCGTCCTGGGGTCCGAGCCAACGTCACGTGCCACCGATGCCAGCGAGTCGGCCACTACGCCAATGACCCGAGCTGCCCGCAGAACCAAACACCCAAGCCCCGCCAGGTAGCTGCCGCCGCCCTGGGGGAAGAGCGATCATTGGAGGAACCAGAGGAGTATGAGCCGGCCCAGCAAGAGTGGGAACCGGCCGCCATGGTCCTGGCGTGCGTAGGGGGAAGAGACATGGTCCCGCGGGCTCCCCTACCCGCTAACACCAGGAAATACGGTCAGTGGGTGACCATTAATGGACAGCGAGCCGAGGCCTTGCGTGACACAGGCGCCAGTGTGACGGCTGTCCGCTGTCACCTGGTGAAGCCCGAGCAGATCCTGCCGAACATTCTCTGCCCCGTCCGCTCGGCAGACAACTCTGAAAGTATGTGTCAAATGGCCTGCGTTCCATTCGAATGGGGAGGGGTCTCCGGCCTGTTGAAGGTGACGGTCCGGGACGATGCCCCCGTGGACTGCCTCCTGGGGAATGACCTCGAGAGTTCCCCGTGGGCCACCGTTGAGAGAAGAGAGCACCTGGGGATGCTGGGCCTCCCGGACTGGGCCTGCATAACCACCCGGTCCATGGCCGCCCGTGCCGTCCCTCGTTCAGAAGAACCAGAATGGCCAGCACCTCCGCCCCCAGTCGCCCCAGTAGAAGACAACGACGAGGCCAGCCTCCCAGACCCGACGGCCGAAGGGGACGCGCAACCCCAGGACCTTCCTGAACTGGCTCAGTGGCGTCAAGAGGGGGGGCCCACCCAAGCACAGTTCCGCCAGGAACAAAAGACCTGTCCCTCCCTCGAGGGACTCCGCCAACAAGCCAGCGCCCAGAACACAGGGGACTCCACCGGAACTCACTGGGTCTACTGGGATAACGACCTGCTATACAGCGAGCAAAGAATCGCCGAGCTGGGGGCCGGTCGAGTACTGGTGGTACCTCTCCGCTTCAGAGACTTTCTGCTCAACCTGGCCCACGATGTCCCCCTGGCTGGACACCTGGGCCAAGATAAAACGTACAGCCGCCTAGTGACCCACTTTTTCTGGCCGAAGATGAGGAACGACGTCCTGAACCACTGCCGATCTTGCCCCACATGCCAAGCCAGCGGGAAGAGTGGTCGGAAGCTGAAAGCCCCTCTGCAACCCTTCCCTGTGGTCACCACCCCGTTCGAGAGGGTGGGGATAGACATCGTGGGGCCTCTGGACCCCCGCACGGCACAAGGACACAGGTTCATCTTAGTACTGGTGGACCATGCCACCCGCTACCCCGAGGCGGTGCCCCTACGGACCGTGACAGCTCCGGTGGTTGGCCGGGCCCTAATGGGGATCTTCTCCCGGGTAGGCTTCCCCCGAGAAGTCGTCAGCGACCGAGGCACGAACTTTATATCCAAATACATGAAGTCCCTCTGGCAACAATGCGGGGTCACCTACAGATTCACGACCCCCTATCACCCCCAAGGGAACGGACTAGTGGAGCGTTTTAACCGCACCCTCAAGGGGATGATTGGGGGATTGGAAGAGCCCCTCCGTCGCCAGTGGGATGTACTACTCCCGTGCCTCCTCTTCGCCTACCGCGAAGTTCCCCAGAAGTCCCTCGGTTTTAGCCCTTTCAAACTCCTGTACGGGCACCCTGTGCGAGGGCCCCTCAGCCTAATAAAAGAAGGTTGGGAGATGGCCCCCCTAAAGACCCCTCCGGACGTCTTCAAATACCTCCTGGCCCTACGCAATCAGACCCGGCGCTTCAGAGAGATGGCCAAGGCGAACCTCGAGGCCAGCCAGGAGGACATGAAGAAGTGGTATGATCACAATGCCTCCTCCGTTGAGTTCGAGCCTGGACAACAAGTATGGGTGATGTCCCCCACCGAACCATGTGCCTTGCAAGATAAGTGGACGGGGCCCTTCAAAGTGGTCGAGCGCAAAAGCCCCGTCACTTACCTCATCGACCTGGGGACCTCCCGGAACCCCCTTCGGGTCCTCCACACCAACCGACTCAAACCACACTTTGTGCGCTCAGAACTCAGCCTCCTGATGGCTACGGACAGTGGGGCAGAGGAAGACTCCGAACCCCTCCCGGATCTTCTGAAGACTCAGGAGAATGACGGCTCCGTGGACGGGGTCCGGCTCTCTGACGCCCTCACTTCGGAGCAACGCCAGGGCTGCCGGAACCACCTGCTGCAGTTCGCTACCCTGTTCTCCCTCACCCCCGGGGTCACCCCTTGGTGTTTGCACGACGTAGACACCGGGGACAGTCCCCCTGTCCGACACCGGGCCTACCGCGTACCAGATCGGGTACGGGCCTGCATACAGGAGGAGGTGGCCAAGATGCTCACAATCGGGGTCATCGAGCCCTCGGACAGTCCCTGGGCCAGTCCGGTTGTATTGGTTCCCAAAGCCGCTGCCCCCGGCACCGCACCTGAACTGAGATTCTGCGTCGACTACCGGGGCTTGAACGCTGTCACCCGGACCGACGCTCATCCGATCCCCCGAGCAGACGAGCTGATCGACCGGCTGGGGGCCGCCCGCTACCTCAGTATCTTCGACCTAACAGCGGGCTACTGGCAGATCGGCCTCACACCCAGGGCTCAGGAACGGTCAGCCTTCTCTACCCCCGATGGCCACTACCAATTCAAGGTCATGCCCTTCGGCATGAAGAATGCCCCCGCCACGTTTCAACGCCTCGTGAACCAGGTCTTGGCGGGGCTCGAAGAGTTCAGCGCTGCCTACCTGGACGATATCGCTGTATACAGCCGCCACTGGCCCGACCACCTCCGTCACCTCCAAGAGGTCCTAAAGGCCCTCCAGCGGGCCGGCCTCACGATTAAGGCCGGCAAGTGCCAAATTGGCCAAGGGTCTGTGACCTACCTTGGGCACCAAGTGGGAAGCGGGCTGGTGGCCCCGCTACAACTTAAGATTGCTGCCATCCAGTCCTGGCAGCCCCCCGTCACCCAGACCGAGGTCCGAGCCTTCTTGGGGCTCACCGGCTACTACCGGCGGTTCGTGAAGGACTACGGCAGCATCGTGGGGCCCCTCACGGGTCTCACGTCCAAGAACCAACCGAAGCGGATTAACTGGACCCCCGATTGTCAAGCGGCCTTCGAGAAGCTGAAGGCCGCCCTGTGCACCGCCCCTGTGCTCCAGGCCCCCGATTACGGTCGGGAATTCGTGGTACAGACCGACGCCTCCGACCACGGCATCGGAGCCGTCCTTTCTCAGTTAAACCCCGAAGGTCATGACCAGCCGGTGGCCTTCATCAGTCGACGTCTCCTGGCCCGAGAACAGCGCTGGAGCACCATCGAGAGGGAGGCCTTCGCAGTGGTGTGGGCCCTCAAAAAGCTCCGGCCCTATCTCTTCGGTACCCACTTCCGGGTACAAACCGACCATCGACCCCTGCAGTGGCTGATGCAGATGCGGGGGGAGAACCCAAAACTCTTGCGCTGGTCCATTTCCCTGCAGGGAATGGACTTCACTGTGGAGCACCGACCAGGCCAAGACCACGCCAACGCGGATGGCCTGTCCCGCTTTTTCCGCCTCGACGAAGAGAGTCCCCAAGGAGATGGGTGACTCTCCCCGCCTTCAGCTGGGGGGGACGCATGTTGGACAGGCCACACGAAGGGCTTGCTCCCTCCCCGCACGACAGGGCCCGAGCTCCGGCCCACCAGGCATAATCCACGAAAAGCACCTGTACCCCGTCTCCCGACGGATCTTCTGCCCTCGGACCTCTACTCATCACGGGGCCCAGCCCCACCGGCTCCCCCGGCCGGTTCAAGCCGCCATCTTGGGCCCTGCACCACGAGGCCGCGTGGCCTCGCCCCGACCCTAACCCCGGGCCTGGCCGGCCCCGACATCCCGGCACCACCATCCACCCGGGAGGTGAGCGGACCACTTGGCAGGTCAATGGGAGGACGAAGTGTCAAGAGCTCTTCCCCCGCCAGGTGCCGATCGCCCCCAGCTCCCCCAGGCGCTGGCTCCAACCCCCTGCTGGGTGTCTGGACACCTTCATCCCGGGCCCTCCGACCTCCAAGTGCGAGGGTCCGGACATCAAAGGGCGCCTGCCCTATAACTGGGGCAACTCCGGAGCAGGAAGGCAGTTGTATCCTGGAGTCGAGAGACACCGAGAGAACTCAGCCTTGACGGACTACTGGCGCTGCCGTAGCCTGCTCTTGTGAACCATCGTCCCGCCTGCTGGCGCTGCCGCGGCCTTCTACAACATCCATCCTCGTCGGGACCTGCTGGCGCTGCCGCGGCCCGTTGTAACGACCATCCTCACCGGGACCTGCTGGCGCTGCCGCGGACCGTACATCGACCATCTTTCCGGGACCTGCTGGCGCTGCCGCGGCCCGTTGTAACGACCATCCTTACCGGGACCTGCTGGCGCTGCCGCGGACCGTACATCGACCATCTTTCCGGGACCTGCTGGCGCTGCCGCGGCCCGTACCAACTGAGCTCGAGGATTGTGAGCTAATCATCATCTCATCCAAACTACCTGACTGGTAGACAGACTGTCCCGCTACCCCTTACCCTGCTTTGAGAGACTTGAATCGAGGGGACCCCTGAGTCCAGACCTCCTTGTACCATTCAACCGTACCTTAAGAAGTGCTTATAAAGAACACTGAACCTTATCCGTGTGTGGTATCGGTCTGTGGGGGGGAAGTTACTTGTCTGTACGATCGCTGGAGACGGCTCTCCCCGGAGACCTCTCCTCCTGACCCCGGCCGACCCTCCCGGTCCGTCTATCCTTTCTAACAGATACCCTATGTTCTATTAGCACACACCTGATACAGGACCTTGCGGCTATTAACTTAAGTCTGCTTAACACTGGCCCAACTCACAAAGGTGGTAATCTCCTTGATCCAATTTTCACCAATTTGGACACTGTAAACTGTTTACCCTCTAGGCCTATTATTTGGTCAGACCATTTTATTGTAGAGTTTTGTATTAAAATAGCGGGTGCTACTTGCCTTCCCAACAATACTCATCCCTCTAGAATCCGTAGGAACTGGCAAAAACTTAATTTGGAGCACCTTAATAACTCCCTCTTAAAGACCATGCCTCAACTTCTTAACATCCCCACAGATGATGTTATGACAATTAGCACCTGGCTTACGTCTGCGCTCGACCTCTGCCTCCCAGCACGCAAATGTAAGCAACATTTTTTGCACCCCCCTGCCCCCTGGTTTAACGACCAATTAAAAATGGAAAAGTCCCGCTGCAAAAGACTGGAGCGCATTTGGAGATCTAACTACTCTCCTGCAGATAAAGAAAATTATAAAACTGCACTCCACAAATATCACGCCCTTTGTAAATCTACTAGGGCTGATCATGTCAACAACACTATATTGAAAGCCCAGAACCGCCCTAAAGCTCTTTTTAGGGCAGTCCAGGAACTATCAGGTATGGCCTGCGCTCCTAAAGCTCCCTGTTTGGATAGCACTCAATGCAATTCCTTGGCCGACTTTTTTATGCAGAAAATTGATAACATCTACGCGGGTTTTGGAGCCCCACGATCTGCCCCACCTGCATCCAGCCCGCCCTCACAGAACTATGACCAACCTCTTCTTCTGGATGATCCGGTTCAGTCATCAATCCCCCTCCTAGATAAGTGGGACCCCATTTCTATGCCCGTTTTCCAGAATTTGCTGGCGGAGATCAAATCTGGTTCTCCTCTAGATCCCATGCCCCCACAGATCTTCTGTTCTCTAGCCCCTGCTTCATTTGACTGTATTTTGACTCTTCTGAATGCTTCTCTCACCAAAGCTATTGTCCCTAACGTCTGGAAACATGCGATGGTCGCTCCTCTTTTGAAAAAAGCTAACGCAGACCCCAATAATCCTACCTAACTTCCGACCGATCTCCTTACTTCCCGGCCTCTCGAAGGTGCTAGAGAAGCACGTTAATCGTCAGCTAACTACCCATATTGAGTCGGCGAACGTTCTCCACTTCTCCCAATCTGGTTTTCGGACGGGCTTTTCCACTGAGTCCACCCTCCTGGGAGTTACGGAAACAATCAGACGTCAGGTGGATGGAGGAGAGACGGTGGCACTCATCCTCTTGGATTTGAGTGCCGCTTTTGACACCGTCTCTCATACCATCCTCCTTTCTGCCCTGAGGTCTGTTGGAATTTCTGGCTCCGCACTTGCGTGGATCTCTAATTTTCTCTCGGACCGCACTTTTCAGGTTTTTTCTCCTTCCTCGGTGTCTTCTGTTCATAATATTCCGCACGGTGTCCCCCAGGGCTCTATTCTTAGTCCTCTGTTTTTCAATCTTTACATTAGACCTCTTGCTTTTCTTGCTGTACAGTCTGGACTATCTATTTTTTCGTATGCAGATGATACTCAAATCATCTTCTCTCTCTCTGCCAACCAACACTCCCCCTGTTCCTCTCTTAGTTTAGGGCTCACGAACATTGCCAATTGGATGACGACCAACAAATTGAAGCTGAATGGAGATAAAACGGAGCTGCTCCTGTTTGGGCCTGACTCCGCTCTCTGGGGCCCTCAACATTGGCCTCAGCAAATGGGTCCTTTGCCGGTCCCGGTAACCACAGCTCGCAATCTCGGGGTCCTCTTTGATAATCAGCTATCCATGAGACAACACGTGATTAAAGTCGCAGCCACCTGTACTACTATTATCAGGTGGCTGAGGAAGATCACGTGGATGCTTCCTCAAGACACCCAGAAGCTTGTGGTCCAGGCCTTAGATACATCTCGGCTGGACTACGGTAATGTCTTACTTCTGGGTGCCTGCAAAGAGGTCTCCCGGAAACTCCAATTGGTACAAAACATGGCTGCCCGACTACTGTGCAATTTACCCAGATCTGCATCTGTTTCCTCTGCTCTGCGCAGCCTGCATTGGCTACGCATAGAATCTAGATCTAAATTTAAAGCTCTATGCTTTATGCATCGCATTAAAGCAGGTAAATCTCCTCATTACCTATCCACTTTAGTTCACCAATACTGTCCCTCGCGTACTCTCAGATCTTCCTCTCAGTGCAGATTCGCTGTTCCTGGTTTTAAACGCACCAGAATTGGTGGGCGCTCTTTTTCGTATCTGGCGCCCTCACTCTGGAATTCGCTTCCTATCCCTTTGCGTTCTGAAATGTGCTATCTTAAGTTCCGCAAAGGAGTGAAAACTTGGTTGTTCTCCTTATAACTCTCTCTTTGTATCCTCGCCTGCTCTTCATTGCTATGCTCCAGCGCCGGGAAACCTACGGGTAGCTGTGCGCTTAATAAATCTATATATAATAATAATAATAATAATAATAATAATAATATGCACCCACCCCCATGTCTCTGTCCACTGCAGGTTGTCATATGCACCCACCCCCATGTCTCTGTCCACTGCTGGTTGTCATATGCACCCACCCCCATGTCTCTGTCCACTGCTGGGAGTCATATGCACCCACCCCCATGTCTCTGTCCACTGCTGGGAGTCCTTTGCACCCACCCCCATGTCTCTGTCCACTGCTGGTAATCATATGCACCCACCCCCATGTCTCTGTCCACTGCTGGTTGTCATATGCACCCACCCCCATGTCTCTGTACACTGCTGGTTGTCATATGCACCCACCCCCATGTCTCTGTCCACTGCTGGGAGTCCTCTGCACCCACCCCCATGTCTCTGTCCACTGCCAGGAGACCTCTGCACCCACCCCCATGTGTCTGTCCACTGCTGGGAGTCCTCTGCACCCACCCCTCATATTGCATGCCACTGCTGGTTGTCATATGCACCCACCCCCATGTCTCTGTCCACTGCTGGTTGTCATATGCACCCACCCCCATGTCTCTGTCCACTGCTGGTTGTCATATGCACCCACCCCCATGTCTCTGTCCACTGCTGGGAGTCATATGCACCCACCCCCATGTCTCTGTCCACTGCTGGGAGTCCTTTGCACCCACCCCCATGTCTCTGTCCACTGCTGGGAGTCATATGCACCCACCCCCATGTCTCTGTCCACTGCTGGGAGTCATATGCACCCACCCCCATGTCTCTGTCCACTGCTGGGAGTCATATGCACGCACCCCCATGTATCTGTCCACTGCTGGGAGTCCTCTGCACCCACCCCCATGTCACTGTCCACTGCTGGGAGTACTCTGCACCCACCCCTCATATTGCATGCCACTGCTGGTAGTCATATGCACCCACCCACATGTCTCTGTCCACTGCTGGTAGTCCTCTGCACCCACCCCCATGTCTCTGTCCACTGCTGGGAGTCATATGCACCCACCCCCATGTCTCTGTCCACTGCTGGGAGTCATGTGCACCCACCCCCATGTATCTGTCCACTGCTGGGAGTCCTCTGCACCCACCCCCATGTCTCTGTCCACTGCTGGGAGTCCTCTGCACCCACCCCCATGTCTCTGTCCACTGCTGGTTGTCATATGCACCCACCCCATGTCTCTGTCCACTGCTGGTTGTCATATGCACCCACCCCCATGTCTCTGTCCACTGCTGGGAGTCCTCTGCACCCACCCCCATGTCTCTGTCCACTGCTGGTAGTCATATGCACCCACCCCCATGTCTCTATCCACTGCTGGTTGTCATATGCACCCACCCCCATGTCTCTGTCCACTGCTGGGAGTCATATGCACCCACCCCCATGTCTCTGTCCACTGCTGGGAGTCCTCTGCACCCACCCCATGCCTCTGTCCACTGCTGGGAGTCATATGTACCCACCCCCATGTCTCTGTCCACTGCTGGGAGTCATATGCACCCACCCCGCATATTGCATGCCACTGCTGGTAGTCATATGCACCCACCCCCATGTCTATGTCCACTGCTGGTTGTCATATGCACCCACCCCCATGTCTCTGTACACTGCTGGGAGTCCTCTGCACCCCCCCATGTCTCTGTCTACTGCTGGTAGTCATATGCACCCACCCCCATGTCTCTGTCCACTGCTGGGAGTCCTCTGCACCCACCCCCATGTCTCTGTCCACTGCTGGGAATCATATGCACCCACCCCCATGTATCTGTCCACTGCTGGGAGTACTCTGCACCCACCCCTCATATTGCATGCCACTGCTGGTAGTCATATGCACCCACCCCCATGTCTCTGTCCACTGCTGGTTGTCATATGCACCCACCCCCATGTCTCTGTCCACTGCTGGTAGTCCTCTGCACCCACCCCCATGTCTCTGTCCACTGCTGGGAGTCCTCTGCACCCACCCCTCATATTGCATGCCACTGCTGGTAGTCATATGCACCCACCCCCTTTTCTCTGTCCACTGCTGGTAGTCATATGCACCCACCCCATGTCTCTGTCCACTGCTGGTAGTCCTCTGCACCCACCCCCATGTCTCTGTCCACTGCTAGGAGTGCTCTGCACCCACCCCCATGTCTCTGTCCACTGCTGGGAGTCCTCTGCACCCACCCCTCATATTGCATGCCACTGCTGGTTGTCATATGCACCCACCCCCATGTCTCTGTCCATTGCTGGTTGTCATATGCACCCACCCCCATGTCTCTGTCCACTGCTGGGAGTCATATGCACCCACCCCCATGTCTATGTCCACTGCTGGGAGTCATATGCACCCACCCCCATGTCTCTGTCCACTGCTGGGAGTCATATGCACGCACCCCCATGTATCTGTCCACTGCTGGGAGTCCTCTGCACCCACCCCCATGTCTCTGTCCACTGCTGGGAGTACTCTGCACCCACCCCTCATATTGCATGCCACTGCTGGTAGTCATATGCACCCACCCACATGTCTCTGTCCACTGCTGGTAGTCCTCTGCACCCACCCCCATGTCTCTGTCCACTGCTGGGAGTCATATGCACCCACCCCCATGTCTCTGTCCACTGCTGGGAGTCATATGCACCCACCCCCATGTCTCTGTCCACTGCTGGGAGTCATATGCACCCACCCCCATGTATCTGTCCACTGCTGGGAGTCCTCTGCACCCACCCCCATGTCTCTGTCCACTGCTGGGAGTCCTCTGCACCCACCCCCATGTCTCTGTCCACTGCTGGTTGTCATATGCACCCACCCCATGTCTCTGTCCACTGCTGGTTGTCATATGCACCCACCCCCATGTCTCTGTCCACTGCTGGGAGTCCTCTGCACCCACCCCCATGTCTCTGTCCACTGCTGGTAGTCATATGCACCCACCCCCATGTCTCTATCCACTGCTGGTTGTCATATGCACCCACCCCCATGTCTCTGTCCACTGCTGGGAGTCATATGCACCCACCCCCATGTTTCTGTCCACTGCTGGGAGTCCTCTGCACCCACCCCATGCCTCTGTCCACTGCTGGGAGTCATATGTACCCACCCCCATGTCTCTGTCCACTGCTGGGAGTCATATGCACCCACCCCGCATATTGCATGCCACTGCTGGTAGTCATATGCACCCACCCCCATGTCTATGTCCACTGCTGGTTGTCATATGCACCCACCCCCATGTCTCTGTACACTGCTGGGAGTCCTCTGCACCCCCCCCATGTCTCTGTCTACTGCTGGTAGTCATATGCACCCACCCCCATGTCTCTGTCCACTGCTGGGAGTCCTCTGCACCCACCCCCATGTCTCTGTCCACTGCTGGGAATCATATGCACCCACCCCCATGTATCTGTCCACTGCTGGGAGTACTCTGCACCCTCCCCTCATATTGCATGCCACTGCTGGTAGTCATATGCACCCACCCCCATGTCTCTGTCCACTGCTGGTTGTCATATGCACCCACCCCCATGTCTCTGTCCACTGCTGGTAGTCCTCTGCACCCACCCCCATGTCTCTGTCCACTGCTGGGAGTCCTCTGCACCCACCCCTCATATTGCATGCCACTGCTGGTAGTCATATGCACCCACCCCCTTTTCTCTGTCCACTGCTGGTAGTCATATGCACCCACCCCATGTCTCTGTCCACTGCTGGTAGTCCTCTGCACCCACCCCCATGTCTCTGTCCACTGCTAGGAGTCCTCTGCACCCACCCCCATGTCTCTGTCCACTGCTGGGAGTCCTCTGCACCCACCCCTCATATTGCATGCCACTGCTGGTTGTCATATGCACCCACCCCCATGTCTCTGTCCACTGCTGGGAGTCATATGCACCCACCCCCATGTCTCTGTCCACTGCTGGGAGTCCTTTGCACCCACCCCCATGTCTCTGTCCACTGCTGGTAATCATATGCACCCACCCCCATGTCTCTGTCCACTGCTGGTTGTCATATGCACCCACCCCCATGTCTCTGTCCACTGCTGGTTGTCATATGCACCCACCCCCATGTCTCTGTCCACTGCTGGTTGTCATATGCACCCACCTTCATGTCTCTGTCCACTGCTGGGAGTCATATGCACCCACCCCCATGTCTCTGTCCACTGCTGGGAGTCCTTTGCACCCACCCCCATGTCCCTGTCCACTGCTGGTAATCATATGCACCCACCCCCATGTCTCTGTCCACTGCTGGTTGTCATATGCACCCACCCCCATGTCTCTGTCCACTGCTGGTAGTCCTCTGCACCCACCCCCATGTCTCTGTCCACTGCTGGGAGTCCTCTGCACCCACCCCTCATATTGCATGCCACTGCTGGTAGTCATATGCACCCACCCCCTTTTCTCTGTCCACTGCTGGTAGTCATATGCACCCACCCCATGTCTCTGTCCACTGCTGGTAGTCCTCTGCACCCACCCCCATGTCTCTGTCCACTGCTAGGAGTCCTCTGCACCCACCCCCATGTCTCTGTCCACTGCTGGGAGTCCTCTGCACCCACCCCTCATATTGCATGCCACTGCTGGTTGTCATATGCACCCACCCCCATGTCTCTGTCCACTGCTGGGAGTCATATGCACCCACCCCCATGTCTCTGTCCACTGCTGGGAGTCCTTTGCACCCACCCCCATGTCTCTGTCCACTGCTGGTAATCATATGCACCCACCCCCATGTCTCTGTCCACTGCTGGTTGTCATATGCACCCACCCCCATGTCTCTGTCCACTGCTGGTTGTCATATGCACCCACCCCCATGTCTCTGTCCACTGCTGGTTGTCATATGCACCCACCTTCATGTCTCTGTCCACTGCTGGGAGTCATATGCACCCACCCCCATGTCTCTGTCCACTGCTGGGAGTCCTTTGCACCCACCCCCATGTCCCTGTCCACTGCTGGTAATCATATGCACCCACCCCCATGTCTCTGTCCACTGCTGGTTGTTATATGCACCCACCCCCATGTCTCTGTCCACTGCTGGGAGTCCTCTGCACCCACCCCCATATGTCTGGACACTGCTGGTATTCATCTGCACGCACCCCCATATGTTTGTACACTGCTGGTATTCATCTGCAGCCACCCCCATATGGCTGGACACTGCAGGTATTCATCTACAGCCACCCCATATGGCTGGCCACTGCTGGGAATCCTCTGCACCCACCCCCACCCCCTTGGAGCAGTACACTGCTGGCCTGGACCTACACACACACCAATATGATGGTAACATGCAGGGCCAGACCGTAACCCCACATTCGTGGCGTGTGTACACCTTGTATCACTATTGTACTGGTGCCGTAGGGGTACATGTGAAACGCACCGTACCCACGCATTCATTGCGTGTGTACGGTCCGTATCACTATTGTA
Source organism: Triturus cristatus (assembly GCF_964204655.1). Taxonomy (NCBI): domain Eukaryota; kingdom Metazoa; phylum Chordata; class Amphibia; order Caudata; family Salamandridae; genus Triturus; species Triturus cristatus. The sequence goes on along the minus strand of NC_140585.1, from coordinate 595,188,106 downwards.
CTGGTGCCGTAGGGGTACGTGTGAAACGCACCGTACCCACGCATTCATTGCGTGTGTACGGTCCGTATCACTATTGTACTGGTGCCGTAGGGGTACATGTGAAACGCACCGTACCCACGCATTCATTGTGTGTGTACGGTCTGTATCACTATTGTACTGGTGCTGTAGGGGTACGTGTGAAACGCACCGTACCCACGCATTCATTGCATGTGTACGGTTCGTATCACTATTGTACTGGTGCCGTAGGGGTACGTGTGCAATGCACCGCACACGTCTACTTCCGTTGTTGCGGTACGCAGGGGTTGCTGACCACGCCCACCAAGTGACCAGACCCTGGTGGTAATGTATGGGCTCCATATTATAGGTTTGGCTTTGGGTATGGGGTATGTTTCCTGCCCCTCACCCCCACCCTGGCCCCTGGGTGTTGTTCTCACCTTCTGCGGCGTGTGCGTCGGGTCGTAGGCTAGGAGGACTGGGATGACACGTACGATGGGGTTCATGGCATGTACGTTGCGTACTGGGGCTCCGTTGTGTAGCAGTTCGCGTAGGACTCTGCTTTTCCGGCTGTGTTTGGCTCCCGTAAAAAAAGAGCCGTACGGAGTGACGTAGGGACGAATTGTACTTGCTGGGCCGGAAACCGCTGCCTGAATACGTCCGGACGTCGCGTACAAGCTGTTCCGGATAAGAGTTGTAGTTTTTTTTGACCCGTACGGGCTTTTGTACGAAACATACGGAAATAGGCTTTCTGTACGAATTGTACTTCCTAGGTTGTACGGAAAGTTTACCGGGTACGAGTCGTACGGAGAAAAAGCTCCGTACAACCATTCGTACAGCCTTTTTCCAGGATTGGAATCGGCCCCTCTGTGTGCCTCTGCCTTCTTGTTGATTGACTGTCTGGTTTTGGAGTGACAGAGGCTGGGCATGTGTATTCAATGTATACAGCCACTGGGGGGTTGCCTGGCCCTTTCTGGATGACTCAGAGCTGAGCTGAATAGACCTTGGCTACATTTAAAGTAGTAGAGGAGTTTTCCTTGCACCTGAATAGGGCCTGTCTCCACCTCATGTGGTCATACTGCACCAGTGAGGACAGAACTGGTTTGGACTGGGCTCAGAGACAGTTGCACAAAATAAAACAAAGACAAAATGGGGTATAAGTAGTGGACCTTAAACCCCAGATCTTTAGGTCACTTCTGGACTCAAGAGGAACCTTTGCCAAGGAGAAGAGCGGGGGAACTATGAGGAGGAGTACTGCCCCTTTGCAGTGTGCTGTGTGGGGTTGGCTTGCAGTTGCTGATTCAGACAAGAAAAGGACAAAGACTGGACCTTTGCTGAGAAACCTGCTTGAAGAAGAATCTCCAAGAGCTTGTGTGTGCTGGCCCCCTGTTCTGAAGTCTCAGGGACACAAAGACTTCACCCGCCAGATCCCCTGAAATCTACTGCTGAGAGTTCTGACTTGCCAGGAGGTGCCTTTTCCAGTTTTGGGCCTCTGGAGGTTGTTACTGCTGTTGGGAGCTGGAAGAAACTGAAGAAACTAAGAAAACTGGCGCATCACCCTTCTCGCAACTGTTTTTCTGATGCAGCACTGCCGTGCGGGAAGAAACTCCAAGCACCACCGCCGTGCCGCTGCAGGGATGACACAGCTCCTGCCCGCAACTGCAAGAGCCGATGCTCGTGGGATTGCAGCTGGAGAAACCCACGCAGCACCGTCATCATATGGATCACTAACGCATCCCAGATTTCCACACATCGCACCTGTGCGGCAAGTTTTTCCTGATGTATCACCCGCAGACCAGAACCGTCTTGGAATTGACACATCACTTCCCCCTACAGTCCGGATTTGACGCATCACTTATCCTGCGTGCAGCAGAATAGTCGCATCGCCTCCAAAAGGACTCAGGAACTGACCCAACCCTTTGTTTCTCAACGCTTCCGTTCTCTGAAGATGTTTGGCCTTGTGAATTTTGACGTATCTACAGGTACTTTGTGTAAAATCATGCATCCACAGTTTCCTATGGACCAAGGTGCCTGAAACCTTTTAAAAGTCATATTCTTATTAAAAGTGTGTAGAATTTTTGTCGATTTGGTCTTGTGTTGGTTTAGGTAAAGATATCTTATTTTTCTAAACTGCTGTGGTGTCCATTTGTGGTGTTACCCCTGTATTACTGTGTGTTTTGAGTACAAATACTTTACACATTGCCTTTGGGATAAGCCTGTCTGCTTTTGCCAAGCTACAAAGTGGGTGAGTAGAGGCTATCTAATGTGTGTATCCCCCTTACCCTGACTAGAAGCGAGGGTTCCTATTTGGACAAAGGTACCCACCTCTGCTAATTAGAGACCCCCAGTTCTAATACTATGTTATCCAGGTTTCCTGTAACATAAGGACATCCTACTGCCTTATAAAGGTTAGCCATTTGGGTATCATGATTTTAGACTGGAGGCCAGCCATGTTCGGCTCAAAATTCTCTGAGCTGAACCTTCCACACATGAAATATTACCAGGAAGTGTAACAATGGGACATTGTGACAATTTCACAGGTAGGGGAGTTTAATTACTTTGCTGTCTGCAGATATGTAACCCAGGCAGTCTAACCCTTCAAGGTCGCTTAAAGGAGAAAACATATTAAGTGCAGGGTTGGAGCCAGGCTTGATGTAATTTGAGAATTTGCATGGAGCCCCTGATGCGATAGGTTTATAAAAATAGCCCAGCGGGAGTGAACAGATTTTATTATCAATATTACCGATTACTTCCTGAATTCCAAACAAATTTCTGGGGTCTCTGAAAGTGCACAACAATGCAGTGCCCTTCGATGTCCTTCGGCGGCGAGCGAGCCACCCAGCTCACCCTATGCACCATTGTTATCTCGTTAAGATGCAGACAAGCCAATCTGCACTCTTGTTGCATAACTCTGTCAACAATTGTGTTTGGGATTCCTTGAGTGTGGGACTGCCAAGACCAGAACATAGGGTAAAGTTGCAGGGGGAAAATCCAGTTGAATTTTATTAGCAGAAAGATGGGTGCTCGATTGATTACCGACAGTAGTGCCATTCCCCAGTAACTTGGATTCGCTCATGGCCATAGAACCCTCTCGAGGGGGGTGGCGCAATACCCCAGATGTGCCCAGTCTGTTAATGTCCTTTGGTTTCTCCTGGTTGCCTTTAGTTCATGTGGTGCTACTATTTTCCAGGTGTTGGCTTGAAACAGTCACCCTGTTATTCGCCGTAGAGTTGGCAAAGGGTGTAGGCACAGGCTGGTCATTCTCAAAAGTAGTTAATTTTTTAATGATATTAGTCATAGTACTTTCAATGTGACTTAGTTGGACCTTGATTGGTTTCAACTTATCCTGTAGGAGGACACTGAAGTGGGTGCAGTTATTATACTCGGGCCCTCGGCTAGGATCAGAGTCGGGAGGCTAGTGTCACGAGCTTTCGATTGCAACGCGGCACTAGACAGGGTTACCCCCTGCCTGCACTTCTTTTTGGTATGGCAGTGGGACCCCTAGTGGTAAGCCTGTAAACGGAGATGGAGGCCTTTGGGATCACGCTGAGGGAGACTACTCATGTGGTGTCCATGTATGTGGACGACACATTGGTGTACCTCCGAAACCCGGTTCGGGCGATACCGAAGCTCCTCGATGTTCTTGTAAGATTTGGACACATGTCAGGACTGCGGATTAACTCAGGGAAGTCGAAATTGATTCCGATGGGTAGACTGGCTTCGCTTCCAGATGAGGGATTGCCGGAGGTGGGACTCCCATGGGCACGATCCACGCCGAGATATTTAGGAGTTAGACTAGCGGATAAGGCAAAGAAATACCTAGCGCTCAACATAGGGAAAATCATTGAGGGGCTGCGTGGTTTGGTTCGCTTTTGGCGTGAGCTTTCTATGTCCCTTATGGGGAGAATAGCCCTGTCTAAAATGGTTGTCTTACCCAGATGCCTCTATGCAATGCAGCACTCTTTTTTTAAGATCACCAACACTTTTTTGTAACGATGGACAGGCTCCTAACTGACTTACTGTGGAGGCCTAAGCGTAGATGGGTAAGCCTGGACACCCTTCAGAGAACCTGGAAAATCGGGGGACTGGAAGTTCCTTGTTTGGAATTTTATTATGTGGCTTCGCAGTTACAGCATGTGGTACATTGGCTAGACGACGATGAGAACTGGGAAAAGGCCCTGCTGGCGGGGCCCTTCAGGAGTGTAACACTTCCTCCCTTATTAATGATGGGAGCACAGATTCCACCAACGAGTTCATATATCATTCGGCATGTGGCGGAGATCTGGGAGCTTGTTGTCCGGAGGGTGCTAAAAAGGGCCCCCTATGCCCCGGACATGCGCCTGTGTGCGGTCCGACCCTTTCACCAGATATCTGCTTCCATGTCTGTGCACAGATGGCGGGAGGGGGATTCCTGACCATGGGGGACCTATATAGCAATAAACAGTACATCTCACGTGAGCAGGTGGTACAGGCCTTTACGCTGGGACCAGGACAGTTCCTGCAGTATGGGAAAATCGCCTAGGTGGCTAGGGAATTGTGGCCAATGTTCCTTGAAGAACCCCCTGTTTCTAATGTGTTACGGACTATGATATTGATGGCTAAAGGGCGCAGATTGATGTCGCACCTATACCGAGCATTCTGAGACGACAGGGTAGCCCAGACGCTGCCAATCCAGGCAAAATGCGAGACAATGACAGAGGACCCCATAACAGAGAGAGATTGGACAAAAATCCATTAAAGGGTTAAGCAGGTGAGCTCAAATGTCAGGTTCAAGCTGATTCAGTTTAACTATGTACACCAGATGTATCTTATCCCCAAGATGTTACACAGAATATACCCGGAGCGATCGAGGCAATGTCCCAGATGTGGGGGGCCGGAGGCTATATTTATTCATATGGTCCTGCCCAGAGCTTCAATTATACTGGACAGATGTCTTGACTGCGCTACGAGGAACTACGGGGTAGGACATATTATGAGAGATTCGGGTGGTGCTGCTTGGGTTGCTTCCCCGACCTAAAAACAAAAATCTTAGTAGGAAGTTCATCCTTTTGGTACTGGTGTTAGCGAAGCATCAGATAGCTATTTCCTGGCTAAGTTACATACCACCCAACATGACGCAATGAGTACGGGACATGAAGGAGTGGGTGACGGCTGAGTTGATCCGGTTGCAACAGATAAGACACAATGAAAAACTAGAAGATGATGTTAGGACGTGGAGGGGAATGCTGAATAAGATAAAAAAAGGGGGATGGACGATGAGCCACGGGTGGAGGTCACCGGGAATGTACAGCCGGGTAATGAACTAGGGGGCAACTAAATGAAAGGGGATTCACTCATTGTGGGCATAATGGATAGCGCATTGGTATGAATAATTGGCTAGGAGACACATGCCAGACATGGGGGGGGTATGGTTTAGTTGTGGGTGGGGGGAGAAAGATGTTTGGTTTATTTGATATAGGAATGTTTTCGAACACAATGAAAACTTGACCTCAAGAAGTAAGGTCTGAGGAAACAAGGACTGCTGCGATAGAGAACGCAAGGATAGGACTAAATTCCTAACTGTTGACCTAACACATACGCATGGATTGTATCTAATGCAGTTAATCTTTTGGTTATGGATATGTAACAAGTCTTATCGTATAATCTCTGAGACTTTCAAAGTTGGTTTGTCATAATTGTTGCAAATGCCAATTAAGATATATTAAAAAAAAAAATCCTTTAGGAAGGCACATATTTATTCACACAAGGTATCATGGTAGGGTGGAGTCATCTTAGCGAGGGAAGATGTCTGCTTGGACTGAGTGTGTGGTTGTTTAAGACGCCATGAGGAGAGTTGGCCCTGCCATGTGGAATTAGGTCTTCTGGCCCCAGCGTATGAGTTTGCAACAACCTTTTTTCTTTTAACCATGGGATTGGGTAATAATGGAGTACTGGCAGAACCCTGAGAGGCTAATTACCCTTCCATTCCATTGTCAGCCAAGTCCTGTTGGACGGGGGGAATCGGTAGACCCCACAATACCAGAACTTGTTGCAGCGTTGCTCAGAAAAGGGTTACCCACACACACCCCATCATCAGGGCTACAGTCTAAAGACAGTCTGAGCTCTGGCAGTGTGATCTCCTGTGAGATTATGTCCATGGCCCTTTCGAACATACTGTCAATAGTTGTGGTAGAGCAGGGAAAGTCAGTCGTGCCCGCTGAAGCCCGCCAGGCTTGCATTTGCCAATGGTGGTAACAAATAGCACTTACCAAAAAGACAGTCAATGGTGACTCAAGGTCAAAAGAAAGTGAGCCCAGGCCACGTCCTGTGCATGTCCTGCACTGCGGGACTTGGCAACGCGCTTTGTAGTGCTGCAGCTGGTGGAACACAGGTAAGCCCATTCAACAGTACCGCCTCCTGGGGCCCTGTGCACTCTGGATGGTGAAGTGCAGAGCAGTGTGGCAAGAATCAGGAATCTAAAGCAGCCGGCATTGCGGGACCGGGAGATGTGCTTTGTAACGCTGCAGCTGGTGGAACATAGGTGAGCCCACTCAAAAGGACCGCCTCCTAGGGCCCTGTGCACTCTGGAAGGTGAAGTGCAGAGAAATGCAGCAAGAATCAGGAATCCAGAGCAGACCGCTTTGGGGATGGTAAATAGAGGATAGTTTATATTTAGGGCTCCCGGTTTTCCGTATTTACGGATTTCTACATATAAATACAGACGGAAATCTATATTTCCTTTGTCTGTATTTATATTTAGAAACGGCAAAATACTAGAAAATGTTGCCACACTGCTGTGCTCGAATCCAGCCATGCCCCCTTCCTGCTGCTGGAATTTCCATCCCAGGCACACAGCCGCACCCGAGTACTTCACAGGTCTTTTTAAAGACCATTTGCTTGTTAACGAGGCTTTATTGTTCTTTCACCCCAGGATTTCACACGGCAGCGTGAGTGCTTCGGACCGACATAGCTGTGCATGCAATTCACGCTCAGAACCAGGCGTCTAAAGAGAGGAGGAGGAGACAGAAGAAAGGTGCCACTTTAATGATTGTCCAGATCACCATGGTTTCATTGTATAGCCGGGAGTTTGGTAGAAGGGGCATAGCTGCAGGGTGCTTGGTTTCACGGCCAGGTGTGAGGCGATAAGAAGGCCAGCGGTACAATCTGAAACCTCGGCAGCTATTAGCAGAGAAGGAGCTGACGCTCCCCTCCCGGGTTTTGAAAACAGGTTTTGGCAGCAGAGAGCTCCCAAGCGACATGCCACGTCCTTAAATGATATATATAAGTCTTTTGCAGGCATATTTGCGATTGTCCAGATGCATTATAGGAGGGGTAGTTCTGACACGGACACATACATTTGTTAGGTAACTGGCTTCCATGAAAGTAGAATGCTTATTGGGGTTCGAATTAGTGTTTGCTGCACTTTCATCTGGCTTTGTAAGTCATTATAGCTGCATCGGCAGAGCGCTTTTCATTTCAGAAATGCATTCCAGGTCTGAGGGGAGACAGAGGTGCTTTTCACTTTTATGACGATATAACTGCAGCGTGTTTTAAATGTCAAATAGTTTGTTAAAGACTTTATATTTTTATAAATGTTAAATATACAGGCGACATATTTAGAGTGTTTGGCGTCTCATGTGTAATTTATGAGGTTTCTCAATTAGGCTGGCAACATATAGATGTTTTGGTTTTTTCATGTTTAAACTCTTCACCCACACAACATTTATTCATGTGTCTATGTATATTTTGTATGTGCATTGCGCAGCATTTAATCCATTACCATAGCACTTGTGAAATGTAGAGGGTTTGAAGTGAGACACGTAGTAGGTTGTTTATGTTTACTAATGCCTTAAGTGGGAGTGACTATTTAATGTGACAATGACGTGGCGTGTAGCTTGGGATCTATCTATCTGTCTGTCTATCTACACACAAACACACCACCACCAATATAGGTAACCTTACGTACTTTCTGTGTGAAAACCGTAGACACTTGAAGGCAGATTTCTACCTAGTTTTAGATGGAAATACAGAAGAGCTGGCACATGTTTGCTCCTGATAAGTGCTTGTACTCTATCCTAAAGTGTTTTTATAGCAAAACTGAGAAGCACAGGTACTCTCCTTTTGAAATTACTCAGTACCGGACCATTTATAGCACTGCTAAAGCCACAACAAATCACTAGTTTAAGTGAGCGCATGTGTGCATTGTTAATTTAAATAAATGTGGGAAAATACTAGCTGTAGCGTCGTTTTTTACTTACGGCAAAAATAAATGTGGATAAATACAGAAAAAATGCCCAAAAAATAAATATGGATAAATACAGACGGAAATGGCAAAAGAATAAATACCATAAAACCGGGAGCCCTATTTATATTGTATCCCTAACATTATCGTAGATATGTAAAGATCGCATTAACAAAGTGTGTGCCGTTGTCAAATCTTAACCCTTCTGGAATTCCCCAGCCTGGAATCACCACCTCATGAATCAGAAAGGTAGCAGCTGACTTAGCATCACAATGGACACATGGTCCTGCTTTAATCCATCGGGAAAAAGGACAAACTACAACTATAAGATACTGAAAGTTTTTACACTTATCTAGCATGTCTACAAAAACAATAAGGAGAGCTTTAAAAGGACCTTTTGGTCATGGAATAGTATAATTTATGACTTTCAATGTGGGGTTGGGAGAAAATTGTTGGCAGACTGAACAATTGTGAAGGCACATGGTAAGCATGTCATGCAAATTGGGAACAAACCAGTCTTGTTGTATTTACATAGACAAATTATCCCTTGAGACGTGAGCTGGTAAATGCAACTGATCAAGAGCTATCATAAGTAAATCTTGAGGTATCACTGGCCTACCTGTGGAAATTCTTCTTTATATTAGGTGATCCCCTGATTTGGAGCATTCTCTATCCTCCTATCTCTGTTTCCTGTGGGGTGGAGCAGCGTCTTACAATTCTCAAAGATGTAAACACCCTGTCTCAGCATAATGAGGTATGACTTTGTTTGTGGTGGGATTAGATTCAGATTCAGTCGGTGAGGCAGTCTGAGCTACCAGAACAGGGACATATTGTGAAGCTGATGACACAGGCGCGGGTGTGCACCCAGCTGCATCTTTAGCTGCCCAATCTGCTAATGCATTACCCAGAGACATAAAATCATGTTCATCGGTATGTGCTGCGCATTGCACAACTGCAACTGCCTGTGGGAATGATAGTGCCTCTATTAGAGCCTTAGGAGATTCCTATGCATAACAGGACTTCCGTCCGATTTGAGGAAACCTCCCCTACTCCATCTCATAATGCTGGAATGTACAGAGGTAGTCACATAAGCTGAATCTGAATAAATTGTGATGACTTTTCCTGCTCCATGCTTAATAGCCACTGTCAAGGCTATTAATTCTGCTGCTTGCACAGTATAGTGTGCTGGTAGTGTTAACTGGTCTACTATGTAGAGTGTATCTAAACAATCACGCTTTTGTGCTCTAACTACTGCTGCACCTTTGTGTCTTTCTCCTGTATCCTGGTCAATAGTGGGAGAACCATAAAAACAAATATACAATGCTACCTGGTATAGGATCATCTGTTGCTTGACTAGATTTATTAGGAATGTAATTTGCAGAGTCTTATATAGAATGAGCAAAGAATGTTGTAGGATTCACTGTATGACACTTCACAACCTTCAAAGATGGTAGTGACAGTATTACCTTTGTGTAGTCAGAGTAGTCTTAGCCTTCTGATGATAGCAAACACTGCATGCACTGCATAGAGCGTTAAAGGTGCCCCCATAACAATATAGGTGCTCTTTTGTACTGCGAAAGTTGCAGTGGCCAGAGCTTGCTCACAAGGATAATGTCTTCTCATCACTGAATCCAACAGACCACTAAAATATGCAATGGGTTTCTGTCCCAAAGGATATTTATGTGTAAGGATGTCTGTCATCACTTGACCTTTGCAATGGCAAAATGGATAAAACCTCTTGGTATAATCAGGAGTTCCCAAAACTGGAGCATTTGTAATTTCAGTGTTCAATTTCTGAAAAGTCTCCCTCATATCTGGTGTCCATGTTATCTTGTGAAACCTGTAAGACTACAACTGTGTTTTTTTGAATCGTCATCAAACACTTGACCATCCAGTATTTCTCTAACCATTTTACCTGGCTCAATGAATATAACACATGCCAATAAAACATAGTTATGGTCACTGGATATCAGAGAGCCATAGGTTGGTGTTACCTTTAAGGCCTCTATTTGCAATATTAACTCAGTTTCAGGCATCCAAGAATCTTGCCCTTGTTGCCGGAAAAGGAATTCTTTATGTAACTGCACCTCCTTTCCCAGTAACTCTGGTGTCTCTACTATGATTGTATACACTGCTGTGGTAAATGCCACCACATCAGCAGCAGGTCATGCTCTGATTTGATCTCCAGTAGAGGAATATACTGTTATTTCCATAATCATGGAAGGTGAAATTCTAGGGGTAGAACAAACCATGGTACCATCAGACTCAAAATGAATGGTCATATTTAACTTGGCATAAGATCTCTCCCTAACACCTTAGCTGGGACAGCTGGAGAAAACAAAAACCAGCCATCAATGTATCTCCCACCTACTTCTATCACTACTGGTTTAGTAAATGGAACCCTCATTACTTCGCCAGAGAATCATCCTTGTGTGACCATTGATTTGTTAGAAATTGGAAGGCCTCCCTCTCTAATACAAGATTGAGTTGCACCTGTAGCTATGAGTAATGCATATCTTTTGTTATTGATAGTTACCGTCACTGTGAGCTCCTTATCTTGCCTGTGCATCACTGACAATACTAGACACATGGAAATACTTTGTGGGCACCCTCATTGTGTACATCCTCCCACATAATTTGTCTGGAAAGAATTTACTCCTCTCACAATTACTCTTCCCTGTCCACTTTGAGGTGAAGTCACCATTGGGGGTGCCTGATAACTTTGCTGTGGCAGCATTTGTTGTGCATAAGGCATTACTGACTGCTGCACATTTTGTGGTGGTGTTTGCGGCACATATACTATTTGTGGGTTTGACTGTGACTATACTGCTGTATTCCCTGGGTGATTGTACACTCCATTTCATTCATCTCTTAGTTCTGCAATCTCTGATAAAATGTCCAGATCTGAGATAGTAATGACATACTGTATCCATCCTTTGGGGACCTATCCTGCCTCTTTCTATTCCTCCTCGTCCTCCTCTTCAACTTCCTTGTGCCCTTGCATTATCCTGCTGTTGTGGGTACTGTTGTTGAGTAGTCCCTAGGACCGATTGACAGACATGGCTGTCATCTGAGTGGTGGCTGCTACTACAGCTCCTTCTGTTGCTCATTTGTTAGCCAACCTTTGCTGCACTAACATTGCTGCTGCTTTCTGTGTCACTTCCTGCTTGTTTCTCTCTTTCTCCTGCTTTTTCTTACAAACATGAATTATATGTGCCTGCATCTCTGTCCACCGCTTGGCTTCCAATGCCACTATGTTATCAAGATTATCCTGTACATCAGAGGGTAACCCTTTCTTTACTACGTTGTAAAATAACACTGTATTTCCTCCTGTTATTTCCAAACCTAACCTACTTCTTGGGTCCATTTTTGTTTCATTCTACTGAGAAACTAAGCTGGGTCCTCATTTGGCTGCATTGCTTGAGCCATGAGGGACCCAATACTGGCCTGTCAGGATAAAGTTTCCTCAGCTGATCCCAAACTACTGTCCTAACTCAGTTAAATGGAGATACATCATGTCTACTTCCAGTGAGGGTAACATTTCCCACTCCAGCTTTCTGAAAAGCAGTGCCCGTTTAGTCTCCTCTACGAGAGCTAAGCAAACTCTTTATGTCTCCTACTGCCAAGGAGATGCCTGCAGTTTGCTTTTCAAAAGCTCTAATCCATTTCCCTGCTCCCTCTGTAAGCAGTGGTAACAATTTCTTATGAGTCTCTTTGTCTATCCGTGGCCAAGGAACATAATGGGGTGCCCCAGGTCCTTTGCATATCAGGGGCATCTGACATACTGGACTGGCAGAATGTTGGGTATTGTGCTACTTGGCATATGTTTGCTACATGCGCAAATATTTCCACATGTAGGGATAACTCCAGACTAGATCTCCCTCACCATAAAGAGTGCAATACTCAGCATTTGCCATGTTACATGGATCAAAGGACCCTTCTTTTGGCCATGGACTCGTCTGTGGAGCTAACCCTTTAGTCCATTCTGCCAAATGATCCACATATTGCACAACACTGTGCCAACTATTCTCTCCTTCAGCAACTATCCTGCTAGGGGAAAGATTTGTGTTGTGCAAAACTGATTGAACATCATTGGCCTATCATGTAGTGTCAATCCTCCTATAGCCTCACAAGATCCCATCTTGAGGTCTGGCTGGCCATGTGTTCCTTGAAACTGCAACTGCCCAAGCGCTGTTGCTCATGGTTTCTCAGCTTTAGAGAGCATATCCTGCTCTCCTTCTCTAGTGTCAATGTGATTAGGCAATCTCCTTGCACCCTTTGTGTGATCTAAATCGATAAGGGGTCTTTCTTGAGTTCTAATATCATAGGTGGAGTGCCTAGCCTTTGGGCAGTTAAGTATTTCACCCATGTTATCTGAACGCCTATATATGGACTCTACTCTATTTGACATCCTCCCCAAACTTCACTGAGCTTGTCCTGAAAGGTTATCACAATATCCTTCTCTCCTCACATCTCTCCCATTTTTCCTACCCTCGCTTTGTAACAACCCTTCCTGAACACCCTTTGGTGGAACCTTTATGTTCCCTTTCTCCTTTTGCCATGGTGATAGATTATGTTCAGTCCTATCTGTTTCTTGGGATACTGGCCATCGCCCCATATTAGCAGCCCTATCCACATAGTCACTCCATCTAGAATCATCTGCATCCCTTCGCTGTGGGGTAGACATTCGTTCTCTAACTACCCTTCCTGTTTTGTCTCTTTTCTGTAATAAATGTGATGTGACTGGCCATCACTGTCTCCTGGACTCTGTTCTCCATTTCTATCCTCCTGAGAGAGGCTGAATCTAAATGCAGGGTGAACTGCACTTTTAGTTGACCTGAAAACTGAGAGTCACAAACCTTTACTTGCCGTCTGGGAGTGCTCGTATGTCTTGGCTTTGATATTTGTGGGGCGACATTAGGGAGTTCTTTTGGGGATTGTGAAGGGGTCTCAGCATCAGGGTTCTCATATCCCACTGCGGCTTCTTGTCCCTTGGGAGAAGTACTCATAGGGTCATATGGAGGTGGGGGAGTGAACGTGGTACTAGGGGTATCAACTTAGGGGTATCAACTTAGGCTTCTCACAAAAGACTCACCATAAAGCTAAGGTGACTTCTCAGTTCTTTAGTTTGGCTCCTGCACATTTACTTTTAAGATGCATAACAATATGTTCTAATATTTTATCATCAAATGTCCCTTCCTTTGGCCAGGGATATGCATATTTCTGAGTGGTTTTAAACCATTCTAAACAATAAATTTGCAATTTCATCTGGCCATTTGGAAAGGTAATTTGCATATGCGCTTGGGGAGTTTCCATATTGTCTCGCATTTCTAACAACTCTTCCAATTTACATTTTTATCCGTCTGGTCAATATTAATTTTTCTTTAAAAATGTCACACTAGTCCCGATAAACAAGATAGTCTGTCAATGTGTTCCAAACAATCATATATAAAACATTATGCATCACAATTACATTATGCAACAGCAACATAACTCTGTGGCCACACTGTCATTCACTCACATGCATTCACCATCAACATTTTAAAAACACTTCAACTACTTTTAAATGTGAATCACTATTGTTCTACTCTATATGGTAAATGCAGTCAGAAAACATTGGCCACTTCCCTCAGTGCTACAAACCATGTGCCTCAAAGACCATGGAATGAATTCTGGACATTAGGTCCACATGGCAATTCAAGTGTTCAGATAGTACCTGGAGGTAAAGTTTAGCAACATCAGCTTTTCAGCTGTCCCCTATGTCAAATATTGGAACACATATTGGCAAGCCAACTTCAAATCACCCACATTAACCACTTCCAACTTTATAGTTGGATAGACACGTTAACTGACTATATAGTGCCTTCAACCTATCTCTCTTATATCCTTATATCTACAGCTGTATTTACCATGGCCAAAAGAGACATGTCATACAATATATACAAAAACATGGAATATAGTCCACATTTTCCCCACCTTAAAGAATCCTATCTGTTCCCCGTTAATAGGCAGAACTTTTGAGAACACAGTGTTTGCTCACCTCATCAAAGGCAGTGCTCCATTGGCAGCAGTCAGTTGAGGTCAAAAGGAACCCCTAGGATGGCTTGCCAAATGATGCAGGGAAACTTTTAAAAGAAGAAGAGACAGACTCCTCTTGGCAATATAAAAACATTTATTTACTGTATTGACAGGGGAAGCAACCATCTTCACACCAGTAAACAGCCAGTCTTAATTTGCTGCTTCACAGGCAACTATTTTTATACACAGTTAAACAATGCTAGTTACGAAAGTTCAAACAATGAATTACAAGGCAGTTACACATTGGTACACATTACTTATGGAAAATCATCAGGTCACCTATTACCCTAGACTTTACCCTAATTCTTTACACATCCTTTATTACAGTTCTAACAATGCTAAACAAACTAAGTATTCTTCTACTTTTAAATGCATGTGTATTTGGGTTGAATGCATTATTATTTGTGGGTGTGCTCTATCTTTGTGCTCTTATCAGATTCCATGTGTTCTTGGCTAATTCAATCTCCTGCTCCCATTGTCTAATCATCTTCCAATCTATTGAAAACACAGAACACATGCCGGTGTGCCTGTGTGCTAAGGCCATACTTTCCTTCCAGTTTGTCAACATGGGTTTCCTTTAACTATGACCTTACAGGTCATGCACTCTGTTCTCTAGTAAACTTTTCACCTCTTTTTTCATCAGCGTAAGTTTTTGGCCTGCACTGCTCTATCACCATGTATAGCTGTGTAACAGTCGATGCTGTTGTCTGCTGTTGCACCATGTTTTTATATTTGCATAAAATGAATAAAACCAATAAACAGAGGTTTGTTGTGAACTTGAAGGAGTTGTAGCTGGGGGGTTTGGGGTAGCTGGCAATGGTGCTGGCTGCTGCTGCTGAGACTGCGATCCAACAGCCCTCTGTAGAGGTTGAAGGCTTCACTTCAGAATACCTGCCCGGGCTTCAAATTTGCTGTTCTTCTTTTATACCAGTTGTTTTACTGATGATCCAAGTCTCGTAAAGTAAGACATTCATTTCAGTAAAGGGAGTGAAAGTGGCCAGTTCTTTGTTTTGTCATGGATGCAGTATTGTGGCACAGATGTAATCATTGGAGCCTTTGATTAGTGTTCAATCTAAGGATTACGCTATCCGCCAAAGAAGTTGCTTCTTCATTGACACTAGTCAATGTTTGTTCCACCTTTTTCAGCTATAGCAGATGCAACAATTATAGTGCTTGGCTCATGGTACTGTCTCCCTTGCTGACTTCCCATGTCATAATCTCAAAAGCATAGCAACATTTGTATCAAGCACTCCCCTAACCCCCATTTGTCCACCACCATTGTCATGGCTTTGGTCGTTGCATCCCCTCTCCTATGAATAACATATTCGTGGATAGACTTGTAGTGCTCAAACAAGCGTTCCAGCATGTAGTAGGTTGAGTTCCCATGTGTTGGCACGTCTTCTACAAGGGCTTTTCCAGGTGCTTTATTAGCACACTGAAGGATCCTCAACTGCCTCTGGCATTTAAATGAATAATGGAAATGAGTGCATATTCTTTGGCAGTTGACCAGTATGTTGCTGCCTACCTCTTCTTTTTGAGAAAGTTCTGCACAATTAGATTGATGCATTGCACTAACCACAGGACTTTGAAATATCCCCTATCAGCCATGGCATTTAGTATGTTACTGCTTATTGTCAGTGACAACAAATCCAATTGTGTCATTTGTAGATCTTTGTATTAAACGTGTGAAAGATGTTGGTAGCAGTATGGGATTTCTCAATAGTGAACATCACAACGGTTGCATACTGCCAAATCTGATAAAAAAACATCCTTCACAGTGAGACCAGCAGCTACCCTTTACCTAACCTCCTATAAAGCGACCCAGTGTGCAGTGATGCACATGTAATCAATTGCTTGACAACTGGTCTGCATGACCATTGTGAGGCGGATGGACTAAACAGTGCTCTGCTTCATAGCATTTCCAACCAATGGCAGCACTTCATGATGCAGCACTGGCACAGTCACTCTGGCAAAATAGCTGCAGCTTGGAACCTCCCATTTTGGGCAGAGAGCCTCCACAAATTCCAGGAAGCCCACTTCTTCCACAAAAGTAAAAGGAAGGAGGTCAAGCGCTAACATTTTAGCCAGCTTCCCATTGGAGAAAGTGGCTTTTTCGTAATTCTGGTGGTACAGTGACTCCTTGGTTAACATAGCATTATAGCAGGCTGTTTTTCTTGTGATACTACTGCCACAAGTAAACAACGGGTACTAGCAGAAGGTTGGGGTACTTTGGCGTGGAAGTTGCTGCATCCCGTTGTGCCTTGTGCCATGTAGATGTTCCTGCAGATGAGGACTGTATATTTTGGAGGCTATAACGGCTGCTTTGCATGATGCTGCTGCTGGCATCCTCTTCTTCTTCTTCCTCCTCACCACCTTCTTTTATCACTTCAGCTGATGGTTCTACCTCTCAATTATCAGCTATGTTTTTAATGTGCACTTGGCACATAATTGTATGATGTTTTATCAAATGGGACAGTTGGTCTCCGGTACCAAAATGCCAACCTGGCTTACTAGGCAACCTTTCTTGTGGCAAACGGAGCATATTGCAGTGTCATACTCATGTGGGTTAAGCGTATAGAAGTCCTAAACTGGGGAGGAGAGCTTTCTTATTGTACCTAAGGCTGAAGAACTGGAGGTAAAGCTAGTTGGTTGTGTTGCTGCTTTGATTTCTGTAGGGTGTGCTGTGACTGCGGGAGAGGTAGAGGTGTTAGCGGCTGCAGGTTTCTGGGGTCTTGCAAATATGGGAGCTGGCAGTGTTAGTGAAAATACATGCCTCTGAGCAGGTTGAATAGAGGTGATTTGTAGCTCCTGTGAACCACTCTCCACATTGATGATCACTGTCTCATTGTCATCATCACCACCACCTTCCTCACTTGCAAGGCTTTTAGGAACTTTCCTTTTCGCTTATCTCTTGGACTTGCCTGGGGTCCAATCTATGTCCAGATCATCAGAAGCCCCCAACTTGGAGATTATGAGGGAGTATTCTTTCTTTTCCTTTCTGGAGATTGTAAAGTTGACAAAGCTGCCACGATTTCAAATTGCTATGTGTGACGGTTTCATAATTTCAGTCCAATTATGAGTGACATTTCAACGACTGTGAATGACTCTCGCAATCACAGTCAAGCAATGAAGACAGGGAAAAACATAAATATCTGAAATTACACCCATTTGAAAAACTCTAAGATCTTAAAACAGCTGCAAAGCACCAGAAATTGAAGGGCACTTACGTGTGAATGTGTGAGGCGACCTGCTTCTAAGCACCTCATGCTACTGACCCCTAGGACTTCCAGTCATCCCTGAGTTCTGGGGCACTCCATGCACCCTACTATTCCTCTCACACTCCTAAGGGGACAACCAGGCTGCAGGCACAGAGAGCAGGTGCAGCCTCGTGCTACAAGTGTAAATGTGTGAGGCACTTTACTTCTAGGCACCTTACACAACTGACCCCTGGTACCACAGCCCTCCTGAGTTCTGAGGTGCTCTCTCTGCCCTACCATGCCTCTCACAACTCTAAGTGGTCACCCAGGCTGCAGACACACTTGTAGAACTTATGTAGGGTCATGCTACATGTGTGCAGCGCTCTACTTCTTAAACACACCCGGGACCTCCAGCCCTCTTAGGGATTTGGGGCGCTATCTCTGCCCTAACATGCCTCTCACACTTGAAAGGGGACATCCAGGCTGCAGTCACAGAGAGCAAGTGACAGATGAGCTGCCTAAGTTAACAATTAAGAGAGTCAACACAGCTGGACGCCGCCGCAGAGAGGCGTCCAAGTGGCACTAAGCAGCTGAGGCACACAGGTCACTCACAGCTTGCAGCATTATTAAAATAATTACCCCATGATCTAGTGACACCAAAAATAATTGCACAGATCACACCACAGCACGGCTCCTACAGAGACCTACACAATACTCTTCTGATGACGCTACTAGGTGCTCAAAGTAATTTGATGTAACACTGTCGACCGGTCAGTCACCATTGACCTGAGCCACCAGCGCCACCTAATTAAAACACAATGCTGTGCGACTTAAACCTATGTCACGGAGGCTGAGGGCTCGGGACTCCTGAAGAGTATTGTGTAACTAACACTGCAGGAGCCAGAGAGATTTGTATAGAATATGCAAAGCGAGGGGCACTGGTTGAGACTGCTGTAAATGCAGAGTTCAATTAAACTCATTTCTGTGCTACTGTTCTCAGTGATGGCTTGACAGTGGGGCCATGTTGGGACGCAGGGCTAAGACCATTACAAAGTGTTCTCTGAAGATCCCTGGCCATGGCACGAGAAGAGCCTTATACCCTGTCGCCTGAGGGGAGCAGCACATTCTGTGAACACAGTGTACCATGGCTACCGGGCGGGGACGGAGATGCGTGAGTACTCAGACTCTGAGACCCTGTGTCTTCTCAAGGTACAAGAGGTGAGAGGGGCAAGCGGTGAGTATGTGTGAGACCAGGAGATGTAAGGGCAGGGAGGTTGCAGCGTGACTCGGAGTCTCTCTGCAGCACTGCTGCCAGGCTGAGGCTAGGATTCACCCCTGCGGCAATCATTTCTGTACGCAATGTAGCCCGCCTTAGTCCAGGCTGTCTGTCCCTGCTATGAGTCCTGTCTGACAGTCCAAGGCAGCCGCTGCATAAACCTTACCGGTCAGTGTGTGAGGGATGATTCTGATGATGTCCACTGTACTGTCCCTCAGCCGGGCTCTGCAACATTGAATTCATCGCAGGCTGCGGCAATCATAAGCCAGCATGGGTGGCTCGGCTGCTGCAAGTAGACAGCAACGCTGAGAGAGCCGAGTACTGGTGAGCCCCCACAGCGCCGGCCTTCCTCTCAAACTTCCTGCTGTGCTCTAGCAGCAGGACGTTACATCCCCCCGGCGCCACCACCAGCTGCACAGCGCTGCATAATCATCACATAAAGATACATTGTAGCACTTGAGCCTGCCAGCAGCACCTTAGCTCAGCTGGGAGCACGTGCACGCTGCAGCCACAGGTGGCGCGCTGCCACCTGCCACACACTCGGCTCCTTCCACAGCGCTTCACAGTGACAGCTGACAGACATATGAAAATATTCGTGGCAATGCATTTCAGTGCGGTGATGCGGAGCACCACACTGAAATGTGTTAGTCCAGCGCCTGATGCGTGGTACTTGACAGGACTGAATTGATAGGGGAACAGCAGTATTCTCAACAATAACTTGTTCAGCAAGAACCTCACCCTCCTGTTCTGCTCCTACGTTGAGAAAATCTGTTGCTGACTGCGGCTCCTGCAGTCCACTTTCCTGCAATCATTCAGTTATTCAGTTTGTGGCTGAGACAATTCCATTTCAGATTCATTGCTCTCTAGTTCTGAAGTCACTGCAGTGCTAAGAGACAGGGCCTTAGGTTTTGGTGGAGGTGGAGGTGGTGCAGTTGATTCAGGTATCTCCGCCTCTTTCTGCCCAAAGGAGGGTACAGCAGGTTCATCACGTTTTCTAAAAAAAGATGAGGGCTTAATGTCAGTGGTGGCAACCAGCTTTTTCTCCTCTCTGCTGGCCACTTTCATGGCAGGAACCATTCTTTGGGGCCATCTTCTTAGCACTAGCAGTTAGCACCAAGCAGTAGGAGCAGAATCATTTAGAAGTGGAGAACTCAGGTGTCACTATCAGCTGATTCCTTCACACACTTCTCTTCATATCAGTAAAATGTCTGACATTTTCTGCAGCATGTGCAAGAAAAGCAACAAAAAAAAGTCCGTTAAACATTGGCAATCAGAAGAATCTAGCCAATGTATCACAAGCGAAGTCATCATCATCCTCATCATCTCAAATGCTTAATAATAGAGTTCTTAAATTATGCATAAACTATTCTTTTCACATATAAACTTTACACAGAAAAGGAGCGTTTATGTCCCTCCTGAGCCTTGGGGCCCCTATAGGAGGCCGGGGGTTAAGGGACTGTTAAATAATGGTATTTCTGGTTGGCTAGGGCATGCGCCTAAGCCAGGCAGAAACCTCCACTCTAGTCAGGGCAACCGAGTTACACGCTGAAGATCACCCCTGCTCACCCCCTTGGTAGCTTGGCAGAGCATTCAGGCTTATCCCAGAGGCAATGTATAAAGCGTTTGCCCAACACACACACACGCACCAACATTACACTAGGCACAGCACAATGAAAACTCCACACTAAGGTATGTAAAAAATATATAGCCTTTGTATTATTCAGAAAATGCAGTAGTATCAATGAGTCACAGATTTTATATATTGTGTTCCAAAAATGCATTAGGCTCCATTAATCACATAGGTAAAAGCACGTGCCTTTTGTATCATAAAAAGTGCCCCGATCTGCCACTGATCACATCGGCAAAAACACGTGTCCTTTGTATCATGAAAGGTGTCCCCTGCTGCCACTGATCACATCGGTAAAAACAACTTATTTCTACAAGGGCGTCGTGGCTCAGTCCACAGAACTGAGCGTTACCTGGGCAGTAGTCCTTTGTTCCTGTGCACCTCTGGGCTCTCCAATGCTTGTTGAAGCCCCGGCTAGGAATGTGAACCGCCACCACCTGCGGGGGCTGCTCTGACCTTCTGCGTCACTCCCTCACGCACCTGCCCCTGCCTCGGGCGGCACCATGGCAGCAGGAGGAAGCTTTGAGCGACCCAGAGGAAATAGGAGACACAGGCTCGAGGCTCCTCCGATCCCCGGGATGGAAGGAGTAAAATACTTGTGAGTCGGCGATGCTGAGCGTCGCAGCCGGCTGTGCTGCAGTGCTGCTGTTTCCTCGGCAATGAACTTTGGCCTCGGACTCGGGCCGGAGGCGTTGATCGGGGCAAATTCTTCGGACGGCATCTTCCTCTGAGAGAGTGCATCGATTCTTCAGGGGATATCACACAGGAAGCAAGGCCTGTGGGCAATGAGCTGCAGGCAGGCCCTCAGAGTCCTCCTCCTGCTTAAAGCTTTCGGGCTTCACAGAGGTCAAGGTATACAGAGCGCTGTAGGAGTGCACACACACACAGTGCGATTGGAAGCAAAAGTACTTGGAAACTTTGATGTCCCTGAGTTTCCTATAAAAGGAGGCCAGCACACACAGGCCCTTGGAGACTCCTCCCAAGCAGGGGGGAACACAGCACACAGCAAAGTCCTTTCACTTCCCTTGGCAGAATCAGCTACTACAGGCCAACCCCAGACAGCACACAGCAAAAGGGCAGTACTCCTCCTCCAGTTTCTCCAGCTTTTCTCCTTGGCAAAGGTTCCTCTTGGTTCAGGAAGTAGTCTAAAATTCAGGGGTCAGGGCCCCACCTTTTATTTATTTTTTTAACAAACTTTATTAAGTTTTTCCAGATTTACATACAATCTTCTATAATCACATTAAACCCAATAATCTCATAGTAGCACATCGTCGTGCGCACTGCTAGTACATACATGGTCGAGTCGCCAGTACAACATTAAAAGGTGCATAGCACTTTAACATTAACACATTACTGTGTATACAGTTTCCAACATTAGGTATTCCAGTCCGCATCTTTAACTCACATTGTGAGGTTCCAAATAATCCTAAAACAACTACCCTGGATCCCTCCCTCCACCCCCCACCCACAGTTATCTAACTGGGAGCATCATAGATATCCGCCTACCAGTCAAAGTAATGCAGTGCCATTTTGCAAAAGCGACCTGCACGAGACCCAGGACATGCACCACAATACAACACAACCAGACATGCTCAGGTATATTTTATGATCAGCATCTACCTCCCCCACACAGTTCTCCAGCCACAACCGCAAACATGCCACTTCTACCGGCGTTGATTCTTCCCAGCTTTTAAACGCCTCACACAGCACATCCACCGCCATCGCTCTTGGGGGCATATTCACAAGGACTTATCTCTGATTTATCTCCACCTAAATACATCAAAAGTGGAGATAGAGTTAACACCCCATTCACAAGCTGGTGCAAACTGTAGACATCGCCAGTATACCCGCGATAACTACCCAAAATTTATCTCCACGGTGGACATGCCCAACTAACCCTAATGAGATGCAGAGTAGGCGTTCCCGTGCAAAAACACACGAAAAAAACACAACACCACTTTCACAACGAACTGCCAGATCCGCGATGCGAGTCAAACTACGTGATAAGCCGCAGTAGCCGCAGGTATTTAACACCTTCCTTTTGCCGGTGTTAAGCAGGACGACTACCTGCAGCACGAAAGGGAGCCCAGCCAAGAGCCACACCGGAAGACCCACAGATGCCATGGAGACAATGATCATGCAACGCGGATACCCATGAGGGCCACAACACCCACCGCAACCATCCCAGGACCGCCACCACCCCCAGGACCCATCCCGCCCCCCCCGGGAACACTGCAGAGGCAGCATACACAAGTGTGGGGGCTCGTGGGAGGGAGGAGCAGCTGTGTGGCAACATAACACACAGTGAGGCCGCTCATGTGCCCCGTGCTGGGCATATCATCCATGATTCCCAAGCTCGCAGACATCCCACCACACACACGACCGGCCTCTGTCCATCTCCTGTATGCCTGCATATGGTGAAGTCACTGTAGAGATGAAAGGTCCTTTGTCTGAACTATCAGGCGGTAGCACATCTGCAGCTCCGAGCAGGAACTTGCATGTGGGCAGCACCCCCTGACAGATATGACTGCATTTGTTTGTGACTCCCACACTACCCACTGCCTGACGTGAGACCAATTTGAACACATCCCACACGCAGACGTCCTTGGTCGTAGTTACTGTGCATGAAATGGCCTTCACACGTACGCCCATTCCACCACAGGCCTGCACCCGTTGCACACAGACACTGCTCGTTGCACTGAGCTGTGCCATTTCATCCACAGGACTGGTGCTGGGCAAGCCTGTGCCACTTCAAGCAGAGCCACCGATGCAATGGCAGACCATCCCGGACACATGCTCGACTCCAGTCACGTGGACCTGTACCGTGCACGTCTGCTGCTTGTACTGGGGGCACTGCCGTTGGCAGTGCTGCGGATCAGTTACCGGCTGAGCTTCCGCCTTGCGGACGTCACCTGTGTTCAGCCTTTGTTGCATTGTCGCTCGTGCACATTCGAGTGGTCCATGGATGTCTGCCTCTCCAACGTGAAGGTAGCTGACCTGGATTACTACGTGTGTGTGCGCCCCCTGTTGGTCCACGACCAGGAGTGTCACCGTGATGCCCGTTTATGGCATGCATGGATGTTTGGCATGCAGGTTGGAAACTGGACCTGGGAGATTGCACGAGTCGTCATGTACAGTGAGCACATTGAGCCACTACCCGATTGGGCTTTGGTGCACATTGGGTCCAGTGGTTGGAGTCAGCCCATCTGTCCGGGTCAGCTGATGGATTACGTCGACGATTGCCAGATGTGGTGGACAACGATCGCTCATTGGATATGTTGGCCTACGCAGCTGCACTCGCGTTCATGGATGAGTGACAAGGTACCTGCACCCACAACTGGATGTGACCCATTGCACGTGTCCTGACGCCTGGTTGCGTGAATCTGGTCACATGTCCCAAGACGACAGTGGACAAGGCTGCATTGGCCTGGACTCATGTTCCCACCGCGGACAATCAACGCGGGTTGGCACTGACTTGTGTTGATGATGGACTCCCCCGACGTGGACATGGGCGCTTTCCTACGTTCCTCATTCAGACATGCTGCTGCATTGGTCTGCATTTCGTGGCACTTCTCTTGGCCATACTGACACGCACTTGTTTCCTCACTTTCACTTGTCTCTAACTGTGTTGTGTCTTGATTTGTATGCGAATGTGTGTATCACGGACTCTCTGGCTCCCTGCCATACGTGCATTGCTACCCCATCAGGACTGTGGGTTTGGACTTGTGCGTTATCATGTCCCTGCTTTGTGCTTAGCCAGATGCGTATGGCCGTTACCGGCCACAGGCGGGTGTACTTGTGTCCTGTGTTAGGTTGTGCAGATGGTGGTTGTACCACATTGTGTTCGATGTTGGGGTGCTCTGCTTCTTATGTGTGTGTGAGATGTCCCTTCAGCTCTGATTTGGCTCACCCTTCGCCCTTTCAGGAAGTGGGGTTTTCACTTCTGTGCTTGTTCAGTGGTGTGATTTTGCCGGGTTGTGTGACTTGTGCTCCTGGTTGGTGTTGTTACTCTTGAGCATGGTTTGTCTGCAGTTGTGCTGTGCTTACTTGTGCAAGTGTGCCATTGTGCCCATCTTCCCCCATCCCCCCAGTCCCTGCTTGTTCCTCTTCCTGTTGCTGTTGTGTCTGTTGTTTTGGGCAGTTTGCGGTCCCCGAGTCCTGCCACCATCTCCAGACTGATGTGATGGAAACCATTTCCTCCATGTCATCCAACTCCTGGTGTGGCGCTGGACTCCCACCTCCGGTGTGCATTGCTACCTTCTTGTTGTTGGCGTGTTTCTGCTTGTTTGTGCCTTTCACATAATTCCGGATGTTCTGGGTTTCTTCCATTATCCTTCTCCGCTCTCAGGCTGCATTCACCTTGTCCAAGATGGCCTGCCATGTGCAATGTTTTGTTGCCAATGGGGCTTGTGGGGTTGTCTGCTGGCTCGGGTTGCCTCCATTGTGCTTGACTATTGTTTTCTTTGTGGTTTGTCTTTTTTTTCAGGCTTTAGTTGTGTTTATTCCCACCTTCCGTGTTTATCGCGGGCCTGGCGGTGCTTATCCCCGCCTTCCTCATCGCGAATGGGCCCATTGCATATCTCCGTCGAGGTGGTTGTATCGCCGACATTATCCGCCGTTTGGGCAGACTATCGCATGGTACCGCCTTGTTGTGAATTCCACGTTGACACTGGATTATTTTCCCGCAATAGGCTGCGATGTGTAAAGTTGCGTTAACATTGTTTGTGATGTTTAGCACACGTTCTTGTGAATATACCCCTTAGCATTTTCCTTAATCCCCTCTGCTCATCCCTACGTATCGCAGCACTTTCAGCAAGACTCCACTTAATCATTTCTTCCCTCCAGGACTCTAGGTTAGGCGGCCTGGCTGCCTTCCACCGACTGGTAATATACCTCTTTGTCAGTGTGAGCGCAAGATTGGCAAAGCACGGTTGTACCTCATATCCCTTGGGTTGGCGGTATAACCTCAGCAAACAGCTCTTTGCTGTATTCCAAGTATTCTCCCCTACAGTGTTAGTAAGTGTGTGCGCAATCTGTGCCCGATAGTGTGTGAGCGCTGGGCATGACCACAGCATATGCACCCACCTCCACACATCTCGGGCAATTTGAGGGGGCGGCAGGAAACATCTTGTGGAGTTTATGCAGAGTAAGGTACGCTCTCTGTATGATCAAAAATTGGATAAATGTGAACCATGCATTGCGGGACACTATCTCATTCCAGTATCCTTGTCCATTCTTTGCCCGTCAGATCCTCTATTACATCTGCCTCCCATTAACCCGCAACGCCCCTGGTGGAGATACTACTGGCCCTCTTATGTCTGCATAAAGCCATTTCTTTAGATGCCTACCATTTCCCACTAAATGAAGCATGTGCACTAGTTCATTCACAGGCGGGTCCTGTCCATGTGGGGCCCAGAGTTGTTTCACCCAGTGAGATAATCCCGCATGCAAGGGGAATAGAGTGTCCGTCAGGCCATTAGCATTTATAAAGTCAGTGTGCGACAACAATGTGCCCTCTTGAAATAGCGTTCCCACCGTTGCTGTCCCCTCCACCACCCATTCTGCTATCTGTCCCTGCATGACTACTCCTGATGGGATAGGCAGTCCTACAAAAGGGATATTTGGTGCATAGGGTATGCATGGACGAATTTATTTTTGGGCATAATTCCAATATTTCAATTCTATTTGCATTATCTATTGGGTGCACGCTATATAATTTCGCATGCAATTTGCCTTGCGATAAGATTCTGGGCGTGTATCAAATTTCCTGTAGGTTGCGACCCGCAAGCCAGAAGGAAAGCCATTGCAACTGGCTCGCCATACAATAGGCCGTGAAATCAGGGGCTCCCAACCCTCCAGCAGTGGTCGGTGGTTGTAATTTCTTGAGCGACACACTCCTTCTACCCATGCTGCACACTAGTTCTATCAGTAGGGAATCCAGAAGCTTGAATATATTTGCAGGGAGAAATATCAGGATTGTCGTGAAATAGTACAGCACTCTAGGCAGCACTCTTTGCAGGGCCCCACCTTTTAAGCAGCAAAATCCTTTGTTCTCTGATGGCAGAGAAGCCCTGTGCCCAGCCAGAACCAATTCTGTTCCCTCAGTATAGCTGCCCGGCAGGTGGCGGAGGAAGCATTGTCCTTGACAGACCAGGCTCATTCAGGTGCCAAAGGAATCTCCTCCCCCTACTCTAAATGCAGCCTAGGTCTATTCAGCCCAGCCCTGACTCATCAGACTCTCTGAAGCCACGGCCTATCCCCAGCCCCTGCCACTTCAAAACCAAACAGTCAATACACATCCTAGCAGAGGCACACTGGATGGCTAAGCAAGAAAATACCTACTTTCTAAAAGTGGTAGATTCAAACACAGAATATAAAAATCATCTTTACTAAAAGACGCATCTTTAGATTCTGAGTTCCGGCATACTAAACTTTATTTTCCTATCTGGTCCCAATGGGAAGTTATATTTATAAGATTTTATAAATTAACTCCCAGGCTTTTCTATAGGCCAGATAACGAAATTGGCAGTATTTCACTATCAGGACATGCCACACACATCAGGGCATGTCCTACTTTTCACATACACTGCTCCCTGCCCACAGGGGTACCTTGGGCCTACCCTAGGGGTGCCTCACATGTAAGAAAAGGGAAGGGTAGGGCCTGGCAAGGGGGTGCACTTGGCCAGGTCAATATGGCAGTTAACAAACTGTGCACAGGCACTGCAGTGGCAGGCCTGAGGCATCTTTCCAGGGCTACTCATGTGGGTGGCACGATCAGTGCTGCAGCCCCACTAGTAGCATTTGATTTACCAGCCCTAGCACACTTAGTTCACTTTACTAGGGACCTACTAGTAAACCAAATATGCCAATCATGGATAACCAATCATAATAACAATTAACACAGGGAGCACGTGCACTTTGAAACTGATCAGCAGTGCCAAAGTGCCCAAAGCATCTAAGCCAGCAAAAACAAAATCCAGCACAGCATCAAAAATACATGAGGTAGAGGCAAAAAGTCAGGATACACCATGCCTAGGATGCCCGGTCTAACAGGGACAAAATATAATAATTACATTAAATAATTGCTCGTGCCTCACCAGGGCTCATGTGTACTCTATGGGAAGCAGGAGGAGGCAGCTGAAAAATGAATGAAAATAACAACACTGTATTATATTCAGTCACAAGCACAAATAAATATTTCAGGAAAAAAGAAAAAAAAAGGAACAAAAATGTCATAGGCCTCTTCTATCATTGTTCCTAGAATATGGCTTTTAAAAGTGGGATAAAGGGATTGAAACACACAAGAGCTGCACAAAATGGTGGAAGCTAGCTCATTTACCACATGTCCACTGAAGAAGGAGACATGGAAGACAAAAACAAACTGGTCACTGAACACACACACACACACACTGACTGGCTCCATAAAGTAGTGGCCACCACATGACCAGCAAAGAATGAAGCATAGAGAACAAAGACAAAATGGCCATCGTGACCACACACACACAGGTACACACACTGGCTACACAAAATGACAACTGCTGCATGGCCAGCAAAGAAGAGGCATGGATATCAAAGAACACTTGGTAGCCTAAGGCATTACACGCACATTGGCTACACAAAATGGGCACCTCCTCGTGGTCAGCAAAGAAAGAGGCATGGAGAACAAAGAAGAAAGTTGCCCTGTCCTGCCTACACCACCTTTCACTCCTCAGAAGAAAATCATCATGTAGCATTGCAGGGAAAGGATTTCAAAGATATTATCAGCAACAGGCCCATGCAGACAAAAAATAAAATAACCTAATATTTGCATTTAATCAACAGACATCCACAACCCCCTAAATGTTTTTAAAAGCATAAAGCACAGCAGCAGTGAGAATGTGAAACATACATCAAAAATACACCCAAGGCCTTGTTCAGGGCAGAGACTAGGCCCCAAATAGTAAAACAACATCACAGTAAAATGGCAAATAAACCAGTATAACATTCAAACAACCCACACAAGAAAATGGAGAAAAAGTATATTTAACCCCAGGCCTCCACCATCAAAAAAGTGCAAACATTTCCCTTTAAAAAAGTTAATCCGCCATGCCCCCCCTTTTCCAGCCCCAACCCCAGTCCATCCACCAACAAAGATACAAAATGAAAAAAATCTCCAAAAGAACCAAGAAATTAAAGTGCATGCTCTTCTTCAAACAACAAACTTTTTCCAAAGTGATCATTGAACATGCTTGATTTCTCCCTAAACGTTAAAATTGGAATGGCGTGGGTACAGCAGGGATTGCAGACAAAGAGAGAGAGTGATGCTTTACCTCCATAATCCAAATCCGAATCCAGAGTGACAAGGGGCTGGACAAAGCAGAGGGAGGAGTCTTCAGGACTTGAAGTTGCTACTGTATGTACAGTCACCTCCCAGTCTATATACCACTTCTTTCCTGTTTGAAAAGAAAGTGCATTTCATTCTAAAAAAATACCCTAACAGGCTGTTCAGGTAAAATATCAACTAGAAAACGCATTTCGAGTGGATTTTCTGGCCGCTCGTGTAATATATCTACTTGAAATGCCGACCGGCAACCACAAGTGTTAAAGCACTGCTGTTCATATTCAGAACTACTACTGAATGTTTTGATCAGGTTCACCAAAAAAGGTACACGAGTGTTCACACTCTTGCGTTGTTTCAGTACTTCTTGAGGTTGTGGCAACATGGCATTACAAACAGTAATTCTGCATCACAAGAGTCACACTGAATTACTAAATTCTTTACATTTCTCTGAAGTAATTACAATTAGCACCAGGCCTTACTTGTTTCTCCTATATTCTTTGTGCATTTCCCTACAGCTGCTGTACCCAAATTCTTCACAGGAGTTGTGCCAGGGGCGACTCTCGTTATTTGAGGGATTCACTGAGACCTGCGCATGCCACTTCACTAGCATTACCACAAACACTGATTTTGTGTAAATGAACATGCAAGTGCACAAGATAATTTGTGCTCACACAGTGCATTTTGCGTATCCTCCCATTTGCTTTATGAATTACTGCATATGCAAAATGTGATTTCCGCAGGCTCAGAAAATAAATTATTAATAAATGCTGCACGCTTTTTTCAATTCTTTGCTTTGGTCAATTCCTCTTTTGAGAAATATAGCCATAGCTAATCTTTTTAATCTAACGTCTAAAATAAAAAATGTACTGTAAGCATTTGATCTAATGCAAACATGAAAGAATGGGCTTCTAACAGAGAGTCATATATTACTTAAGGATTGTTATTAATGTATATCATAGGAAATTGTTTTGAAGCACATTTTTCAGTATAAATGGGCCTCGGTTAAAATTGCCTTATTGAGGCTCCAGTCACATGAAATGTTTAGTGCCCCTCTGCTCTCCTCTATTGTAACTGAGGGCCATTTTCTTCTTATATGCACTCTAAGCCGGCACATCAGTGAATCATTCTAAGCCTTGGAAAAGAAATATCTGCCATTAAATAATATAAGCGCAATAGAGTCTTTCCTGGGAGTGAGGAATTGTTGAACAATAATGGCTTTCTCAATCATGCTCTGAAAGTTAAATAAAATATTGTTCACACTCGAGAAATCCGACAACAAATAGTGACATTATATAATCAAAATATATATTTTTGAAACATACAACTGAAAAAAGTGCATTTATGCACTAATGTGCATTGTATTTGTTGCAGGTACTACCAGAAATGGTGACATATATTCCTTAATTGGTGGATTTGCATGTCATGATACATTGTGGATGAAAAACTGTAAACCTACCCTTTGTGAACGGTATGTACTTTTCACATGGCACGGTTCTCTGTTCAGATGTTGGCCTGTTTCTGTCCTGTCCTTTTGTGCCTAGAGGCATGAGGACCTATTCACCAAAGCTTTAAGGGTATGTAAACTAGTATTATTGTATGCTCTCACAAATGCTTTTCACTCACCTCTGGCCAGAGATCTACTCACGTCTGCCTTATCTCTTATGTGCGGAGACTCTGCATATGAATGCCTACATTCTTCGGGTGAATGTAGGAGGGGCAAGGGAGGGTGGCTGAAAAAAGGGAAATATGAACCACTAAAAGAGTGAAGTAAAGGAAAATCAGGGGTGTGTGGGGCAGACCGGGGCAGAGGCAAAAACTAAAACACTCAGAAAAGAGTAAGGCACTTGCTGGTGATCAAAGTTACACTCACATCTACTCCATTAGAACTATTAACCAGGCTCAAATCTACAACAGCAAGTCATGGAGTAAATTACACAGCACACATGACCCCTTGCAGGTACTGTAAGGCACTCTCATAAATAAAAATCAGTGGAGGCAGGCAATTACAGCACCGCCACAACGGGAAATCGGGGGAAATCGGAAAATAAAGGGAAAATATTTTGTGTGTCTAAAAGGTGTTACTTCTTTAAAAATGTAAAATATTTTCTTGAAAAAAATTAAACAGACACACAACAGTGAACATAGCTACAGTTGGAGGAGAACACATATTCATTCACATACAACACACCTTCTACTGTAAGAAGGGAGAGTGAGCAATCAGGACTGCACAACACCCATCAGCAGGTGAAACTCATTACAGCATCACTGACTGGCCACATAAGAATGCTAGCCAGAGCGCAAACCATTTTCCATGATGTCTGTAAATACCTGTGCTGCCTTGGCCCTCATTTTGAGGAACAATTACTTGAGGAGTAGAGAGAGGATTTACAGATGAAGGTTTTTGGGATGTACACAGAAGCAGTAATTGCTAGATACAACTTCTCTCCAGTTTTCATCCTTGACATGATTGCAGACTGGGTGCAGGAACTCATTTCACCCACAGCCCACTCCCAGGCCATCCCTACACATGTTAAAATACTGGCTTCACTCCATTCCCTGGCCGCTGGCTGGGTCTTTACAGGATGTCACTGGGGACACTACCGGCGTCTCACAGGCAGGCCAATCAGTATGCTTATGACAGGCACTCAGATGCATCACCAACCAAGTGTACACCCATTTACTCTCATGCCATAGTCAGTGACAGAAAAGCAATGGATGACAAAATAATTCTATGTCATTGCCACGTCTCGAATATTAGGCGCCATTGATTGCACCTATAAGACATGTCAGTAACCCTGCCAGGGAAAACACAATTTTTAAAACAGACACAATTGGCACTCGTACAATATGCAAGTGTCTGTGATGCCTGATGCTCCTTCCTTCCCTTGGTGTACACACAACAGCTCCACTTCCATACAGTCTGCTCTTGCACATCAGTGGAATGCTAGGGATTTAGAAAGGTGTCTCTAACTCACACTGGGATTGCATGTATATTTCACAAACACAGTCATTCATAACTTGACCACATCACAATAGACACACATAACACTAACATTGAATGCATACATGTATAGAATGTCTGCTACATTCTCAAAATAACATCACAACAAGCACACAGTCTCAACAGAGGTAAAATAGAGCATACACAAATCTATGCAAGTCATTTTACTGTGCACATTCGGCATGCTCAAGTCGTGCTTCAGGTGTATTTTCCATGCAGAAGGGTGCCTCACTGCTGCCCAGAAGTAGTATGCCTGCATGACCCGCAACATTGCCATGTGATGTAGACCTGATCTGTGGCCCATCCAGGTTCATGGGGTGGGAAAGAGAATAGAGCTCATAGACAGACTTGTGGGCTCACATTTTATCTGAGCTAATAGTTTGATTACTGCATCACAGTGGTTAGACAGTATTGAGTCACTAATGCACTATGTCATCATCCACATATGAATCTCACGAGGAGGGACAGGGGCTTAGGAGGCCCAGCATACAGGCCCCAACCAATAATGCAAAACAAAGGAGTATGCTGCTCCTATCGGGGGATGAAAGGAAAACAGGGAGAGGGGGGACAGGAGTGGAGTCCAGGCGCTAAATAGAGAGTGCGTAGTAGCACTGGGAGTGCTCCAATAAGGAGCAAGGGCCCTCACACACCCAAAGGGGTGTCATGCTTCATCATAGGGCAGCTCCTCGTTGGACCGGCGCTGAAAGGCCCAATGGGCCCCACAGGGGGTCTCTCTGCTGGAGTTCTTTTCTGGTTACCACTGTGGAGCTAGGTGTCATGAGGGAGCTTGTGTGTCCTGAGTAGAAGTGAAAGAAAGTGCTTGTGATCTAAACATAGCTACAAGAGACTCCAAGTGCAATTTTATTCTCTGGGTTCTTGTGCTATGTGTTAAAAAAAATGACTGTTAAGTCGAGGACTGAAGGGGGTAGATTATAACCGCTTCGGTCTAGTGAAATGTGTGTGGTGTGTTGGTGGTCGACATGTTTCATGCCCTATAGTGTCCAAATGGATCTCAGCATTTCTTCAGGACCTAAGATACATCTACTACTCATCAGGGAAGGCTATTACTAGGTGTTGCAAAAGTGTCACTTCCCCTGTAGTCTAGCTTCAAAAGGTAATCCCAAAAGTGTAAAAGCGTGAGAGGTTAAAATTGGTCTAACTTCTTGTGGACATACACCTCATTAGAGGAATCTGATTGCCCGAACCGTGGATTGCCAGGGTAATCGCTAATTAAGTGATGAAGGAAACGTCACTAAAGTATCCTGTGTGTGCAGGACCTACCCGCATCTGGCTCACACGTCATTCACTTATCCACCCAACTATTCCATATTACAACTATATTAATAGTTCATACATACTTTTGATTTCCACTCACATAATTACACCCCACTTGTAGTGTTCCGACAATAACACATAACACATGCAGGAGTACAGCTGCACATCTTCATATTCACATGGTTCTACTAGTATATCTTAAAAAGTTGTGACCTCAAAAAGTTGTTTAGAAGTACCACTAGGGAGTCTTTTATAACCCTTGACATGATTTGACTTTTATATTCTATGTATATCTAGGTACGTGTTTCCACCTCCACTATATATTTAAAGGACTACTGCAGAGCAACCACAATAAATAGGATATGGCATACAGGAAGAAGGCATATGCCATTCCTGTGCCATCCAAGGACCACCACCCAATTCTCCTCCATCTTGCATCTCCCATTGGTCTACAAAATCCCAACTAGCTGAGGACTGAGAAGAGAGCCTCCAGTTTCTCTCGGAAGGAACTGCATATCACTGGGGAAAGACTCCTCTGAAAAATCCTCAGTGTCAGCACTACTGGGGATCTGAGACACAGCTGAGCAATGCAGCTTGGAATGAAATCTGGCAGGACATTGCCACATGCTGCAGGGCACGGGTTCAGGCCCTAAGATCCAGGAAGTGCCACACTGGGAGCACCTCAGACACTAGGCAAAACTGAAGTTCTCTTATCCTCATATGTAGAATCCTAGGCTTTCCGTCCTGCATAGGAAACTTCCAGGAACAGCATGGCTGACCGTCCACGCTCAGCTGGGGGCCCACGAGCAGCAGCAAGGTGGTTAGTCTTACAATATAAAAAAGTAAAATTTGATCTGTGGCTCAAAACTTTCATAGCGTTATGCCTCATATTTAAAATATTTTAGTATGTCAATTTTGTCAGTATTATATGTTGTTGTCTGAAATGTATAGTTGAAATATTGTTATAATTGAAAATATTTGTAATTTATACTATCATTTAGAGTGTTTTAAGAATCTATTAAATATTTTTACTCTTTTGTGTAATGTTTGAACACTGGAAATTCTTTTCATCTGTCTTTTTGTAAAAAGTAACATTGTCATGGCCTTAAATGTTTCAATGTATGACTTATTAATGTTAAATACACATAACACATATAGGTAATTCTATCATGTCAGACATGCATCATATTGCCCACCATGTGAAAAACACGTCTTTGACATTTTTTCAAAGTTACACCCATAAAATGGTCACTATTATTTAAATATATATACAATGTACACATAAGAAGCCACCTACCTGGATCCCAGGTGATTCAAATGGGGCGGCGACACTGGTTCCCAAATCCCCTCGGTGTACAGAAGGAGACCCTGCTATGGTGACAAATCCCAGGGGTAAAGGGGTTGGGATGGAGAGAGTGTGTGGAGTCAAAAGATGCTGTGGCTCTTCTACTCAACTGCAACACTGCAGCAGGCATTCACACCAGTCTGATGAATGGTAATGGCAGATATGTCATTTATAAACAAACAACTAATAGGGCTTTTGTCTAGTATTAGCTATATTTTAAGGTATAACCTCATGAAAGCTTTTTATATCTCAACCAAGAAGGATACAGATACCGAACTCAGTGCAAAGGGCTGATGTCCATATCATATCAGCATCAGAAATGACATGAAATAGATCCGGTGGCTGACAGTAATGAGCATCGGTAAGAGGCAAAGTATCCCAGATACCCCATGGACATTCTGCTCCAAGTGCGAAAATAAGCAAACATGGAGCTGCTCTGGTTGAGAAGCCTAAAAAATTAATGTTGGGGAACTCATAAAGGTCTTGAACGTTGCAGTTCTTCTCCATTAGCACATTTGTTCTCCTTACATGCAACTTGAGGGTTTTCCTGAAAGGAATGTCAATATTTCACCAGACTATATGCGTTAGGAAGAAATTGTGGCTTGCCTTCTGATGGCTAGAAGGCTAGTAAGTGAGAAAGGCTTCTTGCAGACACTCATAGATGTTTGCTCTTCCAAATGGTGAGGCACATCCTACCATCTATCTCCTCTTGCACATGCATGTTGCTTAGATCCTATACAGCTCCGAGAATATTCTGTTAAGCCACGGCCACAGAGCTTTTCCCGGCTTGTGGAGAGAGTACTGGCTGGAATGGAGGAGAGGGGAAAGGAGGGGGATACACAATGATCTTGCCATCTTGGAGGTGCTCACTTCCCCAAACGCTGCACTTGCTGCATCCTTTCTAAGTGAATTAGAGACTCTTTCACACGGGAATGGCAGCACCCCAAAGTAATTCTAAGACAAGAGAGTGGCCAAGAAGAAACTGTCAACAAAAAGACCATAAAACAGCCATAGCTATTGGGAATTATTTAGAGTAATACTACAGCTAGACAGCGGAAAAGGACAATGGTCTAGAACAACATTAAACAAGTAATACATCAACAGCACAATACTGAGGACATGCCTACATAGGTCACCAGATGTGCTTTGAGCTGTTTGAGTGGCTCTCATGTCACAGGGGCGCTGACTGTCTCTCCGCCTGTTCCGACTGGTTTCCCACAGCCGCAGCTACTAATAGCAGCTCTCTTCTGCTTGTCAGCCTTGTCAAAGCCTTGCGTACCTCCAGTTCCCGTGGCTTCTGGCCCAACTCTTGGAGAGAACTTTGCCCACTCCTGAGAACAAAATACAGGTCTGCTGTGCTTGGTGTTGCCAGAGTGTGGTGCAGTTGGATGCTGGCTCCATGCAATGAATCGCCAGTGGTAGTGCTGGACTCCTCCTGAAGGTAGACCATGCACACCTGGCCGGGGAGGGGAACTTTATGTTTTGGAGGTGCTGATGAACAGAGCGGCAGCTTCCATGCACTATGCTATTGCGAGTCTTCTAGCTGTTATGGGAATCGATTATCCCAAAATATTTAAAATCTTTGGGTTTCCATAAACACCAAAATTCATGTGGTTATAAACGTGTGTATATAAATGTGCATGCGTGTTTATGGAGCACAGATCTAGCTTGCACTGTAGCTGCTGGTGCAAGTACACACTAAGCAGGAGCCAGAATAACCTGCTTGAGGCTGGTAACTATTAGAGAATCATTAAGGTGCCCAAGGTCAAAATGTGACATTTCAAAACATCTTATAATTTCAATATTGAGGTGAGTAAAAAAAATGTGAATCAGCAAATAAACATCTATGGTTAATAGTATGTACACTAATAAATAACTTTTCCCTTTCTCATCTGTTCAATGTTCAGCTGAAGGACTGCTATTTACGCAGTGGAGTTGCCATGTTTATGTGGTTATGAGCAAAAGCTCAGAATCAGTGACTGAATAAAACCGAATGATTGTTGTAACTGAGAGTGAACAAACCTGAACTCGATGCTCACAAGAACCAAGCTATTAAGCAGTTAAACAGTTTCTGTTTATTGATTTCCTTGCTTGTGTCTGTATTTATGTATGCAATCATTTATTTATGGGTATTTTTATTTACGGTGTTTTTGAAATGCACCCCAGGCAACCGTTCCAGCACGGTCAAGCTTTCCTTTTATCAGAACCAAAGCACCCACACTCTGCAGGAAACAAACAACCACTTACGCGGTGCTGTCGAAGCAGAGACAGATCCGCGAAATGCCAGCGCCCCGGAGCTGTAATCCGTGGAATCAGACCCGGCTTGTAGTGCCTGAAATTAATCCTTGTAAAAGTCCACAGCTCTAACCCACAGCCACTCTACCACTTATTAGCAAAGTCAGACGAGCGGCTCCTCCCTGCTCTGCATAGGCTGATGAGCTCATGCTGCACGTGCTACGTATGGTTCACCAGCTGTACAAAAGGCAGCATCAAGCTGTTGCCATAGTGACAGCCGAGCCGTCTGCACCGCTGGGGCACCGCAAAAAAGACTCCGCCATCAATCTTCAGCCGAGCTCTGTGGGAAAGTGCATTTTTATTTTTAGATATAATATACTACTTTGGAATGCTGAGGCTTCTAGTAAGGGCTAAAAAAAGATAAAGCAAACAGTTCAATAACACTGCAAAGCGGGCCTCGAAAAAGCTGCTGCAAATAAAAGAGGCGTTTTTCGGACTAAATGAAATGGTGATAAAAGGCCCCGTGCTTTTCATGTTTGTCTGTGACAGCGGGGCGGCCTACAAAGGCTTGTTATAGTGAGATGGCAGTCACTTTAAAATATACCTTTGTGGACTATTTCGCCTCGTATTGACCAATCCTAGTTTGCCGGCTTTTATTTTATTAGGTACAGTGTTTTTTCGAGAATTTCTTTCATACAAATATTAATTACACAATGTCTCATAGAATATTTAGGTGACTAAGTTACCGAGGAGACTCTATTATATGGAATGTAGTTTATGGAATGTAATGATGAAGGGATTAGAACTCCAGAGTCAGTTGGTGCTGATCCGCTGGGGGCTCTTCACACCTGTAACCTGTATCCTGTTGCTTTACTTTATTGACAATAAATCTCTGTTGGAAATCTGTCTGCTGCCAGGATCTTCATCTTGACAAATTCAGCTATTTTTATTAGGTACAGTTTGTTTTGGAATTTCTTTCATAAAAAATATTAATATAGTATTCTCTTTTTTTTATTATTTTCTTCAAAAACTTTCTGTTTCCAATTATTATATACAAACCCAAAATGTAACTATTATAAAACATAAGTGTACCTGTGTGGTTTTAGAGGTCATGCCTACCAGACAGCTCAAGCTGTTTAGTTGCAAGAAACCTATTGTGGGCTTACCAAGCATTTACAGGGGTTTACACCTCACCCCGTTGCTTTTCATTGGTTGGCTTTGATGTCACTGTCATTTGCTTTCTTCCTATTCAGTGGGGTTTCTTGTCACATCTTGTCCGTTTCGAGTTCGTCTCCAGGAGCAATCTTACTCTAACAATTTAGAGGACAGGGTTATTTAGGCCTTGGACGCCCGGATATATACTGTGGGTAATATCCCGCAGATCACACTCATTCACATTTCACGTTTCATTTGGTCCTGAGGAAGCGCCACGGATCCGGCGGGACCATAGGGGCGCGAAACATGTCAACCAAATTGTAGTTACCTTTGGGACATTGAACCCACCAAGGTGACACCTAACCTACGGGTTTTTTAACCTGTCAAGGGTGCCACCACCTTTTGTATTGTATTGTATTGTAGGCGGTTTTGTATAGCGCGCAGTTACCCTCGGGCATCCCAGCGCTTGATCAGTCATACCCTAACCAGGAACAAGAAGGCACATCAAAGAGGGAACAGATAGGTTTTCAGCAGTTTCCGGAAGCGCAGGGTGCCTGTTTCTGAACGCAACTCGAGCGGGAGCGCATTCCAGAGGGTAGCGATATGCACGGCGAATCTTCTGCCACCAGTGCGGGCCTTACACACCCTGGGGACCTTGAGAAGGGATTTCTGGTCCGAACGCAGGGGTCTAGAAGCTTTATAGGGTACCACTAATTTAGATAGAATAGGGGGGCCTTTGCCCTGCAGGATTTTATGGGCAATACAGAGGGACTTAAACTTAACTCTCTCTCGTACTGGGAGCCAATGCAAAATCTTCAAGGCTGGTCTGGCTGACTGCCTCCTAGGAGCATTGGTTAGTACCCTGGCGCGGCATTTTGCACTTG
Organism: Triturus cristatus; assembly: GCF_964204655.1. Lineage (NCBI taxonomy): Eukaryota > Metazoa > Chordata > Amphibia > Caudata > Salamandridae > Triturus > Triturus cristatus. The sequence goes on along the minus strand of NC_140585.1, from coordinate 595,149,498 downwards.
TTGGAGCTTGTTCAGCGTGGCTTCAGGGGCACCAAGGAAGATCGCATTACAGTAATCTAACCTAGATGTAATCAGGCCCTGAATAAGTAGCTTCCTGGAAGTAGGGGGGAGAAGGGGCAGGACCTTACGGGCAGAGCGAAGAAGCCCAAAACAGATCCCTGCCGTCTTCTTTGCCTGCGTCTTGAAGGTAAGGTCCTGCTCCAACCCGACTCCCAAGCTCTTGATCTCCTGTTTGGAGCAGGGGAGATCTCCCAGGCAGCTAGGCCAGCTGGACAGAGGGAGAGGGGGAGCCTTGTGCCCCAGAAGCATAATATCAGTTTTAGATCCGTTGAGTTTCAACGCTGAGTCGCACATCCAGGTGTATACATGAGACAGGCATTGATGCAAAACCTCCGGATTCTTCATCAATTGGGAGAGAGCCACCACCAATTGCGTGTCATCAGCATAGCTGACGATTTTTATCCCGAAAGGTGCAACCACATCCTCCAGGGGAGACATATACACATTAAATAAAGTGGGACTCAAGGAGGAGCCCTGTGGGACCCCACACTGGAGGGGGATAGGAGAAGACCGCGCACTACCTTCCCATACCTGATAAGTACGGCCAGTAAGAAAGGAGCGCAGCCACTGCAACACAACACCTCTTACTCCCACGTTGGAAAATCGTTGGATCAGTACTTGATGGTTAACAGTATCGAAGGCAGCGCTAAGATCCGGGAGGATCACTGCCACTGACCCCCCCGAATCCAGCATGCTTCTGGCTTCGTCCACAACTGCTAGGAGGGCGGTGTCCGTGCCGTGGCCTGGGCGGAAGCCGGTTTGGGTTTCTCGAAGCAGCCCGTTGGACTCCAGAAAGCTGGAAAGTTGATAGTTAACCAGCCTTTCTGCGATCTTACCAAGTCCCGGCAGAAGAGAAATAGGCCTGAAATTAGCCAAGTCCGAGGGATCCAGACTAGGCTTTTTCAGGAGGGCCTTCACCACAGCCCTTTTCCAACCTGGAGGAACCACCCCTTGAGTAAGGGAAAGATTGATGAGGTTCGTGATAGGGGCCGTGATCACAGAGGCAACTTGTTTGAGGAATCTCATTGGAGCAGGGTCGTCTGGCGAGCCGCTCTTCATCGAGCTGAGTTCCCTTGTCACTTCCATCTCAGTTATCGGGTCAAAAGAGTCGAATAGAACGTGAGTGCCTTTTCCTTGATCTGCTACATAAGTATTCTGTGTGGCCCGAGGTAGCAGAGAAAGAATATTCTCGATTTTGAGATGGAAGTAGTCCGCGAGTTCCCTGCACTTTTCCGCGGGATTGTCGTGGATGACTGGCGGCTCGGGGATCTTGAGAAGCTCCTTAATCACTCTGAATGTCTCTCTAGAAGAGTTAGAGGCGCTAGTAATTTTTTCCTCAAAAAATTTGGCCTTGGCAGCGCGAAGGGCTTTCTTATATGACCTCATGGCTACCCGATAGTTCTCTCGACTGGCCGCCTCCCAATCCCTTCTCCATGTCCTCTCCAGCTTCTTACAGCATCTCCTAAGGGTGCGTAGTTCAGCGGTGTACCAAGGGGCCGAACCCGTTCTGCTCCGACTCTTAGCAACTCTCTTTTTTGGCAAGATGGAATCAAGAGAGTTGGTAAGCCATTGATCAAAGGCCAGGTCAGCCATGGAGGGATCATCGGCCAGGGGAGGGAAGGAGCTCTGTAGCTGCGCTGTCCAGCTTTCAAATGAAAGTTTAGACCAAGCCCTTTCCAAAGAATAAACTCCAGGGGACGGGTTGGCCTTGGTGTCACATTGCATGGAAAAAGGTATCAAAAAGTGGTCTGACCATGGCAGGGGGCAGGCCGGTAGGACTTCTACATGCGGGATATTAGAAAAGATCGGGTCGAGAAGATGACCTTTTATGTGAGAGGCTCCCTGATTGCTAAGGGTCAGATTATAAGCCTTCAAGTCCGAACCCAAGTCAGTGGCTGTAAAGTCGGAAGGATCATTAAAATGAAGGTTTAAATCCCCCAGTACCATGAAATTGGAGGTAGAAGTGGCCATCTGCATAACGGTTTCCAAAAGAGAGTTAGTAAAGAACCCCGAAGGACCTGGGGGGCGATATATTAGCAGACCCGATGCTGTCGTGGTAGGGGAAATCCGTAAAGAGAACTGGCAGCTTTCACAGTCCTGAATCTCACTGTTAGAGGCCCTGCATACAAACACATCTCTATAGATGATGGCTATGCCTCCCCCTCGACCAGAGGGTCGATCAAGATTGTAAATGAGAAAGCCTGGGGGGAGGGCACATACCACGCCCGCCCCTGAATTGGGTGTGATCCATGTTTCAGTTAAGAACAGGATGTGTAGATCGTGGTCTTGTATCAGGAGATTAATCTCTACTGCATGACATGGCAGCGAACGACAGTTAAGCAGGGCCATTGCCAGTGTAGGCTTGCCCCTGTCCGCTTGTGTAGTGTTGCAGGTCGAGCAGACAGTGAAGGGGTCGACCCCCTTATGCACGTACTTACATGCAGCACTTTTCGGGGCGCGCAGTGACAGCATTTCCTCCCGGGAGTAGAACAGACGAATGTCTGCGGTAGGGAGCGAGGGTCCTCGCCCTCGGCCCGTCCTGGCGCGGACGGGCGCAGACGGGCTTGCCTCTGGCGCGCCTCTGGCGCGCCATCGGCGCGCCCGCTGCGCGCGCGCGCTGCGCGCTTGCATTGGCCTGATACAAATAGTCTCCTCCAGGGACCCAATCAAAGATGGCGACCAATGATAGGCACCGGGACAAAGGGGAGGAGTCTCGCAAGGCGAGTGAATGGCTTCGAGTTTTAAGGTGCAAGTAAGAGGGCAGAACGATTATTAAAAATATTCTTTGAGCAACCCTTAGACATTTTTAGAACTCACGTTGCACACACCACTGCACCACAGTTGTTGTTAGGACCCATACCACACACCCGCATGCACCATACGGCGTTTTGTCTCAAAAGATCTCCGCCAAAGTGACCCTTCGGGGGACCCGTGGGGCATTGCAGCGCTGGCCTGACGAGGAGCAAAACGCCCGATGATGAAGCATGACACCTCCCGGGGTGTGTGAGAGCAACAAGAGACAAGCTCTGCTTTTTCCTTCGACACTTGGGTCTCTTTTAGCCTAGGACCCTCTTTTTATACCTTTTTTTCTCCTTCCTACTCTAATGGAACAGTGTCTCCTTATTTGATTGACATAGTTGATACACGGAGCACAGGCACTGGACCACAACAAGATCCTGGTTCCCCCCCCTCTTCTCTAGATAGATGTATAGCACCGCTCTGCTTCACACCGCAGCCCTGACACCTGCCGACGACAGCGCTCCTGACTTCAAACTCACGGAGTTCGACCTGCAACACGTGTGACTTCAAGGGCCTGACGACTCTTGCACCGATGTCCGGAGCCAACACCGCTACTCCAGAGCTCACCGCAAGTTCCGACGCCCTGCATCTCCAAAGGTACTGTTTTACAGGTCTCTCCGACACCATAGCTGGCCCGTGACACCGTGACCAACCGGAACTGTTGGATTTCTTTGCTCACAACACCGTGATAGCCCTGGATGGAGCAATGGACTGCAGGGAACTGTATATAAAGTCTATTTTTGCTTTGTTCGTATTTTCATCACTGTACATCTTTTTTTTATTTACACAGATAACTATTGGATATTTTTCTAAAACGGGTGTGGTGTGAATTTGTAATGTTTTCACTGTATTACTGCTAGTTATGTGCAAATGCTTTACATACTGCCTCTGGGATAAGCTCGTGCCAAGCTACCAGGGGGGTGAGCAGGGGTCATTTTAGACTTGTAATCCCCTTACCTTGACTAGAGTGGCGGATTCTGCCTGGTTTAGGTGCATACTCTAGCCAACCAGAAAACTAATTTCTAACAAAACCGATAATCAATATATGCATGCATTAGTCATTATGAATTTCAAATCAATCAAAGTAATAAAAGTAAGAGGACGGACTAGCATGAAGTAAAATCAGTTCTACCATAAAGAGAGAACCCTACTTTGCTCTAAGCTGTCTCAAAAGCCGACAAAGCATGACTGAACTGTAACCTACTCTACACCAGCTAAAATCACACAGGTCAAACATTCACTACACATACACATAGTTCCCATAAAATGATCCATTCAGGCTAGAAAGTATAGATAGTCTTAAACTCATTAGTTTCTCAGGATCCTCCACAATTCATGTTCTCTAAGTGCCCTTCAAACTTATATTCGTGTTCAACAAATGAGATACAGTGGGCAAGCCTGTACCCTGCAGGTGTACTGTTGCAACCAATTCAGGCACTCTATGGGTATCACCTAAATGACAATATTTCAATTGGGAAAGAAAGCTAAGGCACATCATGTTTGCTAATTTAAACTTTAGCTACGCCAAGAATTAAAATGCTCCATCGCGAAGCAAGATGACAACCTACTTCAGCCATTTTAAACACAGGCTTACATTAGCTATGGTCACTTTAAATGTAAATAATTCATGGTCAATAGCATTTTTTCGTGTTTACATGTTAATGTTGATAAAATGCAAAAACAATTACCATGAAAAAATCCTTTCAGTACAGAGAATTGATAACTACCAAGAATACATGGCAGAGGCTATTTGAATACAATGTCTGAAAAGGTTAAGCCGCACTCACTAAAAATGGCAGTTTCTGTCATACAAACATGGAAGAAGGGCATTTGGATCTCGAGCTCAAAGAGGCACAGAGGTGGTAATAATTGTCTTAAATTGGTCAAACAATAAGTCTAGATTATGCTCAAGCTCCATTCTGCCGTGATATTGCTAGAAAGTATGAGAGTTGTCAACGCATGGCAATCGAATATGAGATTCCCATATAAAGGTTGGGACGGTGATATCATGGTTTTATTTCCCTTTATAAACTAAATTGTTCACATGTAACAAAACCTCCTTGAATCCACAAATCTATAGGCTCTAGAGATATCTACCCATATAAATGTCAGTGTAATTAGGTCGAGCCCACGTGAACATGTGCTAGTGCATGCACTCTCGCTTGTGAGACTTTTGTTTTCAATAAATGTCTTGGATCCTGCCGATTATTTACTATTTGTTGGCTTCAGTGTCACTCTAATTTGCACTTCCTCCTAATTGGCCGGTACAGCCGAAGCGCCACTTCTGTTCCTTAATGTGGAGCCTGACCCAAGCACAGATTGATCTCACTCAATCAGTGCCCTTCGCTACTCGCGCTGTGATGGAGGTACCATTTTTTCATCGTACCTCCCATTCCTCCTGCCTTCGTTGCCAATGCTTGTATTTTTTGCATTTGCGCTACATCAATTTTTTGTTGTTTTATTTTTGGTGATTCCCAGCTGCCGCCGCTCATCCAGCTTTGCCATTTCTTGGTTTTATTTACTTAATTGGCTCATTTGGAAAGATCAAAAAAGGTCGCTACAAGATCGTCCATCTTGGAATAAAGCCATGGAATATCTAATTGTGAGAGATCTGTTAGAAAAAAAGTAAAGTATAAATGTATCACAGTTTTTCCATTTCTATATAATCTAGTCGAATACTTAGTTTACATAATTGCATATATTTGGGATATTTTTTATATTATTATCAAAAAAATATTCTGCATAAAAACTGAAACGTATTAAAGAATATGGCTAGCAATAACAAAACTATCGAGTTTACAGTGCTTGTGTAATAAAATACTTTGCTTTCAGTGTTTTCCTAACAACTGAAAGGCGAGAACAACACAAGGTGCTCTTCTTTAAATCAGGACCTCCTTTGTTCTCATACTGCAGTCTTGGTTTATTTGTGGCTACATGCTAGCTCAATTTTGGTTCACAGCCTACTAGACAGAGTAGCTGTCTGGTTTGCTAAAGACATCTTGGAGACATTCAGAAAGTTGACCTAGGAATGCATTCCGCCCGTTGCTTACCATTGACTTTGTGGTTCGTATCTCAAATTTTCTGGCTTTCTATTTTCTGGCTTTATTTGCTTAAGCTGTCCAGCTCGAGTCCATCCCTCCTATTGCCCAAACCTTGTTTACTGTATTCTTCCACGAACTCGCTTTCTGTAACAAGGCTTGTAACTCTTTCTCTTATCTTGTCACATTTGCTGTGAATTCAAAGACAGAGGTCAAATAACAGGCTGTGTCTTCCAGGGAGCTTGGAGTTTCTTTTTCTTTTTCTGACTTCAGTAAGTGAGAGGATTAATGTGACAATCATGCTGGCTACTGGGATTCTGCTTGAGAAAAGCTACACATGTGTTCTTTTTTTCTAGCACACAACAACATTGAAATGTCTGTTGTTAGATTTGGGGGTCTCTAGTTTGCATAGGTAGGTACCTGTGACAAATAGGGGCCCTTGCGTCTAGTCAGGGTGAGGGGCTACACTCCTAAAATAACCCCTGCTCACCCCCTTGGCAGCTTGGCACGAGCAGGCAGGCTCATCTCAGAGGCAGTGTGTAAAGCATTTGTGAACACATACAGTAATACAGTGACAACACTACAAAGGGACACCACACAGGTTTTATTATAAAAATAAGTATTTTTATATAGACTTAACACAAGACTAGACAACAAAAATCCACAATACTGTATTCAAAAATAGTCTCTTAAATGTTATAAAATAGCTCAGTTCTCTCAAGTTGTAAATGCGACACTTTACTCTCAATGTACCTTAGATGCGTAGCGCAAAGAAAACAAAAGGGTTGCAGGGAAGGTGATGCGTCGGTTCCTTACACGCAGGGGAGTGGATGGGTCGGTTCCTTACTTCTGCGCAGGGGAGTTGATGCTCGCTTCCTTACTGTGTGGGGAGTTGATGCGTCGGTTTCTTACTGCTCTCCGGTGCGATGCGACATGCTGGCACCTTGATGCGATACTCTTCTCCGGTGCGATGTGACAAAATGGCGTCTTGGTTGCGATGCGACAACGTTGGTGTGATGCGACACGCCCGACAGCCGTGCGGTGTCTCGATAATCTTTGCGGCCGCGACAGGCCCTGCGACACGCTTCTCCGGGGATGCGACGATAACCTCTGTGGCAGCGTCCCGCTTCTCCGGCGATGCGCCACGCTTCAGCAATCCAATGATGACAGCAGCAACGGTGGCTCGCTTCCTCGGCGATGCGATGATAGCGGCTGCGGTGGCGACACGCTTCTCGTTGTTGCGTCGCGCTTCCAGTTCCCAGCGACACACAGTCTCTCAGAAGGCCCAGCACAACAGCAGGCACTTCAGTTCCCAGCAAGGGAATTCAGGGGGGAGCTGGTTGGTGAAGTCTGGTATCCCTGAGGCTTCAGGCAGGAGGCAAGCTCTAGTTCAAGCCCTTGGATATTCTTCTTAAAGTTGATAGAAAGCACACTCAGTCCTTTTCTCCTCTCTTTGGCAATGAAGCAACCTCTGCAGGCCAACCCCCAAACACACAGCACAGGGGTAGTCTCCGCCTTCAGCTTTCTGGTTCTTCTCCTCAGCAAAGGTTCTTCTTGATTCCCATGAGTGATCTAAAGTTCTTGGGTCTGGGTCCCAATATTTATACTCCTTTTCCCTTTGTTCTCTGAAGGCAGAGAGGCCTTTGCCTAGTCCAAACCAGTTCTGGTCAGTCCTGGAGCACTTTGTTGACATGTCTCCTTCTTTCCTTTCACAGTGCAGGGCAGGGACATCAGACACACCACAAGAGGTGGAGCCAGCATTGTAGAGAGAAGGCCCAGCCCTATTCAGGTCTCTCTGCTCACCACTGGGCTGACCCACCCTGTCTCCTGGAATCCCCCAGCCCTGTCACTCAAACTCCAGACAAGGAATACACAACCTAGCAGAGGCAGGTTCGGATGGTTAGACAAGAAAATGCCTACTTTCTAAAAGTGGCATTTTCAAACGCAGAATCTTAAAACCAACTTCACTAAAAGATGTATTTTATCATTCTGAGTTCAGGCATACTAAACTCGAATTTCTACCATGTTCCCTGAGTCAGTTAGGATTATAAAATGTAATAACCAAACTGCCCATTCTGGCCTATGGAGAACAGGTAGCCTTGCAATAGTGAAAAACGAAAATGGCTGTAATTCACTATTAGGACATGCCACTCACACCGTGGCATGTCCTACCTTTTACCTACAATGCACCCTGCCCTTGGGCCTACCATAGGGGCAACTAATATGTATAAAAGGGAAGGTTTAGGCCTAGTGGGTGCATTTGCCCAGTCAGCATGGCAGTACCAGACTGCACACAGGCTCTGCAATGGCAGTCCTGAGACACACTTTACAAGCTGCTCCGGTGGGTGGCACAATCAGTGCTGCAAGCCCACCAGCAGCATTGGTTACAAGCCCTGGGCACACGCAGTGCACTGTACTAGGGTCTGACAAGTAAACCAATCAAGCCAATAATGGAGTCACTAATCCGTACATTAATTTACCATAGTGAGCACTTGCACTGTGGCACTGAACAGCAGTGGCACAGTGCCCAAAGCATCTATAACCAGCAAAAACACATGAGGCAACAGCTAAAAATGGAAGGGAGACCCACGCCAATGGTGCCAGGTCTAACATCTGTTATATGAACTGTGCTGATGATCAAATCAATACATTGGGTGATATTTCCACACATTATCATTTGTGCCCTGTATACTTTTATCATTAAAACTGTGAGTGCAAATGTAATGGTCATTTCAATTGAGGATGTGTTGTCTGTAATGGCAGTATGCTACCATACCATGCATACTCCACGTTACCCCACTCCATTCTACTCTGCATCACTCCATGCCACGGCACTCTACTTTGTACCTCTCCACACTACGCCACTCCTTTTCATACTGCATCACTGTACTCTTCTCTGAACCACTCCACTCTATTGTCCTCTGCTCTACACCACTCCACCCTACTCTATGCCAAGGAACTCTACCCCACACTAGTCTTCTATACACCACTCTACTCTATGCCACCTACTCTGCAACACTGCGCTCTAAGCCACTGCACTCTACACCAATGCACTCTACAACACTTTGCTCAAAACCAATGCACTCTATGCCAATCTACTCTGCACCAAATCCCTCTACACCACTATACTCTATGCCACTGCACTCTATGTTTCTCTATTCTACTCTGTGTCACTGCCCCATTGTTCTACTCTACACCACTGATCTCTACTTTACTCTACACCAATGCACTCTATGCCACTCTACACCATTGCACTGTATGGCACTCTGCTCTGCGGCACTGCACTCTCTGCCACTGAGCTCTCTGCTACTGAAAACAACTCTGCACCGTTCTATGCCCCTCTTAAGCACTCTACGCCAATGCACTCTATGTCACTCTAATCTACTGTTCACCACTGTACTCTGACACTGCTCTCTACGCCACTTCACTCTGTGCCTCTCTACTCTACTCTGCATCATTCTACTCTATGCCTGTGCACTCTACCCCTCTCTGCTATGCACCACAACACTCTTCACCATCGCTCTCTACACCACTTCATGCTACTCCACTCTGCAACACTGCACTCTAAGCCAATGCACTCTATGCCACTACTCTATGCCACGCCACTCTATTCTGCACCACTGCACTCTATGCCACTTCACTCTACTCTGAAACAACCTATGCTACACCACTGTACTCTATGCCACTGCACTTTTGCCAGTCTACTTCACTCTGCACCACTCCACTCTACACCACTGCAATCAATACTGCACCACTCTACTTGATGCCACTCTACTCTATGCCACTGCGCTCTACGCCACTGCTCTATGCAACTGCACATTATCCTGCACCACTAGACTCTACCCTGCGCCACTCCACTCCACTTAACTCTGAAACAATTAACTCTATGCCACTGCACTCTATGCCACCGTGCTCTATGCCACTCTTTGCCATGTCACTTTACACCACTGCACTCTATGATGTGCCACTCCATGCCACTGCACTCTATGCTATGCCACTTTACTCTAAACCACTCCACTCTACTCCATTTCACCCTACACCACTTTACTCAAAACCCAATGCACCATACACCATGGTACCTAGTCCAACCACTTTGCACTACTGCACTTTACGCCACTATACTCTATAACTTTCTACTCAATGCCACTGCACTCTACAGCACTGCACACTATGTCACTCTACACCATTGTCCTCTACATCACTGAACTCTTTGCCACTCTATTCTACTCTGCACCACTGTAATCTACGTCACTGCTCTATGTACCACTCTACTCTGCGCCACTCTATGCCATGGCACTGCACTCTACGGCACCCTACTCTGAATTACTGCACTCTAAACCAATGCACTCTATGCCACTCTATTGCACTCTATGTCACTCACTATGCCAATGCAATATACACCACTCTACTCTGCTTCACTCTACTCTTATGCGCCTGCACTCTATGTTGCATCACTCCACTCTACTCTGCAACACTCCATTCTCTGTCACTTCTCTCTACATCACTCTACTCTACTACACTGCTCTCTCTGCCACTAAAGTCTACACAACTTTACTCTGCATCGCTCCACTTTATGCCATTGTATTATATAACAATCCACTCTAAACCACTCTTATTTACTCTGTACCACTGCACTCTACTACACTCTACTCTATACCACTGCACTCTACGTTGCTTCACTCTACTCTGAAACAATCTACTCTATGCCACTGCAGTTTACACCTCTCTATTCTACTCCGCGCCAATCAACTCAATGCCACTGCACACTACGCCACTCAATTTTATACTGCTGCACTCTATGCCAGTGCACTCTACACCAATGCTCTCTACACCACTTTACTCAAAACCAATACACTCTACACCACTGCACTCTATTCCAATCTACTCTGCACCACAGCACTGTATGCCACAATACTCTACTCTATGACACTGCACTCTACGCCACTCTACATCATTGCACTCTGGCACTTTACTCTGCACCACTATATGCCCCTACACTCTACACCAATGCACTCTACACCACTCTACTCTCCACTACTGCACTCTACAACTCTGCAGCACTGCACTCTCTGCCACTGAAATCTATGCCACTCTATTCTATGCCACTCTACTCTGAGCTACTTTACTCTATGCCACTGCACTCTACTCTGCACCACTCTACTGCACTCTATGCTTATCCACTCCATATTACTCTAATCTACTGTGCCCGACTACCCTCTTTGACACTACACTACTCCACTCTAGGCTACTCCACTCTGCACCACTCCACTCTGCAACATTGCACTCTATGCCAATGCACACTACGCCAGTACTCTATACCAATCCATTCTACCCTGCTCCACTCCAATCAACCCTGCACGACTCCACTCTTCACCACTTCACTCTAATCTGAAAAAGTCTTCTCTATGCCACTGCACTCTGCACCACTCTACTCCACTCTGCACCATTATACTCCACTCTACAGCACTCCACTCTTCCCCAATGCAATCAATGCTGTGCCACCCTACTTTAACCCACTATGCTCTATGCCACTGCACTCTACCCTGCACCACTATACTCTACCCTACACCACTCCTCTCTACTCAGAAACAATCTACTATATGCCAATGTACTCTATCCCCTGCACTCTATGCCACTCTACTCCACTCTACGCCACTGCAGTCTACACTATGCCACTGTCCTCTAAACCACTGCACTCTATGCCACTGCACCTACATCAACTACTTTGCACCACTGCACTTTATGCCACTATACAACATTCTACTCTATGCCACTGCACTCTACACCACTGCATGCTATGTCACTCTATACCACTGTACTCTACACCACTCTATGACACTCTATGCCACTCCACTCTACTCAATTCTGACACTGTGCTCCACTGTACGACACTCAACTGCATGCCCTTCCACTCTACGACACTCTACTGCCTCCACAACATTGTATGCTACTCCATGACACTCCACTTCACTCCTCTTGTCTCCATGCCACTCCACTCTGCACCACTCAATGATACTAAATGATACTCCACTCTACGATACCCTACTCAACTCTGACACGGTGCTCCACTTTATGCCACTCAACTGTATGCCTATCCACTCTATGACACTCTACTGCCTCCAGGACACTGTACTCTACTCCATGACACTCCACTTCATTCCTCCACACCACTCCACTCTACACCACTCCATTACACTCTATGCCACTCCGCTCCATGGCACTCTGCTCAACTCTGACACTGTGCTCTACTCTACACCACTAAACGACATGCCCTTCCACTCTATGACACTCTACTGCCTCCACGACACTGTACACTCTCCATGACACTCCACTTCATTTCTCCACACCACTCCACTCTACACCACTCCATGACACTCTATGCCACTCCTCTCTATGACACTCTACTCAACTCTGGCATTGTGCTCTACTCAACGCCACTAAACGATAGGCCCTTCCACTCTACGACACTCTACTGCCTTCACAACACTGTATCTACTCCATGATACTCCACTTCATTCCTCCAGGCCACTCCACTCCATACCACTCCACGACACTCTATGCCACTCCGCTCCATGGCACTCTACTCAACTCTGACACTGTGCTGCACGCTACACCACTCAATTTTATGCCCTTCCACTCTACGACCCTCTACTGCCACCACAACACTGTATGCTACTCTGACACTTCACTCTTCTCCACGCCACTCAACTCTACTGCACGCCACTCCATGCTGCTCTATTCCACTCTGTAGCATTCCACTCTACTCCACTTTACCACACTCCACTCTATGCCACTTTTCTTTACGCTACTAACGTTTTGCCATGCTGAACAGCAGCCATGCTGGTGTACAACATTGCTAAAATATATTGGCAAAGCCAATTGCTCTTGCATAGGCGAGACCTATTGTCTTTGCCAATGTTTGTCAATGTTCCGGCATCATCTCTCCACTAGACCCTGTTTACTTCCTTTACCTCCGCGTCCCGTCTGGCTGGCTCTCAGGTCCCATCCCTCAGCGTCCCGTCTGGCTGGCTCTCAGGTCCCATCCCTGCGCCGCGTGCGTTGTTAGCAATGCTTGCTTGTGGTCTGCTCCCAGGGTGAGTGAATGCACCGTGATACATATTTATTTGCTTTTCCAAGCGGGCGAACAAGTACTTTTGAGCACTGACTGACCCTATAAACTTTCTTTCCTTTCTTGATTTTTTTCCAAATGTTCCTTCGAGTCTCCCTCAGTCACGCACAACTTGCCCCTTTATTATTCATATTTATGGAAACTAAGACGAAGTTCAAAAAAAGTTTCGGTATAGTAAGATGCTGCAACAGCTACTGGAAAGCAATCAGGGCCTCACGTCCCCCAAGACTATTAGCATGCAGACAGCCATACCTGCACCTCAGGGTGTCCAGGTGCCTGTCAAAATCCGCACCGACATGTTCTTCTTCAGCCTCGCGCCAAACGCTGAAGGAATGCATAGAGCTCCCTGTCAGCGAATGCCAATGTCACAAGTCTGGCGCGAACCCTCGGCTGCGCGAGCCCCACTGCATGATGCAAAAGACTAAGAAATCACACTATCGTCCCTGCTCTTCGAGGTGCAGTGCGCACATATTAAGAGTATGTTGCTTATATTGTGCACACTGTGGTCTAAATTATCTAGGCGTCCGTCAGCGTCTATGCCTGGATTTCTTATTGGATAACACAGCTGAGCACAAAGATCATTTTAGAAGAGCAAGGAGGTAATTAACTCGATGAACATAACGTCATGTATAATAGGTTTTTTTTGTAGCATTTCGGTGGTTACGACGTTTTTATTAAAAATGGTTTTCCGCAAAGTTAAAAGAATACTTCCATTGAACGGTAAAATCGCTATAAGTACTGCACGCGCACCTTTAAGGAAACTGACACTGAAGAACCCGTCACAGTTGGTAATGCTTGTGTAAATTGAACCCGTTTGCTGTTGGCTTATGTAACTGTTGTGTTACTGTTTGACCAAATATGTGTTTTTTTGAAGTGTCAATTAATCATACTATATATTATCTTTACAGGTTGCTTACAGGAATGCTTCAGTGCCTCCACTACCTTTTAGTGGATTGGTGTCCATAAATCTTATAGCATCTGGTCTTCATTTCAGCTACTGATTATATAGTATGCGCACAACATGACATTCCCCCTTCACCATTTCCAACCTTTTTCTACCCCGCTATGCCCAATAACTCTCCGAGTCAGAGCATGTTGTCCAGGGCGTAGCCCTTTATTCACATCAAACCAGGTAATTCATCACAGACCAATAGGAGAAAACCATTCTAGTTGGATATATAGATTATTCACAGCATCATCATGCTTTAGCTGCATCAACCTGTCAAAGGCATTAAGTAAATCAGGCACAACATTACTTAATCTTCGGTTTTGGCCGTACACTTTAGCGGCAGCAACATGTCAACAGTAGTAAGAACATTAGGCACAACATTTCACCAGCACTTGAGCTTGGCCTTACAATTGAACTTGTCCGGCTTGTCCCGCCAAGCTCTCTACTCAGCTGCGCACATTGCGCCGGCAGGCCCCAATGCGCGACAGCTAACAGTTGCATTACTTGAAATCCAGGGCACCGCATAACGCACCGGCCCACCGGGGTGCCTAAACACAGTCAGCCTCCCAAAGGTTCTACTCAGTCCATACATTGCAGGTTAGTGCAGTAAGGTCCAGGACCACCGGCAGGTCAGTCCTCCTTTTCTGGCTACCCTCTGCATATGTGGATCCTACCCCCTCTAGGGGTCCATCCAGTTGCTGAACTTCCCTTGTTGTGCATTCCTCTTTGTTGTTAACTGTCAGTGCTCCGCCGCTCCACGAAGCCTCGTTCTTCTGCCAGGTCAGTGGGTGGTCGACGATGCACCTCTGCAGCTTGCCCGAGGTCTGAGGGGACAAAGAGGCCGACTACTCGAGGGCGCGGCCTTAAATAACTCCCTGCGCGCCCTGATGACGTCACGTCTATACTCATGATACACCCCCTTCTTACCCAACCCGGGCTCAGTCACGTGGCGCAACTAACGGCGCCCTCCCCTATGCACAGGGGGTGCCTGTTTATAGTATGCACACATGACATTCCCCTTCACCATTTCCAACCTTTTTCCACACCGCTATGCCCAATAACTCTCCAAGTCAGAGCATGTTGTCCAGGGCGTAGCCTTTTATTCACATCAAACCATGTAATTCATCACGACCAATGGGAGGAAACCATCCTATTTGGATATATACATTATTCACAGCATCATCATGCTTTAGCCGCATCAACCTGTCAAAGGCATTAAGTAAATCAGGAATGACATTACTTGAACTTCGGTTTTGGCTGGACAATTTAGCGGCAGCAACTTGTCAACGGTAGTAAGAACATTGGGCACAACATTTCACCAGCACTTGAGCTTGGCCTTACAATGGAACTTGACCGACTCATCCCGCCAAGTTCTCCCCTCAGTTGCGCACATTGCGCCGGCAGGCCCCAATGCGCGACAGCTAACAGTTGCATTACTTGAAATCCAGGGCACCGCATAACGCACAACATTTCACCAGCACTTGAGCTTGGCCTTACAATTGAACTTGACCGACTCGTCCCGCCAAGCTCTCCACTCAGCTGGGCACATTGCGCCGGCAGGCCCTAAAGCGCGACAGCAAACAGATGCATTACTTGAAATCCAGGGCACCGCATAACGCACTGGCCCACCGGGGTACCTGAACACAGGCAGCCTCCCAAAGGTTCTACTCAGTCCATACATTGCGGGTTAGTGCAGTAAGGTTCAGGACCACCGGCAGGTCTGTCCTCCTTTTCTGCCTACCCTCTGCATAACTGGATCCTACCCTCTCCTGGGGTCCATCCAGTTGCTGAACTTCCCTTGTTGTGCATCCCACTTTGTTGTTAACTGTCAGTGCTCCGCCACAGGGTGAGAAGCTACCCGGCGTACTCACCCTCCCTCCCTCGGCGCTGACAGTGCTCCCTAATCACCACCAGTATAATATGGTTAAAGAGCTTATGTGCATTTCCTGAGAGATGCACCCCCTCTTTGCGGAACTGGCCCCTTACATCGACTAGAGCAAGTTGTGCCAACTTGTACCTGTTGTGGTGCCAGCCATGATTTCTATAATGAAATGGGTCCACTGTACCGATTTTATTATTGCCTGAATAACTCCCTGCGCGCCCTGATGACGTTACATCTATCCTCATGATACACCCCCTACTTACCCAACCCGGGCTCAGTCACGTGACGCAACTAAGGGTGCCCCTCTTCTATGTGCGGGGGCGCCTGTTCAGGACCGTCCTATTTATGCAGCTCATAAATTCAATTTGGAGGGCCTGAAGAGGCTCTTCCTGCAGCAGCTCTTAGATGTAGGTGTCGGGATTACAACTGTATCAGTTTTCTCAGCTGGTTGAGACGCCTCAGAAACTCGTTCTGCTACATCGTGATACCAAAACTATCGTTCTGAGCTGTGGTCACCCAAAGAGTTAAATTTAAGTCTCCAGTCTCTGTAAACTCTGCATCACAATGCTCCAATCTGCATGCAGCATGGGCTCAAATACACCACCCTGTTTTTCAGGTTTGTTAATTTGCTCCTATACTTTAATTGGCGTGAATTCTGTCCTTTTGTTTGTTTTCAGCTCCTCCAGTATAGTTGATAACAAGGAGCTTACTTTATCAATGCTTGGTGAGCAATGGCAAATGGCAGGGACACTCTTGGATTCTGTTAATTAATTGTAACTTAAATTAGAAACTCTATTATCAATGGAGGCTACAGAGGTTACAAGATTTTGCAGTCCGTCGACCTGCGTGTCCAGTTTATCGGATTGCCAGTTGAAGGCCACTATGGTTGCCTCTGATGAATGACAAAGACATGCGGCTAAGGTATCTGTTAAAGTAGTTGGATGTCCATTGGAACTCTTGCTTTAAACCCTGTTTCAATATTGAATCCCCTGACACTCTCCTGTCTGCTAGTAGGCAATTCAAATTCTCAGTACTCACAAAGGCGCCCCTGCAGTACCTTTGAAGTAGCACATGTTAATACCGCCAAGTCACCTCATTTGCCATATGATATAACTGCGGTTACAATAGTCCATTTCTCTGTGCTGGCTCATGGGTGTCACCTTTATTAATCCAAGTTAAGAATTATTTAATTGCCTCTGGAAAATGGGGGCAATTCAGTCCCCTATCTGTCTCCGATGTGGTGCAGACGAGGGGCTGTTCTTACACACGGTGTGGAGTTGCAGAGCACTGCAGCTCTTTTGGTCGGGTGTGTTGTCTTGCATGTGGCGTATACTAGCATGGGATGTCCCGACAGATCCTAAATTGGCGCTCTTACACAGTACAGAAGACATAGGGGGGAACAGGTATAAAAGACACCTTTTGTTTTGAGTCTCACATTGGCTAAACGGGACATTGCACAACACTGGAAGGATACGTCCCCGCCCTGTATAACCAATTGGAAAAAGGCCATGACAGGCTCTTGGGGTGGGTGTTCTACAGTACTCAGGGACTTTTCCATTTTGCATTCCGATTGTATTTTGCTTGCTGGGCTCTGCCTTTGAGGTACGTTGAAAACTCAATAAAATCTGTTGTTAAAAAAAAGAATGATTTAATTGGAACAGTGCACTTCATCCACGCCTGAGAATAAAAAGTAGGGGTGGGCGGAATTTGCGTAGTCGCGCTACGCAAAGCTTCGCGAAACGTTAAAAAATCTCCGCGAGCACGCAGAGTTCCGCGAACATGTGCAATTGCTTGTTCCTCCCGTTCGCAATGCTTTTTTCCTGTTCGCGTACGCTGTTTGCTTGCTCTGGGGGAAATATCTCGCAAACATGCATTTTGAAAGCGCGAACAAGCAAAAAATTCCGCGAACCCGCAGATCGTGTAATTTTTGGCAGTTCTGCGTTCTCCGCGGAACGCAAAATTACCCAAATTCCTCAAATTCCGCGAGCGGAACAGAATTTACCGCACAGGCCTAATGAACAGTAGCAGAAAATTCTGCACAACGTTTTAAGTGGCTGGATGTGCTGCATTTACAGCCTAGTCTAGTCTCCTAAGTCACCTGAAAGGGACACTAGGTATTTTGGTAAACTTGTAATAAGAAATGTGGAAGAGCATTTTTAGAAAAAACACAAAATAATATAGTTAAACTAGATGTGTAACATTAACGTGCAGATTTAAAAGAACATAAACGTGTTTAAAATGTGTAAATTGTAGGAAGTAGTTATACTTACTCGTACTAGACCTCACTTTTTTTAGTGTATGTGTACAAAAAGGGGCAGCCCAGTAACACTGGAACCTGGGTAATCTAGTAATAAAGGAAAACAGTGGTTCCTAAAGAGGGAAAGTATGAACCTTTACTTCCTTGGAAAGAGCAATTTTGACCATCAAGAGATTGTTCCATTTCTCAATTTGACAGTTTCTTAAAATTTTTAGCAAATAGAAAAAATCTTTTCAGTTTTATACTTCAATCAATTTTTAAGTAAGAAGGTGATCCCAAACGGTGCAATGACATAGTGCTAGCTAGTGAAAATAAGTGAATATAAACTGCATTGGTGCTATACAATTTATGTACATAAAATGAGTGATCCAGGATGCATAAGTGGTTGGTACACACTCTGAGAAAGAGGGAAATGCTCCCGAATCCAAATAAAAACAGTACACTATTATTGTGGCAAGTCAACGTATAGACCCTAAGTATTCAATTTAGACAGGGTCATCATCAGGACGCAGGCTTGGGAAGCACCTCCCCAATGTGTAGGAGATATTTTCTAAACACTATTGACGCATGGGAAGCTTTAGAGTGAAACTGACACATGAGACAAATCTGGTCGGGCTAGGATTGTAGCCCAATCTATGTAATGTGGTACCAATTAAAGCATCTATGCCGCTATGTGGCATTCCTGGTTGAAGCAGTGTGGTATGTGGAGCATGAATCTCCACGGAGAGTGTCTTCAACTAGAGAATAGAACCAAGGCAACCTGTGGCAAATGGTTGCCTTTAGGCGCTGTATTGTGATGTCCTTGACTGTAGAACCTCTGTTAGGCTTTTAGTTTGAATTTCAACAATAATTCCTCTAACCACAACAATCGCAAGGCTGCAATGTCAATCGTTTCAAATCAAATGAAAAACAATGGTCTGCACGTCCGATTCCTGTGCAGTGGGATAAAACATACATACAATGTTTAATTCTTGACCTTTCAATGATCATGTTTTTGATTAAATAAATGATTCACATAACTTTGCAAAATGTAATTACTTATACAAAAAAGGTTTGAAAGATTTGTTAAGAATTTATCGTTTAGTAGAATTAAAAAAAATAATCACACACAAAATGCAGCTCATAAATTGAACTTCACCTCTTTTAACATACTTGTTTTACTTCCAAGGGATGAAGTTGGGCTAATGATATTCTCTTGTTACAGCAGATGTTTCGATTTCTATGTAATTCATTGTTAGCCAACATGCAATTTGATTTATTAGAAGGTTAGCCATGTGGGAAAAGAGGTCTTGAATGTGAAAAGGCCTCATGTGTAGTTTAGAGTGACAACAAAATTGCATACCTATAGATTAGTATTTGTAGAGCAGTGTATTTGTATGAGAAGATGGCGAATGATCCTTTCCCCAGGAGAGCCCCGAAACCTGATTGGACGAGAGCAGGAGAAGATGCAACATGAAACAATATAATTTTTGACTATTTATAATTGTACATGTTCCCAGAGATGACCGATGATTTTTACCCAGACATTCTGCCCAGACCCTATTTCTAATTGCAGTTACTACTGTTACTGCACTTTTACTCTGCCTCATTTCCTTATTGCTTTGAGACTCTACTCAGTTTTATGGGAAGTTCTACTTTGATAAATTATTGACTATTTGAATAAAATTCACAGCTTTATGCTGATCTCACTCTCTTTCGAATGTAAACTTTGTATGTGTTCTTTCTGACTGTTCCCATTGGGCACAGGGTCCTAGGATGCTTGTTCTCACTCCAGGGATGACCTGGCCTAGCAGTTTGGGCTGGACTGTTCCCATTGGGCACAGGGTCAAGACTGATTTGCATATGGCTGGGTCCAAACTAGAATGGCATGGTGAGCAAAAAAACGATGGATTTAGGCCCAGATCTCTGTACTGGGGTGAAAGTATGACATTGTTCTGCATTCTGTCCATCAACAGTTCTTTTTGCATTTGTCACCCCGAGTGGGATGGGTATGCTCAGACGTGAGTCCCGTGCTCTCCATGCCCCTGGAATCAAGCTATCCTGGCTGAAGAAGAGTGAAACCCCGGAACCGGTCCTAGGATGCTTGTTTCCAGTCCAGGGAGGACCTGGCTTGGCAGTTCGGGCTGGACTGTTCCCATTGGGCACAGGGTCAACACTGATTTGCATATGGCTGGGCCCAAACTAGAATGGCATGGTGAGCAAAAAAACGATGGATTTAGGTCCGGATCTCTGTACTGGGGTAAATGTATGACATTGTTCTGCATTCTGTCCATCAACAGTTCTTTTTGCATTTGTCACCCCGAGTGGGACGGGCATGCTCAGACGTGAGTCCCGTGCTCTCCATGCCACTGGAATCAAGCTATCCTGGCTGAAGAGGGGTGAAACCCCGAAACCGGTCCTAGGAAGCTTGTTTCCAGTCCAGGGAGGACCTGGCCTGGCAGTTCGGGCTGGACTGTTCCCAATGGGTACAGGGTCAAGACTGATTTGCATATGGCTGGGTCCAAACTAGAATGGCATGGTGAGCAAAAAAACGATGGATTTAGGTCCAGATCTCTGTACTGGGGTGAATGTATGACATTGTTCTGCATTCTGTCCATCAACAGTTCTTTTTGCATTTGTCACCCCGAGTGGGATGGGTATGCTCAGACGTGAGTCCCGTGTTCTCCATGCCCCTGGAATCAAGCTATCCTGGCTGAAGAAGAGTGAAACCCCGGAACCGGTCCTAGGATGCTTGTTTCCAGTCCAGGGAGGACCTGGCTTGGCAGTTCGGGCTGGACTGTTCCCATTGGGCACAGGGTCAACACTGATTTGCATACATCTGGGCCCAAACTAGAATGGCATGGTGAGCAAAAAAACGATGGATTTAGGTCCGGATCTCTGTACTGGGGTAAATGTATGACATTGTTCTGCATTCTGTCCATCAACAGTTCTTTTTGCATTTGTCACCCCGAGTGGGACGGGCATGCTCAGACGTGAGTCCCGTGCTCTCCATGCCACTGGAATCAAGCTATCCTGGCTGAAGAGGGGTGAAACCCCGAAACCGGTCCTAGGAAGCTTGTTTCCAGTCCAGGGAGGACCTGGCCTGGCAGTTCGGGCTGGACTGTTCCCAATGGGTACAGGGTCAAGACTGATTTGCATATGGCTGGGTCCAAACTAGAATGGCATGGTGAGCAAAAAAACGATGGATTTAGGTCCAGATCTCTGTACTGGGGTGAATGTATGACATTGTTCTGCATTCTGTCCATCAACAGTTCTTTTTGCATTTGTCACCCCGAGTGGGACGGGTACGCTCAGACGTGAGTCCCGTGCTCTCCAGGCCACTGGAATCAAGCTATCCTGGCTGAAGAGGTGTGAAACCCCGAAACTGGTCCTAGGATGCTTGTTTCCAGTCCAGGGAGGACCTGGCCTGGCAGTTCGGGCAGGACTATTCCCATTGGGCACAGGGTCATGTTTGATTTGCATATGGCTAGGTCCAAACTAGAATGGCATGGTGAGCAAAGAAACAAATAGATTTAGGCACAGATCTCTGTACTGGGGTGAATGTATGACATTGGTCTGCATTCTGTCCATCAACAGTTCTTTTTGCATTTGTCACCCCGAGTGGGACGGGTATGCTCAGAAGTGAGTCCCGTGCTCTCCATGCCACTGGAATCAAGCTATCCTGGCTGAAGAGGGGTTAAACCCCGAAACCGGTCCTAGGATGCTTGTTTCCAGTCCAGGGAGGACCTGGACTGGCAGTTCGGGCTGGACTGTTCCCATTGGTCACAGGGTCAAGACTGATTTGCAAATGGCTGGGTCCAAACTAGAATGGCATGGTGAGCAAAAAAAGGATGGATTTAGGCTCAGATCTCTGTACTGGGGTGAATGTATGACATTGTTCTGCATTCTATCCATCAACAGTTCTTTTTGCATTTGTCACCCCGAGTGGGACAGGTATGCTCAGAAGTGAGTCCCGTGCTCTCCATGCCACTGGAATCAAGCTATCCTAGCTGAAGAGGGGTGAAACCCCGAAACCGGTCCTAGGATGCTTGTTTCCAGTCCAGGGAGGACCTGGCCTGGCAGTTCAGGCTGGACTGTTCCCGTTGGGCACAGGATCAAGACTGATTCGCATATGGCTGGGCCCAAACTAGAATGGCATGGTGAGAAAAGAAACAATGGATTTAGGCCCAGATCTCTGTACTGGGGTGAATGTATGGCATTGTTCTGCATTCTGTCCATCAACAGTTCTTTTTGCATTTGTCACCCCGAGTGGGACGGGTATGCTCAGAAGTGAGTTCTTGCTCTCCATGCCACTGGAATCAATCTATCCTGGCTGAACAGGGGTGAAACCCCGAAACCGGTCCTAGGATGCTTGTTTCCAGTCCAGGGAGGACCTGGCCTGGCAGTTCGGGCTGGACTGTTCCCATTGGGCACAGGGTCAAGACTGATTTGCATATGGCTGGGTCCAAACTACAATGGCATGGAGGGTAAAAAACACAATAGATTTAGGCCCAGATCTCTGTACTGGGGTGAATGTATGACATTGTTCTGCATTCTGTCCATCAACAGTTCTTTTTGCATGTGTTCTTTCTGACTCCTTTTCCATCCCATTCTTAGAATAGTGATTCTTCCTTTATGGAACACGTTTTATGCATTTTGTTGAAACATGGAATTATTAATTTCAGTAAATGATTGACTATTGAAATTAATACGAATAAAACCTATGATTTTAAATAAAGGTGATTTACTAGGTGATCATAAATCAGGAAATGGCTGAGTTCATAACCGCCCATGATTACTAGACCCTTCATGAAATGGATTTTGCAGCAGTCACAGCACTGAGTCGGCATTGGTTGCCGCTACAGAGTCTATACGCTGCCCGGTGGATCAGGGATATGCTGCAATTTTGGTAATGTTGGATCTGTCAGTGGCATTTGATACAATATCCCCATCACACCTAGTGCAAAGACTGCATCAGGCAGGAGTGAAGGATGCAGCTCTGGATCTCTTAGAGTCCTTTTTGACCAATAGGACTCAGATAGTCAGCTGTGGCAAGTTCAGAGCTGGACTGTTCCAGCTTCCCTGCGAGGTCCTGCAGTGGTCCTCCCTCAGTCATATTCATTTTTACATGTATGTGGTCCCCATAGCTAGATTGGTGAGGTCTTTAGGCTTCCGTGTGTTGTCCTATGCAGACGACAGGCAAATCATTGTTTCTTTAACTGATGATTTGGCCGGGATAGCTGAAAAGTTTATACTCTGCATGTTCGGTGTCAGTACTTGTATGAAAGAAAATTATCTGAAATTAAATGCAGGCAAGCCAGAGATACTGGTCTTTGGAGCACAGCAATCAGTGTGTTCTGAAATCTGGTGGCATGAAATGTGTTGCCCATTACCTACCCCAGGGGCTTAAAACCTAAGAGTCATTTTGGAAAACTTTCTCACCTTTGACACACAGGTCAATAGAATTGTAAGCTCCTGCTGTTACAGCATTAAAATCCTGATAATAATTTCCCCACTCATTCTGGCGGAGCTCAGAGTAGCAGTGGTCATTGCTCTAATAACATTGCCCCTTGTTTATTGCAATGCCTTATATTTAAACATCAACGTGTCCTCACTCAACAAACTGCAGGTCAGTCAGAATGTGGCTGCTCGACTGGTTTTCAATGATCTAAAACAACTCTCAGTAAGTGAAGGCATGAGCTCTGTGAGAGGCTGGCCTGGTATATGATGTCCACTAATGTAAGTGGACACCTTGCACCCGTCCAGACAACCCTATGGTGATTTACGAGGTCTTAGACAACCTTTGAAAGCTCTCTAAGTGGTAACTGTGGAGAGCAGCCTTCAGGCTTAGTCCAGAAAGAGTGTAAAGCAGCTTGTTTTACCAGAATGCAATCTTATAGTATAGATTAAGTGAAAAGAACCACACCAAGTATTTATAAAAATATGTATTCATTATATAATATTCTCTAGAATGTTCAAGTATCTCCAACACGGAGATAAACACAATGCACACCATACTTTAGCAAAGAAATACAGTAAATAGCACAAAAGACACAGTGGCCCCATGGGAGGACCGAACCATATACTAGGAAAGTGGTATAAGAACCACGACTTGAGTCAGGACAATGTCGAGAGGACGTAGAATTGCTGGGGACCCACAGAACCACCCAAGGTAACCCCAAGGGGACCCCACGGAGAGCGTGTGCAGTGTGGGAACAGACCGCGGGCTCCATACAAGTCTATGTGCAACTCGCGGTTGGATTTTTAAAGGTTAAGGACTCTTCCAAGTGGACCCTGAAGAAACCTCATGGAAAAGAGAAGGTTAGCGAGCCATCCCACCCGTGGATACCCTAGTACCCATGTTACCTACACCAGGGAAGCCAGGTGCATACGTGTGAAGTGGTGTCGGAAACCACAGTCGAACCCAATGGAGGACTTCAGGAAAGTGCAGCTGCTGGAAGAGGAGAAAGTGTCCATGGGAATCCAAACATGGATTCTTGAAGAGGAGTACCTGAAAGCAGAGGGGATAAAGTCGGGCTCTCCTTTGGACCCCTGCCCTTATTTTGTGTTCTCCAAGATTGCACTCACACTTTGCCCCTTGGTCACTCAACTTTTTAACAAATCTCTCAAAACTGCCATATTTCCTAATGTCTGGAAGCTTGCAGCTGTGATCCCTCTCCTGAAGAAAGCGGGTTCCGATATTGCCAACCCTGAGATCTATAGACCCATTTCTCAGCTCCCATATCTTTCTAAAGACCTAGAAAAATTGGTCAATGTCCAATTGACCAAATACTTAGAAACTAATTTTCTCCTAGATCCTACCCAGACAGGCTTTAGAACTAACAACAGCACTGAGGCCACGTTGCTGGCAGTTTCGGACAGTATTAGGTCCTCCATAGATCAAGGAGGATCAGTGGCACTAATACTGCTCGACCTGTCAGCAGCATTTGATACGGTCTCCCATCAATGTCTGTTGAACATACTTCGCCACAAAGGAGTGCAGTCCAATGCTCTGAATTGGTTGCATTCCTTCTTGAGTAACCGCACCCAGACTGTACATATGGGCCAATCTCATTCCAGCTCTACCTCCATTGACTGCGGGGTCCCTGCGGGGTCCCTCAGGGCGCATCGCTGAGCCCCACCCTCTTCAATGTTTATATGTCATCTTTGGCTGACATTGGAAGGAAGTGGGGCATCGGCATGTGCTCATATGCGGACGACACGCAGTTAGTGGTGGCCCTAAACGAAAAACCTGAAATTATTAAAACTAAATTACAAGGCTGCCTTGCGGAAATGGCTCAATGGATGCACTCTCACTGCCTGAAGCTAAATGCTGGACAATCGGAGATTCTCTTATTCGGGGGAGCCAAGCGAATCTGGGACGCCACGTGGTGGCCTCCCACGTTGGGCTTGGCCCCTACCCCCAAACAACACGCTAGGAATCTGGGAATTATCATGGATGATGAGCTATCCATGAAAGATCATGTGCGATCCCTTTGTGGCAAGGGTTTCGCCATCTTGAAACTCCTAGTGAGGCTATTTCCATGGATACCATTAAACTGCAGACGCTCAGTCACCCAAGCCTTAATGGTCAGTCGTCTTGATTACGGGAATGCACTATTTGTAGGGATGAATGAACACCTTTTTTCTCGCCAACAGGTACTGCAAAATGCGGCCGCCAAACTGATTTGCGATAAAGGCAAGTTAGACTCGGCATCAGAATGCCTGAAAACCCTTCACTGGCTCCCTGTGCACCAGAGGGCCGCATTCAAACTTCTCTGCCATGCCCACAGAGCCCTGCACAGGACAGGTCCCATCATGCTCCAGGACAAAATGGAATTCTACGTACCTACCAGGAACCTACGCTCCACTCAATCAGCATTAGCAAGGACTAAACGCATATATAAAGCCAGAACTGGCGGCCGCTCCTTTTCTTACTTAGCGGCCAAGAGATGGAACGAGCTTCCAGATGATCTCAGACACACCACCAATAACCTCCTGTTCCGTAAAAAGCTGAAAACGCACCTTTTTCCCTCTTCCTACTAATATCCTTCTGTTATAGCTATCAGCTGTGTCCATCTGGCTTAAGTGCCGTGATATCCCTCGGGATGAGTGATGCGCTCTACAAATACCATAAATAACTAAATAAAGTCTATGTCACCCGGGAGTGACCAGGAGACTTGGAAGACGAATGCCCTCTGATGTCGGGTGCTTCAGGAAAGATGACGGTGACCTTGACTCTACAGCTGTGAGTACCAGGAGACGCTGAGGAAGACCAGGTCCCACATACAAGTGGTCCCATGAAGGATGTCGAGTGCTGAGGGGTCGGTGTCTGGAGGGAACACCAACAAGCCTTGGCAAAGGCAACCCATGCAGGAAGTCAAGAAGGTGCACTGCTGGGACTAGCAAGGCCCAGGAGACTCACCACAAGTAGTGGAGTCAGGGCAGGCCCCAAGCCATCAGGGGAGCCAAAGGAAAACAAAGGTGACCCTCAAATGGACCCACAGGCCATAGGCACAGGAGTCGCGAGAGGACCTCGAGCAGCTCACCAAAAGGAGCAGGCCACGGTGCCCACGAGGCGGTGTGGCTGAAGATCTTGGTTGTGGTGGAAGAGACTGCCAGAGGTTGGGGCTACTTGGAGCCCAATGCACTTGTTGTAAAGTTGCCAACAAGCATTTGCAAAGGTATGCTTGCACAGGGGTTCGGTTAAGGCAGCCCCCCAAGGGATTCTGGCCTCAAACTCGGTGAGAGGACAGTTAGGCCTTGAGGGACATAGGAAACCACCACCTGTGCTGTTGAACCCTTCGTAGTCCGCAGGAGCTGGGGATCACCAGACCGGTCAGCAGTGTTGAGGTGCCTGCGAATGCAGGGAAGTGACCCATTCACCTCCAGGGAGATTCCTTCAGGTGTCTTTGATACTCCACAGGTCCTGCCCAGATTCTGTATGATGCACAGGCACAGACGATGCAGCAGACTGAAAGGGTGACAAAGTCACGCCCAAACGAAGTCCAGCGAAGTTCCTGAGTGCCCAGACATTAGAAGTGCAGTGGTTTCAGTTCTGAATCTTATCACACGACAAATCTAGGGACCTACACCCTAGGGAAAGGGTTATGAAGATTCAGAGGACCCTCCCAGAGGAGGGTCTGGACAGGGGGAGGTTACTCCCATGTCCTTTGTCCAGTTTTGCACCAGAGCGGGAGCCTGCGGCTCCCAGAACTGGTTTGAACTGGACTATGCACAGGGACACCAAACATGCCCCTCATGCAGACTTTCAGGCACTGGCAAGCGCACCCACCCAGTCCCAATACATTAAATCCTGTCTAGGAGGTGGTCACACCTCCCTGTGACAGGATGTCTATTTTTCCACCTTCCTATGCTCTAGCTTGGCTCAGCAGCAGGAAGGCAGAAATGTATCTCTGGTTGGCAGCAACCATTTTGTGCTGTCCGGGACTAGAAGGTTGGCACCAAGAACATTGAGAGCCTAATGGAGAGCTTTTGCAGTGATTGGATTGATACCCCCACACTGTTTACGATGTGAGGGTATTATTCCAATATGTTTAATATCAAACAAGATAGGATTCGTTGCAGCCATTTTCAAGATGTCATTGCGTAATTACTTGGTGCCCCTCTATATAGTATATGGCTGCTTCACTGACAACCCGGGAGAATGGACTCCGTAGGCTGCAGGGATTTCCTGCTCATGCAGGGGCACCCTCTCACTTAGAACCAAGCACCCTACCTTCAGGATTGCAAAGGCCTGCTATGGGGGTGACTTACAGGTTTTAAGTGCAGTGACACTTAGATATAGTAAACCTATATCTTTAGTAAGTGGTGTATGCACCAACTTACATAGGCTGCAATGGCAGGCCTGTAGTTCCATTTTGAATGGTCTCTCATGGGTGGCATAATACATGCTTCGGCCCATGGGAAACCTCTGGGGTACCTATGCCCTGGGTACCATATACTAGGGTCTGAAAAGGGTACCCCAGTATCCAACCTGGGATGTACCTAAGTACTGAACACAAACATTTAGGGAGAGAGCAGATAGACTGGGGCCCTGATTAGCAGGATCCCAGTCAGACTAGACAAAACAGCATCCCATCAAGCAAAAAGTGGGGGTCACCGTAAGAAGCAGATCCTACTTTCCTACAAACTCCCTTCACTGGGTTCCTGTTAGAGAGTGTGTGACATTCAAGGCACTCTGTATGTATTTCTAGCTCTCCATCATCAAGGGTCTGTGCCTCTGGAAACAGCTTTTCACTGGTATACCCCAAAAAAGACATTTTAGATCATCTTCCCTTAGGAAGGTGACCATTTCAAGATTTTGGATATTAGACTGATTTCCCGGTGGGCAATATTTCATTTGTTTGTGTGAAAACTATTTTTGTGTGAAAAGTTGGAAAAGGTAAAAACCAACCTTAATATTCAGATTGCTGGGTTGCCTTTTGTTTTCTTTAGAGGAGCAGACAACATTTTTGTTTATTTATGGTTGTTAGAAGTTCTAGAATTGTGTATACAAGAGAAATTGTAAAGGAGGGTGAACTGCTGCAAGAAGTAAGATCAGCACATTTTATGGCACTGTAGGCTAATTCAGGAATATTGGCGTAAGATACACGAAATCATGAGTGACACTCTAGAAATCGAGATCCAACCAGAAGCTCCCAGATGCCTCCTTAATATTTGGGAACCGACAGACCTCAACAATTACGCCATGCAATGGGTCACACTCGGCTGCATGATAGCCAAAAGAAATATCGCACAGCTCTGGGGGGCTTCACGTACACCCAAAATTGCGGACTGGAAAACAGACCTTGATTGGTGCATGCAGCGGGAGAAATCTGTATATATTGCTCTGGGCTGCCCCCGTATATGGTCCAAGGTATGGGCCCCTTGGAACGTATATCGTGGTAATATATGTACCCCCCCGATTGCTAGATGAAGATGTCTCCCTCACCGTGTAATTCCTACCTCATACACCTAATGTATACTGAAGAACCTTTGTTTTGCTGCCACCTTTGCTATGATTTTGTGATACTATGCCATGTTGTCGAATCAGTTTTAATAAAAAGATTTACAAAAAAAAAAGAAGTAAGATCATACGCCATAGAGTGCTGCGCTGACATTGGGTGGATGGTGTGCTGCAATGCTGCGATTGGTTGCTTATCACACAAGTGTGCCACACTGTGATAGGACAGTTGTTGTGTGAGTATCACATTGAAATTGGTTAACAATACTTTAAGAATTGACACTGTGATAGGACCAGAGAGAGAGATCCGACATTTATGAAATATAATCAAAACACTGAATTTTTAACTGAATTACAAAACCAATTATTGTTGAACTTTGCGAAAATCATGAGATTTCTTAATGGAATTAAGGGGCAAATTCACAAGGAAGTGGCGGAGAGAGGCGTTCGCCTTCTTGGCTTAGCGCCTCTCTCCGCCACTTCGGAAAAGCAAGGCTGCACCATATTCACAAGGACATGGTGCAGCCTTGTTTTTCCCCTGCGATGGCGCTAAGTTTGACAACTTAGCGCCAATGCAGGCACCCTTGCACCAGAGTGCAAGGGTGTCTGCAAGCAGGGAGGTTTGTTTATGTACAGGACGGTGTCCCTTCCTGCACATAAACAAACCTAAAATGCCAGTTTGTAACTTACATGTGTGCCGCTTCAGGCAGCACACATGTAAGTTACAAAACGGCATTTTTAAAAAAAGGTTTGTTTATGTACGGGAAGGGACACCTTCCTGTGCATAAACAAACCATGGCATTTTGCATTTTCCATATGTGCTGCACAAGGCAGCACACATGGAAAATGCAAAAACGAGGGGAAATAAAGCATTTCTCCTCGTATCGCCAACTTAAGACCAGGGTTTTCCTGGTCTGAAGTTTGGCGTTAGCTCCTATTACACTGCCCTTGTGAATAGGGGGCAGCGTAAATATCAATGGGTGTTGCGGTGGAACACCCACAACACCCACTGCACGCCGCTTTCACGCTAAACACAGCGCAAAAGGAGGCCTATTCACAAGGCAGCGTTAAGCCACGCTAAGTGGCTTAAAGCTGCCTTGTGAATAAGGCAAGGCCCCTATCGCCACCACAACGTCACTGAAAGTGCCTGAATGCTTCCATGGAACAAATTTTGCTTAAAGGCTTTCCTAGACCTGAGAGAAAGTCTCTGACATGCCCTTGCACTAGGAACGCCTGGAGTCAGATCATGGGACTCATTTCAATAATGAGGTCCTGAGGATGTTATCTGCAGCATTACAAACGTCTGTGTTTCTACATCATTGACATGGCCAGATGCTTTACCTCTGGTGTTAATGAGTATCTGAAGTATCCCTGACAGAAAGACTGGGTTATCCCTTCATGAGATCTTGATAGGGCGTGCGATGAGACTGCCTACTGTACCTGCAAATGCACTTATGAGCATTACAGATGGCAAGATACTTGATAACTGCAAAGGATTGTCTGATGTTGTGCGTTCTGTTTCTCACCAGGTTGAAGATGCCACACTAGATCCGCATCAAGAACAGTGCCATGACATCAATCCAGGGGATTGTGTCATAATCAAAAAGCACGTTCAGAAGACTTGTCTAGAACCGAGATGGAAAGGCCACTTTCAGGTGATTTTAATCATAATCACTGCTATTAAGTGTGCTGGAGTACAAAAATGGGTGCATGCCTCACACACTCGAAGAGTCGGAAATCCATACAAAGAAACAGTGTTCTTCGAGGCTGAACGTAGACCGCTGGTGACTGCATCACAGCAAGTTGAATGACTGCAAGAAGCAGTATCACAAAAATCATTTCAACAAGGAGAAGCAAGGGGTGAAGATTTACAGCCACTTGCACAAAACCAAGTTCCTGTTATTTCGCAAAGTGGCATTAAAATCACTGATAAAGAAGAGGCCAAACCTCAACTTGAGAAAGCAGTTGAGACAGTATCAGAATGAATAAAGGATCTGGGTGAAGGAGCAAGCGCTGAAACAAGAAGAGTCAATCGCAATGCTGCGTGTCAAAGGAGACTGAGAAAAGGTGTGTCAGTTGATCGAATACCACTGACTATCACTGAGGAGACAGAGTCAAGTAGTGCAAGTGACACAAAGGAGGATCAACAAAGACTGAGGAGATCGAAAAGAGCCAGAGTAGCTTGTCGAAGGTATTCTGTACCTGAGTGGACTTACTACGTACATCAAGTGCAGAATGTATCAGTGGGTGAATTGTGTGACTTGAAACCTGAACTATTTGAAACCCCATGACGTCCCTCCAAAACAAAGAATTGGATAAAGCTGTTCGCAACATTTTTTGAAAAGAAAACAAAAGTTTGAAAAGACATTTGAGACAATATTGATTGGGAAAAAAGAGTAAAAAGCTATAACAAAATATTATTTTTTTGTTTTAAGAAGATTCACGTAGGCCCAGGGCTGCAGTAGAAGAGTAGGGAAAACATTTAAAAAGAACACGATTTAGGATTAAGGCTGTATATGCAAAGATTTCTGATAACAAAGAAACAGTGTAAAAGAGACTGCTTAAAGAAAACAAGCTGTTTAAGAAATTGTTTGAGAACATTCTGAACTAAACTGCTGGCTTATTGCTGTACATTTTTGGTTAAACAATCTAACTACAGACAAACATGTGCTGCCTTAAAAATAGATGCAAGATTATTACGGGTATCACCTTTGTGTAGCAGTATAAGTCATTATGATAGCATTAGTAGGGTTTTATTTCACACCCAATAAAGACATAAGGTCTACACATGCACCTACGACACTTAAACACACATCAGATGACGAGCAATTGAAGGCATCATTTGCAAACTACAAAAGAGAGGATTGCTCAACTAACGTTTATTCTAGATTAGTGGAAGAATGCATATGCAGAGACTGCTATGTATTAGTTGGAAACATAGCTATTAGATCTATGGTTTTGCAAAATGTCTTAGCATTAGACATTTTGCTTGCAGAAAAAGGAAGCATCTGGAACATGCTGAAAGTTCAGCATTGCTATTCTTATATTCCAGTCCAAAGTAAGAAAATACAAGAATTTGCAAAGAGCATTTCAAATTTAAAATATAAATATGCAAACTTTGGAAAAGGAATTAAAACAATTGCAAATTTGTTTGCCACGGCAGGAGGAGGAATTCTGAAAGCTATGTTTATGTCAATATTAATAATAGGGCTTTACTTATTTTCCTTGTTTGCTTTAATCAAGAGTTGTAGATATTGAATTAACAAAAGAAAGAGCAGGGAAAATGAGTGAAAGACTAGACAGAGAAATAACATTAAATGATTGCGTTAATGAAGAATACAGAAAATCAAAACAATTTAAAAGTTTCAAAAGAAAGAGAGAAGGAACAACTGAAAATGAGAGTGTGCTCTAAACAAAACCACATGTGAAAGCATGATAGGTAAGATAACCATCAAGAGGGGGGTTGTAATGGTGTTTTTATTAAAATGCAGAATAATATAGTTAAAATATATGTGCAACATTAACGTGCAGATTTAAAAGAATCTAAAAATCTGTTTAAAATTTGTATATTGTGGGAAGTAGTTGTACTTATTCATACTAGGCCTCAAAAATGTTCAAAGCAGCATTGCGCAACAAGAACTGTGACAAGATGTGCTGAAGCATGCATAAAATGTTACATTCTTGACCTTTCAATTATCATTTTTTTGTATTAAATAAATGTATCACATAACTTTGCAAAATACTTCTACTTATACAAAGAAGGTTTAAAATACTTATTTAGAATTTAATATTTAGTAGAAGTATGAAGAACAATCACACACAAAAATGTAGCACATAAACTGAATTTGATTTCTTTTAACATACTTGTTGTACTTCCAAAGAAAGATATTGTGCTAATAATTCTCTCTCGTTACGGCAGGTGTTTAGATTTCTATGTAGCTCATTGTTATCTAACATACAGTTTGCTTTTTTAGAAGGTTAGAGATGTAGTATAATTCGTGGGAAAAGATGTCTTGAAATTGAAAAGGCCTCATGTTTAGTTTAGAGTGACAACAAAGTATCAGTGTGAGAAGAAGAGGAGTGATCCAGGAGAGCCCTGAAAACTGGTTGGATGAAAGGAGAAGAAGATGCAACATGAAATGCAACATCATTTTTGACTGTTTAGAACAGTACGTGTTTCTAGAGTAGACCAACGATTTTTACCCTGACATTCTGCCCAGACCCTATTGCTGAATATAGTTGCTACTGCACATTTACTCTGCCTAATTTCCTTATTGCTTTGAGACTCTACTGAGTTTTGTGAACCTGTCTGTATCGGAAGTTCTACTTAGATCGATTATTGACTTTTTAAAGACAATTTTGAGCTTTAGGCTTGATCTCACTCTCATTTGAACTTGAACCCGTTAAGGGTTCTTTCTGACACCCTTTCTGCCCATTCTTAGAATAGGGATTTTTCCTATATAGAGCATGCTTTATGCATTGTATTGAAACTTTGAATTAACCACTTTCATTAAATTTTGGAAATGATTGATTATTGAAACTAATACAAATAAAACATATGATTTTGAATAAAGATGATTTACTAAACTTTGAAAAATAAAACTCTTTAATACTTTAATTAAATCTTATTATTAACTGAACTTAAGGTAGAGATTGTGCTTATTATTTATGTGATGATTTGCTCCTGATCTTTTAAAATATAGCATCCCAGGTCCACCAACCGACTGGAATGAGAACAACGGGGATCAGCCCTGTGTAAGATGGTAAACCAAATGTATTTAAATTGATTCCAGCTCCAACAAAGGCTTCCAGGAGTTACATTTCTTGGGGGCTCTCAGGGTGGTGAAAGGCAGTGGGACTGTCTCCAGCCATCAAGCCTAACAGCCTTATGGCACAGCGACAACACATTATTCACGCAAAGCACCAGCCATCAGTGCACAAATAAAAAATGCACACATCTTTCTAGAACTGGACTCCAATGAGCATTCTCACTCAGCTAGTGACTCCCATTCTAATTAGCTCTGCAGTGCCACATTGTAGTCTCTCTGTGGGGATGGACCTTTGGCGATTGAAGTAAGACTTAATGCATTAAATTTCATTTGTGCAGTCAGTAGCAGCCTCCAATATGCAGCTCAACTTCACACCATTCAAATGAACAGACATCTTTTTAGGGCGTGCATCTTTTCAAGAGCTGTCCTCCAATGAGTTTTCCCACTCAGCTGCTGACTCCTCTTACTGCATTCCAGCTGCTCAGTGGAATTGACTTACGGGGATCAATGCAGTTAGAATTGTTTAAGGTGCACCTGTGCACTCAAAAACAGCCTCTGATGTACATCTCGCCTATCAGCTATCTAGCTCTCGTTCATGCTCATAGATTTGATGGAGAAGGTTTAGAGTAAAATGTTGCTTCATCAGATTATGGCATGGGTAGAGAAATGTAGTCACCCTGTAACTGGTGCAATCATGATTTTGCAAGGGACTT
Organism: Triturus cristatus; assembly: GCF_964204655.1. Classification (NCBI taxonomy): domain Eukaryota; kingdom Metazoa; phylum Chordata; class Amphibia; order Caudata; family Salamandridae; genus Triturus; species Triturus cristatus. The sequence goes on along the minus strand of NC_140585.1, from coordinate 595,114,957 downwards.
TCTACTACTGAATACACATTTTATTCATATATCTTGAATCATAACTATGCAGTATTGCGGAATGTGTTTTTAGTGAGGTGAACGTTGTGTACTATAGGAACATTGCTCCAGCTGTGAGGAGTGGTCTGTTGGGATTTCCTGATGTGATATGCCCTTCATGCCTTTCCTGTGCCCAAGCAAATGACAGCTGAGGGGGAACTGCTTTCTATAGGGAATATTAGACATAATTCCTCCACCTTTTTAGGCCTTGCACACAACTGCCACATGGGAATGCTGAAAAAACACAAGGGAACCCAATATGCAATTGGTCAGGGACCTTGGGTACGTTTGTAATTTCTAAAGACAGCGGTCCCTAGACAATCAGAATATTAAGGGAGGTCGAAATTGGGTATTAGTGTCATAGCTGTATCACTAATACCCCATTTAGACCTCCCTCAACCTTCTCGCCCTCTTCCAATATGGTTCCAGGAGAAATCCTGACCTTTGAGAAACTGGTCCTTAACAATGTGACACGGTTGGAAAACCAAAGGGCATTTGTACCTTACAACATATCACTTGATGAAAAAAAAAAGGCACTCTCTGCTTTAAAAATGAACCCAACCAATCCGACCAAATAGATACAGAAACTCATTGTCCAAGTCACCAATGAGGGTTTAGAAGCAGGATTCCTCAGCAAGAAAGAACATCTATTCTTGAATACCAAATCATCGAGAACACCTGTGATATATACTCTTCCTAAACTTCATAAAAATCTAGACAAACCACCTGGCAGACCTATAGTTTGAGGGTGTGGGTCTATTCTGGAACCTTTGGGCCAGTACATCGATCACTTTATCAAAGACTTTGTACCAGAGACAGAATGCTACATACGCAACAGTATGGCCATGATAAACCTAATAGAGGAATACCCTTTTGACTCTGCATCTGACACACTGTGTCCGTTAGATGTAGAGTCACTTTTCACCATTATTCCCCAAATTGACTCCATGCTCGTTATTGAACGAGTGTTGAACAGACGTCACTTTGCCACTGGATTCAAGCAAGCCTGGCTGAAGACGGCAGAAATGCCAGAAACCGGTCCTAGGAAGCTTGTTTCCGGTCCAGGGAAGACATGGCTTGGCAGTTTGGGCTGGACCGTTCCCATGAGGCACAGGGTCAGACTGATTTGCATATGGCCATGTCTGAACTGGGGTGGCAGAGTGGGCTATAGAACGGTGGTGGATTAAACCCAGATCAGTTGACTGGGGGTGAGTGCTTGCAATGTTCAACACTCAGTCCATCATTTCCTTTGGTTTTGCTTTGTTCGCCATAAGTTGGCAGGGTATGCTCAGACGTGAGTCCCTTGCTCACTTTGCCACTGGATTCAAGCAAGCCTGGCTGAAGACGACTGAAATGCCAGAAAACGGTCCTAGGAAGCTTGTTTCCGGTCCAGGGAAGACATGGCTTGGCAGTTCGGGCTGGACTGTTCCCATGAGGCACAGGGTCAGACTGATTTGCATATGGCCATGTCTGAACTGGGGTGGCAGAGTGGGCTAAAGAACGGTGGTGGATTAAACCAAGATCAGTTGACTGGTGGTGAGTGCTTGCAATGTTCAACACTCCGTCCATCATTTTCTTTGGTTTTGCTTTGTTCGCCGAACAGACGTCCACGCCCACATGCAGTCTAACTATTTTTATGCTGCAGCTCCTAGAGATCTGTCTCACTAAAAACTTCTTCCTTTTTAATGATCATTACAATGGACAAGTCAGAGGTACATCTATGGGAGCAGTATTTGCTCCAAACTTAGCGATCCTGTACATGGATGATCTAGAGACAGGGCGCATTTTCACACCTACAAACCCCTTCCACAGTGGCATCGCCCTGTGGAAGCGGTATATAGATGACATATTCATGATTTGGCATGATTCCCATGACTCCATGGAGTCATTCCTCCACTGGCTGAACAATAATTGTGGCGGACTGACTTTTACTCTTTCATACAACAAACAGACTAATCCATTCCTTGACTTAAACATCCAACATCAAGAGGGACAACTGATAACAAGCCTATTCAGAAAACCCACGGAGCATAACACGCTGCTCAGATACGACAGCCACCACACCCGTGCCCTCAGGGATTCACTCCCCTATTCCCTGTTCCTTCGTATCAGGAGAAACTGTTACCGGAAAGTAGATTACTTTAATGAAGCACAGATCCTAAGTGACAAACTCTGCACTCGAGGTTACCCTCGAAGACTAATTCGTAGTTCCCTCAAGAGGACTTGGTATTGTCCCAGAGACGTGCTCTTAGAGCCCAAAACAAAAAATACACAGAACCGGCTGGTCTGTGTAACAACCTTTTCACCGGCATCACATGCCATAAGAAAAAGTGTCATTAAACACTGGAAAGTACTCAATGCTGGAGTTCTTAGTCCCAAACGCCCCTTGTTTGCCTTTCGAAAGGCCAAAAACATTAAAGACCACCTGGTTCATGCAGCACTACACCCCACGGATGCTAAAGGCACCTTGAATGATCTCTGGGGACTACCACACCTTACTGGCCATGCAAAATGTGGGGAATGTATTGTATGCGAGACCACAATAGAGGGTAAAGACTTTGTATATGACAAAATAAAGTTTGAAAGGAAACCTTTCTCAAATTGTAAACACCTGCAATGTTATATGCGCAATTTTGTGTCCATGTAACAAGATATATATTGGCCAGACGACACAGAAAGCACGTATTATGATCTGTCAGCACCGCAGCAGAATACACTGCAATACTCCAAATGCACCACTGGTAGATCACTTCAACGCGACTGGACACATTGAAAAAGACATAAAATGGACAATCATCAATGTTATTAAACCTCCCCCAAGGAGTGCTGATATCCACCAGCTGCTCAACAAAGAGGAATTAAAATAGATACTGAAAACTGGCAGTATCCATAATGGCTTGAACCGCCTCGAGGACTGGACTTCTTTACTTTGATTGTTTCTTGCTCCCCACAGAAATAAGGATCTCACTTGATTGTCAAATGTTCTTTATTTATAATGTACAAAAATTACAGCAATAACTGCTATATGTACACAGGCATGACAACTCAAAATGTCCTGATGATGATCCCACTATCTATTTAAGGGATCGAAACGCCGTCGACACTATGTACGCCATATGCATATGCTATATTGTGATGCCAAATATGTAATGGTGTTTTCACGTTATTAGGTCTAATATATCCTCAAACCTTTATGCAGACACATCCCCCTTGCCGACACTATGTACGCCATATGCGCATACCAAATTGAGGTGCCAAATATGTAATGGTGTTTTCACGTTATTAGGTCTGATATATCCTCAAACTTTTATGCAGACACGTCCCCCTTGCCTGAACTCTTCCCTAAATGTTGTTTGTTTGTTTATGTCAGTAGGACGCAGGTTGTGTCCCACTTGGATTCTTCTCTTACTTTATGTCATACATTTATTGTATATTAAAAATCTGTCCGGCTGGACAAAGAATATACCACTGATTGAGACTATATTTATTAACAATATTCTGATTGTCTAGGGACCGCTGTCTTTAGAAATTACATGGGAATGCAGCTGATTTCCCTGCTGGCTCCCATGATTGAATGGCGGTGGTATACCGGTAAAAGTAGCATCTACTTTCACCAAAACATCTACTTCTTGCATGCAACAGGATCCCAGGAATAGTATGGGGTATGGAACCTGCCCAGGACACCATTCCACTGGCATAGGTTAAGATTTCTCATGCCTGTCATCAGGGCTGGACTGGGAACGCAAACCGGCCCTGGCAGTTGAGTTGGATAGGCTGCAGGGGCGGCGGGGGAGGGAGGGGAAGGGGGTGCGCGTGGAAAACACTTTAGCTGCTTTTGTTACAAGGGGCCGATATAGCAACTATGATGCAAAACTGGCCCCCGGTAACAAACAAATATGTCCCCCAGGGGTCCAAGACCGGCCCCCACCTTGGTGGCCCACCGGATAAACCCCTGATGCCCGCTACAGCCAGTCTGGCCCTGTCTGTCACTATCCACTGCTTGTGGGAGGGAGTGGAAGGGTCTTCTAATAATGTGGGCAGAGTCTCCTGGAGAAACACTCTGAGAAGAGAAAAGAATAGGGTTTGAAACATCAGTCTGTCATATTGTGGAAGAAAAAAAGAAAGGGTTTGAGGGGAGGGCTACCTTGAGGCCTTTTCCTATAGAAAGGCTTGCCTCCAGCCTCTGCACTGGAAGCTCCAGAACTGTCCAGGAATTATATGACTTTCTTCTCTACAGGCATGGAGTGACTCTTAAGGTGTGAGAGGGAGGGACATATTCTGGAAGGAGGGGCAAATTATTTTTCTCCACAGACCAGGTCGAATCTTGGTGCCATCCAAGAATATTGTCAGGGCATCAAAAAGCAGCAGGAGCCAAAGTAAACTTGTTACATTGTTAAAAACCTCCTGTGGAAAAAGGGAATTCTGGAAACCCCTAGTCTACATAGAAATCTGACTAAGAACTAGCATGTAATGCTGCAATGTGGACAGGATGACTTCCAAAGGTATCTTATGTTTCTGGCAAAAAAGATCATTGGATCTGAACCAAATGATTATGAATGTCTTCTTGTTATATGTGTCATTTGACATGGTCCGTTATGAGCTAATGTGGCTTTCAACTCTGGAAATTATGCCAATGTCACCTTTTGCTAAAATGGCTGGTGTACATTCCTGAGCATTCCTATGTGGATAGCTGGATGATTCTAACAACACTCTGCCCACCGGGTCCAGGCAGAGATGCTGAGAGTGTACAAAGTGCTCTCATCGACTCCCAACTGTTTCCAAGGGTTATTTCAGTTCTTTGATGCCTGATTCCAAACAGACTTAGGTGCTGTGTTTCTTCCCTAAGCCCATGTCATCAAATTTCAAAGTCATAAGAGGCTCCTACTGCAGAGTGGCAGCTTCCCTGCACAACATTAGTTATGCTTTCAGGGAGACATTGTAATTGGTTTGGCATCCACTCCCAACCTTCAGTACTAATGGTGGCTACCTAGTCTGGATGTGTGGCTTGTTGTTCCTCTCTTTCACATAGCTACAATGTTAGTGATTCAGTGGCTTTATTACATCTTGGTTTTATGCCCCGCCACATTCTCTGTGAATCTATCTGTTCTCAATCTGATTACTCCTCATTCTCTGTCCTGGTTGTTCCACTGGTACCTCTGCTTCCTATCATCATCATTATGGATGATTCAGGACTTGGTTGGGGGACTGTTATGGGGAACATCTTCACCCACAGTCGATGGTCTCAGAGATATATCACCTGGGCTTGAAACTAGAAGGACATTTTCCTAAACCATTTTTTCTTTTAGTTCAGGATTAGAAGGTGGTTGTCCAGACTACTGATACATTCTCCAAACCTTATATTAACCATCAGAGTGGGACTTGTTCTAGTTCCCTGTCTAAAGTGGCAAATATGATTTGTTCTTAGGCAGAGATTCACTTGCTGCAGTCCAGGCGGTTCATATCCGGGGAGTGGACAATGTTTGGGCTAATTCCCTGAAACAGAGTTTATTGTTTCCAGAAGATTTTTGTGGTCTTGTGCAAAGTCTTTTTAGTTACTTATCTAGATCTCTTTGCTTTGAGAACAATCCATTGCTTTGTCTATTCTGTAGTCAGAACCGGACGCCATGGACACAGAGAGTTGATGCACTTCTGTGCCCTTGGTGTCCGTGTCTCACCTAGGCCTTTCGACCCTTTCCTCCCATTCCTCAAATTCTAACTATAATTCGGAGGAAGCAAACAGAACATGCTTATAGTGCCTCTGTGAAAGCAATAAAGGTGAAAGCTATGGCATCTGTTGATTGACAGGGAATAAGCCTTTCCTATACCACCTTGCCTCCTCAGTTTTCCAGTTCTTTGACTGATGCCCTTCAACAGACTTCAACTTCAGCTTTTAGGTTGAGAGGTTGAGGTTCCCACTAATAGACTTCTCATGAGAATTGGTGACTGAAGTTAAAGCCTCTCATCTGCGTGCCAGCCTAAATTCTGTGGTCATCATTGGTCCTTGTTTAATGCGTAATGTGTCAATTGAATGGGGGAGTTCATCCTTTAGTTAGAGATTATTTCCTTACACTTCAGTTGCTTCAAGTGGGGTTCAAGATAGTTAGACCTTTCTTTTTCCTCTCTTCTTATTCAATAGACAGCCATTCTGGCTTTTTGTGAAATCTGAGGTGGTAAGAGGGATATGGAATATTTGGTTGCCCATCATTTGATGAGTTACTCTTAGATCCATCCTTATATCAAGTCTCCATCTCTTGTCTGAGATCTTCTACTGGAATTGGGGACTTCCAAGCTTCTCCCTTTGAAACCTTGAATTCCTGTTCTCTCCAGTTGCTATCCTTTAAGGTTTTAATCCTAATTGCCCTTACTTCAGCCCATAGACAAGGTGAGTTGGGCTCCTTGGTTTACGGTGCATCCTATCTCTGGGGCTTTTCAGACTGCTTGATTCTTTGGTGTGGCTTGGGGTTTATTCTCAATGTCTGTTCTTCTTTTCATTGCTCTTAGAAAATTGTGCCATCTGTTTTATTTTCAGATTGTACTAACCTTACTGAGATTTAGCTACATTCCTTAAATGCTAACTATGCAGTGGCCATTTACGTTGCTTCTACCACAGCCTTTTTGCATTGTGGTTCTTTATTTACTGTTTAGGTCTCCTTGATATTATCATAAACCTTGCATTCCAACTCTTAGTCATAAGCTGAGAGCTGTCATTTCCGTCACTGATGACCTCTTTAACCTCCCCTTTGTGGGTGGTCTGTCAGTCCACTAGAGGCTCGGTCGCTTCCTTGGCAGGAGTATGGCTGCGCACTTGCAGGATATCTATGCTGCTGCTACCTAGGCATGTCCTTCCACTTTTATTTCCCAATTCCACTGGAGGTGGATTCAGGTGGGAAGGGGGCCCTTTGGTTCAAGGGTACTGTATTTCATTCTGCTGGATGAAGAGCCATATGTTTATTCTTCTGTTAATTAAAGTTTGCATGTGTATTGACCTAATTTTGTCCTAGTTGTTTGTGTTTTTAGACAGCAAACACGTTTTATTGGGTCTAGCCGGGTGTGGTGGCTTAGTGGACTAATGCATTCACTGCAGGGGCCTGTGTTCGAATTTATGGTCACAGATTCAAATCCCGGTGGGTCCACTCAGCCTTTCATCCATCTGAGGTCGATAAAATGAGTACCATTGAGTTGAGTAACAATAAACATCTGTTATTCAGTGCCTTGAGACCAACGGGTGATCAGTGCGCTTTACAAATACACGTGTTAAGTTATCTCACTCCATAGGAGATGAGATAAGGAGGTGATGCCTCAATTACTTACTGGTAGTCCAAGTACTAGGTTTGATTCCTCGCCTCGACTCAGCATTAACTGAATCCCCGCAAATTTGCCTGAGATGAAAAAAAGTCTCTGGCATTTGGTAAACGTTCTTATGTTCGTGGGCAAGGTTCGGACTATCTAAAACTGCCAAAAATAATGTCAGTTCTGCCTTTCACCCATGCTCTAATTTCCATTTCTAAGAATTAAGAACAAAGCCATAAACTTTGATGGAATATACACATCTGGTGGCTGAATTGCACAGCATGAAACTGGAAAATACGGGTGCAATCCCAAGCTTCTCAGCTAAACCAAATTAGGTGATTTTAGGCAAATACTTTATTTCACCGAATCTCTTGTTCATTATCACACATGAGAACACCTACAAATATGTGAGTTCAAGATATGTGCTGTACAAAAACCTCTTGTTTTTTTAAATTTAATAGCCTGTTATGTTGCTCTATCTAATAAGAATTTAGGAAACATACATGGTACACATGACAACTAATTTGTCTCTTAGTTCACTATTTGCATTGTCATCAGGGCAGAGGCATAATATTTCTCAGTTCATGTTTAAAAAAATCTCACTTTTAATCAATACTTTATCTACATGCAGAGACATAATCTAATGTTTTAAGGAGAAAGGTGCCCCTCTGTTCATGAAATACACTTTTTTTTCATTTCAAATGCACCTTATCTTAATCTACCTTAGTTTCTGTTGCATGGTTTACAAGGCTTGGATAGCGCACAGTTTCTTAGAGCCATGGCCGATCCTTGTCTCAGCTCTCCCTATTAATTTGTTGGCTCTTCCACCTCTACCGGTAAGTATTCAAGGCATTCATACTGATCAGCAACGAACAAATTCTACATTTCATCCACGTTCAGCTTTTACATGTTGCATTACCCCATGTACCCCCCTCAAGGTTACCAGTCACCAAGACTAGTAAAGCATGGAGTCAAGCACCTGAAAGATATTACTTCACTGCAGATGAATGCAGTCATCGCGTTTCTTTACTTGCACTTAAAGTCAGGCTAGACGTCAATCTAGAACAGAAAGCTCCCATGGACATGTCCCTTTGCAGAGAATTTTCAACCTAATTTGTGTTACTTAATCTAAAAAAAATGCAAAACATGCTAAACTCTCAGCACTGTCCATTCAATATGAAGGTCTGCATACATGCTGGCAGACAGAAGCTGTCGAGTCCTCCTTCTGAGGGAATACAGAGATTCATTTGTAAAAGTAGAAGTGCAGGGGCCCAATGCTTAGCTCAGAAGCCCAATGTATGTATGTCGGCGGCCCGAATACCAATGCTTGTAGTCTTAATTCCACCTCATGCCTCTTTAATCCACCACCAGACATTCCTTGCCCATTTACTTCACTCTTGCAGGTTCCCGGTTTCTCGCTTTGTCAAGATTTTCCATCTTTCTCTTCCTCCTTCCTTCCTCCCTGTGCGTTTCTCATTCTCCAGTCAGTCTGATGAGGACTAATATAGGCCGGCTCCCAAAAGTAAGCCCCACCTCCAATCACTGAATCAAATTAATTACTGGTGAAAGCTGAGGAGAGTGCAACTTGTGTGAAATTTTTTATCCAACTGTAAAGACTAAACAAAATTTGGAACATATACTAAGAAAGCCTATGAAGAAATCTAAGTGTTTAAAACAAAATGGCTACAATGGCTGGAATGCAATAGGTGGCAAACAGAAATGGACCTACGCTAAAGCATGTCTACCGGAGGAAGGCTCCCACCTGAACTATTCTTGCTCAGCCCCTGAGTCTGAGTGTAATTGTCCCTTTAGTTCTTTTAAAAAAATGTAATTTCTTGGTAACTAGTTATGGCCCTAGGGAAACGTCCCTGGGAGAAGTTTGACCACAAGGTAACTGCAACATGTGCTTTATGCTTTTGTGCTCGATTTTCAAATACGTAAACGAATTGTATTCGCCCAATAACTTGGTAATTCTAAATCGCGCTCCTCTTGATGGGCCTTGGCATTGGGAGAGTCCACATGCTGTTGTTTCCATTCAAATGAGCATATTTTAGCACCTCACAATGTCACTGGGCACATATTTTCAGCTTTGACAAATAGGAGTCATTCATCCCCTCCTGTCTCCCCTGTCATTAAAGGAGCTGGAGAATGGTGCCAGCAGACGGCAGGCATGTTTGCACGGGAGCACTGAATCCACAGACGGCAGGCATGTTTGCAGTCCAATGTCAAGGACTTCTCTCTTACCCTTGTCAGCATGTAGGCCAAATTAAACATCTGTTTCATAGTGCGAGCCGAGATAAATGATCATTATTATCCTGTCTGATGAACAGAGCGTTCACCGCCAGGCTCCTTCCAAACACACACGGCAGACTCGGCCACTGGCACCAGAAGATGTGCAACAACCTGTCCTTTCAGAGTCCTTTAAAAAGACTAACCTAGACCAGGGCTTCTCCCCACGGAAAGAGCCACTTCGTAGGGTATCGCCTGAGTGAATGAATGAATAGAATGCATAGACCGCTGCTCTTACTCTAGAGAGTGTTTTTGTGCATTAGTGAATTGGAAGCAATTGCTTACATGTCTATTTAAATGGGAATCAAATTTGGAACTCCTTAACTAGAAGACAGCTCAGTGGGTCTTTGCTCCTGCTTTGAAATTTCTGTGTGGACGGCTTGTTTCAGATATTTCACTGCTTTAAGTTCTGACAAAATCTGTAAAACGAGCACCACTGGTTTGAGTAATAAAATAATTCTTTATTTACAGCGCTGCAAAGTATCAAGAGAGTAGCAGCTAGCGCTACATAATATCAGATTTGCATGTGAAATATGCCTTCGGGGGCCACAGGGCACTCTAGCAAGGCATAGCAGTCTGAAATAACTCAGATGGAAGGCATAGGTGCAGGAGAGAGGGGATTCTGCTTTGTAATTAAGCAATGCCAGTGCCACATATGTCACAGCTTTAATGCTCTGTGACAAACTGAAGCATAACCAGGAGAACGATGGCATGTGCTTCACTACTAATTTGCCGAGGTTTTGCATGTGGCAGAAAAGATGCAAAACAATTTGTTCCAATTCTGTCTAGAGCTAACCTTTATAAAGTAGACTCCACGGCATCACATCCTTGCAAATTTATTTAGGTGAATCTATAATGTCGATTTGCATGGGCCTGAAGCAAGCACATTAAAACAAGCCATTAAATCGTGGTGCTGCTGCAAACTTTTACAAGGTCTCTCTATTGGTCATATTTTATCTCATATTCCAAATAAAGAGAAAGAGGCTTCATGAATATCCCTTGTCAGTTCCTAGCCCAGTCTCTTCATAAGGTAAAACTATTGTCCCTCAGTAAGGTCACATCACTTGTCTCTCACACCTACTTTAATTCTCCCCTTGTTCACGATTTTTATTAGTGTTTCTTCTGAAATGAAATGACCGCTAGTGCCTTTCATTTTTCTTTATCCTAACTACTATGATACAACTTGGTTTAATTTCACATTTTCCAGCTGAGAGGGCACATTATTGGACATCATTCTCAGATTACACTCCAAACACAATGCATGCCACAAATCAAACTGCCGTGCCTCAGATCCATATCCAATCCTTTCCAAATCGAATTTGCCCTTTTAATTTGTGCATTTTAGAGAAATACAATGCCTTAGTTTAGCACTCTTCACAGAGACCACTTCTTCAAACAAGCAATGGCAAAGCCCACAGGGTTGGCATGCATTTTGAGCTCGGTAAAAATGTTTTTCGAAACCTTTAAAAAGCTGCTGCTGCAGTGAAAAAAGAAAAGATTGCTTTCTCTATACAATGCATCAACGAGTTTCATGCTCCATGACTCAGTGTACTTTTGAGATGCAACGTAGTGCATCATTGTTGGGCCACGAAAGTCCCTTGCATGGAAAACAGGCATGCACCCCTACCGTGAGTGCCTGACTGTATGAGAAACTGGTATCCAGACTTTTTTTGGTCCTAGTGGTTTGCTAATCTAGAATGTGAGCAGAAGGTAAGCCCAGTTCCTGGGCTACTGCCCATATCCCAGGCTGGAACACAAAGTCAAAGAGGCAGAGTACCATATTTTGGGAACCTTTAGTAGGACCAGTGCTTCTTCTCTGTGTCAGAGAGAATGCAGTCAACCAAACTCGATTGTGTACCTTAACTTCCACCTCGACAACCCCAGCGACCCCAACTCCACCACCCTCCTGGACAACCTCGCCAACATTGGACTGAAACAGCTCGTAACCACGTTCACCCACAAGGCAGGACATACCCTTGACCCCATCTTCGCCGGAGTCAACACCCACTTCAGCCCCCCCACACAACCCCTATGGATGGACCACCACTGTGTTCACTTCCACATTGACAAACCCACGCCACCCAAACCTGCACCATGCCCTCCACGAAGGAAGTGGAGCAAAGTCACGGAGGAGCAGCTCAACTCCACCCTCAACCACGACACCCCCGCCACCTCGACCGACGTAAACCTTGCAGCCTAAAAGCTCCACAGATGTATCTCCAACTGCGCAGACAAGCTCGCACCCCTAGGTAAATCCGACAGACACCGCCCCAGAAAGACCACCTGGTTCACTACGACCTCCAAGAATACAGATGCAACTGCAGACATCTCAAGAAGAACTGGAGGAACAGCAAAACATCGGAAGATCGCACCACCTACAAGGACGCCATGACAGAATACCACCAACGCATAACATCCACCAAAAGGACCTTCATCCAGAACAGGATCCTCGCCAACTCCAAGAAACTCTTCAGCGTCATCCAGGAATTCACCAAGCCGCCCAGCAAAACCACGGACATCACCCCCTACCAGGACCTCTGCAGCAAGCTCGGCTGCTACTTCCATCTGAGAGTCGAGGGCCTCTACTACCATTTCAATGACCAGACTTCTGAATCCGAAACAACTTCCGCCGCCAGCAACGCCAGCCAGCCCACCATCTCCTCCTGGACCCCAGTCACCACCGAAGACATTACCTCAACCATGAAAGGCATCCATGCAGGAGCCCCCATGGACCCCTGGTCATCTTCCACCGAGCTGCCACCGCCATCCCTCCAGAACTACGATGCACCATCAATGCCACTTTCAAGACCGGCATGTTTCCAGACGACTGAAAACGTGCAGAAGTCAGACCCCTGCTCAAGAAGCCCTCAGCAGACCCACGGATCTCAAGAACTACCGACCCATCTCCCTCCTCCTCTTCGCGGCCAATGTCACAGAGAAGACTGTCAAAGCCCAGCTAACAAAATACATCGAAGAAAACTCCATCCTCGACCCTTCCCAATCCGGATTCCGCAGCAACCACAGCACTGAGACCGCACCCTCCTCGACCAAGGATATACGGCAGCCCTAATCCTACTGGACCTCTCTGCAGCGTTCAACACTGTCTCCCACCGCAAAGTCACCATCAGACTCCACGACGCTGGCATTCAGGGAACCGCCCTTGAATGGATCCACTCCTTCCTCACCGGCAGAACCCAACGAATCAGACTGCCACCTTTCCTCTCAGAACCCTCCGAAATTAAGTGGGGAGTACCCCAAGGATCGTCACTCAGCCCCACGCTCTTCAACATCTACATGGCCCCCATCGTCACCATCGTCAGACAGCACGGACTCAGCATTGTATCCTACGCCGACGACACCCAGCTCAACCTCTCCCTCACCAAGGACCCCATCACCACCAGACTCAGTTTCCAGGAAGGTATAAAGGACGTCGCATCCTGGATGGGCAGCAGCTGCCTGAAACTCAACTCGGAAAAGACAGAGGTCCTCGTCCTCGGATCCTCCCCCTCTGCAAGGGACAACACCTGGTGGCCCACCGCCCTCGGCAGCCCTACCACCCCCACGGACCACACCCGAAACCTCAGCATCGTACTCAACTCCTCCCTCTCCATGACCCGACAGATTAACGCCGTCACCTTGAGCTGCTTCAACACCCTCCGCATCCTCCGGAAGACCTTCAAATGGATCCCCCCTGAATCAAGAAAGGCCATCACCCACACACTCATAACCAGCAGACTGGACTACGGAAACGCCTTCTACTATACGCCGGGAACAACAAGTCTCTGTCCACAAATCCCAGACCCGACAGAACACCGCAGCAGGTCTGGTCCTCGGCTTCCCTCGACATGAACACATCACCTGACATCTGCGGAACCTCCACTGGCTCCCCGTCGAGAAGAGAGTTACCTTCAAAATAGTCACCCATGCCTACAAATGCCTTCACCACACCGGACCCCAAAACCTCAACAAGAGAATTTCCTTCCTCGTACCCGAGAGAAACCTCCAATCCGCCGACCTCGCCCTCGCTGAAACCCTGTGCATGCACAGAGCCAGAACAGGTGGGAGATCTTTCTCCCACATTGCAGCCAAGACCTGGAACGAGCTCCCGATCAACATCAGACACAACCCCATCCAAACCTTTTCAGGAAGACTCTCAAGACCTGGCTCTTTGACTGAGCGGCGCTGCCCCCCCCCACCCCTCCCCCCACCCCCCCTCTCCAGTGTCTTGAGACCCTCACGTGTGAGTAGCATGCTTACAATTCCCCTGATTGATTGATTGATTGTGTAGTTACACTGTTTTGTGACCCCCCAGAACCTAGCACTAAAATCCCATGTGCAAGTTAAGTGCATGTGTGGGCAGTGAATGTGTAGCACATATATGGTATTAGTACTCTGTGTGTGGTTAGAGTCTGAGTATTGGGGCTATTGGGATCCATTTTGAATGCCCCTGATTTATCATGGCACCAGATGGCGGATGAGGAAAGCTTCCCCAGACAGTGAAAGTGTATTAAAGTAGCTAGAGGTGCTACCAGTCAACCAACTCACTGCGTGACCCTGAGGCACTTTTATTATTATTTTATATTTTATATTTTTTATTTTTGGGTCCATACGCCACGCACACCCTCGAGACACACTCATGTGTTCCCCCCTTCTAAATCGTCGATACGGAGACTCTTACTCCTTGACATTTCTAGACCATTCAAACATGGCCGCCATCCACAACTTCGTGAAACACAGTCCCGCCTCTGTTTCCACGACACTCGCAGCTGTTCCGGGTTGAACACCCAATCAACTTTGGACATAAATAGTGCCTCCAAAACCGTGTCAACTACCGGCGATCCTGGAGGCACGTAGGTGTTCAGAGCAGAATACCCGGGGCGTGAGTAAGTACCTGTTTGCAGCCACTTTATTAGTCCTGTTTGAATTATCCTTACTCTGCCCAGTTAGCCCAACTGGCCTGGTTTACTATTTGTTTGTTTGTGTTATCTCTACTCTACCAAGATTAGCCTTACTGGCGTTTTTAACAATTTCCCGCTCCCCTTGAAGTGTTTATTGTAAAACTACGCTGGTTGTCTTTTTTAGCTGGCGCCCTCCGCCCCAGCCGATCCTTATCCGGTATAGCCTGGACCCATTAAACATTGGGTAGGTTTACCAGTTTGTCTATAAACAGTATATTGCCACACCACCACTATGTAGAATAGTCGTGATCACGGGATTCTGCTGAATAATTTCACCGGCTCCGTTATCCTCACTCACCAGATAGACCTCTAGACATGTCGTTAATAAGCTATCACACTCGACACAAAGTCAATTTTCAGATACCGATCCTATCATACCTCAATCTGAAACCCTGCATGACTCACCATGTACTAGGGCAGACCACGAGGCATGTCGTCAAGAAGTAGTCTCACTGGTCACTAGTCAACTTTGAGACACCAGCTCAACGGATGCAGTTATGCCCCCTGATACCCTGCATGAACTTTACACTGTGGAGCTGTCTACTATGCATGTGTCCCGCACTGATTTATCTTGCGTGACCCGTATACCGACAGAGTTGATAGAACCACTAGTCTTTCTTGCACCCGCCCCCCTCCCCTGGCATGTGGCACAACCATGATGCGAGTATTTCTCCGCACCGACTCGTTTTGATACCAGGGACATGTATTACGCCCCCTGGAGATGTTGTTGACCACTTCATTTTGCCTCCCCTTTTTTGTCTCCCTGTCCCCTTTTTCTCCTCCCTTTCCTTTTAGGTTCGCTCATAGGGACTCGAATAAAACGTGATCCCTATACTATGGACATATAGGATACATTCTGACCTATATCAAATTTTGTTACCACTTTCCTTTTGGTCCTGACGAAGCGCTACGGATCCGTTAGGGACCGCTGGGAAGCGCGAAACATGTTGACCACCCACCTCACGTTCTCACTCTCACTCTAACTTTATCACATACGGGTCGAGAGTAACAGAACTATCTACCTTTCCCCTACCTTTTTAGAGTGCTATTTAGGCACCACTCCCCGTTAGATTTTAACCAGACCCGCAGGACCCATTAATAAACCGTTTGGGGTTCCTACAGGTCTTTTTAGCCTCACCACACCACCCACCATCCCCACACACCCGCACGCACAACTACGGCTACTCCAGTAAAAAGATCTCCGACAGAGAGCCCTCCTGAAGGGCCCGTGAGGGACTGCAGCGCCACCCCCACGAGGAGCAACGCCCGATGATGATGCTTTGCACCCGCAAGGGTGTGTGAGGGCACTTGGAAATCCACCCAGGAGTATCTGGCCTACACGTTAGACATCACCGCGAACCTTCACAATCACCATTATTTTCCCAACCCCCCAGCAGTTCACCACTTTGGGACTGCCCACCATAGGAACTGGTACCATTTTGTGTATTCAGTGAAAGTGTATTGCCTGCATTCTTGTGGCTGTAGGCTGGAGACCCAGACACTGAGGTGAGCAAGGATGTAGCCAGGGCTTCCCTTAGAAATTCGATGAGGGCCTTATTAGGAAAAGACCGCTGATTAGTTCTTCCTTTGCGCTGCAATCTGGTAGATGGTAGGGATAAGGGTTGAGACTACAGTTTCTGTTGTTCAATGTGAGGACGTTTCTAAGCAGGGAATGCTCTTTTGTATGTCTCTGCTGCTTCAGGAGGATTTTGATGATAGCCAGATACAGAGATGTCACAGTTCTTTGTGGCTATGTTTTGAATACGCCTGCTTGGAGCTAGCGTCGCTACCTGCTGTGAGAGCCATCACTTTGTTTAACACCTGTGTCTGAGGTGGAGCCAGAAAGTGGAGTCTGTCTTTTCCTGCAGGAGGAGAGACTGCCCAGAAGGAGAAGCCCAGTATGTTCCAGTGTGGAAAGCACCCAGAGAAAGTGAACTGCTATAGAGAGCAAAGCCAGGAGTGATCTGTACTGTGAGGGGGTCCCCAGGTCTCTATGAGCAGTTCCTGTGTGAGCTGTGCCAAGAATGTGTTACTTTGAAGTGTTTTTACATCACTTAGTGATGGAACATTCAGTGATGTGAGGATCTGGATTGTGTGGCATCTGCCGGAGAGTAAATCCATTAATGGCTGCCCTGGGGAGTTTGCCTAATAAACTTCATGTATTATGGAATTAGTGCATGTGTATTTCTTGGATTACTACAACTGTGTCAACCGGCATTCCACTATGAGTCTCAAAGTCTGGTGCTGCTGCTGCCGATGTTGGTGGGAGGCATTACAGTGGTGCCAAAATGAAATGCTCTGAACAGCTCAAAAGACTCAATTACCAAAGACACACTACTGTGGGCGACTCAATCCGAAGGCTGCAATTTATGATTTATGTACCTTAGCACCTGTCACCACCTAGCCAAGGAAGCTGCAACTGCTGAAGATGAGTGCTTCTGCCCAGGCTGAAACATCAACTCCATCCAGAAATCCCTGATCCCAGTACGTGATTTGTTCAAATATGGGTGCTAGGTCCTAAGGTACTTCATAAGAGTCCACTGCCGCTGGCACCACCCTTAGCTCCTGTCACTGCTGCAGATTGCCAGTGCCAGCATTAGCTTTCTAATTTTAGGCATCAGCTCAGTCAGTATAGATGGCATAGATGTGCTAGCTTTATCATATTTTTAAAAGTAAGTTGATCTGTTTAATGTGCTTCTAGTGTGCTCTGCTAAAAAACAAATAGGGTGGAGAGCACCACCATGTTGTAGACTGATTGATGAATGCAGGTGTTTAGAAATAGGTGCCTGTGCAAAGCATCGACAAACTCCAGCACAAATTAAGCACTGCCTGTTCCAAAGCGAGGCGAAGCGAAGCTACCACTGCAAGCTCAGTTACATCAACTGCCCCATTAGCAATGCTAACTAGAAGGTAAAAGCAGGACTTAGCCTACCACCGGTACAAGTGACTAGAGCATGCAGATGAGTCTGCAGCACGGACTTATGACTTTTTGCGAAGTTCACACAAAAGGTAAAAAGACAGTAAACTAAAGGGCACATTTACAACAGAATGGAGAAGCGTGGCGGTAAGCAAACATTGCTTACGCACACTTCTCCATTCTGAAAACGCAGGGATGCACCATATTCACAAGATTGAGGTGCACCTCTGTGTTTCCTCTAGTGTTGGCGATAAGTTCAGCAGCCTAGCGGCAACGCAGGCACACTTGCACCATAGCGCATTGGGGGAAATGATTGTTTATGTGCAGGAAGATCTCCCTTCTGGCACATAAACAATCATTCATGGCATTTTGCAACTTCTATTTATGCTGCTTAATGCAGCACACATAGAAGTTGCAAAACATATATATATATTTTTTGGATTGTTTATGTGCAGGAAGGGTCATCTTCCTGCACATAAACAATCAACTGCAATTTGCTGTTTCTATGTGTGCTTCACATGGCAGCACACGTGGAAACAGCAAAAATGAGGAGAAGTAAATCATTTCTCCTCGTTTCGCCTGTTTAAGACCAGGTTTTCCCTGGTCTTAATTTTGTGGCTGCCTCCTATTTACGCCACCTTTGTAAATAGGGGGCAGCGTCAAAATCAATGAGTGTTGCGATGGAACGCCGACCCCAACACCCATTGCCCTCTCCTTTCACGCAAAGTACAGCGTGAAAGGGTGCCTTATTTACAAGACAGCGTTAAGCCACGTTAAGTCGCTTAACTCTGCCTTGTAAATAAGGCAAAGCACCTATCGCCACCACAACGTCACTAAAACTGACGTTGTGGTGGCAATAGGAGTTTGTAAATATGCCCCTAAGTGGCATATTTGATTAGTGGGGTATTTGAAGTAATTTTCACCTGTGCCTAAGCAATAAATATGCCCACAGTATATTGGGGACTGTAGTCATTAAATAGCTCCTATAGAGGGGAGACAATACTTGAATGGGGTGTAGAGTCTTACTGGATAACACAACTAAGATTACAACCCTGAAATAGTATTCCTATTGAACTGCGTAGTATTTAGTTAATAGACGAAAATACTTTTTTAACTAAAAGATGAACACTGTGCTTGACATTGAGCTGTGTGTTTGTTGTTTGACTGTTGAGACCTGCGCTGTTGTCCTCCACACTACCTCCCTGAGACCCTTGGACTGCTCACCCTTTCTCCACTGGGAGGTAAGGTAAAAATGTTTTGCACTTGTTCCAGTTTGCAGAGCATAGCAGGATGGATCGCAGGATACCAGTGGCAAATTACCTCAACCACCGCATTTGGGGCCCAGTAGCCCCGGTCTGCCATGTGGCTATCCAAACGGGGACCGGCACTCATGCATTGACATGCTAGCACTTCATATGAAGTAGAGTGGTACAACAAACAGCCAATCGCATGCACAGTAAGAGAAATATGTCTCTGGTCGAAGCCTAACCCCCCAAATGTACAGGCCCTGACTGAGAACACAAAGCAGCCATGGCAATTTTATCTGACCGGCCACGGAGAGGGAGGAGGAGGGAGGAAGTTGGACGAGGGTGCAAATGTGAAGCACTGCTGCTGAACTAAACCAGCCCCCAGCTCTGCTGCTTTTGTTACTGGGGGCCGATATTGCAGCACCGCTCCAAAACCAGCCCCCATCCTTTCAGCCTCCCGGGGAAATGGCTGATGCCCCTATGGCCAATCTGGCACTGCTCATGTATATTTTAAAGAATTCAAACACAAAAATGGACAGGGGGCCACAGAGCACTGATGCAGCACCAGTTTAGACAATTGAACCAATATTTTACCAAAAACATATATATTGTTTTTGTGTGCAAATTCCAAATGCACCCCCCGCCCGAGGTGCTTCCTTAAACAGGAACAACAAAGAAAACCGTAAATTGCACCACTTTTCTTAACAAATATGTAAGAAATCCCGAATATCCACCACATCCACTAGGACCAATTTGTATGAAAAAAGGTCATTACCCCATCACTGTGATCACAAGGTTATTGTACTAGGTGGATAATACCCATCCACACGTGTTTGCTTACACTGGTACTGACACGTTGGCTACTTCCTTTACGGTTACCATACCAGACCATCATGGGATTTTCTTGTACTATTTTAAAGAATTGATAGCAATAGGTAAGCAGACAGCTGTGCAGTCAAGCCACACCTAAAAATCTCCGGTTCTATTTAATTCTATATGTGGGATGAAATGTACAGCAATCTCTGAAGGGAACTGTCCTCACCAGCAGGTTTGTGCTTGGGGTGTTATGTCTGTCGAATGGGCATTCTGCCCAGGTGTGGGTACATTGATCAAGGAAGGTGCCATGTCTCCCCATTCTGCCATCCAGCCGCAGAGCCAAGCTGAGCTGTTCCTATTTCTATTGTTGTTTTCAGGGGCTCTGGGAGCTGCCCTCAGCGCCACCTCTGCAACTGTCTCAAGCACAAGGTCTGGGAAGTCTGCCCTCACATCAAGGACAAAAAAATCTTAAAGGTTTACTTGAAGAACAAAATCATATTAATAGATAACTTTTGTAGCATCGACAATTCTATTTTCACATAACAGCCCATGAAAAAAGACCCCTGTGATGCGAACAGCCTTGAAGAAATTGGGGTAAAACAATATGTGCTATTTACTTACTTTATTTATGAAGACTGAATGTTCAACGAAAACATCATCTACCAAGCCTACTTCTTAAAATATACGGTAACAAAGAATTTCATTAAAAATATTGCTTTCTTAAAATAACATACATAACCCAAGTTGGCGCGTTGGGCATTTCCTTATTCAGCTTTACACTGTGCGCTCTTCTTGCCAGAGGATGCCTAAAATATTCAGTTATTTATTTGCAGATTTATCACAGATTCTCCCCTCGAGCGACGTGCATCAAGACGGCCAGACCGTGCATGCAAAGCCTGGCGCGTGCCAGGCCTGACACACCTCTCCCGGAATGGAAATATTCGTGCTTGTCATGTGTTCCGCTCAGCTGAAATACTGAGACGTAGAGCGGAAAGACAAGGGGGGACGGCAGGAGTCACGCAGTTCAGACGGAAACCTGTCCACATTGACATGCGCTGACTGTCTGTCTGTCACTGAGTGACAGGAAGAGGCGGACCTTCCGTGCAACTGAGAGGCAGCTCCCTTTTTACAAGGCGGCAAAGCAACAACAACATTTTTTTTTTACTATTGTGAGCATTGCAAATACATCAGTTTGCCAAACCAAAATTTGACTAATGTTTTTTGCACTTCGCGTATGTCGACTAAAGCAAGCCATGGAGGGTCAATGCAGGTGGCCTGGAAAGTGACCCCGAGCTTCGGCTATCACTGATTCAGGGGCACTCAAAATACTAATACTAGGCACAGAACATATTTCCCTGCTCTGTATCTCTTTTGCAATGAACCGACATGTGATAAAATTGCAAGTAAATTAAACATACAGCAGTAATGGTATATCAACGCAGTTATGCGACGCCTGGGATTTACATACTCGCTAATGGGTCTAGGGTTGAAATATGAACTCACACAGCTGCCTTGAGTAAATACATAATGTTTTCTTGTACCATTTTCCTCAATCTTTTTAAGTCTAGCCAGAGGCAGCTTTAGCTTGCGCCTGAGCTCAACTGATAGCAGAAGATTATAAAATAGGGCGAGATTACAGAGGGTTGCTTCCAGTGTTAATCTGCCCAGTTATACATTTTGCATTTTTTGTGTGGTTGGTAAGTATGTATAATAGTAGTCTGTCTTCGCCCTCCACTGTCAATGCTGGTGCTCCCTCACATCCCCCACCCCTGATAAACTCCGCTCACGGCCATTCTTCGCCAGTAAGGGTCCAAGGTTGGTGTGCACGTCATCAGCTGCTAAGGGCCAGCTTGACCTGGCACTAATCAAAGGATAGCCGTACCAATAAAAACACACCGATAGCAGCATGCTCAGTACAATAGAGCAATCACTAATTTCTACCCAAACTTGGCAGGGGCCACAGCTCAGTTGCTGTAGCATTGCAGAAAAGAACGTCTTCCTAGCTCAAGGTGACTGAATGAGGCGCTGCCCTTTTTGTGACCGATTATAGGTTACAGTCTCAAATAAATTTTCAGGTAGCATGAAATGGAGATTTTCATCCAGTAATAATATCGGAGTTTTTTAAACAAAGAGCACAGAATCGACATATTTTCTTTTACAAATTATTATAAGCATGTACTTTATAATTATATATATGCATATATTACCTACTAGCGGTCGCCAGTAGGTAGTTAGGACCTAGTTTCCATAGGAAGAGTGTTTTTTCATTTGCCAATAACTGTGGCCTCTTTTAAAGAATCCTCACGAAATGTTCAAAATTAATTTGCCACTCACTTGAGCTGCTGTCTTGAAAATTTCGGGGGGATCCGTCAAGCGGGGGCAGAGAGAAAAGGGAGGGTCCCAGAACGTGTTTCCCCATGTTAATCTCCATAGGAAACTTTAGACGTTGCTAAAGACTGAACTGCTGAATGGAATTACACCAAATTTAGCAGAAAGGTAGCTGTTGGTCCAGAAAGTGACCTATTTGTTTAATGGTGTAAATCCGTTCATTAGTTATTAAAATATTAAGAAAAATACAAATTGTATATCTAGGGGACCCGGAGGATCCTCCCAATTTTGTGCTAAGATCTGATTGGCTGCCAACACTTAAAACAAGGAAGTGGTGGCAGCCATCTTGTGACTCCGTTGAATTGAGACACAGAAAAAACATTAAAGAAAAAAGAAAAGGGGGCAGGGTAGAAACACTCTGACTTCCTATGCCTCTTGGAGGGCGGGCACAGGGATCCTGCAGGTCCAATAAAGCATTAAAAAAATCATTTTCAGGCTGGGTTTCGTTGGATCTGCAAATCCTGCCGAAAATGTAAAAAACCGAAGCGCGGGCTAACGTGCTTTGTTTCTAATTGGCCCGAGTGTGCCAGATCTCAGGGCATGTCCAAAATATGTAGTAAGGGGGAACATGGAGACCCCTCCTGGAAGTCCTAAAGTCCCGGGGACCACCACCTCCCCGGGCATTGTGCACTACCTTGAGTCCTCTTGTGTCTCAATCTGACCTCCATTTTCCATAAAATGTTTAACCATTATTTCCTTAGTTCCCATATTCCTCAAATCTTGTTATTTCTCAAGTTTATTAAAAATATATTGTGTAAAAACAACGGTATATGAACCCATAATATAAAATGTGACCATATGCACTCTAATATTTATCAGGTTTCAATTCAGCGTTGCTATTCTTAATCTCTTACCATTCAATGCCTGTTACGCATTTTCACTAATCCCCATATCGCCCACATAACCCAATAAAGTGCTATCCTCAATTCCAAGTATTGTACTTACATTGCAATAAAATGCTATTTATAAAGTGTTAATACTTTAATTTGGGTTGGGAAGTTCTTCAAGTATGGAAATAACTCTTGTAAAGTGACTAGTGCTAAAGGGTCTAGGTGCTCTGTCCTCCAATGTTACATGTTCTTCTTGCTGTCTATGATTATTTCATTTTTTTTTTTACTCTTCTTCTTTCCATTTAATCTATTGCACATAACAATTTTATCTTTCATAAAGTGCGAATGTCATCCTATTAATAAGGTGTACAATGTTTAAAATGTTCCTTCCATTCAATGATTTTTATCGAATAAAGTCATCCACAAAGCAAAATAATTTAACCCTCAATAAGGTGCGAGTGCTATTCCAAGGCAATCATTTCACCCGTTATTTAAAACTCTTAAAGAGTCTCCTTACTCGACTCCATAAAATTTCATGGGATATTTTTTGGGACTTAAAATACATCTCCTTCTGTAAACATTTTTGTTCATATGAAAAATTAATTCAGCGGTAATTACGGGCACAAAGATTAATAACATTTCATATCAAGTTTCCCAACATATAGTCCTCGTCCAAATTTCTACTCATCGTTGTAATCTCCTGATGTGGTGAAACGTCTTGATATATATATTTACTCAAAAAAATAAAGGTTAACATAATGCTACAGTTCAATGAAAATTTCAGTGACAACGTAACATTTAAAAGAACAAAACAATACTGAAATTCACCAGTTACAATTATCTCAAGTAACGCTATCTAGTGCCCAAAAGTAACTTATTATAACTTGCACCCCGCCATGCACAGTCTTGTCATTAATATTGTAATTTCAGATGTTGCAATCATGATATCAATGATGTTGTAGATCCTATCATGCGTGATATAATATGTAGGGTAATTAGCAGTGCATAGTAAGGGTGTGAGTTATATTTACATTAGGGCACAAGTTATAGTTACTTGAGAATACTATGACTGGGGAATTTCAGTGTTTTTTTAGTTTAAAATGTTATGCTGTCATTGAAATTTTCACCTAACTGTAACGTCACTTTAACCTTCATTTTTTCAGTGAATTCCTAAGGTTTATTTCAATTTAAAGTAAAATATAATGACAATTCCAAACTATAACGTCACTTTAACCCTTGTTTTTTCAGTGAATTTGTAAGTTTAAAAAAACATAAAGTAATATTTTTTTACCATTTGTAAAGCCAATCCCATGCCGCGCATAGGCTTTGGCCTTAAGTGACATGGCAATGGCTGCAGGGCCAGGCCTGTGGCCAGGCCCTGCATCCAATCCCCATGGACAGGCAAGCCCTCGCAGGGCAGGGCCTGTAGGCCAGGTCGTGCATACAACCCCCACGGATAGGCAAGCCCCCGCAGCGCATGCCTGGCCTGTACCAGTCCTTGAATCCAACCCCCCTGGGCAGCCGACCTCCCGTGGCACTTGGCCTTTGGCCTGCATGGTGTGGGGTTGATAGCAGGGCCTGGCCGCGGGTGTCCAACCCTCCCTCGCAGGCAAGCAACCATACGACGCACATGGGGTTGGGAGAAAGGCCTAGCCACACAAGGGCATTCACCCTACCCCCAGCGAATGCTCTATAATCAAATGTATATTTTAGCAATTCCCACAATGCAATGCTTGCTAACAGTGGTTATTATAAACATGTTTAATACATTTTAATTTAAGATAAAATCAACATGTCTGTTAGTCTTTCTTTTAACATAGTTTTTATGATTGTATTTTGTGGGCTGAAAAATGTTTACAAAAGACTCAGAAATATTTTTTCTTTCTTTTCTAACATGTCTCTGGGTCTTTCTTTTAACATTTTTCAGCCCACAAAACATAATCATAAAAACAACCATAGGAGTGCCTTGCATTCCAGCTGAAGAGTAGAGTTCTCGAGCTAAGAGTCTTTTTTGAAAAATATGGTAAGTTCTCCTGGGAGTGTAGATTTAATGACTCAAGAGACTTACTTTTTATGTTGCTGTGGGGTGCTGCACTCCCTGCTGCCCCCCCCCATAACATTAACCCCTGTCCCTTCTAGGGATATCACAAAGCTACAAAATATGTAAATAGCCCTAGTAGGGCATTCTGGGTGCTTCTTTAAGGAACAGTGAATTATTAATGAGCAGCTTCTGCTGATCATTTATTATTCTATTTTTTCTTATTTTTGTAATATTTTTGTGGGTGTTTTAATACACACCCGGGACACTCACATGTTTAATTTCAGTTGGAAATTAGCTAAAAAGTATTTAGGGCCCAGCAGCCTCCTCCTGTCATTGGAAATACCTAATTTTTGGCAGGCATACACTCCAATGGGGGTTAAGCCTTTTATACCCCAGTTTTGACATAAGTTAAAAGTGAAGCAGTAGTGTCTTCCCTTTCAATATTAGGTCATAGTCGCATCAGTTTTTATGTGACATTCACTTTTTATTTGAAGGTAAGTATATTTGATGTGCAATAAAGGTTTTGAAAACAGCCAACACATGTTTTGCCCCCTCAGGCTGACATGCCTGGAGCTTCGCAAGGCTTTGAGAAAAAGAAAGTAAGTCCCTTCACGTCTTCAGCCTGTTAGTAGTTTTGATTCTGTATACATCTATATGCTTGGGTTAATTCCCTCTCCAGTGTTAATGGTGAGGCCACGCCATTAATTTCAGCCCTTGGACCCCCTGCATCCCCAGCCAACTCCCCAAATAGCATACATTGTGTGCACCTGCTGGAGCTGGCATGTTTTTTATTAAATGGGTGCCCCTGTGCCCACCAAAGGCACCCACAGTTCTGTTTTTGGTGGGGCCATGGGGTGAGCACCAAAGCCCAAGTCGCTTCCTCTGCTGGGAGCCTGTCATTTTTCCATTTTTAGGTGGGTGTGCCCCGGTGCCCATCCGGGGCACCCCCAATGAAGGGGTTATTGGAGGCTATCGGACAGGGGCCCAAAGGCCCCTTCAGCCCCAGTAAGCTACTCAGCCAGCACGAGTGCTGGCAGGCGTGAGCACCTTTTGTTTGCTCCTGCAGTTGAAGTTCCCTGCCTTTGAGAGTGCGGGCAGGGTAGTCCCACATTCACCTGGGCAGGGAACCACTGAGTCTTGGGGGAGGGGTCTCCCGGTACACTGTATAGTATCGAACCCCAGGGGATGGGGTCCCTGGGCCTGATATTGGCTCAGGGAGGGAGAAACGCAGGCCCCTCCCTTTACAAAATACATTCAGCCATTGGAAGGGTCCTCGGGCCTGAACAGGCTCGGGGAGGGGTGGCTTACTCCCCTTCCCTTAAAATGTATATCGACCCTGGGAGATGGGGTCTCCAGAGCCCGAGGATGCTCGGGAGGGTCGGCTGCACAGCCCCTCTTTACTTTTATTATAATTTTGTCCCATGGGATGAGGTCTTTGTGGCCTTGCTAAGGTTTTGAGAGGGGTGCTGCGTGCCCCAATACCCTTTACTTGAAGGTCATCCTCGAGCAATGGGAGTCCATGGGGTCTCCTAGAGGCTCAGGGGAGCTGGCGCCCCTCTCCCATAAATAAGCAAATGCACGAAGAAATATATATATTTCCTAAGGATCTTAATAACAGTTTACGGTGTGCTGTAAATGCCTATGTTCTTTGTGACAAAAATAAACTGGTAGAAGTAGGTCTGTCATAGAAGACTGCTGTCCAGCCTTATTACAAGCAAGATGGTGGCACGCACGTTTGGAACGCATGTATACGCTGGACTTTGCACACCATTGACATCAGGAAAGACGTTATAAGAGGCCGTTGGAACGGTTGCAGTGCACCACAAGTAAAGCTCATATATTTTTGACAACCATGTACGGCCTGTAATTAGAGAACATTTGGCACTCGTTGAGGGGGCTACCTTTCATATAAATAACTGAAAAGTACATGCTGGACAACATTGATGTGGGCAGGATTCCAACGCCAGTCGGTCAATAAAGTTGCACGCCAAATGGTTCAAGTGTGTCAGAGGTCATCGCCAATTTTGTAAAGAATTTCCACACATCGGTTTCCTTGAATCGCCTTTATTTGTTAGGTTGAGAATCTCCAACACAAAAGGAGGATGACAAAGCAAACATGAACAGCGAGTCTGCCTCTGACAGTTCTCTCTGCATTTAAGCTTAACTGTCCTTTTCACAACATTCCAGAACCCCCAGATGACTGCATCATAATGCAGGTGATGTTATCTCAGTATGGTGTCCTGTAAGAGACATCCTCCCACAGGTACACCAGGCCACTTAGCATTCCATCACAACAGTGCTGCCAGCTCCCTCACATCCATGGTGTAATTCAGAGCGAGGGAGTTAGGGGGCGGTGTCAGGTATTGGGAGAGGTGCTCTGGAGGCAGATCCCCAAGAGGCGCATAATGGAGATGTTGATCGTGTTCTGCTGACCTCAGAGTGTTGGAGCTCAGTTTCAAGGTCTCCCACGGAGCCGTGATCCTCCTCCTGCAGTTAGGTTGGAGACTATGGACACCAGCAGCACTCTACTTCTACCATGGCTCCACCATCTCCCTGACTTCGGGGCATATTATCAAGACAGGCGATAAAATTATCGGCGCTTTAGCGGCAGAAAACTGCCGCTAAAACAGCGATAATGGGCTTGATAATATGCTCTGTGGAATTCCAATTGAAGCCCATGTTAGATGTGAAGGACATCTAACCTGAGCTTCAATTGGAATTCCATAGAGCATTTTATCAAGCCCATTATCTCCGCTTTAGCGGCAGTTTTCTGCCGCTAAAGCAGGGATAATTTCATTGCCTGTCTTGATAATATGCCCCCTAATTTGTCTCTTGTCATTAGAGCACAGTCATTCCCAGTTAAGGGTGATCTAGTCAAAATAGGGAGGAGGAGACCTGTGCGCTGAGCAACAGGCACAACAGTCTCTCTTCTCCTGGACACACGTCACCAGGGAGAATTGCATTTATTTCTGTTTGACTTCCCAATCCCAGCAATGACTGGTCTTCTCCTAATGCAGGCACTTCTCTTATCTCGCAATTGTTATAAATGTAATCCGCACTCGATTAGCCATTAGCCTGTGATCTCATGGGTCTGGGTTAATGCTTTATTTATGTTAAAGAAATCCTTTTCTTGGCGTGGTAGACACGTTTCACGATGGTTTATACTGAGTTTCCTTTATCTCCCAACAACTCCACCCTCCTATCTAGTATTCTATGATAGCCAGGCCAGTCAGAAAGTCGGGCAGGGAAAACATTTTGGCCAGGCTTCTCACGGAATTACACTTTACACTGTGTCACTTGCTTTTGGAAATGCTTGCTTGTGCAATGTTTGAGAATGGAAGTACGAGGTACCAGCTAATAGTCGCTCAAGCCGATGCTATTGCTATTAACACAGTGTTGTGAGACTCGTACTGAGTATGAGATCAGTGGCGAAAGCAGACTCAAATCAATTTCACACACGCCAGGTGCCCAGTGTAAAGTCAAACGCATTAAAAAATGGTCCTTTATAAAGTTGTATTCATTAACAGCTCCACTTGCAGCAAAATGTCCTGCTTCGTCGCAGCAATTGTCTGATGACAGCACCATCATTCCAAACTGGAATGCACACCATGGCAGTATGGCACGAGCACCTATAAACATAATGCATCTTCCATCTTTATAAAAAAAAAACAATATATGTAAATACTAAATAGACTACATAGTAAAAATAAACTATAAAAACTTTCGGCAGACATTCACAAGATGGGAGGCATCTGAACTGTGTCCCAGCAGAAGGTGCATTACTGCACATGACCAGCCGCGGCCCGTGGAGGGAGTTCGGAGTTCGGAGGGAATTTCGTAGCGCGCGCTGCATCAAATGCGATACAGCGCGCGCTACGAAAATCGTTTTATTTATTTAATTGTTTACTTACCTGCAATTATCCATATTCCGGTTTTTAGAACACCCCACCCTGCCCCTCCCCGCCCCGCCTTACCGCCCCACGGAACTCCCTCCACGGGCCGCGGCTGCACATGACTACAGTTGCCAGAGTAAAGTTGGCATAGGGTAGAAGAAGGCAGTATGGGCACCAGCCGCTGTGACAGAAAGCGCTGGTAGGTACAGTGCCAGGTGCTATCCATACACAGTGTCATGCAGATCCACTTGTCAGTCTAATACATGTTCAGCAAACAGATACCTAGGGAAAGAGGTACACACAGTGCTCTATGAGGTGGACTATGTAAGGTGAGCACACAGCAGCCCTTAAAAAATAGCAGTGGAATATTGGAACCCACGTGTATCCCTACTGTGGTGCAGTAGGGACTGGATGACCAGGAGCTGCCTAAAATTGCATTGAAACAAAACAGAACTGATTTTCCTGGGAAATAAGTCTGTCCCCAGAAACATCATTAGCTGGCCACCAGAACTAGGCAGTCCCCCTATTCATAAAAATTCCATAAAAAGCCTGGGAATGTGGCTAGACCACAGTCTTTCGATGGAGATACAAGCCAAAACACTGGCAGCCACGGTTTTTGGATACTCAGCATGATTCAGAAGATTTTACCTTTTATGCCGGAGCAGACCCGGAGAACCGTCTGGACTAGGGCAACTCCCTCTATTTGGGCTCCCCAAATATGTAGGGAACAGACTACAGGTGGTTCAAAACGCCGCTGCCAGGATACTCCACAGCATTCCCAGACAAGACTCAGCGAAAGCCGTACTGAACGTACTGCACTGGCTCCCGATCCAAGCCAAGATCAAATTTAAATCTCTATGTATAGCCAACAAAGCCATGAACAACAAGGGTCCAACCCTACTGTGAACTCTTGTCACTCCATATGTTCCTGGTAGGTCTCTGAGATACTCCTTAGGTCTACTCATGAAGTTGACAAGAATAAAGAGCTCTAGATGGGGGGGAAGATCTTTTTCACACTTGGCTCTCAGTCTGTGGAACTCCTTATCCAAAGAAATGCGACTGTTAAGAGATGCACTAATTTTTAGGAAAAATATAAAAAACATTGCTCTTTCTCCGATAACTCCCTTTCTCCCAGACAGCACCTTCTCCTCAGCGCTAGGAAGGCTTTGTGTAGCAATGCGCTCTATAAATCCATAAAGATAAACATATGTCCTTCCCTAGCCAAACTGTGATAGATAGCAATCATGAGGTAGAGGAGCACAGTGACTGGCTGCCAGTAGCGGCTACTACTAAGCATGGGTGGTGAGGCAGAGGGGGGATGCGAGGGGGGAGCGGAGTGGGGAATAAAACAAAAATAAACAGACTTACCTGGGTGCTGCCGGGTGCTGCTGCCTCTGCTCTGTCTCCTCTGTGCCACAACAGGAAGCTCCGGGCCTCCCAGAATCCCCTGTCCACTCACAACGCTGCCTTAAGCAGCATTGTGATTGGTCTGAGCACCGTGGATCAGCTCCCAGACAGGGGCTTGGAGGCTTTACATGTTCCCCCCAGGCGGTGTAATGCAGCCTGGTGGGAAAGTTGCAAAGTGCGCAACACGTTTGAGCGGCCCTCTTTGCCCGGTAAAACTGGCATGCGCACTTAAGAGTGTGCTTTACACCCCTCCCATGCCCCTGCACTGGCCAGCTCGGCCCACCCACCCCGTCCGCACCCGAGCAGGAAGGAAAACTAAAACGATGATAACATTAGTTATTATCATTTTAGTTTTCCTTTTTATACTGCTCGCAGAGCAGTGGGGGCGACGCTCCTCCTCCTTAGCGGGGGAGCCGCCCCTTCTGGCTGGTCTCTTCTGCGGCCTTTGTACGGAGTATTAGAGTAACTGCATGACTGTTTAAGTAACTGTGGGACATGGTGTTATTGTCAAACCATCACCCTGACACCAGTACTGCCTGACAGACTCACAGACAAAATCAATGCTTGGGCCATGGCTGTCCTTCTTCGTCTTCTGGGATAGACCAGAAAGCCAGGAATATTTTAATTTAGAGACTGCCCTTATTACCATGTTGTAAAAGTCCCAGGGGCATATTATCAAGAACGGCGTTAAAATTATCGCCGCTTTAGCGGCGATAACGGGCTTGATAATATGCCTTAGAGAATTCCAATAGAAGCCCAGGTTTGTGGTCCTTCACACCAGAAACTGGGCTTCTATTGGAAATCTCAAGGGCATATTATCAAGCCCATTATAGCCACCTTAGCAGCAGTTTCCTGCCGCTAAAGCGGCGATAATTTTAACGCCGTTCTTGATAATATGCCCCCCTGTCTCCACTAATAAATGCCGTGCCTCCTATCATCAACAACCAAAACAAAGCAACTACTGCCCAGTGCCCTATTTTCCAATATCACTTAGCTGTGTTCTTACTTTTTACCTTGATCTTTGAATTTTTAGAAGCAAAAACATAAGCGCCGCAGAACCCAAGATTCTGTTCCTAAAAAATTCTGGACTGCTTGGTGGACACTGAATAACTGCAATACCATGTAAAAAAAGAAAAAAAAATCTCCTTTTTATGCTTTTATATAGCGCTTGCTACTCCTTGTCAACGGTAGTAAGTGCTATAAATATTCAATTACATACAATCAGGGCCACTGAAATTAATGTGACAGGGGAGGGCAAATTTTATGTCAGGGTTAAGTAAATTATGCAAAAAGAAAAGGGAAATTATGCGGTGTATTGTGGCTGATATTGTGACACTATTTCTTCGTTATTTTGGCATTTTTACACTTATTAACACTAGTTACATCTCATCAGTACACTAGTATAACACCAAAATAAAGCAATAAGCAACATATAGGTGACAAATTAAGCTTTGCAAAGGATCTTCAACTGCCCAGTAACACTTGTTGCTGCATATTTAGTAACTTTTTGAACTGTTTGTGCTAGAATTTGTTTTTTAAACCTGTAGATTATGCAGAAGAAGATGGATTATGTGGCAATTACAGTAAATCCACAGTTATGCAAAAAACGCCATGCCTGCACAATCACATAATTCCAGTAGCCCTGCATACAATATTATTTGTCATTTGTACCTTCTTTGCTTGTCAGGTTGGGAACAGGGCAGAGATCGCCTTTCAAGTGCAAATAATGCCTCTGTTATCATAGTGTTAATGGGTGATCATTGTCTCTCCTTTAAAACAATGAGGAATGCTAAAGCACAGGCTGTGCACAGTGAAAACCCCCACCATGGGATCTGTGAACTAGCATTTAATGAATTACTGGTGGCCTCCACCCTTCCTTTGAAGACACTTTCCAGCAGCAGGAGAAGCTGAACATGTTTCTCTTAAAAAAGAAAATGTTTCCCCCAAAACTGGCTGCCCAGGAAAGGACCTGAGACCCATGAATCTGAGCCCGGGCTGAAGCCCCTTTAGCCCAGTGGGTGTTGCAGGCCTTCCTGAGAGGCCACTCTTTTCTTATCAGCTCAGTGCCACAATATGTCTGTCAGTGCAGACATCTTGTGGCCCAAAGGACTGTACACTCTCATTCCATGGTGGGGGTCTCTTTAATTCTTGGAACCACCCTCTCCAGATATGAGCCCTGTTAAATGCTGTCCATAGGGCAGGTACACAACACTCCCAGTCCGAGCCTGAAATCCTTCACTCATAAGGTTGCCCACTGCAGATCTTTTAAGCCCATTTTGTTTGTGAGTAGGTATCCTTCATATTCCTACAAAAATTCAGCATGGATAGTTCAGGCTTTCAAGGAATTTTATTGCTTAGTTATGTTTCCACAATGGAGTTCGGAGGTCCTGCATCTTTTCTTGCCACCAACTTGGCCACGCCAAACATAAAACAAATTGGGAAAGCCAATAGGTCTCGTCTATGCAAGAGCTGTTGGCCATAACAATATGTTTTAGCCATGCTGCACACCAGCGTATCTGCTGTTCAGTATGGCTAAAGTTTAGTGGGGTAATGGTGTAAAGTGGCATAGAGTGTTGCAGAGCAGAGTATAATGGTGTAGAGTGAAGTGGTGCAAAGTAGTTGGTGTAGAGTTAGTTGGCAGAAAGTGCATTGGTTTTGAGTAAATGGGTGGTGAGTGCATTGGTATGAGTGCAGTGGTTTAGAGTAGAGTGGCATGGAGAGCAGTGGTGTAGAGTAGAGTGATGCAGAGTAGAGTAGCGCAGCATAGATTTCAGTGGCCTAGAGTGAAGTGGCATAGAGTGAAGTGGTATAGAGTGGAGTGGTGTAGTGTGGCGTGGCGTTGCGAGGAGTGGCATAGAGTAGAGTACAGTGACATAGACTGCAGTGACATAGAGTGCAGTGGTGTAGAGTGGATTGGTTCAGAGAAGAGTGAAGTGGCATAGAGTGCAGTTGTGCAGAGTGGAGTGACATGGAGCACAATTGTGTAAAGTGTCATAGCATGCAGTGGTGTGGGGTGTAGTGGTGCAGAGTATAGTGGCATTGAGTTCAGTGGCAGAGAGTGCAGCCTTACAGAGCAGTAGAGATTGTAGAACGTAGTGGCACAGAGTACAGTGGTGCAGAGTAGAGTGGTGCAGAGAACAGTGGCCTAGAGTATAGTGGTGCAGAGCAGAATAGAGTGGCATAAATTGCAGTCACAGAGCACAATGGTGTAGAGTAGCATACAGTGTTGCAGAGTAGAGTATAACGGCGTAGAGTGCAGTGATGCAGAATAGTTAGTGTAGAGTCCAGTGGCATAAAGTGCATTTTTGAGTAAAGTGGTGTTGAGTGCATTGGAGTAAAATGCTCTGGTTTAGAGTAGAATGGCATAGAGCACAGTATATTCTGAAATATCTGCACAGTTTATTTACAGACATTTAAATTTTGATGTGTGCTAGATAACAGTAATAACATTGTACAGCTTTCCTCGAACACATCCCCAGTAGCCAGCATGATTGTCACATAAGTCCCCTCACTTTGAAGTCAGAGAGAGAAAAGTAAACACCCATGCTCCTTGGAAGACAGAGCCTGAGATTTGTTTTTTTCTCTTTGAGTGCACAGAAAATGTGACAAGATAGGAGAAAGATTTAAAGGGTTATTTACAGAAATCGAGCACTGGTGTAGGAATACAGTAAATAAGGTTGGGCAATTGAAGGGACAAACTCAAGCTAGACAGCCTAAAACAAATAAAGCCAGCAAATAGAAAGAAAGCAAAGGTGAGTTACAAACCACAAAGCAAATCGGAAGCAATGGGCAGAATGCATTCCAATGGAAGCTTACCTAAAGTCCCCAAGATGTCGTTCTCAAACCAGACAGCATAGTAACTATACAAAAGCTATTCGCTTTATCAAGCCCTGCTTTTAATGAAACAATTGCTCTCTTTTGGTTCAGAGGAAGGAAGTAGGTGGTTTGATCTTCCTTCAGTTACCTGGGTTATATTATGGAGTTAATTTATGGCAACTACGTAGTGCCAGTGTATGGTGATTGACAGAACATAAAGCGCAAGACCATGCACAGCTTTTTACATGGTCCTCCAGCCGACTTCAGACAGCTAACACCGGTGAAAGGAGGTCCAGCCTCTATGTGTATTGACTCGCTGACTCTCTGAAGACTGTACCAGCACAATGACAACTGAGTATCCACTGTAATGGTGGTTTACTCAGAAATCATACCGGAACTGACTGCAGCATGGAAAGGAAATAAAAACAGCTGCTTGGGCGCAAGACTCATTAATGTGAGAGGTGCACTAAATTATAGCATAAAATGTAATTGTCACACTGTAGTATAGCTTTTTGGACACGTTCATCATCTTAAAAGACAGGCCTGTCGAAGTATTAAAATGGAATAAGCAATGTGTGAATTGGAATATATGAGAGTGGTTCGCCCCTATGGCAAATTAACTGTTTTCTAGATATAGATTTCGGTACTTTCTTATTAAAAGTATTGCATTCCAGTTTCCAAGGGCCATCAAGCAATGGCAAAGCTGATATGTTTCGCCTTTGAGACCTAGTGGCTTTGTCAGTGCTTCTTGGCACTATGATGTGGCCGGTACTGATGGCCGCGTCATTTTGTAGATGTGTGCATGCATCATCAGGTAAGTACATGCATGCATCACTATGCACATACACATGTTTTTATTTACCAATGCCATCTGAGCATCAAATAAATACATTAATTGAAGCAGCGTTAAAGTGCTGTTTTTAAGCAGAGGAGCTGGCAGCAATGTTTTACCTGGTTTCCAATAAAAAACACAATATTTGAAAATAGTGCTGTGGGGTGTTTGGGGTAATGAAAGAGCGTATGGGGAAATGTTAAGGGGAATAAAACAAAAACAAAGCCGGGCAGGAGAGGAGGTGACTAGCAGCACTTGAGTGAGAGGACAACACGGAGGGCAGGAAGAGAAGCACACGAGGAAGAGAGCAACAAGAAGGCGAGAGAAAAAGTCATGAGTGAAAGAACAACATGGAGTGTGTGGGCAAGCAGAAGCACAAGAGAGAGAGCGAGCAGCACACATGGGACAGAGCATCATAGAGTGCTAGGGAGGGGGTGAAGCACCAAAGGGACACAGCTGGAAAACATATGCATTCTAATAGAGTGCTTAACTAAAAGAAAAAGTAGTTCCCTAACACTGAACAGAGGAAGGATACAAGTCAATCCATCAAAATGATTTTAAAAATGGTTTGCTCCAGGGGAGAGACACACACAAGAAAGAGGATTAAGCCAAGCAAACAAATAAGAGGCAAGCAAATTAGAATGACAATAAGTCCACTGACAGTTCTTGCTAAGCCCACAATACTTCTTTCAGGTAATCAATTACACAGTGGCCCCGGTCACCTTAAATCCACAACAGCAACAGTCTCTTGTAGCAACTATATGACCCAACCCCTAACTGACGGCGACCCCCAATACTTATGTGTGTCAGAACCACAACTGCTCTGATTGGTCAGATTTATCAGAAAATTGTATTTACATTTACACAGGAGCACGCTGACCTGCTGATGTCACACTAACACGGTTTTCGGGTTGTCGTGGTAAAAAAGCAACAACGAAATCCTACAATTCACCACAGTGCCACTCCAATAAGGAGCACAGGCAAGGACTCAGAACATTAGCAAGGTACACACTTCACAGGCTAAGAAGCATGTTACTTCATGTAAAAATTGCTTTACCTCCTAACTAAATCAACGTCTTCCTTCCAGCCCTGATACAGTTTGCCAATAAAACGTGTACTGGTTCCCACCAAATTTTAGGTCTACACTGATTAGGCACACTCCCAGTAGGGTCTTCAAGTTTCCTTAGGCTATAGTTATTTCTAGAGCTCAAATTCAAGTTGCATATTTGTATTTCAGTCAAAACTGTCATGTGGTTACACTAGGCCCGGTTAAGAAATGCAATTTTACATGCTCACGTTCTTAAGTTGCCTTATCTCTGTAAACACAATAATATTTGACACACATTTAATTGCGTGCACTTGCAGGATAATATTCTTCAAACTCAGTTTTGCTTATACTACCACTTTGTAGGCACCCTTTATCAAAACACCTTGAGCATTCTGTACCAGGGCTAAGTTCATCGCACAAGATGTTGTCATTTGTTTTGGCCACACGGTGAAAGAGCTATCACAATAGAATAAACAGTAGTGGCCTGACTGGGGCTTCAGCATGGTAATATTGGTAATGTTATTATATATACAACATCAAGCCTTTGTTTAGACAGAGGAGCATTTCACTGTCAGTGAGAGGTCGATCCATGTCGGAATTCTAGCTCAGCTGATTACTGTTTACCTCATATGAGGGATGCTGTCCGGCTCTACACCTAGATGGACGGCTTGATGACACTTACCCACAGGTAACTGGGAGTTAGATCACCCTACAGGGATTTGGCGGATTCACTCACCCTAGACATGATAACTTAGGATGTGCTAGGTAGGAGCACAATATATTACTGTACTTGTATGCAAGCATATATTCTCTATAATAAGCAAAATGGTTGAACTTTTTATCTTTTTCACAATTCTCACCTTCTGTTTCCTTCTATTGATTATTGCAGCGCAAGTATTTAACTCAAGAATCACAATGCTTCAATAAATTCTGTGACGCCTTACTGTGTATGTCTTTGGGTATGCATAAGTAACTAAGCAAAATGGTTCTAGATCTGTTACTATGATTTCCTTGGGGAGTCAGGGTTGACATGCTCTAAGGTTGCACATCCATTTGTTACCCTGCAAGGTTAGGGGTACAGATAGTGCACTGTGAGCTAGCAAGACTCAGGCCAACATAGTCGGCCAGTGTGTGTTGAATCAGTCTCACACTGTGCTGATCGTTATGTTGTCCAACAAATGCACAGTTTTACTTGGGAAAGTATAAGCCATACGACACAAAAGTCCACCTTGAAAACATTCCTTGAGGCTCTCAAGGTACGTACTTCACATACTGGGTGACCACAATTAAATTGGCTTGACCATTAAACTACTGGCACCAATTTTATTTTTATCACATTAGAATATCGTTTATGCCCACCACAGGTTCATTCCGTGCATAGCCATTGTGAAGAAAGTCCTTTTTAGGTCTCGGCTAGCGATGGCTGCGCTTGCGCAGTCTCGCTCGCGAGAGATAATGACTTGGGAGAAGAGGGGCTTGAACCCGCCCCTCTTCTACCCTGTTCTCCATTGGCTGGCCTAGTAAATGCTGGCCAGCCATTGGAGAAGAGGTCCCGTCACTCCAATCATGCCCCGTCCTTTTCGGATCGGGGGGCGTGTTTTTTGCGAAAAGTCTCAGGGAGGAGACAACAGCAAAACACGCCCCCGAATCCGAAAAGGGCGCTGCGTTTCTCCGAGGCAGTTCTTCTCTGCCTCGGAGAAAGGCGGTGGTGTGCCTGTTGCTCTGCCTTGTTTTTTTTTAGGGCCAAACCTCGCGTTCTCTGCTATCTTCGCTTCGACTCGTGACTGTAGCGAGTAGTTCGAGAGCGCTCGCAAGATTCACGCGAGCGAAGCCAGAAGCGAATCAGATAGACGTTAAGTATATTTTATAAGTGGCTAGACAAGTGTGGTGAACTTTGATTGGTTGGGCAGTCTCGTCCTGTGATTGGTTGTAAGACTTCTTGGAACTGCAAGTTGTTTATTGCCTTTGAGGTGTTGGACAGTTCCCTGGCTTGGAATTGGCAGGGGCGGTGATCGCATGCCTGTTATAAATGGTTCTTTTGGGTTCTGGTGAATACCGATATCCCTGACAGTGTTTTTAGCTACTGCAGGTCTCGCCGTCTTCCTTTAGAGGGGTCCACAGAGATTAACACCAGTGTAGGCAGTCAGAGAGAACAGGCCCCCATGCTAGTTAACCTCCGACCAGGACAGTTCTGGGGCAGTTGGGAGAACTCGCGTAAGAGACGCTGTCTGAGGCCAGCAGAAACTCTGATTGGTCACCTACAAGTTAGCCCCGCCTTACCGACAGTCTGATTTGTTTATGCAGCGCAATTCTCATCCGAGAGCCACCCGGACTCTTCCGCATCACTTCCCATGGTCCCTCCCTGCCGCTGCTCCTGATCACTGCTGCTTCAAGCCCGGCATAGGCCCCCTCCCCAAGCTCGTAGTTGCCGCTGTGTGCCTCCCCAGTACGTAGATCCCAGGCCCGTCTTCTGTGGTCCTCGCCTCACAGTCTCTCTTTCGTAAGGCCTACTTTGCCTGTTTCCGCTGCTTTTGCGGTGAGTGCAAATATCTGTCTGGTATCCTCTATCCAGATACAGTTCAGTTACTTGCTGCGGCACTGTGGTTTGCAATTGATATTTTGTGTGCTTTTGCAAAGTTGTGTGTCCGTTTAATCATTTCGAAACGGGGCAAACAAATAACAAATCTTATTTGCGGTGGGTTTCCTGTATAGACTTTTTTTATTGACTGAATACCTTTAAGATGACTCTGGTCATCTGGTTTCCAGTGTTGGCTTGTATTTAACCGTCAGAATTCAAGGCGAAGTCCTGTTCACTTCAGTTGAACTGCATGCATTCCAATATGTTGGAAAAGATAAGTAAAGTTGGAAGGGAACATTGAGGGAACTTAATTTAACAATTAACTTGTTTGTAAGTAGATGAACATATAAGCGTTGTAAGCGACAAGAAGATAAATTGTTTCACTGTCACATGCTCCGCAGTTGCGGTCTTTGATGCGTTAAGCAAACGTCCGCTTCGTTCAGGTTTTGTTTTCCTCCCAATAAGCTCATTAGTGGTAGCCTGAGCTTTTCTTTGTTACGGGCTAATAAATGGAGTATTATCGTTAAGTGACTTTCTGCACATAAATGCTTGTAACTTTGTATTCTTATCAATGTTATTATTGTTTTTCCTTTGTCAGCCATTATAATTTTGCTAATCTCGTCACAGGTGCTGGAAGGTTTGTGGAAGCCTCTGTGTGTGTGTGTGGCTCTGTGTGTGTGTGGCTCTGTGTGTGTGTGTGGCTCTGTGTGTGTGTGTGGCTCTGTGTGTGTGTGTGTGGGAGGCTCTGTGTGTGTGTGTGTGTGAGGCTCTGTGTGTGTGTGTGTGGGAGGCTCTGTGTGTGTGTGTGTGTGGGAGGCTCTGTGTGTGTGTGTGTGGGAGGCTCTGTGTGTGTTTGTGTGTGGGAGGCTCTGTGTGTGTGTGTGTGTGGGAGGCTCTGTGTGTGTGTGTGTGTGTGTGGGAGGCTCTGTGTGTGTGTGTGGGAGGCTCTGTGTGTGTGTGTGTGTGTGTGAGGCTCTGTGTGTGTGTGTGTGTGTGGCTCCGTGTGTGTGGGAGGCTCTGTGTGTGTGTGTGGCTCTGTGTGGGGGTAACTGTGTAGGTTGCTCTATGTGAGTGGCTCTGTATGTGTGGGTGGCTCTGTGTGGGTGGCTCTGTGTGGGTGGCTCTGTGTGTGTGGCTCTGTGTGTGGGTGCAAATGCAATAGGTCTCGCATTGGAGAGTGATTAAGCTATTGACATTGTAAATAACAATGCTGTTTCTTTAAATGTTTTAAAAACAAAAACATACAAGAATGTCATGAGCAATGCCAACAGCTCTAACTTTAACAATGCCGAGACCATTGCATTGTAAATGCTTGTTCTTACTAGATGTGGCAAAACATTCTACTAACTCATACCTTCCATCCCCTCCAGGTCTATGAAAGCAAGTCCCCATCCCTCAGAGATCTTGTGATTGAAAATGGTTGAAATGCTGTCCTTGGCAAGCTGGTGTAATTATTATTGTTTAGGCAAGCATCTGATACGACAATGAAAGGATGAAAACAAGAAAAATGCCGCCACTTAATCATGGTTGCGGTTTGCTAGCAATAACACATTTTTTTTTAAAGTATATAATAAAAATGGGGAAAATATGGGTGCTTCCTAGTAGGCAGATGAACTTAGAACAGGTATAGAAATCTTTTAAAGTTGTAATTCACATGATAGGAACACGTGATTCTTATTGGTGCTAAAAAAAAGGTGTGAGGTGACTTTGAATTACTGTAAGCTGAAGAACTAGTTTTCACACTTACAGATGATTAAACAATCAAAAAAGGATAAAGAAAAGAAAGAAAACTAAAGTATTGGCCTACCAGCCCTGGCACTGAAGTGCACCAATTTTTAAGGAGATATGTACAATTTATCAGAAAATATATGGAAGGGATCCAGTGGCTAAAGTGGGCTGACCCATTTCCAAACGCTGTATGCTGTGGTGAGCGGAAGCAAAATGCGAATGACAGTTGAAGCAACCAATGAATGAAGAGGCTGACTCAAGGCCCCTTTATCTATTTTTATATGTTTGTATTTATAGTTTTTTTCTTTATGTGAGGCTGGCAAAAGAACTAGAGCTGTATCTGAAGGTAAGAATAAAAACACAGACTTCATACTCCCACGGCTGCTGCCTTCTCTGATGTTGTCTTCTCTCCATTGCTGCTTGGGGTGAGCACATTTGTATATCATTGTACTAACTAATTTATACAGTAATTACCATGCTGGCTACCTCACCCCCACCACAACCCTTCATTTACATCTCCGCATTAAAACAAATCTACTATATGACCTTCTTTCCACCGGCTCTTTTACAGACCCACTCGATCAATTATTAATAAGTCCCATTTTCCGCTGGATTGGTTTTTCTAATGACAATCAGGCTAGGAGATTACTGTTTCTCTCAGTAGGTATATGCAATATGCCGCCAATCTTTTGGTTCATATACTAAACCCCAACCATAATGTTTTACAAACATCTTTCTGCTACCGTCGGTCGATGTTTAATTAACTAAAAATCTTTTTTTCTTCACCTTTTCCCCAAATGGGTTCTCTGAGCTGCATTATTTTGTCGAAATATACTATTAATATCTCATGTTAGCTGCCCTCCTCTTGCTTTTAGTTGTCAACGACGGCGCACCCGAATCCACATCTTTAGTTGCATGTTTATGTACCTTGCGGTGCCAATTTTACACCTTAAAATCCACATTAAAAATCAAAAGACTTACATGTGCATCTTGGTCCTAGATTTTTTCTGATCCCTGC
This sequence comes from Triturus cristatus, assembly GCF_964204655.1. Classification (NCBI taxonomy): domain Eukaryota; kingdom Metazoa; phylum Chordata; class Amphibia; order Caudata; family Salamandridae; genus Triturus; species Triturus cristatus. The sequence continues at coordinate 595,073,822 of NC_140585.1, read as the reverse complement.
GATGACGTCTAGAAACCTAACAATGAGCTCTCATTTTTTCAAATCATTTCTCATCGTCTGACACATCTTATGTGTATCTTCAGGTCTCCATACATGCTCTTCTGGCCTTGGGGCGCGCTCTTTCACCCTCTCGTCCTGTTATATTCGTCTGTACACCAGCAGGTGCATGAACATATTGAAATGAACCAGTCTTAACTGTTCTCATCTCATCATGTCCTTTAGTTATGACCTCCCAGCGTACATGTGCCCAAACTGATCCTCTCAGGCATCCTTAAAAGAATACTCACACAGTTCTTGCAGGTGCACGCATGCGTTTCAAGCAGTAAAATACCGCTCGTGACATTGCTAGCCAGTCTTTTCCTTTCTTTTTATTTATTTACTCATTTATTTATGTATTCATGTACTTTGCTTTTGGAGCACTGATCAAGCCCTAGGCAACAGTTAAACACTGTAGGTATCAAAATGAACTCACGGAAGACACACGGAGCATCTCAGTGGAGAGAGACAGGTGGACGAAGAAGTTCAGTTTGAGTGATCCCGACTTCTGCTAGGCCTTTTGGCAGTACTTAATTTGAGCCGATGGTTTTTTCATGAGCACCAGTGAGCAATAGTTATATGTTTTATTATTAATAATAATAATAATAATAATATCTTGCCTAGAATCACAGGATGTAGAGTCACCAAAACACGAACCTGGGGGTCGATTAGGATGGCAGTCGGAAAAGCATTCCGACCGCGTGGTAGCGGAAATTAACCATCCGCATGTACCGCGGGAAAACCGGCGGTCAGATTAGGATGAACCGCCAGAAAAATCCGACCGCAGCGGACGGATTCCAAGAAAGTCCGCCGGGACTGTCCGAAGCAGGTGAAAATCCGTCTGCGGCGGTCGGATTTGATGCGGAAAGACCCAAAACCGCTGCACAGCCAGCGGGTTGACCGCATGTGAAATTAGGATACGATTGCGGTGACAGCGGAACAATCAGTTGTTTCTGACTGCCGCGATCGCAACAATTGGTGAATGGGAGAGCCGGCGGAAGGTCGCTCCGGAAGAGCAATGGCGGTCAAAAGCTGCCACACAACAAGGCTACCACGTGTTGCAATTAATCTGGCCCAGCCTCAAAAAACACCTAGCACACCCCAATAACACATCCCCGGGGCAACTAAAAAATACAAATCCCAGGTCAACCCACACAACACGCCTGACATGAATACTCCTTTTTGACCCACGCACATAGCTGAGTATAAAACCAGCCCCTTCCCTGACCAGAATCCTTTGCACAACTCCACAACTGAAGGGCCCAACCCCACAGCAAAAAAAGGAGAGGCAAATCTGCACACATCACACCCTTACAACCACACACACACCACAAACATCACCACCTTCACAACTGCACTTTACACACATTTGAACATCACACACCATGTCACAGAAGAAAATGCCCACATTCACTGACAATGCGTTGTCAGTGATGGTAGATGAGGTAATCAGAGTCGAACCACATTTGTTTGGAAGCATGGCCCAACAGACACCATTAGCCGCAAAAAATCAAATGTGGGCAAGGATAGTCAACAAGGTCAATGCAATAGGGAACACCTCGCGCACCCAGAAGGAGATCAGGAAGAGGTTAAATGACCTCAAGACCAGGGTGAAAGAGCATGCCAACAAGAACCATGAGCTGGCTCAAAGGACTGGCGGTGGCCCTCCCATTCCACCACGAACATTCACCGAATGGGAGGAGAAGGTGCTTGCCATACTGCATAACATAACAGGTGTATTTGTAAAGCGCACGTTCACCCCAGCAATGGGGCATCTTGGCGCTGAAATAACAGATGTATATTGTTACCCAACTCAATGGTACTCATTTTATCGACCTCAAATGGATGAAAGGCTGAGTGGACCCGCCAGGATTTGAACCTGTGACCATGAGGTCGAACACAGGGCCCTGCAGTGGATGCATTAGTCCACTGAGCCACCAGACCCAGCTCAGAGAGTCTCACAGTAATACGTGGGGGAGTGGAGGCTGGCTGGTAAGTACCAACAAATGTCTCCCATTACACTGCTATGTACTGTCTAGCACAACTAGAAAGCTACACTTCCTAGACCTAAATGCACTTACGTACAACACACTCTTCCCAACACATGTCTCACTTATCTACCATTTCCTTCCTCTGATTCGCCTCAAAGGTAGCTAGCAATATTTCCATGAGGGTATGTCTACAGGTAGCCAGCACTACAACTCCCACCAGGTACCCTTTTTCCACAGCTGAGCAGGATGGAACACTCCCCCCACCCAAGAGCCATGTGTAACCTATTCCCTTCCTCTGCTCCACTTCACAGGGAGGTAGCTTTCTCAACAGGGAGGGGGGTGTGTACAGGCAGCCAGCACTCCTACTCCCACCAGGCACACTCGTCCCTCAGCTGAGCAGGATGGAACACTTCCCCCACCCAAGAGCCATGTGTAACCTATTCCCTTCCTCTGCTCCACTTCACAGGGAGGTAGCCTTCTCAACAGGGAGGGGGGTGTACAGGCAGCCAGCACTCCAACTCCCACCAGGCCCCCTTGTCCCACAGCTCAGCAGGATGGAACACTCCCCACACCCACAATCATGTGGCAGACATTGCATTAGTCTCTTTAAACTTACAGATAGGTAGACATCTTAACAGGGAGGGGTGTTTGTGGGTGGGAAGCCAGCACTCCAACTCCCACCAGGCCCCCTTGTCCCACAGCTCAGCAGGATGGAACACTCCCCACACCCACAACCATGTGACAGACATTGCATTGCTCTCTTCAAACTTACAGGTAGGTGGCCATCTTAACAGGGAGGGGTGTTTGTGGGTGGGAAGCCAGCACTCCAATTCCCACCAGGCCCCCTTGTCCCACAGCTCAGCAGGATGGAACACTCCCCACACCCACAACCATGTGGCAGCAATTTTGCTCAACTGTGTCACAGAACAAGTAGGAAGACCATGCATGCACCCTGCCATTCCTCTCAAAAATCATGGAGCCATATGACCACAACAGCCCTCACATGTCACTCAACTTTGCATAGATCCAAAAGCCACTTCCAATGTGCAGACAGATAAGTGTACGTAACAGTCACTGAAAACAAACTTTGACTCACCAAGACACATTTCGAAGAAATTCAGGGCCCAATCATACACAGCACTGAATGCTATGTGTAAGTGCCATGGTGTCAGAGCATGAAGGTCCATATGAACACAAAACATGCATGGTCAGTTGCTAAAAGAAAGTAAAGTACATGATATGCCAAAGGTATGCATACGATTACAATGGCTAGTTCTTGCTCAGATGAAATGTCTTCCATGCAGAGGAAACCAAAAATACCCATAACATACAGTTGATGTGCTGAAAGTCGTTAGAGGATGACATGTCCTTGTAATCACACAATATGTACGTGGAACATGGTATCTATTTACATGTCACACCATGGACAAGTAATGTAGGTACCTCCACATCATGTCATGATGCGCAATACCTTTCAGCCACACAAAGTGATATCAATGTAAACTGTGTGGGGTAACACATGGAACATCCAAACGTCTAACACCAAGCTTGTGGGGTGCACTTCAATGACCATTTCACCTCTGTTCCACAGGAGATCTACAAGCAACTGCTGCAGAAGACAACACCGACCTGCAGAGCCAGTCTCCCCCACCCCCGGACATGGGCTTTCGGATGCAGACTCCCTACATTTCTCGGATGAGGAGCAAGAACCTGGCCCATCCGGACTGTCAGGGTGCACTACGTCCCACGCCCCCACTGTCCCAACCACCACCACCTCAGGAACAACAACAGCGCTGACCGCTGCTGCAACAACCTGTGCAGCCTCAACCACCACCACCATCACCACCAGTGCTGCCTACAACAGTCTCCCTGCCTCAGTGATTACCAACACCACCACACAATCAGAGGAGGGCAGGGAGAGTCTGTAGGTGGGTTGAGTGGCAATACCACAGGTCCGGGACAGCAGGGCAGGTGGGAGGGCAACTGGGAGACAAATTTGAGAGGACACTGGGACCGAAGCCCTGGCCAACATCGCCAGAGTCCTTGGGGCATACGAGCAAACATAGGGACACATGGGCCAGGTTATGGAAGAAGTGCGTGAGCTCTGCCTGCTGCTGAGGTCCATGGACACACGTATGGGCCAAATTGTGGACCTCATGGGCTAGCCCGTGGGTGTTCTGAGGGACAGTCATGCGGCCCAAAGGACAGCTCAACCCCCCTCCAGTGGCCCGCAGGATGATACTCCCACCACCTCAGCTGCAGCCACAGAGAGCGGTGAGTTGCAACAGGATGACTTCTCAGACACCGCTGAGCCTGCAGCAGTGGCCTCCCATGGAAAACGCAAAAGGGGCCATCCGAGAAACACCAGGGGAGGATCACGTGGCAAAGCACCATCCAAACGCCAGTCGCAGAGCCAGCCGCGATGGAATCTCTGTTCCCCTTGCCATTGACTTTGTTGACTATCCTTACCCACACTGCCATGTTGATGGCAGGTGTCTGTTGGGCTGTGTCGCTACATCAATGTGGTGACTACTCTATTGTCTCAATTACCATCACTGACATTTCATTAATTCACTTAGAACCATTTTGTAAAACATCACGTGTCTGTCACAAATACTCATTGTAAATAAACCCTCTTTACACACCTATGTCTTTGTGTCAGCTCCATGTTTATCACAGTATGCATAATGTTGACTCTGATTCCAATGTACCAGAAGCTCTGCTTGTGACGAGGCATTGAGAGGCTGAAGGGACCTAGAAAGACACACGAGAAGGACATTTACTTGTCAGGTGATGTCACCACAGCCAGTACACAACACCAGTTATCAAGGTACACAAATCAGCACACATTACAATAAGAAACAATATCAACATAGACATCATGTGGCTGGTCATAACTAAGCTGTGCCACGAACATCAGCCATCAGCACAGAGCCAACAGGCAGCAGTCAAAAAACTCTTCTAGGCCTTGTCACTACCATCAAAGACAGCGGACAATGTCACTGTTGTACAATGGCACTCACACTCAAGGGATGTAGTTGTTGATGAGCTGTTGATGCAGGTTGACACCTTCCTCCTCTCCACTATTGTCGTCAGTGGACATGTGTGGGTTTGCAGGGGGGTATCTGCTGCTCATCATCGTCCAGAAGCAGGGGGATCTCTTTGCGCAAGGCCAGGTTGTGGAGCATGCAGCATGCAACTATGATCTGACACACCTTTTGGGGAGAGTAGAGTAGTGCACCTCCGCTCTTGTCCAGACACAGAAATGTAGACTTCAGAAGACCAAAACTATGCTCCACCACACGATGTGTCCTCCCATGTGCATCATTGTAGCGGACTTCACCCGCGGTCCTGGTATTCCTCAGTGGGATCAGCAACCAAGGCCAGTTGGGATATGCAGGTGTGAGATACACAGACCAATTTTGTAATATAGGAGCTGAGGACAGCATGTCGCACATACAGCACACTACTTGACTCTGCGTACTCACCAACAATCCTTGTACACTCCCGATGCAGATTTGCCATCAGCTGTGGTGCGATGCTGTTACGCAGTATGTAGGAGTCATGTGCTGATCCTGGAAATCAGGCACAGACATGGGAGATAATCATATCCGCTTGACATACCACTTGCACATTAATAGAATAGAAATGCTTCCTGTTCCAGTATATGTGCTCATGTGCCTGTGGTAGAACCAGGCCAACATGTGTGCAGTCAATGGCGCCCACACCATTAGGGATGTGGGCAAAGTCATAAAAATCACCATTCACAGCTGCCAATTCATGTCTCCTGGGAAAATGGATGTAGCGGTCCTTGTATGTCATCATTGCAGACAGGACATCACTTAGCACCATGCTGAACATTGGTTGAGACATCCCATCTGCGCTGGCCACCGTGTACTGGAACAAGCCAGTTGCAAAGAAATGCAGGGCTGCCATCACCTTACATGTTGGTGTCAAAACAGTCGGATAGGTTCTGCGAGGCCTCAGATGGGGCTCCAACTGACCACATAGGTCTTGAAGGGTAGGTCGATCCAAATGGAATTTACGTATGATGTCCTCATCCTCCATGTCCACCAGCAATGTGAATGGACGATGCACATTTGGTTGTCTCCTACATAAAATAAAAGTGGACACATGTAATTAAATTTCCCTATGAGATGTGTCCAACATCTTACGTCTTGACTGACACAGAGCCAACAATGACGGGACTGAAGCAATAGCTTACAGCACAAGTCACATGCAGAGACACCTTGATCTCAAGTAGTTGTACACGTGTTCAGTATGTACATACTGAGTACCCGCAAAACAGATTCAGACTATGTGAATGTAAAATGATACATTCCGACATCTTGTGTCACCAGCCCTGAGAGTAGTTGACACAGCACATGTTTGAAACAGCAACACTGCTGGCTTCTGCGTAGCTGCTGTACCTGCCACACCTTCTTTGCGTGAGTCGGACAGAGCACACATTAACAACACAATGAGCACAGTGTGATTATAAAGATCAACTATCAACATGAGTTCAGCAATCTACACAGTGAAAAAGTCACATTATGTAGTTAGTCCATCATTACTGTGGGTTGTTTAGCCATCTCACACATTGACATGTTCACAAATTTGAGAGCCCATAACACAACAGATCTGTGTACATGCACACAAATATCAAATGTGACATGTGAGGGAGTACATGCCAATGCATGTAATCCTGTGCACTGACATGGCATGAGTAGTCATCAGTGAGTTCAATGTCACACTAGCATTGAATTTAACAATCTGGTGGCATGATTCATTGTATGTGTCTACTGTTCAAGGATGAGAACTGGCCATTGCCATTGCTATAGCATGATGTGTCCATAGCGTGCACCACCACCGCAATCACGGTCATTGGCACCTATTGAAAAATTCCAATTCGCGGTAGCAACAGCCTGGGCCCCGCAGTGTTACACCGCCAATGCCCATGCCCTTTTAGCCAATGGAAACCTCAATTGCGGTAGTGATTTACACATTTGAAACCCGCGGTAGGTGTGCTCCGCTATCGCGGGCCCGGTCATTGGGTACAATTGAAAGATGCACGATTACGGTAGCGACCGCCTGGCCCCCATGATGTGACACCGCCAATGTCCATGCCCTGTCAGCCAATGGGAACAGCGATCGCGGTAGTGAAATACACATTTGAAACCATGGTAGACGTGCTCCACTACCGCGGTCCCGGTCATTGGGTACAATTGAAAGATGCACGATTACGGTAGTGACCGCCTGGCCCCCACGATGTGACACCGCCAATGCCCATGCCCTGTCAGCCAATGGGAACAGCGATCGCGGTAGTGAAATACACATTTGAAAATCGCGGTAGGCGTGCACCACCACCGTGGTCCCGGTCATTGGTTACATTTGGAAAAAACTGACCTGGAACACCAATTGTAGCAGCTGAGTACCACTGAAACAACCCCAGGGGGCTATATATGTCTGTGAGAGAGCCACACATTTCCACCGCATTGAGACACTGCTGCCTGCCATTCTTCATCCCCAACTGCTGCTGTTCCTGTCTCCTGGACCCAGTGATGGTGAGAACTGAGAAGATCAGGGCCCATCCCTTCACCACAGAGGAGCTGGAGGTCCTGGTGGACGAGGTGCTTTCACAGTATGGGAGGCCATATGGTGCTCCAGATGTACTGGTAAGTGTTTCTGAGTGAAAGTTTGAGAGTGCCGAGAGTGCTCACATGATGTTGCTCTGCTGTAGTATGTGCCTGTGAGTGCAAGTCAATGTGCATGCATCCTCCTTTTTTCATATACCATGCTCCATACTTGGCCTAGTAAATATTACACTTGAGTATTTGGGGAGGATGGCAACATGTACATTTCTACATCCCTTCTTCAGCAAGAAAAATACAAACGTTGGTCTGAGACTGGGTAATGTAAATGTGTGATACACTGCCTAGCATGCTGACTGGGGTGTGTAGCCTTATTTCCACAGATCCATGGCTGCATTTAAGGATGGGAGGGACATGCAGTGTTTTTGCAGCCATACAATAACACTGCTGGTTTGGACAGTTGAAGTCAGGAAAAACATTGCCTGTGCTATTTGATGTCATAGTCCATGAGGTTTTTACATGTTCATTTGTGACATTACAAATGTATTTCGTCCAGAGGGTACTGAAGAATTTGTGTACATTTTTCATATTGCCAACATGAATATGTGTGCATTATACACAAGATTCAAATGCCTGAGTGTAACACTCTTGGTGGTAATTCACCTATGACACATCAGATAAATGTAATTCGGAGTTATCATCCTTCCATTGTTTTCATTATGTGTTCTTTCTCACATGTGTAGGCACTGTTTGCCCTCTCATATTGTACATGCATATGAATTTTTAACCTCAGAGTCACCCTGGCCTGCACAGAAGGTGCCAAATTTTATAGGGACCCATCAGTAAATGGAGTGAAACATATGTGTTGTCCACAACCCTATTTCTCAATGAGCTATCTTAGGCCTGAGGATTGCACAAGACAGGCCTACACCTTGTGAGAAGAGTGTGAGAATGTAAAATCATGTCCCTAAATGTGACCTCCATGTCACAGGTAGTCATTCACTGGCCAAGGACATTGAGGGGTGTATAGTGTTGGACACAGTGAGTCTGCCCTGACACATGATTTCCAATGTATTGTATGTATTGCTCACTCACATACTGCATCACAGATGAGGGCCTTCTTCACATTGGTTTCTGTGCTGGAACTCTGCATGTGTATGAGATGGCCAGGTACTGTGCCCATCATCATACATGTATACATTTCTATGATATTATTTGATGCAAATGATTTACGAGTCATGCTGTATGGACTCTGCTCAACATGTATGTATTTGTGTGCTATGTTTTGTCATGCTCCTGTACTGACACACAGTGGTACATAACACAGTGTCACTGAAACTTCCTCTTCTTGTCTCCCATGCCTGCAGCTTAAAGTCCACCAGCGTAGGGCCATATGGAGGGCTATTGCATGCAAGGTACAGGCTCTGGGTGTCTCCAACCGACAGCACACACACTGTCACAAGAGGTGGGATGACATCTGCCGGCTGAACAAATGGCAGAGATGATGATGGGGATGCTTCCTCGGACTGGAAGGTTGGTGCGCAGAAGCATGACACCACTAATGGCCCGCTTCTTGGCAGTGACACAGCAAGAGCTGGATGGATGTTTGAGGGCCCATCAGCAGCAAGTTGGGGGTGATTATTCTGCGAAGGGTAAATTTGGGTGTGAGCGACTGCATGTGACTGCATGTATCCCAACCCTGAGCCAGTGCGGAGCTCAGTGATGTTTCTAGTGTGATGCAATGGCTTGTAAGTGGCCTCTGTGTTGAGTGTAGCTGTCATGCATTTTCGCTACATGACCTTTCTCATGTGTTTAATACAATGGCCCTTGTCATTGCAAGATGAGATTTGGCCTTCTGACATCTGCTGCATACTGAGTGTCATAGACATCACAGGGCAATGAACAGCAGTGTGCATCATCTAAGTGTGCTTTTGTAGATGTGTGTAGTGCTTAACCTGGAAATTGTGAGAACTACACATCTGACACTAATGTGCAACTGTTGTTGTGCTTCAAAGCACAACTTGGTGGATATCAGTAACTCATGGCCATTGCAAAAGGACATTTGGGTGTCAGTATCTGTGTTGTTCCCTTAAAGTGACTCCATATGTGACAGAGACAACATGTTGAGATGTATATCTATCTCACCTACAGACACGTAGGTATGCTTACAGAAATTAGTATGTTAGGTTACAAGGAGGCACGGGCCAGCTATTTGGCTGTGTCAACGTCACATGGGTCATTAATGTCAACTATGCATGTTTCCATGCATCATCTGAGGATTGCATAAAGGTTGCACATGCAGACTGCACATGGTGGTGGGCAACATGGGGGTATCATTTTCTAGTTTTGTACTTTGTTTGCATATGATGTTTGTGTGTATGGCACTATACTGAACCTACGTCTCTATCTATTGCAGCATCTACAGAGGGCACGGAAGAACAGGGGATGGACACCAGTGGTGAAGCTTCTGGCATGACTGCTACACATGAGCTCACTGACACTGATGTGGCCAGCGCCTCGGAGGGGGACAGGAGTGCCCTGGAAGAATCACGCCGGGAAACACCAACCTCAACATCATCTGACTCCAGCGGTGACTCCTCGATGTTGGCGGGCACAGGGAGTTTGAAATCTGCCTCTTTTTCCACCACACATCGTTCAGTGCCCACTCTCCCAGCTGCTACCACTAGTTCTGTCTATGCCCGCAGCACCAGGCCGGGTAGAGTATCCTTCCCCCTAGGCACCACTGCCCCTGTCTCCCCTGCTGCCCTCAGTGTGGAGGCGGTCAACCTTTTGTGCCAGCTGTGTGTGGGTCAGGCTGCTCTCCTGAATGCCTTCCAGGATCATGACAAGAAGTTGTCACAGGTAGTTACCTTCATGGAGGGCATTCATTCTGATGTGGGTGGGCTACACAGAACTGTCCAGTATTTGTCCTCTGCAGTGATGGCAGCCATTCAGCTGTCACAGGCTCCCAGTCCAGCTCCAGTCCCTTCAGCAACCACTCTGCCAGTGGTACCACCTGACGAGAGTGCCCACATGCCACAGCCCTCAGGTGTCAAGTCCTCCACATGCAGCATACAACAGCAGCACTCCAAGCAGCCCAGAGCAGAGACAACATCCCCAAAACACAAAACAGGCACACAGGAGCGCAAAGGCAAAAGCCCTTCACGTGACACTCACGGGCATCAGGCCTAGAAGCAGGCCTCAACCTCACATTCATCCAAATCACCCCCATCCAAGGGCACTCCCATACCCACACCTGCTCCCAAAGACAAACAAACAGTTGCCCTGTCTGCTGTGAACCTGGTGCCTGCAAAAACTCAGCACAAACACTTCTCTAAGGCAGATTCACCCACAATGTCAACTCCGACCCACACCCCTGTGAAGCTGGGACAAGAGAGCAAAGTGTGGGGTTTACCTGGATAACAGGGGATGGAGGGGAAAAGGCAAGGACACCCCAAGCGTACCACCAGATCCAGCACAGGGAGAGCCACCTGCACCTGATACACCTTTGATGGAGAGTGAGGCTGTTGTACCCACCCCACTTCCCACTCCTGCCAAGACAATTGTTGGGTATTGAATCCCCAAAAAGTTGAGAACCAGCCCTCAACATACACCCTCACACACTGTGTCTCACTGCAGCATGTCTCCGCCTCCTTGTGCCACCATGCCACCCGGTCCAAGCAGCCCTCAGGCTCCCACATCCACAGATGCTTCTACCTCTGCTGGTGTCAGTCCTCCAACTGGCACCGACAATCAGCCACCTTCCAGTTCAACTTACAGCCAAATCTGAGGCAAAGTCCCCCTCCCAACCCCATCTCTCCCACAGCGGTGCCTGGACTGCCCATGTGTATCCCCGGAGCTGGAGTGATTCCAATGGCAGTGGACGGTGTTACCCATTCTCTGTGCAGTTTCTCATGCACACATGTACATACTTTGAACTTGTTCTGGCCAATGGCGTTGCTGTTTGTCACTTTGGATGCCCATTCCCTGTACAGTTTCTCATGCACACATGTACATACTTTGAACTTGTTCTGGCCAATTGCGTTGCTGTTTGTCACTTTGGATGCCCATTCCCTGTGCAGTTTCTCATGCACACATGTACATACTTTGAACTTGTTCTGGCCAATGGCCTTGCTGTTTGTCACTTTGGATGCCCATTCCCTGTGCAGTTTCTCATGCACACATGTACATACTTTGAACTTGTTCTGGCCAATGGCCTTGCTGTTTGTCACTTTGGATGCCCATTCCCTGTGCAGTTTCTCATGCACACATGTACATACTTTGAATTTGTACTGGCCAATGGCCTTGCTGTTTTGTACTTTTGATGCCTATCTGGATCTCCTGTAATAAAGACAGTTACTCCTGTTGTCTGCTTTGTCAATGTCCTTGTTAAATAAAATGTTTTATGTATGGGTATGGTTGCATGTGACACATGCTCTGTATGCCACGTTAACATTGCCAATTGCTTGTTTTAATTTTTCAGAGTTTGCCAGAGGTGGCAGGCACTTTTGTTCTTGCTGACTCTGAGGCGTGAGGGTGCAATGATGGTAGTTTGTGATGATCTACTGTTATCCTAATCATTCTATGGTCAGGTGTGCTAAATTGTACACTTCATGTTAGTATGCCATACCACAACAGAGGTGGCCAGGGTCCATCATATCTGTGTGATCATTCTTGATGTGTGAAAAGCAGTGTTGATGTGTAGTCATCTTGTGTAGGCCTGTCTTCATAGTCACATGGGTACATTTGAATATGTGAGCTTGAGTATTCATACAGTGTGAATGGGCTGTCATTGTCAGTAGTGTTGATGTGTGTGTGCCCCTGCAATGCCAAGTACACACATGTATGATCCAGGTAATGAGTGCCTGTTTGTTATAATTGTCAGCCATGTGCTTCAGACTGTGGGCACATGTAGGAGTTGTAGGTTGGGCACTGTGCAGTGTGTTGGTGTGTCCTTGCACCCCTGAGGGACACCTACTTGTTGTCGCTGCCAGTGGTGAGTATGCAGAGTGTGTGACTGCCAAGTCTGTGTTGTGTTTTGTTGATCAGCCATGTGTCTTGTTTCTGTTTGTGCTCACTGTGCAGACCTGCTCAGCCACACTGACATTATTTGTGAGTTTTTTCATGCATTGCTGTTGCTTGACCCATTTTTGGCTCCAGTATGGCATGTGGTATGTGGAGTCATACCATCCCCTATACATGCTTCTGATGCCTACACATTGTGAGTTACTCCTCTATGTGTTTGTGGACTGTACACTCCTCACCTGTCCACTACTGAAATACACACCACTTAAATCTCATGTCTTCCACCCTATGCCTTGCCAGTGTGTGAGTCTCCCCACCACCTCATAGTGTGACACTATGCTGTGTAAGGATGATCTGTGTACAGGACCAATGTGCCACTCAGGGCAGTTTTACAATTAGTTTTAGGATAATTTCTTCTACTGGTTTGCAGTCATGGTTGCTCATGTGCAGTGCATGTGTTTGAGCATCACAGTCCTCTAGTCATGTTGTTTGCATCTGGGTTTCCATGAGATGTGCATCTGTGGGTGAAGGCTAAGGTGTATGTTTGTTTGCTGAGGTCCTGCTACCCTTCCTGGGTGTGATGTTATGTTTGTGCTGCGATGATTTGTGTTGTGGGAGTTCATGGTATGACACTCAGATATGTGTGCTACTGGTTTTGTAGTTGTGCACATACTGCTTGGTGTGCATGCAGTGCTGTCAGTGTATGTTGCCTTGTACTTGCTTGGTGTGCATCCCCCTTATGTCCAGCTGAGTTTGCTATGTGATGGAATGGTATGTGCCTCTGTTGTGTTGTTCTTGTGGGTATATGCAGTGTTTGGCCTGTGTTGGCTCTTTCTGCTGACAGGTGCAATGTGTGTGTTGTTCTATTTGCATGACATTGTGTGTGAGTAGTTTGTGCATTGTGATACATTCATATGTGTGTTGCATGTGTAGTGTGCATTTCTTGTGTGTATGTCACATGCTGCAATGTGGATTCATGTTTATGAACTTGTTTTGAGTGCACACTAGGGGTTTGTCCTCCTATTTTGGGCCTGTCACTTGTCAGGATTGTGCATGTGCATGCTTGTGGTACACTATGACACCATGTTCACTTGATGACTGGTGTGGTGTGTATGTGTGTGTTAGCTGATTTGTCCCCTTGATCCCAGTTATTTTTATGATTGTTTTTTGAGGAGGGAATTCTTGTTTGTGTTGGGGTATGGTGTCTGTGCATTTGTCCAGAGTGACAATGTTGTGTATTCCTGTTTTGTCTAGGGTCACATTGCCTTTCCACTGTTTGGCTGCACATGCCTAGGCTTCTTAGACTTCTGTGGATGTTGTTTGTGAGATCTGTGTTTGGATATTGGTTTTGTGTCAGCATTGGTTCAGGCATCCCTGAGTGTGAGTCTTATATTTGTGCATGCACCACAGGGAGTGTGATTGGTTCTCAGTGAACTCACAGGACATCATTTGCACCATTATGTGTGTTTCGCACATGTGTTGAGTGTTGCAGGTGTGAGGTGGGTAGGTGAGGGGCATGTGTGAAGGCCCTACTTGTGTTTGACAGTCAAGGAGTGTTACAATGAGCCATGTGTTTTGTGCTGATGAAATACACATGTCAAGTAAGTTGACACAAATATGTGGCTGGTCACTGTATGACTTCTGACACTTCCTATCATTCCTGCCTACACATAGCTTGACTTGATGTATCCCTGAGTTGTTGCACAGAGGTCACTTTGGTTTAATTTCCCTCACTGTGCCACCCATGTCTGATTTGAGGGCCTAAGGGTGGTGTGATATGTTCCTCCTCTTGCATGTGATGTTGCTCCATGGCTTTCCAGCACTGTCAATTTCACTTTTTGCTAGCCCATTTATTGTCCTCCATTGCTGCTGACCTATGGTATGAGTATGTGGCAGAGTGTCAGTGTGGAGTCTTTCTGTGGGTTTTAACAGGCAGTGTGAACAGTTCAGTGGATGTTCATATGCAGTGTGAGTCTTTATTTTGTAATCATACTCTGTTAGATTCACATGAGTGGAAGGTAGGTGTAAGGAGGAGGGTTGTCCAGCTCCTTAGCTTCTGTGTAGGGTGTTCTTCTTCACCCCCACCTTCCCAGTCAATCTCCCTTGTCCTTTGATGTATGAGGTTCAAGGTCTGGCTACACCTGGCTGATTAATTGTGCACAGCATGTGCCCAAATGGGCGTGTGATGCGTACTGTGGCAAGGGTGAGGATGGAGCCCAGTGAATATGGGCGGACTGCCCATGCCTGGCGCAGGCCCTGATAACTACATTGTGTGCAGGTTTTCCCTCTTCTTCACCGCTGTGGTGACTTTCCCGAGAGATTGCAGTGATTTTGAGGTTGATGGGTGACCTGGATGCGGCGATATGGGTTTCTTTCAGGTAGGACATGTGTGAGTACACCGGGGGATATGTTCCTGCCTGATGTGGACAGGAACCATATGTCAGCACAGAAGTTGTTTGTTGTGGTTGTATGCGGAGTTGTGTTTTTGCGTACCTGAGGAGTTGTCCGCGGCGATGTCTTATTTGCTGGTAGTGGATGAGGTAAAGCAGCGGAAAGGCTTGAAGAGCTGGATCCATAGCAGTCAGGACCGCATGGAGGGCACCGGGAGTCGAGTTTCGCTCTCCGCAGTAGTGCTTCCGCCGCCTCCGGGTGGCTGAATTCTCGGCTGCGGTGTGACGGGCTGTTTGCGGCATCGTGATTTGTACGGCAGACGGGACGTCATTCCGCACTGTGGTGTTTCTCTAATGGCTCCCTCCACCGCAGTTGCAGACGGATATTTCTGGCAGTTCACGTAACTCCGCAGTGGACAGAAAATGGGCTATGTTTGCCCATCGTGATATGGCGGACGCGAGGACCGCCGATGGAGTGCGGAAAGGACATTTTGCGCCACCGTTAGAACCGTGGATGTGCCTCCGTCCGCCATCCTAATGAGCCCCCTGGTTCTGCATCTCAGAAATCGGCAGCTCTGAGCATTACGTAACATTCTCTCCCTATTTTCAATGTTAGTATTGGTTCTGTCTTAGGCGGCCGTGCAAGCTGCCTCCTAACGAGAGCCCCAGCACTTTTTTCTTTTTTTTTTTTACAAATTAACCACTGCTTTTTGGTATGTTGTGGAACTAGTGCTGGTAGAGAGAGAGGAACAGATCTATGAGTGGGCGCTATGCTGTCAGTTTTTCTCTGGCCCGTGCTTATGCTAGCAGCAGCACAGAGGGTGATAGTTCAAGGGAGGAGAGTCTGGTTAAATTCAGCACGTAGGAGCTGTTCCCATTATCAATGTGCGACGTATGAGAGCTCATTCAGTTGATGTCAGGCACAACTATCAACCTAGGTTGCACAGCTGGCAGCTTTGGTAATCAAATGTGAGTATGCTGCTTGTATAGCCACTACAACTAGCTACGCAAAAGGGGAGGAAGAAGAAGAAAGCAAAGAGGGCAGTGGAAAGGGAAGAGTGTTATAACCAAGAGAGGACAGAACACAATGCCATGAATGCAACTGAACACAGTTTTTAGACAATTTCAAAAGACTACAGAGAAGTGATTAAGAGAAGGTGCAGAGAGGGCATGAAGGGCACAGAAGATGCTTCCAATGCTCAACTAAACCCATTTTGAGTAACTATAGAGGATGCTCTTTTGAGGTTACCTGTCCAACCTCAGAGCTGTGAGGTTGATCTGATAAGCAGACCTCTGCCGTAATGTTTCAAACAACTCAGCTGCCGTACTACTGAAGAAACCATAAAGTGAATCCAAGACCAGAGCTCTCTCTCCCATCTCCCTCACACATCCATTACTGATTTCTCTGAAAGTTCTCATTTCATTTGCTGTAGGATCTACTAATTCTGCCATTTTGCTTTACGTTCTGCCTGCTCTATTTGTGCACTCATCTCACTCACTATTTACATGATGGTTGACAAGTTGGATTCCTAAGCACACATAGCGATACATATAGTCATTTCTGGAGTCTTGAAGGCCACATTGTGCTGTAACTATTTACCGCCTTTGTGGATGAATTTGGATGGGGGCATCCTGATGTATCAAGTTTAAAGACAGACAGAGAAAAATTTGAACCTGGCATCATGAGGCATGGTCATGCAACAATCTGTCTGGGCTTCCTTGGCCACTCGCCTCTTGGCTTATCAGTGTCGTCTGAAAGTATTCCTCAGTCAATTGTAACCTGACTACTTAGAGCGCAGAAATAATTTCAATATCCCTTAATCATTCCTCTCTTCACTGGTCTCTTAGATCTGTTCTCAGATATGTCAGTTTCTAACGGGCTTTTGATGCTTAGAAGGAAATGTTAGTTTGGATAAGCCACCAGCAGAGATACGCGGTGAGGAATAATAAGACTTAAAGTCGTGTAACAAACTTCTTGCACAGGAATTGCCTTACTTTGCTTGAATGCTATTAAATACGATCTTCTTGTGTTGCCTTCATGATCTTACATTTTCATATTCTGAGTCATGTTAGTATTTTTCGCTCAGTTAGAGCGTCCAGTTTGTGTTGCCCAACAATTTTTTCAGCTGCTTTACGCACCAGTATATTCACCCCAGTGTACCAAAGAAACATAAAAAAAGAGTTATATTGATCCCTTCTGTGTACCAAAGATTACGCTCACTAAAATGCACTCTACTGTTTATGCTCTCATAATATTTTTTTAAAATGCTATGAAAGATAGTGATGGAATCACCATATGGTTTGATATCTCTATGGTTGATCACTTGAGTTTGGTCCTCTACAGGATGAGTTGCATAGTATTCATGAGCTAGTTCTAATGTCCCATTCATTCTCATGTGATCTTCCTCTGTTACCTCTATTAACACTGCTACTTCCACCATAGTTAATTCCCTCTTCTTTGTGATGTTTATAGAGCCTAATAAAGAAAAAGCAATCCCCTGGGCACAACACACCACCACTAAATACCAACGCTATCCATACCCTACTTACCATTTACACCTAAACCTTATACGGCATGCCATTTGTTAAACGTGGCATCTTTTGCCATGTTTCTCCTGTCATTTTGCTTTCTAAACTCCGGGTTTTTGGTGGTTTAGTGTCTCTGCACACTATCTCACTGATGTTCAGTGTTAAAGTGCGAGTGCTCTTATAGTAAATTGTATTATGGATTGGTGTTTTCATGATTGGCATATCGGATTTACTGGTAAGTCCCTGGTAAAGTACACTGAGAGTGCCAGGGCCTGTAAATCAAATACTGCTAGTGGGCCTGCAGCACAGATTGTGCCACCCACACAAGCGGCCTCACAAAAGGGTTCTCAGACCTGCCACTGCAGTGTCTGCATGCAGTTTGTACTGCCAAGTCAACTTGGCAAGTACACCCACTTGCCAAGCCTTATCCTTCCCTTTTATTACATGTGAGTCACCACTAAGGGAGGCCCAAGGTACACCCTGCCCAAGGTACAGTGTATTTGAAAAGTAGGACAAGTCCTGGTATGTGTGACATGTCCTGATGGTGAACTACAGTGTAAATCATTTTTCACTGTTGAGAGACTAGCTGTCCCATAGGATAGAATGTGGAATACTCTGTAACCTTTTTCGAGTATATCTTCCCATTGGGACAAGATAGAGAAATGGAGTTCAGTATGCCTGAACTCAGAATGTAGAAATGCATCTTTTAGAAAAGATGATTTTTATGTTCTGTGTTTGAAAATACCACTTTTAGAAGGTAGGTATTTTCTTGCTTAGCCATCTTGTGTGCATCTGTGGGTTGTGGATTGATTGTCTGGCTTTGGAGTGACAGGGGCTGCGGATATGCATTCTCTTCAGACAGCCACTGGGGGAGGCGATGTGTTCCTGCCTTTCCTGGATGAGTAAGGGCTGGGCTGAATAGACCTGGCTGGGCTGCATTTAGAGTAGTAGGAGGAGATTTCCTTGCATTTGAATGGGCCTGATCTGCCTTGGACAATGCTGTCTCCACCTCCTGCTGGGAAGCTCAACCAGAGAGGACCAAACTGGTTTGGACTAAGCACAGGCACTCTCTGCCCAAGAGAACAAAGAGAAATGCAGTATAAATATTGGGGCCCAGACCCCAGAACTTTAGAACTCGCTTGGACCAAGGAACCTGCCAAGAAGAAGAGCTGGAAGAACTACCAGGAGGAGTATGTCCCATTTGCTGGGTTGGCCTGCAGTAGCTGCTTCTGCCTTGGGCAGTGAAAGGACTGGACTGAACTTTCTTTACTTGTTGCTGAGTATCTCCAATGGCTTGGAATAGAGCTTGCCTCCTGATCACAAAGTCTCAGGGACAGCATAGACGTCATCTACCTCTGGGTGCCGCCTCTGGAATCGCGGTTTCAGTTGCCACAGAGGGCAGAAATCAGCTGACACCTTCATGGGCAGCGTTGCGGACTCCTTGTCCTGAAGGCACCTCAGAGGGCACCACCGCACTTCAACTGCCGCCGCCAATGAGCCACTGCTTGCACCGCGACCTGTGGGCACTGCACCACCTTGCTTCACTCTGCTGCCCTGGTCTCACCAACAACATCGCTGCCCAGCTCCCACGACACCCGTAACTGCACCATGGGTCAGGGGCACCGCTCATAAGTTACACAGCACACCGCCACGTCCTGCACTGCAGTCTGGGCCGACCGACGCCAGCTCCCATCAACTGGCACTGTCGCTTGCACCGTGACCTGTCAGCACCGCTACGAGCACTGCCTCACTCCGCACCGCAGCCTTGGTCTCACTGACACCGCTGGATGACCGTCACTGAGCCATTGCCTGCACTGCGAGTTGAGGGCACTGCACGCCCCACCTCTATGCTTCACACCGCAACCGCAACGGGTGCCATGATCGGCCGGAACTGTTGAATTCTGTTTTCAGCACTGCAATAGCACCGGATGAAGCTAACGACTTCAAGGAACTGCATTTTTAAGTCATACTTGCAAAGTGCCTATTTTTGATTACTGTATGTTGGTCTTTCATTGTTTTGGTCTTGTTTGCACAGAAATATATTGGTTATTTTTCTAAAACTGGTGTGGTGTCCTTTTGTATTGTTTTCAGTGTATTACTGTTGGTTATGTGCAAAAGCTTCACACACTGCCTCTGAGATAAGCTTGACTGCTTCTGCCAAGCCACCAGTTGCATGAACAGGGGTTATATTAGGAGTGTATCCCCCTAATCCTGACTAGAAGTAAGGGCCTCTATTTAGAAAAAGGTGCAAACCATTGCCAACTAGAGACCCCCATTTCTAACACCACTTATACTGCCAATGTAGTTTATCCATCAAGACTAGTAGAAGGTCAATGAAATCACCAACAAGTCCACACGGATTGACTTTCTTATGAGATACTTCTAGTCTGCCATGTGCTGCTTCACCTGCCTCAAGTCAGTAGCTCAGCTAAACAGAAAAGATGCTACTCCTCCACAGTATACTTAATATGTCATGTTGACATGAAAGTGCTTATTAATCTGCCAATGTTGCAAAGCCTGTAATCACTGCCTGCTTTCCTCTCTTTTTCTAAGGCTTTTTCAGTCTGTACAGAGCTCACAACCTTAGCTCATAGCTTCAGGAAGGACAGTGTTTATCTACATGCATCCTAATTTGCATTTAGAAAACTAGAAATACACATAGGAAAGGAATCTATAGAGGAGTGCCAGCATGATGTCTACTGTAATGTTTGCTAGGATAACTGGTTCTTAGTTTCCACTTAAACTGGGCTCATTTGCAGGTGTGTGCCATCTTTATGGCATACACCAGCAAATGAGGATAGCCATTTAGTGCATTAATCGTCATCTAACTGCACTCTTAACACACAAACAGATCATTCTTTCAAGCTTTGAATCCACCACCCTATTGGCCATTGATCCATCAGGGACCAGAACGTCTCACTCCCCTCCTTAATGTAATTTACGCTCTGGCTCCAACTTTTTACTTTCATCGCTTACGGTCCGGCCCATAACTACTGGAGGGTAATCATTTAGAGTTTGTAGCCCCAGATTGTGGACCTCCACCTCAATCTCCTTAAAGCTGATAGAGAATTACCCCCTGTTCATGGAAAAGGTCAAGACTTAAGTACTCAATCAGGAAGGGCTTTAACCCAGAGCCCTTTACCTAGTCCTATTGCTGGTATTCTGTGCAAAGCTCCTAGAGACCCCTTGGGAGGAATACCTGTGCTCAAGAGATATGTTTTTACTGCCCCAGAGGCCACCCCAAGAGTCTGGGCATTGTGAAAGACAACCAACTGTCCATGAACGTCCAGATCAAGGCAGTCACACTGAAGTGCTTTGGCCTACTGAAATCCATTAGGAGGTCACTCCTCTTCTGTCACCCAAAGCGGCTATTGCAGCAGTAATTGTGTCCTACTTGGAGTATGCAAATTCCCTGTATTGCGATCTCCCTGCAACTTCTTTACACAAACTACAAATCATTCAAAATGCGGCAGTGAGGATAATCTGTAAACTGCATGGACATGCGCATAGCTCTCCTGCCTAATGAAGATTCTCTGGCTCCCCGTTAACCAGGGACCTCTTTTTAAAATGGCCTATATAATTCACACAACCATTCATGACCAGGCTCCAGCCTGTGTAGCAAACAAAAGTAAGACATATCCTATTCAAGCTCTCAGATCCTCACTTGTCATCCATTTTAGGGTCCCTTGCTTCAAATGACAGAGAGAGTTGGCAGGAGCCTGCCTGTCCCTGGGCCCCATCTTGCAAACTCTCTCCCTTCAGTGGCCAGGCTGGAAGCTCACTTTCTGAGGTTCAGGCAGATTTCAAAGGCCTGGCTGTTCAAGCACGCTTTTTCATTAGCCTGATCCCTCTCTACTTTCTCTCCAGGGTGTCACAGTGCCAAGAAACCCGTGGGTGTACATGTGCTCTATATGTTTTCACAACATAATATAACATGTTTTTATATAGCTAGCTATTGTGTTATGTCATGTGTGAGCTCGCATTGCCCGAGTCGCATTTCATGAACTTTAGGTTTTTAGGTGGACACCTCTACTGGTAAAGGATAACCAAAACACGTGTTTCTTTTTGGAATATTAGTGTCTCTCTCCAAACAATGGTACTTTCTTTCCATGAGGGCGTGCGCACTCACGCCCAGAACTGCACCCCCTCTGTGTCGCCATACTCCGTTCACATGACTTCGCTGTGCTTTACTCTATTATGGTCCGATCATCAAATACGATAATGTTGCATTACTGATTGCAGACCCGGGCAATTTGTTAATCCAATAATTTATTTCGTTATTGAATACTTTCTAAAGCGTGAACTACCCTCGAGGGCATTTCAGCACTTTGCAAAGGACATTGTAGTAATTGAACCCAACC
Source organism: Triturus cristatus (assembly GCF_964204655.1). Lineage (NCBI taxonomy): Eukaryota > Metazoa > Chordata > Amphibia > Caudata > Salamandridae > Triturus > Triturus cristatus. The sequence goes on along the minus strand of NC_140585.1, from coordinate 595,051,899 downwards.
CGTTCTTGAACAGACTGCATTTAATAGGTGGCGATAATAAGGCACAAGCTTAGCTCAGGCCGAAGGCCCGGCTTTCACCCGGCTCTTGTCCCAAGGGCACTGGCGAGCCACAATAGAGCAGTGCAGCATCCCAGTGCTGTTCCCGCCCGACTGCAGCTTTTTCAGCTAAACACGGGACAAATAAATCTGAAATGGCGCGTTCCTGCTTGAACGTTTTTCGTGACTTCAAAAGTCTTGAGCAGTAGAGCACCCCCCCTCCCCCCCCCCCTGTGGGATGTCTGAGCCTCTTTTCATAATATATGCACCTGATTTCATTGACTTAACTGTTACGTCAAGGGAAATGTCTTAAGTAATGGGACGCTTGTGATGTTAAAAGAAAAATAGAGTGAATGCCTAGTCTTCATTTTGTACTTTTTCTAGAAGGACATTGTGTGCCACTTTGACTTAAAATGCTATATTTGTATTTTTGAAAAGGGGTCGTAATTTAGCTTCTCAAAGAATTAAAAAGCATTATCTTCATGTGTAAAATGGAAGTCAATAGGAGATATCCATTCAGACCCCAATTCACGAAGAGCCTCTGCACTCGTGGCAGTGGCTCTGCAGTCGTGACAGGATCTCCGCACTTGTGGCAGTGGCTCAGCAATCATGGCAGCATCTCTGCACCCGAGGCGGGATCACCCCAATGAGAAACTGCACTGCAAAGATCACGCTACGAGTGCAGAGATCCTGCCTTGGCTGCGAAGCCTCCACCACGTGTGTGGGGCCTATTTGTAGGGTAGCAGTAGGGGTGGGCAGAGCTCACGGAGCTTCACTCCGTGGAAGTCTGCGGAGTTACATGAAACCCAGAGAGATTCACTACAATTTAGCACCAGTAGCACAAGCAGTGCTAGAAAATCAGTGGGAATGCCACCATGCGGTGTGCAAGAGCGCACTGCCATTTGAGTTGATTTTGCTGCAGCTCGAGTAGAAAATTTACTGGAGTGGCAGCAAATCTACTCGAGAAGCAGCCCTCTAACTACGACCACCCGCGTTTGAAAATTGCACTAAGGGATGGCTAAATCTCGCTCGCGCTCACTAGTGCACAATTCTGGAGGCTTGCAGGCAAAAATTCCAGCACGCGGCATTTGGCAGAATTTGGATATAAGAATAACGGGGAGTGACCAAATTCTGACAACTCCACGGGTGGAATGAAATATTCCACTAATCCATGGTAAATTGCAAATCACAAATTGTTTAATGATTGTTTATGTGCTGGAAGGTACAACTTCCTGCACATAGACAAATATTTATGTCAATTTGCTGTTTTGGTGTGCTGCACAATACAGCACACATAGAAACAGCAAACGCTCTCAGGTATGGTGGGTTAGTGGACTAATGCAGAGGCCCGTATCTGACCTCACAGTCACTGGTTCAAATCTCAGTGGGTCCACTCAGGCTCTCATCCTTTCTGAAGTCAATAAAATGAGTACTACTGAGTTGGGTAACAATAAACATCTGTTATTCAGCTCCAAGTTGCCCCTTTGGGGGTGAATGTGCACTTTACAAATACACGTTATGTTAAAAACCTAAGAGAAATTAACAATTTTTCCTCATTTCACCATGTTAAGACCAGGTTTTCACTGGTCTTAATTTTGGCTCTGCCTCCAATTTACGCCACCCTTGTAAATAGGGGGCAGCATCTAAATCAATGGGTGTTGCTGCAGAACACCCACCACAACACCCATTGCCCACCCCTTTCACGCTACGTGTAGCACGAAAAGGGGCCTTATTTACAAGGGGGCATTAAGCCATAATAAGTGGCTTAACGCCATCTTGTAAATAAGGCAAATGGATTATCGCCACAGGAACGTGGCAAAAAGTGACGTTCCTGTGGCAATAGTGTCTTATCTTTTTGAATTATTCCATTGTCAATGTAAGATATTGGGTTGTTGGTTGACTGGGGTGTGAACCCTGGTCAAGCAGCGACCACAATCATTGTCGGTGAGGCACAAGCCAACCCTAAATTAACCTGTGCTCAACCCTCTGGTAGCTTGGCACAGAGCAGTCAGGCTTAATTCAGAGGCAATGTGTAAAGTATTTGTCCATCACTTCAAACAGTAATAAAGTGTAAATTCCACACAAAAAGGATCCCACACAAAGTTAGAGAAATAGAACTTTCTATAATAAATAAAACAACAAAAATCCAATCAGTGTAACCCGAGATATGTAATTTTAAAGATTTCAGTGAAAATGGTGTATAAAAGCACAAAGCACCAATTGTGGATATCTGATTGCAATGGACCGGGACAAAGCCACAAGTCCAGGTTGACCGTGATGGAGAGTGGCCGGCTACAGGGACCCGGACAGGCTCGCTTAACAGAATACCTTAAATTGGGGTTTGCGAAGCCTTATGAGACACTGCGCAGCTGAAGCGAAGCGTCGATCCAGGGATGCGGCAAGGCTACAATGCGAGGGCCTGCAAAATTGTTGAGGTTTCTGTCAATGGGGCATGCGGTGCGAAGTCCTATGTTGATGATGTGGCAGCAGTCGGAGATGCATCGGTTCTGAGAAGCTGCGAGGCTGAGATGCGGAGTCTGTCATTGCTGTCAAGGCTGCCGCCAACAAGGGATGCAAGGGCCTGTGCTGAGGATGCGTTAAACAGTGGCGATTCCGATGGGCACTGCACTTCCTCTGCAGCGCAACACTCCTTTCACATGACTTTTCGCTTTGCTTTAATCTATAATGGATCATCAAATACGATAATGTTGCATTACTGACTGCAGACCTGGGCAATTTATTAATCCTATAATTTATTTCGTTATTGAATATTTTCTAAAGCGTGAACTACCCCTGAGGGCATTTCAGCACTTTGCAAAGGACATTGTAGAAATTGAAACCATTCAGTTCTTAAAAAGAATGTGTATTTAATAGGTGGCGATAATAAGGCACGAGCTAAGCTCGGGCTGAATGCCCGTCTTCCACTCGGCTCTTGTCCCAAGGGCACTGGCGAGCCACAATAGAGCTGTGCAGCATCCCAAACAGAGCTGTTTCCCTCCCGACTGCAGCTTTTTCAACATGAGTACTGCTAAACATTGGACAGAAAAGCACATATAATAAATCTGAAACAGCACGTTCCTGCTTGAACGTTTTTCGGCAGACAAAAGTCTTGAGCATTGGACAACCACTTCTCTGGGATGTCTGAGGCCTCTTTTCATAATATATGTAACTGCTATCATACTAATATGTCAGGGGTAATTGTAAAGATGATGAAAACGCTGATAAGATGAAGGGATAAGTTTTATTTATAAGTAACCCTGGGCGTAGTGGGCGTAGTGGGGCTACGTGGAGCATCGCGTAGTGTGGCCAAATTTACGCACACTGGCGCACTCCGCGTAGCCCCACTACGCACCGCCCGCCTCACGCCAGCCCTGATTTCTCGCGAGAAATGCGCATGCGCGGGCGTCCGCCCATGCGCATTTGTGAGGAAGAAGTTGCCGCTGAACCAGGAAGAGGGAGCCCCGGGACACCGCACCTCAGGTAAGGCATTTTCTTACTTTAAAATACTTTAAATTATTTTAAAATGAGGGCGGGCGGGAGGCGGTAGGCAGGCAGCTCTGCTCCGCCGCGCCGCGTAGTGCTGCCTGCTACGCCTACTTCATGGACCATGAAGCAGGCAGCACTACGTACACTCCGTGGGCGGAGTGAAGCACTTCGCCCACCCTTATTTATAAGTACAATAAAAGCCCTGCTCCGCACCCTTTAACGCAAACACCCAACATTCCAATAATACATCACCTATTAACAGAATGGTGGCCTAACTATAATTCCAAACAATGGCATACTTAATATTCAATGCAACATGTCTTTTTGTTTTGTTTTTTAAACTACAAATGCGCAAAGGCATGTTTAAAGTTTATAAGCAGTATAACATGAAAGAGAAGAAAATAACAATAATAACACATTTCTGAATAGAAGCAAGACAAGAGGAACAAGGAAAAAACCCAAATATTGTTACTGTAAAATGTGATCCTCTAACTTCTTTGGTATTTTAACAACCCTTTTTGTTAGAACAGGAGAGCCGTCCTTTTCAAACACAAATTCCACAGGACCAGAAGAACTGATGGACACTGAGCCATCCCTTTCAAACACAGATTCCTCCGGACTGGAAATATTGATGGACACATCTTGCTTTGAAGAAACAATTGTTTGATGGTGATTCACATCTGAATTGGCCAACCCTGGAAAACAGGCAACTCCAGACTCTCTCCTAGCTGCAGCTTTTGCAAAAAATCACTCAACACACCCCTTTCCAAAGCACAAGCAAAACATTATTCATCAGAATCCAAAACTTTGAACATTTTTTCTTGACCAGGTTTTAAGACCACTATAGAACTTTTGTTCCACCAACCTCTTTTATGTAGAAGCACTGCACTACCTGACACCTTAACAACTTTAACCGGCGCATCACTCAATTGCTCTCTGACTTTGCCGACAATATGCCCTTAATTCTTGTGAACAACGGGGCTAAAATCAGGAGATAAAAAGGTACGACTTTTCCTCTCTCTCATCAACAAATAAGGAGATTCTCCTGTGGAAATATGGATTTTTCTGGTCAGTTATGTCCCCTATCTTGGACCCCAACGGTTCTATGTGCATGTTACAAGTACATGTGTGCTCCCTCCAGTTCCAGTTATGAAGACGCAAACACATGTGCGTCCACCGTCAACATGTCCTCTGTCAGATCCGCCATGAATAGGCCGGATATTCCATTCCTAAGTATGAAAAGCCACCGGCTTTATATGGTTCACTTATGCCATTTTACAGTCCAGGCAAGTAGGCCCTGATTCTGTCATCAAACTCTTCTTGCCTTCTGCCTCTGAAAGCTCCAGTCTGAGCCTGCATCTTTGACCATGAACTTTGTCTCATTCTCTGCGCGGCTCACGAAGCCTGACATCAGCCTATTCTCTGCCAAGAACTATATTTCACCTTCGAGTTATCTGCTTCCCCCTCAGCCGATGCATTCCTGCCTAGTAGTTTAAGTAAACATTCTTCCAGCTACCGAGCAAAGGGCCCGGCTTCTCTGTCCTCATGCAAGTAACTCATAGCCCTGTTACCATGGAATATTTCTACCCCCTCGCATTTAGTGTAGACACTTAGACGCTTGTACACGCACGCACAGTCAGTATAGAATAGATTCTGTCCGAGAGTCCTTCTTTTGTGGATAACATAGTTCTTTAAACATAGGATGTTAGATATGATTTGGGATTAGGTTGACTTGACCCCCCAGACTTTTCGTCTCCACATGTAGAGCTAAATGTCAAGTCCCCTTCACCCCCTAGTTGCACGTCAATCATACGTCATGCTGCCTGCGCGCGCATCTATGCCAAGTATTATCTTATAGATCCACCTATATGTGACATCATAACCAATTATGTTCCTTTTTACTCCTTATTACACCCATTTTTGGTTACGCATATAAATCGTCATTTTCCTTATCAATTGTTACGCCTACTGCATTCGCTTCATTGTAATGTATGTACTATAAAAGTCATTTCTTGTCAATAATGTATGTACTTCACTTCCTGAACCTCCGTGGTGATGGAACTTGGAGCAACCGATTATAATCGTTCATTGGAATAAAGCCCATTCCGAACCTCTAATACCACGGATTCTGCCTCTCATTTTACTGAGCTATTTTAGTATGTTTCTGTATCAAATTAAGTCCAGGTAAAGGAATTTTATTTACCACATGAATGGCGCCCGAATAGGGACCGGCTTCTCTGTCCTCATGCAAGTAACTCATAGCCCTGTTACCATGGAATATTTCTACCCCCTCGCATTTAGTGTAGACACTTAGACGCTTGTACACGCACGCACAGTCAGTATAGAATAGATTCTGTCCGAGAGTCCTTCTTTTGTGGATAACATAGTTCTTTAAACATAGGATGTTAGATATGATTTGGGATTAGGTTGACTTGACCCCCCAGACTTTTCGTCTCCACATGTAGAGCTAAATGTCAAGTCCCCTTCACCCCCTAGTTGCACGTCAATCATACGTCATGCTGCCTGCGCGCGCATCTATGCCAAGTATTATCTTATAGATCCACCTATATGTGACATCATAACCAATTATGTTCCTTTTTACTCCTTATTACACCCATTTTTGGTTACGCAGATAAATCGTCATTTTCCTTATCAATTGTTACGCCTACTGCATTCGCTTCATTGTAATGTATGTACTATAAAAGTCATTTCTTGTCAATAATGTATGTACTTCACTTCCTGAACCTCCGTGGTGATGGAACTTGGAGCAACCGATTATAATCGTTCATTGGAATAAAGCCCATTCCGAACCTCTAATACCACGGATTCTGCCTCTCATTTTACTGAGCTATTTTAGTATGTTTCTGTATCAAATTAAGTCCAGGTAAAGGAATTTTATTTACCACATGAATGGCGCCCGAACAGGGACACTTTCTCATCTCGCGCGCCGGCGGTGAGTTGCAGGCCCGGTCTCCTGCCACAGCTGGACGGACAATAACGCGTACCAGCAGGATTTCCTGTAGCTCCCTCCGGTCAAGCGGGGGCGACTGAGACTGCGATCAACACCCAGACGAGGCGGTGAGAAGTGCGAAGTATCCCGACCAGAGCCTAGCTGAGAGAGCAAGATCCGAGGTATACAGAGGCCCACCAGTTCGAAGTCGAGTCCAGTTTCCGACGAGTCGAGTCGAGTCCAGTCCGGTGCAAGTTCAAGTTTCCGAGGCCTTCCGTTTCCGAAGCTACCCGGTGAGTACCATTACTGGGGAGGCATTTCTGACGTGCACATAGGTTGTGCCGGTCAAGACGGGTTTGGGTACACAAATCCGGTCTGCACTGTTTTAGCAGTGTATCTGTACTGTTTAGCAGTATATCAAGTATTTCCGAAGTATCTAGTTATTGTCAAGAATTAAGCTTGGTGATTAGTTATGCAGACGATCATCATTGTTGTTTCAGTTAAAGGTTTAATGTTTAATGTTTAATGTGTTTAAAAACGTCCTGCATATTGTGGTATGAATGGTTGTTCATTATTGTGCTTTTGTATTAAGTGTGTTCAAAGATTAAGTATCGGACCAGTTGCCAATATGCCGTTCTTTTCGAAACTAAGACAGATCACTACAAGAAAAGGGGTACTCGAAGAAGCCGTTCCTATTCCTCCTAGGGATACTCCAGGGCACTTCATGTATCACAAACATGGCTTAGACGCTATATTATTTCTTGATTTATGGGTAGACTACACCAAGGGATTACCAGAAAGTCAGAGGTGGCCCGCAGCGGGAACCTGGGATGCGGAGTGCATCATGAAAGTCGAGGAAGAGTTATGGAAAAGGAAGGTCAGACAGTCACAGAAAGACGCCGTTGAGTTATGGCGTAAAGAATCTCATAGACGCACAGAAAAAGCACGTAGACAGGAAGAAAAGAATAAAGAGAGTTCAAATAAAGTTCGAGAGAATCCATTAATTGAGGAAGGTATCCGAGTGAAATCAGAACAAGTAGATAGGCAAAGAAATGCCCTTATGAATGGTATGTATCCCCTTCTGGCCGAAGGATTACCTAAGGCTACTCCAGAAATACCGAAAGACTTGCCACCCCCATTGTTCCCAATAAAGGTACATCCTAAGGGGCATCCTAGAACCGCAGAAGATGTTTTTCTTTCCTCATATTTAGATGACGCAGCTCCCGAGTATGCTAATTCCGCCCCACACAGACCACCTATCAGGGAGGTTCAACGCCAAGATCCGGTACCCGTATCTCTACAGCAACGAGTTCCGGCAAGCACATCTGTTTCTACATCTGTTCCCACAGCTACTTCTATAGCTGTGTCCACACCTATAGTTGCTGTGTCACGTTCAACGAATCCTTTCACACCCGACACCCCAGATGGGGCTACGGGAGGTGCTACCAATATTTTTTCTACGCCACCCAGAATAAATAAACTTACTTTTCAAGAGTCAGCACATTCACGTACACCCAAACTCATAAATGCCCGTACGCTTAAGGAACTTCTTATAGATTGCAGATATGACCCTGTGCCCGGAAAAGAGGACGAAATGACCCTAGCATCATTGCGTATCAGACGAGCCGCAGTGTACTTAGGGAAGTTACCAGGAATGACTGCGCATCTGGATAAAATATACCATTTTGTCCAAACAGGGCGAGATCCAGAATGTATTAACAGAGCTATGGAATACCAGAAAGTGGAGATACAGGGGGAACTGTTGCGTTTCCTTATAAATTGTGTGATCAGAAATGAAGACCGACCGGGGGTAGACCCGGAAGCAATGCAAATTCTTACCAGATGGAGCCAGAATATATCGGAAGGTAGACATGATAAACAAAATTGTATAATAGCCATGTGCCGAAAGATCCGTAAAGAAATAGAACGCCTACACGAAGAAAGATTAGCGGTAGATGAGTTCGAACAAAACGAGGAGGAAGGATCAGGACTGCCCGTGGGACAGTCGGACACCATAGCCTATGTAGGTAGAGGAAGATCTTGTAATAGTAATAGATGTCTTACTGACTCGATACGTCCGATATGTCCAGATAATAACAGGAATTTCCAAATACCTATAATTAATATAAGGTCTAACGAGCATTCGTTCCAAACCGCCGACAAACTACTCCGAGAACGTAGGGGTTATCATTTCCTCGATTCTATGGATGAACAAGATTTAGCTAGGGCAGCTGTCCATTGGGTTGACAGTCCCGGAAAATATAGTGATGATACAGTAGCACACACGTTTTTGAATCTCACCCCAGATGAACAGAGGTTAGTTGGGATTTATATGATTCAACAACTCATTATACTATATCGGAGTCAGCGTTCGGACCCTGGTCCCTTACCTGACATATTGACTGAATTGCTTATGAATAAATGGAGAGGTGCAGGTACTAAATTAATTAAAGAAATTCTAGAATCAAGAAAGCAGTATATTCTTTTTGTATGTTCAGACCATGTCTCATTGCCCGTCAAGGAAAGAACCACGTATCACATGGATAGACAGAATCCCTTACGAGAAGTGCACCCAATAAAAGGCGAGGACAACGAGTTTAAACGCGTATTTGTATATACGCCCATATCGAAAATAGAATTGTTACAAATGAAGAAAGTGGTACCCAGTCATGACAAAGACCCAGCGGGTTTTCACCGAGAAATTAAAGACATGTTACTCATGGGAGAGTATACCTATCCCGACATTATGACAATACTGAAGGTATTGATGCCTGCTGGCATTTACGAAAAACTCAAGGAAAAAGAGTGGGAGGTAGGAGACCAAAAGATAGAATGGTCAGTGTTAGAAGCGGAAGAAAAGGCCCGAACTGCAGGAGCAGGACTTGGGGATAAAACTAAAGCACTACCAAGTTTACTAGTACAGGTACTGCCACGTTTATTAACTACGAAAAAGGAAGACTGGGGTACAATTTCAGCCTGTAAACAGAAGCAAGATGAAGACACTAGTGATTACTATGCCCGATTTGAAAAATGTTTTGGTATAAATAGTGGCATAAAAGCAAGTAGCGAATCATACCCACATCTGTTTGTAACAAAGTTAGTGGAAAATGCCCTGCCCCAAGTAAAGAATAGAGTATTAAAATTCGAGAGTACCTGGCAAGGTAACACTCCATCACAAATGTTACAAATGTTACAGTACCATCACAATAGAATTAGAGAGGAACAAGAACATGAACACAGACGCATGAAAGACACGAAAATGAAAATGCTAGTTTCCCAGACAGTTCCAGCTGAAGGACATAAAAAGGGTATGACACATTCCGATTCAGCAGGACCTGTAAAAGGGACATGCAATTATTGCAAAAAGCCAGGTCATTACGTACACGATTGTCCAGTTTTGAAACATAATATCAGCATAGGTAAAACACAAGAAAGACTACGGCCACCTAGACAGGATCCGAATGAACAAGGAGCTCCGCAGCATGCACAGTCCATGCCAGCCGCACAACAGCCAATACAGTTTGTGCCAGCTGCACCACCGTTGCCTGTTGCTGCCACACAGACAACAACACGACAAATGTATCAGACCGCACAGTATGAATATCCTGAGTACCAGCGTTACGCATGAAAAAGCCTAGAGAGGGAAGTTGACTTGCCCCTTATCGAGATCCCTGTAGATCAAGAAGGACCTTATGTACATAGTGAATTATTAGGCCAAGATAGAAAATTTTTACTTGATACAGGGGCAAGTCGAACAACTATAAAACGTAGTGAAGTTCCAGGGGCACCCCTCTCAGGCTCACAGAATATTTCCCTTGGTTTTTCAGGAAAACCTATTGTTAATGAAGTGTCACAGCCTCTCCCACTTACGATAGGACCTTTGACCCGAACTACCGATTTATTGCTTACTAAATCATGTCCAGAAAATCTATTAGGAATAAAAACGCTGAAAGCTCTAGGAGCCATAATATGTTGTTCTCCGGAAGGAGTGAGGTTGTTTTTACGTGATTTTAAAGGTCATTATGTGTCTAGAGACATGGATCCCCGACTGCAGACTTTACCTACACATCTATGGGCACAAGGCCCTACTGATGTTGGTTGCATGAATATTACACCATATCGAGTCACATTAAAGGCAGGAGTGGTGCTACCACGAATGCGACAATACAAGTTACCACCAGATGCTGTAGTGGCTTTACTGCAAATCATTGACGAGCTCATTGCCCAAGGAGTGGTTGTAGAAACCGACTCCAATATATGTAATTCACCAATAATTCCGATTCTTAAACGAACAGATCCAAAGGCCCCGCCAGTATATCGATTGGTTATTGATCTGCGCGAATTAAACAAATGCATTGTGCCACAATTTCCTGTGGTCCCAGATATCTCGTCATTACTGACAGCTATTGATTCCGAAGCGACATTCTTTACTGTAATCGATCTCAAGAATGCCTTTTTCAGCGTCCCAATAGATCCGGAAAGTCAATATTTATTCGGATTTAGTTTAAATGGACGTAGCTTTAAATTCTCACGCGCACCTCAAGGATTTACAGAAAGCCCCAGCATCTATAGCCAAGCACTGAAACGAGAACTAGATAGTATCCACATGCCAGTTAACACTGCTCTGCTTCAATACGTCGATGATCTGTTGATCACCGCGAGAAGTGAACCGGAATGTGAAAAAGCATCACTGACAGTTTTACAATTTCTAGCCGAAAAGGGGCACAAGGTGTCCCCTTCTAAGCTGCAATTCTGTGTCCAGCGAGTTATTTATCTTGGACACTCGCTGTCCAAGGAGGGAAGGCAGCTTACACCAGACCGCATTCAGTTAATAGCTAACATGCAAATACCCAAGACACAAAAGGAGGTGCGGGCTTTCATAGGCCTCACTTCATACTGTAGACAGTGGATCCCGCAATACGCATTTCTAGCAAAACCACTCATTCAGTTGACAACACAGGAGGCAGCCACATCGACTGTTCTCCCTTGGACCCAGGAACATACACAAGCTTTTGAAAGCTTAAAGAAAGCTTTATGTCAAGCACCTGTTTTAGCAACACCATGTTACAGAAAACAGTTTACACTCTTTGTTACAGAACGCGAAGGTACTGCCTTGTCAGTACTCACACAGGAACAAGCAGGAGCACACAAACCATGTGCTTATTTTTCTAGCACATTAGATCCAGTAGCTCAGGCTCTGCCTGCGTGCCTGAAATCAGTGGCAGCGACAGCATTAGCAATCAGACAAAGCGATGCCATAGTGTTAGGACATCCATTGACAGTTCAAGTACCACATGCAGTAGAGGTTCTTGTAAACAGAACGCAAACACAACACTTGACTATAGCACGACTTACAGGGTACGAACTTACATTGTTTCAGCCACATATAGAAATCAGACGCTGTAACACATTGAATCCTGCCACACTTTTGCCAGTAACCGGAACAGACCCACTAGCCCATGACTGTATTGAAGTTATTACTATAACGACAAAACCCAGACAAGACTTAACCGATGTCCCATTGTCAGATCCAGACCTGACATTGTATGTAGATGGTTCATGTATGAGAACAAGTACAGGAGAGTTAGTGGCCGCTTACGCAGTCACAACAGATACTGAAGTCATTGAAACTAATCGTATAAATATTTTGTCAGCTCAAGCCGCAGAGCTCATCGCTCTGACACAAGCCTGTATTCAAGCCACGAATAAAAAAGTCAACATATACACTGATTCACGTTATGCATTCGGAGTTGTACATGACTTCGGCGTGCTGTGGCGAGAGAGAGGTTATTTAACTTCCCACGGTGCCCACATTCAGCACGGACCCCTCATTCATGCCTTATTAGATGCAATACATCTACCTACTGCAATATCAATTATGAAATGTAAGGCTCATACGAAGGTTACTGATATCATTTCTCAAGGCAATGATCTAGCCGACAGAACAGCTAAACAGACTGCTCAAACCCAAACATCCGACATGACAAAGACAATAGTCCCGATGCCGACACATTGTATGACAGTTAAAGATCCTACTCTTGACGTAATTGACATACAGACACATGCTACACCAGACGAAATAAAGAAATGGACTGAATTAGGAGGGATCCAAACGGACCAAGGATGGATGATGAAGGAAAAGTCTGTGTGGTTCCTTCCTGATTCAATGGTCCAAGTTATAATTAACACTACACATAGTCCAGCACATCTCGGAGAAAAAGCTATGCTAGACAGCATTCAACACATTTGGTTCAATAAACATTTGCGAGCAGCAGCCAAACAAAAGGTCCGTACCTGTATGATCTGTTGTCAGTTTAACCCAGGAAAAAGCGTTCCCGTAGAACAGGGTGGATTTCATCCTCCTAATCACCCTTTTGAAGTCCTCCAGATGGATTATATCCAGATGGAACGATGTCGAGGATTCAAATATGTTCTCGTAGTTGTCTGCGCTCTGTCCCGTTGGACGGAGGCATACCCGGTTTCAGATTACACTGCCCCGACTACTGCCAAACAGTTGGTTCGAGAATTCTTCCCACGATACGGTTTACCACGTGTTGTCTACTCAGATAACGGCCAGCCGTTCTCATCCGAATTGATGAAACATGTTTCACTTTTGTTAGGTTATCAGTGGAAATTCCACTGTGTCCGACACCCCGAGGCAGCAGGTCTCGTAGAAAGACATAATCAGATACTGAAAATCAGATTGTCCAAAATATGCAGAGAGAAAGGTGTCGACTGGATAGTCGCGTTACCAGTTGCACTCTTTTACATGAGAATGGTAGCACACTCTCGAACAGGGCTATCCCCGTATGAGGTGATCTTTGGCAGACCACCAAATATGTGGGGGACGCCTATACCACGCAAAATAACTGATGTTGACTGTAATATGCTGACAGATTACTTGGCTTCCTTGATGTCTGCACTACAATCTTGTCGTTCACAGGTAGCTGCAGCCTTTCCCGACAACACTGAGGTGAAACCCCATGACGTAGTTCCGGGTGATCTCGTATTTGTGAGAAATTTCGACCGAAAGACTCAGCTGGAGCCCAGGTGGAAGACACCCAAGTTGGTTCTGCTCACTACAAGGACAGCCGTGAAGATCGAGGGCCGCAAGGGCTGGATTCATTCAAGTCATATCAAGAAATTTCATGGACTATCCTCGGATATAGACATTGTGCCCTGCACTCCCTCACAGACTGATTCAAAACTTCCTTTGGTTGAAAAGACTAAAACCGAACTCTATAAAGTAAAATTGAGGCCTAGAACGTCAGACAATTTGATTGTTTAAGTCCTCTCCAAGGTGAAGCGGTTGAATTTGTCTCTGACATGTATCCTCTAGACCTGAATCATGGACAGTCGCGGAAAATGTTGAAACGACAGGCGTATTGTAAATCACTGCGTAGCCATTGCATAGTGACATTAATAATCTTGTTTTCCTTAAGTCTTTTAATAATTACTGCAAGTATATTGTTGCACATATATTACCCTATTGCCAGAAACGTTTACAATGTTACCGCAGAACATTCTTTTAGTGACCTACCGCCGCATGAATTGTCTTATAGACTTGCGCTGCGCAATAACACTTTCATTAGTATGTTACATCATTCCCATCAGACTAGTAATGCCACCAATTGTTGGGTGTGTGGTCGGCTCCCTCCCTATCAGAATTATGAAGGAGTCCTGCCATTCTTTCCACACCCATTTACACATAATGGCTCCTGTGGAGCATGGTTTAGTTTAATCAATTCCATAGACTCAGACACAGCAGTTTACCAAGACCAGTGGGTATGGGGAAATCTGAACCTAGTTTTACTCAAAGTCTGCTACCCTGACAAGGAGGGTCGCCCCAAAAGAACAGGAACTGATCTAGAAAATGAAGTATATGGATTAGGTAATTTTACACCTAATCTCATGGTTCTAAATGTCGTATCTGAAGTTGAACTAGTCTTACCCACCATGTCAGTATTCCCAGCGAAAGGTGAATTGTGTGTAAGAAAAGTTGGTTCCATACATATGGGCCATAGTAAATGCACTACTACAGTAGAATTCAGTGATCAAGGCAAATCTTCATTTAGAGCTTATCGCCACTCCTACTTTATATGTGGTCAGACCGCATATATGCGTCTACCTCTAGATTGGGATGGTACCTGCTACATTGCATTCCTTTTGCCACCTGTTTTCCTAGCTCCTCCTGATTATTACAGAAATATTCATTTAGTACACAACAGAGAGCGGAGAGATCTCCCAATTGTCGATTACACTGAAACAGCATGGGAAAAATACACAGATTTCAATAAAGGCATCTTTCCCTATATAGGTACTGTTACTAATAGTAAGCTGATACGTAGATTAACTAGAACCCTTGAAGCAGTAGTGAATGAAACTATTTCCGCCTTAGGCAATTTAACAGAAGAGCAATCTGCTATGCGGATTGTTGTGCTTCAAAATCGTCTTGTCCTTGACGTCATCCTGGCTGATAGGGGCGGAGCTTGTAGGGTCATCGGATCAAGCTGCTGCGTATTCATACCAGAAAATTCGCCATCTGTATATAAAGCTATAACTCGCCTTCACAAGATTGTAAGCCAGATACACCAGAACCCAGGCACCTGGACTTGGTCCGGTTGGTTTTGGAGTGTGATATCAGCCTGGGGATGGAGAGTTCTATCATTCCTAGGTATTGGCCTTCTCATACTATTCAGTTGCTGTCTATGTCTACAATGTGGACCAGCGATCTGTGGTCTGTGTGCCACATCGTGTATTCCACCACCAAGATCTCATTCGTCACGGAAGAAGAAAGAAGAACAAATGATGTTATATGAACAGATCAATGGATTAATGAAGATTGATATCTCTTGACGGGCAAGTAGGGGACAAGGAGGGAATGTGGAAATATGGATTTTTCTGGTCAGTTATGTCCCCTATCTTGGACCCCAACGGTTCTATGTGCATGTTACAAGTACATGTATGCTCCCTCCAGTTCCAGTTATGAAGACGCAAACACATGTGCGTCCACCGTCAACATGTCCTCTGTCAGATCCGCCATGAATAGGCCGGATATTCCATTCCTAAGTATGAAAAGCCACCGGCTTTATATGGTTCACTTATGCCATTTTACAGTCCAGGCAAGTAGGCCCTGATTCTGTCATCAAACTCTTCTTGCCTTCTGCCTCTGAAAGCTCCAGTCTGAGCCTGCATCTGTGACCATGAACTTTGTCTCATTCTCTGCGCGGCTCACGAAGCCTGACATCAGCCTATTCTCTGCCAAGAACTATATTTCACCTTCGAGTTATCTGCTTCCCCCTCAGCCGATGCATTCCTGCCTAGTAGTTTAAGTAAACATTCTTCCAGCTACCGAGCAAAGGGCCCGGCTTCTCTGTCCTCATGCAAGTAACTCATAGCCCTGTTACCATGGAATATTTCTACCCCCTCGCATTTAGTGTAGACACTTAGACGCTTGTACACGCACGCACAGTCAGTATAGAATAGATTCTGTCCGAGAGTCCTTCTTTTGTGGATAACATAGTTCTTTAAACATAGGATGTTAGATATGATTTGGGATTAGGTTGACTTGACCCCCCAGACTTTTCGTCTCCACATGTAGAGCTAAATGTCAAGTCCCCTTCACCCCCTAGTTGCACGTCAATCATACGTCATGCTGCCTGCGCGCGCATCTATGCCAAGTATTATCTTATAGATCCACCTATATGTGACATCATAACCAATTATGTTCCTTTTTACTCCTTATTACACCCATTTTTGGTTACGCAGATAAATCGTCATTTTCCTTATCAATTGTTACGCCTACTGCATTCGCTTCATTGTAATGTATGTACTATAAAAGTCATTTCTTGTCAATAATGTATGTACTTCACTTCCTGAACCTCCGTGGTGATGGAACTTGGAGCAACCGATTATAATCGTTCATTGGAATAAAGCCCATTCCGAACCTCTAATACCACGGATTCTGCCTCTCATTTTACTGAGCTATTTTAGTATGTTTCTGTATCAAATTAAGTCCAGGTAAAGGAATTTTATTTACCACACTCCAGTCACTGAATGAGGTGTGGTGTGATAACTCCACAGTTTTTCTTTTAGAAAGTTAAACACATCCCTATTACTTTCAAGAGCAGCCTGTATACTTTCTCTAATGAACCTGTTTGTCCTTTCCACCTGACCATTGGCTTAGGGACAATATAGAGGAGGTCTTTAAGCACAAATACCACATTTCTTGAGAAATTGCAACATCTTGGATGTCACAAACTGAACTCCATTGTAACTTGGGAAAACCTTCAGTTTGGAAAACCCCTTACAAAAATGTAATAACTTCTTCTGTATTAGGATTTTACACAAAAGCATGATAAATCCATTTAGAGAAATTGTCAATAAGCACTATCAAGAATCTGTGTTGTCTGCCTAGTACCTCATAAGGTCCTGAAAAATCAATAGATACTTTTTCCCAGGGTCTTCGTGGACCAATCTGTAAATTAACAGGTTCACAAGACACTTTCCAATGTTTGTCTGACTGCACACAAACTACACAAGCATCCACATACCTTTCCACATTTGCATCCATTCCTGGCCACCAATAATATTGCTCAAGTGACATTTTAGTGCCAAATACACCAGGATGACCATAATGCGCCAACTCAATAAGTTTATTCCTAAGACCCACAGGAGGAACAAACAGATCATGTCTTACAAGTATGTCATTTTTAATACTAAACTCACTATACACCTGAGCATAACTTTGAAGCCCTAAATTTGGATTTCTAATGGGTGGCCAACCCTTAATAACATATTGTTTGACTCTAGCCAACAGTTTATCTTCTTTAGAAAATTGTATCCAGTCCATTTCTGAAATCTTGCCACTACCATTGTGTAATACATCCACCAGGGCAACTACACATTCATGCTGATCAACAACAGTTTCCTCACTAACAATTTTAGATGACAACCTTGGTAAACAATCGGTTATAACATTTTTCCCACCAGAAACATGCTGTATCTCAAAATTGAATTCTTGTAGGCTGGCAATGAGACGTAGAAGCCTTACCTGACCTCACAACATCCACCATGTAGACTAACGCTTATGATCAGTGACCAACACAAAAGGTTTCCCCCACAAAAAGTTGTTAAATTTCTCCACAGCCCAAACACAAGCCATCGCTTAATTTTCAATAGTGGTGTACTTTAGTTCTGCTCCTCTTAATGCTGTGGATATAAAGGAGATCACTCTTTCTCTGCCAGTTACAAACTGACTAAATACTGCTTCCAAATCTATAGAACTGGCATCAACTCTCACAAAAGACTTACCACTAGGATCAAAAGTTTTGAGAGTAGGGGGATAAGTATTTTGACCTTCTCAGAAGCTTCATCTTGTTCTTTCGTTCAAATAAAAGCAACTCCTTTCCTCAGGAGTTGTCTTAAATGCCCCACAACAATGGCATGACCTTGTACAAACCTTGCCCAAGCCCCAAAAAAGACCTCAAAGAATCCTTATCATAAGGTTTGAACGCATTGTTCAATGCACTGACCTTTAACCCCTTCAGTGCCCATGACGAGCTGGACTCGTCATGGGCTGCGGTGGCGCTGTGCCCATGACGAGTCCAGCTCGTCATGAACTCCGCCCGCTAATAAAAAGCGCGGCACTGGGCGGGGAAAGGGGCGGGCATGCAAGGGGTTAAGTCTGCTTTTGGGGAAATGCCGTTACTTGAAATTTGATGTCCTAAATAGTCCTGAATAGTCAATTTCCTTAACAAAATACTTGCACTTTTCTCTACTAACTGTCATACATTTGGTTTCAAGAGTAGTAAGCACAGTAGTAAGCACAGCATCCAATAATTTATCATGCTCCTCATAGGATATCATCCTGAAAAACCTGTACCCCCATTAGGTCCTGAAACAACACATCCACAAGCTTCTGAAAAACACTGGCCACTGCAGCTAGCCCAAACGGCATCCTCAAAAATCTATACACCCCAAAAGGAGTAACAAAAGCTGTCAAATATGAGGTCGATAAATATTTAGCATCCCTGACAGCCACCAGTAACTCTTGTATTCTAGGTACAGGATAAATGTCAATAACATTATTTTTATTCAATGACCTCAAGTCCACACACAGCTGCAAAGCTCCATTTTTCTTAAGTGCAATAACAATTGCAGAAACCCATTCAGAACTGTCAGTGGGTTCAAAAATGCCCTTTGCACACATGATATCAAGGTGTGCTTTAAGCTTTTGACAAACCCCTAACGGTACCATGCGTACTTTGTGCTGAACAAGTATGACACCCCTTTTCAGCTTGATGTGATGAGAAATACCCTTCATCTGGCCCACTTAAGCAGTAAGCACAGCATTGTGCTTTGCTATGATGTCATCTATCCTTGGATTCTGAACTTCAATTGGTTCACAGAAATATCTCACAACTTGATGGGACAATTAGTGCCAGGGCACAGCATTACCCCCAGTTTGCCTTAATCATACCAACCCACAATGTTTTTTCCATTAACTGCATTATACGTTTTAGTTAATATGTTACTCTTCAAAATATCCCAACATTTCGATGTCAAAATGACCAAATGCCTTAGGATTGACATCCATTCTCTTCAAATGCACGTTTCCACTTTTCCTTAAAGGTAACCTCAGATACAATGGTGATAGGGAATCCTGAGTCTGCCATTATCTCCAACCTAACTTGCCCAATATGTGCCTCTCCTAACGGTGCTTTATATCCCACACCTGCCACATTCACATGAAAACATACTTCTGGGTCATACAATGTGAGAATTAAATTCTCCAACTTGTCATTCACCTCACTAACTACATTAATGCTTACATTTGTCCCACTCTTCATACCACTGCACACACTCTAGGAATGTCCACATTTATTACATCTTTTGCACTTTTTCCTAGCAGCAGGACATTCTGTAGTGTTGGCAAGATGTAATTTGGATCTACATCTGTAACAACTACGCTTGCTAGCTTTGGTTCCATTAGGTTTAACATTTTTTCCCCATCAGAACCGCACATAGAGGACTTTACCATTAATGTGTTCTGAACTTAAAACCTTGGATGACTGAATAGCTCTCTCTATCCCTTTGGCTATATCTAACATTTCAGCTAATGTGGAATTACGACAGTCCAACAATCTTTCCTGGATTTTCTTGGACTCACAATTAAACACATATTGGTCTCCTATACAAATATTCACATTGGAACCCAACTCACAATTGGCTGCACGTATTCCCAGTGCTGCTACATATTATTCAACTGATTCTTCCTCAAATTGCTTCCTTTTGTGGAAAGCATGCCACTCTATCACCACATTTGGTTAGTCAGTAAGTTGTTTTTCTAATCTTGCAACAGCTTCCATAAAGATTTCAATTGCCGCTGACCCTAAATAAGTGAATAATAACACCCTCTTCCTTTCAGCACAAAACATTTTGCCATCAATAGCAATCAAGTAGTTTTCAAAAGTATTGGACCGTTTCTTCGAAATTAGTACAGGTTTCCCCCGCACTGGCAGAAATATAGATGGTTGGTTACCAGATGAAGATAGAATATAATTCACTAGATAACAGAAAAGAAAAATATGCAAAGCGTAACCAATTACCGAGCTAAAACTGCATAGTACAATTTAAATTGGAATTACGAAAACATAAGTAAGAAAAAATATATATAAGATGTGTGTATCACTGTTGGACTTGGCCCTTTTTGCAGGGTCATCCCTGAACTTTTTGCCTTCCTCCTGGTACTTTTTCTGACCTGGTGTTGGTGCTTTTAGGACTCTGGGCACTTTATCACTGCTGTCCAGTGTTAAAGGGCATGTGCTCTCTATGGTAAACGTGGTAAGATTGGGCTACACCTGTTTGGCATATTTAATTTAAATGTCAGTCCCTTGTACAGTATATCCAGTGCCACTAAATTAAATGCTACTGGTGGGCTTCAAGCGCTGCTTGCGCCACCCACCAAAGTAGCCTTTCAAACCTGTCTCAGGCCTCTGCCATTGCAGGACCTGCACATGCAGTTTACTGCCGCTGTGACATGGCACATAAAGTGGTTGCCACATCTGTGACTCTCGTTTTACTACATATCAGTCACTCCTAAGGTAGGCCCTAGCTAGCTTTGGGCAGGGTGCGGTGTAGGTAAAAGGTAGGACATGTGCCTTAACTGTGTGGCATGTCCTGTAATGACAAACAGCCTATTTGGTTTCTCACTACTATGAGACTGCCCTCTCATAGGAATGCATGGAGTATTCCCTGAGATATGTTGCAGTGGTAATTCCTGATAGGAGAGGAGTAGCGTGATCAAGTTTGGTATGTTTGGAATAGTGGTGATAAATGCTGCACACTGGTGTTCGCAGATTTATTATTACTACTTTAGAAATGCCTCTTTTAGAAGTGGGCATTTCTGGGTGCTATGTATCTTTGTGCCTTCCTGTTGTGTATTGCATGTCTGGCTCTGGATGGCAGGGGCTGGGGAGGTGCAGTGGCTCCTGGGGGGCTGGGTGAGTCAGCTCTAGGCTGAATAGGCCGATCTGCATTTGGAGTACTGGGAGGAGTAAAACCTGTCCCTGAATAGGACTGTGCCTGCCTTACACAAGGCTGGCTCTGCCCCCCTGTGGTGTGTCTGTGTCCAGAGCCTACAATGACAAAGGAGGTTGTTGTGCACTTTAAAGATGTTTTAAGTGTCCTCCCCAGAACTGGTTTGGACTGGGCTTAGGCCTGTGCCAGGAGGAAGAACAAAGACACATGTAGTATAAATATTAACCCCATGTTTGGGGGACCTGTTGAGCTGTGTGCTTACTTGGGACTTGTGGCCAGCAGGCTGCCGGACTGCCAGGAGGAACCGCCACTGGGGACTGACCTGCTGCACTGCTTGGCAGCTGAAGGGTCTGCTGTTCTGTCTAAGAGACCCCAGTGTGCTGGCCTGTCTGTGCACGTCCTGGAGAGAAGCGCTGCCCGCTCCCTGCTGGTGTCTCGAAGTGTGAGACAGGCAGGGTGCGGCATGTTTTGCTTATTGTCTTGGACCTGGGCCTGATGCGCTCTCTGTGGAGTAGTTGGGAGCACTTGTAAGCACAGTCCCTTTCTTCTGTAGCGGAGAGGAAGCGGCGTGGAAAGCACCCCAGGATTGCTGTGCCCTGGGGGTTTGGAGTCCTGACGGGGGCTCGTGAGGCATGAATGTCCGGCAGGCGCAGGTCAAGAAGTCGCGCCATTTCCTAAGAATCGACGGAGACCTCACTCCGTTATTACCCGCGTGCCGGAAGTCTGGCAGAGACTCAGCCTGCCTGTGGGCGATGTCCATGCAGCAAAAGCAGACGCCGAGGGCAGGACGTGCCTCTCACCGTAAGCCAGGCCGTTGCCTGGTTGTGGGAGAAGTGTTTAGCGCGCGGTCCACGTGGCTGAAGAGGCGCCGATGTCTTCGGTCTGGAAGTCCACGGCAGTCTGGGAGGTCCTGAAGGATCCCGGACGTGCCGCAAGGTTGTGACAGCAGTCTTGTTGTTGCTCAACTCCGAGGGAAGCAGCACTCCCCAGCGACCGCAAGCTACAAAGAAGCAAGGTGAGTAGTCGAGTCGGTGTCCCCACAGGAGGCCAGGGTAGCAGCTGCCCCGGATGGTAGTGGGCAACTGCCGGAGTGACCCTTGACCCCACAGCCCTACTTTTTGGTGCAAAGGCCTTATTGAAGGTCTTGGGCGCACGGGGTGAACCTCGACGGAGGCTCCCGAGCCTTGGTGGAGGAAGGGTCCTCCAAAGAACTACTTTGCAGTCCAGTTAGAGAGCGCAGAGGTGCTGGGACTGCCATTTGGGGGCCAGTGGGCTCTCTGGGCAAGTAGGCATAAGGTTTTATGCTTTTATGGTGATGTGTGCCTAATATGCTATACTAGGCAATCCTGTGATGATGGTGGTTACGATAAGTTCACTTCCTCTGATGATTTATGCATAATGTGTTGTGCTAAGTGCACTCTGGCCAGTAAATACTGATTGCTTTGCTAACTGTGCATTGTGATTTTTTGACAGTCACCCGATTAGCCCTGTAAGTGTATATAATCCATGTAAAGTAATACCTAGTGCCAGGTGGCACAGTGTATATATGTGATTACATTCTAATGTGTTTTATTAGTAATACAAAAGCTTATTTTCATATAACATTGTGTGGAGCTTTTTTTGTGGTGTGCCTAGTGTGTCGCCTCTGGGATAAGCCTGACTGCTCATGCCAAGCTACCAAGGGGGTGAGCATGGTTTATCTTCAGCGTGTAATTCCCTTGTCGTGACTACAGTGGTGGTTTCTGACTGGCTTAGGCGAGTGCCCTAGCCAACCAGAAATCCCATTTCTAACAATCACCAATTAAAAATGTAGATACACCAAGAGAAGAATTGCAAACCAGAAACACAGTGTATTTAAGCTGATCCAGGTGTGCATATCACTGACATATGATGCCCAGAATGAACCTCCAATGTAATGGATGCACTCGAAATGATCAAATTGTGTGCATCACTGACACAGATACACACGCTGAAATGAGTGTACGCAACACTGTAACAACTTGAAGAAAGGTTTATCCTTAAATACTGACATGCCTGTGCAGACTAATTAGTGTGTATATCACTGATACACTTAACAATGCAACAAGTACAAATGGCAAAAGGAAGGCAGAGTTAAAGAAAATTTCGATTTGGCCCGAACGAATATGGCCGTCACGTCGTGCGTCGTGAGTGTGATGATCTTTTGCAGCTGATCGGCCTTGATGATCCAACACGTGACGAAGGACGCAGGATAATCAACGTTAATCCTGTGACGCGCAGTCAGAGCCTCTCGCAAACAGCCACAACAGCGCGAGCAACTCAAACAGGATATTGCGCGCCTTAAATGATTGCAGCGTGTGAAGCACCAACGGCTGACAAAATCACAGAATAAAAGTAAGAAACAGTATCTTTTTGATCTCTAATGGAGTATTAGAGTATGCCGTGACATGTGCTCCATCTGAAACAGTTCTTCAAAACTGGAGCGCTGAAATTTAGAAATAAACCATACTATACATTACCAATACTCGTCTCCATTGTAAAGATGATGAAAATGCCAATAAGATAAAGAAATAGGTTTTATTTATAAGTACAATAAAAACCCACTGGTGAGGAACAACAGAGCGAGTCCACTTCCAGCCTGCTCCTCAACGTTTAACTCAAACACCCAACATTCCAAGGAAACATCACCAAGTAACAGAATGGTGACCTAACTATAATTCCAAACAATGTCATACTTACTATTCCATGCAACAGAAATATCTTAAGTAATGGGAAGCTGGTAATGTTAAAATAAAAATAGAGTGAATGCCTGGTCTTAATTTTGTACTTTTTCTAGAAAGACATTGTGTGTCACTTTGACTTCAGTCAGTCAGTCAGTCATAATCACTTTATTCAGTTAATTAAAACCATAAAAGTATGCTACAAAAATATTATAAAAACAACAATAAAACGTATACAAAATTAATTCAGGATATTTTTATACACCATAAAATATCAAAATAGAATCATTCCCATCTTTATAATATGAAAAATGAACCTTGTGCCAATTCCTTTAGAAATGAATCTTACGTACAAAAAACATCCAGATAAACAATCATTTCATTACAGTTATAAAACAGCTAAAATATATCAAATCATAAGGTCCCTTCTTTTTCTTTCCCTGACCGCCGCAACTAAGAAAATAGCAATAATAAAACTTTCCCATGTATTATTCAACATTTGTAGATATACTAACTTAGGCTTTACCCTTTAGGATAGGAACTAAAAAAAAGTTTGCAAATATGGAGATAAGGGTCACAGAACATAGTAAAGTGCAAAGTGTCTTGTGTAGATCTTTCGCCTTTCGCCACCCCTGGGGTTTTGCCAAGAAAAGATGCAAGTAGGTAAATCTAAATCTTGTTAAAAGTAAGCGGTGGTAGGGCTTTGTTATTTCATTTAAATAGGGTTCTATCACTGGGTTTGTTTTCAGGAGTAAGTAGGCTTGTACTGTTGGTTTCATTAACTTTCAGGCCTCTCTTTCTATTTGCATCATACATAAGAAGTGTTTTTTGAATCACAATAAATCCTTCTTCAACAGCTTGTTTGGAAAATCAAATAACTTTGGCGCCATAATTTCTAGGGATAAACAATCCCGGACAATCTCACAATTCAGCTCTAATTCTAGGTTAGTCCAGATCATCATCTATCTCAGTAGCGATGCCACTCCAATCAGATCTGACGCAAACCAATACCTAATTCTTGATGAATGACATAGGAAGGAGTTGATTGCGGGACTGAAAGCAAATTTCTCAGAAACTTAGGGGCATATCAGCAATAAATTGCGATAATGATCGCAAAGTGCTCGTATCGCTGTTCTTCCTATCGCCGGCTATCGCTGGATTTCTTTGCCGAGTTAGCGTGATATTACCAACGCGTTTCCCAAAGGCGATAAGAAATCCAGCGATAGGGGCAAAAAGCGCCAATATCGCGTGAAAAACAGCGATAACTTGTGAGCGCTAACGATGAGCTTGTAAATATGGGAGTGTGGATTTAACCTGCCAATCCACCTCCCATACACTAATATGCCCCTACATGGTTAAGTCAGGTTTTGAGGAGACGTAAGGATCCGGCGATACCCGCGGTTAGCAGGAGTTTCAATATCGCCTCGCAAATCTTGTTGATACAGCACTGTTGTGTTAGCGCTTTCTTACATGTTGTAACTTCGACGGCACGCCCACTTTGCATATCATTAGCGATGTTCATCGCTGGAATCAGATGTGATGCAAAAACGGCTGCTCACATGTGTTAATGCATGTTAGCGCCGCATTGTAAATATGGAGATGAAATTATCGCCGCTTTTTTGGCTTTTAAAGCCAAAAAGCGGCGAATTGACCCTTGATAATATGCCCCACATTCTCTACTATTTGAAGTTCCTTAGCCCAAATTTCAGACCCATAATTAGAGATAGCAGTACATTTGGCTCTGTATATGTTTAACGTGGCTTGAACCGGCGTGGCTCCTAACCTACATGCAAAATCAAGAACCGCTACTGTTGATCTTGCCATACCGTTTCTTTTTTCTTTCTTTTGCGGTGCCTATGTGCCCCTTTCATCAAACAATACTCCTAGGTACAAAAATGTGGTCACCCTTGATATTTCATTTCCTTCACAGAGATACGTTTTAAGGTTTTTGGGTGTAAGGTTCATAATCATAGTATGAGATTTAGAAAAATTAACCCTTAAATCCAACGCCCTTATAAAATCTGCAAAGGAACTTGGGAGACACTGGAGCCCAACTGCTGTTCGTTACAATAAAACTGCATCATCTGCATATTAGAGCGCAGGAATTAACCGGTCCCCCACTCGAGGGATATCTTTACAGACTGTACACAAAAACAAGTCTAGATTATTTTTTTTTTTATAACTTTATTTTGTGCAGGCATGAAAAGATTACAGATGTGGCACGTCCATACCATCATGTCAAACTTACATCTTGTTATTAGTTCACAGCCGTTATGCCCATAACCCCGAGGCCGGGCAGCAACACCTAGGTATTCCAATAGTGTGCAAATGTTTCCAATGTTACGCGTTCCACATGGAACCCCACGATCCTGCTTTTTGTCTATTTTCTCCCACAACACCCCCCCCCCCTTCCCCCACTACCCCCTACAGAACTAATAGCACGTCCCCCTCCAGGGTTGACAGATAGCTCCCAAGTTCATCCAACTATGTGTCACCAGTCCACCGGTTTCATTCGTGCATAGTGCATTAGTGCTTGTCCCCCCTCCCATAACACAATATAGCATCTCGCATGTACGGAATCTCTAAATGAATCACTGTCACTGTCTTGTACGGGTACTCATCGTTATCAGGTGGTCCCTCCCGCCCATCCCCGCCATCTACCCCTCTATGTGTGTCCTCCTATGTGTCCCACCTCTAGGCCATGGTATTGTCTCCATTTGCTCCATATCTTTCGGAATTTTTTTGGACAGCCTCTAGCTTTGTATGTCACTCGTTCTGCTGCCATATAGAGGTCCAGACCTCTCCTCCATTCCTCTATCACTGGCCGCTCCGCCACCCCCCAATATTTCGCAATGTCCCTTTTCGCTACCACCAGCGCCAACACCAGGAAAATGGTATGTGGGCGCGGCAGGTCTACTTCGGTCACCATTCCCAGTAACGCCAGTTTCGGGTCTAGTGTTAGCTCTATTCCCAACACCTCCCCCAATTCTGTGAAGATGTGAGACCAATACGTTTGAATTTTCTCACAGGACCATATAGTGTGATAGAAATCTCCCTGTTCGGTATTGCATCGAAGACACGTGGCGTCTGCTATCCTACCCATCTTGTGGAGACGCCTCCGGTCGAAGTATGTCCTGTGTAATACATTTAATTGGATCAGCCTCAGCCGTGACTTAATGGCGACTTCTCGGGGGTGCATCAGTATCAGCTCCCAGTCTAAGTCCTCTAGCTGCCCTACGTCCGCCTCCCATGTACCTCTGAGTTTCGCCAGATTTCCCAACATGTTGTTTGTGAGGGTTTTATATGTAAGCGACACTGCCTGGTGTACCATCTGCTCCTGTAGGAGTCTCCCTTCCAAAGGTGCATATTCCGGTATGTCCTGTAGGGATATCTGCTGTGCATTCCAGGCATGTACTAACTGCAGGTGCTTGTACCGTTGTGTGTGGTGTAAACCGAACTCCGCCTGCAGCATCGCGAACGTCTTCAGCTCACCTTTACTAATCACGTCCCCAATGGTGGAGATCCCTATGTCATCCCACCTTTGGAAGCCTTTCAGTTTATGGAGTTCCTTGAACCATTTGCAGTGCCACAGTGGTGTCTGACGTGTTGGCCTCCCCTCCCATCCCGTGGATCTAGTAGCTCGGGACCATGCTCTAATCGTAAGCAAAGTCGCTGGCAGGAGCGTTCTCTCCGCCTTTCCCCCATACAGATAGTGAAGTATATTGTGTGCGGATAATTTATGCCTCTCTAATGCATATGTTGGGTGGTCCGCTGGTGCGTGCAGCCAGTCATTAATGGGGGTCAGGTGTTCCGCCCAATAGTATGCCTCCAGGTTCGGTAATGAAATCCCTCCACTATATTGATGTCGCTGGAGTGTCTGGAGCACAATGCGTGGTTGTTTGCCTAGCCATATGAATGACCGCAGGTCTGCGTGTATTCTGGTGATAGTGTTAGTCGGAAGCGGATAGTACTCATTTTGAAGTGCGTAGAGGAATTTGGGTAGGGTAATCATCTTATACATCGCCGCCCTTCCCAGTAGGGTGAGCGGCAACTGTCTCCATCTTGTCATATCCTCTACTGCCTCCTTCAGTATACGTTCCACATTTCTCTGGAACGAGAGCTTTTTGTCCAAGGTGACATATACCCCAAGGTACTGGAACCCCTCAGCGGTGGTGAGTAGACGGTCCGGTAGCGTTACTCCCTGTACTGCTCCCCGTGGCGTATACAAGACTGATTTATGCCAGTTGATGGTATGGCCTGCCATTACCCCAAAGTCTTCCAACTCTCTGAACAACTTCCCTACGGAGACCTCGGGGTTCGTGATATACAACAGCACATCGTCTGCATATAACGAAACCTTTTCCTGAGTATCCCCCGACTCGGTACACCGGAAGCCATGGATCTCTGGGTTCTGTCGAATTTTGGCCGCCAGTATTTCTATAGTAAGAGTGAAAAGGAGAGGGGACAGCGGGCATCCTTGTCTGGTGCCCCGCTCCACCCGGAATTCGCGCGATAAGCACCCATTCACTCGTACCCGCGCCTTCGGCGCCGCGTATAGCAGCCCTATCCATTTCTGAAAGTGTGGGCCAAAGCCAAACCGACGCAACACTGCCATGAGAAAGGGCCAATGTACCGCATCGAACGCTTTTTCCGCGTCCAAGGACAGGAACCAGTGCGGCTCCGTTCTACCTTGTATTTCTTGGAGCCAGTTGTGGGTCCGTCGGAGGTTGAGTTTTGTCGCTCTATCCGGCAACAATCCGGATTGGTCTGTGTGTATAAGGTCTGGGACCACCGTCCGTAGGCGCGCCGCTAGAATTGTGGCCAGTACTTTGACCTCCATATTTAGGAGGGAGATGGGGCGGTACGAGACACAATCCTCCTTCGGCTTGCCCTGTTTGTAGATCGGCACTATGGTTGCTAATGCTAGATCTCGTGGGAGTCTCCCTAGTCCGTATGCTTCAACATATAGAGCCAACAGGTGAGGCGTCAATAGGTCGGCTGTCTTTTTAAAGAATTCCGCCGGGAACCCGTTGGGCCCCGGTGTTTTCCCCGTTTTTAATTTATTGATGGCTGCGGAGATCTCCTCCAGTGTGATTCCCGCCTCCAAAGGGGCGCTGAGTTCCTCATCCAATACTGGGATATCCAGATTTTCCATATAAAGTAAGGCCTCGTCCACTGACCCGAGGTCTCGGCCCCTATAGAAGTTCTCATAGTGAAGTGCGAAGGCTTCTGCTATGCCCCTGTCGGTAGTTTCCAGGCCTCCCCCATCCTTCCTGATTCGTTCCACCCACCTCGCGGCGTGTTCTTTCCTGCTAAGCCAAGCCAGGAGCTTGCCTGACTTGTCGCCTACATCATACAGGCGGTGTAACGTTGCTAGGGCTTGCGTCTTTGCCTCATTAGAGACCAGTTCCCTATACTCCTTCTGTTTGTCTTGCAGTTGCCGCAGTATACCGTCCCCTCGGTTTACAAGGTAGTGTCTTTCTAGGGTCAGGATTTCGAGTTCTAACGCTGTTGCCTCCCTGTGCTGTTTGCTGCGCTCATCCCGTAGTCTCCCTCTAAGTCTATCTCTCATCACAGGCTTCATGGCTTCCCAGAAGATAATGTTAGATTCCACTGAGCCCTTGTTCTCCGCTACATACACTTTTGTGTCTGCCCTCAAACCCCGTACTATTTCAGGGGATTGAATATCCCAGGCTGCCAAGCGCCATTCCGTCTCACGCCTTTCGGTGTTCTTCCCTAAGAGCGCATATAGGGGGGAGTGGTCTGAAATTCCCCTTGCCTTGTACGTGAACTCATCTCCTTCCGACAGGTACTGTCTTGCCACAAAAATATAGTCTAGCCTGGAGAAGGTTTTGTGGGCCCCTGAGTAAAAGGAGAACGTCTCTTGCATCGGGTGTCGCCATCGCCATGCGTCAGTGAGTCCCATGTCCGCCACGTATTTCGCAAGAGCTGTTTGTGTCCCCCCTCTGCGTGTTGCCCCCGAGCGGTCTAATTCTTCCGACATGACGTCATTGAAGTCCCCCTCCCACTATTTGCATCGTATCCGCCGTTTCCAGTAAGATGGACGCTACCTCCCTGAGTGTGCGTGGTTGGAGTTTCGGTGGGGCATATACTGAGATGACTGTAATGCGTTGTCTGTTCCACACTCCCTGTACTCCCACATAGGTACCCTGTGTATCGCTCCATGTGTGCGCTACGGTGAAGGGGTGTGTTTTGTTAATTAGTATTGCGGCTCCCCTGGCGCCTGACGTGTAGCCCGCGTGATTCAAGACTTTGTATCTCCCCCTCGCTATGAATGTACATTTTCCCGCCCTAAGGTGAGTTTCCTGCAGGAGGATGAGGTCCGGGGCGGTCCTCTTTATGTATGAATTCACTAATCCCCTCTTTATTTTGGAGCCCAGACCATTAACATTCCAAGTCATAATGGAGATCCCCTTGTGTATACCGTCTGTGTTTGTTAGTGTACCTGCCATACTGTGTAGGTCTTCTGGAGGTCAATAGGCGACCATAGCGGCTGTGTGTGACAGTGTTGACTCCCATTCCTCAGATTGTGCCTCTTTGTGCTATCCCTTGTCCAACTCCCTCCCCAACTTCCCCAACTTGTTGAAATTCCCCTGTGCCCTCTCCCGCCCCCCACCCCACCTCTCTCCCCTTCCAGACTCGTCCCCATCAAGGTCCAAGCTGTTAGTAGAAGTCGGTCTGTCACCCCCCCCCACTCCCTCCCTCTACCGAACTATGGCCCGCAGGAGCCGCCTATAATGGTCCGTGCTGTCTCCCCCTCGTCGGGCTTGTACCCCCGACAAGGGTATGAACCACTCCTGGGCTCCTGTCCGGACTATGAAAGAACTGTTGTTGCTAACAAGTAAACCGTACCTGAAAACTTGCGTGTCATGGCCGTGTCCCGGCCGACAATCCAATCATCCACTCCTTCCAGGTTCACGAATGTGAGTCTTGTGTTGTCGGTACTGTGCTGCAGTGTTTGTCGGATACGTCCTGTTCCAACAGCCGGATCTCTGTTTTCCAGTGGGTGTAAGGAGCGCTGGCCAGTGTCAGACACCTCGCCCTCCACATCCGAGTCCCTGAGGTGTTCTCCTTCTCCTTCCGAGCATGCCTGGTCCCGTGACCCTTCCTGTGTTCTGTGTGCCGTCCTCGACGTCCCGGGTGATTCCGATCTCCCCCTCCTGGATCCTGCCGATGTGCGTGAATGGTATGGGGTGCCTGTGTATCTCGAGTAAAGTCTCCTGGATCTCCTCCTCTGCTGTTTTGGCGAGCCCCACCGCGCCTTATCCTGTGCCGCCCTCACCAGCTCCTCTCTCCCTGCCGTTTCCCGGCTATTGAAGATCGGTCTCTCCTCCAGCCATTGCCATGCATCCTCCGGATGACTGAAGAAGTGCGCCTTATCCTTGTAGATGAATTTGAGTTTTGCTGGGAAGAGCAGCATATACGTAATGTTCAGTGATCTCAATTTGACTTTCACCGAGTCAAAGGAGTGCCGCTGCTTCTGGACCTCCTGACTATAGTCCGGAAAAATCATTATGTTGGTGTTCTCAACTCGGATTTCGCCCATTTTCCTCGCTTCCCGCAATATTAAGTCTCTGTCAGCGAAGTTTAGGAATCGTGCGATCACTGGCCTGGGTCTCGCGCCCTCCGGAGGTTTCGCCAGGAGCACCCTGTGCGCTCTTTCGATCACAAAGCAGGAAGAAAAACGGGCTCCAGGGAAGGTGTCCGTGAGCCACTTGTGCAGGAAGGATGCCATATTGTTCCCCTCGATTCCCTCTCTAAATCCCACGAATCGGAGGTTGTTCCGTCTCGCCCTATTTTCGGCGTCATCCACCTTCCAGAGCAGCTGTCTGTGCGACGCCTGGAGCTCCGCCATTTCTCTTCGAAGCGTAGTTATCGAGTCCTCAGCCTCTCCAATGCGTGTTTCAGTCTCAGTCACTCTGGCGGAGAGGTTCTTGAAATCTTGGCGCAGGAGTGTGACCTCAGCGCCCACTTCCCCAATTTTGCCCTCCAACGCGGATCGGGATTCCTGGATATCCGATCTCGACGCCTGGATTGCTGCCAGTAACCTGTCCGTGTCAGTGGCCCCCTCTGCTGCCGCGCCTGTGTTGTCTTTGGATGTCCTTGGCGCCGCGAAGAGATCCAGAGTGCCTTGTTTGGGATGCTTGGGTGGGAGGTCCCTCTTCCCCATCCTAACAAGTCTAGATTATTGATGTATAAAGTAAACAATAGGGGAGTTAGAATGCAATCCTGTCTGACTCTTCTTGGGATATGAATACACTATGTATGGTTACCCCTTTGATCGTATCTCACCATAGTAGAGAGGTCCTGTTGTGTCATTGCATTCTCTTTTGTTGTATTCTCTTTAGGAGCGAGGCATGGAATATGGTTACACTCTGCATGCAGGTTCCAGTCCACGACATTCGTTATCGGAGGTCTTGGAGTGGAAGCTGTGTTGCGTGGCTCCTATCTGTCCCTACTTAAAATGCATTAAATACTTTAATAAATCATCCGAAGATGTTCTTGCATCACTACAATTGGCGACGACTGGGATAGACTACGCATTTGAAGAAGCGCTAAGGACTGTTGAGTTCAATTTTTGGGGGGGATTTCTCGGAAACAGTGAATGAAAAGAAGGATATGCGTCAGAGTTAAAAGAACATTTATTCCTTCTATAAGAACTTCAGCAGTGTGAGGACTTCTTCTAACAAGGAAACACTTGGTAAGAATTTTATACCTGTCTGGACCAACAGTGAGAAGGCCATTGGTTGAACTGCAGAGCGGCTGCATTTTTCGAGTGGTGACAGTATTCCACTGTGCAGCGCCTGACGGGTTTGGAAGGAAACGACAAATGACATGTGCAGATCTGGCCGTCACATGTCATCACGTGAGGTTGCGCAACGTGACCTTGCGTGGCGTTCAGATTGTTTGCACTCGGGTTGCCTAGCAACTTTCGGAATTAAGCAGTCAGCTGCAGAGTGCCACAGAAATCACCTCAGTGAAACAGTCAACAGCATTATGGAGCAGGAATTACGCTAAGGGAACAGGTGAGGAAGTCGGGGGCAACTTCTTTTAAGCTTTACAACCTTGCCAGGAGGGGTAATAAGTTGTTGGTACATTTCCTTTGTTTTTTTTCTAAGCCTCTTTACAACCATTAGTAGACTTTTTGTCACAACACAAGGAAGGACATAGAACTAAGGGATATATATCAGGTTGAACATGGCCCAACATAACTTTACTATCAGCCCCCCACATGCATTTTGGGCGGCAGGTCCACAGCCTGCAATGAAGTGGGTGGAATGGAAGGACTACTTTGTGAATTATATCAAGGCTGTGGACGAGGCTGGTAAGATGAAAGCAGAACAGATGAAAAGATTGTTGTTGCATTCATTAGGGCCAGTGGGACTGAAAACAGATACCCGCATGCCAAAGATGGTTACAAGTGGAGGGGTAAATGTTTTTGAGTTGGACTTGAAAGATCTGGACAACTATTTTGCACCTAAAGTTTGCATTGGTGTGGTGCGTTACAAATTTTTTCAAAGGAAGTAAAACAAAGGAGAACTTGTGGATGAATACATCGATGAATTAAAAAAACTAGCTATTGATTGTAAGTTTGGCAGTCTACATGATGATTTTATACGTGATCAATTGGTCATGCATAGTAACAATTCAGCGATCCAAGAACTTCTGTGGATTAATGGGGATGCACCACTGGATGATGTCCTGACTATAGTGCGTAAAACAGAAATGTCCAGGAGATGTGCGACAGAGCTTAAAGATTCAGACAAGGATACTGGCGGTGTCTTTAAAGTACAGAGCATGAGCAAAAGCCAAATCAAGCCGCAAATAAATACTTGGACAGGGAAGAGACCGGATTAGAGGAGATACTATCGTTGCAACAGCAGAGAACATTTGGCATTCAGCAAATTGTGTCCTGGGGTAAAACAAAAATGTAGTATTTATGGGTTAATTGGGCATTTCAGTAAAGTGTGTAGAAGAAAAAAAGGTAAAGGTAATGTTAAATATGTGTGGGAGGAGAACAGTAGTGAAGCCAGTGAAGCGGAAATAGAGAATTCTAAATGGGATTGTGTGAAGAACTTGCAAGGAAATTTTGGGATTAACATCTCTGATGGCTCAATGGAAGGAAAACCAGTGTGTGACATGTCAATTGGGGGAGTACCTGTTAAAATGTATGCAGACTCTGGATCACCATACACTATAGTAAGTGAGGAAATTTGGAAAGGGAAGTATGTAAGCAAAATTGGACAACAGTTGACTTCCACTGATGTTAACTCAGTGAGTTTCACAGGAGAGAAAATCAATATGTTAGGTTTTAGGTGGTTGACATTCTTATTCAAGGGGAGGTCAGCAAGGGGAAAACTCTATGTGGCCAAAGTGGGACCAACAGTTTTGGGTTGGATGGACCAGAAAAAGTTACATATTATCCTAGAACCCAATAACGAGGAGAAAGTCCTCATTGTGGATGAAGGTAGTAGAATGGGAAAGGATTTTCCAAAAGTTTTGGAAAAACAATTAGGTGTGTTAAAGGGGTTCGAATATACCATTGTACTAAAAAAGGACGCTGAACCTAAAGTGCATAAGGCGAGAGGTCTTCCTATCTTAATCAGAGATGAACTGGTAAAAGAATTGGAAGGGCTGATGGAAAAGGATGTGATTGAAGAAGTGGAGAGTTCCGAATGGATTTCTCCGGTGATGGTAGCACGCAAAATTAACGGAAAAATTTGTCTCTGCATTAACTTGCACCATTTGAACAATAACATTGTCATTGAAAGGTTTCCGTTGCCAAAGATCATTGAAATGGTGTAATCTGTTAAGGGAGCGACTTGGTTCTCCACCATTGATCTTTCGGCAGCTTACCACCAGGTGATGCTCACACCGGAGTACAGGAAACTTACAGCCTTTATAGCATCCTATGATTGCTTTCAATTTAAGCGTATGCCATTCGGCCTGGCATCAGCAGCTGCAGTGTTTCAGCAGCTGATGCACAGGCTGTTTGGGAAATGGGTGGAGTGAGATTTTTCCAGGATGACATCCTGGTTTTCGCTAAATCTAAGGAGGATCATGATGGCAAATTGAGAGAAGTGTTAGGAGTGTTGCAGGATGTAGGTTTGACTGTGAAGCTCAGTAAGTGTAAGTTTGCCCAGAGAAGTGTGTCTTACTTGGGACACATAATATGTGAGGATGGTGTGAGGCCCAAAACCTCGTTGGTAAATAATATTGTTGGCATGCCTGCACCAACTAATAAGGATGAAGTAAGATCTTTTTGGGAAATGGCAGAGTATTGTGCAAAGTTTATCTCCAACTTTGCCAGTAAAGTTTTTAACATACATTTGTTACTGAAGAACAATTCAAAATTTGAGTGGACCACAAATAGTGAGACAAAATTTCATCAGATCAAATCTGATTTACAAAGAGTAACAGCTCTAGGTAGTTTTGACCCGGAGTAGGAATGTTATTTGATGACTGATGCTAGCGACAAGGGTCTGGGATCTGTGATGTCACAAAAAAGTGTGGATGGTAAGGAAAGGATCATTCTATTTGCATCTAGGTCGTTGTCACCTACGGAGAGCAGATATCCTATTTTTGAGAGGGAAATGTTGGCTTGTGCTCAGGCATTGGAACATTTCCGTGCTTTCATCTGGGGAAAGTCTATCACTATACGCACTGATCACCGACCATTGGTAAAAACTTTAACTAAGGAAGCCAGTGTGGCAGCGTCAGCAAGGCTGGCGAGGCTTTTGATGAGAATGAAGGAATATGTGTATACATTAGTATTTGTACCTGGAAGAGAAAATGTTGTAGCAGACTGCTTGTCCAGGATGCCAGTTCCAATGGAGGAGTGCGTGGACGACCCATGGGGTAATTTCTTTTAATTGCCTTTATTCAAGATTCTGGGGAAGTCAACAATCAAAAAGACTGAGTGGTTTGAGGAACAATTAAAAGACAAACAATTACAAGACATTTTGCATTATTTGTGTGTAGGATGGCCTTGAAAGGAGGGCGTAACGGATGAGTTGCGACCTTTTTGTGAAGTCACAATGTAGTTATCAGTAGACAGAGATTTGGTGATGAAAGGGGACAGAGTCGTGCCACCGGAAGGTGTGAGTAACAAGGTTTTGCAACTTTGCCATGAAGGGCATTTTGGAGTGGTCAGAACCAAGTCTGTTGTCAAGGGTGTTTTCTGGTGGCCTGGTTTGGACAAGGTGGTAGAGAGATTTGTGAGTGGATGTGAAGTATGTTCTTCGGCTGACAAGTCCTTGAAGACCTTGAGACCACCAATGTCTGAAGGGTTAATTCCGAGGTTACCATGGGAATTTGTCGCTGTGGACATTTTTGGCCCAGTGGGTGAATTACAGGAATATGGTATCGTTGCCGCTGATTTGTTTTCCAAGTTGCCAGTGGTTGAAATTGTGGAGAAGGTAGATACAGATACTCTTGTTCTGTTTTTGGACAAGAGTTTTGTGATGGAAGAGTTGCCGGTCATTCTGTTAAGCGATGATGAAGTGCAGTTTACTTCTAAAAGTGCTACGTCTTATTTTGAAAGGGTTGGAATGAAGCATAAAACCATGTCCCTCTACAACCCAAGTGGAAATGGCACAGTGGAACGCTTTAACCATGCATTAAATACTTTAAGAAATCATCCGAATGTGTCCTTGCATCACTACATATACCCATTTTAGCTTTTGATGTAGGCAAACTTTAAAGAAAAGTCTTCATAGTGCACAAGACCCTGAACTCCCCTGCTCTGGCTCCAGACACATCACAGGGGGGTGGATACGCTTTTGTGCGGGGACAGGCACAGCCCTATTCAGGTGTCAGAGTCAACTCCTCCCCCCACTCTAGCTCAGGAAGGCCTATTAGCCGGGTGATTGGCAATCAGGATATGCAGGGCACACATCAGCTCCCTTGGTGCAACTGTCTAGAGTGAATGCACAAGCAGCCCAACTGTCATCCTGACCCAGACTTATTCAGAGACAGGCAAAGGCACAGAATGGTTAAAGTAAGAAAATGCCAGCTTTCTAAAAGTGCATAAAGAACAAATGGTGGGTAGAATGCAGAACAATGTCATGCATTCACCCTAGCACAGAGATCAGGCCCTAAATCCATCATTTGTTTTGCTCACCATGCCATTCCAGTTTAGAACAAGCCATATGCAAATCAGTCTTGACCCTGTTCCCCATGGGAACAGTCCAGCCCGAACTGCTAGGTCAGGTGCTCTCTGGACTGGAAACATATTTTTTGTAGCATCCTAGGGCCGGTTTCAGGGTTTCACCCCTCATCAGCCAGGCTAGCTTGAATCCAGAGGCATGGAGTGTACGGGACCCACGTCTGGGCATGGGTGAAAATGCAAAAAGAACAATTGATGGACAGAATGCTGAACAATGTCATGCAGTAACCCCAGTACAGAGATCTGGGCCTAAATCCATCGTTTTTTGGCTCACCATGCAATTCCAGTTTAGACCCAGCCATATGCAAATCAGTCTTGACCCTGTTCCCTATGGGAACAGTCGAGCCGGAACTGCCAGGCCAGGTCCTCCCTGGAAATCGGTCCCAGGATGCTTGTTTCCGGTCCAGAGAGGACCTGGCTTGGCAGTTCAGGCTGGACTGTTCCCATGAGGCACAGGGTCAAGACTGATTTGCATATGGCTGGGTCTAAACTGAGGTGGCACGGTGAGCAAACGAACAATCGATTTAACCCAGATCTAATGACTGGGGGTGAATCTTTAATTTGCTCTGCATTACATCCATCATCTGTGTGTCTTTAGCTTTCTTAAAGTGGCATTTTCAGACCTGAAAAACCAACTTGACTAAAAGATGTATTTTTAAATTGTGAGTCCAGAAACACCAAAATCCAATTTTCTATCAGCTCCCAATTGGAAGATACACTTGTAAGATATTACAAGGCTAACCTACGAGAGAGATTGGCCTTGCTGTAGTGAAACATGAAATTGGCAGTATTTCGCTACTAGGACATGTAAAACACAACAGTACATGTCCTACCTTTTAGATTCACTGTACCCTTCCCATGGGGCTACCTTAGGCCTAACTTAGGGATGCCTTACATGTAACAAAAGGGATTGGTTGGGCCTGGCAAATGGGTGCACTTGCCTGGTCGAAATGGCAGTTTACAACTGCACACAAAGACATTGCAGTTGCAGGTATGAGACATGTTTACAGGGCTAATCATGGGGGTGGCACCAGTAGCATTTGACTTACAGGCCCTCGGCACACCCGGTGCACTGTACTAGGGACTCACTAGTAAATCAAAGAGGCCAATCATGGAGAAACTAAATACCATAACATTTTAAACAGAGAGCACTTGCACTTTGGCACTGTTCAGCAGTGGTAAAGTGCCCAGAGTCCTACAGCCAGCAAAAATGAATCCAGCACAGTGTCAAAAACTGGAGGTCAGGGACAAAAAGACAGGGGAAGCCACGCCAAAAGATGCCAGGTCTAACACATCCCCTTCGATGGTAAAGTATCAAACACGAATAATCTGAATGTTTTTTACACAGAGGCAGACTTCCACAGGATTTAACAAATTATTTTCTGTCCATCACATTCCACAACCATCAAATAACGATATGCATCTAAACAAATTTTAATAATTTGAGGAACTCATATTCAAACAAAATCTGAGATGCAGCCTGCTCTCCTTGAACCACGTCAATGACGACGATACCATCAAAACCATGAACACCATCCACTCCGGCTCACCCCTCGATCACTGCCTCACGAAAACAAACGTGGCCCCTTTTAAAGACTCAGAAAGCTACAAAAGTGACCTACATTTGCAAATTGAGGCAGTTTTAAACTTGTAAAGACATGCAGCATAGGTGTTTTGAAAGGTATGGGAGACTGCATGCATTTGTATTTGTTGCAGGCAATGTTTGTAGCCCATCAGATCATAAAGCAGGCTAGCAAACAGCAAAACAACTGGTCTACACACTGACCTGTCAGGTCAGCCCTTCTGACAGTGCCGGATTGCCTTATAGTCCATTTCGACCCTAGTGTATGGTGGTTCCTGGCATTAGGATCTGGTTGTTTCCCACTGTTCTTTCTGGTTCCATTACACTGATGCTGCTTTGCTCTTTTTTTGTTGCTGTGAGGTTTCATGTGCTTTGTGTCCGAAACAGCCGCCGCAACTTCAGGCAATGGATCGACAACTGTGCCAACGCTCCCTGAAAAGGACCTTCTTCAAGGAATGTGTTAAATTAGTAGGCTGCTTAGATGATTCAATATATGTTTATTGGCAATAGCACCACCAACAGGCAAGAGAATGTCAGGTGAGTCTTAAATCAAATCAAAACGAGAATGGTACACAGATGACACGAAACAAATAGTAATGTACAGAGTGCGCTAGTTCCGCAGGGTGTCGTCCGGCAGCACGCCGCAAGCCAAGCCAGACGCCGTCACACCGGATCAAATGAATGCTTCGTAGTCAAACATTCAAATCCTTCCAGTGAGAGCAATCATGTTTCCATACAAAAAAAACACAAAACTACTCACTACCGATGAGGTGACGATCGCGATACCAATGCGAATCCGCTAGTCCATAAAAACGTGTCAGACCAGTTCCTTTGCGAATCCGCTAGTCCATTAGAGGCGTGTCAGACCAGTTCCTTTAAGTCGAACTGACTCGAGACTTGACACGAAGCTTATTCTTCTTGGGTTTGAGTTGGTGGTGCATATATATGTTTCCCGTCATCGCCAGTGTTAAATTAGTAGGCTGCTGAGATGATTAAATATATGTTTATTGGCAATAGCACCACCAGCAGGAAAGATGCTGCTCCTCCAGACTCCTGTCACCAACTGCCGAGCCAAGAGGGTATCACCATGGAGACCAGAATACCGGAGCGAGCAGAAGTTACATCACAACAGTTCTATACATGCAGGAATTACATTACAATCATAACAGAACGCATCAACAACAACGCTCACAACAGCAAAGAGCTCTTCGACATCGTGAAAGAACACGCCAACCCCAGCTCCAGCGCCAACGACATCCCGCCGTCGCAAGACCTCTGCGACTCCCTAGCCATCTTCTTCCACCGCAAGATCGCAGACATCCACGACAGATTCAACCCCCAGACCTACCTGACACCTGCCGACACTTCAGACTCACCGCCTCCCAACCACACCGGCCTCATGCTCTCCTGGAACCACATCAACAACGAGGACACCATCAAAACCATGAACACCATCCACTCCGGCTCACCATCCGACCACTGCCCTCACCCACATCTTCAACAAAGTGAGCTCCATCATCGCACCCCAACTCCAGAAGATCATCAACAGCTCCTTCGAGACCGACACTTTTCCGAAAAGCTGGAAACAAGCCGAGATCAACACCCTACTCAATAATCCCAAGGCGGACCCAAAGGACCTCAAGAACTTCCGGCCCATCTCCCTGCTCTCGTTCCCGGCGAAAGTCATCGAGAAGACTGTCAACAGGCAACTGACCCGCTTCCTCGACGAGAACAACCTCCTGGACTCATCCCAATCTGGATTCCGCAGCAACCACAGCACCAAAACCGCCCTCATCGCCGCCACCAACGACATCAGGGCCCTGGTGGACAACGGTGAAACCGCGGCCCTCATTCTCCTGGACCTCTTGGTTGCCTTCGACACTGTCTACCACCACACCCTATGCACATGCCTCCACGACGCAGGGATCCACGACAAAACCCTAGACTGGATCACCTCCTTCCTCACCGGCAGAACCCAGAGAGTCCGCCTCCCCCCTTTCCAATCCGAAGCCACCAAGATCACCTGCGGCGTACCTCAAGGATCATCCCTCAGCCCGACCCTTTTTAACGTTTACATGGCACCGCTCGCCAACATCGTCCGTTTGCACGACCTCAACATCATCTCAAACGCCGATGACACCCAGCTGATGCTCTCTCTCACCAAGGACCCCGCCACCACCAAAACCAACCTCCACGAAGGAATGAAGGCTGTCGCCAAATGGATGAAGAACAGTCGCCTGAATATGAACACAGACAAAACGGAGGTCCTCATCCTCGGCTCCACCCCATCCGCCCGGGATGAGTCCTGGTGGCCGCCCACGCTGGGAGCTGCCCTAACCCCCACCGACCACGCACATAACCTGGTGTTCATCCTGGACTCATCACTTTCGATTACCCAGCAAGTCAACGCCGTCTCCTTCTCCTGCTTCAACACCCTCCGCATGCTTCGCGAGATCTACAGATGGATCCCCATCGGAACCAGAAGGACGGTCACCCAGGCTCTCGTCAGTAGCAGGCTGGACTACGGCAACGCCCTCTATGCGGGAACCACGGCCAAACTCCAGAAAAGACTTCAACGCATACAGAATGCCTCCGCATGCCTTATCCTCCACATTCCCTGCCACATCAATGCCCACCTGAGAGACCTGCACTGGCTCCCCGTCAACAAGAGGATCACCTTCAAGCTCCTCACCCATGCTCACAAAGCACTCCACAACGCCAAACCAGCATACGAGTCACCTTCTACTCCCCGAACCGCCAGCTCCGCTCCGCTGACCTCGCCCTCGCCACCGTTCCACGCATCCACCGAACGACCGCCAGCGGCAGATCATTCTCCCACCTCGCCGCCAAGACATGGAACACCCTTCCTATCCACCTGTAACAGACCCAGGACATGCTGACCTTCAGGAGACTTCTCAAGACCTGGCTGTTCGAGCAGTAGCAGCGCCCCAACCCCTTTCCCCCTTTGCGCCTTGAGACCCTCACGGTGAGTAGCGCGCTCTACAAATGATTGATTGATTGATGTTGTGGCTTGCTGTAATGGTTTATCCTAATATTGCAATGACTGGTACAAAGATGGTTTGAAGAGGCAATGCTCTGATTACTTACTGGTATTCTTAATTATTCCAATTAACTTTCCTCATGCCAGTGCTCCTGACCCTTACTCCTTTCCTAGTGCTTGTTGATAATAGTGAGGCGGAAGAACCTGACCCAGAGGACAATGGAGGAAGGGAGAAAATAGTTTATTTGTGTTAGGTAGCTCATGTGGTATCTATAGGGATGGGCAAATCTCACATTGTAAGTACTGCGGAAAGGGAGGGTGTAATGAAAATTATCGTTAATTAATCAATGTATTTCTGAAGTTGTGTAATAAATCTACAGCATTGATAAAGTGAAGACAAATAATCCCATACTTCCCTGTACAGATAGCAGATAGACTAACAACGCAATTGCAGTGGCGGCTGCTACCCGGAAGCAGCAGGGTGGGGAGAAGGGGTTGGGGGGATCGGGTTAAAAACAAAATCACTTTACTCCCGGCCAGCCTGCCGCCTCTCCTCTGTCCTCTTCCTGGCTTCTTGGGGGAAACAGGAAGCAGTAAGCACCAGGGCTCCCACGCTCCCCGCTAGTCACGGACAGCATTAATCACGAGTGGGGAGGTGGGGGGTAGTTTGGGTAGGGTCGGGAGGGGGAGGGCTTAATTTAATAATTTTAAAAAGTACCTGGCCCCAGGCCGGGTCCCGGGTTTTCTCGGTACCACCTTCCCCTCCCCTAAGCCCATCACAACCCGTTGTGATTGGTAGGGACGCCACCCAGCCAGGGACTTGCGGGGAGGCCATTTTCTCCATGTAGGCTGCATTGCCAACCAAACAGTCATTGCACCCTCAAGAGTGGGCACGCCACTCCTCCCCTGCTCGCAGAGCAGCCCTGCCCACTCACCTGCCTGCAACAAAACCCTTCTGCTTTCTCGCATTGCGAGAAGCAGAAACTTAAAATAGTAGTTATTACCATTTTATGTTTCTGCTTCTTGCACTGCGAGAAAGCAGTGGGGTGACGCCCCCCCTTCCTAGTGGAGAAGCCGTCCCTGCTCCCCGCAGCCAATCACAATGCTGCAATGAAGTGTTGTGATTGGTCTGAGCGCCCCCAGAGGTTGGATGGTTGGGCATGTTCTCCATGCAGTGCGCACGACTGTTTGGCAAGCCCGAAAGGAGCAGCCAATCACTCATACTCACATAGGAAGTGTTGCAGTTAGCGCTCTAGTCTCGGGCTAGAGCGCGAGGGGGCAATACGCAAGTTGCGCTCACGTCGACGGACGTGAGCGCGTGTATATTTAATAAAGGGGCGGGCGAACAGCCAGGCAGTTCGCGCCCAGCATTAGTAGCGTGTGGGTCTCCAGTTATTGCGCACCGTGAGCGCGCTAGGCCAGAGACAGGTGCAAGCAGGCACTGCAGGCCCCCACCCTCTACCACGAGGGGAGAAACAGAACACTGGCGACGAGGGTGGGATCCGGTTTCAATTTCAGGGATCTGAGCAGCCCTGAAAACCCATGCCACCGGCCTCTGAGCAGCAGACACACCCCTCGAGCCTGGGAAGGTCTCTCCTGGCGGCGCAGCGCACTGAACCTGCCTGGAACGAGCCACCGGCAAGTAACGTGAGTGGAGGACCACTGCAGTCACGGCGAGCACGTGGGTGGTATTTCGACGTGGTAATGAGCGACACTGAACAGGCCGGCCCAGCAAGGGTGCTGCCCCATCATCCCGCGTCAGGGGTCTTGCCTCCGTTCAGCGAAGCCGCTGACCCCACGACAGCTGCCCCGCGATGGCAGACCTGGCTGGGCAGGCTAGAGAACTATTTTATTGGGTCAAGGGAGACGGATGGAGCGGTGAAACGGTCTCTCCTCCTCCACTACGCGGGGGAGGAAGTGTACCTGCTGTTCAAGCACCTGCCTAACACGGGGAACCCAGATGACTACCAGGCAGCAGTAGCGGCTCTGAATGCGCACTTCGACCCCCAGGTCAACCCGGACTATGAACACTTTAAACTACGCCAAGCGAAGCAGCGCGAAGGGGAATCGGTGGATGCTTTCCACACGAGGCTGAGAGCCCTCGCAGACACGCACCTCATAGGGGACAGGGCCAAAGAAGAGATCCGGGTGCAAATAATTCTAGGAATCAGGAGTAAGACGCTTCGAGGGCTGATACTTCGCCAACCCAACATCACGATGAACGAGATCCTGGTCCCGGCCAGAACACATGATTTGTCAGCGGCGCGAGCGGAAGAGATGGACCAAGCCCTAGTCAAGGGTGCAGACAAAGGCGTAGAATTGAAGGTAGAAAAGACGGACGCGGTGCGAGCGAAAGAAAGGCCACAGAAGCCCCGGGACCGGCGGGCCCCGGCTCAAGCCCGGCAGTGTGGATACTGCGGGTATGACGACCACCCACTCAAAGCATGCCCGGCTAGAGGGAAAACGTGCACCAACTGCGGCATCGACAACCACTTTGCGTCAGTCTGCCGGAGGAAAGCGCAGAGAAGCGGACTCAAGCGAGACAGGCCACTGAGGAAGCTGGTGAGACAGCTCTCACACACGTCGCTGTCATCACAGCCGAAGCCCAGGAGGGGACAGACCAAGGGCTATCAAGACTCAAGCACAGAGTCCGACGATGAAGACGAAACGTACCTTGTGTCGTTCACCAAAGCCCTAAAGAGTACCAGACGACCGCAGCCACGGTGCGACGTACTCATAGCCGGATCGGAAGTGAATGCCGTGATCGACACAGGCGCGTCCGTAACAGTGATGGGTGTACAGCAGTATAACCGCCTCAGACCAAGGCCTGAGCTCCTACGATCCAAGGCCAAGATATACGCCTACGGAAGTGACACGCCGCTCCCGCTAAAAGGCAAGATGACGGTAGCGGTGCAGTCGGGACAATCAGAAATTGTCATTGACATTCACGTAATCGACCAAGAAGTGGACACATTGCTCAGCGGGCACGCCGCAGAGGATCTAGGGCTCATCACGTTCCTCCGGATGGTCCAGGACAGGCAAGTTGAAGACCTGTTGGAAACATTCCAAGGCCTATTCTCAGGACTGGGGAAGATCAAGAGGCCGCCGATACGCCTCCACATCGACCCCGCGGTACAACCGACAGCCCTCAGACACAGGCGAATTCCATTCCACCTACGCCCGCTGGTAGAGGAGGAGCTCCAAAGGCTGGAGGAACAAGGAGTGATTGAGAAGGTCACAGGGCCCAC
The DNA here is from genome assembly GCF_964204655.1 of Triturus cristatus. NCBI lineage: Eukaryota > Metazoa > Chordata > Amphibia > Caudata > Salamandridae > Triturus > Triturus cristatus. The sequence goes on along the minus strand of NC_140585.1, from coordinate 595,007,167 downwards.
ACCGTGGGTATCCCCAATGGTGATAGCTGAGAAACCACGACAACCTGGGAAGATCCGGCTATGCATCGACATGCGCCTCCCTAACAAAGCCATCAAACGGGAGAGGCACATCACTCCGACCATGGATGACATTGTGTCGGATGTAAACGGTGCCCGATGGTTCTCGAAACAAGACCTAAACGCGGGCTACCACCAGCTCACCCTAGCGAAAGAGAGCCGGTACATTACGACATTCAGCACGCACCTAGGGCTGAGACGGTACAAACGCCTAAACTTTGGGATCTCGTCAGCTGCCGAAATTTTCCAAAATACCATTAAAGACATCTTGATCGGCTTACCTGGCGTCCTAAACGTGAGCGATGATATCCTCATCTACTCCAAGACAGTGGAGGAGCACTACAGACATGTCCGTGCCACCCTAGCACGCCTACAGGAGCACGGTGTCACCTTACACCGGGAAAAGTGGCAACTGTTTCAACAGACGATCGAATTCTTCGGATACGTGTTAACTAAAGAAGGCATCCAAGTGGATCCCCGGAAGTCCCACGCCATCAAGGTGGCGGCAGCCCCTGCGTCAGTGGCCGAAGTCCGCAGCTTCCTGGGGATGGCCACTTATTGTGGGAGATTCATCCCGAATCTGGCCACCCTGGCAGAACCTCTCAGGCACTTCACCAAGACAGACGTAAGGTGGCAGTGGACCAACACCGAGGAGGCAGCGTTCGAGGCGATCAAAGGGGCACTACTGGACCAAACCACACTGGTCTACTTTGACCCGAGGAAAAAGACCGAGATCCTGGTGGATGCGAGTCCTGTGGGGCTAGGGGCGGTCCTAACGCAAGAACAAGAACCAGGCCAGTGGGCAGCTCTAGCGTATGCTAGCAAGGCCCTCACAGATACAGAGAAACGATACTCCCAAATCGAGCGTGAAGCTCTGGCGATCCGATGGAGCTGCCGCCACTTCCATTTGTACGTATGCGGACACCCGTTCACAGTGGTGACAGACCATCAGCCGCTAGTACCACTATTCCGAGGGACAGCGCCACACCCGCCCCCACGAATAGAACGATGGGCCATTGGCCTTCAACAGTATCACCTAAGCGTAGTATATTGGCCAGGGCCTAAAAACCCAGCGGACTTCCTGTCCCGACACCCAGAGAGTGGTAGCAAGCCCACGCCAATGGACAGTGAAGAGGAGGCGGAAGGTCACCTCGACATGGTGGCTGCGCTGACGTGTCCCCGTGCTTTAACTCTAGAGGAGATTCAAGAGGCGGCCGCCCACGACCCGGTAATGGTCGAAGTCAAAAGCACCATCCTCGAAGGCTCGTGGCAGCACTTCCTACAGACAGCAAATTCATGGTCAAACGAGAACAGAGACGACCTCCAACACATGTGGAGAGTACGCCACGAGCTGAGCATAACCAGAGGAGGACTCATCCTAAGAGGCTCCAGAATTGTCGTCCCAGCTGCCCTCAGGACAAGAGCTACGCAGCTAGCCCACAAAGGACACCAGGGGACAGAGAGGATGAAGGCCAGGATGAGGGAGAAAGTCTGGTTCCCGAGCATGGACGAATATGTAGATGACACCGTTCGCAGCTGCCAATCATGCCAGCTAACCAGCGGAGCCCAACCACCAGCTCCCATCATAACCGAAGAGCACGGACGAAGCCCATGGGAGAAAATCAGCGTGGACTTCGGGAGCCTGCCTGACGGGCGAGTCACGTTAGTAATCATCGACAGCTACTCGAAGTACCCGATAGCGGAGGCGTTGCCGTCCACCACCTTCGTGCACGTGGGACCAGCCCTGGAAAAGGTGTTTGGGATGTTCGGATGCCCGGAGGAGCTGCGAAGTGACAATCGGCCCCCGTTTCAAGGACACGAGTTTGAGGAACTCGTAAAATCACATGGCATCCGCCATCGGCGCATCACCCCGCAGTGGCCCCAGGCCAATGGGGAGGTAGATCGGTTCATGCGTACCATCAACAAAATACTGCGCATCGCCGTGTCCGAACAGGTAGACCCGGAGCAAGAACTGCAGCGATTCTTGGGGGAATACCGCAGCACTCCCATTGTTCCACCCGCCAGGCGCCCTGGGCCCTAATGTTCAACGGAACTCGCAGGGACGGACTACCAATCGCCCCAGGCTGGACAGCACCACCATTCAATGAGGAGAGGGCGTTCCGGAGGCGCCAAGAACGCAATGACTGAGTCAGCAAAGCGCGAAGAGCCGCGCCGCGAGAGATCCACATAGGAGATACGGTGGTTCTAAGAGAGCGACGGCCCGGAGGAAAGTTCAAGACGCGGTACGAAAGAGGCTACTGGAGAGTAGTCGATCGGCAGGGGACCATGGTGACGGCGCGCCGGGGGAGAGATCTGGTCACCCGGAACATATCATGGTTCAAGGTGGTGAGGAGGCCTGCTGACGACCAGGAGGCTACAGGAGTCGACGAAGACCATGACTCCGGGGCCCTCCCAGCGAGTGTACCCAGCTCCGTCCCACGGTGCAGCCCAGGGACTGATCTGGACAATACCGAACACCCAGGTGGCGAACCAGGACAAGAAGCTGCACCAGCAACCCGAGCCCCGGCCCCTCGGGGGGCCTGAAGGTATGGGCTGAGAGAGAACCCCAGGCCCAGCAGCCGGTTGAGAGACTTTGCGTGTCAAGTAAGTGACGCCGCGAATTAGAAGCTGAACTGCCGTCAAGGACTAAAGTTGGAGAGGGATGTTGCAGTTAGCGCTCTAGTCTCGGGCTAGAGCGCGAGGGGGCAATACGCAAGTTGCGCTCACGTCGACGGACGTGAGCACGTGTATATTTAATAAAGGGGCGGGCGAACAGCCAGGCAGTTCGCGCCCAGCATTAGTAGCGTGTGGGTCTCCAGTTATTGCGCACTGCGAGCGCGCTAGGCCAGAGACAGGTGCAAGCAGGCGCTGCAGGCCCCCACCCTCTACCACGAGGGGAGAAACAGAACAGGAAGTGCAAACTCATCCTCCCCCCTGCTCTGACAGCAGCCCCGCTCCACAAAGACACGGCAACGAGAAAAAAATAAAATGATAATAACTTCGAGTTAGCAGAGGGGCGAGTGAAAAGATTACTGAAAAGATTTCACAAACAGCATCTAATAGCAGATCAAAAATCACATGGCTTTCTTTAATGAAGCCGTGCAGTGGAAGTGGTTCGGCGCGACTGAGCGCGCGGCAGTCACGCTCCATAAAGTACGTGTATAGCTGTACGTCCTTACGACAAAATTGAAAACAAATTCAGAAGCATTGCCCGTTTGTTGGACAATCGATGGTACACGGTGTGAACTCCGGGACCTCTGCAAGGTGATGTCCAATAATGCGGATTTCTAATAGGTGACTCCATCTTTGTACCGCCGACAGGCCAATGCATAACACAGTGAACGTCCCTACCGGAAGTACATGCTTCCTTTAACTTCACACATCGTTTGCAGCACTGGCTGCCCGGCGCAGCCCTCGCCATTTCTCCACCGAGTCAATTCTCTTATCTAATTCGGAGGGGGTAGTTTTCCATTAAGAAGGCCTGGGAAATCAATGCTTGCTGAGCATGTTTCAGAACGTGTGTCCGCTGTATCACCGACGGAAAGGGAGCCTGCGAGGTAAATCTTATTGACCCATCTGTACTTTTGAAGGCCTCCCATCTCCAAGGAGCCAGCTCGTGGATTGCTAACCACAGTTCTGTAAATGTGAATGTTTAATTCTTAAATCAATTTACTTTGTGGCTTAGTAATGCATCCGGCTCAGAAATCTGTGTTTGATTTCATGGCCACGGTTTAAATCGTGGCAGTTCCACTCAACCTTTCATCCTTCTGAGGTCTACAAATTACTATTATTGAGCTAGGTAACAATAAAACATCTGTTTATTCAGACCCAGGAGTGAACATGTTCCTTATTGAAAGCTGGGATTTGGAAAGGAAAACCTCCTTAACCTGGAGGTGCAGGTGAAGACATTTCTCAACATGGAAAATTATTCACGCAAACTAAAATAGTTACCACCTGTAAATTCACTTTTTCTGAGCATTTAAGGTGTGGCGCAGCGGCCAGGGCAGCTAACTGCGCCCCTTGAGACACGTAAGGGTGAGTAGTTTGAGCTTTACAAATACGGATTTACATTTAAACACGTATGCATATACACCATGTACACTTACATGGTTTACAAGCATGTAACTGATTGTACAGGTGAGTATTCCTGAAAAGCTATGTATAACTGAGCAAGTTTCCCAGGAGTTCTCCTGGAAATCTAAAAGATGTATTTTTTTAATGTGAAAATCTGTTTCAAATTTAGGTGTACATCTATGGGTATAGATTTTTGATTGCTTTGTGAATATTTTGTGAATGTGCCTCAGAGTGTTAATATGCTCTAAATTAGAGCACATGCAAATGATTTACGTGGGTGCATTTGAAACAAAGAGGAGTCTTATTCTAAGCATCATCCTAGCCAGCGACCAAAGGCCGCGCATGTATTCGCAAACACAAACCAACTTGAGATAAAGCAATGGCACCGGGCCCATTTTCAGCTATAGCATGCATGAAAGAGGAACAATAAACCTTGAGACCAGAGTCCTTATCATATCAAGTGAGCACTGCAAGTGCTAATTTAAGACACAAGGGTGGATCCCAAAGCGTTTTTGACTATCGCTAATTTGTGTCCTTAGTGCTAAGTTAAAGGAGTGCTTGCAGACATCTTTTACCACTGTATTGTGAAAATAGGATTCTGCAGGTGGTAATGTGTAACAAGGCCACATGTATACATTTGTTGTGAATTTTGTTGTGGTTGTGATGTGTCCTTTTGTTTTTTGCACTGCTGTTTGTTTATACTGCAATATTCCAGTATGAATTTGTTGTGTTGTATAGTGGTTGTTGTGTTGTGTTCTGATTGTTTTGTTGTGAAGCAGTCATAATTATGTTGTTTTGTTACTTTGTGCATATAATTGTATTATGTTCTCCTGTTAACTTCAGCTATTTAGATGTACTGACACATGCTGCTACATTCGAAAATGTGTGGGCTGACTAGTTTTCTTACATAGTTGAAGAGTTGGAGTAGTGGTATTTTACGACTATAGAGAGTTGTCAACGATTGCTTGTCACAGTAACATTTTGTCAAGGCAAGTGCAGCTTTTGGCTGGGAATGTTCCTGCATTGGACATATTTAAAGTAAACAACAGAACAGAACATAATAACATAAACAAGCAACATAACAGCACAATAAAAACATAACCGCACAACAACACAATCATAACAGAATACAACACAACAACCAGAGTACGGCACAACATTGCTTTGTAATAATGCAGCACAAAAACACCACAACACAAAAAAGACCACCACATTAACAGTAGATCAATATTGGCTAAATTGGGTCTCTTTTCAGTCCCCCCCCACTTTCTCCATTTGAGACTGTGAACTTACTGAGATTGGATTGTGATTATCTGAGCCTTTTAGTTGTTCTGTCCTGTGACTTTACCTTACTACTGTGCCCCAAAACTAAGCAGCAATTGTTACTCATGACATCTTTGGCGTTATTTCCCTTGTCTTTAAACTTCTGACCATTTTTTGACTGTGTGCTGCATTTGGATTTTGCTGGTTTTAGGACTCTGAACACTTTACCACTGCTGACCAGTGCTAAAGTGCATGTGCTCCATGTGTAAATTGTACTGCTGATTGGTTTATCCATGTTTGGCATATTTGATTTACTAGTAAGTCCCTAGTAAAGTGCACCAGGTGTGCTCAGGGCCCTGTAAATCAATTGCTGCTACTGGGCTTGCAGCACTAGTTGTGCCACCCACATGAGTAGCACTGCAAACATGTCTCGGACGTACCACTGCAGTGCCTCTGTGTGCAGTTTTAAACTGCCATTTCGACCAGGCAAGTGCACCCACTTGCCAAGCCCAAACCTTCTCTGTTATTACAAGTAAGTCATCCGTAAGGTAGGCCCCAGGTAGTCCCATGGGCAGGGTGCAGTGTATTTAAAAGGTGGGGCATATACTGGTGTGTTTTTTTCCAGGTCCTAATAGTGAAATACTGCTAACTTCATTCTCACCCACAGGGTAACATGGGGATTGACTTGAAATATAATTACATTTCTAATTTTCCATTGCAAACAGATAGAAGTTTGGAGTTTGGAGGTCTCTGAACTCACAGTTTAATAGTACATCTTTTGGTGAATTTGGTTTTTAAAATGCATATTTGAAAATGCCACTTTGGCATTTTTCTGTTTAACCATTCTGAGCCTCTGCCGGTCTATAGAATCCACGTCTGAGATAGGATGATAGTTGGGCTCTTGTGAATTCACTCTAGGCAGTCATGGGGTATGCTTTGCATATCCTGGTGGACCATCACTAGGTTGATAGGCCTTCCTGAGCTAGAGTGGTGGGAGGAGTTTTCAATGACACCTGAATAGGGCTGTGCCTGTCCTCACACAACACTGTCTTCACCCACGTGGTGTGTCTGTAGCCAGGTCAGGGATAAGCAGGGTCTTGTGCACTAAAAGACTTTGCGTTGATGTTTGCCCACCTAAAAGGCAGAAAGAAGTATAAGTATTGGACCTCTGTTACACTAAAATCAGGACACTTCTGGACCATGGACATTCTGCTAGGAAGAAGTTCTGGAGGCTGTAGGAGGGACTGCCACTCTGCCTGTTGCTTTGTTGCTTTGTTGTGCTGGCCTGCTGCTTGCTGCTTCTGTCCTGGGAGTGAAACAACTGCTTCAAAGGTTCTCCAAAGGTTTGTGTGTGCTTGCCTCCTGTTAAGAAGTCTCAGGGTCATCAAAGGTGTCACCTACCCGTGCCTGGGCCTTGTGCTGAAAGTCCTGACTTGTCAAGTGTTTCCAAATCCAGTCCCTGGGCTCTTGGAAGTGGAATCTGGTGAACTGAGAATCCACGCATTGACTCCCAGTGTTTGGTTTTATTGACGCATCGCTGAGAACTTCGACGCATGACCGCTGCCAGCACCGGAGCGTGGTTCCCGATCTGCGCATCAACCACGGCTTTCACCGCAGACCCCAGCTTTCTGACACAATGCATCAGAAGAACCGCAGCAGCGTGAGTTTCGACCACCGCGTCACTGAAGTCCATTACATACTGCTCCAACTCCAATGCAGCGCCTGCATCATCGCTGTGGAATCGACACAGTGTGTCTGGATTTTTGGCACATCGTCCCCGGGCGCTGATTTCTCCATCAAAATTGCCCAGCAGTGAGGAACAAAGGCAGCACGTGTCCGGTGATCAACGCATCACCTCCCCTGCCAGTAAGAAACCGACGTATAACTTCCACTGACAGGAACCAACGCATCACCTCCCCTGGCAGTAAGGAACAGATGCATTACCTCCCCTGGTAGTAAGCAACCAACACATCGCTTTGTATTTCCGGTGCCTCACCTCCCCTGCGCCTGTTTTCATCTTTGAATTTTGACGCACCTCAGGTACTTTGTGCTAAAAGTGACGCATACATAGATTCCTATGGACAACATTTACTTAACCTTTGAAAAGTGAAATCTGTACTTGTGTATGTTGGATTTTCGTCATTGTGGTCTTATTTTTTTCAGATAAAGATTGGCTATGCTTCTAAACTGGTGTGGACTCCTTTTGTAGCGTTTTCACTGTGTTACTGTGTGTGTATGTACAAATGCTTTACACATTGCCTCTGAGATAAGCCTGACTGATCATGCCAAGCTACCACGGGGGTCAGCAGGGGTTGACTTAGCTGTATGACTCCTTTACCCATGACTAGAGTGAGAGTCCCGCCTTGGTGTGACTCCTTTACCCATGACTAGAGTGAGGGTCCTGACTTGGACAGGGTGTAAACCACGACTAACTAGAGACCCAGATTCTAACACCAAGTACAACCCTTTAGCCCTTGACCTTCAAGGTAGCAGAGTCGAGCAGTCCAAGGCTTACGCAGGGATGCATTGAGGGATTAGACGCTTAGCACTTAGTAGAACATCCATTATCAATGAATGAATTGGTGTCCAGACAATGTTTTTACTTGTAACAGAAAAGGTACCTTACTTATAACGCACAACACAATATTGCACATAATCATCAGAGGACACTTCAGTTGGTATACTAATAGCTTATAATTATGGTGCTTTGGTAGACAGCCTTTACTCCTCTAGGACAGGTGTCAAGTGGTAGCTCAATGCAGGGCAGACATTATCCCTTCAAGAGGAGTTCAATTGTGGTGGTGGTCACGGGAAGCTCCTGGGTGCCCAGATGACCCCTTCACATGAGTTGTATAGGGAATGTCCCCTGGGTTGTGGAATTCTTAGCCCACAAAGCTCCCTCTCAGTGTCGATCTAGCATAGTACATTTCTATCTGACTTGGCTTTTGGCATTCAGGCTCATTAGTCAAGACCACTGAAAGAAGTCACAATGGCAATCACGCAGCCGCATTCCAGTCCTTCATTTTTCACCTACTCTGCCACTCTAGACAAATGACTTCCTTATGCAAATCAGTACAAACCCTGCTCCTCATGGGAAAAGTCAGTTCCAAACTGCAAAGCGAAGCCTCCTCTGGAAGAGACAACACGCAACTCTAGATCGGTTTTGCCCTAGTTGAGGCTCATTGTGGTGTAGCTTGAGCTCAGTAGGGCAGTGTACACAGGACACACATTCGGGGATAGACATCACATTTAGGGCATAAACTGCAACAACAACAAGGTGATGGATGGAATGCTTGAATTCATCTTAGCTAATGGCGATCGCTTGGGCCGTCTTTCAGTCCATCATTTAAAGACCATTGTGCCACTCTAGACCAAGGTCCCCCTTATGCAAATCAATAATGACCTTACTCCTTATGGGAACAGTTCATCCATGAACTGCCATGCATGCCAAGACATGGGTCTCGTGCTCACTTTACCACTGGAACTAAACTCCACTCAACTGAAAAGCTCCAACAAGGGCAAACCCGGTTTTGGGTTGCTTGTGTTCTGGTTCAGAAAGGACCTGGCTTAACAGTCCGGACTGGACTATTTATGTTGGAGCAGGATCAAGACTGATTTGCTTATGACTGGGTGTAAAATAATGTGGCATGGTGGACAAAAAAATGATGGACAGGGATACGGCCCATCTAATTGTCAGTGGCTGAGATTAATTCAAGCATCACTTTTTTGTTTACTGCAGCCATTTCCTTCAAATTAGGCCCCAAGGCAGCTGCTCCTGACAGTGTTGTAGAGCTACACAGATTTCCAGAAATCTCCCAAAAGGGGATTGGTGGTTGATACCCCAACTCCTGTGCACTAAAGAATTTCTCAATCACAACTGTGAACCGACCCTGGATAATGGAACAGGAATCCTTTCATACTGGCTGAAAGTTTCTGTCCCACCTTAATACTAAGGTTTGTGAATTCTAACAGCCTAGCTCCAGGATAGGTTTCGGGTAGTTCCTGCATTTTTCATATTTATCATACACTGGTCCAGCCTCACTCTTTGTGTTTACATGTCATCTGGAAGGTAGGGTGGAGTTCGGAGCCTTATGCGAGGGGAGACTCAAAACTAAAGCACAAAAGAGGTAGAGTTTGCCCCACTTAACCGCGTAACCAAGAAAGACAGAAATATACTGTGCAAGTGCAACACTAAGAGCGAGCTTTGATGTTTTAAGAATTTTCCACAACTCATGGAACTTTCCCTATACTTCACAAGATCCTCTCTCTACTCTCCCCACCATATAGAGTTTGGTCCACTGCAAATGAACTTAGCAATATCCTGGATGAGCTCTGTAAGTCATATTGTTTTCTGGTGCTGTCTCTAGACTTTAAATACTTGGGTTTCAAGAAATCAACATGGATTCCTCTGTAGTAACAACCACATGTAACGTGCACTTCAAGTGCAATCGCTAGACACAGCAGTTATACATATATGTACACAGTATCCATGTCCCACATAAATGGAGCAATGTGTCTGGTTGCGGGAGTCCGGCAGATCAATAAAAAAAGTACAGGAGGAGACAGTAGACAACTCTCTGTGGCAGGAGAGGTAAAGAGCTGTCCTGCCACTATAATCTGTCGCTATCACCAGCCGGTGATCTGATGGTTGACATGCTGAGCAAAATATGGGTGCACAGGGTCTGCCCCCTCTAGACCAGAGGGTTCTGCTCTGGGTATCATTTCCTGTAATTGGAATCCCTCAGTGCACTGGCATGATTGTTGCGTATGATGAGATGAAAGATTCAAAAGCCTACTGAACTTTCTAAGGTGAACTATAGGCAGGGCCACTGGAATTATGTGATTGTGTTGCCGCAGCAATTTTTAAATAATAGTTAATAATAATTTTTATAAATAATTATAAATTTGCTGCATTTGCCACATAATCCATCATCTGCTGCAAAATCTGCAGATTTTAACAAAAAACATTTTGTTTCTGGTTCAAGCGGTTCAAAAGTTACAACAAATGCGGTGACACTAGTTGCTGCGCAATGGAAGGCCTATTGCAAAGGTTGCCTGGTAACCTCTCTGTAGCTTATTGTTGTGTTTGGTTTTGAAACTGGTAGCTATGAAGCTGCATAATTTGCCTTTTCTTGCTGCATAATTTACTCAGCCCTGCCACATAATTTGGCCCTCCCCTGCCGCATCATTCCAGTGGCCCTGTCTATAGTCAGGGACATATGCTTTCTCTCCATACCCAGGCAGGGGACCATTTCCTTTCCAGCAGAGACATATCATTCAACTTTTTTAGCAAGGTGTAATTAAAAGTGGCCATTAAAGGACAAAAGCACATATCACTATCACACTGGATTATGCCAAGACCCTTTTTTTGATGCTGCTGGCATATTAAATTGTTTAACCCTCAAACTTCTGATGCAGCCATGCAAATGGTCTTTGGTATCAGGAATTTAAATTTGATTTCTAAGGCTTGCAAGAATGTCATTAGATGCCTTTATGAAAAAGGGAAGGCCTACTTTTTTCTAAGCATCTTCCTCGTGACTCCCATGTCTGATTGAATAAATATGTCCATCTGAATAAATATGCCCATCTGCTCTATGATTAAACTTCTTATCATGTGGCTATGGATGCTTTAGACCCTTTAGTGCAAGTTCTATTGGATGGGTGACCAAAGATTTGTAATTCAAGCCCCTACACTGTAGAATGTATACTTTTCAATGTCAGAGAACTCTCTAAACATTCTGACATTATGAAGGGCTCTATACATATATCTGTTTCACTGTACCGTAGTCAGTCAACAATTTTCCTATTAGATTTTGAGCTTTGCAAAACCACAAGTAATTCAGGACCAAATGCACCTGATAGAGCGAGGTTTTTTGGATCTCAATTTCTTAATAAAATCATCAAAGAAAATCCACCATTAGTCGTGTAGACCTTTGGTTGTCGATCTGCAGTGTAAGAATGGAACTAGTATCAGCAATACATTTCAAGTACAGTGAAACCAATGTGGCTTCATAAAAACCACAGAGAAGATGGTGTCCAAACGTAAGGGTTTTATTAACAATTTAGTTAAGGTTACAAGTTGAATCCATTGCAAAATTGAAGAAAATACATTGCAAGAGCACACATATTTAAATGAGCATGAAATCTGAGTTTGTGTATTATAAGGAAAAAGATGCACAATAGAATTGCATACAGCAAGCAAAATATCAACCAAGCAGGTTTCAAGAAGGAACTTTCGTGTTCTAAATAAACTACTGAAAGTGCCAAGTGGGAATTCTATGAAGAAAGTGTTAGCACTAGTTGAACCAAGTTCAAGGTTCAAGGGACAAAGTCTGCGTGCTCAAGCATGAAGCTCAACAGTCTGAGCATGAGAAATCATCAGAAACTAGAAGAAGTCTTCTCTCAGCAAAGGTGGGACAGTGTTTTCTCTGCTATTCTAAAGAACACAGCATGAAAGAAGATTCTAGAAGGCTTCTCCATATCAGTGTCTACCAAACAAACCACTCCAAAGCTAGTGTTCTGTTGGAGCAGGTAGACTCCCTAATTTACCATCTCTCAACAAACGAGCAATCATTTGTGCAACCTTGGATGTAACAGCAGTAGAGGAGGATCATTCCCAGCATCTTAGTCTCTATGTCCAAGGCCAACTTCTAATTAAGGTTCAGTTGCCTATCAGCCTAATTCAATGAAAAATTAGCCTATTATAACTTAACGAGGAACACGATAAGACACCTGCAGAGAAGAGAAAAAATAAGGCACTTGCAATGTAATTTATACAATGAATTCATGTCAGTTAGACTAATTTAACATTCAAAATGGATTCCAAACATGTATAGTTAACATGAGTAAATTTGTTGTGATTACATTTTGAATATATGTGTGGCCTTTACTAAAATGCACATAACCACCCACTAATAATTAATTAATGCAATCCACACACATTAACATGATTATCATACAACATGTATATAATACACTAGTGTATAGGGCACTAAAAGTTCACTGGATCACCCCAGCACTGAGATCTGTAATCAAGATTCTGAAAATGACACATTTAATGCATAAATTCCTGCCCCAACGTTAAATAGTTAAGCATTCAAATACTGATTACATTTTCATGTAGTGTGTGTGAAAGAAACAATTTAAAGCTGTATAGATAAGCATGCCATCAATACATATTTGAATGAATAGCTCTGTATTGTGTTACACCGAGGGCCGTATTGCAGTCTGCATCCTGCCCGACAGCTTCCCTCATGGCCAGCTCTGTGCAGTGGGATGCACTGATTCTTTAACTGTAGGGTGATGGCTGTGCAGGCAGTTCACTGCAGGCTTTCAGGAGTACTTCTTCATGGTGGTTGGTCCACTGCTGCAATCTCCGTTGCTCCTCTCCCTGGGGGCCATGTTGGAAGCCGCCATAGTTCTCCTTCCCAGACTTCCTGAGGAGGAGTTTTATAGTCCTCAATCCATCATGGTGGCTTACTCATTCATTACTGAATTGCTATCCCAATCCAATATGATAGCATTATTTTCTGATGTAATTTCCTTTCCTGGGGATATATTAGGAGCGTAATTCCTTTCCTCTTTGCGTTGTAACACTTCTTTGGTCTTGTAAGTGTGTTTCCATGCTCCTGTTGCTCCTCATTCCTGTGGATGTTTCCAGTCTGCCTGCTCTTGTTTCCCCCCTGAGTTCTTCCTCACTTCTGTTGGGGCTTTCATTCCTGTTGGAGGTCCATCTTCCGACTAGTGCACCTGTGTCTAGTTCCAGTCTGCTGGGTCCTTTGGTCTCTACCCTCAGCATCTGGGAGCCTACCATCATCAGCTGGGATTTTTTCCATTTGTGGTTTTCATTCTAGGGGCTCCTTCTGGAAGGCACTATCTGCTTAGGTGTTAAAAGTGTTGGCGGCAACGTGGCTACAGGAAGGGGTCACCCGTACCTCAGACAGGGCCAAGATGGTCAAGACTTGGGCTCAAAGATTTTCACGTTGTCCTAAGCTATTGGCCAGAAGTTCTCAACCCAGGCATCCTGACATTATTGCATATTTTACTCAAAAAGACACATGGCATCAGGTCAAATAACACAAGTACAAGTCTTATGAGCTGAAACATACTGACAAAGCATTAACCAGCATTGAACTAACAAAGGGAGTGTAACAAATTGGATTATTAGTTGAAGAGGGTGAGAACCCACTTCAAATAATAATCACAATCCTTGTCATGGTGAACCACAAAAGTCACAAAATAAACCTGTGGTTAACCCTCTGGTAGCTTGGCATAAAAGCATTCAGGCTTAACTTAGAGGCAATGTGTTACGTATTTATGCAGCACTCAAATGGTAAAAAAAACTATTCAGAAAAATAGAGTAAACTTTAATATCTAACATGAGACCACAATGCCAAAAATCCCCTCAGTAGAAACTGAGTTATGAGTTTTTAATATTTTAGGCAAAAACTGTGTTAAATGGTGTGAAGCACCAACTTCAAATATCTGGTTTTGCCGGACCGAGACAAAGTCACAAAATGGGGACCTTTTTGCCTGCTTCAAGCATTGTTGGATCTGGTGAGGCTTTCAGTCGGAAGCTGAGTGACTTTGCAGGGCTCTGCTTTGTCGTGCTGTGTTGGAACTTATGAGGCTTTTATCGGACTACTGTGTGTCTCTGAGGAGCTCTGTGTAGCTCTTCCCTGGACTAAGTGATGCCTTCTGTGAGGAACTGTGTGGTGCGGCTCTGCTGGGCTCTGCGTCGTGCTGCACTGGTTCTGGTAATGCTTCCAGGCGGTCTCTGTGGCGCACTGCTTCATTTGGTGTCGGGTCCGGTGAAGCCTTCAGATAGGAGCTGTGGGGCTCTTGGATCCTGTGAAACTTAAGTTAAGCAGGCAGAAGTACAGGTGGGTCTGCTCAGCTGGAAAGCAGGAAAAGTCTTTGGAAGCTTGTTGTGTCCCTGTACCTCAAAGATGAAGGGGTATATTATCAAGAAACAGCGTTAAAATTATCACCGCTTTAGCAGCAGAAAATTGCCGCTAAAGCGGCGATAATGGGCTTGATAATATGCCCTTGAGAATTCCAATAGAAGCCCATTTTTTGGTGTCAACATGGGCTTCTATTGAAATTCTCTGTGGCATATTATCAAGCCCATTATCTCCGCTTTAGCGGCAGTTTTCTGCCACTATAATTTTAATTTTAATTTTAACGCTGTGCTTGATAATATGCCCCGAAGTCATCCAACTAACCCCTGGAGTCATTTCTGAGATCCTGGGTTCAAGGCAAGCAGTTCCAGACTTCCTTCAGGATTCATACAGCGGGGCAGTCCTTCTTCTGATCTTCACATGTCGAGGCGTGTTCTGATTTCAGGTTCTGGGATGGCACTTTTATGCCCTGTGTCAGCCTGTAGGTGTGGGACCCCCCCCCCCCTTTGTCTAACCCTAACTATTCTGGCTAGGTTTTCCCTTTTCCCTGGGTTTGGCTCCAGCCTAGCTAGTGAAACAAAGGGCAGGCATTACCAGGGGTGAGCTGCATCTGCCAGTGACAGGATAGACTTCTGATGTCAGGAAGGGTTGGGTGCAACCCAAGGCTGCTCTTTGAGTTGCAAATCAGAGCAGGAGATCAGCTACTTCACAGCCATTCTGTCAGGAGGTCCCTCTGCTCATCAGACGCATGGCATTTGTCCACTGTCTGGGAGGAATGCACATCACACCACAGGAGAGCCATTAACAGTCAGGTGACCCTGGGCACTGCCAAAACCAGGATTGGTTCTAGGGCGATGCGACTGGTGCAACCTCATCGGGGTGCTGACTTCGGGTGAGGGCGTCATGTTTAAAGTATTATATGGTTTTAAAAGCACCTGCTGACCTGTTCCTGGCCTCCAGTAATTTTCAGGCAACAATAAAAATGTCAAGATAACTCCAGTGATTAATGTTCATTCTAGAGCGAGATCAGAGGTTTCTCTAGTGGAAGTTTTGATTCCTGGTAAGGTAGCGCAGAGGGTTAATATGCCTGCTGCAAAGAAAGTGTTCCATTCACATCACAAAGTGCATATAATGTAAATAGGTCGGTGGGTTACTGCTTTTGTCTGAGAGATCCTTTGTTACTTGAAGTTTATAAGTTATAATCCTCACATAGAACAGTGAGCTATTAACTGTCATCAAAGAGCTGCATGCACACTGCAAGGTATAGATTAGAGCATTATGATTTTTTTCCCAGTCTTTCCTTATCCTAATGTTGGAAAAATATTTCATTTGGATAGAAATCAATTCTGATTAAGGAGAACCGTGGCGTTACGTTTTAAATTCTTAGTTTGTGTTTCTCCAGAACAAGCACTATCATGCCTACCAGTATAGATGACATGTGACTTGTACACCTTATTGTCCTCCGTCTTATGTAACATTTTCTATACAGTGATTTACAAACCTATGATTGATTGTCTCTGTGTAGTGTGTGTGATGTATAGTGCTCTGACACCCTACACTGGTATGAGTGGTGGTGGCGCTATAAAACGAATTAAATGCATTTGAGAGGGAGCTGTTATGGAAACATTAGGAGCACTGTTAAAGGATGGTAGTAAGGGAATCAGTGGGGGAGGTTGTCATTGGGGGGGCACCAACAAACACTATTGCACTGGGTACATCCTGCGCTCAAGGCCGACCAGGCCAAAAAGCACATTTGGGTTAGACAGGAAAATCGAAAATTTCTAAATTTGGCATTTGCAAAATAGTAATTTAAAAACCGATTTTACCACTGAAAAGATTTTAAATCAATGGCAGCTTTTAACTGCAGTGCAGGCTTCAGTGGCAGGCCTAAAGCATGTTTTGCAGAGCTGCTGTAGTAGGTGGCACAATTGGTGCTGCAGCCCACTTGTAGCATGTAATATACAGCCCCTGTGTACATTTAGCAGCATATACTGGTGACTTATAAGTAACTTAATGTATCAATCAGCTGTATTTCACCATGTTTCCAATGTTACCATCTTTAAAAGCGAGAGCACAAGCAATTTCCCACTGGTCAACAGGAGAGTCCTAAGGCCAACAAAAAGAGGTTCAGCAAACATGGAGTGATGAAGGCAAATATCTGGAGTAATACCACACTAACGATGGTCATTTCCAACAGGAAGTGAAGGTGGGATATATGTGGTAAGCAAGTGAGATAAAGGAAAGGGATCAATGCACCAGCGCAGGTCAATTTTGTGCCTGATTGTATGGTTTCTGAAGGGATAACGTAAGGGATGCTAAAGGAGAATGTGAAGGGCACATTCTCCTTTAGCTTTTTGGTGAAAGCAAAACATGCATTCAGAGAAAGGAGACTGGCATTTTGGATTTTTCACCGTGGACAAAGTCATACAATGCTGTGGGGGTCTATCACATAAAATCGTTTCTCCATGTAAATTATGAAATGTGACTTAGAGTCCCACAAAACTGCTTATAGCAAGGTTTGGGTGTTGGAGCCCACAATATGCTACTTGTTGCATCATCCTTGCACACCCTCTCTATGTTGTTGGTCATCTGTAAATTCTTGTGGATCTTAACTGTTACACCCTTAATCTTATTGCATTTGGAGTCGATGGAGTCTAGGGGTTCATCCCCTTTTCCCAATGAAGCGCTTGTGATACATAATGTCCATTTCAGAAACAAAAAACGATCAGCACCCACTATTTTTTGATTAGCTCCAATAATCCATCGAAATCGAGATAGAGTATTACAATATTGATTGAGTGGGGTGGTTGCCACCCATTTATCTTCGTGTCTGGACTGGTTCTGTGTGAAATTCCTTAACTTTCAGTGGGCCTATCCGCTGGAGCAAAGCAGCAACATTTAAAGGAAGTTGGGGATGACCAACCTGTTTTGTTAAAAATATATCTTGCGCTCTTCGGGGCATATTCTCAAGGAGCTATCGCCGAGTTATCTGCACTTTAGCACAGCCCCTGCAACTGGTTTGAACTTGACTATGCACAGGGACACCAAGTGTGCCCCCAGTGCAGGACTTCAAAGCACCAGAGAGTGGTCCTGCCCAGCCCCAATACACATCTGCCTGTCTGGGGAGGTGGTTACACCTCCCTGTGACAGGAAACCTATTGTCCAGGCCTCCCCTGCCGGAGTTTCATTCAGCAGCAGGAGGCCAGACCCGTGTCTGTGACAGTGGCATCCATTTTGTGATGCCAGAGCTCTAGAAAGTCTTTACCGGTTAGACCAGTGGGTACATGTCTCTCCCTCTAGAAAGGTGGAATGCTACCCATGCCGCCAGAACTGGCAGGCGGGTAGTATTCCAAAGTGTTTGACACCAAACACAACATGTTTCCGTGCAGCCAGTCCACAGTTAGCATTTACCCCGAGGTTATAATGCACTTAAGAGTATATGGTCAGGCTGCACCACAAACAGCATCAGAGGAGGTACTCCGAACGCTGCGGAGGGGCTCTGCTCATGCAGGGGCACCCTCTCACATAAAAACCAAGCACTCTGCCTTCAGGATTGTTAAGGCCTGTCATATGAGTGATGAAGTAATCTAATAGTAATCCCAGGGACAACACTTACCAGTGGCCCGCAATTTCAAGTCACCCATCAGGTGCGCCGAAGAAGACTGCTGGCTCCTTGACAAGATCGCACTTATATACATAACAGGTTCAGCATACAAAGCATTGTAAGTGGAAAAACACCAGTTAGCCCTAGAACTCCTAAATGAGCTCATACCATCTGCCCGTATAAGGTTACTATCTCGTTCAGAGAAGGTCGGCCGGGAGACTCCCTTTCGTCTCGGGCACAGAGGAATTTCGCTTAGTACTCCCTACTGCAGATGTGACCTTGGGCCTCGGCCCTAAATACAATTCACCCTGTCTCTAGGCTGGTACGAGCTAAATCATACAGACGGTGGGTAGAGAGAGAGACACGTGATCTGAAGCATGACCGTTCATGATCCAAGATGGCCACAGTATGGCTTTTCGGCCCTTTCTATCATGCAAGACACAGAGACCAGAAGAGTTACTTTATAAAGCAGTTCTCGATGCATATGGAATAGAGGTACAGTCTAAGATACATTATGCTAACTACACATATTTGACTCGAATCCCACAGAACGGCCCTTTTTAGCATAATGTAGCTATCCATGGAACTACTCTTCGAAAATTCCCTCGTCTATTTGCATTATGTCGTGTATCTCTTTCTGAACTAATTGAGCGTTCACCTTACCCTGGTTTGCTTTAGGAGTAGGTAAGGCAAGGCGAACTTGGGTGGCACAATAGGAGCAACAAGCGGGCCCACATTGGATGCAGACACAACAAGTGAAAAGGAAACCTCCTATTCCTAGAAGGACCATGAAGATTTTCCAACCCCAGGTGGTAAGGAGATCCCAGAACCAGCCTGAAATAGACCAGGTTTCGGTCTCCGTGTGAATCTCGGATGCCAATCGATGTAACTTCTGTATGGCCAGATGGACCGAGGGGGCGGAGTCAGGTATATATACACAGCAGGAGCTGCCAATCACTCTACATGCTCCTCCGCGATCAGCTAGGATAACGTCTAAAACAAGGCGGTTCTGAAGCGTCACAAGTCGGGTCGCTTGAAGCTCGACTGTGATATTGGTCAGTATCCCAGCAGTGGCATTTACTACTCCCTCTACTACCCTGGAAAGTCTTCTAATTCCTTTACTAGTCAAAATGGGTCCCCACATAGGCAGAACTCCCTTTATTACATCAACAAAATGTTGGGCAGGGGTATCAGTCTGGTCAGTGGCATCTCCATTTGTTTTTACTGAGTCTAAACTTCGTCGATTCAGCGAGTGGGATCGGTGGTAATCAGAAGGCGCTATATAAACAGGCGGGTATAAGAAGGATAAGTAGCATTTACCTGACCATCCTCTGGGAAGCCAAGTGTAAGCATTTTCTCCACACACAAAATATACATTCGGGGGAGTGAGTATAGGTGGGCTGCTAAAGGTTTGTAATCTATAGGTATAGTTACATCTACTATAACCAACAAATAAATGGCCAGTACCATGTATGCAAAAGGAGGATGAGCTATTCAACACGGGGACCGGGATGATTCTTTCATTTGACACATTTCGCTCCTGGAAATATCTAAAATACTCGGTATAGTTGAAGGACACAAAATCCGATACTTCATCCCTTAACCAGGTGTCATTCTCATGTTCCGTATACACATTCATACAAGTGGTAGGATCCAGGGTACCGTCCGTACCCTCGGCATTTGGAGTGAATCCCTGATGTCTTTCTTTATAGGCCAGAATCAGATCATAATCTTTTTCTGAAAATCGGTGCCCATCAACTGCATAATGTTCATACATCATCGACAATAATCTAAACCATGCTTCACAACTGCCTAAATATGACAACGGCATTGAAATGAACAGGTCATGTTTGTGCATTACTGAAGGGAGGAGCCCACATACCCAGCAGTTTGTGGTATTCGTTGAACTGTGGGTTTGATGCAACATTTAAATGAAAGCATTATTCACATAGGTCTGGCGGTGTCTTTCTTTATGCGGGGCAAAAGTCTGAAAATGGTGCTCCTCAGGGACGGGGGTGGTAGCTATCAGGGTATGCACAGGATAGCAGAATTCTAGATAAATGAACATTCCTAAGCATAACATTAATGAAACAACTATTATGACAATAAAAACAATCTTGGCACGCAAACTCCAAGTAGAAAACATTGGCAAATGTGGATGCAAAGGGCGGTGTACTATGGGACGCTCCTCTTCAGGGACAAAACGAGCAAAAGGGTACATTCTCACTAAAAGTCCAAACATAAGCTCGGGGAAACAGAAAATCTATAAGTAATCCAACCTGCCGGAGGGTGCTTCTTTCCTGTGTCCGTTATAGAGCCTCACAGGCAGACTCCTATTGTTCCATGTAATCACAAAAAGGAAAATGAACACAAAAACTTCTCGCGTCGGAGTTGTACTTGGCGCAACTCTTGTAGAAAGGAAAACTCCACCTGGGCCCCCACCAATCAACCAATGTCTCTATCTTCTTTCTGAACAGAGCAATATCAAAAAGTTCCAGGCTCTCAACGGGTTCAGTCCAGTGTTTTTACTTATTCCCAGAGGCTACTCAGATCTCTCACTTTCATTCTCTAGCCTGAGCCTGGGATCATTGCTTTCGGCCGGGGCCGCAGGTTATAGCGAACATGACCCGGTGTTTCAGGATTAATGAAAAGAACAGGCACAGTGGGGTCAGGTAAAGGATTGAGTGTGTGACTTTCCCTGTCACCTGTTGCAACCCCAGATGCCTGATTACCTTTTACAGATGTCGCCGAACTCACGACACCCTCCGCTCGCCCATCTGTTACTCCTTGGGCTTCTGGGGAAGGTGACTCTTCGGTCGATTTATCGCTTTCGTGTCTCAACACCTCGCTTTGGTCCCGTTGGTCATCCGGCAAGGGAAGCGGGACCTTTTTTAGATGAGACACATGGATCCAATGCCGCTTCCCTTCAACCTTCACAGCCGTCCTCGTGGCCAGAAGCACCTGGAAAGGCTTGGTCCAGCGTGGGTCTAGACTCGATTTCCGTTGGTAGTTCTGAACCAGGACCCACTGTCCAGGCTCCACGCCGTGTCCAGGACCCTCCGGCAGAGGCTGCAGCACTGCTGCTATCTGTTGGTGAATGGAACGAAGATCTTTAGTTAGTGCATAAAGGTAGTCTGCCAACATAGGGTACTCGATGTCTCTAAGGGATTTTGGTCGCGGCACACCCCATACATTAGCGGGCCTACCAAATATCACTTCATATGGCGATATTCCACTGCGGGAGTGAGGAGTGGTCCTTACAGATAGTAAAGCCAGAGGTAAGAGATCGGGCCATTTTAGACCTGTGGTGTCCTGCAGCTTAGCCAATTTCAATTTCAGGATCCCATTATATTTTTCCACCAATCCTGCTGATTGGGGATGGCGAGCCGCATGAAACTTCTGCTGTATTGCCAGACCCTTGCAAACATGTTCAACAAGGTCAGCATTGAAATGTTTCCCATTGTCACTCCAAATCACCCGGGGTACCCCATAGCGAGGAAAGAACTCTTTTACTAGGGCCTTCGCGGTGGCTAGGGCAGTATGTTCCTTGGTAGGGTACGCCTCCACCCACTTGCTAAACGTACAAACCACCACCAAAATGTATTTAAGATTGTTAACCCGTTCAAACTGAATGAAGTCCATTTGTAGCACCTCAAAAGGTAGGGTGGGTGGCGCAAAGCTACCAGTCAAAACAGGGATGCTACCCCCTGGGTTATGCTGTAGACAAATCATGCAATTCTGAACTAGTTGCTTCGCAGTCCTGTGGATGTTGGTATTATACCACACAGGATCCAGTATTGCGCAAATACCTTGAATCCCCACATGTGCAGGACCGTGTGCCATGGACACGACTGCATTCACAAATGCATTCGGCAGCAGCCACCTACATCTTTCTGATAGATCAATCCAGCATCCATTGTCATCCAGCTTTCCTATCTGCTCTTGCCAGTATTTTAGTTCTTCAGGGGTTGCTTCTAATTGCAATTCTCTTACGCTGTCTATAGTGTTACTGAATACCTCTGCTTCTATCATCCCTTTATGTGAACTCGTTACGAACATGGATGTGGTATTGGATTGGGCAGTCTCTTTAGCGATTCTGTCCGCAAAGGAATTACCCTTACCTACATCATCAACTATTGCTTTATGAGCACTGCATTTAACAACAGCTATGGCTTGGGGCAGGGTCAGGGCGGCTAACAACCTCAACACCAACTGACCATTCTGTATCTTCTGACCATGGGATGTAAGGAAACCTCTCTCCGCCCACAATCTTCCAAAGCTATGTGCTACGCCGAAAGCATACTGGCTATCGGTGTAGACATTTATCCTCAACCCTTCACCCAATTCACAGGCCCTCAGTAGTGCGACTAACTCAGCAGCCTGGGCCGATCGATAAGGTACCTTGGCCGTCTCAACTATTGTTTGCAACGTGGTGATCGCATAAGCAGCGGTCGTAGTGCCATTGGGTAACCGAAAACATGAGCCATCGACATACAATTCCCCTTGAGGGTCAGATAAGGGAATATCTGTCAAATCTATCCGCCCCTTCGTTTCTTCTTCTGTCCGAAATATGCAATCATGTATATCTTGACTGTGATCCTCCGGAGGGAGGGGTAGTAACGTAGCAGGGTTCAAGGTGACACATCGTTTGATAGTGATGTGTGGTGCAAACAGGGTCATTTCGTACCCCGTAAGACGCGCACTAGTTAAGTGCTGAGTCTGTGTCCTGTTCAACAATACGTCCACAACGTGGGGCACCATCACTGTCAGGTCCGTATTCAGGACGAGCCCTTCCGATTGTCGGATCGCAACTGCAGCCGTGGCTCTCAGGCAACTGGGAAGTGCCCTGGCGACATTATCCAATACCGCCGAAAAGTATGCACAAGGTCTTTGCTTACCACCAAATCCTTGTGTTAACACTGAAAGCGAGCAACCGTCCACCTCATGCACGTAGAGTACAAAAGGCTTCCGGTAATCAGGGGTGCCAAGCACAGGGGCAGAGCAAGGAGCAGATTTCAGAGAAACAAAAGCATTATGACATTCAGCTGTCCAAGGTAAAGGTTCATGCACATCTTTAGTCGTTAGATGCAGGAAAGGTTTAGTCAGTAAGGAATAGTTAGGGATCCATTGGCGACAGTAAGAAGTTATGCCAAGCAAAGCGCGGACATCACGTTGCGTGCAAGGAACAGGCATGTTAGATATGGTTAGAATACGATCAGGGGTTAGCCGTCGTCCCTCCTTCGACAGGAGATGACCGAGATAGGTCACCTCCGGTCGACAATATTGAAACTTTGACAACGAAAATGTATTACCATGGTCTGCCAAGTGCTGTAACAACGCAGTTGTCACCATTCGGCAACCATGCTCAGTATCAGAGGCCACGAGAAGATCGTCCACATACTTCACTAAAACGTTACCGGGTGGCAAGGTTAATGTGTCCAACAACGTTTTAAGCGCTTGGCTGTAAATACTAGGACTCTCTGTATAGCCCTGTGGGGCGCGACAAAATCTGAAGCTGCGACCTCCTAAGGAGAAGCCGAAAAGATAACGGCTATCTTGATGTATGGGAATACTGAAAAAGGCGTTTTTCAAATCAATGACAAAGAAAAATCTAGCTGTCGGGGGAATCATTGTCAAGATAGTAGTGATGTCTGGCACTACAGGATATTGGGGTACGACAATCTTATTGATTTCACGCAGGTCAATCACGAAACGATAAGTATCAGCATAATCAAGACTCTGATCTATCGGGCCCGTTTAAGAATAGGAAGAATAGGGCTGTTGCACGTGTTAGAAGCCGTCTCTTCCACTACCCCGGTGCGGATAAAATCGTGAACAATGGACAGTAATGCCCGCTTCCCTGCGGGGGCAATCTTATACTGCGGAAGTCTGGGTAATCGAGCATTTTGTTTCAGAGTGATCGAAATGGGTGGTATGCTCAACAACCCTACATCAGTATCTCCAGTAGCCCAGAGACTCTGTGGAATCTTTGCAAGCTCAGGGGGCAGAGGGTCCGTTTTAGAGAAACATTGTGCGGAGGGAGGTAAGGGTTTCCTAATAGTCAAGTAAACACCGTCTGGAGAGCAATAGATGCGGGCAAACAGCCTCTTCAGTATATCCATTCCCAAAAGATTCTCACCACATTGTGAAGTCAGAAGGAAAGGTGAGTCAATTGAAATCGGCCCCAAGTTAAGAGAAAGAGGTTGGGCGATGGGGCTTACCACTGGAGTTCCGGAGAAACCTACAGACACATTATTCTGGCCAGACAGAGCAGCCCCAGGGACAAGGGCGTGTGAAACGGAACTATTCATAGCCCCCGTGTCAACTAGAAACTTACCCGATGCATCCATTAGACGAGCATGTACGTAAGGTCCGTTTTGATCGATCGGAATTGACACGTGTCCCCCACTCTGTCCTCGGCTCTCCTATGCCTCAGAATAGCCTGCCGAGTCGTTAGTTACACATCCTTCGTTATAATACTGCTTTCCTTGACCATGGTCGAAACAATTCTGGCTGTTCTCACCTTGCCCAACTCCTTCCTGTCTCGTATATCCACCTCGACGATCACTGCCACGGCCTCTCCCTTGACCCCTCGGAACGCCGGTCTGCGCCTGCAACAACAGACACTGAGCTCGCCAGTGCCCTTCCTGCTTACAGAATGCACACTGATTGATTCCTAAATCCGTTCGTCCTACACCCTGTCCGAGCCCCGCCCCTCGCGGGGCGAAGTTCTGTGTTCCCCGACCCCTACCGCGTCCCCTCTCAACTTGCTGTAACAAGACCCTAGTTTTCAAGTCCTTCGATCTCTTTTCCGTCTTTTCCTTACTCTCGTTCTCCCGATGCTCGTAGTATTGAGCCATACTTAGAATAGTCGAGGGGGTTGATGTAGTCCAGGTACTCTCCGCAGCCTGAAGTCGGGCTGATATCTCGGGCAACAGGTTAGTTACAAACCTATTAACAAACAGACGTATGCCACCCTCCTTAGACAGATCCTGCCCGCTAAAATCAATAAAAACTCCTTCGAACCTCGTGAAGAAGTCGGACACGTTCTCGTCCTTCTTCTGCTTGCACGCAGTCAATTTGTCCCAATCCACCTTCCTAGGAGGGATTAGGGAATGCATATAGGTTATTATTTTTTTCCGGCAAAGTCAATATCTCAGTTCTAGGTTTATCTCCTGGCTTACGATCCCTATCCCAGTCTCTCAATTGTTCCCATGTTCCCCCAAACTCAGCCACATGATCCTGGTCATGCACCTGCCGCCATATGTCCACCGGCACCAATAGAGCAAAAAATAGCTCGATGTCAGCCAGTGTCATCACCGCCGAGGAGGCGGCTTCTGTAAGTTCCTTATAGTATGCGGTAGGATTCTTTCTGGGGTCAGGCAACTGGGTTTTCAATGAAAGTACCTCACTACGTTTCCAGGGGGTATATACCCATTGTTCCAGGAAACGGGCGTCTACTCTTGGGCGGGTAACCGCCCCTTGTGCGTCTACTATCTCGGTTACTTCGGGGTGATAAATAGGGTGCACCTCACACATTGGGAACTGCTGTACCCCTGCAGGGCTAGCTGCGTGTAGGCGCATTCTGTAACTGACCAGAGTGTTCACATTCCCGTACACCGCTTCTGGACTTAGCTGAGATCTATGGGCCTGAGTGTGGATATCATATAGTATGGCCGGAGCTCTTTCCCCTTTATAGGCTTGTTCCCACAATGAAATGAGGCGTTGGGCCATATGGGCCAGCACGTGCTGCTGCATTACTGGTTCATAATCTCGCATGGTGTTCCATATGTCAGTCAGGGTATAAATAGGTTGCCGCATCCACTGGGATGCCTGGACTGCAATGACCTCCTTCTCCTCGGTTCCTAAGGCTGATCGGGTGAACAACTTCCTGCCATCTAATGAACCGGTCGGATGTACTGGAGTTGAAACAGCTGTGAAAGGAGTTGCACTCGCGGAAGAGGAGGTCAGGGCGGAAGGGGAATACATGGCCCCCGGTGACAGCTGTGGAGCTTCAGCTGTCGAGGCCGACAGCAAATTGGGCAATAAGGCCATAATTCCGAGACAGAGGAGGACAGCCGAGAATGATCAATGACAGGCACAAGGGACGGGGGCTGAGGCGCTGATGCGACTGAAGTTGCTGTAGAGGCAACTGGCGCCGGCATGGAGTCAACGGTCTTCGCTCCAGCCGATACAATAGCAGCTGTTACCTCCGGGTACAACCGTTGCGGAACATACGGGGGCGGTGGTCACATGTCCAGCAGGTCTTCTATTTCATCCTCTGCATTGGGTCGGGCCACATAACTTTTATCAACTTTTAATCTAAACTCCCGATTCATACAATCGATTCCTTTCTCTACCCTTGCTCTGCCATAGGCTACAGCTTTCTGAGTTACGGTCTGTCCCGCCTTGGCTCTCGCCAGCTTCTCCCCCTTCATCCGTCTCTGCTTGGCCTCTTTCTGCCAGGCGTTTAAGGCATCAAACATAGATTGCCTACTGCGCCTGGAGAATAGTTGCTCCTGTAGAAAGGCAACTTTCTTTTCGTCAAAGGAACCAGTCTTCGGCCACTGCAACTCTTCATTACCTTTAGTATACTTATGCCACAGGGTGTTGAACAATATGGGGGCAATTCCGTGCTTCACATACATGAAATGGCTAGGGCTGCCCTCCGGTGGGGCAGGCTGACTCTCGGCCAACCGAGAGTCGCTGGTCCGACAACAACAACCAAAACAATTCAATTTGCTGAAACACGACATGTTGGTTAGTAGACAGACACAAATAACATATAACAGACTCTATGCCACAGATAACATGTATGTCGACATTACTCTCTGCAGTTCAACCTATCCAAATTTGATGCATCCAAACAAACGAACGGAGCCCGTCGACTCCCGTTCGTGGAGAATTATTCAAAAAGGATCAACAAAATCACAACAGGCCATTGTTCAATAGACTGGCAGGAGACGATCAGACAGGGGTAACCACGGACTGGACTACGGACCATCCCATGACCTCCCTGGTTCACCACTGAGACTGTTCTGATGTAGACCAAGCCGTACCTCAAATATGTCTCATGGCTACCCAGTTATAGCCGCAGGTTTTTCCGAGTGCAATCCGGCCGTGCATTACTCACAAGTAACAACTAGGCATCTGATCTGTATCTCAAAACATCACAAAGGATCCGCGGCGTCTCTACAGTCAGTCCCTACCGGACCACCCTGCAAGACCTCCGTAATTCTCCTAGGGTACTCACGACCCCTCAAATCAAATACAGTTAATTGTTCCAGATGCACCGCTCAACAGCGCGTGCTTCAAACAAATGCACCGCTCAACAGCGCATGTTTCAAACAAACAAATTACTCACCGGGTGCACCCAGGTACGAATGTTCGTTCTCCGCTGCCAACTTCTTACCACCAATACGGTCAGCTCCTGGGTCAAGCCCGTAGGACCCCGGTGAAGGGTCACTAGCAGCAGAGGGTACCCCGAGCGGGAGCGCGGAGCGGACGTAGACTCCCCTCCGCCCACCCGGCCAAGACGCCCCCGATCCTCTCACCCGTTTACGGGGAGGGAGAAGACCCTATCACGGGGTCCCTTCGTGGTCGCCAACTGAAGTAATCTAATAGTAATCCCAGGGGCCACACTTACCAGTGGCCTGCAATATCAAGTCAATAATAAGCAGTTGGCAACGTAGAAGGTTCAAGCGTTTATTGGCCACAACAGAACTCTACATAGAGGAGCCTCATCGAACCTCACCCATCAGGTGCGCCGAAGAAGACTGCTGGCTCTTTGACAAGATCACACTTATATACATAACAGGTTCAGCATACAAAGCATTGTAAGTGGAAAAACACCAGTTAGCCCTAGAGCTCCTAAATGAGCTCATACCATCTGCCCGTATAAGGTTACTATCTGGTTCAGAGAAGGTCAGCCGGGTGACTCCCTTTCGTCTCGGGTACAGAGGAATTTCGCTTAGTACTCCCTACTGCAGATGTGACCTTGGGCCTCGGCCGTAAATACAATTCACCCTGTCTCTAGGCTGGTACGAGCTAAATCATACAGACGGTGGGTAGAGAGAGAGACACGTGATCTGAAGCATGACCGTTCATGATCCAAGATGGCCACAGTATGGCTTTTCGGCCCTTTCTATCATGCAAGACACAGAGACCAGAAGAGTTACTTTATAAAGCAGTTCTCGATGCATATGGAATAGAGGTACAGTCTAAGATACATTATGCTAACTACACATATTTGACTTGAATCCCACAGTGACTTATAGATTTTATATGTGTGTGCAATGGTAGTGATATAGGTAGCCTATACCACAGTAAGTGGTGCACTCACTACCTTTCCCAGGCAGGGGCAGGTAGACCTGTGGTGTCATTTTGGAGTGCTTCCCAGGGGTGGCATAATACATGCTTCAGCCCCTGGTAGGCCTCTGAGGTACCTATGCCCTGGGTACATAGTATACCATGTACTAGGGACTTATAAGGCACTCCAGAATCCAATTAGAGATGTACCTAATGTACATGGAAACCATTTTAGAGAGGAAGCAACTAGACTGGGGTCCTGATTAGCAGGGCCACAGCCAGACTAAGGTCGAAAAACAGTGAAACACCAGCAAAAAGTGAGGGTACCCATGTGAAGCAGATCCTACTCTCCTACATTCTGGCACCCCAACACATGGCGTTGGAAGGCCATGTGTTCGTCGTGGGGGTCCTGGGAGGCAGCCGTGGTGGTGGGTGCTGCGTGTTGTGTGTTCTGTGCAGGGAGTGAGTTCTCCTCGTAGCAGCTGGGCTGCCCTGCTCCTGGATGTGGGCTGCGGAGGCTCTCCACGAGCTGTTGGAGGGCGTCGGAATCGAAGGTGTGGTGATCCTCTATGTCATCAGAGAAGAGAGGTTGGTACTGCTCTGTAGGAGGTGTTGAGTTTCCCTCTGCAATGTGAAGGGGAGATGCAGTTTGACATTGTGTTGACGTGTGTTGATGCATTGTACATGTTCACATTCAGGCTGAATGACAGTGTACATTGTAGCCGTTTGGGGGGAGCTGCCTACATGATGCGGGACAGTGGACATTTCGACAACATCACGGATGTGTGTTTGTACTTGTACATTGTCAACTCACATTTCCCTGCGATGCGATATGTGATTGGCCAGTTTCTGCACACAAGCGGCACCAGTTGTCTCCTCTGTTCTCTTGTGGATGTGTTGTGGATTGTGCCATGTCGTTGTCAATGTTGATGTGCTCTGCATGTGATGTGTGTGTGTCACATTTTGGGGGAGTCGCCTCTGCCGCTCTGATTTAGCTTCCCCTTATCCCTTACATGCGGTGTGCCTCCGGCTTCTGTGCTTATAGAGTGCTAAGATGTTGTATACTTGGGTGCATTGGTCTCTTGGTGGGAGTTGGGGGTCTGGGGCATGGTTTGTCCGCAGCTGTGATATACTTACTTGTGCATGTGTGCCATTGTGCCCATCTCTCCCCGTCCTCCCAGTCCCTGGTCGTTACTCACCCTGTTGCTGTTGTGTCCGGTCATGTTGAGCAGTGTCCGGTCCCCCAAATCCTGCCACTCCCCACTGATGACTGTGGACTCCATTTCCTCCATCTCGTCCAGCTCCTCCTGTGGCGCTGGACTGCTACCTCCAGTCTGCATTGCTGCCTTCTGGTTGTTTATGAGTTTCTGCTTGATTTTGCACTTGACATCATTCCAGCACCTCTTGACCTCTTCCATTGTCCTCTTCAGCACTTCGACTGCATTCACCTTGTCCACGATGGTCTGCCATATTCCATTTTTAGTTGCCAGTGACACAGTGGAGGTGACGAACAGTAGTTGATGGTGTTCTACCACCTCCGTTATCAGGATCCTGTTTTGCTGCGGACTGAACCTTTTCTTCCTACTCTTCTCCTTGCGCTTCCCTGCCCCTGAGGTCCCAGGCTGGTCCTCCAGGGGGCTTGTGGGGATCTGGTTGTCCTCTGCACTTGCTCCGGCTGACTCCATTGTGCTTCGCTGTTGTTTGGCTTTTGTATGTGTTTCTTTTCCCTACTTTTATAGTGCATTTTGCCCACATGTCGCGTGGGGATTGCAGGCCTGTGGTTGGTTTTCGCTGATTTTTGTATCGCGATTTGCGTCATCGCCGCTTTTTTTCATGTTCATGTTTCGCATTTTTGCGGCGTCGTGTTGATTTTAACACGTTCATTTGATGCGTTGTGGTGGGTCTATCGCATGGTGCTGCCGTGTTGGGAATACCACGTTAACACAATGTTCTTTCCCCACGATAGACTGCGATGTGAAGAGTTGCGTTAAGCTACTTTTGCGGTAGTTATCACACGTTCTTGAGATTATCCCGCTTCGTGTTTTTTTCTCTTTAGTCATTATCTGTTTTATTCCTCTTGGATTTTTGTTCCAGGCAAACACATTGGGAGTTTTGTTTTTACGTCTAAAAAGTTGTCTACAGGTAGCAATGCACTTCCGTTCATTTAAAGGGTCTTTGCTCTAAAAAACACTTTTTGGAACAGAGATAGAAGACTCACCTCTAACACCCTTATGATTTAATAGACCTTGGTTACCGGACCTCCCTTTTACTAGGCTTGTACCAGTAACCACGCCCCATCACACAACTATTGTAGCAATAGGCTTGCTCATGTTTATTGGCATCCCATCTTTAGAGTACAGCAAGAAGTTTCGCCTCGCAAGCTTTGACCTACTATTTCCATATTCTGCCACTAACAGCATAGCCTTAGACATTTATTGTGCCAGTAATCGTATCCCATAGCACATTTGCCAATATAATCCTTTTCCACCACACATTAGTAGTGCCAATATTCGTTAGTCACCCTGTTGCCACAGCCAAGCATAGGTCCCCCACAGGCCCTGGTGCAAGCAAGGAAAATGCCCCCTTTGGTTGCAGTATCAAAAATACAGCAATCACCAGGGTTCAATCCACTCCACAGAACTCTGGGACATGGTGCACTGCACCTGCTGCACCAATGATAGCTACGCCCTGGCGTATTGTTAGTTGGCAAATGTCCTGATATCGATATAGCACTGCGAGTCTGAGCTTTGTATCCAACAGCACTTTTCATACTGTTAGTTCTATGCACATTCTACAAGTCCCAGAATGCAATGTGCTACTGACTGAAAAGCCAGAACACTGTGATTGTCTCTTGCCCTAGACCAAAGCCACTGGAATTACGCAATTGTGTGGCCGCTGCATTTTTGGCATATTTATGGTTTTCAAGCCATGGGAACTGTCTTTGTTTAGCTTTGGGCGAAGACTAGTCCGATTTTCCAAAATGGATCTTTGTGTTTGGCTATATCTCCCTAAAATTTTAAAGAGATGTAATCTGCTTTGCTTGCAGGTGAGCACTTGGTGGGCTTTAAAAAAGCAATTAAAACGTTTATTTGGCGACATGGTTTTTTGCCCCTTGTATTGTTTAAAACCTGGCTCCACTTTTCACCTTTATTATGTTTGCTTGTTTTAGCCCTACACAAAGGTGCTTTATTATTTAGCTTGTTTTCCATTTGTTTTACACATTTCTTTCAGCTCATTTTTGTTTACTAGTAGCAATAGGGCCTTCCTCCTTGATGGGAGTGGCTAAGCTTCAATTAGTGTTTTTCTTTTTTCCACCCCTTAAATTCTCCTTGGTTAGCATACTGGTACGACAGGCAATGCCTCTGACCATCTGACAAGCATAGCACTTATATAGGTTCTGACCACTGCCGGCACTGAGTCATTGGATTTTATCGGCTCTGCATGCAGGTCAACATTTGCTGTGCTTATTTTAGAGAAACAAAACTGTTAATACTTTTTTGACCACATTTCTTTTGCCTTGCATTATTTTGGACCTGGCCCTAACTCTACCCGTTGTTGTTTTAGCTGTGAACAAGGACACTTCATTATTTTAAGTCATCTTCTATTCATTTTTTTTTCTCACAGATTTCTTTTAACCTGTATTTGTTTCCCAGTCACTAGAGCTTCCTCAGTTTCAGTTGGAGTGCTGGGCTGCAGTTTTCCTTTCTCCACCCTTTTTTTTCCAATTGTGATTGTCATTAGGCAGTGTGCTGATTCGGCAGGCAATGATGCATGTAACGCATACGTCAACTTTTATCAGTGTGCCGCTGGTGCACCATAAACAAGCTTGTCTGCATCTGTCCACCTGCGGGCTGGGCAGAGGCGTGAAACCTTGGTCCCCTGAAACTTCCTTCTGAAATACCCTACTTAACAGACAAACTGCTGGCTCTAAATAAACATGGCATAACAAGACCCATGAGCCCAGTGCTCATAGATCAAACTCCAGGCACAGATCGGCCTACTCCCTCTTCTCCTACTGATCCTACTACTGCTACTGAGTGGTGATCCAGTGTAATTTGGCCTACCTCTTACCATCTATCCTCCTCTGAGGGACCTTTTTTATACGCTCCGAGTGGTGAAGAGAGTTAACATTTCATCAATTAATTTCAATTAACAGTGTACCCATTTGGCTACACAATAAGGACCCGGAATTGGTAACTATAGTTAAGACGATTTATTACAAGTTACCAATCAAGTTCAGGTACAAGACTTAGAGCACCATGCTATAATGGTGCAGAATAACAACCGGAAAGCCCAAACTCCAGAAAAAATGGAGGATGACCAGTATTAGACAAACAAGAACTTCAGTCACAGCAATACAAAAGATTTACACAAGAATTTGATGCTCAGAGAAGAATCTCAAGTTTTCTCATCTATACTTTAGTAAATCTAAATCTCCTAAATCAGAGTCCATGCTAAGAGGATGGCTTTGGAACCTAAAGAATATAAAAAAATCTAGGAAATTCCAGAAAGAAATTAGAACAAGGAAAGGAGAAATTAAGTAGGAAGGTGTCAGTATTTCAGAGGCTCGGTCAAGAGTCTTCTGGAGTCAGGGGATATGTGTTTGACTAAGACACACTCAAGAAGAATCAAAAGAGAAGCATTGAGGTTTGTACCT
Organism: Triturus cristatus; assembly: GCF_964204655.1. Lineage (NCBI taxonomy): Eukaryota > Metazoa > Chordata > Amphibia > Caudata > Salamandridae > Triturus > Triturus cristatus. The sequence goes on along the minus strand of NC_140585.1, from coordinate 594,974,304 downwards.
CTCAAAATCCAAAGGAAAGTAGCCTAAGCTCAGACGGTGTTAGCAATAGTTATTTCCATCAGAATCCTGAGAGCAATATCCTTCTGTATGCATCATCAGGGACCCGTTGTCCTCCTCCATTCTGACGTTGCAGACTGCAACATTCAAAAAGTATCTCACACTGGACATGGGACCGACTTCATCTTCTCACACTCATGCTAGGTTGTAACATTGCTGAATGGGCCTTTAAGTTAACACTCTGGCTCTCCATGTTCATTTGTCAAGGTCTTCTCAGGCTCTATCACGAGCACAGCAATATACCTATTCTTCAACTAACAGCAGATGATTCTGCAAAACCATTGATCCTATGGCAACCATATCAATATCTATTACTAAAAATCCTCCAGCTTTACTGGTGGATACCTTATGAACTACAGTAGTGAGTTTTCTGATCTTGTGTGAGTTGAGTATCACTCCTACAGAAGGTATCAGAGCACCAAAAATATATCCTACAATTTCACTAGTGCTAGCACTTCTTTTTGTACTCACATGTTGTTACTTTGTTGGATCATCAAGTTGTTACACATAATAAATCTTAGGAAAAACTATCCCCATGTTACATGTTCCATACCATCTCTTGGGTAACCTATCAAATGCATTTTCCCACAAATGTAATAAACTCCAGGGAAAAAAAGGATCTGCTCCATCTAAGTATAATCCCAAATTTCCTCAAATTTCAAAAGTATGATCATATTCACTGCTACCTGCAAAATGTGTGTCAGTTGTGGATTTCCTAATGAATATGCACAATTTTCCTTTATGTTGCCAATCTAAAGCTAATGCTGCCATATTTCCCTTATCTATGTTCACTTTCATCTTTAGCCCATTTTGGTACTTTTGAATGATTCATTGTTTTAGCCAATATGTCTCTTCATTTGTCTTCAACAGAATCTATAACATTCTTTCCACACGTGTTAAGGAACAATTTAAGTTATGCCTATGTGCATAAGCAGTGTCTAATGACATGGTGGGTCTAAAGGAATGTGCCACTATCTCAGTATTTTTATCATTGATTCAAGTGCTTCAGCACAGGAACGTCTGAAAAAACTAAGTCATGATTCGAGTATTAGTAGTGAAAATTACCCTTTCCATAGAATAAGCTTAGCAATAAGCTACAGGCAACTCCATATGTCAAGGGGAGATGATGCTATGTAATCCCCTCAGCAACTGATGCAGGCAATTGCATGCAAATCCTGAGCATCCATTGTGTCAACATACTCATGAAGCAATTTTGAATAGACATTCAACAAATAATCTCCGCCAGAAGAATCTACATGTATGTCTTTCTCATCTATTGCAGGTAAACTATTGTCAGTAGGAAGTGGTGCTTGAGGGTCACGTGTAGACCAAAGCTCCTCTACTTGTGAAGGATGGGGTAGACTAAAAATTACAAGTAATGCGATTAAAACTAATGTCACAACAAGAAATACTCCTACATATAAGCATCTCCGTCTACTAGTATTTGGGTTAAGCTCCATGAGTTCTCTGATAACAGAACGTTTAAATTGAAGATTGCAGTACAGTCTTTCAATTAGTTTCCACTTGAGCAAATAGCAAAGCAAAGTTCAAATGTCCTTTCCCAGTAAAGTATGTAAAATGATCTTCATGAGACTTCCTTAGCCGTACTCCGTCTTCTTCTTCTTATGCTCCTTCAGCAGACTTGGACCGTGGTACTCTTCTTTGTAGTTTGGGCAAATCTATTAAGTTCTTTCTCTAATAAATGCTCAGATCAAACTCAAGACAATTTAAAGAATTAACTCAATGGGGCACATTTAATATACATGCGCACATTTAAAATCAAATGAATATAAACTTTGGGTATATTTAAATGTTCTGATTTTTATCACAGAAACATGGTTGCATGAGTGCTCTGGATCAGACCTTAATTTAGTAGGTCCCCCAGTGTATAGAGTAATGCATGCAGATTGATCTGAAAAAAGGAGGAAGGATTGCCAACATACATAAAGAACATGCTAAGGTTTCTTTGATAAAGGCCCCAGAATTCCCTTTGGCTGAAAGTATGCATATGGCAGTCCACTCTTTTAAAAAAAATAAAAATGTTACATTACTTTTCCCAGATATATAGACCTCACGGCTCTTCTCCTAATTTTAGTTAATCTATAATGGAGTGCCTTACACCCTTCATTTTACAAGCGTCTCAGTTTCTTTTTTTTGATGATTTTAGCATCCGGATTGATGATTGACATTGAATAGATTTCCTTGACTTTCTGGAAGCAAGTACAGTGCTATAGATATAGGTGCATATTTATCATTATTTCATACAGTACATCACAGCTACGCTGCGTGATAGTGAAAGGGCAGGAATGCACTGTACTTAACAGTGTACAGCCCATTCTTGCCTTTTCCCAGTGCTGGCACACAATGTGCTGCCTAGCACCAATGCAGGCATTCTTGCACCCTGGTGCAAGGGTGTCTGCATTGTTAGCAGGATTGTTTTTGTGCAGGAAAGAGCACCCTCCTGCACAAAAAACATCACTTGAGGCATTTTTTTCTTTCTGTGTATGTTGCACATAGAAAGAGGAAAAAAAGGGGAGAAATAAACACATTTGTCCTCGTTATGCCCCACCTTGGGAGGCGTTGCAGTTTTGGTGCATTCCCAGGTCTAACATTTATGGTAAATCTGGGAATGCGTCAAAACCTGTGAGTTTTGCGTGGGAACACCCATGCACCATCCATGGAACGCCTCCCTGGGGCAGAGCAACGCAATGCAGCTGTTTGTGCTGTGCTACGTTACTCTGCATTTATCTAGCTACTCAGGGCCATCCAAGGTGGCCTTGCGTAGCTTGATAAATTGCATCTCAAGGGTTACGAAGCTTCTGTACCCTGTTGCGTGCCGCAAAAGCGATGCAACCTTTAATAAATATGGCCCTTACTTTTTACTTCCCCGAGTGGATTAATATCTACTCCACCCAACCCCTTGTGTGGATGGATCATGTTACCCTTCTTTTTCTCACAGAATTTTCCTATCAGTAAGATATTGAAACTACTAACGATTCCACCATCAATAGAGTCTGGTTCAGAATCTCTGGCCTCTAGCTGACAAAGGCTAATATTGTCCAGTAAGTTTAACGAAGGATATAAATAATAGTGATCATGACTTTATTGATTGACTGACAACTGCTCTTATTACTGTAGTCTCATCAAAGTCACCCACCAATAGGTCATCTTGACTAAACATGCTATTGTAGAACGAATATATGACGTTACATCGCGGTGTTTACACCGCGATGCCTTTACAACGCAGGCATTACAACGCAAGTCGTTACAACGACTTGCGCTGGAGGGTGCTGGACTTAGGAATAGTATGATTTACTATTCCAACTCCAGTCTTCGTACAGTAGGGAAGGTGTTGGAATAGTAAATAATACTATTCCTTAGGTTAGAGCGCCATCCAGCGCAAGTCATTGTAATGACTTGCGTTGTAATACCCGCGTTGTAAAGGTATTCTCTTAAAGAAAGGCATTGTCAGAAGATGCAGAAATATGTGTAAAAATATTTTGAATGCCTACAAAGTAGCCATACCAAACTCCAGTGAAACATTATCAATAAAAAGGAGCATACAATTATAAAATACTTTGGTTCAATTAACCATATTTCATATGATTTTATATCCACATTCGTTCGTTGTTAATGTTCAATTAAATACTTCTGGATGCTTGTAAGTCGGTTTTAGAAGAATTTGATTGAACATTAACAACGAACGAATGTGGATATAAAATCATATGAAATATGAACAAAAGTGATTAAAAAATGGTATGCTCCTGTTCACTGATTTTGTTGTTGGCATTTGATTGTTCAGTGACTGCAGGGCAGTAGGGTCACAAAAAGTTGAGCATAGGTTGAACATCCTGCAATATAATTTTACACTAGTGAGACATTATATGGCCCACTCTGTCATTGCTGTATATTCCAGTGAAACATTCTTTGCATATTTTTGAAGCCAAAAACCCCTCATCAGAGATTTGTGTCAGAAATGTCTCCAGTCCGCATTGTATCCAGACCCCCATTCAGGCCATAAAAAGCCAATGATTGGAAGAAAAATGAATGCTCATGAGGAGCTATTTCGTTTCCAGTATTCACCAGCTGATAAGCAAGGCAAAGACCACAAATTGTCAGTATTGGATGTTAAGGAAATGCCAAAAGATTTAATAATGAAGGCCAGTGGGGTTATGTACAAATGAAACCCACAAGGTAAATCTATAAAAGAACAACAGTCAGGAGAGACATGGTTGGTATACACGTATCCAAGATAAAAGAAAAAAACAAATCAAGACTTTGTGCGAGACTGTGTCAAACTTAGCACTCAAGTTTAAAAGAGTAAACACATCGCACCCTCAGGCCATGCAGAACTTTGCAGGCAAAGGTTCCCAGAATCCGGAAAGCTAGAATGGTTGCTCGTTCTTTCTATTTGGCTGCTAAAGTTTGGAACTCCCTAACGACCCCACTGAAAGCATGCTGGGCAGAACAAGCTTTTCGAAAACAACTAAAGACTTGGCTATTTAGGTCTCTGTTTTAGGTCTTATTGCTGTATCTTGTCCTTATGCTCGATCCTGGATGGTCTGATTCCACCATGGGGACACACCGTTGGTGTAACCAGGCGCTCTATAAATGGCATTTCATTCATTCATTCATCTTGACCTCCTTGATCCAATAACTCACAGAGGCCTGTTGTAACTACACAAAGAGCTGTTCCAGGTCCAGGAAGTGGACAAAATCCAGATTGAATTTAGTAAAGCAAGTTGTAGTTCTCTATAAACAAAGACAAACGGTGATTAACTCTCTTTTCCAAGATTTTAGGAGTGACAGGAAGAAGAGAGATGGAATGAAAGGTAATCAAAACCATGGGATCCTTAGAATGGTTTTCAAGAAGTGATGGTGCCAAAGCCTTCTTCTATTCTACAGAAACTACTGAAGCCTATACAGAAGCATTGTACAGAGCTGCAATAAATCGAGATACATTATCAAGTACTTTATGGTAAACAGGTGGTGGGCATCGACCCATATGGGAGCCTGATTTAACAGTCAAATCTAGAAGGTTGGTGTTTTCAGGAGAAGGAGGATTAAACTTTGTAATAGAATTTACATTAATTGCCATTGGAAGAATTAAGATTAAAAGTAGATTACTTTTATCTGAATGAAGGCAGATAGCAAGTCACAAAGTCCTTGAGAAGGTGTCACTGTGGTACAAAATGCCTCACACTAAGGCAAGGGCATTAACTATCATAAAATAGATTACAGAAGTTAGGGAGGGTTCAATCTTTGAGGCACAATATGTTGAGCAAGCTGTTCTTATCTGGGCTATATACCCTTTAAGAGCTAATTTTTATACTTAGATTTTGCACTCTTGATATAGTCCAGAATAATCTGTTCTCCGAAATTTTTCCAGTGCTTTGTACTAGCATTTGCCTGTTGCGAGTGTACCTGTATGCCATGGAGTGACTCTACGCTGTGCCATCTCGCCAAGGAAAAGCTCAATTGCGCTGCGGTATCGAGAATAGGAATTGATATCATTGCCTTTAGTTATCATAGAGGCGTGTGGTCAACTCAGCACCAACATAGAAATCATGAATTTAGGCCAAGACCTAGAGGATGCTTGGGTGTAAGATTAAAGGGAAGCATAATCGAATTAGTCCAGGAAAAACCGAAACCGAGAGGGTACTGGGACGCAGATTAAAAGGCTGCCTACTCAAATTGGCCCTTGAGAAGGTGAGTGGGGTGCCATTGTGATCTTTCCAGATATACTGAACAGGGAACAATACAGAACGACACTTGTATGAAAAGAAATTGATATTAAGCCAGATATTATGTTTATCACCGAGACATGGCTTAATGAGGGCTCCAACCCGACCATAGCTAATGCGATCCCTCCGGGGTATCTGATAATAAGGAAGGATAGACCAGGTGGTAGGGGCGGGTGCGTGGCCATTATACATAAGAACTCCCTCTCTTGCCTAGCACTACTCATTGCAGAGTTAGAGGGGGCTGAGGGCCTCGGTTTCCATCTGACTGTGTCAGCTCACCAGTCGATTGCCGGTGTGGTAATCTATCGACCACCGGTGCCGGAAGTCTGGTTTTTGGAGTCCCTTGGCCATGCTTTCTCCCCTATTGTGTTCAAATACAGCCAGTGTTTGGTTCTTGGGGATTTTAATATACACCTGGACCAACTGGCTGACCCAGAGTCCATGAAATTGTGTGAATTCCTTAGCATCCTCAACCTGACTCCCGATGTCTCGCTCCCCACTCATGAAAAGGGCCATTTTCTTGACCAGATTTTTTCAACGACCAGGATTGAAATAGATACACCCCTGCCCATTATCTGGTCTGATAATTTCCTGCTCACTTTTAAGGTATGCAAGGAACCAGGAAGGCCTCAATCCTACTGCAAGCTGCGGGCCAGCAGCTATAGGCCTTTTGAGCAGCTTACGTCAGAGGCTTTAGCCGCTATACTTAGTCAGCATCCCATTCCCTTTAACTGCATTTTAGAGGGCTATGTACTCTCACTTGAAGGCTGGCTCCAGGAGTGGTCTATGCAACTAGCCCCGCCCAAAACTCAAGTAGCCAAATCTTGCAGAGCCTCAGCCCCATGGTTCTCAGAGACACGAAGAAAAAGTAAAAGCGTGTGTAAATGCCTAGAGAGACGATGGAGGAAGAACTTTGACCCTGGGAATAAAATCACCTATAAATTGGCGCGGAAGGCCCACAGTGCCAAAGTTCGTGAGGGTAAAAATCTTTTCTGGCTTCAAAAATTGAAGAAGCTGGGAACAGCAGCAGGGAATTGTTCAACTTTGTAAAGGACTTTTCCTCCCCCAATGCAATAAAGAGCCCCCTTCACCCCTACTTATGAATGGACGAACCATATTGTGCAATACTTTTATAATAAAATAAAAACCATCCAGGATTCATTTGGAGATTTGCCTATAGCTGGCAATGGCAACACAGGCCTGCCCCCCCTGTCTCTTCCAACTTGGACAAGACCCTCCTGGATTCCCCCCCCCCTCCCTATTTCTCTGGCGCTGAAATCCGGCTCTCTCTCTGACCCTTGTCCTGCCAAAATATTGGCATCCATCGCCGAGGTGATCAATCCAGCTGTCAACCGGGTTCTGAACCTTTCCTTGTCTGAGGGATTGATGCCTGATAGTTGGAAACACGGAAAATCCTCCCGCTTCTAAAAAACCTTCAGCAGATCCTTCGGTAGTCAGCAACTATACACCAATATCATTGTTGCCTTACTTCTCCAAGATACTATTAAAACTACTCTTGATAGAGGGGGAAAAGCTGTATTGATATTACTGGACCTTTTGGCGGCTTTCAATACCTTGCCCCATGATTTACTTCTGCACAGACTTCAGGACCGTGGCATTGGTGGCACGGTCCTTAGGTGGTTCTCCTCCCTCTTGGAAAGCAACCAGGAAACAGTATGGTTTCCCCCTTTTTCTGCCCTCATTCCCCATTGAAAGTAGGAGTGCCACAGGTCTCTGTTCTGAGCCCAACTTTGTATAATATATATATGGCTCCCCTTGAACCCCTGGCAGTCAGAACACAGGGCAAAAGTAATATCCTACGCCGACGACACACAGTTGTTGTTTACTTGCGAGAAGGATGATGCGCAAAGAGGAAGCGAAATAAAAACTTGCCTGGCAAAGATGTTCGCCTGGTTTAGGCAAAATCAACTGCTATGTAATTCAGAAAAGTCTGAAATTAATTTTTGGGGATACAACCTAAGCAATGAATGGTGCCAATGGTGACTCCAGAATTCCCCCCCCGCCCCCTAGCAAGCCCAGTCACCAACGTAAAAAACCTTGGGGTGAAACTGGACGCTGATATGTCCATGAAGTCCAAGGTTCAATCAGTGGCCGGTACATGCTTTGGGCTACTGAAAACAATGAGGAACTTTCTCCCCCTGCTCCCAGTCTCGCATAGGAAAACAGTGGTCCAAGCCCTGATTACGTCAAGGTTGGACTATGTCATCATGCGGTACTTTGGCCTCCCCGGTTATTTACTAAGCCGCCTGCAGGTGGTACAAAATGTGGCGGCAAGGGCCCATGGTGGGACCCAGGACACATATGACTTCTCATTTGAAGAGGGTACATTTTAAAGCCCTGGTGCTGGCCTTTAAGGCCTTTCACAACATAGGGGCCCCTTACATTAGGAACAGAATTCAGCCCTATGCACCATCCAGAACCTTGTGGTCTTCGACCCAGCGCTTGGCGATCGTGCCAAAGTTCGTTCGTTCGCGTATGGGGGGGACGCTCCTTCCAGGTGACAGCCTCTAAGCTATGGAATAGCCTGCTGCCCTCCCTGAGACAGGTGCAGGATCTCCTTAGTTTCAGGAGAAATTTAAATACATGGCTCTTCCAACATTAGATGAGGCACCCGCTGTTGTGTTCACTGCTCTGTCAAGGGGTCATGCCAGCACCGGGACACTCTCATGAGTAGCTGCACACTCTACAAATACCCAGTAACATAACATAACATAACATAACTTGTGTAGAATTACTTTATAAAATCCCTTTGGTTTTGGACATTACCACTTGGTGGACTGAAATACTACTCATTTGTTTAAGAATATTATTCTATGAGGTGACTCCCACGTTATGCTGTATATTGAATGTAATTGTACCACTGGTGGGTAATCAGTGTAAGTGAGTGCACATGTTATATGGTGCTGGGCCACAGAGTCAAATTTCTGTTTAAAGACTGAGCCCAGATAGAAACATTTTTGTTGGAAGATAGCCCATTTCTGACAGTGGTGAGTAGTAGTGCAGACATTTTTTGGAATAAGAATGTAGAATCAGTGAAGGAATTAATAACAGCGTGGCATTCGGTCAAGCATTTATAAGGAGCACCATTATTAGTTATGATGCAGCTAAAAAGAGAGAATAATTGAAAGTGAAAGGTAATGAGCTGAAAGTTGTTGCAAAATACGCTGCCTCAGATTATAATGACATGTTTGTTCAGCTACTGTATCTAAACACTTGTTTTGAAGAAAATAATATGGGGTCCTAGTCAAAAACTTAAATTAGATAGTACACATTATTATTATTATTTTTATCAATATCAATATCATTATTATTATTATAAAAGTTTTGTAAAGCACATCGCTACTCTAACGGGGTTTCCAAAGTGCTAGGCAAATGCAGGTAGACAACAGAAACTTAAAGATAAAAAAGAGATAGTTAGAAAAGTAAGGTCTATAAATTTTTAGAAAAACACAAAAGAATTTACAGGATCTCATTGAGGCAGGTAACGAATTCCATAGTTTGGGACCCAGGTAGTAAAAAGACTGGGCCACCCTGTTGGGCTCTCCTAACTTCAGAGACTGTAGAAAGGTTGCAAATGCTTTATTGAAGGGAATGGCTGGGATGGTTTGGAGCCACCAGCAATCTGATGTAGAGTGGGCCTGAGTTTCAATAGAGCCTAAAGCATATAGAACAAAGCTTTGAAATGAACTTGCTTTTCAATCGTGAGCCAATGAAGGTCTTGTAGAAGATTCGAGGCAGAGGAGTACGTAGGAAGATGGCAGCTGCATTCTGGACTGCCTGAAGGTGCCTGAATGAGGCCCCAAGATAAAGAATGTTGCCATAGTCCAACCTACTGATGAGTAATGCTTACATTACCATTCTTTGAGCAGAAATCGGCAGTAACCAAAGCATTATTCTTAACCATCTTAAAACACAGAAGCAGGTGAAGGCTACCGTGGTGATTTGATGATTTATGAAGAGTTTATCATCCAACCAAAACCTTATGTTCTTAACTACTGAAACAAGGGCAGGAGTAGTGTCAAGAGCTCCAGGCAAGAAATGAGAAACTAAAAGATGAGGTTGCTTATCCACCAACAGAATTTCAGATTTATCTCTATTTAGTTTGAGAGAGTTGTTGCTCATTCAAGCAGCTACTATCATGAGACAGGTTTCAAGAATATCAGAGCTGAGATCTAATACAGCCTTAGAGCCCGCCGTAGCGGGTTCTATCGGCCATTTAAGGCCCGCTCCAGCGTTAGAGGCCTGAGCCGAAGGCAAGGGATTTTAAAATGGGAGCGGGCCATTAATGGTCGATAGAGCCAGCTATGGAGGGCTCTAAGGCTATTAGAACATTCCGCCCCAGACGGCACAATGTTCTAATAAGGAAAAACAAATGTCTCTCGGAGCCCGAGGGGGTTTAAATACCCTCGGGCTCCGATAGGCCTTTGTTCACAGCAAGAGCTGTGATCAAAGTCAAACAATGGAATTATGTAGCTCCATGCTTCTACCAGCCATTAGAAGCCCGGAGCACTCCATTGTTTTCAATGGAGCTCCCAACATTCCAATGTTCTAATTTGGGAGAGAGAGAGAGAGAGAGAGAGAGAGAGAGACAGACAGACAATAATCTGGGTGTCATCCCTGTAGCAGAACAGAGTGAGACCACACCAATCCACTACGTCAGCCAGGGGTTTCACATAAATGTTAAAAAGGGTCAGGATGAGAGCCAAACCATGTGGTATATCGGAAGATAGAGAATACGAATTGGAAGTATGAGTTCTGGTACAGACCTGGAAGGAGCGGTCTTGTAAAAATGAACTTAACCAAACGAGGGCCTGATCTTGGATGACCATGTCCTCCAGTCTTTGGACAAGTAGCAGGTGTGAGACAGTGTTGAACACAGCACTGAGATCTAATAGAACCAAAGCTGTGGTGCCACAATCTGTTCGGTGACTCCAAGCAGAGTGGACTCAGTGCTGTAGCCAGCCCTGAATGCAGACTGAAGGTTTTTGATTAAAATGCTGATGTAAGGACACAACACCCACAAAGTCCAAGATGTGTCAAAGTAGGTACTATTGAGATGAGCTAGACTCCAGAAAGTCAGCCTCCCAATCAGCTCCCCTTTTCCAACTGGCACACAATAGAATACCGCCTGCTGGAGACTGTGAACATTTCTGCCATGAAGACAGGCTATGCATTTAGCGGAAAAAATAACAACAATAAATCCCCGCCTATAATAAATGAAGAAAAAGAAAACAAAAATGTACATAAACTTGTGACCTAAAAGTCACCTCCATTACAAGGAGAAAGGACACCTATAATGAAGAAAACATGCACAAAAAACATTTTCTTAAAAGTGGCGCATGAAATGCTTTGCAGGAACAGAGAAAAACTCTAACCACAGCATTAACTTAAAAACTGAAACAAATAGGCACGTTCCTTTGTCTCACGGAAGACTTGACTGGGGGAACACTGTCAAGAATATTGCTCCCGTAGGAATCATTTGAAATGTTCCTAGCACCCCCTTGTGTCCTTGCACCTGGCAGGACACCTCCATCGTTCCCAACTGGCAACTTGTTTCCAGAGTACTTCACCAATCTAAACATGCTCCATCTGCTTCCAGTGTTAACTGTCACCACATTCTTCATAACTGACGAGATGACAAAAGGACCCATGAATTCAGTTAACCCCTTCCTCTTCCACCGTGGTTTTTTGACTAAGACCAGGTCCCCCACATTCCACTTCTTGGCATTCACCGAATTCTTAGTCATATCTGCATTCTTATCTTTGCTGATAACATAACATGCGTGTTTGTAAAGCGCACATTCACACGTAGCTATTTAGGTGATAAATAACAGATATTTATTGACCTGATTGATATGACCTGATTCTCGCTTACCTGATTCTCGCTTACCTCTCTTCTTCATCTAAATTGACATTTCTCATGATTGGTAGCCACTCATGGTTCAGCTGAGAAATGGCTGCCCTCCAATTCAAGAACTCAAAATGTGACTTAAGTGTTACACATTTGATAGCAGAACGATGTTCCCACCGCATTTCTCTGAGCAACCCTTTGAGTGGAGTTCTGCGCCCCATAGCCCTCTGCCCTCAGGCCTTCACCACGGTATTCATGCGTTCCGCAGGACCATTGACCTGCTGTGCATAAAGAGCTGTTTTCTGATTAATTATTCCATAATCAGTTAAAAGTTCCTGCATATCATGGGAGATGATCTGTACCCCATTATCCATAACTAAGGACTTGGGCACCCCTTCACTTGCAGACTCATCCTTGAGAAACTCTAGAAACTCTAGGTGTTCACACACCTGGTAGACACCCATTTTGATGTGTAGTCTACCAATAATATCACAAATCTCTCTGTGGATGGCAGCAATTCAAAGGGGTCCATGATATCCAATCCTAACGTGGTCCATGGTTTCTCAGATGCAGATACTGGCGATATGGGAATAGAATTAGTGACACAAGACCTGTCACTGGTAGCACACAAATGGGAGTCTTTGACTAGTTCGTCCTCTTGGTGATCTATTCAAGGCCACCAGTATCTCTCCCTGATGCGAGCCTTGGTGAGACTCCTGCCAAGATGCCCCTCATTACGCAATTTTAGTATTTTAGACCTCGTTCCTATGACCTCTCAGGAGGTGATCTTGGTGCAATGTGAACTCATCTCTCATTGACGCAAATGGTCTGAGATCCAAATCCAATCAAGCCAACCTTGTACTGCATATTGAGAAACAACACATCCTCTTCACTACTTTTATCCCATTCCTCTTTTATAATCGCAGGCTCCTTGACACAGCTCACAGAACCTGAGCCACCAATAATCACCTCCTCTTTGCTCTCTATTGGTAAACGTGATAGGCAATTGGTTGCCCTATTAACCATCCCTGGATGATGCTGTACTTGGATTTTATATTCTTCCAAATCCTCACTCCAATGTTTTAATCTGGGAGTCGACCTTTCACTAAGGTTGCAAGAAAAACCTTGCTCAAGCGGCCGCTGATAAGCCCTTATCAGGAAAGAAATGCCCCAGAGATAGAATTTAAAATGACTTACTGTCCACACTATTGCCCGGGCCTCCGTTTCAATGCAGAAATAGTGTTCCTCCACTTTCTTGAGTGCCTTAGAGGCAAATGTGACCACTTTTACTTCATCATCCTCCACTTGGGTGAGTACAGCACACAACCCCTTAAGACTTGCATCAGTGGTGAGCACGGTTGTCTTCCTAGCATCAAAATGGCCCAAGCTAGGCATCTTACTGATCTGCAATTTAACATCCATGAATGCTGCATCATATGCATCCGACCACACAAACTGAGTTCCATTTTTTAGGATCAACCTAATGGGCTCAACCACGCTTTCAAATCCTCTTATGAACTTGGAACAGAACTCAGCGAGTCCAAAAAATGACCTCACCCGATCTTTATCATTCAATACTGTCTGCCTACTCCAATTTGGGTTGAATGTCCTCCCCCGATATGACATGGCCAAGATAGGTGACAGACTTTACACCAATTCTATGTTTTTGCTTTTCACTGTGAGACCTTTATCTGCCAACCACTTTCCTCAAAATGTCATCATGTTCACATCCTTCCTTACCATATATTAGAATATCGTTCAAAGGGATTCCTGGCATGCATAAACCCATTTACATGTGCCGAAAACTCTGCCACAAATACAGAGTTCTCTGCATCTGTAAAAATTATTCAGCGGGTATGAAAATGTGTGTTCCACGGTGTGGTTAGCCTAGGACGTTAGAGAAAATGCTCTACCCTGGACATCTGTGGAACTAAAACCCTTTCCAGAGTTGGAACGAAGACGGATGATCAATCCCAGATTTGTTGGGATGTAGGAGAAGGGCTTTCTCCACACACAGGTACAAATATTTTCCTTGTAGAGAAAAATGTATTTGCATTAGCACTGGGGATCCTAATTCCCCTGTGCAGAGTTTTTCCCCATGGATACCTCCACACAGTAGGAAGAGGATCGTGCTGGAATGTGACATGACATTCCAGCAATTAGCATGGAATCTTGCACCTGTCGCAGCATTCCATATGGATTCCGGGGAATGATTGTAAATCCCAGAAACAAGTACATCAATGCTTGCATGTAGGTGTAAATCTGTGAGTTGCGATTTGCTGCTTTCATTGTGAATTGGGCCCACATTTTCTAGGAAGCTATGTTTGTGCCACTTTGTACCAAGCAATTATATCTAGAGTTTTTGGAAAACATGTTACTTGCACACATGTCAAGGAAACTGGAAGAAACTAGAAGTATTGCTCAATTAAAAATGTGCAAGTGATAAAGAAATAAATTCGATTTTTCAAGTCTTATGAATGAAGCACTGACATCGTTCTTTTAAAGATATTGATAGCACTGATCTTTTTTTGCTTAAGCAGTGTAAATAGCAATGTGTTGGCACATTCAAAACAGATAATGAAAACAGTAGCAGCGATAACAGTGGTAGAGTTAGAACTTTTGGACTTAGAGAAAGATCTCTTTACCAAATGAGTGGGGGCTTCTGCGGGATTCCCATTTTAGTTAAGGATATGTTTTGAGAAAGTGGAATATTAGCTGGGGTGAATGGTGGTCCACTTCAAGTAATAATGGTACCATTCTTGTTAGGTCCTGTAAATGTTTCAGTAGTTTAAAGCTGAGCTCAACCCCTGGTAGAAGAAATGTGTAAAGCATTTAAAAGTACCAAACAGTTAAAAAAAAAAACACAGCACAATAATAATCCCACTCTCATTTATATAAATAGAAAATAGTATAATGAACAAAATGACACTAAAGTGATAGAAATCGAATAGAAAAAGGGAACTAGAGATATGAATTTTTAAAGTGTTAAATAAAAATAGAGCCAAAAAGCGCTAAGCGCCAACTGAGAGGAACTGGCCGGACTAGACCAGGACAATGGAAAGATTTTACCGCAATGGAAAGCCGGTTGCATACATTGCCCATCGGGATCCAGGTCAAAGGGTTGGTGAGCAGTCTATTATATCGACTTTTTAATATCGAGGGACATAAATATCGAGTCAAAAATATCGAATGTCCAAAATATCGAAATAGTTAATATCGATGTGAAAAATATCGTTTTTTTTTTTTTACTTATATGTCGATGTAAGTAATATCGTTCGTAATAATATCGACATGTGAAAATATCGTTTTTGTGTAATATGAGAAATATTTATATAGTTTTAGGGGCGGGATGTTGGGTTATAGGGGATAAGGGTGGGGAGTGTTTTAAAAAAGTTAATTTATTTTTTTAATATATTCTAAAATTTAATTATTAAATTTAATTTAAAATGTGAATTGTATATTTAATTTTAGGAGCGGGATGTTGGTTTATAGGGGATAAGGGTGGGAAGTGTATTAAAAATGTTTATATATTGTTTGAATTTTTTGAAAAATTATTTAGAAATTGTAAATTAAATTTAGAATTTTAAAAATATTTTTAGGAGCGGGATGTTGGTTTATAGGGGATAAGGGTGGGAAGTGTTTTAAAATTTTTTATATATTTTTAAATTTAAAAAAAAAAAATTCTAGAAATTCTAAATTAAATTTAGAATTTTATTAAAAAATGTAGGAGCGGGATGTTGGTTTATAGGGGATAAGGGTGGGAAGTGTATTAAAAATGTTTATATATTGTTAGAATTTTTTTGAAATTTATTTAGAAATTGTAAATTTAATTTAGAATTTTAGAAATAATTTTAGGAGCGGGATGTTGGTTTATAGGGGATAAGGGTGGGAAGTGTTTTAAAAATGTTTCTATATTATTTAATTTAAAAAAAATATTAATTTAGAAATTGTAATTTACATTTTGCATTTTAAATAAAATTTTAAGAGTGGGATGTTGGTTTATAGGGCATAAGGGTGGGAAGTTTTTTAAAAATTTTTATATATTCTTTAATTTAAAAAAAAAAAAAATTAGAAATTGTACATTAAAATTTGCATTTTAAATAAAATTTTAGGAGCGGGATGTTGGTTTATAGGGGATAAGGGTGGGAAGTGTTTTAAAAATGTTTATATATTATTTAATTAAAAAAAAAAAAAAAATTTAGAAATTGTAAATTAAAAATTGCATTTTAAATAAAATTTTAGGAGCAGGATGTTGGTTTATAGGGGATAAGGGTGGGAAGTTTTTAATTTTTTTTTATATATTTGTTAATTTTTTATTAAAAATATTTATAAATAGGAAATAAATTTTCGAAATTTACAAATATATTTCCGAGCGGGATGTTGGTTGATAGGGGATAAGCATGGGAAGTGTTGTAAAAATGTTTATATATCTGTTAATTTTTAAAAAAATTAATTTTGAAATTTTAATTTTTTTTTAGAATGTTACAAATAATTTTAGGAGCGGAATGTTGGGTTATAGGGGATAAGGGTGGGAAGTTAATTTAACATGTTTATATATTATTTTAAAAAATATTAATATTTAGAAAATGTAAATTTATTTTTGCATTTAACTAATCCCATAATTAAATATAGATTTCAGTCAGAGTATTAAATTAATTAAGTTCACTGTCCAGCACTTATTTTAATTTAATATAGAATGGAGTGGGAATAGTAAATTAATTTAGTTCAGTGTCCAGCACATACTGTAATTAAATATAGGTTGGAGTGAGAATAGGAAATTCATTAAGTTAAGTGTCCAGCACTTATTTTAATTTAATATAGACTGGAGTGGGAATAGTAAATTAATTAAGTTCAGTGTCCAGCACCTACCTTAATTTAATATAGGTTGGAGTGAGAATAGTAAATTAATTAAGTTCAGTGTCCAGCACTTATCTTAATTAAATATAGAGTGGAGTGGGAATAGTAAATTAATTAAGTTCATTGTCCAGCACCTACTGTCATTTAATATAGTTTGGATTGAGAATAGTAAATTAATAAGTTCAGTGTGCAGCACTTATCTTAATTAAATATAGATTGGAGTGGGAATATTAAATTAATTTAGTTCAGTGTCCAGCACATACTCTAATTAAATATAGGTTGGAGTGAGAATAGTAAATTAATTAAGTTCAGTGTCCAGCACTTATTTTAATTTAATATAGACTGGAGTGGGAATAGTAAATTAATTTAGTTCAGTGTCCAGCACCTACCCTAATTTTATATAGGTTGGAGTGAGAATAGTAAATTAATTAAGTTCTGTGTCCAGCACTTATCTTAATTAAATATAGAGTGGAGTGGGAATAGTAAATTAATTAAGTTCATTGTCCAGCACCTACTGTAATTTAATATAGTTTGGATTGAGAATAGTAAATTAATTAAGTTCAGTGTCCAGCACTTATCTTAATTAAATATAGATTGGAGTGGGAATAGTAAATGAATTCAGTTCAGTGTCCAGCACATACTCTAATTAAATATAGGTTGGAGTGAGAATAGTAAATTAATTAAGTTCAGTGTCCAGCACTTATTTTAATTTAATATAGACTGGAGTGGGAATAGTAAATTAATTTAGTTCAGTGTCCAGCACCTACCCTAATTTAATATAGGTTGGAGTGAGAATAGTAAATTAATTAAGTTCAGTGTCCAGCACTTATCTTAATTAAATATAGAGGTGCCAATTCCGATCCGGTAAAAAAATTCCCCGTCCGACTCGTATCCGGATTTTTTTCCGTCCGAATCGTCAAAGTAGCGTACAAACTGCCAAGTACGATTCGAACGGAAAAAAGTCCATACGAATCGCATTGGGAAGATTTCCCCACACGTCCTCGGGTCGGGAAAAGTCACCGACACGTCCCCGGGCGAGAAACCCACCGTGCGGAAAAATAAAGTCCGACTGCGCAAGTACGATCCCTCCCGTCCTCCCCATTTCACAACCGTACGCAAAAAACACCGTCCGAACCGAACTCCCATAGCAACCATGGAGACATGTGCCCGCATACGCGCCGAACACCCCACCACCCCCCGCCCGCGTATGTACGCCCCGAACCCCCACCCGTGTATGTACGCACCAAACACCCACCCGTGTATGTACGCCCCCGAACCCCCCCCAGCCGTGTATGTACGCACCGAACCACCAGCCGTGTATGTACGCCCCCGAACCCCCCCCAGCCGTGTATGTACGCACCGAACCACCAGCCGTGTATGTACGCACCTAACACCCACCCCAGCCGTGTATGTACGCACCGAACCACCAGCCGTGTATGTACGCACCAAACACCCACCCGTGTATGTACGCACCAAACACCCACCCGTGTATGTACGCCCCCGAACCCCCCCCCAGCCGTGTATGTACGCACCGAACCACCAGCCGTGTATGTACGCCCCCGAACCCCCCCCAGCCGTGTATGTACGGACCGAACCACCAGCCGTGTATGTACGCACCAAACACCCACCCGTGTATGTACGCCCCCGAACCCCCCCCAGCCGTGTATGTACGCACCGAACCACCAGCCGTGTATGTACGCACCAAACACCCACCCGTGTATGTACGCCCCCGAACCCCCCCCCAGCCGTGTATGTACGCACCGAACCACCAGCCGTGTATGTACGCCCCCGAACCCCCCCCCAGCCGTGTATGTACGCACCGAACCACCAGCCGTGTATGTACGCACCAAACCCCCACCCCAGCCGTGTATGTACGCACCGAACCACCAGCCGTGTATGTACGCACCAAACACCCACCCGTGTATGTACGCCCCCGAATCCCCCCCCCAGCCGTGTATGTACGCACCGAACCACCAGCCGTGTATGTACGCACCAAACACCCACCCGTGTATGTACGCCCCCGAACCCCCCCCAGCCGTGTATGTACGCACCGAACCACCAGCCGTGTATGTACGCCCCCGAACCCCCCCCCAGCCGTGTATGTACGCACCGAACCACCAGCCGTGTATGTACGCACCAAACCCCCACCCCAGCCGTGTATGTACGCACCGAACCACCAGCCGTGTATGTACGCACCAAACACCCACCCGTGTATGTACGCCCCCGAATCCCCCCCCCAGCCGTGTATGTACGCACCGAACCACCAGCCGTGTATGTACGCCCCCGAACCCCCCCCCAGCCGTGTATGTACGCACCGAACCACCAGCCGTGTATGTACGCACCAAACACCCACCCGTGTATGTACGCACCAAACACCCACCCGTGTATGTACGCCCCCGAACCCCCCCCCAGCCGTGTATGTACGCACCGAACCACCAGCCGTGTATGTACGCCCCCGAACCCCCCCCAGCCGTGTATGTACGGACCGAACCACCAGCCGTGTATGTACGCACCAAACACCCACCCGTGTATGTACGCCCCCGAACCCCCCCCAGCCGTGTATGTACGCACCGAACCACCAGCCGTGTATGTACGCACCAAACACCCACCCGTGTATGTACGCCCCCGAACCCCCCCCCAGCCGTGTATGTACGCACCGAACCACCAGCCGTGTATGTACGCCCCCGAACCCCCCCCCAGCCGTGTATGTACGCACCGAACCACCAGCCGTGTATGTACGCACCAAACCCCCACCCCAGCCGTGTATGTACGCACCGAACCACCAGCCGTGTATGTACGCACCAAACACCCACCCGTGTATGTACGCCCCCGAATCCCCCCCCCAGCCGTGTATGTACGCACCGAACCACCAGCCGTGTATGTACGCACCAAACACCCACCCGTGTATGTACGCCCCCGAACCCCCCCCAGCCGTGTATGTACGCACCGAACCACCAGCCGTGTATGTACGCCCCCGAACCCCCCCCCAGCCGTGTATGTACGCACCGAACCACCAGCCGTGTATGTACGCACCAAACCCCCACCCCAGCCGTGTATGTACGCACCGAACCACCAGCCGTGTATGTACGCACCAAACACCCACCCGTGTATGTACGCCCCCGAATCCCCCCCCCAGCCGTGTATGTACGCACCGAACCACCAGCCGTGTATGTACGCCCCCGAACCCCCCCCCAGCCGTGTATGTACGCACCGAACCACCAGCCGTGTATGTACGCACCAAACCCCCACCCCAGCCGTGTATGTACGCACCGAACCACCAGCCGTGTATGTACGCACCAAACACCCACCCGTGTATGTACGCCCCCGAACCCCCCCCAGCCGTGTATGTACGCACCGAACCACCAGCCGTGTATGTACGCACCAAACCCCCACCCCAGCCGTGTATGTACGCACCGAACCACCAGCCGTGTATGTACGCACCAAACACCCACCCGTGTATGTACGCCCCCGAACCCCCCCCCAGCCGTGTATGTACGCACCGAACCACCAGCCGTGTATGTACGCACCGAACCACCAGCCGTGTATGTACGCCCCCGAACCCCCCCCAGCCGTGTATGTACGCACCGAACCACCAGCCGTGTATGTACGCACCAAACCCCCACCCCAGCCGTGTATTTACGCACCTAACCACCACCCCACCAGGGAATGTACGGACCGCACCCCCACCAGTGCATGTACGGACCGTACTGACGCCAAAAAAACACGTACTGAACCCGGACAAACCATATTTACACAAGGAGAGTCAAGTAGAGTTTCCCCACACCACCAAACAGGCCCAACAACCCCACAAACATCACATACACTCACCTGCAACTGCCAAACTGCCAAACAGAGGCCCAAAACTCAATCACTCCTCATAACACACCCACACAAATTTCAAACACAGCCACACCCACAAATGGACCAATAAAAATGGACCACACACACAAACCATGAGCCTTTGCAACAGACCCACTGCTGCCAGAGCCCACAGACGACCCACACCACCATACTTGAACCTCACACTTGCATACCTTCACACAACCACCTACACAAACACCCCCTCATCACATTCACACACACACCTCCACTACCACACCCACACACCCACAGCCATCCACACCCACACCCCCACAACCACACCCCACGCCATGTCCACCACCAAGAATCCAAAGTTCACAAAGGAGGAGCTGGAGATCCTTGTCGACGAAATCCTCAGAGTCGAGCCACAGCTCTTTGGGACATTGGTCAGACAGACCAGCATATCCGAAAAAACCGCCATGTGGCAGAGGATCGTCGATTCTGTGAATGCTGTTGGGACAACCAGAAGGACCAGGCACGAGTGCCAATCCAGGTGGTACGATCTGCGGAGGACGGTCAAGAGGAAGATGACTGACAATCACAACCAGGGGAACATCACTGGAGGAGGGCCGCCCCCCAGACCGGTACTATACCATCCCTGGGAGGAGAAGGTGATGTCCACGCTGGCGGTGGAGGGACTACACGGACTGCCAGGACTCCCAGACCCTGGTGAGTACACAAACAACTCACCTCACATGGGGGGGATGCCATACACAATCAATCATGCATGCCACCCCCCCCAAGCCACCACCGGACACAACAACACTCCACAAACACACACATGCCACTGGCACCTCCATGCCCCATGCATCAATCAGGGCCATGCCAAGTCACAGGCCACACAAAACACCAACACAACACAGGATGTGGTCGATGCTGGGAGTGGGGGCAGCAAAACTAACATTGAGCAACTCACAAGCACACAACAATGCCCTCAGCCCATATGGCCCAGGGCACAGCCATACAAACTGTGTGTACCCACACAGTACTGTCTTGCCTGCAAATGATGGCTGCCATGCAGGATGCCATGGGTCTGAAGGCACAATTTGCACATAACAGCAGACAATGAAGATGCATCGCTCTGATAGAGTCTCAGCACACACCGCCACAGCAGCAGCCTACACTCAGACACACTGCCCAATGGGTGCCCGGAGAACAGGGACTAACTCACATGAACAAGCCAATGGCCATTCAAAGACCGGCTAACTGTGTGTGCCCAGGAAGCTGGCCTGAGGTGACAGAGAGTGACAAAGAGAGGGAGGGAGAGGGGGAATGAGAGGGAAGGAGACAGAGGGGGGACACAGGGAGACAGACAGAGGGAGGGAGTAGGGTGACAGAGGGAGACCGACAGAGGGAGGGAGGAGGGTGACAGAGGGAGGGAGGAAGGGAGACACAGGGAGACTAAATCACCCTTGGGTGGTGTGGCCATGTCCACTCGTCAGCCGGTGGACTGTGTGCATGCAGACCAGGTCTGGCAGTGCCTCAACCCCCCCTTCCGTAGATGAAGACCGGTCCATGTGTCAATCTGTGCACGAGTCCATCCGTGCTGCAGGCACAGACCTAACCACACACCCAGTATACCCACCCACCGTGTCGGTAAGAACCCTGTCACAAATGCTTCAGTCCCCTACCTGCAACATCAAATTGCCTTGCCAAAACACCATTTGGCCACGTACAGTGCAACACGTAAGGCGCCTCTGCATGGCTCGCTACGCCCGCACACCACACTGCTGACTGTGTACCCAAATAGATGCATCAACTAAGATTGTGTCTCACACATGCGTAAAGCCCTGACAGCTGTGGCCAAGGGACATAGCCATGCACAAGTGCACTGTGAGAGGAATGCAGGACAGATCCAACTACCCAGAGGAAGAGTGCCAAATCAGAAATGCATGCAACATGGATGCCACATGTGACACTGTTAACATTGTCTCTCTCACACACAGGTCAACGTCGACGAACACCCCCCAACACTGGGGGGGAAGTCACACAGGACCAGGCTCCGCGGGATGATGACCCCACCGCCAGCGATGACTCTCACCACTCCGTGGATGACCCAGACCAACCTGGCCCCTCTGGTGTCCAACCACCTGCAGCACCTGCGTCAGGTACAACTGTGCCAACCACCACCCCCATTCCTGCCACATCCCAGGAGACGTCCAGGAGCCCTGCCCGCACACGACCACCCAGCCAGTCTGCCCAGGAGGGACACGGTCCTCCGGGCACCCAGGAGGAGGCAGGCGGCAACGCAGATGCCATCCCTCAGGGGTCCCGGAGACCCGATGCACCCACAACGGCAGGCCAGGTGCACGTGGGCAGGGGTGGCGGGAGTGGAGGACGGCGGAGGCGCGAACCTGACCAGGCAGCTCAGGACCCGGTAGTGTCCCAGGTCAGCAACATCCTGGATACATACCGGCGTGACACCAGGGGCATGGACCAGATTGCGTCCACCCTCAATGACATCAAGGGGACCCTCCAGGAGATGAAGACCCTGCAGTCCCAGCAACATGCCTGTCAACTGCAACACCAAGGAAGGATGGAGGATAGACAGGC
Organism: Triturus cristatus; assembly: GCF_964204655.1. Lineage (NCBI taxonomy): Eukaryota > Metazoa > Chordata > Amphibia > Caudata > Salamandridae > Triturus > Triturus cristatus. The sequence goes on along the minus strand of NC_140585.1, from coordinate 594,951,360 downwards.
TGAGCTCGTGGCGGTGCAAACCCAAATGACCGGTGTACTCCGTCGGATTGCCGACAACATGGGCAACCCTCCCTGTGGCACCAGGCGAAGGCCATTACCAGACACAGGGAGGGATCAGGAGGAGGAGGATTCATCCGACGGAGCGTCACAGACATCGTCACGGACTGCTTCCGAGGGTCCCCGCAGGAAGGTGGGTCGTCCACGAAAAAGACTGTGAGAGTCAGCAGAACATCACCATCTCCCAGGTCACCTGGCCTGGCACCTGGCCCTCTGGCCCAATAGCAGCACATGACATTCTCTGCCACATGGACTTGCTGGTCACTGTCTGACCTATGTTGACGAAGACTGTGGCATGGACTCTGACATTTTGCTACGACAAGGATACCAACTCCCCCAGTGAACTCTGGATTCTACACTCCCGCTGTGCACCTCTTGTCATCCCCACAAACCCGTACCCCACCACAAATAAATGAATCACACTTACAAGATGATGCCGTGATTCTACATTATTACAATACATGTGTGTGTCGTACAGTCAAAGCATGCCTGATCTCAGAATTAACTCCAACCATCCAAACCGTGGGGTCGCAGTCTTGCCCAGGACACACATGGGTCCCAATGTCTCATCTGATACAGACATGGAGTACCAAACTCACCTGTGCTGGGCCCAACCAGCTGAGTGGTTCCCGCACAACTGTGGCAACAGACACATTCAGGGGAGCAACAGTCATGCGCAGAGGTCAGGGATCATGTGGAGTGACCTGGCTTGCCGCTCCCAGGTATGTCTAGACATGTGTCCCTACAATGTGCAGCATGCTTGCGTCAGGCGGATGTTGAGAATGGTGGCTAGGCCAAGGTTGGATGCATGGAGATGCCAGAATGCAGTTTAGGATCACTGTGCCACATGGTTGTGTTGGGGTTGTGGGCTGCATCATGAGTGTGGGCGTGGATCTAGAAGGTCATCCTGCAGCTGGCTGTGAAACATTCCCCCCATCCCGTTAGGACGTTGATGTGGCCTGGTTGCCCGACGCAGTAGCAGAGCTGTGCAGATGCACTCCGGATATGGACAAGTACCATGGGAGTCGTGAGGCACATGTCCGTAGACTGCAGGGTAGGATTCTACACAGATGTTGTAGTTTCCCTGGGGGATGGTCTCTCTTGCCTTGAGGTGGATGGAACTGTGCATCTTGTGCATAATACAGTTCCCACTCCCTGACAAACCCCTAGCATCTTGTCACTCTACACATAGACACATATGCACCACCTATGAAAACTATGCCAGACCTGCGGCACGCACAGTGGCAACAGGGCACCATTGACAGGGAAGAGGCACCTTGGAGACAGAGGGACAAATTTATTAGTCATGTGTGTTGGAATGACAATGATACTCTGTCAACACATACACAGGTCATGTGGATGTACATGTGGGAGCAACACTGGCACCCCCCATTGCAACACAGATGCTGGCATCCCATTGACCTGGCACACAAGTGACGGATAACAGCTAAACACCCCCTGCTGCCACGGAGAGGCCGCTATACACCATTGAGGCCCTGATGGGGCAATCACACACCATGTCAACCCGGTGCAACCTGTATGTTTCCGAGGCCAGTGTTACACACAATGATGGCCTCATCACAATCCCCAATCCCCTGCCACATGACAGTCACCAAGTCTGAGCATGGCTCCAGGTGAAGCCTGCCCCATGTCATGTTCCCCATGTAGGATCACCATGTATGCAAATGGAACACACATGAACCGGAGAAGTGCACACAGACTACAAACAATTCACACACCCAAAACGACGTGAGGCATCCCTTACCCTGAGGAGATTTCAACACTTGCCCGTGCATGTGACGCTGAATCAGCACATGTCGCTGTGTTCATGAGGAGTAGCAGGAGCACAACAATGCCACCAGCAGACAGCATGCACATGGACCTGTGGAAGAGAGACACACAAGGATTCAGCACAAAGGAGCACATCCGCAAGCATGTACTTAACACGTATCATGTTGTTAACATGACAGGTGACAATGATGACCCTCAGACAACATCCTTCCATTGCGCCATCACTTGAGTGACACTTCAATACACACCACTGACTCACTTGGCAGACATGCAGATGGACACACACATTGCAACACATGCCACACACGGCCCAATGCGTGCACACTCAGACACTGGAACTCACCACTAAGCAAAGAAGTTGCGTATGAGCCGACTCCGCATGTCCTCCACAGCCTCCTCCTCCTCCACATCACTTGCCCCGTCACCAAGCCCTTCATCCTCCACGGGTGGATGGTCCTGGTCATCTTGATCCAGTATGAGTGGAACAGCTTCCTCCACTGCCATGTTGTGCAGCATGCAGCAGACGATGATGATCTTGCACACCTTCACCGGGGCATATGGGAGTGCTCCGCCGGTCTTGTGGAGGCACCGGAATCGGCTCTTCAGAAGTCCAAACGTCCTCTCAATGACTCTCCTGGTCCGCCCATGTGCGTTGTTGTAGAGGTGCTCGGCAGCCGTGCTGGGGTTGCGGACAGGCGTCATCAGCCATGGCATGTTGGGATAGCCAGCGTCCCCTACAAGGAAACATCATGGACAGAAGTGTGTCAGCACAGGCAGTGAGATTGGAAGATGACGCCAAACACTGAACTGCCAGAGTCTACCCACCAACAATACATGCTCGCTCGTTCCGCAGCTGCAGCATCATTTCTGGCACCCTGCTACGCCTCATGATGAAGGCATCGTGTGCTGATCCTGGAAAGCGAACACAGACATGTGAAATCACCATGTTGGACAGACACACCACAAGGGCATTAATGGAGTGATAATGTTTGCGATTCCTATACACCACCTCCTGTGCCTGTGGTGGTACCAACGCAACATGTGTCCCATCTATGGACCCAATGACATGGGGCATCCCTCCCAGGGCATAGAACTCACGCTTGACATCTGTCAACTGCTCACGATTTGGGAATTTAATGTACTCATCCAGGTGAAACAACATGGCCTCTAAGAAATCATGCAGAACACGGCTGAACATCGTCTGGGACATGCCCCCGACATCAGCAATGGTATGTTGGAACGTACCCGTGGCAAGGAAATGTAGGGCTGCCATCACCTTCAACTTGGGTGTCAGTGCACTTGGATACCTGTGGCGCGGGAGGAGTTGTGCTTCCAGCCGGCCAGTCAACTCATCAATCAACCGTTGGCTGAATCTGTAGCGGCGTATACAGTCCCGTTCATGCAGGGCAGCAATGTCTGGCATACGTCGAGGGAGAGGCGGAGCCCTGCAGTGAAATGGAAGGAACACCTAAGAGTGAGCACTGTACAACAACATCGTCAATGCACTGAGCACATGTTACACAGCCAATACACATATGCCACGTTGTGAGTCAGGTCTGTGCCACAGTTCCTGGACACGAACGCCAGTCAGGTTACACTCCTACCAAGGGACAGCCACTAACGGAGGGGGGCAAGATCACGATGACATGGCATGAGACTAGCTGTGGGCCAGTGTAAGTGAACATGCACACGCATCACAGGATTCACAGACATCCACACATGTGCAGAAGTAGTATGCGTATGGTACAGACAGGTAGTTGGATGCGATATGCACTGGTCACATGTCATAGGAATAGGACAGGCCACACACATTGCCTTTGAGGAGTACATGTCGAGACAGAACATACATAGGGAGCATGTGGATATGTACTTGTGTTGATACTCCGTGTAGTTGGATACATACACACCTCATGGCAAATCACATATGTGGGCTGGTGTGCGGAACAGTGTGCCATGCCCATCGACACACAGACACATGTTGGCAGCAGCAACTGCTGACACATTGAATCACACACCTACAGCAAAATCATGGAAAGACATGCCACACACATGACATGGTTGCAGCATGCAACGCAGCCATACACGTGTCATATGTAATATTCCGTGTACCTGGCATCAGGGGACAGGTGCGGGTGTCCGTGACTGGGACATGCAAGTGACTCATGGCTCCACTAGTGTGTACGACATGCACACATGTCAAAGGAGTGCAGGGGATGTGTGGTACAATGCGCACCATCACACACGACATGTGTACACAGCTCATCGTACATGTGCTTTGCCCACACCTCAGGGGTAAAGTGCCACATCACATCCTGACACACCTGTGTCACACACAGGTGGTATTGCACAGACAATGCATTGGTGTCCACCCTTGGCAATACCTGTCCGCTCCATTCCTGTCTGTGTGCCGCCTGTCACCACTGACAGTTGTAATACGCACCGTACATACGCTCGGAGCGCGTGTATAGGGTCCCTGGGCCAATATTGCCGCTGGCGTATGCGTACGCCACAGTAGTACGGACTGTACACGCGCTTGTGCGGTCCGGATCACAATATGGGCGCTGGCGTATGCGTACGCCACAGTAGTACGGACTGTACACGCGCTTGTACGGTCCGGATCACAATATGGGCGCTGGCGTATGCGTACGCCACAGTAGTACGGACTGTACACGCGCTTGTACGGTCCGGATCACAATATGGGCGCTGGCGTATGCGTACGCCACAGTAGTACGGACTGTACACGCGCTTGTACGGTCCGGATCACAATATGGGCGCTGGCGTATGCGTACGCCACAGTAGTACGGACTGTACACGCGCTTGTACGGTCCGGATCACAATATGGGCGCTGGCGTATGCGTACGCCACAGTAGTACGGACTGTACACGCGCTTGTACGGTCCGGATCACAATATGGGCGCTGGCGTATGCGTACGCCACAGTAGTACGGACTGTACACGCGCTTGTACGGTCCGGATCACAATATGGGCGCTGGCGTATGCGTACGCCACAGTAGTACGGACTGTACACGCGCTTGTACGGTCCGTACTACTGTGGCGTACGCATACGCCAGCGCCCTTATTGTGATCCGGACCGTACAAGCGCGTGTACAGTCCGTACTACTGTGGCGTACGCATACGCCAGCGCCCATATTGTGATCCGGACCGTACAAGCGCGTGTACAGTCCGTACTACTGTGGCGTACGCATACGCCAGCGCCCATATTGTGATCCGGACCGTACAAGCGCGTGTACAGTCCGTACTACTGTGGCGTACGCATACGCCAGCGCCCATATTGTGATCCGGACCGTACAAGCGCGTGTACAGTCCGTACTACTGTGGCGTACGCATACGCCAGCGCCCATATTGTGATCCGGACCGTACAAGCGCATGTACGGTCGGTATCACTGCTTGTGGGGTGCCCTAGGGCGTGGAACGCACCGTACCTGTGTGTAAATGTATGAAAACACATAGGGGACACATGAGGGACAAGTATAAGGGCCTAAATGCCTGATGGTTGCCATGGAGACTGAGTTAAATTTTTGATTTTGAGCACCAGGTGCACAGCAGAAGTCAGTTTGAAAGAATCTACATTGTTGCAATGTGGATGTTGACTTGACATCATTATCAAAACTGAAACCATGCAAAGCCACACACTGGGGTAGGTTTGAAGGGATTGGATGAAACGTAGGATGCTAATGTGACTGACCAATCAATCTGTACTCCTATACATGAACAGGCCAGCCAGGCATATATAAGGCAGCCAGGTCCCATGAGAGAGCACTTGCCTGCACATCCATTCATCCATTACCACTGCTGCTGATAGTGATTCCTCTGGCACCATGTCCAGGACTGTGGAGAGGTCACAGCCATTCACCCAGGAGGAGAACCTTGCCCTGATAGATGTGATCCTCCCACAGTTCCAGAGCCTGTATGGTCGACCAGGGGTTCAGGTGAGTGCAGACTCCACTAGCTTAGACTGTGCCCCTTTTGTGTGACAGTGACTTCTGGCATTGTGTCCATGTGTGACAGACATGCACTGTTGTTTGGAGTGGGTCCCAGGGTGTGGAAGGCCTCATGTCACCCATGCAGAGCATGCTGTGTTTCCTGTGTGCACTCCTCACTTGCATAGTGCCTACTGTGACAATGAATGCAAGGTGCATGCCACATTCTGCCTGCATACTCCTCCTGGGGATGTTGTTTCCACAGTCCTGATGTGATCCTGTGTTCCCCCCAGTGTGACAGGTGTCAGTACCCATGGATGTGTGTTTGTTCAGTGTACCTGTGCTGTGAGTGTCCAAAGGCCGTGTTCGTCCCCTGCACATTGGTGTGTGTGTTAGTCCCCTGTCATGTGGGTGAGTGCATATGGGGAGTGTTGCACACAAGCAGCATGAGGGATGGATATGGCCTGGCCATCGGATGTGAGCAGGGAGCAGTGCTGTGTGCATGCCGTGCTGAGCCAGCCCCACACCTGTGACACCCCCGTCTACTGGCACATGGGCAGAGTGAGGTGTGTACCCGCAGTTGGCAATGCCATGTGATTGTCCTGTACCTGTGTGTGTCTGTGTACTCTGCTGAGGTAGCATCAGTGTGCTGGGGCAGGTGACTGCTGTGAGGTGCTGTACATAATCCTGGTGTAGCCTGTGAGGCACAGTGTGATCCCTGGTCAGTGAGTGTGTGGTACCCCTCATGCCACCCGTGTGCTTCCACTGGCACGTAGTGCATTTGGCCTTCCACAGTGGATAATGTCCCTATGACAAAGGTGCAATTAGTTGCATGCATACCATGGCCTGTTCATAATGAGGATTGTTCTATATGTGTGTCTCTGTGTCTTTGCTCATGTGGATTAATGTATTCTCTCTTTTGCATCCTCACAGGTAGGCGCCATTGCCAAGGGGGAGATCTGGAGGGAAGCCGTCAGTGCCGTGAGGGGTACAGAGGGTCGGAGGCGGAGCCTGTCTCAGGTGAGGAAACGCTGGCAGGACATCCGGTGCTGGACGAGGAGGATTGCACGGCTCCTGCTGGGGGACTCACCTGAGAGCCGTAAGAACCGTGGCCGCCGTCGTCTGACCCACATCCAGAAGCGTGTGCTGGCGGTGGTCTTCCCCGATATGGACAGGCGCCTACAGGAGAGGCAGCAGCAGGAAGGGGGTAGGTACATGTGTGTCAGGTGTGTGTCCCCAGCCAATGTAAGTGTGCAGTTGCATGGATACACTGCCAGGGTTTGATTGTGCAGTGCGTCAACTTCTCCACAAAGTAGCACAGTGCTGTTCTCACTCCCTCCCTTCCCCTCCTTGCAATGTGTTCCCTGGTCTGTCGCCACTCTTGCACACGGTTATTTAGGCAGGCAGTTCATGCAGGTGCCCTATGCTATCAGCATCATGTGTGGGGGTGATGTGCCACAGGTATGGGGACCTTGCGTGTGCCATGGCCAATTTCAGTCATTGTGGTGTCCATGTCACTTGGCACTGATTGTGAATCACGACATAGGGGTGTGTCTCCAAAATGTACAGCCTTCCAGCATGCATGTCCAATTGTGTGCCCTCTGACATGATGTGCCTGAGTGGGAGGCCTGCTAAGTGCAGGGACGGTTGCTTAATTTGCAGTCATGTCCATCCTGGACCATGGAGGAGTGTGGGCACTACTGTGCCCTGGGGCACCTCTTCCTAGGTATCATGTGCGTCATCCAACAATATGGCCATTCACTGTGTCTTTGCCATGGGTTGCGTAGGGTGGCATTGTACCCTGGGCTCAACTGTTAGGACCTACAGGTTGCTACATGTGTCCACTGTACAGGGGGACCCATTTTGCTTGTGCATACTCACAGTGGGCATTACCTGTGTGTGTTGTTGAGACAATCTGATGATGTTTGCCTGTCAATGATGTGTGGACATGGCCACCAGGGGCTGTGTGTTTACAGTCATGAATTAGTGGAGGCCATGTGTTTCCATCCCAGAGTAAGAGGTGTACATACTTTCTCCGTCTCAATGAGATTGTCTCAGGTGTGGGTGGTTTGTGCGTACAAGGCCTACATGTCAGAAGCTTCATCCTCCTTGCTGGGTTTAGCCTGTGTGTGATGTTTGACTGGACATACGCTCAAGGTGCAGTGACCCTGTCATGTGTGGCCTGGTTTCATGTATTGCCTTTGCAGCATGCGGCAAGAGTAAATGGATATGATTCATGCTCATCCCTTTTTGACGACGCAGTGTGGTGCAGGTGCTGTGCACATTTGTCCCCAGAGGCTGACTCCTCTCTAAAATTTCAGGTGCAGTGATTTGCTGTTGTGTCATGATCTCCATTGTGTCTCAGTGGCATGGTGGGTAGAAAAACTGTGTGTTCCATGGCCTACATGTGTACATTGTTTTGTAGGTGTTACTCCTGTTGCTTTTCAGGCTATGCAATGTGACCTATGTATATTTGACTCATGTGACATATGTGTACAGGTGTCTGATTTTCTCCTGTCTCTTCACCTTGCCCACAGCATCGCCGGGGGACACGGAAGGAGACACTAGCACGGACCGGGAGGAGAGATTGAGCACCAGTACCAGCAGTGCTGTCCTGTCTGGCACATGGAGTGGCACGGAGGCCGAAGGGAGTGAGGCGGAGGACCTGTTGACTGCCAACACAGACTATGACGCAGACGGGTCCGAGGCTGAGCTCCCAGAGGTGGCGGAGTCTGCCCCCCCAGCTGATGGCAGCCCTCCACATCCCCCCGCCACCTCAGGTTCCATCACCGGCCTCCCACATGCTCGTGGCCCTTCCCTCCGTGCTCGGTCCCCACATGTCTCCTTCCTGCCAGGCACCGCACCCCCTGCCCCTGTCACCACTGCTGCGGTGAGTGCGGAGTCTGTGGACATCCTGAGGCAGTTGCAGGTTGGTCAGACTGCGATGCTAAATGTCCTCCATGCCCACACCCAGGTGCTGACCCAGATGGAGGCATACATGGAGGGCATGTCGGCTGCGCAGTCTGACCAACGGCAGTTGCTGAGGTCCATAGACTCCACACTGACTGCAGCACTGGATCTCCTGCAGCGCTGCGTAACACCCCCTACCCCTGCCCCATCCCCAATTCCCACTCCCGTGCCTGTCCCACGCACATCCAGACGTCAGCGTGCACGCACCCCAACAGACACAGGCACCACACCACCAGGGAAGTCGAAGCGCACACCTCCTGTCACGCACACACAGGGTGAGGAAGGCACACCCACTGGGTCGGGGGGGAAACGTAGAACACGCAGCCACAGTGGGAGTCCGCATTCCACACAACCCACTCCCTCCAAATCCACTCCCCTTAGCTCTCCTGGCCAACAGTCAGTGACAGCATCATCCACTGCGAGTGTGCCCCCCAGCCCCAGGATGACACCACCCCGCAAGCGGTGGAGGCGGGACCCGGCCAGGGGAGTTGAGTCCCCCACCCTGTCCACACCCTCCCCCAGTGGCGCTGCGACCCATCCCTTTGCCCCCCCCCCCTCCTTGGGGCCTGTGGTTGGATTGGGTACGGGGGAGTCGCTGGGGGAACTTGCCGACGTGTGCAGCGCCATTCTGTCCTCCACCTTTGGCGCTGGCACCCCCCCTGTGGCAGATTCATCCCTCCCTGCACCCACAACACCTACCCTTTCCCCTCCTGTCCCTGCGGTGCCTGTTTCCACCCTCCCCCCTGATGCCCCCTCTTCTGTGGATGAAATGGACTTGTGAACTGTGCAGCCAAGCTAGGGGACACACGTCCCGATGTGTACCCCCCCCCCGGACATTGCTGCTGGGCTGGCCCATGGCCCTTGTACATAGTGGACATTTTCTCTGATATATTTTCCTGCTGAATAAAGCCTTTTCTTTTTGTTTTGCACACTGATGCTTTCCTGGACTTGCTGTTGGTGCTGGTGCTCCCTGCGTTGGGGTGGTGATAATGTGTTAGGGGTCTGTGAAATGTTGGAGTGTGCTGCTCATGGGGTGTACCCTGCCATCTGCGTGCCATCACAAAGGTCTCTGCAAATGGTATTTGGTCATGTTTGCTCTCACTGTATGGTGACATTGTCCCAAGGTGTGTTCCGTCCTCTGTGGCCCAGCCCATTTTTCCTGCAGGGTGTCTCCCAAATGCTGTGCTGTGCTGTGTCTACATTTCCTGGATGTGTGAGGGTTGCCTTTCAATATAGCCATGCTGGCTCAGCGATGTCTCCGCCTGCATCTGGGGTATCACCCTTGTAGGTCACTGAACTTGTTGATGGGGTATATTGTCCGATGTCTGGGCACTGCTGGGAGTGATAGGTACACACCCCTCCTGTGTCTGGGCACTGCTGGGAGTGATAGGCACACACCCCTCCTGTGTCTGGGCACTGCTGGGAGGACCCTGCACCCACCCCTCCTGTGTCTGGGCACTGCTGGGGGTGTTTTGCACACCCCATTCTTATAGCAGGTTCGGTGCGTACATGCACGGGTGGGGTGGGGGTTTGGTGCGTACATACACGGCTGGTGGTTCGGTGCGTACATACACGGCTGGGGGGGGTTCGGGGGCGTACATACACGGGTGGGTGTTTGGTGCGTACATACACGGCTGGTGGTTCGGTGCGTACATACACGGCTGGGGTGGGGGTTTGGTGCGTACATACACGGCTGGTGGTTCGGTGCGTACATACACGGCTGGGGGGGGGTTCGGGGGCGTACATACACGGCTGGTGGTTCGGTGCGTACATACACGGCTGGGGGGGGGATTCGGGGGCGTACATACACGGGTGGGTGTTTGGTGCGTACATACACGGCTGGTGGTTCGGTGCGTACATACACGGCTGGGGTGGGGGTTTGGTGCGTACATACACGGCTGGTGGTTCGGTGCGTACATACACGGCTGGGGGGGGGTTCGGGGGCGTACATACACGGCTGGTGGTTCGGTGCGTACATACACGGCTGGGGGGGGTTCGGGGGCGTACATACACGGGTGGGTGTTTGGTGCGTACATACACGGCTGGTGGTTCGGTGCGTACATACACGGCTGGGGGGGGGATTCGGGGGCGTACATACACGGGTGGGTGTTTGGTGCGTACATACACGGCTGGTGGTTCGGTGCGTACATACACGGCTGGGGTGGGGGTTTGGTGCGTACATACACGGGTGGTGGTTCGGTGCGTACATACACGGCTGGGGTGGGGGTTTGGTGCGTACATACACGGGTGGGCGTTTGGTGCGTACATACACGGGTGGTGGTTCGGTGCGTACATACACGGCTGGGGTGGGTGTTAGGTGCGTACATACACGGGTGGGGGTTTGGTGCGTACATACACGGCTGGGGGGGGGTTCGGGGGCGTACATACACGGCTGGTGGTTCGGTGCGTACATACACGGCTGGGGGGGGTTAGGGGGCGTACATACACGGGTGGTGGTTCGGTGCGTACATACACGGCTGGGGTGGGGGTTTGGTGCGTACATACACGGCTGGTGTGGTGGTTTGGTGCGTACATACACGGGTGGGGGTTTGGTGCGTACATACACGGCTGGGGGTTCGGGGCGTACATACCAGGGTGGGGTGGGGGTTCGGGGCGTACATGCACGGGTGGCGCTTGGGTGCGTACATACACGGGTGGGGGTTCGGGGCGTACATACCAGGGTGGGGTGGGGGTTCGGGGCGTACATACACGGGTGGCGCTTGGGTGCGTACATACACGGGTGGCGGTTCGGGGCGTACATACACGGGTGGGGGTTCGGGGCGTACATACACGAGTGGGGGTTCGGGGCGTACATGCACGGGTGGGGGTACGGGCCGTACTTCCACGGGTGGGGGTACGGTCCGTACATACCCCTGCCCACGCTCTGCGTGCCTGGGTACGGGCCGTACCCATGCCTTTGGTGTGTGGGTACGGTGCGTCCCACCATTGTTGCGGGCCGTGGGGTCCGCACCGTACACAGGCCTTGGGGGCGTGGCTACGGGTCGTACCACGCGTACCCCTACATGACCCCAGCAATGCTGGTACGAGCTGTACCAAGGCCTTTCTGACGTGGGTACGGGCCGTACCGCTATTGTTGGAGTGACGTAGGGGGACGCGTGGTACGTTCCGTACCCACGCTCTTGCGGCCTGGGTAGGGTACGTACCGGTTCGCGTGACCATCCACTTCCGTTGTGGCGGACGCTTGCGTTGCTGGCCTTGCCCCCACCCCCTGGAAGTGACCAGGCCCTGATGGTCAGGTATGTCCAGGCCATGTGTGATTTGGTACCATGTGTTGGTGTTGTGTGTCCTGCCCCTGCCCCCCCCTTTGCCCCTGGTTGTTGTGCTGACCTTCTGCGGCGTCTGCGTCGGTTCCTGTACGCCAGGTGGACTGCTAGGAGGGCAGGGATGGCACGTAGGTTCGGGTCCATGTCTGTTCGTCGCGTCCAGCTGCTCCTTGCGTGTGTCGTCCTGATTTCCCGGCAGTTTTTGGCAGCCGGTAAATATTTTCCGTGCGGGATGACGTCGGTTCGAATCGTACTTCCTGGTTCGTGAAACGTAGGCTGGATGCGTACCGACGTCACGTCGGCTCCTTTCAGGATCGGAATTGTGTTTAGTTTCTGTTCGGTCGGTGTTTTGTTCGAATCGTACGGAAATGGTGTTTCCGTATGATTCGTACTTGCATTTTCGGATGGATTTCGCACCGGGTACGAGTCGGACGGAGAAAAGGCTCCGTCCGACGGTTCGTACCCGGTTTTTACCGGATCGGAATTGGCACCAGAGTGGAGTGGGAATAGTAAATTAATTAAGTTCATTGTCCAGCACCTACTGTAATTTAATATAGTTTGGAGTGAGAATAGTAAATTTATTAAGTTCAGTGTCCAGCACTTATCTTAATTAAATATAGAGTGGAGTGGGAATAGTAAATTAATTAAGTTCATTGTCCAGCACCTACTGTAATTTTATATAGTTTGGATTGAGAATAGTAAATTAATTAAGTTCAGTGTCCAGCACTTATCTTAATTAAATATAGATTGGAGTGGGAATAGTAAATGAATTCAGTTCAGTGTCCAGCACATACTCTAATTAAATATAGGTTGGAGTGAGAATAGTAAATTAATTAAGTTCAGTGTCCAGCACTTATTTTAATTTAATATAGACTGGAGTGGGAATAGTAAATTAATTTTAGTTGAGTGTCCAGCACCTACCCTAATTTAATATAGGTTGGAGTGAGAATAGTAAATTAATTAAGTTCAGTGTCCAGCACTTATCTTAATTAAATATAGAGTGGAGTGGGAATAGTAAATTAATTAAGTTCATTGTCCAGCACCTACTGTAATTTAATATAGTTTGGAGTGAGAATAGTAAATTAATTAAGTTCAGTGTCCAGCACTTATCTTAATTAAATATAGATTGGAGTGGGAATATTTAATTAATTTAGTTCAGTGTCCAGCACATACTCTAATTAAATATAGGTTGGAGTGAGAAAAGTAAATTAATTAAGTTCAGTGTCCAGCACTTATTTTAATTTAATATAGACTGGAGTGGGAATAGTAAATTAATTTAGTTCAGTGTCCAGCACCTACCCTAATTTAAGATAGGTTGGAGTGAGAATAGTAAATTAATTAAGTTCAGTGTCCAGCACTTATCTTAATTAAATATAGATTGGAGTGGGAATAGTAAATCAATTCAGTTCAGTGTCCAGCACATACTCTAATTAAATATAGGTTGGAGTGAGAATAGTAAATTAATTAAGTTCAGTGTCCAGCACTTATTTTAATTTAATATAGACTGGAGTGGGAATAGTAAATTAATTTAGTTCAGTGTCCAGCACTTATTTTAATTTAATATAGACTGGAGTGGGAATAGTAAATTAATTTAGTTCAGTGTCCAGCACCTACCCTAATTTAAGATAGGTTGGAGTGAGAATAGTAAATTAATTAAGTTCAGTGTCCAGCACTTATCTTAATTAAATATAGATTGGAGTGGGAATAGTAAATGAATTCAGTTCAGTGTCCAGCACATACTCTAATTAAATATAGGTTGGAGTGAGAATAGTAAATTAATTAAGTTCAGTGTCCAGCACTTATTTTAATTTAATATAGACTGGAGTGGGAATAGTAAATTAATTTAGTTCAGTGCCCAGCACCTACCCTAATTTAATATAGGTTGGAGTGAGAATAGTAAATTAATTAAGTTCAGTGTCCAGCACTTATCTTAATTAAATATAGAGTGGAGTGGGAATATTTAATTAATTTAGTTCAGTGTCCAGCATATACTCTAATTAAATATAGGTTGGAGTAAGAATAGTAAATTAATTAAGTTCAGTGTCCAGCACTTATCTTAATTAAATATAGATTGGAGTGGGAATAGTAAATGAATTCAGTTCAGTGTCCAGCACATACTCTAATTAAATATAGGTTGGAGTGAGAATAGTAAATTAATTAAGTTCAGTGTCCAGCACTTATTTTAATTTAATATAGACTGGAGTGGGAATAGTAAATTAATTTAGTTCAGTGTCCAGCACCTACTGTAATTTAATATAGGTTGGAGTGAGAATAGTAAATTTATTAAGTTCAGTGTCCAGCACTTATCTTAATTAAATATAGAGTGGAGTGGGAATAGTAAATTAATTAAGTTCATTGTCCAGCACCTACTGTAATTTAATATAGTTTGGATTGAGAATAGTAAATTAATAAGTTCAGTGTCCAGCACTTATCTTAATTAAATATAGATTGGAGTGGGAATATTTAATTAATTTAGTTCAGTGTCCAGCATATACTCTAATTAAATATAGGTTGGAGTGAGAATAGTAAATTAATTAAGTTCAGTGTCCAGCACTTATTTCAATTTAATATAGACTGGAGTGGGAATAGTAAATGTATTTAGTTCAGTGTCCAGCACCTACCCTAATTTAATATAGGTTGGAGTGAGAATAGTAAATTAATTAAGTTCAGTGTCCAGCACTTATCTTACTAAAATATAGATTGGAGTGGGAATAGTAAATTAATTCTGTTCAGTGTCCAGCACATACTCTAATAAAATATAGGTTGGAGTGAGAATAGTAAATTAATTAAGTTCAGTGTCCAGCACTTATCTTAATTAAATATAGAGTGGAGTGGGAATAGTAAATTAATTTAGTTCAGTGTCCAGCACCTACCCTAATTAAATATAGGTTGGAGTGAGAATAGTAAATTAATTAAGTTCAGTATGTAGTGGGAGTAGTATGTTAATTAAGTTTGGTAAATCGCAAATATTACAATTAATTATAGAGTTGAATAGGAATAGTTAAATTTATTGGATTTACTTGACAAAAAATCTGTAGATTTTAGTTTGGGTTGGATAAAACATAGAAGTTATATCAGAATGCAAATTCAAAATTATTTTTAAATTAAATAGTACATAGGAAAATAATATTTATTTTATAGTTGTTGGAATGTATATTCATTCGAGAGAAAATTTTGTTTATTATTACGCATATTTTAATAATAACATCATTGAAATAAACATGTCTGATATATACCATACGAACTGTCTAAAGCTATCGACCTATTACCTAGATTGAACTCTGGGTCCTGCCGATTTCGTCATACTACCCCCCGTTTTGACGTGTAAATATTTCTTATTGTTGAAACTCGCCTTGAAAATCCCATGTTTGGGCGAAATGCATTGGCTGCGGATCTGGTCTCACTAAATCTGGGAATAAAGGAATTCAAGCAAATACTCAACTACTGTGTGGATTCGAAACACAAAAGTTTATTTTGACATTAATTTACATTTCTTCCAATATGTTGCCTCTAATACTTGTGGATAATTGTTGTCTTGGTGGTCATTTGAGCAGCTGACCATTTGAGGTGGGCAATATTATCGTTACTGATAAAGTGAAAAGTCCAGGCTGAGAATTCACCTAAAACCGTGCTCCTTTAATTTCCAAACTTCCTATGTTTGTTTGGTTCTTTTATTTTGTAACCGCTCGCTGTTGTTTTGGGTTATTTTGGTCGAATCCAGGTCGCGGTTCGGAGCTGTTTCGCGTTTGAGAAGGTAAGAGTTATTTGCTTTATTATTAAATAGTTTTAAGTGTTTTGTGGAAGTAGTTATGTTGTAATAAGTGTGTATTGATTGATGTTTTAGAAGTTAGGGTGTTAGTAATAGTTTGTATACAGTTTTATAATTAACGTTGTGTTCCGTGTTTGTGGCTTTGTTAGTGTTTTGTTATTTCGGTGTGTTAAAGTTTTATAGTGTTTGAATAACGTTTGTAGTGAGGTTTGTACGTGCGTTTTGTGTGTTTGTGGGTGGGTGGGAATGTTTGTTTCTGTTTTGTAGGTTTTACGGAGAAGATATTTTCGTCGGTTTCAAACACCTTATTTTTTTAAAAGGAAGTGTGTATTAGTTGTGTTTACTAATATTTATTTAACACTTCCTTTATTGTTCGGGTTTCCAGGAGCGGTTATTTACCTTTTTAATATTTTTCGGGATTTTTATGGTTAATGGATAGTCATTTTTTGGATACCTATGGATTTTGAACTCCCTGGATTTATTTGGAAGGAATGTTATTATCCCATTGGCGATACTACACAGGTAAGTTCATTTAAATATTTTTATTGTTGGTGGCCAAACCTTATATACTTAATATTGTTGTTGTGTATTTGGTTTGTTTAATTATGTTGTCTAAATATATGTCCAGATAATTCATGTATATATTTTAGACCACATAATTAAATATGTGATATAATAAAGTGGATTATTTATGTTGTGATAGTTGTTTTAGTAGAATTGTGGGTTAATATTTAGAAAAGGGTTTAGAAGAGAGTTTGAGCTATTATATTTAAGTACTCAAGTCCTCTTGTGGAAGGGTATAGCTGTACCTGTTGTTGTAGGTAATTATACATTTGAGTAGTTTGTCTAGACTGTTTTGGTTTTAATTGTAGGACAGATTGTTGCATTCTTAATTCTTGAAAACTTTGTTCCTTTTGTATGGCAATTAGTAGTTTTTGTAGTGTTGGAGTTGTTCTCCCAGTAGAAGTTAGGAATGCATTATGCCAGCCCTCGACGGCGTTGTTAGTTTTGGCTTGTTGGTTGAGTGTACTTACATATACATTCCACCAAGGTATTTGGAACTTGGGCTGACGTCTATGGCCTGATCTGTGCAGTCTCCCCACCCAGGTATCCTCAAAATAATCTAACAGGGGAGATAACTTTACTTCATTTTGTTTGTAGAATGGACTTTCTAATAAAAGATTGTAATGTTCTGCAACATCTGTGGTTGGTACATAAGCTAGGGCTGTTAGAAGTTTAATTTGATGTGCAAAACTTATGTTAGTGGCGTATTCTACACTTAGTGAAGATTTTTGTAAATGTCTCCATATACATTGGTTAAGATGGAAGTAACATCCTTGGATAGCTGTATGGGGGTACAGTTTTAGAATGGAATTTATCATGGCTTGCTCAAAGTCTATGATAATTGTTTGAGGGTAAAAATCATTAGATTCTTGTTTTACTTTTCCTAGCATTTCATTATATGTTGTGTTTTGTTTGTTAGGTAATAGTGCATAAATTAAAGGTATGGAAGTGTTGTGATATTGACCGTGTATTGTGTAAAGCTGATAGAATGGTTTTGGGCATATTGTAAAGGTGCCATCCATCATCCATGTTTGGCATTGTTGCAGTTTAGTTATATTGTTTGCAGTAGCAAACATTATGATTCTTTTTTCTGGGCTTTTGTTATCAAAAAAAATAAAAGGTTCATTATTGTGGGTGATACTTAATTCTGGTGAAATGATGATCTCTTGAAAAGTTTTAGGGGATGGTATAGTTGTCGTGGTTGCTTTTTTGGTCCTAGCAATAGTTCTTTTTCTAGAAGCAATTGATGGTAATTGGCCTCTTGCTTCTTTGGGCACTCTAGGTAATAGTTCTTTTAGGATTACACTTGTAGCAGTTTGTGAACCTGTGCTTAATTCTTTGATATTTTCAAGAGTTGATCTGACTTCTATTTCAGAGAGATTGGGTGGATGGTTATGCTCTCTTGTATATAGTACAGTTGTTTCTCTTGTTGTTGCTCGGCCGTAGCATTTGTTAGAATAATATTTAGTACACTTCCAGTTCACTTTTCGGTCCGTCTGCTTTTCTTGGGTGTATGTGTAACCCATGTAACACAATAGGAATTTTCCTTTCTGCGAAGTTATAAATTGGGCTTCTTCTGTCATCGTGATGTGTTACAATTCTGGAAAAAATGTATATGAAAATATATGCTATAGTACTTTATATCTTTATATGAAATTAGCAAAAAAGCATTTTTTTTATATATACTTACCAAGTCTTTTTGGTTGTATTTGAATGAAGATGTTGTTTGTCGCAAAAATCTTGTTTAGTTGATTTAGTCTCTGAAAGTTAAAGAACATTTATTGTTGTGGTTGGTTTAGTTTTTTAAGTTGGGTGGTATTGCTGTTTGGTATAGACTATATTTTTATTGAAGAAACTTATTTTATTGTTTTACAAATTAACAATTCAAAAAACATTCCCCCACCTTCATCTGTCCCGGAAGTACCACACATTTATCATCAAGACCAATTATTCAGGAGAATGAACAACCTTTCCACCCACTTCTCTACCCCCCCTCCCCCACCACATGTCAATGTACCCCCGTCTCCTACCCCTCTTACTATGTGCCCCTCCTGCCTAATAAATAAGATGCAGTAGCCTAACCTCTCACTAAGCAAACAGAGCCTACCCTCATGCCCAGTGGTATAGACTATAGGTGTTAATTTATACAGGTTTTTTACAATTTAAAAAAGAGAACATGGATTTGTTTAGGGGTTTAGGATGTTTTGGGGTTTGAGTAGGATTTAATTAATATTTTATAAAGTATTTTGATAGTATACTTACTTTTTAGTGAGTCTTTTCTGGCAATCTTCAATATTTTCTTTAGCTGTTTGGAGTAATATCTGTAGTGGAAACATAAAGAGATGGAATATATAAGTTAGTTATTTATTTGAGTAAAGGTAAATTAGTGTTTTAGTTTAATTTGGCAGTTTAGTTAGAAAAGATTATTTACTTACGTTTTTAGAATAGTAATAGGATGTAGGTTTCTTCTGTTTAGTAGAGCTGCTTCTTCTTCGTTCAATGCTTTGGTTTAAGGCACCGTGGAAGACTTGTTTTAATTGGTTTATATAGTGGTTTCAAATTGTTTCTTGAATGTTATTGGTTGTTTTCTGTATGTGGCCTTTCTATTGGATGGTTTGAATTTTTTTTAGTTAATTGGTTTCCTTTTATGGAAAATGCTAAGTAAGAGTATATTTAGTTTTAAAGGAGGAGAGTTTTAAATTATTATATATAAAAAGATTGTTTATAATGTGTAGTAATTTTATTTAAATGTGTTCGACATGCCAATGTGATAATTATTTTAGTGTTTTTTTATTATGTTGTTAAATATTGAGATCGCTATAAATGTTATGTTTATGTTTAAGTAGAATCTCATTTCAAAATGTATGTTTTGGTAAAATATTGTCTTTATGTTGTTGAAATTATTGGTTTTATTAGTATTAGAATTGTCGATATATTTAAAAAAACGATATTATTGATGTCTATATTTTGGTTATCGATATTTGTGACATGTGTCATATTTATTAACTTATGTCGATATTTAGTATTGCGATATTAATGTGTGCGATATTTGTGTGATCGATATAATTGTATTACGATATTGTAGTGTCGATATTAGTGTAGTTTTTTAAATAAGTATACAATGTCGATATTTTTGATGTCGATATATTTGTTGCGATATTTGTGTAGTTTGATAATGTGTCTGTCGATAATATGTCAGAGATCCCAAAGGGTTACCTTCGGATTTGGAAATTTTTATGGAGAAAAGATCACTGTCAACAAGTCCCTGAATCATTTTTCTAGCTACTCATAAATGGAAACTTATGCATTATAAAGTGTTATAATATAACCCTGTGGTTTCCTAGGGTAGAGCCAACCTTGTCACAGTAATTATTATTTTAGAGATTTTTCACTGCCAGGACATGTAAAACAAAATACACATGTCCAAATGTTTAAATACCATGCACCCTGCCCTATGGGCAGTTAGGGCCTATCTTAGGGGTGACATATGTATTAAAAAGGAAGGTTTAGGCCTGTCAAAAGGTTTTTTTGCCAGGTCGACTTGGCAATTTTAAAACTGCACATCCATTCTGCAGGGGCAGGCCTGAAGGCATGCTTTGCATTGTAACTTCAGTTGTGGCACACTATGTAATGCAGTTCATTAGTTAAATTTAACTTACAAGCCCTGGGTACACATTTGTACCGTATACTAGCCCAGTATAGGTAAGTCAAATTTGCCAATCAGGAGTATAGCCAAGTTGGAACAGGGTCAAGAATGATTTGCATATGGATGGGTCTGAACTGGGGTGGCGAAGTGAGCAAAAGAATATGATGGATTCAACCGAGATCTAATAGTGACTGGAGGTAAGTGTCTGAAAAGCTGCAGCGCTCTGTCCATCATCTTATTGTGTTTGCTTTGTATAGCCAAGTTCAACATACTTGAGGGGTCAGAGCGCATGCACTAGGGCCTGGGCAGCAGTGCCTAGAGTAAAAAAAAACCCATCAAAATCAGGTCAAATAAATGGGGCGACCATATAAAAAGACATATGCCGTAATGGCAAGAACTTCCTTTTTTTATGAACAGATGTGGCAAGGAAGCTCCTACTCAGGGGCCGATTAAGATGTTGTTACTTGTTAGGAAAGCATTCCTACCGAATCGGGTGAGGAATGGTTTCCAAACTATTTGTATTCAGGGAGTTCTACTGATCGATTACGATGTGTCTGGATGCTTGGGGACTCGGTTTGGTCGGACTCATATTGACTTCAATGGGTGCCTGTGTCCCGTACGAGAACACAGGCTCCCATTGGAAAAAGGGGTGGGTGGGGAAAACCTTGCACCCTGGATTGGGCACCCCATTGTGTCTGCCATATTGTGCATTGTTGGGAAGAGGGGTCCCTTGGGTACACCCACAGGCCACATTTGGTCACCTCCGGGTGAAGGGGGCCTGAAATGGGCCTCCAAAGACTAGCCGTTTTGTCTTGGTCAAACCAATTCGGAACGGCTGTCTGAATCGGTCATTGTATTCGTTCATTCAGAAATGGTCTCCATTGGGCTGTACAATTCGGCTCCTAATGACTCGGGCTGCCTTAATCCCATTTAGAACCGATTCGGACAGCCCGGACAACTTCCTTGCATCATACTCGGTTGTCCGGAAAGGTGTCCGATTCGGTAGGAAACAAGGGTTTCGAATCGGTTTCGACAATATTGAATCCCATTCGGAGCCCTTTCTAACGACATTGTGATTGGCCCCAGAGTATGAAAGGAAAGGAGTGTTGATTACTTTATTTGTGAAGATGATTTGTGGTATGAGTGTCAGCTAGGGATGGGGTGTTCTTGACCCAGAGATACTGGGGTAGTATTCTGTCACAGATGTGGTGAATTCTCACCACCAATCAGGCTAAGCCTCTTCTGAGATTCCATCTATAGGAGGTTTTTCTGGACTTTTAACTGGAGGGTTTTGGCCATCTGAGGCTGCTTCTTTATTACCCAGAGCCATCTCTCACGTTGTGTTATAGCCCTCAATACATTTTACTGACTGCCTTGGAAGTCCATGAGAGTGTGAGTAATCTTTCAGTTTTCAAAATTATTATTCTGCTTTAAATAATCCCTACCGTTGTCGGGTAGGCTCTTGGCATCCGATTCCAAAGCATCACAAACCTTTGAGATGGAGTGAAAGAAAGCAGCATCCATACGTGTGATTATAAGATGAGAAAAGCTGCACACATCGACGCTGCAGCTAGAAATATTTGGGAGCAGGTGAAATGTCTGATGCTAGGTCAAGTCACAAGCGCACACAACAGGCTGATAAACATCTGCAAGTTGGAAGGGTGATAATGCTTGCACTGCTTTCCAAATTTTAGATTAGTCTTAAGTGGAAAATCAGGGAGCACAAAGGAGATGGGTAAAATGTCTTAATTAATCTCAGCGACTGTTAATCCCTCTGGGCCACATCCAAATCCAATGATTTTAGCTCGTTTGTGCTGTTATATATATATTTTTTTATAAATCTCTTTATTAAACATGCATCGGTTCCAATAAACAGTACAGAGGTATCAGTCAGGTTATACATTATAAAAATCCACAGGAGGAAAAAGTGTCACATCATTGCATCACATAGGAGGGGAACGTTACGGGGTAAGGAGGTCATCTTGTTCAGCACAGCGGGGCGGTACACAAATCTCCCCGTGGTGCGTATTCCAAGGATTCCATATCCGGGACCACTTTTTGGGGCACCCCCTGGCTAGATACACAGTTTTCTCTCTAAACATGCTCCAATCAAGGTGTTTTTCCCAGGCTTCAAGTGTGGGTGGATGATTTGCGCCCCACAATTGTGCTATATTTCTTTTAGCCAGCATGAACCCTAGTGCAGTCCACTGTGTCTGATGAGTGTTTAGGTCCGTGGGCTCCCATATATTCAGGAGACACCTACGCACTTCTGGGCGGAGATGGACATGCAGCACCGCATTAATTGTGTTGTTTTCTCTGCTCCAGTAGGGACTGATATGTTTGCATTCCCAGATGATATGCATAAATGTCCCCATATGGCTGCAACGCCGTTTGCATTCACCATTGTCGGACCTCCCCATATGCTTCAAACGGGGCCCGGTGAGATATGTTCTGTGTAGGATTTTAAGCTGCACTAACCTAAGGCGTGATGGAATGGCGACTATTCTAGGGAAGGACACTGCCTCTTGCCAGTCTTCTGGCTGGGATCTTAGCCTTGTGGGACCTCGACAGTGCGATGAGGCAGGCAAGGCGCCCCCTGGATGGGATCTCAGACTGGTTGCACCTCAACAGTGCCATGAGGCAGGCGAGGCGCCACTGGATGGGATCTCAGCCTTGTGGGACCTCAGCAGTGTCATGAGGCAGCTAGGCGCCCCTGGATGGGATCTCAGCCTTGTGGGACCGCAGCAGTGCCATGGGGCAGGCAACGTGCCCCTGGATGGGATCTCAGCCTTGTCGGACCTCAGCAGTGTCATGAGGCAGCTGGGCACCCCTGGATGGGATCTCCGCCTTGTGGGACCGCAGCAGTGCCATGAGGCCTGATACCTACGACACAGCACGCTCAAGGCCACATCTGAGCACGCAGTAGGTAGATAACACAAAATGTGATAAGTGGGATACTTGAATTAATCTCAGCGCTTTTCTCTTTGAAATAAGCATTATGCAGAGGTGGCATTTTGTTTACGTTATTGGACCACACCCCACCCGCCCCACCTTGGGAAAGGCTTTAATTTGACTATTAAAAGGATACACATCTACCACAAAGCAAATACATCTCCCCAGCTGGATAGGCAACGTGCTTCTGTTTAGTTGGCACTGGCAGTCTACCAGAACCAAGGTAGACTTGCAATGCTATCCTTGTTTTCATCTGCTGAACACATTTCTCATATCTGCATATTGTTACCAATAAAAATCACATTCATCCAGAGCACTAAGGTACTGCTAGAGTTGGTAAATGTTTACTGTAAAAATGTCTTAAAATATTGTGCCAACACAATGGTATTTGCTTCTATGAAAAACACATTGCACTCCATACATTATGTGTGAGATGCCAGACTTTAACATGCACAACGCCATCGTTAATATCAGCATGTCTGGGCCGTGTAACACCCACTTTAGAGCAAGTCTTTCTTCTTTCCCAACAGGCTGAAAAATGACAACTTCTTCTTGTTTGAGGCCTACCGAAACCCAACGACTAATTAGATTGTAAGGCAGGCTACACTTATAGGCAGGAGGTAGCTCCCTGGGTTATTTATTGTGTCTGAAGCGGAGATCTGTGTGATGTGAAAAGGGCAGTTTTTTTTTTTAAAGAACAAGGGTCCTTAGCATAAACATAAATGATGTAACTATATCAACATAGACTTAGATAAGACCTATGCACATTCTTCCAGGGTCCAGCCGGACAGGGGAACATTTATTTAGAAAATTACAAAAGGTTTAAACAGGATGAAAAAACACGAAGAAATGAAACAAGGGCACAATCCTGTACCGAGTTTTAACAAAGGAAATGAAAGGAAGAAAAGAATAACAGGCAAAAACTTTTGGAGCAAAAAGGGAGGCTTACAATACAATAAAGAACTCAAGTAAGCTCAGACCAACAGAGACCACAATACATTTTTCACAATGGCTAAATTGTGGTACTGTTATGAAAAGTCGACGTTTCGATCCCTAGCTCCTACTACAGTGGGATCATCCTCAGGACTACAAATGAAAAGTTGCCTGATTTAAATTATGTGCCTGTTGGAATGAACAAGGGAGAAGAGGGAGACAAGAGAACATGGTCTGCCGTTACAATAAAGAAAGGAAGCCTGTCAACATTTATAGGCATCATACGAAACAACTGTAAAGTCCTCAATTAAATGGGAACGTAGAAACGTGACACATGCACTGGCTGTTGAATAATGGAGTTGCAACACTGAGCAAGACAGAAACTTTGTGAACATAAGTGAGCCGATCGCGATGAATACGGCGCAGAACGATAACCAATATGCTGGCCATTGACGGGTGAGAATCGACAGTGAAGATTATGCCATATTTGGACGGTCATATGAGTTTATCGGGACTAGGACGTCAGCAGTGGTGAGGGGGTGAAGAGGGTGACGGCGTGTTTGTAGATTGCTTGCCAGGATATATTCGAGTGCTTAACGGTGGCGAATCTATTGAGTGCGAGGCGTTGTAGTAGTAGTAATGGAGATTATGCCATATTTGGACGGTCCTATGAGCTTATTGGGACTAGGACGTCAGCAGTGGTGAGGGGGTGAAGAGGGTGACGGCGTGTTTGTAGATTGCTTGCCAGGATATATTCGAGTGCTTAACGGTGGCGAATCTCTTGAGTGCGAGGCGTTGTAGTAGTAGTAATGGTGATACGTGCATTCGCTGGTAGCTAACCTTCAATAGGGTAGTGGAGTACGAGGCGTCGTGGTGGTGGTGTGAAGCATGAACGTTGGTGGTTGACCTTGGATTGATCTTCACTTGGCAAGGTGGTGGTCTAGGTATTGCATTGATATACCTTTGGAAAAGGAAAGAATTGTTGGCCAACTTGATGGTTTGGGCTTGTGACACGGGTGAAAAGAAACGGAGACTTCAATACCTTGGGGGGAGGCTCGTGTTCGCGTCTGGGGGATAAGATTCACGGCCTGGATTCAAAGCAGGGAGGCTTCTGCATACACGGAACGGGATGGAAGGCAGCAATCGATGGCTGCTGGTATTTAGGCGGAGCTGTGGGAGAAGGAATCTCATTAAGGGGGGGGAGGGTTTTGGCAGGGTAGGGGATTGCCTGCAGTTGCAACATTTAGTAGCGGGCTTACCTCAAAGGAGTCTCGATGCACCGGATCGGGTGGTCGTCCGGACTGTGGTTGTTAAGGGTAGATAGCCTTGGTCGGGGAATGAGCCGGTGCACGCTGTCTAAAAAGGGACCACGAGATTGGGTGGACATTGAAGAAGGACTGTGCATTCAGTCAGAGTATCGGCGCAAGTGTGGGGGCCATTTTGGAGTGGGGAATTGTGTTGGAAAACCTAAGAGCAGTGTGGGGGCCATTGTTGGTTGGGTAACTGTACTGAAATAACGCTTCGGCAATTGCCGTGAGGGTAAAGTCGGTGAAGGAAGTGGTTGTTAGTTAAGTGCAGTTGGCATAACCAATTTAAAAGGTATTGGTGTAATACCTGTATATTTATAATAGCCGGATCCGCTGCAGGACACCAAATGCGCCTCTCGTTGACCATTTCTCTGATGCCAATCACAATGAGGATGACATTCGTTGGACAGTTCTTAAAGTTTTGAAATTACCCCAACGTGGTGGGAATATGGCTCAGTTGTTGAACAAAGAGGAACTAAAATCAATCATCCTCTTTGACTCAATACGAAACGGTCTGAATAGAACAGAGGACTGGACAAAGTTGCTTTAAGTAGTACAATGATAAATTGAAAGAAAGCTGAACAGTCCTTTTACTAACATCTTTATGGAACAGTGTCCCTTTTCGTGCACTTCCTTGATTTGCAAACGTGTACATTTAGTTCCACAGAACAGTGTCCTTTTCCTATACCACCTTGAATTTTAAACATGCACCTTAAGTGCCACAGAACAGTGCAACTCACAAGCGCCATTTTGTTCCTTATTGTAAGATGTATATACATGTTCTCTGCTCCTCTAATGCTTTGCCCGAATTTTGCTTTTTCCCAAGTTGTAATCAATTGTTTTACATGTTTCTATTAATTTCACAATTTTATTATTATAAATATACAGGTATTACACCAATACCTTTTAAATTGGTTATGCCAACTGCACTTTACTAACAACCACTTCCTTCACCGACTTTACCCTCATGGCAATTGCCGAAGCGTTATTTCAGTACAGTTACCCAACCAACAATGGCCCCCACACTGCTCTTAGGTTTTCCAACACAATTCCCCACTCCAAAATGGCCCCCATACTTGCGCCGATACTCTGACTGAATGCACAGTCCTTCTTCAATGTCCACCCAATCTTGTGGTCCCTTTTTAGACAGCGTGCACCGGCTCATTCCCCGACCAAGGCTATCTACCCTTAACAACCACAGTTCGGATGACCACCCGATCCGGTGCATCGAGAATCCTTTGAGGTAAGCCCGCTACTAAATGTTGCAACTGCAGGCAATCCCCTACCCTGCCAAACCCCCCCCCCTTAATGAGATTCCTTCTCCCACAGCACCGCCTAAATACCAGCAGCCATCGATTGCTGCCTTCCATCCCGTTCCGTGTATGCAGAAGCCTCCCTGCTTTGAATCCAGGCCGTGAATCTTATCCCCCAGACGCGAACACCAACCTCCCCCCAAGGTATTGAAGTCTCCGTTTCTTTTCACCCGTGTCACAAGCCCAAACCATCAAGTTGGCCAACAATTCTTTCCTTTTCCAAAGGAATATCAATGCAATACCTAGACCACCACCTTGCCAAGTGAGGATTAATCCAAGGTCAACCACCAACGTTCATGCTTCACACCACCACGACGACGCCTCGTACTCCACTACCCTATTGAAGGTTAGCTACCTGCGAATGCACGTATCACCATTACTACTACTACAACGCCTCGCACTCAAGAGATTCGCCACCGTTAAGCACTCGAATATATCCTGGCAAGCAATCTACAAACACGCCGTCACCCTCTTCACCCCCTCACCACTGCTGACGTCCTAGTCCCAATAAGCTCATAGGACCGTCCAAATATGGCATAATCTCCATTACTACTACTACAACGCCTCGCACTCAAAAGATTCCCCACCGTTAAGCACTCGAATATATCCTGGCAAGCAATCTACAAACACACCATCACCCTCTTCACCCCCTCACCACTGCTGACGTCCTAGTCCCGATAAACTCATATGACCGTCCAAATATGGCATAATCTCTACTGTCGATTCTCACCCGTCAATGGCCAGCATATCGGTTATCGTTCTGCGCCGTATTCATCGCCATCGGCTCACTTATGTTCACAAAGTTTCTGTCTTGCTCACTGTTGCAACTCCATTATTCAACAGCCAGTGCATGTGTCACGTTTCTACGTTCCCATTTAATTGAGGACTTTACAGTTGTTTTGTATGATGCCTATAAATGTTGACAGGCTTCCTTCCTTTCTTTATTGTAACGGCAGACCATGTTCTCTTGTCTCCCTCTTCTCCCTTGTTCATTCCAACAGGCGCATAATTTAAATCAGGCAACTTTTCATTTGTAGTCCTGAGGATGATCCCACTGTATTAGGAGCTAGGGATCGAAATGTCGACTTTTCATAACAGTACCACAATTTAGCCATTGTGAAAAATGTATTGTGGTCTCTGTTGGTCTGAGCTTACTTGAGTTCTTTATTGTATTGTAAGCCTCCCTTTTTGCTCCAAAAGTTTTTGCCTGTTATTCTTTTCTTCCTTTCATTTCCTTTGTTAAAACTCGGTACAGGATTGTGCCCTTGTTTCATTTCTTCGTGTTTTTTCATCCTGTTTAAACCTTTTGTAATTTTCTAAATAAATGTTTCCCTGTCCGGCTGGACACTGGAAGAATGTGCATAGGTCTTATCTAAGTCTATGTTGATATAGTTACACCATTTATGTTTATGCTAAGGACCCTTGTTCTTTGAAAAATACGTAATTACCCGAGCGCCAAAGCTACCCATATCGGGTCCCCTTGTTATTCATACTGTGAAAAGGGCAGGTGGCACGCACACACACACACGCAGGTACAGTGAGCTATGGCTTCGTGACCAGCTTATCACACCAGCATGTTACCAAAGCAGCCGAACTTTGCTTACATTTCCAGTTAAGCAAGTGCAGCTGCCGAGCCAATACGGATGCAGCATTTTCTTATTAGATTCCCAACGTGCTTAAAACAGAATGTAACAGAATTTAGCCACTAATCGTTAATTCGGTTTGTGTTTAGATTATTACATATTCTGGGGCAGATTTACAAGCCCCTTGCGCCACTTTTGCGTCATTTGTAACATGGGAAAAATGACGCAAAAGTGGCGCAAGGGGCTTATAAATCTGCCCCTCTGTGTTTAGGATGGAAACTACGCACCAGATTTTCTCACATGCTGAATGTTTTGCTCCCTGATGGCAAGTACCTTTGCCATTTGCGCGCGTTTACTGGCGTTGTATGTTGATTCAATCCGGGCGAGTTTATGAACGTCAGTCATGCACTGCAAGGATGTTAATTGTCTTTTGCTGTATACGAGAATCACCACACTCTTTGTCTAATTGCCAGAAGGTTCGGGAACACAAACCCTCAATGCTCAAATTTGAAGTTTCTGGACCCGATTGATGAGACGGAGCACAGTTCTACATCAGCACCCAGGGCGCGAGGCTATCGCCCAGTCGGCGCTCTCATATTCAAAAATTATTTTCCACCTGACATACATACTTGTATATAAAAAGAAATGTATGTATTGAGTAGGTAAATCTCCTCTATCACAGAATGTCTTTTTGCAACGTCTTGCTACAAAGCACAAACAATCACCAATTCTTCAGAACAGCCAGTGGCACCTTGCTCTAGTCTGCAGGATTGAGCATAGTTAGTGTTATGTTCTGGGCCCTAGGCCCACATAATGGAAGAACGACCACAGTGACACCTGGATGGGTGGTACGGATGACTAGCCACGAGCACGTGCACTCGGGCCCTTTTATTAGCGGGGTCACCTGACTGGTGACGTCCGTGTTGGATGGGTGAGGGGGTGTGTGTGTGGGCCAGCCCTCGGGGGAGTGGCTGGCAGAAACACTAGACTGTGTCCAGCAGGACACAACATTCCTCCCAAATTTTAATAAAACGAAAAACAACAAACAAAAGTCTAACCTATGGGAAGGAATGAGAAAACAACTAAAATAATGGAAGTCCCACAGTTCAGAGATGTAGTTCGCAGGACAGCGGTGGACAGGTGCAGCTGGGAGCACCCGGACGTCTTTGCACATGTCCATACTTTAACCAGGTATATCTGGGGATGAACACGATGCTGCTGAAATCCGGACCTTTCAGCTTCGCTTCAGTTGAGGGATGGTCCACCTACGTGATGTTCATCGGTCCAGCGTACTCTTGCTGTGAGGCAATCAGTGTCTTATTGTTCAACATGGGTGCATCAGGAGCGTATAGATGAGTCCACTGTAACACACCAGACGATTGTGTCGCTTGATCCTTTGACGACAGTCTTGGCCTTCTGTGACCTGTTGAAATTCTCGGTTGGATGGCCTGGGTACTTCCTGGAATCCATTGGTGGGGCGCAGTAAAATCCATCTCTCACGCTCTGGGAGGCCCCTTGGATGAGTTGCCCCGGGACTGTATATTGGCTCTGACTCTGGAGCCACTGCCTCGTCACTCGTGCAAACTTTAGGGGTGGATGGGTGTTGGCCAGAAACATGCTCTCGCTACCAGGATCAGGACATGCGCCGGTTAAACAGATGGTCACTGTATTTTCGGATCGTCGCTGGTTCTGGCAAGTGGTGTAGGACTCCAGTTATTGTTCTTGATGCTCCAAGGATGGCAGTGATGCACATGACAGATGATGGAGTGGATGCCATGAGACGACTCGCACAACATGTGGTGATGACTGGCAGTGAGTAGGGATGACTGGCGAATCTTTGCAGTCATGATACTCGTCGGACAATTGGTGCAGCGCTTCTGATTTGGCATTTGTGTAAGCAGAACAGGGATGCCTTTTTCTTTACGCAGCCGGTGACAGGTGGCTGACGGTCACTGAAAAGAATGACGTCCCCGCACCCAAGTGGCTAACGTGTGTTAGAAGGTGCACTCTGGTGAACGGCGTCCCTTTGTTGACTTTCACTGCGCACCAGTTGCCGTCTGTTTTCTTGTCCTAGGACTGTTACCGTCCTTTTCTGAATAATGTGGCGAGAAGGCCACGCAAACTTGTACGGATCTCCTGCTCACTCCGTCGTGTTCTCTGAGCTTTGCATTTGCCCCCATCACGGACCACTCACCGGTCTGGTCCGGTCAGAAAAAAGACTGGGCGTCTTCTCAGGTGCGTCCGCCAACTTCAGGGATGGTTGTGGGAGTAGGCATGCTTTGAGGGATCCGTATGTTTCGGCTGTGATTTCGGGTTGCTGTAGGGGGTAAATATCTCCCTTTTCTTGCGTCAGTAGTGGTGACGCGCCACTCGGAGCGCTGGACTCTCCTCCTGCCTGCAAATGGACCGTTGCACACCACAGTCTTTAAGGCAAAATCGGGGCACTCCCTGAATAATCTCTAGCTCCCTGCTGGGCGATTTTGATGCAGGATGGGTGATTACGATCTCTCTTCCTCCTGCTTTCGGACCACACAGGGCCCCTCTCCCTTCTGGGAATTTCCTTGGTGCTTTGCAGATGGCAGGTAATCGCCCTTGCGTCTCCTCTTTTCTTTGCCTCTGCTCTGGCAGCAGTGGTGCTGTATCCTTGCTTTTCTTTCTGTGGTGGTCACTTGCCACAGCTAGTGTATATACTTGTCTATCACTTTTCGGAGAAATATCAGCCAGGTTCTCTTTACTGCGAGGGGACCATTCTCTGCCAGGTAGCGTGCAAATGCTCGCATTTTTCATTAGAGCTTGTCACTGTTGCGTGACTTCTTCTCTCGGTTCGCTACACTTTCAGCTTTTCAGGGTAGGTAATTCTCTGACTGGAGGCATTGGTAGTGGCATCAGGGTGTCTCTCTCTCTCTCCTGGTCGGGGTCTCTCTCTCTCCACCGGCCTGGGGATTCTTCTCTCTCCACCGGCCTGGGGGGGGGGGTCTCTTCTTCTCTCCACCAGCCTGGGGGTCTCTTCTTCTCTCTCCACCAGCCTGGGGGCTGGTCTTCTCTCTCCACCAGCCTGGGGGGTCTCTCACTCACTCCACCGGTCTGGGGGGGGGGTCTCTTCTTCTTTCTCCACTAGCCTGGGGGGTCTCTTCTTCTCTCTCCACCAGCCTGGGGGCTCGTCTTCTCTCTCCACCAGCCTGGGGGTCTCTATTCTCTCCACCGGCCTGGGGGTTTCTCCTGTGCGCCATGTCTGCTTGGGCTTTATTATTTCACAGTCCTGTCACCTGCACTGGACCTTGTTTGGCCCCTCGATACTTCTCTTGTCTATATGCATTTTTGCTCAGTTTGTTCTTTGTTGCAGTGATTGCGTCCTGCTATCAGGATCATGAACGTGGTCTTCCCCTCGTGTAGGAGGGAAAATTTCTAAGTTTCCTTTTCACTGCTAGGATAGCTTTCTTGGCTGCCAACGTTGGGCCTAGCAGTCAGGTGTGAGAGTTAGTAGTCTCTATGGAGACTCCACCTGAGCTCATCTGCACCGCCTCTCTTTTAGAAAAACAGCCTGAGTTGTCTCACTCTGGTGCAGTTGTGCATTAGCTCTCCTTAGGATTTACGAGATGGCTGCTCTTGAGAATGGGACCCTTGGCAACTTTCTTGGGGTTAGGTGGCAGACCAATGACAGGTGGCGTGCACGACGCTCTCCTCACCCTCTCTGTTTCCTTTGTGCCACTGTGAAATTATATTTTGGTGTTTCAGGGTGCCTGGGTCTGGTGAGGGAGAATGGTGCAGCATGCTCTTCGGGCCAGTCCTGTTTTATTTTTGCTGCCGCCTTTCCTTATGCATAGTTGTTTTGGCTGCCCTGAATGTGCTTATCCTACTTCCCTCCTCAATTCTGGAGTGAGGGTGTAGTGCTTCCTGTTGCATCTCGGTGTGCTTTTACTGTTTGCTAGGGGTGACCAGCTTTATTTCATTCCGGGCAGCTCATCTCCTTTAAGAATGAGGGCCCTTTTGGGGTCGCTGTATCGTAAATGATTGTGGGGCTGTAGGAATGGCTGGGCCAGTGTCCGTTTCCTTGGTCTATTGGGTTTGAAAACAATGAGGTCGTCCTTTCAGTGCGGTACCACTTCTGACCACTAGGTGGTGCTGCTGGCTTATTAACGCTGTCCCGGGCAGTCTACTTTCACCCTGGAACCTTGATCGGGTACTTGTTGCGGCAGCTCGTCGTGTCTCTGCAGGCACGAACCAACGGGCAACTCGCACTGAGTGTTCCCCTCTACACGGCCAATATCCATCGAGCTGCAGACACTCCTGAGCGTTCTCGGGCTCCAGTGCATCGCACCAGCAGTCCCTGTGGCTCCACGGCCATCGTGCACAGCGCGGTAAGTTTTATAAAGTTCGTTTTTTTTTTTATATTGAAAGTTGGGGCCTGTCTTTGCTACCCATGAGCGGGGTCTTTATCACACCACGGACTGACCGCGCCCTTCCAGCATTCCGGTCGCTCACACGGCCCTCCATACTCTGTCGGTGCACCCCGATGAAGACTTTTGTCTAAGTTTTCTGCCGGCCGCTGTCTCCTTCTTTCTCTCCCCGCCCGCAGCAGCCTCTATCATGCATGCGCTGCACTGGGGGCTTGAGCAGGCACCACCGACAGCTGGCCCCTTGCGGGCTCAATGTCTATTCCTTGCTGGGGCGGGCAGCTACTCCCTTCTCCCTCGCTTCCCTGGAGGCTCACCTTGTGTCCGCTGGATCATCGCGGCCGATGTGGGTGGGCTCCGCTCGGCTCGTGCCTCTGTTGGGGCTCAGCAAGTTGTTGGCAGGGCTCGCGACCGGCTCCTCTTTCGCCACGCCGGAGTCTCAGCAATCTTTTGGTTTAGGTGCCGCTATGCATTGACGGCCACCGCAGGTACGGGGTGGGCTCCCGATCACCGCACTTACACTCCAGGGCTCTTTGCATGCCCCGCGGGTGTTTCTTCTGTTGTCGCCCTTGGCTGCCCCTGGTCATACCTGGCTGACCTTGTTCCTCGTCATCCCGCAGCTACTGCACTGTCCCTCCCCCCCCTCCCACCGCCGCGTTTCAGACCTTCGTGGCCGCAGCGTGGAGGGAGGGTGAGTGTGGACTACATCACCCAGACTCCCCGGGCCCACACCGGACACAGCGTCACCTGTCTAGCGCCCGGAGGCGCATTAAATACGACATCACTCCCCGCGTCGCGGGATCGCGCACGGGCGGCGCCGGGCTAAGCCCGGGCAAAGGGCGGGCCGTCTGAGGCCGTCCGAGGACGGAGGAGGCCGGGCTGGGCCACCCCCCCTTCGAGGCCATACTGCCATCATCATTACACGTCAACGATAAGGTACTGTGTTACGCCAAATCGCCTTTCTGGTAACCTGGGTTTTATCTGGCTTGCTGCAGTGGATTGTGATATTGCTTTCTGCTATTTACTTGGTTGTTCCCGTACAGCTTGTGCTATATCATCGCTGCTTGGATAAAGTTATGGGCAAAAGGAAAGCCGTTGAGGGAGGGCAGACGAGTACTGGTAAGAATGTGAAAAAGTCCTAGAAGAATACTCATGCCGCCATGAACTGTGTCCTGACCAGAATAGAGGAGATAGTGCATGACTGTGAGGACACGCTGCTTGATGAGCAAGCGGGGAACCAGACAGCTAAAGTCGCCCCTAAGATAAATGGCACAATACCAACTATGTTTCATACTCACCGCTCGACAAAACAACAAAGGTCTGACCCCGCCTCCGATATCTCCACCTCTGCCTTGCAACACACCTCTTCACAACCCACGGCTACTACTACCACGAATACTTCAGAAGTAGTTCCAGTAAACTCGGACACTGCTCTACAAGCCCTATTATGCACCAACAGGTTCGCTTCTCTCGACCCTGACCTGTCTTATCCATCTAGCCAGGCCGCCGCGCCTATAGCGGATTCCTTGACTTCTACCAGGTCTGATGTCGATAATTTCTCAGCGCTGTATGGCAGAGTTGTGAGACTAGAGGAGTTGGTGGCCGAACTTAGCAAGAGAGTGGAGAGTCTTACTAGGCACAAGGCCTCTCCTTCCACCTCCCTGGCCTCTCCATCTGCTCCTGGGACAGTCTTGCCTACGAAGAAGTCTGACTCATCAAAGACAATTCCCCTAAAATCTAATGTTGGTAATGTAAACATGGGCCCTCATAATAAGGGGAACATTTCCAGAGAAAATGACCAGCCTAAGTTACACCTAGATTTGCTGAGAAGCCCTATACCATCAAGCTTATCCACTGTAGTTCCTCTCTCTAGATGCACTCTCAGCCCTCCTCTATCTAGTCGAGACAACTCTGCATCTCATTCTCTAGCTCCTTTGTGAATCCCTTATCCTGTGTGCAGGGGCTTCTCTGTTTTCATGACTCATGCTCCAAAATTGAAATCACGCTATGTTCCTGAAAGCAGTGAATCCCTGCATAACAAAGTTATACACTGGTTGAGATACGTAAGAGGATGTAGATCTATCATCAGAGAGGATATTACAAGGGTAAGGAGGCTTTCTCGGGCGGATGCAGGCACTGATTGTATAGAGATCACTTTCAGGGATCCTGTCTTAGCTGAAAACCTACTCCTGCTTGAGTATAGGACTTTACCACCAGCTCATTCTTCTATCCAGATTCGTAAGTTTCCTGTTTGGAATTCCCAGAGGGAGGGAGAGGACTCTGGCCTAAGACAAGTCGATTGACTACCCAATGCAATTACAGGTCCTCCCCTATATACACTCTCTCCCCACTTTGTCATGGGCCCATCCTCGAATAGCATTCCATCTCTTTACCCGCCCTCAAATGTTCGGGGTAAAGCTGCTGATAGCTTGGCAACCGATGTGAGCTCCCAAGTCAGTATGCCTGTAGCTACAGGGACCCCCTCCACGCCACCTTCCATGGGTGCTATTAAGTTGCTATCATGGAACACTGCAGGTCTAAGGAGGAACCTCACAGACCCTGTTTGGAGCGACTTCATTGACAAGTTCGATGTTATCCTCTTTCAGGAAACCTGGAGTTTGGTCCCCCTGCATAGATCAGGGTTTTCTACCTTTTCCGTTCCAGCGATTAGGTCCACACGAGGTCGACCCTCTGGGGGTCTTTTAATTTGGATCAATATTAGTCTGAACTGGACAGTTAAGTGGCATCCAACTCCATCTCATGACCTCTTGCATATTTCTATTAAAGGGTCAGTCCATCAACTTCCCCTTGAAATATTTAACATTTATGCTAGGGGTACTCCCGGCAGACAAGCAAGTCCAACTGTCTCAGCTCTTGAGTTTGAACTCTCTGCAATCTCCCCCAAGGCGGGCGTCATAGTCGCCGGGGACCTAAACTGTACTTTTGAGCCCCTGAGCAGCGATGACATTCTGGGTATTGGTGATACTGACTCTAAACAGGGTATACCCCAACTAACTCTCCCACCATTGAAGAATTGGTCTAAAAGAGCAGTACAAATCAACGCTCTCACCTTGGAGTTTAACTTGAGGGCCACAAATGGCCGAACCCATTCAGATGGCCTGGGTGCCCCTACATTTACGAGAACCGGTGCCCCCTCACGTATCGATTATATCCTTCTGAGTATAGAGATCTGGCCAGACCTGATTGATATGGTAGTGGTCGATAGGCCCGAGAGCGATCACAACCCCCTGTTTTTGCAACTCAGGAGGCGCCTGGCCACTACTTTTATCGAGCATCCGATTGAACAGAGGCCCGGGGCTAGAGAGGTCGCCCTCACAAATTGTAATAGACGTCTCAAGTGGCCCAGGGTGGCAAAGCGTGAGATGGACCTGGGTAAAATCAGAAGCTCAGTCGAAGATGGTATTGCAGCAATGGACTTGCTCACTAGTTGCCACTCGAAGACCCTCCTCACCAATGACTTCCTAGAAGTCTACCAACAAACGATAGCAAGGGTTGGGAATTTCTTTGTGATACAGGAAAAGGGGGATCTAAAGAGCCACCCCCCAAAAACAGAAAACCCCTGGTTTTCACAAGACTGCAGGGTCATGAGACAGTCTCTATCTCAAGCCATTAAATCCAAGGACCAATTAGCCCTTACTAATGCCCGGAAAATGTACTACAACACTATAAGGACGGCAAAGCGTATGTGGGATGAATCCCATTGGCAAGATTTAAAGGCCGCAGCCCTGCTAAAAGATTCATCCCCTTTTTGGAACCTCGTAAACACTAGCATGAGGGGTGGGGCTGATCCAATCCCGAACCATATAACGGGGTCCCAATGGTATTCACACTTTTCAAACCTTTATTCATCTAGGGAAAGAGTGGGCCATGGGGAGCAGGTGCCTGAATCGGAGTATCCGGAACCTTCTGAGCCGGAGCCCGATTTTGCTCTAATTGAGGTCCTCTCTGCAATAAATATGATTGCCCCGGGGAAAGCAGCTGGCCCTGACGGACTTCCAGGTGACCTACTGCTCCACGAAAAACCTCTGAGCAGAATTCATCCTTCGGTTTCTTAAAAATTGCCCTAGACTGTCCAATTCCGGACTCCTGGAAGGGGGCGGAGGTGGTGGCCATATACAAGAAAGGGGATAGAGGGGACCCTGCCAACTACAGACCGATTAGCTTAATCGATGTAATTCAAAAAGTGGTTGGCAGAGTCCTCCTAACCAGGATTAAGGCCTGGATAGATGAGGAGGGTATTTTGAGTCACCTGCAGGCGGGCTTCAGGGAGGGAGTAGGCACTATTGACCAGGTCTTCAGATTTTGTACCATCTATTGGAAATCTGTGGTCGCCTTTGATTACCTTGGAGTGAGGGTCAATTACAAGCTCAAATGGGCTCCCCATCTTTCTAAAATGCTCCTTGCCCACAAAAGAGCTGCAGGGGCAATATCGAAACATCAGAGGCTCTCACACAGTAGGCCAATAGCGGCGGCCGTTAAGGTTTATGAGGGGAAGGCACTGTCAACAGCCCTCTACGGGGCGGAACTGTGGGGTTTTGAAAACTTGACAGAGTTACTTAGATCTGAGAACAAGTTCTTCAGAGACTTAGTCTCGCTTCCCCTGTCCACCCCACTAGTCCCACTCCGTAGCGACTTTGGCAGACAAAACATCAGCAACGTGGCTAGGCTGCGTCCCATTTTATTCTGGTCGAGGATCAGAAGGTCCCCCGAACTCCACCACTACGCCTCAGCCCTGGATGAGTTATTAAATCTGGGAGCAGATCATAAGATCCCCTGGGTAATGAACTTGAAAAAACAACTGCAGAAGATTGGTTTGGAAGAAGCCTGGGTGACCCAGGTCCCACCCCCCAAACCTATGCTAAAAAATTTTTATTGGGATTGTGTCATGGTGAAAACTTAAGAAGTCAGAAGGGTGTCCTCACTGTGCGTTTTTTGGACATGAAACCGGCTCCCAATCTGGAGCCCTTTTTGGATTTTATTGAATCACCTCATGACAGATCACTATATCTTAAACTGCGGTATGGTACTCTCCCTCTTTATGATTTCCAATCTAGTTGGAGCAAGGCAATCACGTACCCAACAGGTTGCCCCGGTTGTGCCTCGCCCACAGAGTCTATTGGCCACTTTATGTTTGCCTGCCAGGCGTACAGGCAAGCCAGATTAAGGTGGCTTAAACCTGTCTGCAAAAATCTGGGTATAAGGTCTGCAAGGGTGGCACTGCGCATTTTGACATATGAAACATCTGTCCCAAGTGTAATTTGTGGGACCGCCAAATACCTGGGTTGGGCCTGGAGGTTAAGACGTAGTAGGCTGCTCAAGGTGCACCATTTATAAGTATACCATCCACCTCCTTGAATTTGCAACCTATTCTGTTTACATTATTAATGATAGAGGACACATGAATATAATATGTACATATATGAAATTTTGTATCCTTTTTAACTTTGTATGAACTGAAGTCGCTTGTTGTATAATGGTTGTTTTTACACTGTTTTTATATATATCGTGCTGAACTTTTATGACATTTTGTCTATGTCGAATAAAGTACTACAACAACAACAACAAATTACATTGTGCGGGCTGCAACGCCAAATCGATGAAGCAGCGTGCAATGTAATTTGTTTTTTAAAATGCATTTCTTTACTCAACTCCGTTCGGCCCAATTCCGGAGTTTACTACCCCCCACCCTGTCCCTCCCCCGCCCCGCCTCACAGCACTCCCTCGCGGAGCCGCCACTGGTTATTAGGCTCAGCCTTTTCATAGTAGTGCACGGTAAGTAACCTAGACATTGCGTTTGAAGAAAGTTAACAAACATAGCTTTTATCGAAACGACTTATGCATTTGAAGACAAATTGAATGGACATGTCCCCTCAAAACAAACTGGCTGGTATGTGGGAGAATGAATAAGATGAATAATAAGAACCACATTCATTAACGTTCCATATAAAAAATGCGATCTAAGAACACAATACAAAATAGTATAAAATACAGAATAAAATACTCAAAAAATCTTTTATATAACAACACACACATCTTCTGCACAACTGTACTATATCCCTCAACCTAAGAAACCTTTAAAAAACAATAAAAAGTGACTTACCAGTTCCAATGAACTGCAGCACCAAACCGTGACTTCTTTCTTCCAAAGACGACCCTAAATAACAACAATAGAGTACAAAATATAGGTAGAGGTTGAAAAAACACCTAATGAAGGTGAAAAAAGCACTATCTCCCCACAGAAATAAATGGGGAAAATACTAACAATATTATAAAAAGGTTTACATTTAAAAATATATATATATTATACAATTTTAAACATGTAAAACAATGTTATAAAAAATATTACCATAACTGTAAGTACATATTAAATAATACTATAACATATATAAAATTATCTACTATTTACTAATAATTATAGTAAATAACACTTACAAAATGTATAAGAAAAGTGTTAAAACAATATGCAAAAAATATGTACATTATTTGAAGAAAAAATATATATATTAAAGAGTAATAAAGACTATTTTTTGCATTTGTTTTCGAACTTTAAAAAATATGTAATATATTTACATGACAAATTACTACTATTTTCTTTAACAAATGTATTTAAGCGCAAAAAGAATGCAAAGATTTTAAAATATATGTGTGGTTTATTTTACTATACATAATAATATATAAATAATAAAAGCACAAAAATCAAATTTATAGTCAGATACCAATACAAGGAAACTCTTCCAAGCTATTTTAAACTGAAGTATAACACCAACTATTCCCACTTCACTACAAACAGACAAGGGAAATGTGCTCAACACTAAAGGGGGCAATGTTTACTATTCCCACTACACTACAAACTTAGGGCCTAATTATGAGTTTGATGGTCAGTGGATCCCCGTACCCATGGTCCGAACGCAGTGAGCTTGGCGGTCTGACCACCATATGACGAGTTGTGCGGAATGCATTTGAAAAGACTGCGGCTGAACCACCGACACCGCCAGCACACCACAGACCGCTGGGGTCACGGTTGGGGAAAAGCAGCTGCCATAAGGTGGTACAGATCAGTTACACAGCCGTCTGTACTACAAATTGAATTTTCCATGAGCTGACTGCGGTGGTAAGACTGCCAGCTTCAAGTCAGTGGAAACTAAGGATTTGGGGTGCATACTCACCCCTTTCTTGTTCTTTCAGTCAGAGTTTTACGTGGGTCCTGCTCTTCAGGTCCCCCCTTCACAACTGCATCGTCACCCCCAGGATTATTACCCTGTATGCAGCGGTATACAGGTGAGTCCTTTTTAGGTCTCGCCTGATCCAGCGCTTGCGCTGATCTGGCCGAGACATTTTGTATACAGGCTTTTCAAAGTGCTGCCGTGGCCTAAAGCTTCAGTGCACGTGAACGTGCACGCGCGCAGCGCCATGTGTCTTTCCTCCGTAGCACGCGATCGTAATCGCGATCACTTTCACTTCCAATTTCCCGGCATTTAACTCTTCTGCTTGTCTTTACCATCATATCTCCGTATTCTGTTGATTGCGGCATCCTTCTACCACGGTCCCACATCCCGTCTTTCACGTCGACTGTTCACGATCACTTTCACTTCCAATTTCCCGGTATTTAACTCTTCTGCTTGTCTTTAGCATCATATCTCCGTATTCTGTTGATTGCGGCATCCTTCTACCGCGGTCCCACATCCCGTCTTTCACGTCGACTGTTCACGATCACTTTCACTTCCAATTTCCCAGTATTTAACTCTTCTGCTTGTCTCTACCATCATATCTCCGTATTCTGTTGATTGCGGCATTCTTCTACCGCGGTCCCACATCCCGTCTTTCACGTCGACTGTTCAATCTCTGGTCAACGGAGCACTCTTCTTTCTGCCTGTCTGACCTCAAGTGCACCTACTTTTTCGTCTCACCGTCCCCCTGCCTTCCCTCTTTTTAACCTACCAATGTCTATGGATCGTGCCCTTTCACATCCGTGAGGGCAATTGTTCCTTTCCCGCTCTTCCGGACTCGGACCTCTCTCAACTCAGTACATTTAGCCCATTGCCCTTTCACCACCTCTCTCGTGCCGTACACTGACATTTACCGTATTCATCATCTTAGCACTTTACCAGCGGCCACTCACCCTCGTTCACGGTGTGTCCATTGCAAGCAAGGAACATCGCCCCATCTGAGGACATTGCCCCATCTGTTTAAGTAGAGATATTCAACCATAATCGGATACAGAGGCTCCCTTATGCCCCTGGACTCCCTCACCAACGCACCTGCTGCATTATTGATTTCGCCGAACTTGCCCTCCCTTCTGTGTCTTTTCTTTAGTCCTTCAGGCCTTGGGCCTCACTCTTTTACGCCTTCATTGCCCCATCGCCCGCCACTCTTTCCTTTGAACCTTACATGTTATTCGTCTTATATTATATCCTCTGTCTTCTCGGGTACTTTCACAAACTTCCAGCAACGTGTCTCTCGTCCAATAATCCCTGTTTCTTGAGCTTTTGTGGCCTCACACTCACCCCTCGCCTCACCATGTCTTCGGCTCCACCCTTGCCCACCATCTCCTACCCCTTCAAGCTCTGTTTGTCTTCCCTTCCTTTCCAGCCTCGTGCACACACCACCCCTGCCCTGTTCCTTCATCGCTCCCGCTCTCCCATCTCCTTGGTGATGCTGATGTCATGGTCGCATCTGAACGAGCACTTTTAAAGTGCAGCTCACCTGTGTCTAATTGTTTTGTTTGAACTCTTTGCAGAGGCAGCAGCATCCCCCGGGAAGGCCGCTCAGACTGATGCGTCCCGCGCTGATGCTGTGAAAGTGACCTTGAGGCACGCGGGTGGGCAGGGGACAGACTGTTGAGGCTCACTGGCCTACAGGGAAATGATCACATTTTTATGCCATCCACTGTATTTTCAATGACTAGCGTGGCGAGGGCTGGGAGTTATCTGCTAGGCCAAATCAAGAGATGTCACCCCAGACTGTTGTCTCTGAATGAACGGCGGAACACAGACAGAATCAGTGGATATACTATTCTTTTCAGCCTGCTGTATCCCAGAATAGTAGTGTGTAGGATTGTCACGATCCAGGAGTCCCCCCAGAGTCACAGTAGTCAGATTTCCAACTCATTGGGGCAAGGACTTGCTCCAATGCACCAACAACAATAATTTGCAATGCATTAGGTCTCGCATTTGCGAGATTTTGTGCTATTGACATTGTAAATGACAATGCCTTTTAGTTATATGTTTAAAAAACAACACATAAATAAAAGGCGTTGTCATTTACAATGCCAATAGCACAAAATCTCACAAATGCAAGACCTAATGCATTGCAAATGCTTGTTGTACCATGTACCCATTGCCTAGACTGCCCACATATGGGCCTGACTCCGGCAAATGGGATTTGGTATTTTTCCACATGTATCATGCATATGTGTGCATGCGACACATATGCAGTGAAAATGCTCACACAGTCATCGATGCATATGGAAAACTAATCACCACTGCTGCAAAATCTCTGCAACCACACTGCAGGCACCACAGTCAACTTGTAATACAGCCGTCAGAACACCGCTGGCGCTGCTGTCTCCTGACAGTCACGGTGTTCATTCAGTCAGACCCCCAAACTCGTAATATGGCCCTAAGTCACAGAAAGTGTTGAACACTAAAGGGGTTACATTTACTATTCCCACTCCACTACAAACAAATTCAGGGAAGGTGTTGGACACTAAGTGGCTCATTTGGATGTCGTCCAGAAAGGCTCCGACCACAGGTCAGAGGCTTTTCATGTCAGGCTTTCTGACATGAAAAGCCTGATGATAAGTGACTTTGGTAGCCCCTGGCAGGGTGTAATATGTACTATTTCCATTCCACTTCAAAGCAACTCAGACAAGGTGTTGGACACTAACGGGGTATCATTTACTGTTCCCACTCCACTACAAAGCAACTCAGGGAAGTATTTTTGTGTTTAGGCATTTACTCAGATGGATTATAGCTGAGTATTTGCTTTAGCAAATTCTATGATTTTGCTATATACAATATATATGTATGCGTTCTGCTGATGCAAACCATTTTACTTTGTGGGGATATATCCTAGTGAAAACTACTGACATCTAAAAAACTGAGAACCAGCCAGTTTTGGCTGATTACCCTACAGAGTTCCATTCAAACTTTGGTTCAGTTCAAATGCCAGAACTGTGTTGGGTCTAAAATGTAAGGATAGTTAATGGGGTAAGCAACTCAGGG
Organism: Triturus cristatus; assembly: GCF_964204655.1. Classification (NCBI taxonomy): domain Eukaryota; kingdom Metazoa; phylum Chordata; class Amphibia; order Caudata; family Salamandridae; genus Triturus; species Triturus cristatus. The sequence goes on along the minus strand of NC_140585.1, from coordinate 594,908,614 downwards.
AAGGTATTGTACAGTAAAGGGGTAACATTTACTATTCTCATTCTTCTACAAACAAAGTCAGGGAAGGTGTTGGACACTAAGGGGCCGATCCGATAGCCGGTCGGACAGCTGTCCGTAGCCTTACCGTGCGACTGACACGTACCCGGAGCCGGTCTGTCCTGTAGAGTAAGTACGATGCGCATAACTGCCAAAAACCCGACCAACACGTAGGCTGTGATTGAAGCTCCATTCTCCGTCCGAGCCGTAACTCCTAACGCTGAACCGAGTCGCCCGGAAGCAGTATCCATAGCAGTTTCCGGCATGACAAGTACGACGCGTACTTCCTACGTGCCGGATGGGTCGCCACGTACGGGACGTCACAGCATCCGGAAAACAAGCATATCAGCTACGATTCGCGCCACAACTCAATCCACGGCTACGAGACGAACCAGCTTGCAACAAGCAGCGTGTACGACACGAACACATCATGAATCCCATCGCGCAGGTCATACCAGTACTCTACATCTATGACCGGCTCAGGAACCGACGCTGACGGTGCAGGCGGTAAGTCAGACACCTACCACATAAACAAACGACACGTACCCGCAAAATGGCACACACACACAGGGGATCCACATCCTGGCCACTAACAACAGCCCACCATAGGGGTTGCAAGGCCAGCACCACTAACACCCCCACCCATAGGGCTTATGTTGCCCATCACTACTGCCACCCCCAGCCATAGGGCTCATGTTTCCCATCACCCCTGCCACCCCCACTCACAGGGGACCTGATGTCCATCACCCCTGCCACCCCCACCCATAGGACTTATGTTGCCCATCATTACTGCCACCCCCACTCATAGGGGACCTGTTGTCCAGCACTCCTGCCACCCCCACTCAAAGGGCTTATGTTGCCCAGCACTACTGCCACCCCACCCATAGGGGACCTGTTGCCTCTCACTCCTGCCACCCCCACTCATAGGGCTTATGTTGCCCAGCACTACTGCCACTCCCACCCATAGGGGACCTGTTGCCCAGCACTCCTGCCACCTCCACTCATAGGGACTATGTTGCCCATCACTACTGCCACCCCACTCATAGGGCTTATGTTGCCCAGCACTACTGCCACCCCCAACCATAGGGGACCTGTTACCCAGCACTCCTGCCACCCCCACTCATAGCGCTACTGCCATCCCCACCTATAGGGGACCTGTTGCCCAGCACTCCTGCCACCCCCACCCATAGGGGACCTGTTGCCCATCACTCCTGCTGCCACCCCCACTCATATGGACTATGTTGCCCAGCGCCACTGCCACCCCCACCCATAGGGGACCTGTTGCCCATCACCCCTGCCACCCCCAGCCATAGGGCTTATGTTGCCCATCACTACTGCCACCCCCACCCATAGGGGGTATGTTGCCCATCACTACTGCCACCCCCAGCCATAGGGCTTATGTTGCCCATCACTACTGCCACCCCCAGCCATAGGGCTTATGTTGCCCATCACCCCTGCCAACCACACCCATAGGGGACCTGTTGCCCATCACTACTGCCACCCCCAGCCATAGGGACTATGTTGCCCATCACCCCTGCCAGCCCCAGCCATAGGGACTATGTTGCCCATCACCCCTGCCACCCCCACCCATAGGGCTTATGTTGCCCATCACTACTGTCACCCCCACTCATAGGGGACCTGTTGTCCAGCACTCCTGCCACCCCCACCCCATAGGGGACCTGTTGCCCAGCACCCCTGCCACCCCCACACATAGCGGACCTGTTGCCCATAACCCCTGCCACCCCCACTCATAGGGCATATGTTGCCCATCACTACTGCCACGCCCAGCCATAGGGCTTATGTTGCCCATCACCCCTGCCACCCACACCCATAGGGGACCTGTTGCCCATCACTACTGCCACCCCCAGCCATAGGGACTATGTTGCCCATCACCCCTGACACCCCCAGCCGTAGGGCTGATGTTGCCCATCACTACTGCCAGCCCCAGCCATAGGAACTATGTTGCCCATCATCCCTGCCACCCCCAGCCATAGGGCTTATGTTGCCCCTCACTACTGCCACCCCCACCCATAGGGGGTATGTTGCCCATCACTACTGCCACCCCAACCATAGGGCTTATGTTGCCCATCACCCCTGCCACCCCAGCCATAGGACTTATGTTGCCCATCACTACTGCCAGCCCCAGCCATAGGGACTATGTTGCCCATCACCCCTGCCACCCCCAGCCATAGGGCTTATGTTGCCCATCACTACTGCCACCCCCAGCCATAGGATGGGTGAGGCGCAACACATCCAGCATACTCCAACATCAGGTATGTCAGCAAAATACATCCCCCCAACATCAAGGACAGCAGGCAAAATCACAGAAACAGCATCCAGACAAAGGCCCACAACAGCAATACCAATGCACTGGTGCAGATGCACAAACCCAAACAGGCAAACTCACACTGCACATCTGACACAGCATGTGTGTGTGTGTGTCACAGTATCCCCAGGCAACTGCACAACACATGAGGGGGGCAGAACCACAGTGACACAGATGTGGACACAGTGCCATACAAAATTAAACCATCATTGGGACACCCTCAGTGGGCAATCGGGCATTGGGAGATGAGAGGAAGCACAGCAGACACGTGTGACACAAGATGGAATGTAAACCAACTAACACAGCAAGAGACTGACACACAACAGCACTACCCCCAGGGACCAGACATTGGGGTGACACAAGCATGCATGACACTTCCACTGTGATGACAAAGGCAGATGTTGTACAAACTGGGAAACCCAGACATGTGTCCTGTGCCACAAACGTACATCACACATACACAAACACAAATCACTCAGCATGGCCCCTCATCCATGGACAAATGGGAGCTAGGGGACCATCTATGCAAACATTCACATCAGTCCACCGTCAACACCACATACCCTGAACTGCAACAATGTGTATTTGTGAAGTCCACATGGACAGGTGACATTGCACATGCACCCATGACAAACACAGGAATGTTGGGAGGAACTAAGGTGCACAGACACATCACACAAGGACAGTTTACAACCCTGGGGAATGACAAACATACTGCACAGTATGTGGTACATGGCCATGACCTCAAAGCTCACATAACTTTCAGAATCCCTGCCACAGTCCCAGGACAATGCAGAAGCCAAGGAGAACCACAAGGCACACATGCTGACACCTGCCAGCATCGCAGCCATGAACCCGACAAGTGGGAGCAGTCACACACACATACAAATGTCTCAATCACTGAAAGGCACCACCTAGGGACAACTACATGATTTAGCAAATAAACAGGTACCTTGAGGAACCCTGACTGTGTCCCATCTGTGTCTGACAACATCATCACCACTCAGAACTGACAAATCCTAATGATGATACACCAATTAACAGTAGTGTGTCATGCACCCACACATCTGGTAGCCCATTGGAAAAGTAGTGGGATGAACCCAGTACCACTCAGCAAGCATCAACAACAGGAACCTATCAAGAGAACACTGTCTGTGTATGAACAGGGAAGTGGACACACACACATGCTCATACAACACACACCATGGGCCCAGGCCATGTCACTGGACAACACACTTACTTGAGGGGACCCAACTCCTGTGGAAGCCCAGCTGTGCCAAACATATTCACCGCAAGACTCACTCATGTCTGCAGAACACTTGGTCAGTCAGCCACCAGTTACCACACAATGAAGGCTCTGGTCACAACAGCCTGGGTACGTGAGTCTCCCCTAAGTTATCTGCACATACCCAAAACATATGTCTAGCAAGTTGCACAGAGGACCCAGTTGCTTCTATACCAATTATGCCCACACCTGTAGGTCCAGTGTTGATGAGCACAAAGTCTGTGGAAGTGACAAATTGGACAATGGGAAGCACATCATATGTGCAGGGGTGCAAGCCGGAGATGTGACCATGAAAATGAAATGCGCACACGAGATGTCCACAAATAGTTGATCCTGACACACCCAGGTAGCTGCAAAGGATGACATGGATACCCACCAGAATAGGATACATATCTCATGGACCACAGGGAGTACCTCACAGCAACAAATCAGTATTCAACATTGTAAACAAAGCATCACAGGTGCAAGGGCATGTTAAACATCATCAACATAATATACAGCTAAATCTAGTTCACAGGGATAAAGAAAAAAGCTTTATTCAGCATATTAAAAGTTAAACGTCTGTTCAAACAAAAGGCCAATGGCCAGTCCATGTCCAAATGCCAAGGAGTGAAGTAGAGTGACAACTGTCACACCTTGCTTGCCTGCACTGCTAAGGACCGGGGTCACCCCCTCGGAGGGGCATACATGGGGGCAGGCCAGGCACCGCAGGGACAGGATCAGGGCGCAGCAGAAGGAGGCAGTGAAGAGGTGGTGGATGCAGGCGAGACACTTGCAACTGCAGTGGAGCTGACTGAAGTGGTGGGGCACAAGTCAGATGGGGTGGGTGCCGGCACAACTTCAGTGGGCAGGTCAGATGGAGTGGATTGGGTCACCACTGCAGTGCCCAAGTCAGACGGGGTGGTCGTGGACTCCAATGCAGTGCCTACATCCATGGGAGCGGAATGGGGGCAGGTGAGGTTGGCAGGGGGGGGACACGGTCCCCACATCAGTGGCACTAACCGTCTGACCAGGTGTGGAGGAGCAAGTGCTAGGGGGGATGGCCTTAGCATTTTGGGGATGGTGTATCTGTGGGTGGGGGTACCAGGGGCAGGGAGTGGCGGGGGAACCTCTGGAGTGGTGGCTTGGGGGATGGAGGACGGAGACTTTGCCTTGGAGCTGCGTGGTGGCGGGGGGTCTTGCTCTTCTGGCACCGGGGGGACTTGCGGGTGGGGGTCTCTGTCTGACTGCACCTGGGGGAGGGTGTCCGGATGTGAGGGGCACTCCCTTCTGTGCGTGGGGACTTCCTCTTCCCCTTGTAATCAGGATCTGCTGGGTTGGTGGGAAAGAGGCCAAGGTCACAGAGGAAGAGCTTCTGGGGAGATGGGGTTGCAGGTGATGCAAGGGAAGGGGGCTGGGAGGGAGAGGTCTCGGAGGACTGCGGAGTGGTTGTGGATGACTGTGTGTGTGTCTGCAAACCAGCCCCTGTGAGTGTGGTATCAGTCCCCTGCGCTTGCTTGTGTGCACTTCTAGACCTTGGTTTGGGTGTTTCTGTGCTTGGGACAGGTAGGGTGCTAGGAATCGTGGGTGGTGCAGGGGTAGGAGGGGTGGAGGACTGTTGGAGGAGGGACACTGCTGCTGTCTGATTGGTCCTCTGTAGGGCAGACATGCCCGAGGAAATGCCCTCCATGAATGACACCAGTTGTGTCAACAGACCTGTGTGTGCATGGAGGACCTTCAGCATCGACGTCTGCCCTACATGGATCTGTCTAAGTAAGTCCACAGACTCCTCATTCAGGGCAGCAGGGGACACAGGGGCAGGGGGTGCGGTGCCTGGCACAAAGGAGACATGCTCACGAACATGGGAGCCCACAGGGACCTCTGGGATGGGAGCCGATGGGAGGGTGGTGGTGGCAGTGGCGGGGACAGCCTCACTAGCTGGGGTTTGGTGGCTGCTGACACCCGCCTCCACAAGGGAGTCATCCTCAGAGCTGCTGTGGCCCTCAGCTGGGGGGATGGTGCTGACGACTCCTCTGTGTGGCTCCACTCGCCCTCCGTGCCACTGGGTCCACCCGACTCCTCTCCTTCTGTCCCTGTAAGGCTCTGTGGCTCCTCCTGGTCTCCGTGGAGCTGTCCCCTCCTGTGGCCGTGGATGTATCTGGATAGGAATAGGAAGTAAGAGAACAACATCAGTCACCTGCACCGGCTGCACACACCACAGTGAGTACATCACATCACAGGGAAAGCCCTGGCATCATCAGCTGAACACAGCTCAAAGTTCCAACACTGTTTAGAATAAGACAATTGTCATTCTCAACATCAACCATGGCACACATATCCCTCCTTGACTTTCACACATATGTCTGTTGCATGTTGGATGCTAACACCCCAATGTGCCAACATGCACCACACACACATTAGTTGTACATGCAAGTGAACATGTAGGAGTATGTCACTATACACACAGCACATCTCTTGCTACTGACTCAGCACAGGTGTCCGGATGAAGGGATGGGCAGAGACTCATTTCACATGCTTGTGATGCATGCCAGCAACACACACTATGATGTACTCATGTCCTGATGGACAATGCCAAAATGGGGTGCATGGTGCACACTTGAACACAATGCAGGATCACTCCTAGCAAGTTAAATGCCATGGCACTGGGATGCCCTGAAAGTCAGTCAACACTGTCTCCTGTCACAGGGGCAGGGTATCCAGAAAACAACAATATGTACTGACTCACAATCCTAGCTCAGGGGTAAAGCTAACTGTGCAGATGACCGGCACACTTGCCCATCCCATGCAAACAACATATCCAGGACCCAGAAGACCCCACATCATGCAAATCATACATATGAGTCTCTGCAAACACAAATCCCTGTACATTAACACATCACAGTCTGCCATGCATGTAACCCAGCTGCATGAAGGATACAGTTGCATACACCATTGTGCGCTGTCAGATGATCACACACCTATATGTCACACAGGTCTTGTCTCTCACAGTCACATCTCAGATGTCATGCTGACCCTCTGAATCATGGACACCCCAGTTGTACGTAACAACAAGCCACACCCTAATGACACAGAGACAGACACCTGAGGGCACATGTCACTAAGCACAACCTGCAATTTCATACACAGGAGTGGGATTACAGAGTGTTTCTAAATGCCCTTGAGGAGGCATGACTGGCCAGGTCTACGTGAAACAGTGTTTGGCCCTGGACAGTAGTCAGGTGGCTAAGCAAGTGTGACATACTTGACATACATACTCCTGAGGCCCAAACATTGGAGTCCCCTGCTGCATGGGTTTGTTTGGAATACCCCAGCCACATGTTGCGAGTCAGACCAGCAATTGGTACACATCTCAAGGGCACACACAGATCACATGTCAGATCTTAGGCATTGTGTAAACAATTGACCCACCCATGAAACACACAACAGAGTCACGGGAACAGATGCTGACCGGTAGCTGAAGCATAGCTGACTGCAGGGACACAGTGCCCTAGTGACACAAGCAACAGACTGTAGGGTCTACACCTGTGGAACAGATGAGGAGGGTGCATCACACCATTGAGGGACCTGAGTATTGGACTACAAGACCTACGTAATGTGGAAGTGTGACCAGGCCAAAAGACTGCTACTAGCATGTCCGACATAGTACACAGATCAGGCATGGACTTACCCCCTTCCTTCTGCTGTCTGGCCTTCAGCTGCCTATCCAGGTCTGGGAAGACCACCGCCAGGATACGGAGCATGTGGGGAGTCAGGGTCCGGTGTCCGCCCCTCCTGCGTGGAGGTGACAGCTACCGCTGGACTCTAGCTATCCTCCGGGTCCAGCCCGAAGGTCCTGCCACCTCTTCTGGCAGTTGTGGATCCAGCGCTTGTAGACCCCCACAGAACGAACAGCGCGGGCGATGGTCAGCCAGATCTCCTGCTTCTGGTGGGCATCAACCTGTGAGGATGACAAAGTGAAAAGTACATTAACACACATGCCCCAGATTTGTGCAGCACACATTTGGATATACATGTCATCATCACAAAGGGAAATGAATTACACAGGTAGTGCAACCATGGGGAAGGAAAAATCACCTGCATGTCTGACATGTTAACAATGCCTGGATAGTTTAAGCTTGCAATAATGCACTTTAGCAGCAGGAAACCTATTCATTACATGTACCTACACACTTTGGGGGATGAAAGTAGTCAGTGAGAATGCTTGCCACTGGTGTACGCACTGCTAGTACTGCTAGTCAGGCAACATGCATAATTAGGAAGGCAGTGGACTGCAAACTCACCTGTTCCCCTGGTTTCCCATAGAGCTTGCTGTACTGTGGAAGGAGCCCGTCCAGCAGGGCCTGGTTCTCCTCCTCAGTGAAAGCTGGGGCCCTCTCCAGAGTACGTGCCATAGCAAGAGCCAGAGGATGCAGCGACAGCAGCAGTGGTAGCAGGGATGTGGTCCAGTAGCATGGAGTGCAGGCAAGTGAGCTCCCTGGGGGCCAGCCAGCCTTATATCTGTGCTGCAGAGTCAGAATCTGTGCCATGTGTCCCAAGTGACAGGTCCAACACGGTTGCATTCTATGAATCTGGCCAATCCATTTAAAAGTACGACTCGTACACGCCTTCCGCATTGTTCAAATCTTCACCTTCATGGAACACTTGAAATTGCAACATTGTTGTAGGCATCCAACTGAATTTCCAGTGCACAACTCGTACAAGTTTTGAATCCGCATCCGTCTCCATGACAGTCCGGAGCCAATGGGTGCGCCCGGCTCGTTCAAGTGACTGTACAACGCGTATTTTGAATATACACGTGCACCCGTCTCCATACGATTCAATGGCCAACGCGTACACCTGTCTCGGACTATGCCTGTCCGACGCGTATGCATGATAGTCACCCGCCTCGAACCTCATTGCATTCAATGACAAAGCGTACGCACGCTCGGTCATGACCCGTGCAATGCGTACGCATTGTCACCCGCGTCGGACCTTATTAGTGTGACTATTATACAGATGCAACACACATATACTGGCCAGGGACTCCTGCACACACCTACCACACTATAGCATTGGCCACACAGTGTCCCATGGCATGTAAGGCTGCATTCCCTGGGTGTTTGGGGGGGGGGCACATCTGTTTTTTGGCTGGCACTTTGTGCAGCCACTCCCAGGCTGTGCACGTGTACATGGGGGCAGAATCCTGTGTGTTGTGCACATTACCACTGTGATGTGCAATTGTACAGTAATGGGCATGAGTCACGGACACAGTGTCAGGTTGGATATGTTTAGGACAGGTCACATACACCCTGAGTCCTGGGGGTGATGGCATGTACATCACAGTGAGACCTGTAGCCACAATACTGATGTGCACCCACAGTCTGTGTGCATGTTGTGTCTCAGATGTATCTGATCAAATGTGCCCAATGGGTGACAGTCTCCACATCCATGTGGTATATGCATCACCCTTGATGGGGTGTGTGTCTAAGAGACATACATGTAGGGCCGGCAGGAACAACAGTGGCCACTACCTGTAGGACTTAAGCTTGCCTTGTGATGTGTACGTGCTACGCCATGTCCATTGCTGTGTTGATGTGGCAATACAGGGACCCTGGGTTTCTGTATGGCAATGATCTGTGGTGCCTGGGAGACATGAGGCCTCACCTGTCACTGTGGTGTGTGTTTGGAACGTTGCAGCAGCACATAGGTTGGGTGACACAGCCAGATGATTGGCCATTGCACTACATGGGACTCATGTGGACATGTGGAATTGAGATGTGAGGTGGTGGTCTTGTAGGTGACATATGTGTCCATGCCCAACAGCACACAGCTCAGTACATTGTGTAATGTCATGATCTAGCATGTGATATTGATCGTGGTCATGGCCACATGGGTGGATGAACTGACAATCTTCCTTTGTGCATCTCTGTACTGCAGGGCACCAGCTGTCCATCAGCCGTTCCCAGACCTTGCAACCATGCAGGAACGTGACTGCATCAGACGGTACCGCTTCACCAGGCCACTGATTGCGTAGTTGGCAGAGCAGTTGGCGCCACAACTGCTACCTGGCTGGACACACCCTACAGCACTGACCCCAGAGGTGAAGGTGATGGCAGCCCTGCACTTCTTTGCTACTGGTACCTTCCAGTACACTGTGGCTACTGCTGGTGGGATGTCGCAAACGATGTTTACTCTTGGAGGGGATGTTGCAATTCATCGACCTGTATATCAAGTTCCCGAGCCCAGCTGAACTCCCTGAAATAAAGGATGCCTTTTATACACTGGGGAGGATGCCGAACGTCATTGGATCTATTGATGGGACACATGTTGCCCTGATACCACCACAGGCACATGAGCAGGCATACCGTAACAGGAAGCACTAACATTCGATCAATGCTCTAGTGGTCTGTCTTGCTGACATGTCGATCACACATGTGTGTGCACGGTTTCCTGGTTCTGCGCACAATGCCTACATTATGAGGAGTAGTCGCATTGCAATGCTGATGTCACAGATGCCAGCTCAGCATGCCTGGCTTGTCGGTGTGTACTGACTGTTTCTCATTGTGTGTGTTTGTCAATGTTGTCTTCCGCACTCCTACAAAACTCAGCTACTTGCTCATTTTTGTGTGTGTAGGTGACTCCGGATACCCCAACATGCCGTGGTTGCTGACACCCCTCAGAAACCCCGTGACACCAGCCGAGCTGCGCTACAATGAGGCACTTGGTCGGAGCAGGAGGGTGATTGAGCGGACATTCGGTCTCCTGAAAAGCTTCTTTCGCTGCCTGGACAAGACCGGAGGGGTCCTCCCATATGAGCCTGCAAAGGTGTGCAAAATAATCCTTGTCTGCTGCATGCTACACAACATGGCGGTGCGGAAGAAGGTGCCTCTCATCCAGGATGACGATGACGATGACCAACATCCGGCACCTGTGGGGGATCCCGGCCTGGGCCAAGATGCCAGTGATGATGAAGATGATGGTGACGTCCCCTCACAGCTCATCAACAACTTTTTCACCTGAATGTGAGTTTCCAGGGTTGTTATGTGAATGTATGGAGGTAGCCTGGAATGTGTTGTGCCAGCTCTGTTGCTGTCTGAGTGTGTCTGTGTGCCACTTGACTGGATGCGTGCTGTGATGTGTCCATTCAGGTGGTGTGTACTCCATAATAGGGTAGTACTGCTAACTAGTGTTTGTGTAGGTGTCTTGCAACATGTTTTGTGCATGTGTATTGCATTTCTCTCCTGTTCTTCTGTGCCTTTGACTGTATCTTGTCTGTCCTTCCCAGGGTACTTTGCCTGTTGTGTGGTCAACACTGACCCCCAACACCCAGAAGCCAACACCAGTGTGGAAGTTGACAATTCCCATCGAGTGATGTACCACACATCCCTGGACTTCCATTCTCCAACACATTGAGAGCGTGTGTCCACAGTTACGTAGAATTACCGTGCAACTATTGTGGAATAAACGTGTTGCTGATGTGTAATGAACCTGTGCTACGCTTTGTTATGTGCATTGTCTGTCATCCCACATCTGGGTGACATCTGCTTACCTCACCTGTGGACTTGTTACCGCTGACTGGGGTTGGTGTTGTGTCTGTGCATGCCAATGTGTTTCAGGTCAACATCATTGTGTGTGATGAGTAACATGGCCATGGTGAGTATGTTTTGTGTTGCCATAGTGGTGTGTCTCCCTCACATGTGTCACATCACCATGACTCACCTTACTTTGGTCACATTGTTGCAGTATTTGGCATGCACTGTGTTGTGTAGCAGATCGACATTTTCCTGAACATGACAAGTTGGAATCACAACAGAGGCAAGTATGGTGTACTGGTAAGTTTATTTACAAACATGTGTGTGGGAAGTGCACAGGATGGTGGGTGCTGTACATTGGTTTGGGAATCCAAAGTTCACATTGGAGTTGGAAGTGCTGGTAGATGAAATGTCCAGAGTAAAGTCCACAGTCATCTGCTACATTGGCCCAACATAAACCCTCCATGTCATGTGGGCGAGTTGTGTGCGATTGGACAAGGTGAACGGGTTGCGCACACGGAACATTTTCCAGAACAGGTTTAGAGGCCCTGGGGAATGTGCTGGGACATCTGCTTCTCAAATGTCCTTCTTCGGACGACCCCTCCTCTTCTGGGGGGGGATCCTCAGGTGCAGGCCTATGCGGTGCAGGGGACTCTCCGCCAGAGTCTTCCTCCCTCCCTGTGGCGCTGGCAGATGGTGTTGCGACAGATGTTGTGGCCACACAGGGAGGTGTGGACAGGTTGGTGTTGATCTGGCGGAGGCATTGGAGTATGTCCCGATGCACCGCAGTAATGGCATCCCACTTGGCCTCCATGCGGGCATGGTGGGCGACCTGCTCGTGTTGCATGTCCTTGAGGATCCCCACTACCTGGCCAAATCCTCCAGTGCTATCCTGGTACGCATCTAAGATGCGTGCCAGGTGGGGGTCATCATGCAGTCCAGACCCCTCTGCAAGGCGCGCCCTCTGCCTCCCACCCTTCCCAGCACCCCTATCCACACTGGCAGGACCAGCGGCGGGAAGCACAGGTGACACTGTGACCCCTTGGGTGGTGTTGCTGGTGGTGTTTGCTGTAGCTTCCAGGGGGTCCTGTGTCCCTGTGCTGTGGGTGTTGATTGACCTTGGTCTCTCCGTGTTGGTGGGGGTGCCCTGTCGGTATCCAGATGCTGGAGGTGTGGGTACAGGGGGTGCAGATGTTGATGCTGCTGCATGATGGCTCACACTGGAGGGGCCAGGTTGGTCGTCGTCATCCGAAGAGGACAGTGAGAGAGTCAGACCAGAGAGCTCAGTGTCCGCCAGAGTCTGGGACTGGGTATCCTCATCATTTGGTGCTGGGTGCCCAGCACCACCTTTGTTTGGAAGAAACACACAATGTGAGTTATGTTTCTACATGCATCGATGGCTCACAAACATGACTTTTTCTACTTTTCGAACAGATGCCTGCCTGTACACTGCTTTTTCCCTACTTGTCACGGACAGAGTTTGATATTGTTGTTGGCCATTCCCCAGCATAGCCTTGTGCTCCCCACAACAGAGCCCAGTGTCGGACATCTTGTCAGTCCCTTCCCACTCCCTGTGAGGCGTGTATGGTTCAGTTTGATCTTGCTGGGCCATGTGGGTGGGTGTAGATTGTCTGTGACTGCGAGTCCCATCATACTCTTGACTACACCCCTTCCCAGCATGCCCATACTTCCTCCCTCTTGACTCTGCTTCCCTGTGAGGGGGTGTGACAGCAGTGGCAAGATGGCTGACTGTGAAATCCTGGTGTTTGTTTGGCTACAAGTGCAAAGTGAGCCCCTGTGCTTCACACAGCAGCACCCAGTACGGGGTATCTTTTGCTGATATTTCAATGAGGTGTGTGTCAATGCACTGTACCCGGTGAGTTGTGTAGAGTTTGTGTTGAGGGGGGGTGTCTCCCCATGCTGGTAAGTATGGTCAGGACTGTCAGTCCTCCTTCCCATCATGAAACGTGCTTCCATTGTAGGGTGTGCAAGTTGTCTTTCAGGATGCCAATCATTGGTGTCCTGCTTCTGATTTGCACACAACCCCGAGCAGGGCCTTGTGCTCCCCACAGCAGGACCCAGTGTCAGCTATCTTGTCAGTCATTTTACACTCCCTGTGATGTGGGCATGTTTCAGAGAGGTCTTAATGGGCCAATCAGGAGGGGGAGCATTATCTGTGACTACAGGCCCAATCATGCTTTTGGCTACACTCACTTCACCTGCATCCCCACTATTCCTTCCTGACAGTCAGCTGCACTGTGAGGTGGTGTGTTTGTGGTGGCAAACTGTCTAGCAGGGTCTATTTGGCTTTGTGCCACTGGCTTGCTCTATTTGTTTGTAGGTTGGTGCATGTCATGACACAGTTCCCAGTCACTATGAGATGGCAGGTATTGTGTTTGTCTGACTGGCATACACATCTTGGGTTGATTATCTATTGGTTAGTGTAGCTTTGCTTGCGGTGCATGGTTTCACTGTCCCCTTGCCACACAATCTTGGGTATGTTGTTTGTGTACTCACCAGGCTCTGGGATATCTGTTAGGCCATGGACGCTCTCTGGTGGTAGGATGTCCCGCACCTTCTCGTCCCAGGTCCTGAAGTAGACTGGTTTGGCAGGAGGGCCACTGCCGGTGCACTGACTCAGGACGTGATCTTTTTCGATGAGTTTCTTGACCCTCCTGCGCACGTCATACCATCTGTTCTGGATCGTCCTTTGTGCGCCTTGCTGGTGCTTGGGCGTTCACCTTGTCCACAATCCTCGCCCACATCTTGGTTTTCTGTGAGATGGGGGTCCTTTGGACCAATGTACCAAACAAATGTGGCTCTTCTCTGATGATCTTGTCTACCAGCACTTCTATCTCACTATCTGTGAACTTTGGATTCTTCTTTGGGGGCATGGGGATGGGTGGTGGTGGTGGTGAGGGGTGTGTGTGTAAGGGTGCAAGTAAGGGTGGTTTGGTGTTGGTTTTGCTGGGTGTATGTGTGTGTGCTTTTGTATGAGGTGCTGATGGTGTGTGAGTTGTGTGATGGGAAGTTGTGAGTGTGTCTGTGGTTGCTGTGTACTGGTGTTTGCTGCTGGCTGTGTCTCCTGTTTGCAAGGGATGATGGTAGTGATTGTAGTCCTTTATATAGTTGGAGTTGTGGGTGTGTCTTTGTCCCATGTTTTTTTCTTTGGTATTTATTGGCTTTGTCATTGCTTGTTTGGTCCTTTTTTTGTCTTTTTTCCTTTGGGTTTTGTAGGCATGAAGGAGACGTTCATGTGACGGAAACGGACGCTGCCTATCTTCTGTGTTTGGTACGCGTCGGTCACGGCGGTCTCTATTGCTTGTGTGCCAGGTTTTCTGTGCGTGTCGGTCGTGCGGCTTGGTCTCCGTGCGAGTCGGTCTGGTTTTACACGCATTGCATCATACTGCGCGAATCGTACATCGCAGGTACGGGTCGGTCGGGTTCATTCCGGGTTCATGTCGGTCGGTGATAATCGCATCGGTTTTCCAGCCTGATCACTATTTTCTTTACGGCTCGGTTGTACGGCTTGTACGTATCGGTTGTAATTCACACGCGTTGCATCGTATTGCACGGGTCGTGCGGCGCTGGTCCGTGTCGGTCGGTATTCGGTCCGGGTCCGTGTCGGTCAGTTCGTTTTGCGGCCGGAATCAGAATCGGCCCCTAAAGGGGTAACATTTGCTATTCCCACTTCACTATAAAGCAATGCATAGAAGGTGTTGGACACTAAAGGGGGAAAATTTACTATTCCCACTGCACTTCCAAAAAACTTAGAGAAGGCGTTGGACACTAAAGGGGGAACATTTACCATTCCCACTACAATGCAAACAAACTCAGGGAGAGCATTGGACATTAAAGGGTAACATTTACTATTCCCACTGCAAAATAAACAAACTTAGGAAACATAAGACAACATTTAAAAAACACATAAAATAATTAAAAATGAAAACAAACATCCTTACCTGCAATAATATTTTTTCCAAATTCATTATATATATTGTATACTACACGTTATACAATTTTAATGTTATTATTTGTTAATACACTTTCATATTGAAACACACTATTTAAAACTACTATTAACTATATAATTATAAAAGAAAAATAATATGATAATTTTTAAATAGTACTATATACAGAAAATATGTTTTAATAAAATTATAATTTTTGTAAATAAAAATTATTTTTTTCCAATCTTCAAAATACCTAAAACTTTAAAAATCTTTTTTATACATTTTCGAATTTCTAATTTGAAAAAAAAATCATACTGATACATAAAAATAATAAATTGTTTTAAACATTTTGAATATTAAAATATTTTTATTAAAAAGTAATATTTATTTTATTGATTCTTATACTTTTAACCAATACATTTCTTAAAATTACACGTTTATTTAGAAAAAAAGGATTTTGTTTAAGGTTTTTAAAAAAAATAATTCAACAATTTGTTTACAAAAATATTATTTTACTTATTAATAACAATATATATTAAATAATTTTAAAACATCTCCTCACCCTTATCCCCCATAAACCCAACATCCTGCTACTAAAAACCTATTTCTACATGTCAAAAACAACATAAAACATTTTAAATTACAAAGTAAACATATTTATAAATAAAACATATTTAAACATTATAGAACATTAAAATAAATAATAGCCATATATATATCATACAAAAGTACAACATATAACACACTATTTACCACTATAACAATATAAATATATTGATATTATTTAAATCAATATTTCAAACAGCACTTAAAATGATATTTTTGACAATGATATTCATAACAACGATATTAATTCATCACGATATTGTTGACACAATGTTTATGTTACACAATATTTTTGATTTGATATTTTGTTCAAATAACCCTGCTTATACCATGACTTCTTCTGTTAATCCGTTGCCTGCTAGTCATGTAGTCCAACCTCCTCAAATAGCTTTTCTAGTATTGGAACCCTAGAATATTGCTAGATTTCTATACATATTATGGATGTTGGAATTCTGGTACACAAACCAATTACTTAGCAAATGTTTGTACTGATGGTTTTGTATGCATACAGCTAGTGTCTGTAAATTTGTTTTATGTGTATCTTGACAATCGCTTTAGTATATTTGGAGCTAGAAATATTAGCAATTATATGTGTTAATTTTGCTCTGTATGGCTAGCACTGTCTCGATGAATATACTCAAGTGGTTATGTTACCAACATAGTATAATTATATGTGTTATCTTTGCTCAGTATGGCCAGTACTTTTGCAATCTATTTAATGAAATTTAGATTACCTGTATGACCTACCATTATTACATAACCTGTTTACTTTGGGTGCTTGCTCACACTCTTACCTGGCCTCTTTAACTCTCTGTCCTTGCTCCCATACTTGGAACTTTACTCCTTGTTTTTCTCTGTTTTTCTCTGTACTTTATGAGTTATTCTGTATGCGGGTAATAGAACCTGGCTCTTCGACAGACCCCCTCTTTGATGGACTGGAACCTGCGACCACCCCTGCCCCCCCAGTGCCTTGAGACCCTTGCGGGTGAGTTGTCACGCTTAAAAAAACACCTGATTGATTGATTGATTGGCATTGCTCCCATACTTGGAACTTTATTCCTTGTTTTTCTCTGTACTTTATGAGTTATTCTGTATGCGGGATATAGTGCCTATAGTGTGATTACGGGTTGCAGGGATGATGTGCTCTTAAGAAGGCTTTAAGGCTTTAAAATTGTGTTTTATTGATTAAATGTCGATCCTACGGTTTTTATTGTGAAATGGGCCAATCTGTTGTTTGTCGCTGGATCTGGGTATTTAGTGATATGCTACTCATTATCGCTGGTATTGGACGGGTAGTTTACCAAGAGCTGTTTAGATGTTTGCCGGGAAATAAATATAAATTTCTTAAGGATCGGAGATTATGTGTACTTTCATGTAGCAACATGGGAATACGATTTTCGTTATACTTTGCCCCTTTTTTAATATAGCTTGGATGTTTTTTATAAATGTTTTCCCCTATACGATTTTCTCTTTATGGTTTTAACTACATTATAGTATGACTGCCGTGAAGTTGGTTCGGGTCATGTGACTTGTTATATCCGGTACTTGAGTGATGGCAAAGATGGTGCCCAAGGTGAACTCCGTGACATGCTGTGTGGAGTACTCTCCGACAGGTCGCCTGTATACTCGGGAGTCAGACAGATTGGTAAGCACTATTTGCACATAGCCTTTTATTAGTGGTCTAGCGGATACTGTGGACTTTGTGACTATAGATCGTTAATAAGTCTGTATACTTGTGTGTCGGGGGAATCTGGTACGGGATGTTAATGTTGCACAAACTAGATCTGCGGCAGGATAACTTATGACCATATCCCTATGGGCATTTTTCTGTGTTGCCCGGGGTGGTTTACGTACTGACCATAACTTGCACTTTTTAAGACCCTTTTGCTAACTACCTTGAAATGGACATATCTTTTTGGAAAACGACCTTTACAACGCGGTCAAAACACCGCAATACATTTACATCGCTGTTTTTACAACGCAGGTTGTTACAACGACTTGCGCTGGATGGCATTTTAGACTAAGGAATAGTGTGATTTACTATTCCAACACCTTCCCTACTCTTACGTAGGCTGGAGTTGGAATAGTAAATCATACTATTCCTAAGTCCAGTGCCCTCCAGCGCAAGTCATTGTAATGACTTGCATTGTAAAAACAGCGATGTAATGCACCGCGATCTAAATGATTGCGTTGTATCATCATACATTCATCTTTTTATATGTATATTGTTTAACAGGGCGTTATCTGGGAATTGAAACCACGACCTTGATGACCAACATATTGCTTACAGTTGGTATAGATACTGATGGACATTGCAGGTTTGCAGGTTACTTCTCTTGTATATTCTTGTTTCTGTTGTCTTTGCCACATTTCTGACTTTCAAGCAGTGAGTCTTCAGTATCCGTTTTAATAGGGATGCATGATCAGAGTCTTTATTTGAGATGTTGGAGCCTGTTTAGGGATGATTTGTCTCCTGTGACCATGTGTGAGCGGAACATGCTTTTTGGTGAACTGCATTTGTGAATGAATTATTACTATATTCTGGCAGCACTACAATGGTAGAATGATGAGAAAAACTGTGTATCTGTTCTTGGACTTTAATCTGTGATAATGAATATTTTTATACAGGAAAGGACTGGCGACTTTAATTTATTTGGCATTACTGGCCTCTTCTGAACCAGACTCTGTACAGCACAAACTTGCAGGTTAAAAATGAAAAATGTATCCCTGTAAAAAAATATATACTTTTTACATGTTGCCTCTTTTCTTTTCCACTCTTGCCTTCTTTCTCTCCTCCTCCTTTTGTGTATTGCCCTTAGAGGTTCTTGTTTTAAAATAGGCTGCACTGATGGTTGTAGACTGTTTGGTCTAGTGTATTGAAATATTTTATATCATTCTAGGTACTCTCTAGATGTTACTATACACTGAGCATTTCTTTTTAGCACTCCATGCTATGGTGATGTTTTTGCACAATATGCTTGCTTGTGGAGAAGACGATTCTAGGTCTGGTGTAACTCCCTCACACCTTCTTCTATTCACAAGGAATGTTGTGTCCTTATGTAATAAACTGGCAGTTCTCATATTGGTTATTTATAATTTTACATTGCAGCCCTGAGGAAGTCAAAGGCTAAGCTGACATTTGACGAAACATGTGTTGGCTGTTTTTGTGGTGTTAGACAGGAATGCCTGTTCTCATATCTACATTTGAAGAACTACTGGATGAAAATGGAATAAAAAAATCTTGAATCTCTTACACGTTTGGAATTTGTTGACTGACCTTCTTAGTGCTCAGGAGTTTCCTTTGTTCATAACTCCTCAGATAACACTGGCTCCTCCGAAGTTGTATTATGGGGATACAAAAGATCTAATTACACTTTCTCTGTAAGCCAGCAGCCTTTCCTGATGAGCAGTCCAAAAGGCCTTCACCCTATCCTACTTGGGTGGCAAAGCAGCCACCTGGTCTATCCCCTTAATAGAAAAGAACAATCCTAGACTATACAATTTCTGAACATTCTGCACTGAGATGCTGAAATCTTTAGCTTTTTGACAGAAAATCCCATACCGTATCCTTAGACAAGGAACTACTTACCTTGAAACAAGGTTCACAAGATTTACTCGCATACCTTACCACCTTTAATAGGTTACTTGTAAACTGAATTACCTGGTGAACTTCTCATCCCTCTTGATGGGTTCAGAGACTACAGGTGAGTACAAACTGTAGTCTTGAGTTGTGACATTACGAGACTTCAAGTAGATTTCATTGAGATGTCAGTTTGCAATGGTTTTTAATACATTCTTGTGATTGTCTGCTTATTCTCTCAATGGGCTGAGGCATACATCATTGAATTTCATTGTTCATTTATTTATTTTTTATGATTACGGAACTCCGTGGAGTTTCAAATAAACTATAAAGAAACCAACAACACAATAAAAAGGATTCTATTTTGATGATAAAATAACACAGAAAAATATTCCTTCCCAACAAGACATCAGGGACTCCTAAGCAGAATCCAACATTAAAAAAGTCTTCCAATTAAAAACATAGCAATATAATGTACAGTACAAAATAATTAAATGTTCTTCATGCCCTTAGTGCAAAGGTTTAGGAGGTAAATAACATAAGATAATATATTTACCCTAAAACACCATCACAAGATAAAGAATAAACTCGTCCATGCAGAGCAAGTATTAACAGCTACTCCCTACATACCAAATGAACCTTAGTACAAGTTTATAAGACACTTACATTATTTTTTTAATTCTATGACATAGCATTTCATTTGGCGGCTCATAAAGAGATTCAATTAATGCTGAGACCAAAAGAATAGATAGCTGTAGACATATTGGTCTCATCCATTTTCATCGACACAATAGTAATGCTGGGCAAATAAATAATACAGGATTAACATCTTGCAGGCCGTTATTGCACAAATTACAAATCAGTGATGAACCATACCATTTTGCCAATAAAGAGTTTACAGGGAGCATACACTGCCTCAATAGTAACCAAAAACGGCGCACTCTATGTGGCAAGTTCCAAGAAGTATATGCCTGTACTTTATTTATCATGCAGGAGTCAATAGCCGAATGGTTACCCATCTTTAAAGTGCTGAGGCATACCCCACTCGAAGACCGGAGAGTATGACAGTTGCCAAGCTTTTTTAAGGGAATTATTAATGCGTTTTGGCCTGCCAACTTGTATTGATACAGACCGTGGCTCCCATTTTAAAAATTAGTTTTTTAAATTGATTTGCACAGCTTTCCAAATTGGTCACAGTCTCCCTTGTAGTTATCATCCTCAATCATCT
The DNA here is from genome assembly GCF_964204655.1 of Triturus cristatus. Lineage (NCBI taxonomy): Eukaryota > Metazoa > Chordata > Amphibia > Caudata > Salamandridae > Triturus > Triturus cristatus. Next base: position 594,888,089 of record NC_140585.1, on the reverse strand, counting down.
GGCATAATGTAGAGGATGAATGGAACCATTAATATTATGCTGGCCGAAGTGTGTGTCTTCACTCGCTTGAAATGGACAAATGCTCTTCCCCATGTCCTGATGAACACTGCAATTACTCCAGTTAAAAAGTCTGGTCTCTCACCCCATGAAGTGCTAATGGGCATATCAATCAGAATGGCCTACACTCCTTCAGCTTCACTTGTTCCAATGACTAATGACTAGGGGTCTCATTACGTTGGCGGGTGAACCTGAGTCCGCCCGCCATCAATGCGGTGTTCGGGACCACCCGCCAGACATGCGGTGGTCCCACCACTGCAATTACAATGCGCCCGCCATACTGGCAGGCGCATCCAGGGCATTTAACATTGCGGACGTGCTGCTGGATGCAGCACCGTACGCAATGTTAAAAAAAGATGCAGTGCATTTCCCTGCACTGGGTGGCAGGCACCACGCGGTGCCTGCCACGCAGTGCAGGGAAATGCACCAGTGCAGCAACACCTCCCCCTGAGACAAGGGGGGCCCGCAATGGCCCCCCAAACCCAATCCCCTCCAGTCATTCCATGGCGGCATCGCCGCCATCGAAAGTCCATTTTTGACCACATCCTAATATGGTGGACGGTGCATGCTAGGCACGCCACCATTTTAGGCACCCCTGCAGCGTCTGTCAGGCAGTACGATTGCCTTTGGCGGTGACATGGTGGACGGACTTTGCGGAGGGCCAGCCACAGCACGGCTGGCGGTGGCGGTCCCTCTGCCATCGTAATGAGCCCCTAGGTGTGCGCGGTATTTTTAATTCCACCAACGGAGTTGGAGGAATTTAGTAACTCCGCTTTTCTCTTGTAACACGCAATAACTAAAAAATTCTGCCGCTCCGCTGGCGGAATTATTTAGCACTAGTCTGTTGTTTCTCTTTCAATAAATGTCATTTGGCCGTCATGTTAGTACTTCCAGGTTGTGTGACAACCATTCCCATGGCTTAACACACTTTACTGGGGGGAGGCACTGCTAAAATTTAAAGTGACTTAGGCTTGGAGAAATAATGGCACCCCAGCTCAGCTTACTTGCGTCACAGAGAATACCAAAGTGTTTATTGGTTGTGGAGAACACACTCAGCTTTACTCAAGCTTTCATCAAAACTTCCTACAGCTGGCAGGTCGGGTATTGGCCAGTGATCGTTTCCTCTCTCTGCAGCAAGCTTTCTTTAAAAAGTCAGCAAATCCATGACAAAAATGTGTGAACGCTCTGCAGTCCCACAACTATAGCATTAGTAATGCAGAGTGTTCCGGAGTAGGAATGGTAGTCTTTTGTGTTCATGATATTGATTTATTAGTAACAATGAACGAAAGGAGTTGGAAGTTTTTGCTCATCTGAGCATTGGTCAGCTGTAGTATCCACTTTGCTCTATCCACTAAATGTCACGTGCCTTGTGCCTGGGTGTCGCATCTTCCTCTTTCTCACTCCTCTGACTGGAATGCCTTTTTAACAGGAGTACGGTACGTTATGTGAGCTTCCCGCTAGACTGAAATTATCTATCTGTGAAAGGCCGGCTGTGCTTCTTAACTTGGCCCTCACAACAACCACGGCCAATGCTATACACACATCGGCAAAAGATCAGGTGTTATGAAGTCTAAAGGCCATATTATGAGTTTGGCAGTCCGAACGCCTGAGAACGATGTCCGTGTCGTCTATGACACCGCTGCGCCAGCGATCTACCGACTGCCATATTACAAGTTGTGCTGTCTGAAACGCTAACCGCGGCCACGGCAGTCGACCCAGCGGGACTGCAGAGGTCTGCAATATCAGCAGTGTGTCCACCACAGTCGCCAGGTCCACGATCCACCCGCTGAGCATATTGCGACCACACAGTCATACTCGTGGTCTAACAGCGGTGATTAACAAACAGTGTTTACCCAACAGCGGTTGACCGCCTTGGTTAGTGCCAAAAAAAGCAACACAATAGTGACCATTGAATACATTTAAAAACTACACACCTGATGTGCTTTGGCAAGTGGACATGCCTACAAATCATACTATAAAACAGACCAGCATCCTTTGCTTCCAAACTGCAGCCCACAAGACAGACATCAGCGTGTTCTGCATTTTTAGAAACTGGCCCACTTTTTTTCATCTTCTCATTTAGCACTCTCCACCACCTGTAATTTCTGTTTTGCACCTTTTTACCTCTATCACTTGTTTGTTTTTCATTCATATACTCAATCACATTTAATTTTTTCACCTTGCCTGGGGAAAAAAACAAACTTTACTGAGCAAGAGTTGACAGTCATTGTGGATAAAATCATTAGAGTGGAGCCGCACATTTATGGAGCCCAAGTCCAGCAGACTCCTCTCAGTAGGAATAATTAAATATGGGACGAGATAGTCAACAGACTGAGTGCTGTTGGTACCAGCCTGCATATACAGGGTGATATAAGGAAGAGGTGGAACAACCTCAGGCTGAGGGTACGTACCAAGTACAACAGTCATCACCTGGAGGTTCAGAGGACTGGCAGGGATCCTCCCAGCGCACCATTACAACTCTTGCCCTGACAGGAGAATGTCTTGGTCATCCTGCATCCTGAGGGCATGACAGGAATAGGGGGGGGGAGGTGTGGACTCTTGTAGGTTGCACTGCAATAACTGCCACAATATCACAATGTTCCGTTTGCTTTCAACTCTGCTCTTGCTTATGTGTTCTCTATCTACTTTCCCCACATGCAGTACTCAAAGTATTTGAGATGTTGGTTTGTCTGTGGCAATGTGTATTGCTGCCTATAAGAGCACATGTATCCAACTCTAGGACATGCCACATGTTGCATTGTTGTCTGTAAGTGCATACCATCAAAATATCAAACCGACCCATGAAAAGTGTTAAAATGTAAATGTATGGTCCATCCAAAAAGTTTGCAAAAAGAGGAAAATAGGAGGGAAAAAGATGTCAGCCGAACATGATCAAAGTGCATTAACAAATGAGGAAGTTCCACGCTCACCTCTGGTTACATCAATAAAGAACTTTGTCCTTAAACATTTTCATAATGGAGCCCATCCATTATCGGAGGAGGGGATTATGATACCCCATGAGCCACCAAGTACTTCGGATCTAGCAATAGACGTACTGTGCTCAGCAATGGATGAAGTGCAAACAGACAATCTATTGGAGTCTTCTATACAGGCCACAAGTCTGGAACTGCCTTCTTCACCTTGTTTAGATATCTCCTTATCATCAACAAGCTCCAGGGATTTTGATCTTTCACAGAGGAACTGTAGAGAAGTCTATTCAAACCAAAATATTATTTTACCCTGCATGGCTCCTCTGGTAGGGGAACCAAATTCAACTTTTGGATCACAGGGAAGGTCAATAACCATCCAGCCTACCACCTCGTTATCTTTGCTGGATGTAATGCTGCTTATCCAAACTACTCTACATGGTATCCTGGAAGCATTGGTGTTGATAAGGACAAATCAGATGGACCAATCAAAAGTTCTGAAAGACATAAGACATGACCATCAGCATTTCAAAAATAATGCAGGCGAAATTAGGATTACTAAACCACTGGCTGTAATAATGGTTGCCGAGCCTCAGGGATGTATTATTACAGGGGGAATTGAAGGTCAATCAGTTTAGAAAGGGTCTGTTTATATTTCCAAATGGCCTATGTTTGTAAGGAAAAAGTATCACCGTTTACATCCTTTTAAATTTACCTTAAGGTATAGCTGGACACAGAGGGCAAGTATCCGGAAAAGATCATCTGGGTCTTATGCCCCAGGTGCAGGTAAAAATAAGGTGTTGAGTATGAAGGGAAAGCTAATAACAGTGCCCGCTCTCAAGATCAATACTTGAGGCCCTTCAGTGGTAGAGTTATAGGTGCATACTCCAACAATAAGGCAAAGCCAATTGTAAAATCTCACTGTAAAGTTAGCCTGGATCCTACTCTCTCACCTTCGGCTGCTCGTCCCACCTCAAGTAATAAAGGCTCCAATCTAGCTCGTAGTAAGGTGCCTAAGTTTCAGATTCAGAATAAAACCCACAAAGAACTCCCTTCTGCAACCAGGGCCTTCAGAGCTATTGTTGGATATTACTCGCTGAGGGAAAAAGCAAAGAAACTTTGACCTTTAAACCACTCAAAAATACTCCATATATTCCACCAAATTCCCTCCCTTTCAAGAATATCTTCGCTAGACTTAACTTTAGTTAGGTTTCAACATGGCGAACAAGGTGGAGAAATCTCAAGAGTTTCCTTTATCTCGCCTTGTATTGCGCATTTAGTGCTTAAGGCTGAGGATGACCTAGCTAAAGCAGGTCAACAAGCTTTCCGTCCATCAAAAAAGAGCCCTCCCCCACTTTTACCCCAGTCGGGCCGTACCTCTCCCGCCATTTTAAACAAACATTGTAGATTAACAGCCACCCAATGGGAGTGGTTAATCCCTGGGAATCTGCCTGTAAGGCCCGATCGTATTTGGCAAAGCAACCAGCCCCCAAATGATCTAAGAGTGGTTATAGTAATAATAGACCACCCAAGCAACCTGAACAATTAGTATGGGGTCAGGGTAATAGGTTATCTCACCTACAGCATTTCGTGGAGGATTATGAGTGGAATATTAGGTCCATTTCCCCCTAGGATGAGGTGTTCTCTCTAAACCTGAGAATCCTGAGCTGGAATATCCATGGGTTTGAACATTTGAGGAACAGTGGTGAACTGGAAGAAAATCTAAAACCCTACCATCTGATATTCCTTCAGGAGTCTTGGCTGAGAGAGTGCCAGACTCTAGAAGGTTTTATGATACTGAATAGCAAAGGACTGAGCAGGGGTAGAGGGAGAGCATCTGCAGGTGTCCTGACACTAGTTTCCACTAAGGTGATTAAGAGTTTAAAGGAGGTTATACATGTGTCAAATGGCATGCAATTCTCAGTAGTTCAATTGAGCTTGAGTAATAACATTCTTAGATTCTTCCTTCTTAAAATGAAAGGGTGGCTGTAATCTTCTTTTCACCACCCCTTGGCAAAATATCCAGAAGCAGTCATAATAATGCCCGGGGATGTCAATGCTCGTCTTTTCCCCGAACAGCTGGACCTACAGCTGGAGGACGTTTTGGAATCTTATAACATACCCCCCAGTGCAGGTTCTTCTGGTGTCATAAAAAATTAGGCCAACGTTTTGAGTCAATGGTTGGCGAATCATGGTCTGATTTATTTAAACAGATGATTTAAAAATGTTTCGCCAGCAGCAGCTACTTCCCGGCAGGGCCAGTCCTCAGGCCCTATTGACTATGGGGCAGATCTATGTTGCAGTTGCGCCACTTTTACGCCGCCGTTGCGTCACTTTTGTGACGCAGCGGTGGCGTAAACCCTGCGCCACATTGCGCCCTATTTACATCGTGATGCATCTATGGAGATGCGTCACGGTGTAAAGCCCAGCGCTACATGAAACCTGCATCAGGTTTCATGTGGGCGTTTCCACGTAGGGGGGGGGCGTTCCGTCGCAGATTTCACTGAGTCACTTTCCCAACGCTGATGCGTCAAAACCGTGCGTCTGCTTGAAGCAGGCGTAAGGCTTGACGCACCATGTTAGGTATGGGGTAGGTTGGAACAGTGCTGAAGTTGCGTCGCGCTTGCGACACAACTTCAGCACTGCGCCAACCTTACGCTGGCAGATACGTCACGCATCTGCTTGTCCTTGTGCCATGATGCACCGCATTGTAAATGCGGCGCATCTGCGGTGGCGCAAGGGCAAACTTGCGTGACGCATCTTCCCTGGTGCATCCATGCTGATTTGCAGGGATGCGCCAGGGAACATAAATCTGCCCCATTATATTTATGTCTTTTTGGCATTTCAAATTTTTTTTGATTTTTTGGGTGGCAAAGTATGAGGGTATTGACCATTGGGCAACTACTGCAGTTCCCGACTTGTGCGAGCCAGAGTCCACTGACAGGGTATTGCCTCTAGGAATGTCCTATCCGAGCGGCTCTCAACACGCTTGGACTTTATTCATCTCCAACAGTTAGCCACCCTCCAACTAGAGGAGAAGATGGATATCCACCCCAATTATGTTCATGATGTCATTGTGTGATACAATAAAATTGTATGCCAAATTCTGGGTTGTATCACAGTAAACATAAGGGAGAAGGGTATGCGCACAGACATCCGCCCCTGTAGGGGGTGTTGGTTTGATTCCACCTGCCAAGAGCTGAAGCAATTTGTTAGATGGAGAGCCAGGAGCGCTAGGCGCCACCCAGGTTCTCTAGCCTCTCAGGAGCTCACTAAGCTTAAACTCCAATACAAATCTTTTGTGCAGGCAAAAAAAGCTGCCTTCTACCACAATAAGTGGGAGGAGATGCAGAGAATTATCCTCGTCAAAGATCAGCAAAAGTTTTGAGCTAAAGTTAACGAGTTTAGTGCCCCCAAAGGGATACCCTTGTTTGTGTTATCCCGTAAGAGCAGTGGGCCATTTATTTGACAGACCTGTATAGGGTTGTTCTGGTTCAGATGGATTCCAGAGATTTCCTAGGCTAAAACTCCCTGTCACTTGGTTTTCAGTTAAGGAGGTAAAAGCTGCTATCGCAAGAGTAAAGCTCTCCTGTGCCGCTGGCCCCGAGAATATCCCGGCAGTAATAATTAAGACAAATAATGTTTGGTGGGCCACGGGTCGTTCCTCCCTGTTTAGTTGGATTGCCAAGTCTGGCTTTTAACCTTCTTCTTGGAAGGGGTCTATAGTAAAACCTATTTTTTAAAAAGGGAGTGGTACAGACCCCAAACATTATAGGCTTATTAGCCTCCTGGATATTTCACTAAAGATCTTCTCTAAGATTATTTTATCTGAAGACTTGGCCCTTGACTCTAAGAAAATACCAATAGAACAGGGGGATTTCAGGGAGGGTCACTCCACTATAGATCATTGTTTTGCATTATAGGCCATTATCCGGAAGTCAGTGGAGGTAAATCAAAGGCTGTGCTGTTGTTTTTTAGACTTCAGGACAGTTTTTGACTCTGTGGATAGGGATATCCTGTAGAGGAAACTTGTTGCCTGGGAGCTCCTGTTAAACCTTCTGAGTGTACTCCAATCCTTGCTTTCTGGTAATTGGGCTCAGGTGGAGCTAGACAAGTCAGGTCGGTTATGCCAAAGAATCTCCATGGAGAAAGGCCTCCAGCAACGGTGCGTTTTAGCTCCCCTGCTTTTTAGTTTATTTTTAGTTGACCTTCCTGCCTTTATCTCTCAATCCAAGTCCTTTTCCCCCAAAGTTGGAAAACATCATATTGACTGCTTGCTATATGCAGACGATTTGGTATTACTGGACTGTACTCCAATTGGTCTGCAGAGGCAATTACATGCTTTAGCAACCTCTAGTAAGGAAAACCAGCTCTGCATCAACTTGGAAAAGACCACAATTTTGATTTTTGGGAAGTTTCAAAGCGCTAAAATCAGCTCTGAATATTGCAAAAGAATCCTGATTAAGAAAAGGCTTTGAGAGTCTGGACTGTACTGGTTGGTGAAAAAACTATCCTTATAGGGATTTATTATGTGTGTGGTAAAACTGCGTATTTCAACCTCTGGGTTTTTTGTTCCAAAAATGTCAACCTTCCTGCCATCCAGCTGGGAATTCACCAGGAATGGCCAGTTTCAGCAGTCCTGGACACTGTAAATCCAGAGTGCCTATCTAACACCTTCCAGGTACAACACCAATTATTTGTTGTGTATTATCTTTTGTAAATGCTCTTATGGTAGAAGGCCTGGTGTGTTCAATACAGGCTACCTGTGTGTAATTTGCCCTTGCCCTATTCCCCTCTTTTCCCAGTCAGGTATTTAAATTATAGTTTTCTACATTAACTACATAGGGCCTGATTGGTGGATGGGATACTCCGTCAAAACCATTACAGATATCACATCCGCCATATTACAAGTTCCAAAAGATATAATGGAATTGTAATTTGGCGGATAGGATATCTGTCACGTTTGTGATGGAGTAACCCTGTCCGCCAAGATAGTATTCAGGCCCATGGTGCCTTGAGTAGTCGCGAGGCTCGACATGTGTCTGCACATGCAGCTCATCATCATGCTAGATCCGGGCACTTGCATGCACATATAAGGAATGCGTTTTTTCACATGTATTAGAGGAGTGTTAGTCCATGTGAAATGTATTTCTCAAAATAACTACAATGGGGAACCTATTCTGCGTGAAAGAGCAGTAAACCATGATTGGAACGAATAATTGCACAATTTTTCTTTTATTCAGAACACACCCGGAAATCCTAAGCTGGAGTGTCCGACTCTTTTCATTATTGAGCGTTTGTGATGCTTTGTAAAACACTTACATCAGAAGAAGAACATTTGGTTGCACTGACTCCGATTCAACCGTGCAGGTACTTCACAGAGCTCGCTGATGCCACTCTAACTCTCCACAATCACATTATTATTGTTTGTACATAAACATTCAGATGCACACAGCGTTCTTCTCATACCTCAACTGGGTCCAAGGGATTGATTGGCATATTGATACTGCAGAACAGTGCAGCCCTTGACGCTACGCTCTATGGTTCATTAATTCATTCTACCTTGGGTCTGTCGTTGTTTATTTCCTGCATTAGACAGCCAGTAAATGCTAATTCGTATTTTATTTTTGTGTTGTGAACAAATATCACAAGTTTGAAATGGTTATATTCTTTATTAACTGATTAATACAAATCGTTCTATCTTTTATTTTTAGCTACAAAATAGCAGCCTCTTATAAAACCTGTTGAAAGAAAAAGAAGTCCCTCCTGACACTCTCTTACAAACTCTAGAACTGAAGTTAATCATCACACGTCCATTCTGATATTTCACTCAAAAACCAAGATTACTCTGGTTGCTAACTTTTGTTAACTCAAGTGCTGCTTTCCTCAAATTACTTTTTTTAAATCTATATTTATTTGATAGGATGCTGTTTCTATCTCCATGTACCGACTCTTAGATTAATTTACTCCTGAGAATGATGGGACCAACACAGCATTGAAATGCCCCAAAAAGTAGCTAATCAAACTATAGGCTGGAGGTGTTCCCCTCTCAACTGCCACTCAGCACGTTTGAGTCCCACAACAATTGTTTGAAATTGCCTGTTTTCGTACATATATGAGAGCAACCCTTCCGACAAAAGGGACAGGGTTTAAATACTTTGCAACAGTAATGAATCCCTCTTGTGTGTCACATAGATGGTAACATACCCATCAATTCTCTTATTCCACAGGAAACATTCATACACCAATTTTCCATTCATCAATCCATACAATGTGACCTGTTTGATGCAAAAATATCTGATTATGAGGGCATGGAGGTCTTCCTTGAAGGTTGAAAATCTAACATCCGGATTACACATATCTACAGAGTTCATATTAACCAAATAAGCTGTATCACTGGCAAAAATTTCAAAACAAAATGTACACTTTGCTGATCTCACTATGTGGTCCTTCTCGCTCTGGTTGCTTGGATCTCCATCTCCAGTCACTCCATGCTAATCCCGTCTCCGGATGATCACTCTCAGCGTCCATAATGAGTGCTTGGCACACATGCAGCTGTACCCCCTCAAGTACATTTTGTTACTGCTGTGACTAAGCAGTATCTGAATGCTTCGAGACTCTGTTGCAGCTGTTGCTTGTAAAGTCTGGCTTGTCACTCCTCTGCCCTCCGCTTTGCTTCACCCACCGCTCTGGGAAAAAAATGCTTTTGTGCTACTCATTTACTGATCACATTCAGATAGGTAAATAAAAAATAAATAAAAAGCTCTTGTCATTTTGTATGCCACCCACGGCGACATAGCAACTTTTTGGGAGTTGCGGGTGGGGGGGTCTGCTCTAGCCTCATGTGACGAAACACGTGTCAGCTGGTTGTTTGTTTGTTGTTGCTTGAATAAATACTTTTGAACAAACATTCTGGTGTCGACCACTAGAATTGGTACAATACGAGACATTCCCACTAGTGTGTTATCCTCATAACGTGTGCCCAGGACTTTGTTCTCATTTAAGGTGTGGGTTTCGCGACTCACACATTTACGGGGGTTACAGGGTATTTCCCCTGACCTGGTAGCACCGTTCTCACTCTCAGAATTACATACACTACGCATATCAGCCAGAGCGCCAAGCTTCCTGTTTTACTCAAAACCCTATATCCAAACTGAAAACTTTTAGATCATATTGGCCCATTAAACCAAACCAGTGCCTGTCATTATCTGACCTACAATTGTTTCCTCGTATAAAGATAAATTTTCCCCCAAAATATAATGTACCCCATCAGATTGATAGTTCTCTCAGAGATCAAGGAAAACCTTTACAAGATGTAAGGCTCGCATGTGCAAGCGGATTCTTAGAAATACGTTGTTTATTTAATAATGTGTAATTTGCATTGCTACTTAAGGAGGAGACGGGACAGATTCTGTTGTTGTGGTTGCACTGAAGCAGGATGTGTTAAATTATTTTTCCAACCAACTAATTGCTTTGTTTTATTTCCTCTCCGAGTCCTTGACTTTAGATGTGCTTCATTCATTCTAATTGATTTGATTAATGCTGCAAACAGGTTTTTCCTATTTTTCACACATATAATTAGAACAACAACAGCATCAATGAACCTTTACCCATGTAATCAGTTCTCTTCATTACCTCAGTGAAATACAGGCTGATCAGAAGGGGAGCTTTGTTTCTTATTCTAAGTGCCCAACGTGTTACCAAGGTAACAACTTCTATTCATATAATGCTTGGAATGAGGAGACTGGTCTGAAGTTAACAAGTGTTTTTATTCCTTATCCCCCCACTTAAATTGGGATTTTTAATAATGGGGTCAAATGTTGCATTCTTGTTGTTTCTGTACAAAGTTGATTTTGTACACTAAAAGACTAAAGCTCAATTTTGACGGTGTTAACGTTCATTAATATTGCTTACAAGAGTTGTATGAATATATTTCAATTTACAATCGCTTTGTTAGTATTTAACTATTTGCATATATTTGTAGTTGTTGACATAATGTTTCAATTGTAACAAAAATTTCCCTGGTTTTATCATATTTTTGGTTAAGAAGTCAGAAACTTCAGAACCATAGAGACTGTAGAAATAGGCTATAAAACTGCAACATTCTGGCAGAAGTGATATTTGAGCATTTTATTTCTGAGAGAGGGCATGTGGACTTAATTATAACACATGTTCATTGAGAACTCTACCACTTCTTCCCACAACAGTAATAAAGATAAAAATACATGCTTTTCCACATCATGTCCAAGGAGAACTTGCTGTGACCATTAGCCTGCAGCCCATAACAGTTAGCAATTTCGTTATTTTGCCTTCTTTCTGCAGCCATCTCACTAGAAAAATGCATTATGGGCCTCATTTACGAGAAAATGTTGCAGCGTGCACTGCAAGCCCTTTGGCTGCGCCACGCTGCGGCCTTTCAAGCACAGGGATGCATCGTATTTACAATACAACGCATCCCTGATTGTTCCCCTGCACTGGCGCACAATCAGCTGCCATGTGCCATGCAGGCACCGTTGCACCATGGTGCAAGGGTGCCTGCATTGCATGGAGATTGTTTACGTGCAGGAAGGGGTACCTTCCTGCACAAAAACAATAAAAAGAGGTGATTTCCTCTTCCTATGTGTGCTGCAAAATGCCGCACCCCTAGAAAGAGGAAAAAACAAGGAGAAATGTAAACATTCCTCCTCACTGAGCCTCGCTACGCCCCCCCGCCTACCAGTTTTTACTGTGATTTCCCTGACCTTAAAACAAACATTTCCTGCAGCAAGCTGAAATCCTCGCAGTCTTCCATACCTTGCAAAACACTTACACAGCGTGGCTTCACAAGTTCAAAACTGCCCCAATTCGGCAATCATGAGTCACTCTGTGATCACTTTTTTAGCTTTCTAATTTATTAATTTGGGTCACTTTTATTTTGGTGTCTCATCCTATTTTCTGTCCCAGTTTGACCTTGGTGGTATGGGCTAGTAATCCCGGTAAGCAACAAAACCACCCGATAAATCATTATCCAGTTGGTGCTTTTACTTATGAAAAGGAAAAGCACTTTATTACACACCACTCAATACTACACATTAATTTACAAATATATACATAATGGCATGTGGAAATACCTATCTTGACACCCTTAACAGTTCAAATCCCTAGGGAATTCTTAACCATATAACCACAATACACCCATATATACAAGAAACAATACAATGGGGTGTAGTTATCAAAACTGGCAAGCCTACTGGTTTTGGCAGGAAGTCACCACATTAATATAAGTAGAAATGTGTCATAATAAACCAATGCAAAACCATTAAAATCACTAAAGAAGGCACAATCTTATAGTGACATTCATTAATACATGTAATGATTCCCTGCATGGCAAAAGTAGTGTTTTACTCCTTGTGCCATGCTCCCATCACTAGGAGTAGTGTGTTCAGGCCTCCTGGCCTCTGTATTATGCAATTATTGGGGAGCCAGATTTCTACTGCTCTCTACCCTTGCACAGGACCTGTCCTTTGCCAGGAGGCACTGATCCTGGGGTCTTGCTCAGTGACAACTTCAAGCAGAGTGCCCACCCTGCCTGTACCCTCCAGGTCCATTGGCCTCCTTCGGTCACATGTAGAGCATCTGAGTGAGCGAATTTCAAAGGCTGTTTCCTTCTGGAGGTCACACTCCAGCAAGACTGGTCCGCCGAGGATCCGGTCATACCCACCAGGTCCATCCCTCTATGCTTTGCTATAAGATTTATAGAGCACCTACCGACCGGTGAGCATCCCAGCGCTAGTTGAGGAAAGAGGCTATCTCTCTATTGTTTCCCAGAGAGTGTAAGGACGGCAGCACTACTGGCCTTGGAAAAACAAATCCTAGTCTCATGCTGCCAACTGAAATAATAAGATCTTTAGTCAATCTACGTATGGGTCCAGTTGTCTTTTCCCTTCCTGCTGGGCATCCTTCCAGGGTCGGTCACCCCAGAACTAAGCTGATCTCTAAAGTGACTCCCATCGGCATGTGTTTTTAAGGGTAGATGAGAAGGTCCCAGAAGGTAGACAACTACCCAATCCAAGGAGAGCACATGATCACTCCACCCCTGCCCCAACTTTCCTGCGCAGAATTTGGGGAATTGCCAAGCTGATCCCATCAATTGGTCTATGGAGAGACCTTCTCTGAGAGCCTAGGCCGTGACCCTTCCCTCTGGAACTTCAAAGGGCAACCCCTCCTGTGTCTTACACCAAAGGTCTAGATACCCTCCTTTGTTTCTGTGGTATTGATTCCTCCGAGGCCAGGTGCAGTGTGAAAATTAGCACATGGATATTCCAATATGACCCTGTCTCTCCCAGGACAAGGCCTAATTACTGTCTATTGGCCCTATTGTGTGGGGAGAACTTTGATCCTCCAGTTTGCCAGCAAAGTAATGTCATGTAGTTCCCCACTTCCCAAAAGGAAGTGTGCGGTTTTTGGGCAACATGAATGTAGGGATGGTGCCAGACTGGTTCTGTGCACACCTGCAAGATATGTCGTCCTAAAGACCAGCTAGCCCACAGGGCCACCATAAGCCCCCCTAAACATAGATGGGCGGCAAACGGTTTTAGCAACCACAGAACATGACAACCCTGAACTCTCCCAGTGATTATGATATCAGATCTAGAACCCTTTCGCACAGTCACTTGTGCTGTCTTTCTCTCAGAGAAGTATACAAGTAATACACAGTGGAGTATTTTCAATATTTATTCAACCAAAGTGATTCATATATAAAATATATGTTCTGCAATGATCAATAGACAGAAGCAAATGAAAGTGATTTGTAATACCACAACAGTGAACAGGATGTAAAGTTCCACCATCTTGCTAATACAATGTATATATAGTGCACTCCTACTATGCATTCCCTAACCTAAATGCCTAGGGTGCAGTGCTTAATTTGAGCCAGTGGTTTCAGGTGCTCAGCACTGGGACTTAATTATCAACACCGCTTTACATGAGCCCCAGTTAAGGACACATTCATTTACAGAGAGATTACGTGATTTGCCCAGAATCACTGGATGTTGAGCCGACACCAAGACTCAAACCAGATTCACCATCTCTGAAGTCGGCAGCTCTGGCCAATACGCCACGTCCTCTCCCCACTTCCTTGGTCAGGAGAAAGGGGTTGGTGCAAGCTGCTTCCTGATGAGAGCTATGGCGCTTATTTTGTTTTACAAATTAACCACAGCTAGTTGTATGTATGTGCTCTGCCAGAAATCCCCCATCGGATGATCCAACGTAGTTACCTGAAGGGAAAGAATGTAGGTCTCCGTAGTGGTCATGGATTGGACATCTCTCATCAGGGGATCAGCTAACAGCTGGACCTCGCAAAGGACAGCAAGTGCTCCTCTGGTTCAAGATGAAAATGCTTGTTTATTTAAAACAGAAAGCATACTTGTCCTGGGCCGAGATTCTAATCAGGCTATCATTGTTGTTGTTTTTTTAAAATATTTTTATTGAGTATCACATATGATTCACAATTACATAGTACTAGTAGTAAGCTTGTTGAAAGCCTTACCAAAAGGCCTTTGGAAGGCATCATGTTCATTTGTTGTACCCCAACAATCGAAGAGTACCAGCAGTTCACAAAGAATACAACATGTCATAGTAGAAATGAGCAAACTGCTAACCCAGGCAGCTAGGAACGATTCCAATAAATGCAATCTATTGCAATACCCATTTCTCCCCCCACCCACAATAACTCTCCCCCCACCCTATCCCAACAAAACCACTAACCTAAGTGCCGCTCTATGGCAAACTCACCCCGCCGATGTATCAGCGTCCGGTGTGCGCCATGCCGAAGAACCCCAACAAGGGGCCTGTATGGGGGGGAATGGGGGGGGAACAAGGAGAAGAGTAAGAGGAAGAAAAGACAAAAGAGGGTACGAGGGAGGGGGAGAATATGAAACCCAGCCAGGGAAAGGGGAGTATTAGGAAGGCACCCAGGCAGGATACGGGCCAACATGAGTTCATTAGCTCCTACCCGTCTGCCCCACTCTCTCGCTCACCAGATTGCGATACTACGGGATCCAATTCCTCCATGGCCTTGAATTGTTCTACTACATGTGCCCAGTCCAGCGAAAGCGGTCGTTTCCTCTGACCCCTATATTCTTCTTGGTATAAGGCCTCCCGTTCCGCCACCACCCACCTGCCCAACACCTCACGCCAGGCGGCTGCTCGCGGCGCTTGGGTAGACTTCCAGCGTTTTGTTATCATACGTTTTGCCAATATCAGAGCCAACTCTACAAATTTGCGTATCAACTTTGCTTTTTTTGGGAGGGGGTATAGCCCTAATAGACAGGCCTCGATGGTGTCCCATGGGGTACGCCCCGTTAACTCCGCCAGCTCTCGAACAACCACCGACCAAAACCCCCGCAGCCGTGGACAGCGCCATATCATATGAATGAAATCAGCGTCAGGTGTCTGACATCGCGGATACGCCGCGGATGCCGTGGGGTACATCATACGTATTGTCGCTGGGCAAGATACGCTGTATGGAGGATAAACAACTGGATTGTTTTTAAGCGGCAATTCCGTGAGACTCTTCGGGGATGCTCTATCATTTGTGTCCATTCCCTATCATCCAAATTCCGCCTCAAGGTCAATTCCAATTGCTGCCTGAGATGTAGCAATGAAACATACAGATGCCCTCTCAAGCCACGATAAAGCCATCGCACCAGGTATCGGCCGTGCCCCATAATGTGTAAGGACCTCAACAGTTGGAAAGTTGGGGGTTCTACCCGATCCGTGTACCAGTGGGTGCGGATGAAATGCACTACGGTCGCATGCGTGAGGAATAAAGTTTCAGGCACCGAATTAGCACGTGTGAACTCATCGTGCTGCATCAGCTGGCCCTCGAGAAAGAAATCCTCGATTGTCTCTACCCCCTCCCGAGTCCATCCCTGCAGTTGATGCAGTGCTAATACACCACTCCTAGTCGGCAAACCACACAAGGGAACATTCAGGGCGTACGGCGATGGTAATTTAGCCATCCGTTTTGCCTGTGTCCAGTACTTCAACGCAACTTGCAACAAGTAAGGAGGATCACGCAACTTCTGTGCACCTGGACATAATTGTGATTGAAGAAGCCCTCGTTTTAACAATTCCGGGTTGTACCCAATTTCGAATAAGTTCTTACCCGCCAACCAATATGCCAGTCACTGTAATTGTCCCGTTACGCAGTAGGACTTAAAATCCGGCACCCCCATGCCTCCTACAGTGGTGGGCAGTTGTAATTTAGCCAGCGCCAATCAACGCCTGCCCGTCCTCCATACCAAGGACAATAATAACTTATTTAGCAATTTAAAAATCCAGGCTGGCAGGACCACTGGTAGATTCACAAAGTAATAAAGGAGGCGGGGCAACATGACCATTTTCGACACTGCCACTCGGCCCGCCACCGTCAATGGCAATGAAGTCCAAAAGGCTATCTGGGTGCGCAACGAGTTAATGGCACAAACATCGATGGTATCAGCATCTGATCTATAAATTTGAATCCCCAGGTATTTAAAGGTAATAGGCTCAACTCTAAAATGCAAGTCACCAAATTGGAGTGTAGGGGTCGCCACAGTATTATAAAAGGCGAAGGCTATCGATTTTGTAGCGTTAAGGCCCAGACCCGATATGTCCCCAAATTTAGAAAAGGTAGCAGCTATTAAGTGTTTATTCACCCCCAAGTCACGAAAATATAATAGCATGTCATCCGCGTATAAAGATACGGAATGAACCTCCCCACGGAGCAGAATGCCATATGGGACCATAGTCTGTCGCAGATGCTGCGCCAACGGCTCAAGAGCCAACACAAATAACATGGGGGATAAGGGGCAGCCCTGACGTGTGCCCCGGGATATTGAATACGAGGAAGAGATGACCTGTCGCCGGATATTCAAAGAGGTACTGCGGTGGGGTATGAATCCACATTGGTCCGTGTGGATTAAACGGGACAGGTGTGGAAGGAGCCGCGATGCCAGGACCTTACTGAGTATCTTATATTCTGTGTTCAGAATAGAGAGGGGTCTGTAGGACAGATGATCAGTCGGTTCCTTGTCCGGTTTCAACAATGACGTAACGATCACCTCCTTGGTTGTAGGAGGCAGCGCCCCATTCTCCAGGGAGGTAGTATAGAGTTGCAACAACCTCTGAGCCAATTTATCTGCAAAGGTGAAGTAAAACTCCACTGGAAGGCCATCCGAACCTGGCGTCTTATTACGGGCCAGTGCTTTTATCACCATTCGGATTTCCGCTGCTGATGACGGCTGATAGCCAGAAACCGGTCCTAGGATGCTTGATTCCGGTCCAGGGAAGACATGGCTTGGCAGTTCGGGCTGGACTGTTCCCATGAGGCACAGGGTCAAGACTGATTTGCATATGGCCATGTCTAAACTGGGGTGGTGTAGTGGGCAAAAGAACGATGGATTTAACCCAGATCTCTTGACTGGGGGAGAATGTATGCATTGTCAGCATTCCGTCCATCATTTGTTTGTTGTAACGCTTTTCGCTCTAAGTGGGATGGGTATTCCCAGACGTGGGACCCGTGCTCACTACGCCACTGGAGTCAAGCTATCCTGGCTGATGACGGCTGATAGCCAGAAACCGGTCCTAGGATGCTTGATTCCGGTCCAGGGAAGACATGGCTTGGCAGTTCGGGCTGGACTGTTCCCATGAGGCACAGGGTCAAGACTGATTTGCATATGGCCATGTCTAAACTGGGGTGGTGTAGTGGGCAAAAGAACGATGGATTTAACCCAGATCTCTTGACTGGGGGAGAATGTATGCATTGTCAGCATTCCGTCCATCATTTGTTTGTTGTAACGCTTTTCGCCCTAAGTGGGATGGGTATTCCCAGACGTGGGACCCGTGCTCACTACGCCACTGGAGTCAAGCTATCCTGGCTGATGACGGCTGATAGCCAGAAACCGGTCCTAGGATGCTTGATTCCGGTCCAGGGAAGACATGGCTTGGCAGTTCGGGCTGGACTGTTCCCATGAGGCACAGGGTCAAGACTGATTTGCATATGGCCATGTCTAAACTGGGGTGGTGTAGTGGGCAAAAGAACGATGGATTTAACCCAGATCTCTTGACTGGGGGAGAATGTATGCATTGTCAGCATTCCGTCCATCATTTGTTTGTTGTAACGCTTTTCGCCCTAAGTGGGATGGGTATTCCCAGACGTGGGACCGGTGCTCACTACGCCACTGGAGTCAAGCTATCCTGGCTGATGACGGCTGATAGCCAGAAACCGGTCCTAGGATGCTTGATTCCGGTCCAGGGAAGACATGGCTTGGCAGTTCGGGCTGGACTGTTCCCATGAGGCACAGGGTCAAGACTGATTTGCATATGGCCATGTCTAAACTGGGGTGGTGTAGTGGGCAAAATAACGATGGATTTAACCCAGATCTCTTGACTGGGGGAGAATGTATGCATTGTCAGCATTCCGTCCATCATTTGTTTGTTGTAACGCTTTTCGCCCTAAGTGGGATGGGTATTCCCAGACGTGGGACCCGTGCTCACTACGCCACTGGAGTCAAGCTATCCTGGCTGATGACGGCTGATAGCCAGAAACCGGTCCTAGGATGCTTGATTCCGGTCCAGGGAAGACATGGCTTGGCAGTTCGGGCTGGACTGTTCCCATGAGGCACAGGGTCAAGACTGATTTGCATATGGCCATGTCTAAACTGGGGTGGTGTAGTGGGCAAAAGAACGATGGATTTAACCCAGATCTCTTGACTGGGGGAGAATGTATGCATTGTCAGCATTCCGTCCATCATTTGTTTGTTGTAACGCTTTTCGCCCTAAGTGGGATGGGTATTCCCAGACGTGGGACCCGTGCTCACTACGCCACTGGAGTCAAGCTATCCTGGCTGATGACGGCTGATAGCCAGAAACCGGTCCTAGGATGCTTGATTCCGGTCCAGGGAAGACATGGCTTGGCAGTTCGGGCTGGACTGTTCCCATGAGGCACAGGGTCAAGACTGATTTGCATATGGCCATGTCTAAACTGGGGTGGTGTAGTGGGCAAAAGAACGATGGATTTAACCCAGATCTCTTGACTGGGGGAGAATGTATGCATTGTCAGCATTCCGTCCATCATTTGTTTGTTGTAACGCTTTTCGCCCTAAGTGGGATGGGTATTCCCAGACGTGGGACCCGTGCTCACTACGCCACTGGAGTCAAGCTATCCTGGCTGATGACGGCTGATAGCCAGAAACCGGTCCTGGGATGCTTGATTCCGGTCCAGGGAAGACATGGCTTGGCAGTTCGGGCTGGACTGTTCCCATGAGGCACAGGGTCAAGACTGATTTGCATATGGCCATGTCTAAACTGGGGTGGTGTAGTGGGCAAAAGAACGATGGATTTAACCCAGATCTCTTGACTGGGGGAGAATGTATGCATTGTCAGCATTCCGTCCATCATTTGTTTGTTGTAACGCTTTTCGCCCTAAGTGGGATGGGTATTCCCAGACGTGGGACCCGTGCTCACTACGCCACTGGAGTCAAGCTATCCTGGCTGATGACGGCTGATAGCCAGAAACCGGTCCTAGGATGCTTGATTCCGGTCCAGGGAAGACATGGCTTGGCAGTTCGGGCTGGACTGTTCCCATGAGGCACAGGGTCAAGACTGATTTGCATATGGCCATGTCTAAACTGGGGTGGTGTAGTGGGCAAAAGAATGATGGATTTAACCCAGATCTCTTGACTGGGGGAGAATGTATGCATTGTCAGCATTCCGTCCATCATTTGTTTGTTGTAACGCTTTTCGCCCTAAGTGGGATGGGTATTCCCAGACGTGGGACCCGTGCTCACTACGCCACTGGAGTCAAGCTATCCTGGCTGATGACTGCTGATAGCCAGAAACCGGTCCTAGGATGCTTGATTCCGGTCCAGGGAAGACATGGCTTGGCAGTTCGGGCTGGACTGTTCCCATGAGGCACAGGGTCAAGACTGATTTGCATATGGCCATGTCTAAACTGGGGTGGTGTAGTGGGCAAAAGAACGATGGATTTAACCAAGATCTCTTGACTGGGGGAGAATGTATGCATTGTCAGCATTCCGTCCATCATTTGTTTGTTGTAACGCTTTTCGCCCTAAGTGGGATGGGTATTCCCAGACGTGGGACCCGTGCTCACTACGCCACTGGAGTCAAGCTATCCTGGCTGATGACGGCTGATAGCCAGAAACCGGTCCGAGGATGCTTGATTCCGGTCCAGGGAAGACATGGCTTGGCAGTTCGGGCTGGACTGTTCCCATGAGGCACAGGGTCAAGACTGATTTGCATATGGCCATGTCTAAACTGGGGTGGTGTAGTGGGCAAAAGAACGATGGATTTAACCCAGATCTCTTGACTGGGGGAGAATGTATGCATTGTCAGCATTCCGTCCATCATTTGTTTGTTGTAAGCGGAGCAGCCAGCTCTTCGGCCACTATATCTGAGACCGTAGGAAGCTGAACCTCCGACAGAAAGGCAAGGGTGGGAGCCAAAACATCTACACCCGGGGCCGCATATAAAGGAACATAGTATTCTTGAAACGCCGCATTAATCTTTCCCTGGGATGTAACCAAAACATTATGAACCGTGTTCACTGCCAGTACCGGAGTAGGGCGCACTGTCGGTTGGATCAATCGTGCCAGTAAGGTGCCCGCCCTATCTGCCTTAGAGTGCATGCGCTGTGTATAATCAGCTAAGTCCAACAGGCGTAGGCGCTCTAACAACTCCGCATATTTAATCCTAGCCGACTGTAATGGTTCCGCACTGTCCTCGCCACCCTCGGCCGCTACCTCCAGAGCCTGCAGCTTCCCCTCCAGGTCAGTGATGTCCCTGATCGTTTCCCTCCGAGACCCCGCCAGAGTCCCCAAGGCAACCCCACGTATCGTCACCTTGAAGGCCTCCCATTCAATAGCCCTGGACGAGGTCGAACCTTCATTTTCAAACAAAAAATGTGTCCACAGCTGTAGACAAAGCCGCCTGATAGACTTGATCTTCAAGTTGTAGAGGCTGCATCCTCCATACTGGAATAGGAGCCGGGGAAAGGCCCCAGGCCAGTCGCATTTCAAGCGGATTGTGATCGGATATTGTCTTGCCCAGAAACTCACAATGCGTTATAGCGGAGGCGAGCTCAGGAGAACAAAGAAAATGATCCAACCGTGTGTGTAATTTATGGGGGTAAGAATAAAAAGAATATTCCCTCATATTCGCATGTAGTGCCCTCCAGATGTCTAATAAACCCCAACCCCTCACCCAGCGGGTCAAGGCTGCCGCTTGCGCTCTCGCTGCCGTGTTAAGTAAAGGAGGATGGGAACGATCCAAGCCAATATCGAATACTGCATTTAAATCACCACCCAGGAGCCACGGTACATGGGACCAGCCAGCAAGCGCCCGGGACACCCGCGCAAAGAATACTTCTTGGTCTATATTGGGTGCATAGAGGGACCCCAGCACAACCTGTCTTCTATCTAACGCACCCAGCAGAAGGACAAACCGGCCCTGTTCATCCACTTTACATTCAGTAAGAGAGAAGGGAACCCCCGCCCTAATCCAGATGGCAGCCCCCCGGGAAAAGGCTGAGTATGCTGTTGCGTAAAATTGACCACGCCATCGCCGGTGTAGCTTCGCGGTTTCAGTGGGGAGTAAATGCGTCTCTTGAAAACAAATGATGTGGGCTTTACAGCGATGCAATTGCGCAGCTATTCTATGACGCTTAGCCATGGAACCCATGCCTCGCACATTCCACGAAACCAGGGTATAAGAATTAACAGCAGGCATCATCAGATAAAATAAAGGATCCCCCCGATCCCAGCCCCACCCACCCAATCCCACCCACACCCCCCGGATCTTCAGACCATGCGGCATAACTACAACAAATTTAACAAATTCCCAATACTGGGTCCAACGCCCAAACATCGTTCGACCAAACCATGCAAACAACATAAGTGCACTACACAGACAACCAATGCTACCGCCTTTGAGGGGAGGTCGCTAACACCTTTACCAGTCACGTAATAGCAGTAAGGCACACATATGAGAGCCCAGTACGGGGTCCGGGCCAGGGACTTACTCATCTGTTCCCTCTTGTCATAACGGTGGTCACGGTCTATGCGAGGCCGCAGAAGGAAACAATGCAATGCTGCCATCAGAGTCAGTGTCCGTATGCAAACCCTCAGACTGGCTAGTGCTGATGTCAGGACGAGAAGTACGCAAAGAGGAGGCAGCACGGAGGGCCCCCCGCCTGCCTTCCAGTATCTGTTGGTGATCCAAGGCGTCAGAGACCCTTCTTGCGCCTGCGAGGTGGGCCTCGTGATTTGGGCAATGAGGAGTCCATGCGCCTCATGGGATGTACATCGGGAAATGTCTTGTCTAGCCACTCCCACGCGCTGTCAGGGGTGTCGAAAAACAAGGATTGGTGTTCAAAGGACAGGCCCGCCGCTCGAGCCCTTACCTTCACTTCCATGAAGGAAAATCTTTTACGTTGAACTGCCAGAGTGTAATCCGGGAAGATTGAAACCTTGGTATTCTCGATCTGCAGAGGGCCACGCTCCCGTGCCGCCCGAAATAGATGGTCCCGATCCCTATAATTTAAAATCCTGGCCAGGATAGGACATGGGTTAGCTCCAGGTATTGGGCGACGTGCTGAGACCCGATGCGCCCTTTCGACCGTGAAGTGTGCAGATAGTCCGGTGGGGGCCACAACCGACTGTAACCAGTTCTTAACATATTCTGTAGGCGTAGCCCCGTCCGTCCCCTCCGGCATCCCTATGATTCGGAGGTTGTTCCGGCATGCCCGACCTTCTGCATCATCAGCCCGCGCCTGAAGGGAGTCAATCTGTTGGCGCATGTGTTGGAGCTGCTCGTGATGGGCCTGTACCTGGGCTACCATGGCATCGACCTTCTGGTCAGTCGTGCGGGCCCTCTCTGCCAATTTCTTATGATCGTCCTTTAACAGATTAAGATCCACCGAGATGATGCCCAGTTGTGCCTCCAATACAGAACGGGAATCACGAATCTCCCGCAGAATCATGTCCAGCTTGTCTCCGGGCGGATCGGACTCCGCTGCCCCCTCCGTCTGATGGGACATGGCCGAAGAGTGACCCGATGCCGGTGAGAGAGACCCCGCTCCACCAGACCGCGGCGGCACCCTAGGCCTTCCCTTTCCCATAGTCTGCACGGTGTCAGGACCCAACGCCTAGTGTCTGTACATGCGTCCCCCTCGGGTCAATTATCCAAGGCTATGTTAAGGAGGCCCCCGGGTCGTGCACAGGAGTAATTCAAGTGCAGTGACTATGGTAGCCGCACTCCTTCAGGCCAGTGAGCTCCTTTTAGCACCCCAGTCCAGACACAACGTCTAGGGCCTAGTTCCGGAGCCCAGGCAACTCCCGTAGCATGTAGGCCAAGCAGCTCAAACCGTCCCCTACACAGCCAGATATCCGCTTCGCATGCCCCAGTCACCAATGCATGCCAGGCTCAATGCATCCCCAAGCGCATCTCTCCTCCAGCCGCCACCGGACCGGACAGGGCACCCCCGTGGCAATGAGGACCAGCAGGGCACCGACCAGCAGATGCACGCCATCAGTCCAGTTCTTCCAGCCGAAGAAGTACCAACCCCACTCGGGGGGGAGGAAACCCACAGCCCACCGCCGAGATTAACTCCGCGCTTACTCACAGCGCCGTCCACGATCTTTCCACTGTAGTGAAAGGGGGGGAGGGTGCAGCAACACAGCAGTCCCCCTCTGGCCCTCGATCTGCCACGGCCTGAAAGCACCGCCGAGATCCGGCAAGGGACCCCTTCAGTTTCGCTGTGCTGTCCAATCGCCCGGGGCCCCTTCAGAGGAACTCCACCCTGCGTCAGTCGCCGCAGCTCCTGGTCGTACCTGTCGTACCTGTAGCACCCCTCGCAGCAGGTCGCAGCCAGGGCCCTCCGCTCTCCAGCACCCCCGGGCAGAGCACCACTCACGAGGAATCCGCGTTAATGGCCATATCCAGGCCCAAAGCCGGGGTCTCGCGCGGGCGCCGCCCGGCCAAAGCAGCCCCCGCAGCTCCGCCTGGCCTCAGGAAAGTCCGCCGCTTCCCGGCTCCCAGTAGGCCCGGGAGGGCCAGAAGACGTCACAGGCAGAGGGGCCGCCCTCCGGGGAACCGAACCGCCGGAAAACTCTGACCAGGCTGCTCCGCCGACTCAGCACGCCAGCCGCTCCCAGTTCACTGCTGGACAAGGTGGGGATCGTCGGATAGAGTAATGGATAGATTGCCCCGGCCCGGAGCTCGACGTTTATGCGACCTCCATCTTGGGCTGCAGACCACACCCCCCATTAGGCTATCATTGTTAATGTGCTGTAGACAGCTGGGTTGCAACATGGGCGAAAACAAATGATCACATTTGCACAATGTATGTTTAGACCTTGTACGTGATGTTCAAGGTATCATGACATTATTCTTGCGAAGTTGATTTTATAATCAAGTATAGCTTGATGGAAAGTAATCCGCACTGCCATGGATGCAAATGTGTGTCAAAACTCATTATAAGAGAGTGAAGGCAACTTAGGAAAAAAACGGTATGCATGTAAATGGTAGTGCTTCTTTCTAGGCCCAACCGGGACACATGACAGTATTTATTTTCATTTATTGTAGGTTATTATAGCGCAAACTCAAACCGAAGGTATGAAAGCGTTTCACGTCAGCACAAATTGCATTTCTGTTGACGCACAGGGAGATTAAGTAATTAGCCCAGAATCACAGGCCATTAACCCAAGAGCGAGACTCGAATCTGGTTCCTCAGTTCCAAAATCGAAAGCCTCCCTTGGCCCAGCAGGGTGATTCTAAGTCTCGAATCTCGTTAGTATCTAAGAGCATGATTTAGAGTTTGGCAGAAGAGCTACAGTCTATCAGGGTGGCGAGAAAATTCCCTCCACCACCCTGACTGGCTACTGCCCGCCAAGGTTAAAGATGACCTCCGGCCCAGAGATCATCTCTGTTTTTGAAGGAAATCGCCATCATGGCTGTTCCTTTCAATGTACTAAAAGTTTGGTGGATGCCCACCATCATTTTTGACAGCCATCTACCAAACATTTGACTTATTTTTGTTTTTTGAGAAACAAATTCCCAAAATAAAAGATTATTTTTGAAAACACAAAACTAATGATGCCAACACCCTTGGAGTTGTTTCCCCAGTGTGTGTGTGTGTGGGGGGGGGGGTCATTAAGGTTTCTTTCTATCTCTCACTAACAGTATTTTCCTGGCAGTGACAGGCAGGAAAAAAAAGAGATATTACACCTCCGCTGTAAATGGGGCACGTAGTGTAATGGTCTGCCTCCATCTGCCCCTACTCTGCTGTGTCGTAGTAGAAAGTATTCCGTCAACAGAGCCAATGGGAGCTCTGTCGACTGAATACTTAAGGCCCTCATGTCTCTAAGTAAGGTTGGAGGATCAATGGTGTGGCAGGCAGGGTAATCTATTTCATTTGTGACACAGTACCCTGCCTACCAAACACTAAGTCAGGCTCTAAGTCTGAGAAAAATTATAAATCTTGAAGAGCCACAAGGAGTGCAGATATGTGGAAATGAATGTCAGATTTGCCTTTGTGATCCTGATTTACCATAATATTGGTGCATCAGGCTCAACTCTGTATTTTGGTGCAGAATGCGACCTTAGTATGTAATACAATAAAGCGCTACAGATGTACATACTTGCTCTATTAATGCCCTCTGATATCATAAAGCCTGCACAGGCCAGCAACAAATCCTGAAGCGTACCTTCTGCGGCAGGTTTCCTGTGTGCAAATACCTGGCTGAGTTAGACAGGCGTCTCACATGGTTGGACTGTACATTTATACACACGCACATGTCTGCATGTGTTCACATGCAACCAGCTCACAGCCTCTTCCCCTAACTATGTCTATGTCTATGTGGGGGTATTTGCAAAGCGCAACTGCTACTCTAAGGAGTGTCCTGGCGCTGGATGCCGAAAGTTAGCAAGGAACCGGAGACAGGGGGAGATTATGGGCTGGGAAAAAGCCACGTTTTCAACATTTCCGGAACAGGGGCGTAAACTTGATGCTTTTGAGGGACAGGGGTAGGTAATTCCAGAGGGATGGACAAAGGAAGGAAAGGGCCTTGCCCCCAAACCTGGCTTTTTTAATACGAGTAGTGTTGGCCAAGAGGAGGTTAGAAGACCGAAGATTTCTAGGTGGGACGTAGAATGCGATTCTGCTTTTAAGATAGACAAGGCCCATCCCGTATAGGGCTTTCTGAGTTATAAGTACAGTCTTAAATAAGATTATTTTGCTTACTGGGGGCCAATAAAGACTCCTCAGAAGGCTGGACACATGAGCCTTGCGAGGGAGCTCAAAGGCAGCTCGAGCCGCTGCATTTTGGACTAGCTGAAGTCTGTCCAACAGATACCCGGGCATGCCCAAGTAGAGACTGTTTCCGTAATCGAGGCAAGATACGATCAGGGCCTGGATTACCTGCTGTCTTGCAGCCAGAGACAAAAAGGACAAAACCTTTCTCACAAGACGCAGGAAGGCAAAACAGGTGCCCACCACTGAATTTACCTGGGTATGGAACAGCAATAGGTTGGCAAATTTAAAAAAAGTTTTTCACAGCCTGATTTTTTTATGACGGGGGTGGGGGTGTCTGGTGGTCAGAAGGATTGCAGTGGCGGATCTGCATCCATGCCAAAGTAGCTCTGTTTCCCTGCATTGCATTTCAACTGATTTGCGCCATCCACCCAAATACCGCTGGGAGGCAGGTACTAATTACCTTGCCAGGGCAGGGCTCGCTGTTCTTCCACGTGAACAGCAGCTGGGTGTCATCAGCGTAGGACACAATCCCAAGGCTTCTACCATTGTAACCATAGGTGCAAGGTAGACATTAAACAAGGTAGGGCTTAGGGCTGAGCACTGCGGGACACCAACATTCAGCCTGCGAGACCCTGCCGAGTGCGGATGGCACCATGCTTCCTTCCCTCTCCTCTCTAGGAAGGAGGCTAGCCATTTCCAGACCAGCCCCCCAGTGCCAATCGAGTGGAGTCGAGTTAGGAGGATCTGGTGTGAGACTAACTCAGCAGCAGTGGACCGTATCCTAAAAGGCAGACACTGGCAGTTAGCACTCTCAGTTCCAGGGCACAATTCCTAAAAAAAGAAGTGGGGGGATGCTGACGTCACGACAGGAAGTGACGTCACGAAAGGTGGCTTGCACCATCAGACTCATTGCCTCCCTTCGCTCACCCCGTAGATGCGATTGCATCAGAGAAGCCAGCGTGTGAGCAGCGTTCTGAATGAGCTCCGATCTCGCCCCAGAGAGGCCACAGAGTGAATGTGTGGCTCCAGTTGCTCCAGTTATCGAGCTCCTGGTAAAATAAGTGGGGGGACGCCGTCCACCCACGTGGTACCCCGACTCGAGTCCTGCTCAGTTCATTATAACAGAGCTTATAGTGAGTGGGTTTCACGCACATCAGAAATACATAAACCAGGTTCCACAAATCAAAATGTCTGGAAGATTAATGGAGTAGCGCCCATTTCTCACAACCTGCCATTGATCTTTACTATGTTCATGGCATATTAAATGTGCATTGTGTGACTGTTAGACCCAGCAAATCAACTCAGCATCAGATACCCAGGTTTCCTCCCCCCTGCACTGGGTTGGTTTTTGTCTAATGAAATGTAAGCCCTGGTTGACATGATCAGATTTCTCTCATGCTAAATACAGGTTTTTGACTATTTCATGCCAGCCGGTTCCCTCTCCTCAGCAAATGCCTGAGAAGGTGAAAGATTGGCCATTATAGAGCACTGTTTTCGGACTTGAGGAGCATTAACATTCTACCAGTAAGCTGAACTGTAGTTGGAAGTGGATTCCAACCAGTGCCCCCAAAGGAGGATACCTACTAGAACACCTTTGACCAGTATCTTGAACCATAACCTGGACTGTGCACCTGCTCACAGAGATGCTTGTCCGAGAGAGGACTGTGCTAGGTGCTGTTTGCCCTGCAACTCTGTAACTCCGCTGAAAACCTGGAGTATTCCCTGCTACTTTGACTTGGAAGATGTGGGAAAGTGTACTGCCCATAGGAAGATGAGCATTGCCTTGAAGAGGGATTCCATAAACAAACACCGCTGATGGCAGCCTGCATTGAGGTCATCCCAAAAAACTGTGCCTCGCAGGTCCCATCTCACAATGTAACTTTTTCCTTCCAATTATATCACAATTCTATGTCAGGACCGGAGGCTCCGATTATGCTTCTCATTTCTTTACTAAGAAATTGCTCAGCAGTCAATCATATTACAACAAACAAATAATAAACAAACAATACCCATGAACCCACTT
The DNA here is from genome assembly GCF_964204655.1 of Triturus cristatus. NCBI lineage: Eukaryota > Metazoa > Chordata > Amphibia > Caudata > Salamandridae > Triturus > Triturus cristatus. Next base: position 594,859,789 of record NC_140585.1, on the reverse strand, counting down.
GGTATGACGCAACAACCATAGAGTGTCTTCGTATAAAAGGTCACCAAGAGAATACCACATCCTCTTTCTTTGCTGCTCCGCAGCCAGTTAAGTGCATTTTTATTTCTATTCCAGTACTATTTCTCTGTATTTCCTTGCTGCAGCGCGACATTGTTATTATTGTACTCAGCGTTGTGTTTTTTGCTTTAATAGCACTGCGCGCATTCAGTTTTCCTTTGTGGTCACGTGTCTAACTAGATTTGCAACAATAAAAAGAATCTCAAAAAGAGTAGGGGGTCTACGGGATATAAGTTTAAAGACTCAAACAGAAAAGATCCCAATCCACAATATAAGTACAAAACTAACTGTGAGTCTATAGGGCTAGGTGAACTTCATACAACAGCACTATCAAAATACGTTCCTACCAAGATATCACTTTGGATATATGCATGCATTATGAGATCGTATGAATGCATCAAAGGTTCCCATCACCCACATAGAGTGGCTTGCCTCATCATTTGGGAAACCAGGGACTTTTATCTAAGAACCGGATGCCACCAGGTTGTCATGAGGCAAGGTTCAGGATACGTCCCGGATGCTCGTATGGCAATGTTGTAAAAATGGGAGGATCACTCTAGGACATTGTCTGGGGTGATGTGTGCAGTGCAATAAAGTGAATGTGTATAGTAAAATTGGGAGCAAGGCACAAAAATAAGTTTAATAAAGTGCTGCCTTGATACCAAATTAAAACAGTGCTAATGACAGTTTTAACAAATAACTGTGATGGAAGTGGTCGACATGTTTCAGCCTTGGGTAAATATGCCCTGGCTTTCGTCAGGACCAAGTAAGCTACTGCAACTATAATTGTGAAAAAAAGGTAAAACATACAACCTGCACCTGAAGTAGGTGTGGAAGAAATTACCCGAATTAATCTGGGTATTAGCCTCACCTCACCTGGCAACTGCTCAGGAAATAGGAGGCCCCGCTCTCTCCGTCGGTACCTCGGGCAACTGCTGAGCCGGAGGTACTGACGGCTCAGCAGTTGCCCGAGGTACCGACGGAGAGAGCGGGGCCTCCTATTTCCTGAGCAGTTGCCAGGTGAGGTGAGGCTAATACCCAGATTAATTTGGGTAATTTCTTCCACACCTACTTCAGGTGCAGGTTGTATGTTTTACCTTTTTTTCACAATTATAGTTGCAGTAGCTTACTTGGTCCTGACGAAAGCCAGGGCATATTTACCCAAGGCTGAAACATGTCGACCACTTCCATCACAGTTATTTGTTAAAACTGTCATTAGCACTGTTTTAATTTGGTATCAAGGCAGCACTTTATTAAACTTATTTTTGTGCCTTGCTCCCAATTTTACTATACACATTCACTTTATTGCACTGCACACATCACCCCAGACAATGTCCTAGAGTGATCCTCCCATTTTTACAACATTGCCATACGAGCATCCGGGACGTATCCTGAACCTTGCCTCATGACAACCTGGTGGCATCCGGTTCTTAGATAAAAGTCCCTGGTTTCCCAAATGATGAGGCAAGCCACTCTATGTGGGTGATGGGAACCTTTGATGCATTCATACGATCTCATAATGCATGCATATATCCAAAGTGATATCTTGGTAGGAACGTATTTTGATAGTGCTGTTGTATGAAGTTCACCTAGCCCTATAGACTCACAGTTAGTTTTGTACTTATAACTAGATTTGCATTCTTCGTTTCAACGTTGCAGGGAGCGTGTGTCTGCCTCCCCGGTTTGGGCGCGGTGCGCCCGCGCCTCTTTAATTACGTGGAGCGGGAGAAAACGGAGCTGAAAGGCTACGCACGTGTCGCGTAGTCCTTTCCTTTGATGAATTCAGGCGGCCGTTACCGCGCATGCGCGGCGGCCATTTTCTTTGTTTGTAAACACTGTTTTCACCTCAGAAAATCAGCGCGAGAGCAGCGCTTCATTTGCTCGTATGCCCACAGCCTGTTTTCTTGCCCCTATTGACGTCCTACTGTATATTTGACACAGTTGGGGCTGGATAATCTTGCATAGGCACTGCCTAGAGTGGCTTATAATTATTGGCAAGCCCTCCCTCCACATTTAAATATTTCAGGTTATTTCACCTGTTGTTTGGTCTTGCCTACGGGGTTCTGCCGCTCCCCCTTTATTGTGCTTTGGCATATTGATTTTCCTGTTATTATTACTTCCTCTTGTGGGCTTTATTACCGCCAGGTACTGCCATGGCTGAATTTTTTGAGGAAGATGAATATTATTATTATGATGATGAGGAAGCCTCTGGCTCTATGGAACAGGATTTAGTAGAGGCTCTTGACGCGGGTGTTCAAAAGTCTGTGAATAAGGCGCTGGTTCGCGCTATTACACCCTTAAAACGTCATTTGTCCCAATATGCGGTGCAGCAGGGTTGGCTGCCTAAGTCTTCTAAATCTTCGAAATCTTCACAGTCCTCCAGGTCTTCTAAATCTTCCAAAATTGCTAATCCGCATAAGTCTGATTTTGCAAAGCTTGCTGAGGCCCTCTCTTCTGAGCATTCCTATGGTCAGCCTTCCAGGGAGCCTTCATCCCCTCCGGCTCGCCAGACAGACGATGATGGTACCTCTCCTTCTTCCTCCTCTGACCATGAGGGTGCTTCCCCTCCTCCTTGTAAGAGGGCTCAGAAGGAGCATTTTGTTGATGCGCAGTCGCATCCCCAAGTCCTTAGCTTTGAGCCTTCCGACATCATGCATCCTAATTCTTCTTCTTGGCTCCCGTCTCAGGAGGTGGCGGAGTACGTCCAGACACACATTTGTCAACCTTTTGACAAGGAGGTGCGTACCCGTCTCCGATCTGAGTGTCCACGGCCTGATTTAGCAGACAAATGGCAGATACTCCTGAGGTGGATCCCACTATGGTGACATATCTTAAAAAAAATATGCCAAGGACCCAAAAAGAGGCATTGATAGAGCATGGCGCTCTTGTCAAGATAAGTTATTGGACTTACTGGGACCACTCACAAAAATATTGGACTTAGGCTTTCGGGCCAAGGAGTCTTCCTCCGCCATTGACCCAGATGACCTGATTGGTTGGGCTCAAAGGGCTATTTGCCAATTGGGAAACGCCAATTGTGCCATGTCCTGTGAGCGCAGAGGTTCTATATTATTGAAGTTGGACCCAAAATTGGCTGAACTCTCCGAACTCTCCACTTCTCAATCTGGTCCTTTGGTGCAGGGTTTATTGTTCGGGCATCCTTTCCTTAAGGAACTAACGAAATTTGTGGCCACTTTCAGTGGCCTTGACAAGGCTCAAGCTTCTATTAGACGGACTTTTCGCTCGGTTTTTGGATGGGCCGGACGATATAGGGGACGATCGTTCGGCCGCGGTTTTAACCAATCCACCCAGCGTGGTTTCCAGTCCCACCGTGGAGGAGGTCAAGATCCCAACTACACCACCAACAAGCCTTCCTTCTACCCATCCCGTAAAGGTCGACACCAATTCCGGAAAGGACGCTATGGCGGTAATCAAGGAGGACATCACGATTCCTCCGCTTCAGGTGAGCTTGCTCTCGGCTACAGAAGTCGTGTTGGGGGGCAGGATTCAGTTTTTTCTTCCCAATTGGCTTTTGATCTCCAGCGATGCATGGGTGTTAGAGACTGTCAAAGGTTTCAGAATAGAGTTTTTCAGTTGCCCAAGTCAACCCTTCCCTCCTTCTCCCCTAATTTTTTCCCTTCACGATCAAGCGATTATTTCCGCGGAAATAGACTCCCTCCTGTGGAAATGGGCTATTGTCCGGTCTTCCCGTCATCCTCAGGGTTTTTCCAGCAATGTCTTTCTAGTTCAGAAAAAAGGAGGCGGTTCCAGGTTAGTTCTCAACCTAAAAGAGTTCAACGGCTGGATTGTCTATCGCCACTTCAAGATGGAGGGCATCCATCTTTTGAGGGATCTTCTTCAAGAAGGGGACTGGATGGTCCGTCTCGATCTGAAGGATGCGTATTTGTCGATTCCCATTTACGGTCCTCATCGCTGGTTTCTCCAATTCCAATGGCAGGGTGTCTGGTTCGAGTTCAAGGTTCTCCCGTTCGGCCTCTCGTCAGCACCTTGGTGCTTCACGAAGCTTCTGAGGCCCGTGGTGGAGTCACTGCGAGCTCGGGATGTCGTCTGATAATCTATCTGGACGACATTCTCATCATGGCTCACTGTCCCCGTCTGTTAATGCTCCATTTGGAATGGTCAATAGATCTCTTACAGTCACTCAGATTTCTAGTGAATCCTCAGAAGTCTATTTTCCGTCCCTCGCAGTCGATGGAATTTCTGGGTTTTCTGATCAATTCCCTCTCTTGCCAACTGCTCTTGCCCCTTCAGAAGATCAGAATGATCAAACGGGAGTTGAGATTGATTTTACACAAACAGCTTGTGTCGTTGAGATCTATAGCTCGGATTGTCGGTCTGTTAGCTTCATCAATTCAGGCCATCTTCCCGGGTCCTCTCCATTATCGGGTGCTCCAGCAACTCAAAATCCGTCATCTCCAGAAAGGCCTCCGGTATTCGGATCAGATTCCTCTTTCAGAGGAAGCGAGGTGGGAGATGTTGTGGTGGTTGGAACACATGGAGTCCTGGAATGGCCGAGCCCTATTCGGAGTGTCCCCGGAGGTGGTAATAGAATCCGATGCCAGTCGGTGGGGATGGGGAGCCCGTTGCGGTCCAATGTCCACGGGAGGCCGGTGGTCTTTGGAGGAATTATCTCTCCATATCAATTGTCTGGAATTCTGGCGGGGTCTTTTGCGATCCGTTGTCTGTCTCCATGCATGAAGAACTGTTGCATTCTCCTGCGCATGGACAATGTCTCAGCGGTTCGATATGTCAACAAGTTAGGGGGGACACGTTCCAAGATTCTGGCAGAGATAGCCAAGGATTTTTGGCACTTCTGTCTTCAGAGAAACATCACGGTGATTGCAGAGTACCTGCCGGGTCACAGCAATCTGGTGGCGGACTGGAATTCTCGTCATCTTCGGGATTTCAGCGACTGGAGACTTCACCCTCTGGTGTTCAGATACCTGTCTCGAATATGGGGCTCCTGCCAGATCGATCTTTTTGCCTCTCGACTCAACACTCAACTTCCTCGGTTTTTCAGTTGGCGTCCGGATCCGGAGGCTTTGGCCACGGATGCATTTCTACAGACATGGCCGTCTCTTCTGTGTTATGCCTTTCCCCCGTTTGTCATGATATCCAGGGTTCTGGCACGCATGAAATTTTATCAGACGGAGTTGATTCTGATCACCCCTCTCTGGAGGGCTCAGGCTTGGTTCCCACTTCTTCTGCAGATGTCTTGTGCAGTGCCACTTCTTCTTCCCCAGCTGTGGAATCTGTTATTGGATCCTCTCAGCAATCCTCATCCTCTAATAGAGTCCGGTCAACTCTTTCTGGTGGCATGGCGGGTTTCGGGGATTGCTGGCAAATCCCAGGCCTTTCGCGAGACGCTTCCAGATTTATCAACGAAGCTTGGTCTCCCAACAAACACAAACGTTATGCCGCAGCATGGAAACGTTGGTGTGATTGGTGCTCTCAACGGGAAGGGGATCCCTCTTCACTAGATGTCTCTTTGATTGTAAATTTTTTTGCATCTATTGCCTCCTCCGGGCTTGCATATAGGACTGTCAATAATTTCCGCTCTGCCATCTCTGCAGGACATATTCCTGTTAATGGTAAACCTGCTGGTGAACATCCTTTGGTTACTCAGGGGTATCAGGTTGGTTAAACCACCTTGTCCGAAATATGTTGCTTTATGGGATGTGTCTATTGTCTTACGCTTCTTTAGCCCGCAAGCAGTTGTCTGCAAAGTTGACTATGTTGTTATGTCTGGTCTCTTGCAAACGTGTTTCTGATGTTCACGCGCTAGATCTTGCAGGTCGTACCTTTTCACCTGAAGGAGTTTCTTTTTCTATTTCCAGACGTACTAAGTGTAATACTGCCTCAGTCACTTACCCGAGTTTTCCCAATAATCCAAAACTTTGTGTAGTGCAATGTATTAAGGATTATGAGGTAAGTACTGCTCAATTTCGACAAGATATGCATGGTCAATTGTTGATTGCGTTGCAGAAACCTTTTCGCCCTGTGACCCCGGCTACCTTAGCAAGATGGGTCAGATGGCTCATGGGTGAGGCAGGTATTGTTGTTACAGTTTTTGGTGCGCATTCAACTCGTGGAGCAATGGCTTCCAAGGCTTTTTCTATGGGAGTGACCTTAATGGATATTATGAAAGCAGCTGATTGGTCAACTGACTCTATGTTTAAAACTTTTTATTATAAACCTATTTTGGATATTGCTTCTGTTGTGGTGGCGCAGCTTTGAACAAGCATAATCGGAGCCTCCGGTCCTGACATAGAATTCAAAATTTGCGAACATACGTGACAAGAATTTTCAATTCTATTAAGGACACGGAGGCGAGGATTATCCCACCCATTTTTTCTGTCATGTTCTTTTCATATATATCTTTGCATACGGTAGTTTTCCATTCTATATTTCTTGTGTATTGTTATGATGTAATTTGGATGAATTCCTTGTTTTTTCTTCCCTCCCTTAGTATCTATACCTTTTTTCCTTCATTTAGGAATGGTATATTACGACTTTATATCTTTTTCAGGTTCTGTCCGAAGTGAGTTGCGCTCTTCTACTTTTTTCTTCGATTATCTTTTGGATACCTGCTGGTTCCGGTTTTGGGATGTCGACTCAAGCATCAAGACAGCTGTTCCGACCTGTTGGTCTCTTGTTGCAGTGATCGAGCTACGTTGTTTCTTCCATGCTCTTCCCAGATGTTGAACTGTTTTTCTTCCTCTAACTGTTCTAACTACCAAAGAAAGAGGATGTGGTATTCTCTTGGTGACCTTTTATACGAAGACACTCTATGGTTGTTGCGTCATACCCAGTGGGTTCATGGGTATTGTAGTCTTGTTTTTTTTGTTGTAATATCATTGGCTGCTGAGCAATTTCTTAGTAAAGAAATGAGAAGCATAATCCTCGCCTCCGTGTCCTTAATAGAATTGAAAATTCTTGTCACGTATGTTCGCAAATTTTGAATTCAGAGCGTTTGTTAAAATGTAGCAGGTTTATTGCTGTGATTCATTATTGTCAGTAGAGATCAAAGTGCGGTCTTCTTACCACACCACACCATCAAATTAAACATATCAAATTAATCATATCATGTCCACCTTACCCTCTAATCAGTCTGGGTCCACCAATTTCTGAGCTCCGCAGCACGCGTCTTACGGACTATATGAGCAATTGCACTGCTTATCGCAACAGAGATTCATTCTTCAATATCACAGACATGTGTTTGGTTGCGGCCAAGAAAAGACATAATACACCCAAGATAAAAAACTTAAAAAACAAATATAATTAAATAAATGTACTCCATCTCAAGTAAACTCTGATTTTTTAGTAGCTCGTTGAGAAATGTTGGTGTAACACTATATCGAGATCGGTACTATTGAAGGACAATTAAAGGGCACCCAATATATCTCCTATCACCGCATCAACAATGTAAACAGTTTTTACCTTTGCATCTTTTACTTAACCCTATTAACTATTACGTGTTCTCACTATATTTTGTTTGTGATGCACTGCTTGGATAGATGTATTAACTATTACGTGTTCTCACTATATTTTGTTTGTGATGCACTGCTTGGATAGATGTATTAACTATTACGTGTTCTCACTATATTTTGTTTGTGATGCACCGCTTGGATAGATGTATTAACTATTACATGTTCTCACTATATTTTGTTTGTGATGCACTGCTTGGATAGATGTAGTGAATTCAATGTAAATGCCATGCGGTATAATGCATGCAATATAGCGGGGTTTATCATAAAGAATATAAACATTTCTATAGCTATTCCCCGACCAGAGACTGTTCCAGAATCCTTTCCTTGTGCCATGATTTAGGCAGCACAGTCATACCCCGCACCTGTCCAGGGCTGGCCTATGTCTTATGCTTTAGGAACGCTAGGGAGATGCCTCAGCCGTAAGGCATGTCATGGCGTAAAAATGACCCTCATATTTTGTGACACTGAATCTCAATCAGAGGCCGTTCTGAGCGCAGGTGAGCGGCCATTAACCTCATCACTTCCAGTTTGTAAAATTATTGAGCAGCTGATAGATTGGGTCACTTATTGTACCTCTGGGCCGAGAACAGATTGAGTAGAGGTGTAAATAAAAGGTGGCAGTGACATGGCCGCTCTATTGACCCCCAGAGCGCGCCAGCCACCCATAAAAAGGCCCATAATCACCCGCGCGCCCAGCCTGCTCCTGACATTTACTGCAGCAGAAAACAAATACACGCGTCCGACTCGCAACTTATTGCAACTCGCAAGCATGTAATTAGAACGTAATCACAGAAATGATTAAAAATATTAATAAAACACTGTCCCATTACGCGGAGCTCCTGAAGTCATTTTTATGCAACATAAAAATGAAAACGTGCCTGCAATTCAATTATTCTACACTGGCACATATAAATGCAATCATGTGCAGGCAAACGCTTTATTGTGACGAAAATGTATCCTCTCAGCACTTTTATTTTACGGTAATATTTATGTAACCTTGGTGTACAAACGAGAAATTGCTCTTCATTCAAAGAAGAATTTCTGATCTCAATTTCATGAAATACAACAAGCAGATGAACCTTCTATGGCAAAGCAGCAATACACCTGCTCAATACATAGCTGTTTATGGGCCTGTTTTATTATCAGGTGAGACGGTTTTAAGGTTTCAACTAGAAAGCACATTTGCTGCTCTGCAAGACATTTTGTTTATATACAGTGGTCTTACAGCCCACCCATGCTTACCATTTGTTAGCTTCTCCGTCACTCTTGTTTCCTTCGTTCCCCTTCATCTGGGCATGCCTGCGTCATGTCCTATTCTTGTGTTTTGCCCTCCCCTGGAGCAGGACCCACATACTTGTGTCCTTCCATTTCTTCAGTTTTTTTTAGCTGCTTTTTTTCAGTTCAAGCACTCGATATGAGTGCTTGTGTTTTTAGTCCATCTCTCATATCCCCGTCCATGTAGCTTCTATTTCCGTCCCACCCACCCCCTTCCATGTTGCTTCTTTCCTTCCCACCCTGTACCCAACAATGTAAGCAAATAAGCTCATCTATGACAGCAAAAATGTGCTGGTCCTTGAACTGTAAAATGTGATTGTGATTCTGTGTGACTTCCAAATAAATGCAGCAACATTATGTTTTACCTCCAAATATCATCTGCACTCTACAATGCACCACTCCACTCTACGCAACTGCATGACATTGCAATTAATGGCAATCTACTCTTCTCTGCACCACTGCAATATTTGGCACTGAACTCTACACCATGCCACTGCACTGTATTCGGCACCACTCTACTCTACCACTGCACTCTATGCCACCCTACTCTGCACCATTCTACTCTACGCTACTGCACTCTACACCACTCTACTCTATGCCACTGCACTCTATGCCACTCTACTCTTCAGCACTCCACTATGCACCAATCTACTCTATGCCACTGCACTTTATGCCACTCTACTCTGCACCATTCCACTCTACAACACTGCATTCTTGCCATTCTACTCTACACAACTCTACCCTACACCCTTGCACTCTACACCAATCCACTAAACCACACGCCACTGTACGCAACTCTACACCACTGCACCTTACTCCACTCCACTGTACTCTACGAAACTGCATTCTCTGCCACTCTACTCTAGGTCACTGCACTCTACTCTGCACAACTCCATTCTGTGCCACTCCACTATACTCTGTGCCACTGAACTCTACACCAATACACTCTAGACCTCTCTACTGTACACCACTGCTCTCTACGCCACTCTATATCACTCTACTCCACTGCACTATGCCACTGAATTCTACGCCACACTTTCGTGGTGCTGAAAGTACTGCAAATTACCATCTCATTGCACAATGGCGAAAGCACAAAGGGGCATATTATCAAGGAAATGTGATAAATATCGCATTTCCCGCTTTGCGCGATTCTGTTCAACGCCGCGTATCGCCGGATTTATTCGCTGAGATATCGCATTATTATCAATGCATATCTCCACGGCGATTAAATCCAGCGATTGCGGCTTGAAACAGAATTGCGCAAAGCGGGAAATGCGATATTTATCGTGTTTCCTTGATAATATGCCCCATTGCCTCAGCCGTACAATCCACCTGCCATTAAAAGTATGGCTAGGTCAGTTTCTGACCAGGCGTTACAAACCTGCGATAACCGCGGTTAGCGTGGTTTATTTTATTGCATCGTGGGTTTGCACGAGGCTTGATAATCTTGTGCTGCAGTGTCAGTGCGGATTTCCATTGAGCAATGGAAAGGAACGCCTACTTTGCATGTCATTAGCGATATTCATCGCTGACATGCAAAGTGGCGTTGAAAGGGCTGCTTAAACAAGGAAACACGCGCTAGCGTGCCCTTGTTGATACTGCGATAGAATTATCGCCGCTTTTCGGCCGAAAACGGCCGCTAAAGCGGCGATAATTCTCTTGATAATATGCCCCAAAGTTGTTTATTTTACAATGTCCCGTTCACAAATTCAAAGGACACTAAAAGTAACTAGGGTGGAGTATTTTCACACCAGTCAATGAGAATTATAAACCGGAAAGCATAACATCAGAGAGACCTGTGCTCACATTGTTCGGACTCGATTATTTTTGGTATGTGTTGATGGGCCTTGAAGCTGTGTTTTGCTTCTATTGTCACTTTATATTTGTACGAACTTGAATTTTATTTTCAGTTCTGTTACTATACCCATAGACTCACGCATGCAAACACGCGCACGTGTGACTGTGAAGCCACAGTGTAACTGAGCAAAAAAATGTTGCTACTGTACAAACAGTTGTACTGCTGTACACATTTCGGATACTGGATACCACACTTGCATGTATTGTTGTTACCATGCACAGATGTATTGATGTACACACGTGTTTTACTTCATGCTCTATGTTTTGTCAACGCAGTTGGGTAACTGGGTGCACCTGCTATCTAGTGCACTCACTTCTATCACTTCACTTGTTACATGTTTACCTTACTGTGCACCAAACTGCTACTGCCCCTTCAATGGTATCGCTGCACACAACTGACTTATTTAACCCACAATATTGCTGCTGCAAATTGTGATTGTATACATATGTGTTACTGCATAGATTCGTGTTGCTTTGCAGACAATTGCGTGATTCAAATAATTCCTATAATATAGCATATACCTTCCATCAAAGCGATGAAAGCACTAGTTGATTCAGACTGAGGCATTCCAAGGTGTCGCAGAATATAACAGGAGGGGGCCTTACTTCAGCCATGAATGCACAACGGTCTAGAGTCACAGCTTTGTGTATTTAGGTGAAACTTATATGTGAAGTGGAAATCCTCTGACTCTGAATTAGTGGGCACTTATGTTTGCAGATCGGACTTATGAATGTGGGCCGTCCACAAGTATGGTGGATTGGGCCCCGTGGATTGTTCGCCGGACATGATGCCCAGACATGGGCTCTGTGCTTGCTGGGTCAGAGGACTCGCACTGCACCACATTGATGAAGCCCTGTGAAGCCAAACCAGGACTGGAATTGGTTGCTTCCTCTCTACAAGGAACCTAGAATGGCAGTTTGGGATGGACTGTTCTCATTGGACACAAGTCAAGAATCCAAGAGCCGGTCTTACAGAGTATAGTGTGCAAAAAAACAATGGGCTGGGTATGCACACCAGAGTGATTGATAGTGGCTGAGACTTTTGTAAGCATTCATCCATCACTTCTGAGTTTCAGGATGCCAAGCTAAGAGTGATGGGTATGGCCAGACCTGGGACCCTTGCTCACTATGTCACTGAACCCATGAAGTACAATGAGGTTGAAACATGTCTGCGGTTGCTTATGTTTTGGGGAGAAGGGGGCAGTTGGCCCGGCAGGTCTGGTTGGATTGTTTTTATCGAAGCTGTGCCAAGTCGGAATAGCATACAGCTGGTCCCTGTCTGGAATGGCATACTAGGTAAAAGCAAAGTGATTACCAGTGGCTGGATTAATTCAATCATTGTACTGAACATTTTACTCTTTCTGTATGTCTCATTCTTTTATCCTGTCAAAGAAGTAGTGATCATCCCACTTTTTAAAACGTATATGGGAGATGTGGGTCTGGGAGTTTCTATCAAATTTCAGTACATCTCTAATTGCCTTAAATTATGAAGTCGATTGGGATTTTCCACTTGCAAAAGCACTTGCAAAAAATGTGGGTGTGTGACAGCCTAAAATATGGAACGGGCTAGCACTGCTGTGTATTAGGAGGTCATTTTGAGAGCAGCAATTGATAAACTTCGAACATTTTAAACCGTATTACATATGCATTGCTAGGCCGTATTATAAAGTCCCACATTGCATAGAAGCTACTTCAGAGCGCTAGGAGACACCACACCGAGTAAAGAGAGGAAAGAGGTCAAGGGATTTAGAGTCTAGCTGCATGGGAGTTTAGGGGAACTGATTCTAGGTCCTCCATTCTTCAGTTAATCCACTTGATCAGGAAGATACCATGTCGACAGCTCATCTTTATATCTCTGTTTTCAAGAAGTTCTTGAATTGAATTCTATGCACAAGGATACTTTTCTGTGGGTCTTTGCCAGGCAAGGAAGTATCTAGGGTCTCAAAGAAGTACTTTGCGCCCATGGAAAATGGAACAGTTTTGACATTAGGAGACTCTATTTTTCCCACCATTTGTATGCCTTGTTTTATTCCTCTAATCTATTTCTCTTTATCACTTATTTATCACAAATCATGGATCTGATCCTTGCTTAGTTATTTAATAATATGCAGATTATATTTTATTGCATGTAAACTTTTCGGTAGATAGAATAACAGAAACAAAAATATCATGAGACAAAATATTCTGTGAAGAATATAGAGGACACAAATATTGCTAAGGTAAGTGTCTATAGGTGATCAAAGTTTTACTTTATATAACACTCCACATACATGTGCATTTATGATAAACAGATCTTCAAGGTACGTATATGTGGAGTTAAGAATAGTAAACCTATACTTACCTATTTGCACTTACTTTCTTGATATTTTAGTCCTCAATGTTTTTGACACAATATTCTGTCCACGCAATATTTTTGTTTCCGATATTCCGTCAACGATCCATATTTTTCAGGGGGTTTGGTGTGTCCTGCCCCCTATGGATCCAGTGTACAGATGAGATGAGGAGCAGGCAGAAATGGACACTTGTACAGGCACCAAGGTAAGAAGGAAGCAAATAAAGAGGTGGCAGAGCCTGGCAGAGGAAGAGAAAAGGAGGAAAGCACAGATACAAAGGAGAGGAGAGCAAACTGAGATGGAGAGTGGACTGTCAAGAAGAGTGACTGCCCGGTGCTCTTAAACTGCCCCTTCAGAGTGCACTTTTACCAATTATTCTAGTGTTAGGAAAATAATTTCCCCAGTTCAAGAATATTATTGTGAACAATACTTGTTTAGTCAGTTCTGTCCATGGTTGTCACTCGAGGTTCAACAGCGGAACTCAAAGAAGCGTAAAGTGTGACAAGATACGCTTTCTGCCGTAGAGTTAATTTCTTTCTCCCTCCTTCTTGGCAGTATAGTTGCAAGATGTCAAGGTTTATCAATATAAACGTCAAGGTCATGGTGTTGCTTTCATGCTTTTCTTGATAAACATATAAACTTGTAAGACTGTGCCCTCCTTCTTTGGCATGTTTGTGCAGACAAGACACGTGATCTGGAGGCCAGTCTTCTGGCCGGATGCTGCTCCGAGTCTTTCAAGTCTGGCCCCCCTGGATGTCCTGCCTTCTGTCTTCTAATGCCAGAAGCACTGGACCCTTCGCTCCTTGCATGCCAGTCTCCAGGGCCTGACTGGGAACCCAAAGCAGCCCTGGAGATTTTGTAGGACCAGCCCTGGTGAGGGGGGTGGGGGGGGAGTGTAGTGTGAAGCGCTGCTGCTTTGTTACTGGGGCCAATATTACAGCACCACTGCAAAACTGGTCCCCAGTAACAAAAAAGCCCCCCACTGCTGCAAAACCGGACCCCACCCTTCAAGTCTTCCGACAAAATGCCCGATGCCCTCCACGGCCAGTCCGGCCCTGCCAGTATCCCTTGATTTCAGATAGGTGATGGACGCTGCAATCGTTTGGAATTTGAATGAGGTTGAGTTTTGTTGTTTCCCGTGAACCAGCGGTGGGGGTTGCAAAATCTTCTATTACCACTAGAGGGAGACAGGAGTGCTCAGAGTGGGTTCACTCCCCTTCCACTTTCTTTATGTACCTAATCATTGTTGAGGGAGTCCACTGAAGGGCCACTTCTTCATCTTTTATTGCATATATAATAAAGTCAAGTTTGAAATCAGACAAGATCCCTTCATCACATTTGCAAATTCATCCTTTTTCCAAGATGTAAGTGAAAACATATTGGGTCTAGCTGGTAATTTTGAATAAGATGAATTCATTATATTCACAATGATACACCAAAGCAATGTTCATAAATTGACAATGGCTCACTAAATCACATTCTAGTATCTTTGATTGGTGCCATCTTGTGATCTTAAAATAATCTCAATAAAGTCAGGTTTGCACAGATGTTCAAAATGTGCACCTGCACAGTCCTTCAGTTGTACCTTGCATAGTGCTATGAATTGTGCACAGTTAGTAAATGAGTGTCTAATGCATGTAATTCAGGCCTTCCTCCAGGGATGTAGCTATCAATAGTGCATTGAGTACTGTGGCGCCGGGCCCATGGTGTGAGGGGCCCAAGTCAGGGCCCATTTGCCTCAATTAGGGCATGCTTTACTATCAAATCAGGGGGCCAGGGGTTCAATTTCGTTGCTTTTATTAGGACCAGTGGCAACCTCGCTATGCCTCTGCCTAACTGTAACTTATGCCCAGAGAAACCTTTGTGAATCTGACGCTAAAATGGCAGCCCAGCCCGCATCCTTCGGCTTCAGTGTTCATTAAAAGCATTTCACATGCCTGGCCTGCTTTCTTTAGTATCCACAAGAGGTGCAGAAGTATTCTCTTCCAGGTGTGCAGCCAGCTTCTCCTAACGTTCCCATAATAACGTTCTCTATTAAAACGAAAATCAATTTAGTAGCAAAATCGGTGCACCATGCTAATTATGCCGCATGCATATAAATTAGGCCAGGTTTTGCTGGAAACTCTCGCGTGCCTGAGTCGCTATCAGTGATGCAGAATAATTATCAACATCCCTCAGTAAGCCTCTCTCAAAAAAAGATCTCATTATTAAATATGATCACAGATCTGCACTTCAAAGTCAAAGCTGCTCCCTCGCGCGCCTCGGAGATGCATAATCCGGCACGCACCAGTTGTGCTGGTCTCGAAAAGTTTCATGGTAATTAGACTCTGTGCTAAAAGGACTTCTTTGGCCTCCATTTTCCCTCAGCACCACCACATCAGACACTGCACAAGAACCTGAGCAGCCCAGACTTAAAGTTAAGCGCATTATCCGCTGCAATGAAAAGGAACACCCTGTTTCCAAAGAAACCTCGAGGCCTGGAAATCATTTTTATGTCAAACGTTCAAAATATAGAAGAATATATTCGATGAAAAGTATGTTTTTCTAAATTAACAACAACAAAAATGGAAAGAAAAATATTGCCGCAAAAAAAAAAAAATATGACATTGCCACGTCCTCTCTTCCTTGCCAGTCGTTGTTTATGAAAGTGAAATATTGTCTGGGAAACAGGCTGGTCTGATAAACGTTAAACGTCCGCGCGCTGTTCTTCCCATGAAGACATTTACACTTGGCCACACACCCAGAAACCATGTGCATCTGTTTGTCTGCGATCCAGGGCCCGTTCCATCAAGTCAGTACGGGTTTCGCACATTTGGCTGGTCCAGTCTTTACACCCGGCACCACTTTGCATGGCAGGACTTGCTGCTAGTCTATTCCCTGTGTACAAGTGGATCTCGGTCTTCTGGCTGGGATAGTCTGGTTGGGAATATGGCAGCCTCTTTTCAGGTTTGGAAACGCCCGGGCTTTCCTTTGGGTTTGCTCAACTGCAGCCATGTGTAGCAGGCCTTAGATTTGCCATTGCAGCTGTGAAGAGGCCAGGGGCTTGCCATGCACGCTGCGACCTCACCCACCTCCGCCCAGGAAATGTGGGTGCCTTTTCAGAGACACTCCTCTCCACTTTGGAAAGATGGGGCGGGTGGGGAAGGCGTACCCACATCTCCTTACCCATCTACAGAATGTCAGGGCCAGGGCTGGAGGGAGGCATTGCGGCAGCTGGCCAGGGCCTCGCACTCAGCCCACCCATATGGGGCCCCAACCCAGTATACCACAGCCAGAGGCCTCATCGTCATCTTGTGCCCCCTGATCTAACAGAGAGGATGATTCCTCGTAGCAATTGTTTTCTTAAAGTTTTTTTATGCAGATTTATATAGCTCGAACTCGACCTGGAGGTATTGGAGCGCCTTACATGAGCACCCATTAAGTTACACAAGGACACATTCAGGCACGGGGAGATGAAGTGATTTGCCCAGAATCACAGGATGTGGACGCGACCCCGAGGCTCGAACGTTGGTTTCCAGCACCTAAGTCGGCAGTCTAGCCATCAGACCACATCTTCTTTTTGCAATTGTTCCCACAGGAAGGGGGCCTTCTCCAGGCCACGTTGCTATTGTGTAGGGGAGAGGGGCCCCTCCTCGGGTCCAAGTTGCAAGGAGACCCATTCTCCACCTTTCTCCTGCAATCAATCTGCTGCCCATACAGTGGCAGTGCAGAGCGCACACTGGCCCGCAGTTTGAATCCTTTCCGTGATCAGCAGCTCTCACACCTTGGGCCCTTCATGAGCTGTAAAAGAGGGGCCTCCAGGTGGGCGAGAGGGGGGAGCTGCAAGCAGGGGAGGTCTGCAGGAAGCAGCTTCTGGGCAGGATCATCTGTTGAGATGCAGCAGCCATGAATGGGGCACGGTATATGCCAACCAGAGAGCTTCGTACATGCTGGTTCTGCCCAGGGCCCCAAAAATCCTTGAACCTCCCTGGTTACGGCATTAGTCAAAATACAAGAGCTTTGCTCGACTCCCACTCCCCTCCCTCCTATACCCTCTCAATCTTACAATCTCAGTTGGATTGTGAAAACCCACACCAGCTCCTTTGAAAGGAATCCTTCATTCTGAAACTCTCACTTGTCAAAAATCACTGCTCCCTGCTGACCCCTTGGACGGCTGCCTCTCCTCCAGCATTGCATTCGTGCCTAATGCCGCCTTCTATCTGTCTCCACTCGCGCACCTTGAGGATACACACACATACGCAGTCGCATGGAAAATCCAACAAATGATAGACAAAGTCGAGGTCTCTCCTCCATCGTGCGTCACATTGGGAGTTTCCCTTCTGGCCGCTATACACAGAGCCCTCTGGCACTCTGTGAAGTCGCCCTTCCAAGGCTCACCTGCTTTTCTCACGTTAACTCTGTAATATTTTGTATGGATCGTCTCTAAATGTAAATGTTATGTAAATGTTGTAGACTTGTAAAGCGCACAGCTGCCCGGCGCTGTAGACCACTGGGGAACCGGCGTCTGAGATGAGGCAAGCTTAATGCCCAGAGTTGCCGAGTGTGTTCCTGGTTAGAGTAGGTACCGAGGCGAGAATTATCGAGTCCGTTTTGACCCTGGTCCACGACCCTGCTGCGTCGGGAATTGAACCCTGGTCCCTGGCCAATTCTCTGCTTACGGGTCTGCCGCCTCTAACCAGTGAGCCACACCTCTCCTCTCCTCTAATATGTTGTAATTCTCTTGTCAGGCCTAAGGAGCAAATCCCTGCACTTGTGGGCCAGGTCCATGCTACACAAACACAACTAATAATTACATACAAATGAATAAGGCTGAATCTAAGACAAAGACACAGTCCACTCAGACAAAGTGCTCTAGAAGGGACCGCGCGAGAAGAATATAAAGTGACACCCTGCAAACAGCTACATCGATTCATGGATTATACCAATACAGTTGCAGCAAACAAATGAATTCCAGATGTCTGCAGGCATCTGCACTCTCAAATATGGACTGCATTGGCCATCACAAGTCACACGTGCAGTGTGAATGTTAAGTAATGCAGTCAGTCACCAATTAAGTATGCTGGTAATGGCAATCTTCTTGAAAGCTGTGAAACAAACATCTTGAGGATAGGCCTTGATGATTTTTCTCTTTGCCAGTAAAACATTGTGCAGCCTTTTCTGCCTGAAGAAGAGCACAAAGGGGATATATAAATCCGTGAATACCAGAAACATGCCCTTTTTTGTACAAATGACCAAAAGCAGTACTTTGCACACACAGGAGTATTCATGCGCAATCAAGCTCTAGTAATATAAATATATGCTATTTGCTAATTCAAATTCAGATTTGCACTAGTCCTGATTAAATTGTATTTGTATGTGCTGACTAAAGGCACACAGTCACACATGCAATACAATTATTAGGCCAAAACACACAAACCTGTACATGCAAGAAAGCTAATACACCCCAATAGTTGCAAGGCAGGAAGAGCAAGGCGGCTTTGGGAGCCCAGCGATATCTGCTGCGCGTGACCCGCAAGCAACGAGTTCGCATCCTGGCAGGGCTGCCTTAACCTCTCAACCTTACCAGATTGATCATTCCCGACACGACCAGCAAAGGCCATCGCCAGCCGAGAGGGGCGTGGGAGGCTGCGCTGGCATCGGGCTCGCAGGAACAGCTACAGGCGGGCATTTTGGCTTTCCAAGGAAGGGTGTCGGAGCATTGGAGGCCGAGCAGGATCTGGCCTAAAAAGAGGGCAGCAAAGGGGCTCTGTCGGTGCTCAGGAGTGGCCGCAAGCGTGCACGGACCTCGGTTTTTGTTTTTGTTTTGCTCTGGGCCACAGCAAGAAAGGCTCCATGATGGCAGAGGTGGAAAAAGAAGCCTCTGGTTGCCTCTCCGGAATAATTAAGAGCGAGCAGCGCTAGGGGCACTTACCTTTGAGCCGGCATAACGCGGGGGACAAATCAAAGCCGGTGCAGCCCAGGAGCACAGTAAGGGAGCGAGCAGTGTGGCAGACATCGTCAATTTCACTTGTCGTGTCCAGGGCTAATGGGCAAGGGCAGCAGCCCATAAAGATACACAGAACGGCTGGTAAAGCGGACAAGCAGGGAGCAGAGCACCTGGGAGGATGCACTGCTGCCGCTAAGAAACCCTGAGCAGGACTGGCAAAAGTGGTAGGTGCCAAGCAGCTGGGGAAAAGAAAAGTACAAGGGGCATCACAGGAGCATGCAGAAATGGCCAGCAAGTGGAGGGCAGCCGGGAGAAAGACACAGCCCCCGGCTCGCTTCCGAGAAGACCAGGCTCAGCAGGAAACTGGGAAAAAAGGACAAGAGACACGCGGCAGAGACTCGGGGCCCGAGCTGGACGACAACCTACAAGCCATGTTGGAGGAAGCCAGGGCACTGGTTGTCCTGAAGGGGCAGAGCTGGGTGGACCAGCAAATCAAGGATGGGGCCCAGGGTAAGGAGAAGAGACCATGGCGGGCATCCCCAGCAAACTGCCCCCTAGGAAGGCGGGGGGCAAGGGGTCTTCAACCAAAACTGCGGCCCCTGCGACAGCCAAGAAGGGAGCAAAACAGGGGGAAAGAACCCCCTCACAAGCCAGGACCAGCAGAGCTGCATCCCCAGAACTGGTGTCTGACTCAGAGGCGGAAGGGAGCAGTGATGACGAGGGGTCTGTGGCCAGCACGGCAGCCCATCAGGAAAAGTGTAGGAGCAAAGATAGCAGGAGCAACAGAGAAAGTGGTAAGCAGGGGTCAATGAGCGGCAAGTGGGGGTGCGGAGAAGCCAAAGGGCAGAAGGGAACCAGGGCCAAACTGTAAATATGGGCACCCAGATGGGGGTAAGCAATTTAGCAATGCAAGGCGCAAGGCCCATGCTCCCCCCATGGCAGACAAGGTTAGGGCTGCAAGATTTCCAGGTGGAGGCCTGGAATGCGGGGGCAGCTCAGCCTACAGCATGGATGCCCTGGTGGCATTAGCCGGGTGTAGGAGCTCCATTCCCGGGAAAAACCCCATGGGGCGCAGGGGGACATGGGACCAGCCAGACAGCAGGACAGAGGGCAGACAAGAGAAGCCACTCAAAAGGGTCTATGAACAAGGAGAGAGGGGTAGCAAACCAGGCGCACCAGGGGGACAGGACAGGAACCGAGGCACCCACACAGGGGGTTACGGGGGACTCTGGGGCGAACAATCCAAGTGCAGGCAAGACGGGAAAGGGGCAAGACACTAACGGAAAGCTGGCCAGCGAGTACTTACGCCCATCCCGAGCGACCCTCCCACGACCACAAAGCTCTTAGAGCTGGCCAACCTCATACCATTAACAGTTAAGGAGAGGATATGGAGAAAGGACTTTTATTCTCTACTTGAAGTGCGCCAGGCAGGTTTAGACCTAGCGACCCAAGACAAGAAGGATGATGATAGGAGGGCTTCCCGGAAACCCAGAGTGGAAAGATCCATAGAAAATTGGCTAACAGCATTCAGAACATTGGCATGCTTCTTCATTGAGAAATTCCCTCAAAGCACAGCGGCACTGTTGTTATACGAACAGAAAGCGCACGAGGCGCAGCAGCAGTATCAGGGCAATGCATGGCTAAAATACGTTGAGGGTTTTAGGCAAAAAATGCAAGTGTGGCCAATAATGAGGTGGGACTGTCAGGACATGGAAGGTTTCACGAAACACCTGGTGGCAGCCAGGGAGGGCGTCGGCGCAAAAGAGAGTAATTTTCGTCCCTACGGGATTAAGGACAAATATGATGGGAAAGGAAAAGACTTCAAAGGGAAGAACCAGGCCAGTAGCAAATCAAGTAAGCCATGTTGGAAGTTTAACAAATGACGAATGTAAGTGGGGGCAGTGGATAAAGGGGCGGGGACAGAAGCTACCGACACCCGTAAAGGCAGGCAGGCTGTTGTATTTGATAAAAGACTATCACAAAGAAAAGGACAGACAGCTGCTAGCAGAAGGTTTCACACAAGGTTTCCCTTTACCGTACACAGGACCCAGGGGCGCCCGGGAGAGCAGGAATCTGACATCAGTGAGAGACAACCCTGGGGTGGCAAAACAAAAAATAGAGAAGGAAGTGCAACTGGGGCGGGTGGCCGGCCCTTACGCCACCCCCCCAATGAATGATATGGTGGTATCACCGCTCGGAGTGGTGCCCACAGGGGAGCCCGGAAAATTCCGGCTGTTCCATCACCTGTCCCACCCTGAGGGGTAGTCCATTAAAGAGTGGTTGGAACAGGGCACATGCACGGTGGCCTACGCATCAGTAGACGATGTAGTGGATCTTATTAGACAGGGGGGAAAAGGCGCCCTGATGGTGAAATCAGAAATAGAGTCAGCATTCAGATTATTGCCAGTAACCAAGACAGCTACCACCTGTTAGGCTTCAAACTAGAGGGGCAGTACTACTTTGACAAATGCTTATCAATGGGGTGTTCGATATCATGTGCGTACTTCGAGGTGTTCAGTAGTTTCCTGGAGTGGAGGCTGGGTACAAGGGCCCCGATGGGAGGGCGGGTCTACTATCTAGACAATTTCCTTTTCATTGGGAAGGCAGGCTCAGGGGAATGTGACAACCTTCTAAACAATTTCCTAAGCTTGACTCAAGAGTTGGGCATCCCACTAGCGCAGTACAAAAAGGAGGGCCAAACCACAAAACTCTCATTCCTTGGGATAGAGTTGGACTCAGTGGCTGGGACATGCAGATTGCCGCCAGAGAAGGTAGCCGAGCTACTGGACATAATAGGGAGGCTGAGGCAGCAGAAAAAGGCGACACTGGGCAAAATACAGCAGCTGCTAGGGAAGTTGAACTTTGCCACTCGGGTAATCCCCGCAGGGCACACCTTCGCGAGACTCTTGGCGCGGTTGACCAGGGGCATGACAGGGAAGCACCACAGGGTCCACATCACGCAAGGTGTGAGGGAAGACCTTTCACAAT
Organism: Triturus cristatus; assembly: GCF_964204655.1. Taxonomy (NCBI): domain Eukaryota; kingdom Metazoa; phylum Chordata; class Amphibia; order Caudata; family Salamandridae; genus Triturus; species Triturus cristatus. The sequence continues at coordinate 594,837,845 of NC_140585.1, read as the reverse complement.
GGGAACATTTCCTGTCAGAATTCAATGGGACCCTAATTTGGAGAGATCCCTGGATGCAGGCAGACGAACTGGAGCTCTGCACGGACTCGGCCGGGGGGTTCGGGGCAGTTCTGGGGACCGCATGGTCAGCAGGGGCCTGGCAGAGGGCTGGACTCACAAAAAACATATCCTTATTGGAGTTGTTCCCAATAGTGGTAGCTTTCCACATTAGGACCCAGCGGCTAGCTAATAGGCAGATAACGCTATGGTCTGACAACCATGCAGTAGTGCAGGCTATTAACACAGGGTCGGCAAAATGCCCAGTGGTGGCCAACCTGCTGCGGAGACTGGTCGTCTGCCAGCTTAGGGGCAACATCTTGCTTAGTGCGAGACACATCCCTGGGATAGACAACTCAGTTGCTGATGCCATTTCTCGTTTTCAGTGGGCAACATTCCAAGAGCTTGCCCCAGAAGCAGACAAAGGGATGACCCCAATGCCAGAAGAAGCATGGGCATGAGTGGACCTGGGTTGAAGACACTGCTGAACAATGCACTGGCCCCAAAAACAGACACTTATTATCTTAAGTGCTGGGAGACATTCAGGGCCATGATAGGGTTAGAAAGGGGCTGGGGGTTAGAAAGGAGGAAGTCCTAGCATTCATCAAATGAGCATTCACGTCAGGCAAGACAAAAACCTGGGCCCAGGCGCACATGAACGCGGTGGCATACTACACAAAGATGGTGGCAAGGGAGGACTCAACTAAGACCTTCCAATGCAGAATGGCAATGAAAGGCTGGGGCAGGCTACAGCAAGCAAAGAAAGATGCAAGGCGCCCCATCCACTTTAGCATATTGCAAGGGGGAACAACCTTTACAATGCAACTTTTACAACGCACTACCTTTACAACGCATTTTTTACAACGCATAATCCATTACAACGCATGACATTACAACGCATGACACTACAACGCATTTTTAAAAACTACCTTTACAACGCATTCCATTACAACGCATACTACCATTACAACGCATACCATTACAACGCATAATATTACACTACACTATCCAACACTTACCCTACTGTTGCACCCCCTGGAGTTAGAATAGTAATTTTTACCCCTATACTATCCAACACTTACCCTACTGTTGCACCCCCTGGAGTTAGAATAGTAATTTTTACCCCTATACTATCCAACACTTACCCTACTGTTGCACCCCCTGGAGTTAGAATAGTAATTTTTACCCCTATACTATCCAACACTTACCCTACTGTTGCACCCCCTGGAGTTAGAATAGTAATTTTGACCCCTATACTATCCAACACTTACCCTACTGTTGCACCCCCTGGAGTTAGAATAGTAATTTTTACCCCTATACTATCCAACACTTACCCTACTGATGCACCCCCTGGAGTTAGAATAGTAATTTTTACCCCTATACTATCCAACACTTACCCCACTGTTGCACCCCCTGGAGTTAGAATAGTAATTTTTACCCCTATACTATCCAACACTTACCCTACTGTTGCACCCCCTGGAGTTAGAATAGTAATTTTTACCCCTATACTATCCAACACTTACCCTACTGTTGCACCCCCTGGAGTTAGAAAAGTAACTTTTACCCCTATAGTATCTAATACTTACCTTAAATGCAATTTAATATTATGCGTTGTAATGGTAATGCGTTGTAAAGGTAGTTTTTAAAAATGCGTTGTAGTGTCATGCGTTGTAATGTCATGCGTTGTAATGGATTATGCGTTGTAAAAAATGCGTTGTAAGTGCATGCGTTGTAAAAGTGTGCGTTGTAACGTCATACATCCTATTGCAAGGGATGCTGGGGGCCCTAACGGGAGTATGCACCTCGAGACAGGAGACAGAGCTCTTTGGAGCAACATTTGCATTGGCATTCTTTGGGGCTTACAGGGTCAGCGTGCTGGAAGCTCCATCAGTCAGGGACCCTGGAGTAGCGTGCATCAACAGAAGGGACAAAGAAAAAGGCAAAGGGTGCATGGACATACTGCTACGGCGGTTCAAGCCGGATCAGGCAGGCAAGGGGAAATGGACCAGAATACATTGCATTAGGGGCGCAGCTTGCTGCCCGGTGTGCTTGCTGCAGGAATATTTGGGGCCTGGGGGAGGCGGCAATGGGCCACTCTTCAAGCACATGGACGGGTCATTCCTCAACCACTTTCAGTTCATAGCAGTGATGAGGAAGACCCTTATAGGCGATGGGTCTCCCTGCTAAAGAGTTTGGTTCCCACTCTTTCGGAATAGGGGACGCCACAAGAGCTGCAGGCCTAGGTTGGCATAACGAGTGGATCAAGGGGATAGGACGCTGGGCATCCGGCGCATTTAAGTGCTACGTATGCCCCACAATGTACTGAGTCCGGTTTTCTCCTTTCCCCGCCCTCCCCTCTCGGTCCGAGCGAGTCACGGATGAAGGTGTGGATCATGGGGCACTCCTACGTGACGTGGACACAGAAATGGGCAAGGGCCAGACGCGAATTTGGCGGGATATGGCTGCGGGACACCTAAGTACAATGCTGAGGGCGCTCGGGAATGAAATGGGACCAACTGCTACCCGCGGCACGGGCAGCATTGAGGCAAGGTGGCAGACCGGATGCGGTGGTGGTCCACCCGGGAGGAAATGACTTGGCGGCTTTGGGCAGACGGGCTCTCGTAGAAAATATGCAGAAAAGCCTCACAGCCTTGGCACGCTTGATAAGCCCAGCAGAAGTAATTTTTTCAGAAATCATATTGCGGCAGGCCTGACGGAAACTCAATATCACCATGGCAAAAGTTTGTAGGGCCAATGGGTGGAGTTTCGTTAGGCACTGTTTCATAAATTTGAGGTCCCCGGGTGATCACCTGGAGAACGGGGTACACCTTACTGGGGTAGGAATGGATATGTTCCTACTGAATATTGTAGGGGTGCTGGAACAGATGGAGTTCAACTGAGAGTGAAAAGGGAGGCCGCAAGGAATCACAACCACCCCCCCTCACCAAGGAGAGAGAAGAATCCCACCCACCCACACCAAAAAAAGTGGGTGTTGCAGTCGCAAGGGTAGAGGTGAAGCAGGACAAACACAAGGAAGGTAGTAAAAAGAGAAAACTTACTAAAAGGGAGGCCGGGGTAGGGGGAGCTCCCTCAGGTCATGAGACCGTAGGTAGCGTGGCAAAAAAACACAAGGAAGGCAGTAAAAAGAGAAAACTTACTAAAAGGTAGATGGAAGGCTCTCACAGTGTCCTTGGGATGCCGCATGGCAGAGGCACTGAGGGTGCCAAGGGGCGGCATGCCGCCATAGAAAGAGTAGACGTGATGCTCCTGCAAGACCCTTGGGATGCCTCACAGCAGGGGTACCGAGGGAGAAAGATACAAGGACTCAGCCTCAGGAAAGATAGAGTAGATGCTCAAGTAAGGTCCTTGGAATGCCACACGGCAGGGACCCCAGGGAGCAGGCAGGGCCCACTAAAGGGCAAAGGGCGAGCGAGACGGCACTTGCAGCCCGAGCAGGTCCAGACAGACGCCCTCCAAGTCGGTAGCAAGTTGAAGCCTAGATCCATAAATTAGAGGCTCAGACAGGGGCTCCCGGGTAATTGATTAGGCTGGGTCCATACTGCGAGCTAAACAAGGGCAAGACCAGTTAATGTGAAGATGTAGCATGAACAATAAATGTACAGTTGATATAACCATGAAGTTTGCAAATGTATAAACATGTGATGTCGAATAAACTGCGACCTTTTAAGGCATCAAAAGCACGTTGTCAGTGGTGATTTAAGGTAACAGGAACGCAGTTTAATAGAAACGGGCAAGAAAAGGGTGGGGTGACTCGCCACCTGGAGGGGGTTTTGTTGAATGTAGGTGTTTATCTTCATAGGAGTCAGTGTGAGAATCTTAACCTGCTGCCTTATCTCAGCCATCATCTATTCGTCTTTTGAGGACAAGGAACATATGCTCTATCCAAAAACAATTGCAATTATCTAGGCCACAGCATTCTGTAGAATCTGAAGATTTCAAATATGTTCTGTCAATGTCTGCAGCAAAACACTACTCGAATGTGTCGCAAATAAACATTATTACTGTAGGCGCTCTATGTATTTATTCTAGAAATCACCATCTCCTATATAGTAATGAGCGAGATTCATGAGAACTAGAATGAATTCAGCTAATTTTCTATGGATTTCATTCAATACATTCACCACTTCACACATCTATCTGTATCTATTACATTTTTAAAGTTTTGGACATTACTGTTCAGAAACAAAGAGTTTATTCTCCACCTTGATTCAATTTAGTGTAACGAACAAGGTCCCATCCACATCTGGATATTGGCAAATATCAGTTAGACAATTCTGCTGTCCTAGTTAGAAAGAGCCTTTACATGACTGGGCCTCATCATAGAATTTCTGGTTTTGAGCATCTAGCCACAACAAGGCAAAATGGGCTAAACCTAGAAAAGGATCCTGCAAGCCACATCTGGTATGAAATGCCTAAATACTGAATTTCAACCATGTGTTGCAAGCAAGACCGTGTCTCTCTCAGACCCACCCCTACTACCTCTTTAATTGGCTAAGGCACTGTAACAAGAAGCAATGATTCATCAAGGATGACACATGCGCGTGGCAGATGAGCTGTGATCCAGAATGTCAAAAATAGTATTTAAAACATCTAGATGTGCAGTGTCAGGGCCCCTCTTGGACTGAAACCTTCATTGCCAGTCACACAAACGATATTATTTTCTACAAATAGTTGCTGGAAGTAGAGTCTCACTGCATTTACTGAGAGGTTTTAATTCAAAATAATTCTTCTACTAAGTTCCTCGGATACAGAGGGCCAGAGCAGGCGGGCGCTCTTTCATGTGGTTAGCTCCTGCCCTCTGGAACTCCCTCCCTATTCACATTCGCAGCACCCCTGCCCACCTCACCTTTAGAAGGCTGGTGAAGACATGGCTATTCTCCCAAATCTAATTTTCTTATGTTCTGTTGTCTCTCTTGGGGCTCATCTTAGCGCCGGGATGCCCTGTTGCTGGGGCAGCCATGCGCTCTACACATACTTTAACTTTAACTAAGGATATTGCAAAAGTCAAGGCTTCTAAAGCCACAATTGTAGGCAATTGGCTGCTTTGATTCTCCAATTCCATAGGCAGGTTAAACATTGGTGCCCTTCTAAAGGTCTACACAGCCCAGATCCCTAGTATTTAACTTTATGCCTTTGAATGCTATAAAAGTTCAGATTATCATATCTTATCAGAAGTAGAAAGCCCACTTTGGAAACACTATTTGATGATAAGGAAAGGCTGCCCTGTTAAAGCATTAAGGTTATACCGGGGTAAGGTCAAATAATCCGGACATGGTTGTCATTAAGAACAAATGTAGCATTATATTTAAAGTGTCATGTTTACGACGAATTATCTAAATTGTATTCTAATCTGCTTTTTATCACACAGTAAAAAACACGCTGCTGGTGATGTGTTAATCAGTTTTGATGCATTTGATTATGATTTTGTGATGCTCATGACTATATCTAGAAAATGTTTAAAATAAGCTGTCAAAGATCAAAAGTCGCTTACATGATTTCAACCACTGTCAGACGTATTGGATTGCTTTGTAAGTATTGCCTGATCATTGGATGTAGTTTTATCTCAGAGCTAACAAATATCTGACAAACTGTGGTACCATTTTTCATAGCCTTCGCCATGGAAATGCAATCTCTGTTCCTGTCCACTTCAGGATTTGGTGCGTGCAAAATTATGTTGCCTGTGTTTATCCCCTGCGCAAATGCGCTATATAACTCTTATGATGGCTACAAGTGGGATTGCAACCTGGTTAGGAGCAATACCTTTGCTTTATCAACCTGACATATTTAAACATTGCAATCAATTGTACAATTTTTAAAGTCAAATTGAACTATTTATGATTGTATTCTAAATTCTGTGGATTATGCAGTTTTGTTATAAATAACTATGAACAGATTTAGCTTTGTATTTATTGCTTTCATTTTAAATTCCTACTACATTTAGGGGCACCTGAATGCCTGGACTAAAGATGGCGGCCCTTGGATGATGCTTTTGGTACTGGGACCAACATACAACACCATCCTCACAACTACAGACATAATTCATGATCCAAACAAAATTCAATACTAGCTGGTGCAGGAAAGAAGTGAAGGGGCAGGAAGAATAAAAATTAACACATTTGCCAACTGTCAAAGTCATCCAGTGGCCCTGCGGGACAGGGAGGTGGCAGCTGCTTGTCAAGTCTCCACTCACCTGAAATCCAGGATGCTTGATTTGAGAGATGAGACGCTGTTCTCTACGCCCCCAAAAATCTACGCTTGTCAAACCGTTTGTATAACACAGCTTAACAAGAACAGATCTTCAGGGGAAGGGAAAATGGGACAAAATAAAAAAGAACAGAAAGAAAACACTCTGCTGGATTCAGATCTTGGCACGACTGTGGCCCTGATCATGATATCTTAACCACTCTGTAAACACAGCAATTCTTCTGGGAAAATATCTATGTACAAACGATAAAGATCAATACACATTCATTTAACTACTTAGCTGAACACATCCACTAGTATACTGATTTACATATCACATAAAGATGATACCTTTCACTTTAATTTACTGCTCAACATATAGCAGAGATAATGTCTCCCGTTTATCATCAGATGCAACACGTGCTTAAAGTGTCGTTCTTAAACACATGCGTATAATGCTGTTCTCTGTAGTGAAATAAAAGAACACCTTGCCACCTTTTCAGCATAACACACCAATAACTGAAATTCAAATGTTTCATTAAACATTTACTAACAAAAACACCCTTTTCTTGTCTTCAAGAATATCATAAAATAAAAGTAATACAACACAAAATAAGTTTCAGCAGAAAATGTCCACTTATTTCTGAGTAGGAAGTGAGTCTGTCTCTCTTTAATTTGAAAAGTCTTATTGTCTCAGTCTTGAAATATGATGAAACTATAATTTAATAAACCTTAAAGCTTTTCCTTTGTGAGAGCAAAAGTCGTCAATTATCCGCCTTTGGAATAAAACAGAAAAGTACCTGTTTAATTTTTGACGTGCTTCCACTGCAAGCTTTGTTAATTAGAAATGCCTTACTTGACTGAGCGCTGCTTTTTCTTTCTTTCTTGCAGGCCGGAGTTATTTCCTAGATGGAACGAAGGAGGAAGTTGTGGAGTTGTCCTGGAAACCACCAAGGTCTGACTGGAGCCGAAGAGGAAGAATGCTGGCCGCAAATCAAGAAATCAGGTAAGTGGGGAATCATGAAGACGGGCGCAAGCACGTCTCATTCTGCTTTCAAGCCTTTTATAGGCTTCAGGTGGGTGGGGTGGTTTAACAGAAATGCAAATTGCGAACTGTAAAGCGGGTGTGGCAGGCACATGTTAACTGCTGAATAAAGTTGTTTCAAGCTAAATGGATTCAGATACCAAGAACGACTTCATGTTTATAACAGTATTACAGCATACCATACCAGTTTATACAGGAACAAATAAAAGCATGAAAGTTCACACTTGTTCAATTCCATAAACCAAACCAAAATATAGCAAACCAGAAATAAAGACTGAACATGCTATATATATATTGGGTCAATTCTAATACACAGTATGATGATTAGCCATGTTTATGGCGCAAATCCTAACAGTCGCCCCTCTCAAAGGACGCCATATGGGCGTAGTTTTTGTGGACATCGTAGATGGAATTGTCGAACCAATTTGGGGGCATGGACAAAGGAAGCTGGTCCTATGAATTCTCTGCATCGGAATAACCTTTCCAGGCTATTAAATAATGGAGCCGACCTTGAATTATTTTAGCATCAAGAATATGTCTAATTTCATATTCTAGATGTCCGTCAATGGGAATGGGTGGAGGTGGTGGTTCTTTTCTAGTTTCAGGATTGTACATTTTCAACAGAGAGACATGAAAGGTGGGGTGTACAGGGTATTCAGGGGGTAAATCCAATTGAACTGTAACAGGGTCTATGAGTTTATTTATTGAAAATTGTCCAATATAACATGGCTGTAATTTTATTGGGCCTACAATATTAAGGTTCTTAGTGGATAACCAGACCTTATCTCCAATGTTGTAACATGGAGCTGAATTTCTGTGTTTATCTGCTTGTTTTTTCATTAAAGTTTTATAGTTATTTAAATATGTTTTGGCTTTTTCTTGAATGTCCAGTACATTTTGCCAACGATCAGTGCCTGCAGGAATAAGGGAAGACTCTACAGAAATTGGCAAGGCCTTGGGATGATATCCATTTAAGAAGTAAAACGGGGTACAATGTGTTGCAGAATGAACGCTGTTGTTATAAATGAACTCCGCTAATGGCAAGGCCTTATCCTATTCACTAGTAATGTCAGTCATTTGACAACGTAAGGTCTGAATTAGTGTCTGATTTGCCCTTTCCGTTTGCCCATCCATTTTCTGGATAGAAGGCTGTAGATGGAGCTATTTCCATTTTTAGGTTTTTACAGAGTTCTTTCCAAAACCTGGATGTGAACTGACTGTCACAATCGTAAATAATCTTAGATGGCAGGCCATGCAAACGGACAATATTAGTCAGGTTTCATATGTCTTTATTTCGATTTAATATCATAAAAGAAAATACAACAAAGGAGCAATAATACATGCATACATTACATTACATTACATTTTTTTTTTTTAAAAAGCCCACCTATATTCAATACAGTTCATCATTAAGAAAGCATTAAACAATATATGATAGACTTAATGTATGAAAACCCTTACAAAAAAGAAAACAATCAGAATACCTGGAGTCTGGCTCTGATAACCCAAGCCCACCCAAGGAACTTTGCAACACCTATTACCACAATCTCCGAGGTATTAGTTTGCAAAGTCCACAAAGCCTCTGAGCTCCCTCTCATTTTCAGCCTTTGACAAATAGGCCTAATCCATCTATGTCTAGGGGCATGATAAGCAGGGCATGCAATAAAGAAGTGTCCCAAACTCTCCTTGTGGTCACTACACCATGGACAAGATTCATTTGAACCAGACCATTTCCTGGAGAAGGACCTTACGGGTAAAGACCGACTCTAAACTGATGGTATAGTTTTTTGTCCAAACTCTTAGTAATGATGTCCCAATAGTTTTCCAAGAAGGGATCTGTTTTATATACCAAAAATCTACCTGGTAGGGTAACAGCATCTGACCGCGCAACGGAAAGAAGTCTGACAGAAGCCCAATAAAGTGCTTTAAAATCTTGTTTAGGGTGGAATACAGTAGAACCCGGGGAAACCCAAAGTTGGCTGAGACCCATATCTTCACCTCACGTAGCCAAGGCATGTTCCCAGAACCCAGAAATGATCTAACTTCCGCCAGTTCACTGGCAAAGAGACTGAGATCCGGCGACGTCCAGAGCCGTCTCCACAATGTGACTAACCGATATCGAGCCATCTCATTAATGGACTTACAGCCCATATCTAAGAAGAGGGGTTTGATCGGTGTGGATTGGGGGAGTCCTACCAGTTTGCGCATAAATTTATTTTGGACTTTTACCAAGGGGGTCAAATCCATATACCCCCACAAGTCAGCCCCATACAAAATGGCAGAGATAATTTTGGCCTCATAGATCTTAAGTGCAGGTGTAACCCGTTTAGTTAAAGACGTTTTTTGCTCCTGGATTAGGCAGCCCGAAAGGCGGGCGAATCTTAGTTGAAGAGCTTCAACCTGGGGTTTCCAGCGTAGACGATAATCTAAGGTTACTCCAAGGTAGGTCATAAGTTCCACTTGCTCAAGACTGACGCCATTCATACTAATGTGGCTTTTGATAGGGCGATTTTTCGTTAGGACCATAAATTTAGTCTTGCTCACATTAATTTGCAGATTGTTAACTTCACAAAACTCCTCAAACCTATTTATTGCTGTTTGCAGCCCCCTTCGAGTCTTTGAGAGGAGTAAAGTGTCATCTGCAAAGATGAGCATAGGGAATTTAGTCCCACCCACTATGGGAGCATCAGTCGGGGTGTTAACAAAAAACTTCACCATCTGGTCAATAAACAATAGAAAAAGGTTGGGTGCCAGAACGCACCCCTGGCGAACACCTCGCGTTATGGGGAAACTATCCGTCACCTGCCCTTGGGCTCCCCACCTCACCCTGGCAAAGTTGCCCTCATGCAATCTAATAATAAGTTCAAGGAGATCCAACGGCAAACCTAGGTTGCCCAAGACTGCCCACAGTTTGGCCCTAGGCACAAGATCGAAAGCGGACTTAAGGTCCACAAAGGCGGCATAGATGGACCCTCCGCCCAACAGCACCACCTTCCAGTAAATCAGAGTAAATCTGAAAACCTGGTCGATGGTGCTAGTGCCTGATCTGAAGCCAGCCTGCAATGGGGAGAGAATGTTCTCCATCTCCATCCACCCTTGAACTCTAGCAAGGACCATTCTAGCAACAATTATCTGCAAAGAGTCGATAAGACTAATAGGGCAATAATTCCCCGGGACCGAACGGTCCCCCTTTTTAAAAATGGGAAGAATTTCCGCTCCTTTCCAAGACTCTGGTATCCTAGCCCCCCTCGCTATGGCATTTGCAATCTGAGTTAAGTAGGGAATCCAGAGTTGGAGATCTATTTTAAAAAGGTCTGCCGGGATGCAGTCCATCCCGGGAGCTTTCCCTGCTTGGACCAAACGTAGGGCTGACTCCGTATCAGCATTCGTAAACACTAATGAATTACCAGGGGAGGTGGGTGGAGATATCCTGTTCCCTGGGACATTATAAGATTCTAGATCAGAATCTTTAAACTGGGTTGAGAAAAAATCCACCCATGCTTCCACAGGGACATAATTTATTGGGGATTGAGAATCGGGGTTCCTACCCCATTTCACTACTTCCAGAACTTAACCTGATTTGAGGATAAACAAGCCTCATAGAGGTTGGTCCAATGGTTCTCATCCCACTCCCTCTTTGCCTCCCACTGGGCCTTCTTGTACATTTGGCGAGCTAATTTAATATCACAATTAACCCTGGATTTAATAGCTTTTATTAGCCCATTATGTGCTTCCCTACATTTTTTATTATACCAATTTTTGCGGCAACCTATAGCTTTAGCTTTTCCTTGCTTTATAGGAAGAGTTAAGAGGGCCTTAAGCTTAGTAAAGCACTGTTCGTGTAGATTACAAATCTGATTTGATGCCTCCAGGTTGGGGGATAAATTCGATATGGCACTCAGAGTAGATGTAACTTCCAGCGAAATGTCATCTAACAGGGCAGGGTCCGCCACAACCCTACACCATTTAATCCTCCTATCATTGGTCAAAATGGCCTCTGCAGTAATACACTGGGCTACAGGGGACCTTTTAGGGCCACCTGGAAGCTTAAGCCTTAGAGATAATGGATTATGGTCGCTCTCCGGACGAACCACGACTTCCATGTCCTCCAAGAGGGACCAATACTCCATTTTAACCAAGATGTAATCAATTCGACTTTTGCTAACCCCATTATCAAAAGTCGGGAGGCCAGCCTTATCCGAGGGGGTACGACCATTAGCTGCTCTCAAGCCCCACTCCAGGCACAATCCTGACCAGTGCAATGCTGCCTCTGAACCCTTTTTGATTTTATTCAGAGACAACAACGGGATATTCCACACTGCATCCTCATCAGATCCCAGACTCGCATCCTCACATAATAAGGGTTCAAAGGTGCAGCTTAGATCCCCAGCTATAAGAATTATTTTGTCTCTCCCAAGCAGTTCAAGGTACGAGTCCAACTCCTCTATGATTTGCGGTGAACACCCGCCTGATCGTCCTCGGGCATAAACATTAATAACAATAATGGCCCGATGGTTCTCCCTACATAACCTAATCCCCAAAATGTCCGGGTTATTCACTAAAATTTCTGTCGGGCTATAACTGATAGATTGCCTGACCCAGATTACCAGGCCCCCTGACGCTCGGCCTCTTGTACCCTGTATGGCTGGTTTATAGAAATTTAGAAAGCCTGCCCTAAATATTGGATCAGGGGCCCAAATCTCTTGAAAAGCCAAAATATCCAAGGTATCGATAAAATCTGCCCAGTCCTCTGAACCAATCCGCCCCTTCAGCCCAGCAATATTCCATGAGGCCATTTTAAGTACCGTATCCTGGCTAGCAGGAACTACTAGATTCAGGGCACTCGGCTCTACACCTATCACCCCACCATTGGAGGAATAGGAGCCACCCATCGTGTTGCCATCTACATCACTCACAATAGCCATCCCCAGCCCCTTCTCGGAGGGTCCACCCTCCTGGCTAGTTGGACGAACCATACTGTATACACCAACTACCCCCTTTACATGATTGCTAGGGTGACTCCCTCCAGCAGATACGGGATTAAGTCAATCGATGCCCTCCAAACCAGATAAGGGTTCGAAACGATTACACAGTTGGGGGGAAAAAGGAGAAAATAGAACCCCGTCTACTGGTAATCTCCCGGCAGCTCTTCGAGATATTAAAGGGTTATTATGTGGCACACCATGTCTTTTGGGATAAAAATATCTAAGGCCCAGTGACTGGACGTCTCCCAATCTCTCAAACCTAGCTTCCCTGCGTATGAAATCCACCACCCATGGATCCCTAAAGTTTATGATAACACAATCCCCCTCCAGGTCCTTCGGACAATGACCCACCCAGTTTACTCTTCTCACACTCAGGATCTTCGTGGCAGAGGAGGGTGGAAGGGGTCTATTTTTGTTTAACCAATAAACAACTTTATTTTTGAGATCCCCGTGGGACTCCGGTAGACTCCCCAAAACTGGAGCTACACCTTTTAGAATGATAGTGTAGGGGGTAGCTTCTAGGGGTAAGTCATTACTGAGGGGAGCCAGCTTGGTAACATTCTGCGGGTGGGTGGAAGAATTTTTTATAACACTCCCCGATGCATCAATACTTGGTTTAGACTGTGTAGTTGGTTTATGACCGCCCCTCACAGAATCCTGAGCCAAAGTAACATCGGTATACTTAGAGGTACTTGGCTGGGACAAAGGTGTGGATTTAGAACTAGCCTTCATTTGATTCGTAGCCTGGGCAGTGGTAACCGGTTTGGGCATAGTTTCATTATTTAAACTCCCACCCCTAAGGGCCGTGAAACCTGCATTGTTAATGGCAGACCGGGTATTAGTTGGTATGTCAGAGACTAAATGGGGCCACTTAACAGTAACAACAGGTCCCTGTGGTTTAAGAATACTAGAGGGAGTGGAAGTAGACGATGCAACCTGAGCATTTACTAACTTATTTAACATTCCAGAGTTAGTATTAACAACATTTTCAAGTGCATCTAATTTAGAATTCATCAGTCTAGTTCTTTCCAGTAAGGGAAGCATAAGGTTTTTTAATAATACTTCCATTTTACCCAAAAATCCATCGACATTACTATTGCTTCCAAAGCAGAAATCTAAGATCCTGGGTAAATCATGGGAGGGCGGCAGTGAAGTATTAATGGCCAATGTAGACTGGGGACCAGTGATGGTTTCGGGGATAACAGATGGCTGTGATGTACTATTTGTTTTAGAAATTTTTGGAACTCCACCCCTCTGGCGGCCCTTGCTTCTCTTCCTCTTACGGGGCAAATTCCTCGGAGAATCCCCATTGGAGGATGAGTCCAATAGCGGTGGGCTCGCCAATAACACGCTTCCCCCACCCCTATCATCAACAGAATCTCTAGGATTTAAATCACTATCGAAGGAATTTAATGACAAGCCCTCAACCTCAGGGTGATCATCCACCGAAACTGTGACCAAGGGAGCATTAGATCTCATAAGAGATATTTGGGGGCTAGCCACTGAGGCAATAGGGCCTCAGGAAGAGCGTTTCCCTGTAATAAGATCGATGGAAAGCCGTTTCTCAGCAAAGGCTATCTCCTTCTCTAGAATTCCTGTTGCTTTTATTAAAAATGCATCCAAGGGACCAGTTACCACCCCACTCGAGGTCTGCAGTTGAACATTTCGCTCCTTCCCTGAGAGTAGAGGCATGATTCTAACCGACTGGGAGACAATATTAGTCATAAAAACGTTACTAAATTCTACTGCAGTTGGTATTTTATGTAATGGCACAAAAAGCGCCATTTTTGACAGATAATCTACAACCACAAGGATGGTGTTGTACCCATTGGCTACTGGTAAATTAGTAATACAATCTAAACTAATAGAATGCCACAGGCTTGGGGGAGAAGATAAAGGTTGTAATAACCCTGCTGGTGCTTTATGTAAAGGTTTATTTCTGGCACAAATGGGACAAGATGCTATGTAGTTTTGAACATCTTTTGACAAGGAGGACCAACAAAATTGTTTCTTACAATTATCTAAGGTCTTTTGATAGTCGGGATGACCTGCTAAGGCTGATTTATGATTCCATGTTAACACTTTATTTTGCAATTTAGTAGTGGGTACAAATAAAAGACTAATATGGTAGAATAACCAGTCCTGAATTGTGTTTTTTGGATTTGCTAACCATTCCTGTATAATTAACTTAATGTGTTCTTCTCGTATCAAAGCCATGAAACTTTGTTGTACAATAGGTGCTACAATTTTGTGATGAGGAATATTAGGAGGGCTTTCCATCTCTTTCCTTAAGTCAGCTGTATACCCATAACGTGACAGAATATCTAATTGGATTTGTTTTGAGCCTAGCCTGTAAGTAATGACAAAGTCAAATGCGCTAAAGAAATTTAACCATTGCATTTGACGAGGTGTAAGTGCCTTAACAGTACTGAAGAATTGCAAATTCTTGTGATCACTAAAAATGGTCACAGGATATCGAGTACCCATTAAATGATGTCGCCACTCTGTAAAGACTAGTTTAATTGCTAGTAGCTCTCTCAGCCACCGTATAGTTTTGCTCAGCAGAAAGTCATTTTTTGGAGTACAACCCTACAGCATGTAATTGCCCATCATGTGAATCCCTCTGGGAGAGAACTCCTCCCACTGTAACCTGTGTCGCATCCGCCTCCACAAAGACCCTACCGGACTAACGCCAGCTCGGTGCACATCCCGATTCCTCCTCCTGTGATTCATTCCGACCTCCTAATCATCACCCATATACTGGGTTCCGGACCGCCGTCCTGCCCATTTACTGCCTTAACACGGGACCTGCACCAACTCAGCTGCCGGGCCTACCTGGCGGCCCGCGATTTTGATCATACCACCGCGTCTCACCGCACACTGCCTTTAAATTGTATGTAACCAGTCTTGATGATGGCCTAGATTTCCACAGGCCGAAACGCCGTCGACTCCAACAGCGTAACTCCTGGCGCCCCCTTGTTACGGACATCCTACTCATTGTTCCTTGTAATTTACCTATCATTGACTGTTGGTTGTCCCAAATCTGTAAAAATTATTGTACTATCTCATTTCTTGTTGCGCCCTTCACTACCGCTGCATGTACCACTTCACGTGTCATTTGTGCCGTCACAATTTTCACGAGCACTTGTGCACAGTATCCTGTCGGTTACATTTCCAGTAATGTAACGCAGTGCTTGCTCTCCATGTGATTGGACATATGATGTTGAATATGTGCAACATGTTTTAAGTGAATTCTAAATACAGAAAATCCCACATATACATGTCTCCCTGTGTTTTTCCCTATGCTGATTGAATCTTTAACAACTCGACTCTGCCTATCGTATTTGTTCCCCAAATGAAACCCACATTGAGACATTGTTGTTTGATATAGTATAGTTTTGCTCAGCAGAAAGTCGTTTTTTGGAGTACAACCCTACAGGATGTAATTGCCCATCCTGTGAATCCCTCTGGGAGAGAACTCCTCCCACTGTAACCTGTGTCGCATCCGCCTCCACAAAGAAGGGGAGCATGTCTCAGTAACGGTGCTGAAATAAATTTTTCTTTCAATCCGGTGAAAGCTTGAGCTGCCTTGTCTGTCTAAGAAAAAGCCTGTTCTTTTTGCAACAGTTTAGTGATAGGCGCAACAGTCTCTGCAAACTGAGGGATAAAACGCCTATAAAAGTTGGCGAATCCCAACAGTTTTTAGGTCTCGGCTGGCGTAGGCTGCGCGCATGCGCATTCTCGCTGGCGAGACTTAATGTTTATGGGTATTTTTGGTAAAGGGCTTTAAGCCCCGCCCCTCTTTTCCATTGGCTGGCGTCACCATTTATGGTAAACGGTGGCCAGCCATTGGAATAGAGTTGGTGATGACGTATTTGCTCGGCTTTTTCTGCCGTCCCACTTGGACGGCCTCGCCTGCTTTCCTTCTGAAGTAAAAGGTTTCGTATCTTTATGGGGCTAAACACATGGCCCCATAAAGATAAGAAATCTTTTAGCAGGCGAGGCCACGGTAGAAAAAGCCAAACGAAAACGTCATGGCGAGCGCTTTTTTTTTAGAGATTCCAGGTCTGTTTTTGAATGCTGTGTGGAATACTGTGCTGCGGTAGTGTGATCTATTCGAGCCCTGCGATGGCTCAACTTCTAAAACTGCTGTCAAGTCTCTTTGGATGTAGTGCTAGTCATCCAGAAATGTCCACTCTTCACATGTCCAGCAGTCATGCTCCTCAACCTGTTATGATCCAAAAACACTATTTTTGTCCTATTATGAATACCTTCTCAACAGGGCACTATTGGCAAACGAGTTTCCACTTGAGAACGTACCTTTACTCATTTTGAATGCAAGTGTCATTCGTTATCACTTCCTCACTTCCTGGATGTGTGTGTTTCGTCTCGTCACGATGGTGTCTGACTCGTAAAACCTTAAGGAGACATTTCAGCTAGGTAAAGGGATGCTCTTGGGCACACACTGATTATCCCCAAACTTTTTAATGTTCCTAAAAATCGGAATGAGTGACGTGGAAGAACGTTTCACATTTTTTTTGTGCAAAGGGTAAAAGGGACATGTCGCCTGACCATGATTACAGAATATGTCCATCAGTCGCACATGTATGTTTAGCTTAAGGGTGTTAGAAGAGGTTTCATGACTGCATCCTCTCTGCTAGTAGAAAGCCCCCTAAAACTCGAGGATTGTGCAGTTCTCTTTCTTGCCTTTGACAGCTGGCAACAATATTGTCTAAAAACAGTAATAAAAACTACAAATCCCGACAAGAGTAGAAAAATAACTGCATGTTCCAAGAGATGTAGTAACCAACCAACACTGGTAGTCCTTCAGAACAGTGCTTGGCTTCTGATGACGTCCTCTTTCTTTCAGCTGATAACGTGGAAAGGGACTTTGAGGCACACTACACGATTCCTGCTTCAACTCTGAAATGACAGCAGATTAATATACATCAGTAAACATGCCCAAACCAGGCAATTAAACCAGAGTAGGACAAACAAGAAAAGCTTTTTCTTGCATAAAAGAAAATCTGTGCATAAAAGAATATACAAAGTGTATTGCAAGGCAATGTCTGTGATCAATAATAACAAAGTAACCACCTAAACAAGGTCGAATTAACACTCACTACAGCAACCTCAATTGAATTAGAATTCTTATTCACACTAGCTAGAATATTTTATTTTCTATCACAGGACCCGAGGCAAAGTTTATGCAAGTTCAAAGCGTATCCACTACAATAGGAAAATCCTTATGACTATAAGTTTTTGCCTTAAACTCCGTGGCCCCACTGCTTATTTACTGCCACCTGATTGACTACTAGATTGGTGTGCACCTGTGAATCCCAGCCTTCTCCTGCTATGCTCATATATGTATCAAATGTTCTCTCTGTACTGTATCCGTCCTACCCTAATTGTGATACACTGATCTTGCTTGTGTTATGCATATTTAAGTCATGCTTGTCCTTTCCCACTGCTATACCCCACCTATCCCAATTATAAAGTGCTCTCATACCCCCTCACACCTGTTGGGTAGGAGCCACTGCAAAGTGGCAGGATGTAATGCCCCACGGCTAGAGTTTAATGTGACAGCGCATTGCATGCTGGGATATCTAGGCAAATAATTACAATGAGAACACTGGAACCGCTCCCAGAATGGTAAGTGAAGCTGGCGAGAAAGCCAGGGCTAGCTGAAAGAAATACACAGGGTATGAGGTTATTTACAACCACGACCCCCCTCTTCCCTTATTTACTCACCCCAAATCCCTTCTCTGCCTCACCCTCTCATCCAAACCTCCCTCACCCTATTTGATATAGAAGAGGAAAGTCAGACTTCACAACCACTCGCTGCAGATTCCTATTTGCCTAAATGACTCACGTCATTTGTGCCATCTTCATCCACACATGGCTAGTTGGCCGAAAACAGCACTTTTCAAACTGTGTAGTTGTAAGCCCCTAAATTACCCGAAAAAGCAAAACTACAGGTCCCAGAATGCAACCTGCAGTTGACTAAACGAGCAGGAATACCTGAATGCTGCATACATGGCTTGGCAGCTATGATGACCTCACTCTGTAAGATAAGGTTAGGAGTGCCTGGCTTACAACTCACCCCTTCACTCCTTTTTCAGGCCAAGCCCATAACCTAACTCCGTGTGAGACTAGTAATGTGAGCCTGAGTGACTCAACCATCACTCCTACCCAACAGTCTAGGGGTCTCTGCTGACCCTCCCCGGCTCTCCTTTTTGGAAACCTTCGGAGCCCATCGCCCTGCACTGCATCCACTACCCCTCCTCCTTCCACCGCACGTCGCTTTTATCCATACTGACCTTTGAACCTTTTCGGTCACTAGGCTTTGTAAACAGTGTATCTCTCTCTGGAGGAGACGAACAGCCGATACCCGCTGAACATGGAGATTTGCGTCTACAGCTCAGACACTGGGCGAGCTGTTTCCCTGCCCGACCCGGCGCAGAGAACACCAGTAGCAGAGCGCACCTCTACCCGCAGGGCACCGGTCTCACCTCCTCTGCTCCGAGAGTTGCTTCCTCTGTCACTGATTCCAGTCAGTGTCCCCTGCTCCCCATGCTGTTCTACCTGAAGTTTTTCCTGCCCAGCCTGCCCTGGGACATCTGGAGCTGCAGTCCCCTGGACTCCTTCCTGCAAGGTGAGGCGTGAGCCCTGCTGTTCTCTAGGACAGGCGCGGTATAGAGGGGTGTGCAGACACGGCGGTGCTTTGAGGTTCACAGAGGAGGTAGGACCTCTATAATCATTGAACACTAAACACACCCTGGCCACCCCGTGGAGCGCACGGAACATAGAGCTGTCAGGCAGCCCAATGCCACAAATCGGGCCGGCAGCCAATAACACTGACTTACACTGAGCTGTTTTGACCTACAAATCCCAGCATGCTCGTCTGTTCTGTTAGCAGCATAACATGGATTGACTGTAATTCTTTCGATTCACAAGTTGCCAGCTGACATCTTAGTCCTGGTTGTCCTCAGTGGCATAGAGCAATAATGCCCCCCTCCCCCTTTGAGGGCCCCAGTCTCCCATGTCTCACAGATATCCATTGGCCATGGGCTGAATGATTGAATGTACCTGAAGGGCTAGGGCAGGGATTATGTGCTGCAGACCAGGACCCTTGGTGCAGGGATTATCCAGGGTCTGACCTGGTTGCCCTCTAAGGTGCAGCGCACCTCGACGCATACACCCAGGTGCTGTTGGCCACAGTGGTAAACAGTCAGCGGTCCCAAGCTATAAGGGTGCCCTTCTGTCAGTTGCTGTATTTCAGTCTACAGCACTAAGCATCCTGCTGATTGTAGGCACCCTATGTCTTTAATACATCTCCATTCACTCCAAGGATAAACTACAGGATGGCAGTAACAAGACATGCCTGTGCCATTACCAAAATATTCCCCACATAGACTACATTCGCAACCCACACCCTTTCTACCAAACACGAGAATGTATTATAAGCTCATGTGTTCCATCCCACACTCGACCACCCACCTATGTGTATTAGTTGCTTTGTCGGTACACCACTCTGCTCACTCACATTCCGAAACACGTCCCCATAGGCCACATTGCAATCCAACTCACTTCTAACAAACCACTCCCCCATGGTGTACTGTGCTACCTATCCTCTAATGTGCTTTAGCGCTTCGTAAGCGATATGAATCACTATAGAAATGCTATACAATACCATACTTGTACAGTTAATCTACATGCTCTTCCATGCTTGTTGCCCTAAATAGCAAAACACATGACTGGCTGAAAGACAAGCCTTAAATGTTTTGGACCAGTTGACATCTTTAGGTGAATAGGCCTGGCACTCGGAGAACAGCAGGCTCTTAGATCTGTCTGAAGGCCATAAAGTAGCCAAATAAAGTATCTTTATGTTCTCCAGGGTGCACAGAGTACCGACGAGCAAAATGGCACAGTGAACGCTATGGGACAGTGAGCACCCAAATGGCAAAATGAAATTTTGCCTCGGGCTTTGAAGTCCGCTGCCCCAGAGTTGATGACAGCTGTGGAGCTTGGACAGGTGCTCAAGGGGTTCCTGCTCTTGAATAGTTCCTTAGATAAATTGGCTTCCGGAAGGAGGGCAGGCCAGAAGCCCCCCTTTGTTTTCTAAATGGGGGCTCACGTGTTGGAGCTAATGTACCTTATCTGCCTGGTTAGTTCTCTTGCACCTGCGCCTTTGCCAAATCCTGTTTCTCGTTTCATGGAAGACAAATCTTTGTTGGAGCACTTATCAGAGCCACGTCTCAGTGATATGAGCGAATCAATGGCTTTGGTGAGTAATGTTTTGACTCTGGGAACAGCTTGTTCAGTGCCAGAAACAAGCTTCAGGACAGGCGCTGTGAGGGTCAGATTTCCTCAAAGATGGGCAGGGGTGTTATGATCTGAATATTTTACAGGGCTTATATTTAGTGGCAGAGGAAGTCAAAATAAGTTGGCAAAATGGTTACTACTGCCAATTGTGTAGCGCTCCACGACGTGCTGGAGATCTGTTGCAGCAGGGGGCGGTACCTGCAGGCTGGCAAGAAAAGATTCACTGGATCGGTCCGAGCTGGGAGCAAATAACGATTGGGCCCAACCAGCCATGGTACGTCAACCATTCGAACCCCCCGCCCCTCCCCTTCCCCGAAACTACTCAGCAGAATCAGTGCATGGAAAACAAGCATTGAAAATGCAATAGGTCTCGCCTTTGATTAAGTTAAAGCCATTTGCTTTGCTATTGGTATTGTATAGCAAAGCAAAAGGCTTTAACTTAATAAAAGACGAGACCTATTGCATTTTTAATGCTTGTTATACTTCCTTAACAGACGTCGGTTCTGGCCAATCCAATATGGCACTCACTTTCTTTGGATCCATCATTATGCCAGCTGGTGACAAACAATACCCTAAAAATTCTACAGTATCAATATTAAATATGCACTTCTCCAATTTCGCAAAGAGGTGGTTTTCTTGTAATTTTTTCAACACCGCCTTTACGTGCTGCACATGTTCTTCCTTATTTTTTGAATAAATGAGAATGTCATCTATGTACACTATTACACAGATGTCAGGAAATTCACTTAGGACCTCATTAATAAAATATTAAAAGGCCGCAGGGGGGTTACACAGACCAAAGGGCATGACAGTGTATTCGAATAAACCAAACTTGGTTCTAAATGCTGTCTTCCACTCATCATGCTCCTTGACCCGTATAAGATGGTAAGCCCCGCGAAGGTCCAATTTAGTGTGCACAGTGGAGTGATGCAGCTGGTCAAGTAAGACTGAGATCAATGGTAACGGATACTTATTTTTAATAGTGGCTTTATTCATCCCTCGATAGTGGCGAAGAGACGGGGG
This sequence comes from Triturus cristatus, assembly GCF_964204655.1. Lineage (NCBI taxonomy): Eukaryota > Metazoa > Chordata > Amphibia > Caudata > Salamandridae > Triturus > Triturus cristatus. The sequence continues at coordinate 594,816,227 of NC_140585.1, read as the reverse complement.
ATGTAGAATGTCAGATAAAGCCTAAGGCCAATAGATCATCCAAATAACTTCGCAGGTATTGTGTTTCTATCTCTGAAGGAGCGTACACTCTACTACTGGGAAGCGGAGCTCCTGGGATTAAATCTATACGACAATCGTATGATCTATGTGGGGGTAGAGTAGTAGCTTTTACAGGTTCAAAAACGTCTTTAAACTCCTGATATTCATTAGGTATAGTAGGCGAAGATGTTGTGGTGTTGGCGCAGTGTAACACCGTCATGGAGTCAGTGTATGCTTCCTGGTAACAATGTGACCGGCAATGTAAAGAGTCTAAAGTCACTGTTCTTACATCCCAATTAATTTTTGGGTTGTGCACCATCAACCACGGTACACCTAAAATAAGTCCAAAGGTGGGTGTGTCTATGAGGTCAAAGCTTATTATTTCTGTGTGACCATTCTGACAGACCATAGTGATGGGACAAGTCTGATTGGTTATTAATCCAGATGACAATGCAGAACCGTCAACAGCACAAACTGGTTCTGGTTGTGCCTTAGATACTGAGGGAATATGCAATTTTTGTGCTAATCGGATATCTAGGAAGATTCCTGTCGCTCCAGAGTCTAAAAGAACTGGAACTGAATGTCTGATTTGTGTACTTAAAATCAATGTCATCTGAATGATGAAATGTCTGGGTATATGAGCCACTGTGTTGGCTAAATGTTGGCAGATCTGTGAAACTGTGTCCCTCGTCAAGGCGACCTCCGATCCTGACAAGCTCTTTAGTTTTTCCTGCTCTGTATTAATGGAAGCTGTGGCATTAATCTTTTTAGGTACTTTTGTTTTAAAAGAGCAATCTCTGGCAAAATGTCCAGACCGACCACAATATCAGCATAAATTTAATTTACATCTCCTATCCTTTTCTTCTGCAGATAATGGTCCCTTGATCCCTCCTATCTGCATTGGTTCTGGTAATTTGCTTTCCACATCTTTCTTGTCATTCTTAACCACAATCAATCGAGTGTCTATTCTAGATCTTTCCCCTTTTCGTTCTCCAAGGCGATGATCTAGTTTTACCACTACATTTACGAAGTCTGAGTATTCTTCTGGTAACTCAAAAATATGTGCAAGAGCATCTTTCAAGTCATCCCGCAATCCCCTATAGAATAGGGAAGTGTGTTTTTCCTCTGACCATTGGGTCTCTCAGTAACCTGTTAAAGGTGGTTAAATAACTTAACAGGTCTTTACTTCCTTGTTTTAAATTCAATAACTCGTTATTGCTAGCCTGAACATATGTGTGCTTAGCGAACAGTTTGGTCAAGGTGGTTTTAAACAACTGCCAATTATACAAGATGCGGTCATTCCTATCTATGTATGGGATAGATCAATTAGTGGCTGTGCCTCCCAAATAAGACAGCACAAAGGCCACTCTGGATGCATCGGTAGGGAAAGCTTGTGGCTTACAAATTAAATTTAGTTGGCACTGACTAATAAAGACATTAAACTTAGCACTATCACCAAAGAAACGTTCCGGTGCAGCCAAAGGTACAACATAAGGAACTGCTACTCTTACATGTACTGGCGATGATGCTGCACCAGATGCCATGAAAGTGTTCGACGTTTTAGATCTAGCACCAGTTTCTGCATAGGTCTTGAAGGATTTAGGAAAGGGACTGTCCCATAAAGATTCCCTAGGTTTGTATCATATTAACTCATTACGCAGCTCTGTATTTTCTTCTTTTAATCTTTGCATTTCTAACTGCAGATTCTGTAGCATTATTGCTACAGTTTGATTTTGATTAGTGTCCTCAATCAAAGCTTGGGCCATGGCTTGAGCATCAATGCGGTCGTTCCCTGGGTCCATATCTTTTAAAAAGAACTTGAACATTCCACAGCATCACCATCACCACACACCAACATTCCACAACCCCAGCCACACTGGCTGAGCAGCAGGTATAACACATCTCCCTTCTTTACAAAGTATAACATTAGAAACTCTTGCATGCATGTTTACGCTATAGCAAATGAGATGCAATAAAGGTGCATGGAAATAACAGGTGGAACACATTTCACACATGATGCATAACTGAATAACCAACATGTCATTACATATTCCAAGCAGGTCGCTCCCCACGCCGCACAGCTCCACCTGCCTGTGCCCGTGTCCCTGCTCCCTGACCTCGCTGCTGCCGCGCGTTCGAGGCCCTTCTCTGTAGGTATCTGTCTGCTTGCTCTGTCCCTTTTTTGCACGTTTACTTGTCTGATGGTGTATTTCATTTTGTTGTAATCAGTTTTGTTGTAATCTGTTCTGCTGCTGAATTCCAGTTTTTGTATTTTGTTTTTCTGCCCGTTTTCTCCCTGTAACCCTTCCAGCATTCCAGCCTTCCTTTCCCCCTCCCGCTGCTGCATCCCCTGTGGCCCGCCCTCCTCGCTCGCCCATTCGCTCCCGCTCCACGCCTCCCAGCTGCTCCTCCCTCCCACCTCCCCTTCTTATGGCGGTTGCTGCATGGCGGCGCGCCAAAGAAAAGCCCGTCTGCGCTCATCTGTGCCTGGACCGCGCCCAGCACCAGACCCCCTGGCCCCCGCGAATGACACGACGCCCACCGTCGCTATGACACCAGCACCCTCCACACACTCAACCCCGGCTGACCATCCACCTGCTTCCTGGCCACCCTGAAGTGCACCCACGGACCCTTCTCCTGCCAGAGCTGCAGCTTCACCAGCCTCCAAGCCACCGCCTCGCCCACCGGGGTAGGATGCAACTACCTCAGATGCATACTGCTCAACACCCGCTCCGCCCACAAGCACGCCATCGAACTCTGGGACCTACTCGACTCATCCTCCCCGGACGTCGCCTTCCTGACGGAGACCTGGATGAACCCCTCCTCGGCGTTCGACATCACCATAGCCATCCCGAACGGCTATAAGATCACCCGTAGGGACCGCATCAACGAAGCAGGAGGAGGAATCGCCATCGTGAACAGGAACACCCTCAGAATCTCGACCAGCACCGACAACACCCTCAGTGCCGCCGAACACCTACACTTCCAGATCCACACTGATCCCAAAACCACCCTCAGGGGAACCCTCATCTACAGCCCCCCTGGCCCCAGTTCAGTGACTCCATTGCAGACTTTGTCAGCACGCACGCCCCTGCATCCACGGACTACATCCTCCTAGGAGACCTGAACTTCCACCTCGAGAACGCCAACGACAGCAACTCCACCACGCTGCTCAACAACCTCGCCAACCTCGGACTCAAACAGCTTGCCACAACGCCCACCCACTCCACCGGATACACGCTCGACCCAATCTTCTCCGCCAGCAACCACGTCACCTTCAGCCACACCACCGAACTCCACTGGACCGACCACCGCTGCATCCACTTCACCTTCGAGAAACTCCCCACCACCCACAACGAACCCCCCACCGCAGCTCGAACAAGGCCACCGAAGACCAATTAACCGCCACCCTCACCCGAAACCCACCAACAAACACCTCCGACCCCGACACTGCCGCCCACAACCTCAGACAATGGATCAACGACTGCGCCAACACCCTCGCCCTGATCAAGAAACCCTCAAACAGACACATCGACAGAAAAGCCATCTGGTTCACCGCCAACCTCCAGGCATCCAAGCAGACCTGCGAAGACTCAAGAAGAAGTGGCACCACGAACAGACACCGGACAACAATGCAGCCCACAAGAACGCTCTCCGCAAACACCACCAACTCATCCAAACGGCCAAAAGGACCTCCTTCAAGGAACGCATCAACAACAATGCACACAACAGCAAAGAGCTGTTCAACATCGTGAAGGAACTCTCCAACCCCAGCTCCAACTCGAACGACATCCTGCCATTGCAAGACCTCTGCGACTCCCTATCCACCTTCTCCCACCGCAAGATCACAGACATCCACGACAGCTTCAACAACCAGGCCCCCCGACAGCCGCCAACACCTCAGACTCACAGTCCCCCAACCACACCGACTTCCTGTTCTCCTGGACCCACCTCAATGACGACGACACCAGAGAAATCATGAACACCATCCACTCCGTCTCACCATCCGACCCCTCACAAAAGGTATCAAGGGCCCCCTGTCTACTGAAAATAGCAATTCCTAGGGCAGGGTACTATGCAAATAGAATATATATCCCTAGGCAATGTGATCTAAACGTATTTAATCTTTCGATATATGTGCAACCATTATGAAAACCAAACACTTATAACTTAAAAACATTCATTTAATGACATATTAAAAAACATACAGTAATATACTTTGGTATAGATTCATCTATGAGATTTATAAAAACATGAAAATATTAAAACATATGATTACTCTTTTTTATCAGAAAACACAATTACAATTGAGAGCATTTCTTTGTGGCAGACAGGTTGAATCTTTTCGACGAGCGTTTCGACGCAAACTGCGTCTTCATCAGGAAAAAGCCACACGTAAACCTACAACATAATGTAACAGTTACACTCCAGTTTATGATATTGTCTAAAACAATTTGACCTTCACCTTAGTGAATTCATACTTTGATTAAGGTGATTCTGACATTTCCAATTTAGATAAAAGTTAGATAAAAGAGTTTCATTAAATATTTGACAATGATTTATCTAGGGAAATCTTCTAAGTACTCATTGCTTACTTCTTATTTGTATCTCTTCTATCTTTTCAGCAATAAAAACATGTATTTCCTTCAGTATGTGCATCAATGTAATTCAACTGATTACTCGTGCTGAAAAACAATGGTATTTTCAATTCAATTCAATTCAAAAGAGTCTTTATTACGATTATTCATCTTAAAAGACATATATATACAGATAAAACAGTGTGATATTCCACGACCATAGTTTGAATATCATAGTATCTAATAGTCTTACACAACCAATACAATACTTGAAAATTTTTTAAAATAGCCATTAAAATTTCTTCTAAAAAAAAAAAAAAAAAATCCACAAACTACTATAGTCCACCATTTCTTTCACGAATAGCCCAAGACCAGCTAAGGAATTTGGCAACCCCTATAATAATTATTTCGTTATCGCCATTTTTCAATAACCTTTTGGCGGTCAGAGCAGAATTCGTACCAAGAGTTCTGCTCTGGGGTTTAAGCCACATACTCCTAGCTGAATGATAGGCAGGACAAACATAAAGGAGGTGGCTTACACTTTCTATACAATTAGGGCAAAATGGACACCTATCTCCCTTACCAGTTTTCCATTTCCTGGTAAATTCCCTAAGTGGGAGCGTTTCTACCCGAAACTGATGGTACAACCTACGGTCTCTAGGTTTCGTAATTAGGTCCCAATAAGATTCGAGGGATGGTTCATCTTTTAAATCCCAGAAGTCTCTGGTCAATGGAGAGCCTACCAGAGTAGAGTATCTCCTAAATTTGACTAAACTCCAGTATTCTGTTCTGAATTCCGATTTGGTTGGAAAATCATCCGCCTCCGGAGATACCCACAAATCCCTCATCCCCATATCAGTAAGTAGGGTTTTGATAGTTTTTAACCATATTATCTTGTTTGAGTGGTCCAACCCCCTTACTTTAGACAGGGCCTTTGCGAATCGATGTAGTTCGGGAGTAGACCATAGCCTTCTCCAGAAGAACAACATTCTGAGCTGTGCAATATCCTCAATGGGATTGCAACCAAGATCGAACAGAAGAGGGATTCGTGGAGTTGATCGTGGGAGGCCCACAATTGATCTTAAAAATTTGTTTTGGGCCAGAACTAAGTCGGACAGATTACTACAACCCCAGATCTCAGCACCATATAAAATAGCAGGGACTATTTTCAGGGAATACAGCTTGACTCGTGCTGAAAAACAATGGTATTTTATTTAATCAAACAATGATATTTTATGTAATCGAATTCCGTTTATTATTCCTTAATATTTTATGGGGAGTGACTTAGGCCTAGATCATTACTTACACTTTTATTAAAAAAGGTTGTAGATGTATTCCTTTTTGTTTTATTTCCAAACAAAGGTTTTTTTATACCGTGTGCGATCCCAAATATAAAGTACTGAAAAAGATAAAGAACAAACATCGTGATGTTTGATTCTATTACAGATCACCCTAATCCTTATTTTAATATGTTTGCGAGTTTTACCTGTTTCTATACGTTCCGTCTTTCAGTGTTAAGTTATTTTATGATGCAACTCATGAAGAACAAGGTTTTAAATGGATAGCGATCTTTTGGACATAGCTGAAATAAATCACAAATGTCGAAATGAGTTGTTTCTGTCTGACATCTCAATATAATGCCAATTAAAAGACAGTTTGGTATTGTGCACTATAGATTTCTGATGTCAATACCTAATCATGGCTCGTTCTACGCAACTTATAATTATACTATCTTACTAAAATTCTCTAACATAGAGACCCGCTGTGCCAGTGAAGTTATTGGATTTATAAAGACCGTGTTATAAATCTGCCAGGGTCCCCTAACTCCTTTGAGATGTTAAGATATTATCTTTCCCCAAATAGCATTCCTTCTAATCTAGAATGGAAATACTCGCTTTGAAATTTACCTTCGTATTTTCCCATAGATACTAATACCGGTGGCGTCTCTGCGTCCTGCTCAGTCGTTTCGGGAATTTTTACGCTATCTTTAGGTTCATGCTTTTTAAACACTTAACAGCCATGCATGGTATCTGTCCTGCTCTGGTATAGGCTGAATTAAGTCATGTGATCGGGGTATTCTCGTTAACTTCCTCTTGTTCCGCTAAAATTATCTAACAGGGACTGTGATTGGACTTCCTGGGTCACATGACATGGGCTTTCACATCCATTTCTTTTTTATTGACAAAAAGAGTCTGACAATACAAATTATTGAATGTATGAAGTACCACGTGTTTACGTGGCCCGGAGGTGAATTCTATCTCAATTATCTATCATGAATCAAGTTTACATGAAAATTACTTCCAAGATCAGCAAGTATCTGTTTTAAACGGAGACAAATAAGATTAATATTTTCTTTTTTATGTCCTTCACTTTTATTGATTCTATTGGTGTAAAATAATAATGTTGATAGTTATCAAATATTTTTTTTTTTAAATAATATATATAAAGCCCATTCTACTAATGAGTATATCAGGTCACCTATAATTAATTTTATACCTAAATTGCTCAGCTTATAACTTTTTAATTTACTATTAGATTTGAATATGTCTCTATTAATCTATATATAACCATCTTGATTCATATATATTTACCAATAATGTGTACTAAAGACCACTATTAAGTTACATCTGTTCTCTATATTAACGGGTTCAAATCGCATTTCCCCAGGGTAACTCATTGTTGAGACCGCTGACTGCAGTATTGACAGAGAATATCCCAAAAACTTCTCTCAATTTACGGATTCTGGTACTCTCATTCTCTCCTGTATTTTTAATTTTTTATAATATTCTCCATTGCATTTCCTATGACTTATGTTCTAGTTCAAGGTAGTGTTTCACTAGTGGTGCAGTGATTTTGGCTCTGCGGATTGCTGATCGATGTTCCGTTAGTCTGATGTTAATGGCTCTGGAAGTCTCTCCTACGTACCCCAATTTACAGGGGCATATGATTAAATAAACAACATTCTGTGTCTTGCAATTCCACATCTGTTGTGCACGGATAGTATGACCATTGAATATTAAAGTATCTCCCTCCATGACTGAATCACAGGATTTACATGATAGACATTTAAAAGTTCCTTTTAAAGGTTGACTGCCATCAATGGTTTTCTGCACTAAGGTATTGGCCTTAGTGAAACGCGAATTTAAAATTAAATCCTTGATATCCTTGTTACGTTTATATGCGTACAATGGTTTCGGTATAATATACTCTTGTGTTGGGTCACTATTTAAAATGTGCCAATTAGAGTTTATTATCTGTTTAACTTTGCCGTTAAGTGTGGAATGTTTTGTTACACATACAAGTTGTTCCAATTTCTTCCTGATAGTGCCTGTGAGGAGATGGTCTCTATCATAGTACCTGGCTCTTTTATAGGATTCTCTCACCAGCCGGTGGGGGTATCCTCTAGATATAAACTTCTGTTTCATGGATATAGCCTGGGTATCAAAATCTGCCAATCTCGTACAATTTCGTCTCACTCTTAAAAATTGTGAAAAGGGTATGCTTTATTTTTGTGTTCGTGGATGGTAACTATTAAAATGGAGAAGTGTATTTCTCGCTGTCGGTTTTACGAATAAGTCTACCTCTAATATTCCTGAATTGTGTTTTATTAGAATATCTAAAAATTCAACTTGTTGTGTACTGGAGTGTGCAGTAAATTGGAATCAATTAAATTTAACCAAGTTAAAAATTCTTCTAGTCCATGTATCTCATCTGTCCAGACAAAAAATATGTCGTCTATGAATCTAGACCAGTGAGAAATGGACTCGGAGAATACCAAGTGTACCAAACTGTCTTTTAATTGGCATTATATTGAGATGTCAGACAGAAACAACTAATATCGACATTTGTGATTTATTTCGGCTATGTCCAAAAGATCGCTATCCGTTTAAAACCTCATTCTTCATGAGTTGCATCATAAAATAACTTAACACTGAAAGACGGAACGTATACAAACAGGTAAAACTCGCAAACATATTAAAATAAGGATTAGGGTGATCTGTAATAGAATCAAACATCACGATGTTTGTTCTTTATCTTTTTCAGTACTTTATATTTTGGATCGCACACCGTATAACAAACCTTTGTTTGGAAATACAACAAAAAGGAATACATCTACAACCTTTTTTAACAAAAGTGTAAGTAATGATCTAGGCCTAAGTCACTCCCCATAAAATATTAAGGAGTAATAAACGGAATTCGATTACATAAAATATCATTGTTTGATTAAATATAATACCATTGTTTTTCAGCACGAGTAATCAGTTGAATTACATTGATGCACATACTGAAGGAAATACATTTTTTATTGCTGGAAAGATAGAAGAGATACAAATAAGAAGTAAGCAATGAGTACTTAGAAGATTTCCCTAGATAAATCATTGTCAAATATTTAATGAAACTCTTTTATCTAACTTTTATCTAAATTGGAAATGTCAGAATCACCCTAATCAAAGTATGAATTCACTAAGGTGAAGGTGAAGGTCAAATTGTTTTAGACAATATCATAAACTGGAATGTAACTGTTACATTATGTTGTAGGTTTACGTGTGGCTTTTTCCTGATGAAGACGCAGTTTGCGTCGAAACGCGCGTCGAAAAGATTCAACCTGTCTGCCACAAAGAAATGCTCTCAATTGTAATTGTGTTTTCTGATAAAAAAGAGTAATAATATGTTTTAATATTTTCATGGTTTTATAAATCTCATAGATGAGTCTATACCAAAGTATATTACTATATGTTTTTTAATATGTCATTAAATGAATGTTTTTAAGTTATGATAAGTGTTTGGTTTTCATAATGGATGCACTCAGTTTTTTGGAATCAAAATTGCACTAGATGAGCACATATATCAAAAGATTAAATACGTTTAGATCACATTGCCTAGGGATATATATTCTATTTGCATAGTACCCTGCCCTAGGAATTGCTATTTTCAGTAGACAGGGGCCCCTTTTACCTTTTGTGAAATTTACCCACAGCCTGTCTGTATGGGGCTAACTTTTTATCAACATTTGCCAAACATGATTGACCTTCCAAGCTATACATAAAAACAATGTTTAGCTATAGACATTTCTTGTGAGATATAACGCATTGTTTAAAAAGATACGATCATTGTTATCAATTCAGTTTGGAAATTTGTATTACCATTGCTTTGCTAGACAGGAATTGGAGTACCTTAGGTTTTGTCTACATTGTTGTCTCTTTAGATTGTAACTGGAGTACCTTAGGTTTTGTCTGCACTTTAAACAGACCATATCACTCTTTTTAATAAGAGCAGGTATATTTATTTTAAACCAACTTTACCCTTAAGTGACGGCCTTGATCTAAAAACATTTTTAAAGAAATAATCAATTATTAAAATAGTTCTGACTTTTCCCTTCGATTATGGAACAATTGAAAACATTTGGTTTTTCCGACGAGGAGTTCGCCACCCTAGTAGGAACAAGTAATACTTTTGGCAGTATTTCCAAAACAAATATTCATAATAATGAAGATATTAATCAACTTATAGACCTGAAAAAGAAGGTAAAACGAATGGAAGCCCATGGGGCTTTTATGCTCGAATATCTACAAATTGGTATTATACCACAAGGATTATAAATACGAAATATTCCTGGTCTTTTCATAGAGTGTAGACAATGCCTAGAAAAATGGAGTATGATCGCGAATAGGTGCTCCAGAGACTTCATGATTTTAATAATAGAGACAGCCAAAGAATTAGTAAATAATCTTAAACCGGAAATTATAGAATTAGAAGATAAAATCAAGAAATCTAATGAATTTGATGAAGCGAAAAAGAAATTAGAAAATTCAGAAAGAGAACTTGCATCATTCTCTGAATACTTAACTAAACGTAAAACAGAAAAATTAACTAAAAACAAACGCTATTACTCCATAGAGAAAACCTACACTTATCTAGGAGAGAATTTTTACAAAAAAATCAATATACAAATGAAAATATCCCTAGAAACCAAAAAGTTACCACCTTCTCAGACACCTCAGATTCAGAAGGAGAGGGTTGTTCAAACTATTATGAACCTCAGATGCAGCAAAGATCATACCATTCAAATCAACAGACACGTCGTCCTTTTTTAGCCCAACGTGGGGGACGACGAGGCCGACAAAGAGTGAGTTTCCAATCACCGTCGAGAGAAGAATATCAGAGCCATCAATACCAACCGCAGACACCACATGTCTTAGAAACACGCAAGAGACAATATTGATGATGAGGGAGGAAATCCCTATTTTTAATCTCTCCTCCGAATCTCTCAACACTACTAGTCTCTCACTTCTTTCCAAAGGCTTATCATATGTCCCGCATACTTCGACAAATAAATTTGAGCTTTATAGAGATATTATCACATTTTTCCCTAAGATCAGATTAAAAAAAAAATTTGGTGAAGAAAACAATCATGTAGAGCTATCTAATACAAATGAGCTACATGTTGAATCCAATTTTACGCCTTCACTTGATCAAATTGGTCCAGAAGTAGGTGTTTTTGAACACACTGTGTTAAAACGTCTTAACCAGGCATGTAGATTTATCCCCTAACCAATATATTATTTAGACAGAGAAGAATGGTTGACCTTGAGAGCCTCAAGTGAGAACCACATGTTGACTGTCAAGAACTGCGACAAAGGAGGAGGTATAGCAGTAATTGACACAAAAACATATGAACAGAAAATGGTTAACATGCTTCAAGACCCAAGATTCTACTCTAAAATTAGATCTAATCCCACTAAACAGATAAGTCATAAAATCAAGTCCCTGACGGATAGGGCTCGTGAATTAGGAGATATAAGTGAAAAGGAATATGAATATTTGAATAGTTCTCAAGAGAAGATGCCATGTATCTATGGTATCCCAAAGGTACATAAGAATGAACTAGATCCCCCATATCGCACTATTGTGTCGACACTTGGCTCTGTCACTGAGCCTTTATCGCAATATGTTGATCACAAAATTAGACCTTATATCCCTAAGATACAGTCTTATATACAAGACACAAGAGACATGATCAATAAAGTTGAGGGTCTTGAATTTAACCCGGAGAGGAATAAACTGGTAACTCCAGACATAGTTAAAAAAAAAAAAAAATAAACTCTAGACATAGAGTCATTGTATAGTAATATCCCAGAAAAGGAAGCTCTGGAAGCTGTAAAATGGTTTATGAATACATATGAGGTTTCAGGCCCGCAAACTTTCATACTTGACTGTCTAGATATTGTTCTGAATGAGAATAATTTTGAATTTGGAAATAGTCTGTACAAACAGACGAAAGGTGTTAGTATGGGGGCTTCCGTTGCGCCATCTGTGGTAAATATATACATGGCTCTTTTTGAGACAAAGAACATTTTTAATGAGATTGCCCCATTCTCCGAGTCCATTTCTCACTGGTCTAGATTCATAGACAACATATTTTTTGTCTGGACAGATGAGATACATGGACTAGAAGAATTTTTAACTTGGTTAAATTTAATTGATTCCAATCTTAAATTTACTGCACACTCCAGTACACAACAAGTTGAATTTTTAGATATTCTAATAAAACACAATTCAGGAATATTAGAGGTAGACTTATTCGTAAAACCGACAGCGAGAAATACACTTCTCCATTTTAATAGTTACCATCTACGAACACAAAAATAAAGCATACCCTTTTCACAATTTTTAAGAGTGAGACAAAATTGTACGAGATTGGCAGATTTTGATACCCAGGCTATATCCATGAAACAGAAGTTTATATCTAGAGGATACCCCCACCGGCTGGTGAGAGAATCCTATAAAAGAGCCAGGTACTATGATAGAGACCATCTCCTCACAGGCACTACCAGGAAGAAATCGGAACAACTTGTATGTGTAACAAAACATTCCACACTTAACGCCAACGTTAAACAGATAATAAACTCTAATTGGCACATTTTAAATAGTGATCCAACACAAGAGTATATTATACCGAAACCATTGTACGCATATAAACGTAACAAGAATATCAAGGATTTCGTTGTACATTCGCGTTTCACTAAGGCCAATACCTTAGTACAGAAAACCATTGATGGCAGTCAACCTTTAAAAGGAACTTTTAAATGCCTATCATGTAAATCCTGTGAGTCAGTCATGGAGGGAGATACTTTAATATTCAATGGTCATACTATCCGTGCACAACAGATGTGGAATTGCAAGACACAGAATGTTGTTTATTTAATCATATGCCCCTGTAAATTGGGGCACGTAGGAGAGACTTCCAGAGCCATTAACATCAGACTAACGGAACATCGATCAGCAATCCGCACAGCCAAAATCACTGCACCACTAGTGAAACACTACCTTGAACTAGAACATAAGCCAGAGGAAATGCAAAGGAGAATATTATAAAAAATTAAAAATACAGGAGAGAATGAGAGTACCAGAATCCGTAAATTGAGAGAAGTTTTTTGGGATATTCTCTGTCAATACTGAAGTCAGCGGTCTCAACAATGAGTTACCCTGGGAAAATGCGATTTGAATCCGTTAATATAGAGGACAGATGTAACTTAATAGTGGTCTCTAGTACACATTATAGGTAAATATATATGAATCAAGATGGTTATATATAGATTAATAGAGACATATTCAAATCTAATAGTAAATTAAAAAGTTATAAGCTGAGCAATTTAGGTATAAAATTCATTATAGGTGACCTGATATACTCATTAGTAGAATGGGCTTTATATATATTATTAAAAAAAAACATATTTGATAACTATCAACATTATTATTTTACACCAATAGAATCAGTAAAAGTGAAGGACATAAAAAAGAAAATATTAATCTTATTTGTCTCTGTTTAAAAAAGATACTTGCTGATCTTGGAAGTAATTTTCATGTAAACTTGATTCATGATAGATAAATGAGATAGAATTCACCTCCGGGCCACATAAACACGTGGTACTTCATACATTCAATTATTTGTATTGTCAGACTCTTTTTGTCAATAAAAAAGAAATGGATGTGAAAGCCCATGTCATGTGACCCAGGAAGTCCAATCCGATTAGGTATTTAGGAATCTATATCAACTCTCATTACCACCAGCTATTTGAATTAAATTACATCAAGATGAAAGATAAAATCAAGAAGCTTCTCGATCAATGGCTTTCATTACCACTCTCAATTCTGGGCAGGGTATCCCTAATTAAAATGTCAATACTTCCGCTGCTCATATTTTTATTTAGTAACATCCCTATAAGAATCAAGCCCTCCTTTTTTAAAGAAATAGAGTCGATGTTCAGAAGTTTCATATGGGGGAAAACATTTTCCAGGGTTAAATTGCCAATAGTACAACTATCCACCGCACAGGGCGGTTTGGCCCTACCAGATGTGGAAATATATTATGAGGCCGCCATTTTAGACATAGTGGCGGGACTGATGGGTTCGACACTCAAGCGAGATAGCTCCTTTTTGGATAAAATGCTACAGGAAAATGGTTCCAACTTACAAGTGTTCCTAAAGACTTCCAAATATCCCAAAAAACCCCGATACAAGACCTTAAGGGAATATTATTTCACACTTCAGTGTTTTTAAAAAAAAACAGACTCCTACGGCATGCAATTTCTGAATTTGAGGGAATGTTTCGATCTCGGGCTCCAATTGAACAAAAATCATTTAATTAAATGGGAAAACTGTGGGCTAAAAGAATTAAGACACTTCTTTATCCTGAATCGAATGATTTCGTGGCAAGAGGTGATGACTAGAGCAAACAGCCCGAATAGACCCACTTTTTTTGAATATATACAAATTGTATATTTTATAAGGAAAATACATTGTATCTTTAATTCTCCATCTGAACTAGCGGTAGCCCTATACGGGGCCAAAATAATGGGCATAGGGAATTGGTATAGGCTGCTACATCAACAGAAACAAATGCCATTGGTTGTAAGCCACCTAAGAAAAATAGACCACGTGACACAATGCAGTCTTCTATTTAAGGACTGGGAAACGATTTGTCGTCTAGGCAATAAAGAACTACGAGCGGCTAACTTTAAAAGGATGGCCTTTCTATCACGTTGGTTAGCCTATATGACTCCGGAGGCCTTGGGGAAAAGATACCCGGAAGTCGAAAATAAGTGTTTTAGATGTCGTGCTAATGGTCAGGGTGGCTGGCACCATATTTTCTTCTCTTGCCCGAAACTAGAATTATTCTGGAAGACAATTTTTGTGGATTTGGGAAGGGCAATTGGTAAGAGTACACAGCCCGAGGCTGAATTGGCTTTGTTTGGCATTTCTAAAAATAGAACGATATTCAGTAGGGCTGAAGAGACCTTTATATTTATTTCTTGTATGGTTGCCCGTTCCTTAATCCTACAGAATTGGAAGTCCACCGATGCTCCCTCTCACTTGAAATGGTGGATGAAAATGAGAAGAACCTGTAATTTTGAAGAAGCATATGCAAGCCGGGTGGGTGCCATTAAGAAATTTGAGAAAAACTGGAAGTATTTTAGAGATTTAGAAAAAGATAAAGGAAATTGAACAATGTACAGCTATGTTTCTAAAACTGTAGTAGTTTTTACAATCAAGTGTTTTTTGTTTGTTTTTTGGGTTTTTTCGCGATTTTTGCACATTTTCAACAGAATTTATAAATATTGCTGTGGCATTTTTAGGAGTAAAGTATAGGAAATTGAATTTTATCTTGTTGTGAATTATAGTAGTCTCTGTAGATTGATGTACTAGCACTTTTTTCTAAATGACTATACTTGAAAAGCACTAGCACTTTTCCTAATGCAATCGCTGCTCACTACGATAGATGTCATGTCTTTTCCTATAGTACTTTACCGCTGCTGTCTAGGATATTAAGTCCTTTCTAGCACTTTTTTTTAAATGACTATACTTGAAAAGCACTAGCACTTTCCCTAATGTAATCGTTGTTCACTACGATAGACGTCATGTCTTTTCCTATAGCACTTTACCGCTGTTGTCTAGGATATTAAGTCCCTTCTTAAACTTGGTTGAGATCTTTGATCATTACTTTTAGTAATACAAAGGAAGGAAGGAAGGAATATAGATGGGAAGGTTATTCAATATTTTATAAATGAACGCACTAGCACTTTTTGTTTTTCTAATGACTATACTCGAGAAGCACTAGCACTTTTCTTTATGTAATTGCTGCATACTATTACAGATATTATATCTTGCCCTATAGCACTTTATTGTTGTTGTTTAGTATATTATGTCCCTTCTAAAACAAGGCTGAGTTCTCTGATTAGTACGTATAGTAACATAAAGGAAGGAAGGAAGGAACATAGATGTATTTGCAATACCTTGTCAATATAATTGTATGGATGCTATGTCGTTGCTCTGCTCTGCTCAATAAAAAAAACATTTAAAAAAAAAAAAAAGAAATGGATGTGAAAGCCCATTTCATGTGACCCAGGAAGTCCAATCACAGTCCCTGTTAGATAATTTTAGCGGAACAAGAGGAATTTAACGAGAATACCCCGATCACATGACTTAATTCAGCCTATACTAGAGCAGGACAGATACCATGCATGGCTGTTAAGTGTTTAAAAAGCATGAACCTAAAGATAGCGTAAAAATTCCCGAAACGACTGAGCAGGACGCAGAGACGCCGCCGGTATTAGTATCTACGGGAAAATACGAAGGTAAATTTCAAAGCGAGTATTTCCATTCTAGATTAGAAGGAATGCTATTTGGGGAAAGATAATATCTTAACATCTCAAAGGAGTTAGGGGACCGTGGCAGATTTATAACACAGTCTTTATAAATCTAATAACTTCACTGGCACAGCGGGTCTCTATGTTAGAGAATTTTAGTAAGATAGTATAATTATAAGTTGCGTAGAACGAGCCATGATTAGGTATTGACATCAGAAATCTATAGTGTACAATACCAAACTGTCTTTTAATTGGCATTATATTGAGATGTCAGACAGAAACAACTCATATCGACATTTGTGATTTATTTCAGCTATGTCCAAAAGATCGCTATCCATTTAAAACCTCGTTCTTCATGAGTTGCATCATAAAATAACTTATCACTGAAAGACGGAACGTATACAAACAGGCAACATTCGCAAACATATTAAAATAAGGATTAGGGTGATCTGTAATAGAATCAAACATCACGATGTTTGTTCTTTATCTTTTTCAGTACTTTATATTTTGGATCGCATACCGTATAACAAACCTTTGTTTGGAAATAAAATAAAAAGTAATACATCTACAACCTTTTTTAATAAAAGTGTAAGTAATGATCTAGGCCTAAGTCACTCCCCATAAAATATTAAGGAGTAATTAACGGAATTCGATTACATAAAATATCATTGTTTGATTAAATAAAATACCATTGTTTTTCAGCACGAGTAATCAGTTGAATTACATTGATGCACATACTGAAGGAAATACATTTTTTATTGCTGGAAAGATAGAAGAGATACAAATAAGAAGTAAGCAATGAGTACTTAGAAGATTTCCCTAGATAAATCATTGTCAAATATGTAATGAAACTCTTTTATCTAACTTTTATCTAAATTGGAAATGTCAGAATCACCTTAATCAAAGTATGAATTCACTAAGGTGAAGGTGAAGGTCAAATTGTTTTAGACAATATCATAAACTGGAGTGAAACTGTTACATTATGTTGTAGGTTTACGTGTGGCTTTTTCCTGATGAAGACGCAGTTTGCGTCGAAACGCTCATCGAAAAGATTCAACCTGTCTGCCACAAAGAAATGCTCTCAATTGCAATTGTGTTTTCTGATAAAAAAAGAGTAATAATATGTTTTAATATTTTCATGTTTTTATAAATCTCATATATGAGTCTATACCAAAGTATATTACTATATGTTTTTTAATATGTCATTAAATGAATGTTTTTAAGTTATGATAAGTGTTTGGTTTTCATAATGGTTGCACTCAGTTTTTTGGAATCAAAATTGCACTAGATGAGCATAAATATAGAAAGATTAAATACGTTTAGATCACATTGCCTAGGGATATATATTTTATTCACCATCCGACCCCTGTTCGCACCACATCTTCAACAAAGCAAGATCCATCATCGCATCCTATCTCCGGAAAATCGTCAACAACTCCTTCAAGACCGTCACCTTCCCGAAGAGCTGGAAGCACGTCGAGATCAACGCCTTACTCAAGAAGCCCAAGGGGGACCCTAAGGAGATCAAAAACTTCCTGCCCATCTCCATGCTCCCGTTCCCGCCGAAAGTCATCGAGAAGATTGTCAACAGGCAACTGACACGCTTCCTCGAGGAGAACAACGCTCTGGACTTGTCACAATCTGGATTCCGCAGCAACCACAGCACCGAAACTGCCCTCATGGCTGCCACCGATGACATCAGGACCTTGCTGGACAACGGCGTAACCGTGGCCCTCATCCTCCTGGACCTTTCGGCCGCCTTCGAAACGGTCTGCCACCACACCCTACACACATGTCTCCACAACGCAGGGATCCGTGACAAAGCCCTGGACCACCTCCTTCCTCACCGGCAGAACCCAGAATGTCTGCCTCCCTCCATTCCGATCTGAAGCCACCAAGATCATCTGCGGCGTACTCCAAGGATCATCCCTCAGCCCAACTATGTTCAACGTCTACATGGCACCGCTCGCCAACATCGTCTGATCACACAACCTCAACATCATATCATACGCCGACGACACCCAGCTGATCCTTTCCCTCACCAATGCCCCACCACCGCCAAAGCCAACCTCCATGAAGGAATGAAGGACGTCTCCGAATGGATGAAGAACAGCCGCCTGAAACTGAACTCGGACAAGATGGAGGTCCTCATCCTCGGCTCCATCCCCTCTGCCTGGGACGACTCCTGGTGGCCGACCACACTGGAAGCCGCACCGACATCCACCTACCACGCATGCAACCTGGGGTTCATCCTAGACTCATCACTATCAATGACCCAGCAAGTCAACGCCGTTTCCTCCTCCTGCTTCAACACCCTCCACATGCTCCGCAAGATCTACAGATGGATCCCCACTGGAACCAGAAGGACACTCACCCAGGCCCTCATCAGCAGCAGACTGGACTACGTCAACGCTCTCTACGCAGGAACCACGGCCAAAGTCCAGAAACAACTTCAACGCAGACAAAACGCCTCTGCTCGACTAATCCTCGACATCCCCCGCCAGAGCCACATCACAGCCCACCTGAGAGACCTGCACTGGCTCCCCATCAACAAGTGGATCACCTTCAAGTTCCTTACCCACGCTCACAAGGCACTCCACAACACCGGTCCAGCATACCTCAACAAACGGCTCACCTTCTACACCCCGAACCGCCAGCTTCGCTCCATCGACCTCGCCACCGTTCCACACATCCACAGCACAACCGCCGGCAGCAGATCATTCTCCCACCTCTCCGCCGAGACATGGAACACCCTCCCCACCCACTCGCAGCAGACCCAGGACCTGCTGACCTTCAGGAGACTTCTCAAGTCTTGGCTCTTCAAGCAGTAGCAGCACCGCCCCCGCCCCCAGTGCCTTGAAACCCTCAAGGGTGAGTAGTACACTTTACAAATGTGATTGATTGATTGATTGATAATAAAAGCAAAGGACCATGTATGTTACCACTGCAAATAAAGATAATAAAGGTATAAAAGTGAATGGAAATAACAGGTGGAACATGTTGCATACATGATGCATAACTGAATAAGTAACATGTCATAACCAATTAATTGCACAGAACCACGCATGTGTTATACCTGCTGTTGAGCCAGTGTGACTGGGGTGTGGAATGTTGGTGTGTGTGATGCTGTGGAATGTTGGTTGAGTGAGAGAGTCATACATCTTCATGACAAGGTCAGTTACCGCTGTGAATCAGTTTCCACCCACTTGGTTCATTATATCAACATTGATGGCTCTGAACCCCAGTTTTCACTGCATGCCAAGCCACTTGAGTCACTATGGAAACCAACCTCAAACTCAAGTACCACATTGCCAAAAAATGAAGATGGCCTGATGCCAGCTTTCTGTTCCAAAGAAAGTGAAACCATTTCTCCCAGAAAGCAAATTCAGAAGTGCTGCTCAGGCCCTTATTCTATTACATCTAAATTGTGGTAACGTGCCCCTCCATGGCCTCCCACAATTCCTATTTTTACCCCCTTAACAGCATCCTACATCCTGCAGCAAGTCTCATCAGGCCTGAAGAAATATAACCGCATTACCCCCATTCTGGTGAAACTCTGTTGGTTTCCCTTTACGCCCTGCGCCCTTTACAAAACCAGTTGCAACATTTGCAGAGCAATTACAACCAGCACAACTTTCAGACAAGCTCATCAACTCTGATGACTATTGGGACACCTGCAGCCAGGACACCCTCAGACTGGAGACTAAGAAGTGTAAAAAAGTAAAAACATGCAAGCAGGTCTTTTCCATCTTAGTACCCAGGATCTGG
This sequence comes from Triturus cristatus, assembly GCF_964204655.1. Classification (NCBI taxonomy): domain Eukaryota; kingdom Metazoa; phylum Chordata; class Amphibia; order Caudata; family Salamandridae; genus Triturus; species Triturus cristatus. The sequence continues at coordinate 594,796,195 of NC_140585.1, read as the reverse complement.
AACAACATCCTTATATCCACAGGACTTCCCAACACTGCTGCAATGTCCGAAAGATCTGCAATCACACCACTTAAAAAAAACATATCACAATGTAACTTCTGCTCCCAGAACCCAGCTATCTCTCCTATCAATCGTTGACTGTATGCTTGAATTTGACTCAGTGCTGCCCTGCTTTTAGGCTGGGTGCACATAATTACACGCATATATGCATACATACATGCACAATATGAATGACAGCCCACATGCATGCCCGATCTGAAATAGAATTGTATGTTGGTTTTGTACAAAGCTTACCCAAAAATGCTTCTTTACCAACCCCCCGTATATGTGCCTTGGGATAATCCACTGATATATCTTTAACAGAGTACAGTGTTGGTTCAATGCCATTGTTCACAGACTACCTTTAAGGATGTAATAGGTTGTGTAGAATTTGAAAATGTCTAGACCCATATTTGAGTTCCAAAGAAGTGTTGAATATACAAAATCACTAATGGATCTTATCTGTAAGAAAATATGAGCCACTCAGGCACTGAACTCTTGACCATTTGTTGAACGAGGGTAAAAGAAATGCTGGCAAGATGGCTCATTGTGTTAAATGCTCACCGCTAATATATGTGGTGATCTGGGGGTGAAGACTTTGGGGCACATGTATCAAAATTGTAAATTGCAAATACCTAATTGTGAATTCCTAAGAATCGCAATTAGGTAAACGCAATTTACAATGCATGAAACGTAAAGATTTTCAGATTGCGATTCCTAGGGGGTTGCAAAACGCTCTACCTCATTAATATTAATGAGGTAGATCGCAATTTGTGACCTTCTAGGAATCACAAAAATCACAGGGATGCTGGCCTGCTGAGGTCAGCAGACAACCATGTCCGTGATTGCTTTTAAATAAAGCAAACTTTTTTTATATACAGCAGCCCGCTTTCCTTAAAGGCAAACTAGATGCTTTACAAAAAGTAAAATGAAAAGTTTTCTTTTCATTTTTTAAGACCAGGCAGTGGTCCGTGGCACCACTGCCTACTCTTAAAAATGCTTTCACAGCCATTCACAAAGGGGAAGGGATCTTTTGGGGACCCCTTACAATTTGCAAATGGGTTACCATCTACTTGAAGTAGGTGGTAATATGCGAATGTTCTGCGATCGCATTCATGGTCACAAAACATTCATGCATACCGTTATGATTCGGTATTTGGAAGGGACGCCCTAAACACTCCCCTTCCAAATACCGAATCGCAAACCCATTTTGCGATGGGTAACAGGTTACCCAATCGCAAATTGGGGTTTGCTGCATCTGAATAGCATTTTTGCATTCGCAAACGGGCCGATTCTGCGAATCATCCCGTTTGCGAAGGCAAAAATGCTTGATGCATATGCCCCTAAATTCTTTAGCAAGGCCAACTGAGCCTTCCGCCCCACTGACATGCTCAAAATGAGTATCAATACATTTGATAATAGTAACTCAACTCCTACAAAAGACAGATGTGTGGAATTAAGAGTTACTGAAAAACAAGTTGTTATATCTATTTTTGGGAAATATCATAACTTCCTTCTGAGGTCATGCCTGTTGGGAGCAAAAGACAGGAGCGTTCAGACACCGTTGGGGGCAGACACCTCCAGAACCTTCTCCTACTTCAAAGTGGGCACCAGGTATGAATATTGGACCCTCGGATCCAACTCTTCAGTATGCCTCTGGACCTGTGGAAGACTCAGAAGGTCTGATGTCCTGCTCTGCAAGAAGGACTGCTACTCTGCTGCCCAAGAGGGAAGGACTGGACCTGCATCGTGAACCCAGAACCAACAGAGAGACTCCAAGGGCTAGGTGGCTGACTTCCTGATCAGAGACTCAGAGACAGAAAAAGCCCCAACCACCTTGAGCCCAACACCTGGACTCTGTCTGCTGTGAGTCCTCCCCTAAGAGGTGTCACCCAAGTTCTGGACCCTTGGAAGTATGCTCTATCAGCTCAGCTTGGTCCTGTGGGCAGACTCAGCCCAGTGAGATGCATTTCTTCTCAGCTCCACTTGGAACCAGCATAGTGCGATGCATACTCAAGGCCTTGCATCACATCACACAGTCCCCTTTGAACTGCTGCTGTGTGACACATCCTCGATGCAGTCCTTCACGTTGCAAGCCCCTTGTCGACGGCATCCTTGATGATGACACAGGATTCTGCATCGCAGCCCCACCACTCCTTCAAAACGGCCACTGAGCAACACATCCTCGACGCACGCCTTCCATTGCAAGCCTTTCATCAATGGCATCTTCAACGACAACACAGGACTCTGAAATGCAGCCCCACAGCTTCTTCGGAACCACTGCTGCGCTACGCATCCTTGGCGAGGGATCTTGCAATTCTCCACAATACAGGATTTAATGTACTTTGTTCAGCAGGCCTAACCTGGTCCCTTTATCAGGCTTGCACTCCAACATGGTCGTTCTCAACTTGTCCCAGTCCAGTGCAATCAGATAACCAAAGTTTGCGCTTTGTACTATTTTCACTTAAAATGTTAATATTACATATCTCCGAATCTACTTATTGGATTTTTGTTGTTCTGTTCTCAAATACTTTCTAAATTTTACTCTATTTTTATATTTGGGTGTGTGATTTTTATTGTGTTGTACTTTCACCTTATAACTATTTCAATGCCATATATACTTTACGCATTGCCTCTGAGTTAAGCCAGACTGCTTTTGTGTCAAGCTACCAAAGGGTTGAACATAGGTTAATTTGGGATTTGCTTGTGTTTCACCCAGACAAGGATACTGTAGTTGCTGGTTGAGTAGGGTTTCACCCCTTCAACCAGTAACCCAACACGAACAGTATTTATGTATAAGAACAATATATGGATTTTCATTAGAAATGAAGCTCTAGGAAGCGGGTAATGCTTTTTGAGCAGGTAGGCCTCCAGCCTGGTCCGCTGGCAAGTCGTCCGCCAGGGTCTAAATCACACTCTTTGTCCCTGAAATGCAGTGAAAAGACCATTGCACAGACAAATGTAAGCCCCTCTCTCCCAAAATTAACTCCAAGCATCTTCTGGCGATACATATTTACATGAAACACCATGTTAAAAAATACCATTCTAGCTAAGTGGAATTTGAAGGGGATGGGGGTGAGTTCAAAGGGGCCCCCTGGGCCTTTTCCTGTGGGGATTAGAATCAACTGATCCCATATCCAATGCTAGGGGTTTAACGGTGTTATTGTGTACCCATAACACTTGTGGCTGGCAATCATCGTCATGAATTTTGCATTGGTCCATAAACAAGAAGTATACAGTATGTTGCACCATGCAGGCCCAAAAACACAGCTTGATAGTACTTTGTTGAATACGGCCTTAAAGCTCATGCTGCCACCTAAGCTAGATTTCGCGGAGAAGAACTTTCATTAAATGCCGCAATAGAGTTAAACTGACCAGAGACTGACTAATCAGTGTATATCACTTGTTTTTCCTGCTGCAATCAGGGTATCTGGAAATGATGTGGCAGGTTTAGAGTTACCAGCCAAACTCCGTCCACCTACCTGAATTTGAGCTGGGAGGAGGCAGCGATCATGCTAAACCACTGGCAGCATCCCTGCATCTGGCCACATCTCTCCATGCTGCGACAGCTGTACATGTTGTAAAGTATGGCATGAAGAGAATCAGGGAGACAAGAGAGGGCTGTGGATCCCTCCAGCACTCACCTGAGAGTAGACCGTCTTCTTCTTGTCCCTAGGCTTCAAGGAATCTTGACAATTGCCCCGACCTGCCTTTCATGGATGCTCATCAGGTCAGGAGACGCCCTGGGATTCCCCGAGGCCTCGAGAGATGGCCACATATGCACAATGCACCAATAAATATCAGAATAGTGGTAGCTTTAATTTTATCCGGATGTTGGTTACCAACCCACCACATCATATACAGGAAGTATAGCCAACAGTTAAGGCCACTCAAGTTTAAATATTTTCAAATAGGCATTATCAGAGTGCTGGGGTAATAGAAATGTTCATTTTGTTCATACATTTAGCATCACAGTGTTATTGTGCTTATGTTAGAAATTGTAATCTCAGCGGGTTAGTGCCCTTGTTGCAAAGATCTCTGTGCAACCCTCTGAACAAAATGTTTAATCCTAGTGGTAGACCAGAAATGTTATTTTTTTAAAGCGGATTTAACTGCTAGGTTAAATACTATTAACATATGAGCTTAGTCCCAAGAGACCGTTCAGTTAAAGCTATTTTTTCCAACACTGTTCATTAGTAAAGGTGATAATTATGAAAGTATGTTATATTGTTAGATCACAATGTAAGGTAATTACCTGTGGAGAACAGAACCGCAGACTAATGATTATTTCGTTAACGAAGCAGATAAGACTGTCCAGATGGTACAATGAAGAGATAATTTGATATAAACAACATTTGTTTAATAGACCACCCACTAAATGCATGTCTTTATTGTTCATATTAATTAGTTTAATTCAATGAAATGGCTTACAGGAGAGGTTTCTGTAATAAAGCCGTTTGTTCTTGTGGGTCAGATTCAAGGCCTCTGGGACACCTCTTTGTCATTCTGGTGTTGAGGGTGTCAGGGCACAAGATGTGGGACGTTCTTGAAGTATGTATGTATTGGTATTTAATTAGTGCGAGCCATGCTAGGAAGCAACAGAGCACTGTATATTACATAGGGGGTAGGGAATTCCAATATTCATACATCAATACATTAAATGCTTATTTCTCCCAGATGGGTGCTAAAAACATCTGCACGCGCTTTGAGCAGATTGCAGTAGATTTGATGTGCCACATACTGTCTGCATTTGCTGCAGTTTAGTGGTACATGACCAAATCCGAAAGTCCCCTGCTCATAGCATCTTTAACTGTGACGAAATAACTCTGTCATTGGTTATCATTGGACATGAATTCCTAATTATTGCCACATTACGCCATTAAATCAAAGCCACACATAGTCCTTTAAAATCTTTCTAAATGAGCTGCGACTATGTTTCCAAAACATACACCAGCTTTCTGCTAACTCAACCAGTCAGATAATGTGGCCCTCAATAGGCCGTTCCCCTCTCAGCAGGAGCAATGTATGGCCTCTGAGAAGACCCACGTGCTCTGAATTCAGATACTAAAGTTGGGTTCACCAGACTAAAAAGCCTTTGTCTCATTTAACCCCTTCGCTGCTAGGCCTTTTCCCCCTCTGTGCTAAACCTTTTTTTGGGCTTTTTGGGTCAGTTCGCGCCCCTGTAGCTTTTTGACCACATAAGATATCCACGCCAATTTTGCGTCCTTGTTCTTCCAACATCATGGGGATTTTAAAGGTACCCAGGGTTAGTTGATTCCCCTGGAGGAGACCCAGAAATTAGCCAAAATACAGCTAAATTTAGTTGTTTTGGGGAAAAATGGGAAAAAGTGCTGCAGAAGATAATGTCTGTTTTTTTTTCCTGCAAATGGTATCAACACAGGGTTTGTGGTGCTGAAATCACCATCTTCCCAGCTTTCAGGGACCGACAGACGTTTGTCAGAAAACCAAAAATCTTTTACACAGTTTTGGCATTTTTCTGGGACATAGCCTATTTTTGCTACTTTTGGTGCTTTCAACCTCCTTCCAGTTAATGGTAGAATGGGGTATGAAAGCAATAATGGATTGTGGAAAGCTATACATTTCGGAAAATTAGACACAATTCTGCATTCCGCAAGGAGTCATTTGTGTAGATCCTTCCAGGTTTTTTAATAACAGCTGAATATAGGAAGAATTGAAAATGAGTTGAAAAAACAGCCATTTGTGCCAATGTTTTCATCTGTAAATTCTTCTAAGAAAGACAGAGTTTTGAAAGCAATATACAGTTACATCCACTGGGCCCTTTTGGTTGTGGGGATATATAGGACTTGTAGGTTCACCAAGAACCTGAGGAACCTAGAGCCAATAACTGCGCAGCGTCTTGCAATGGTTTTTTATTGTGTACCGGGTATATAGCAATTCATTTGGGAAAATAAAAACTGTGAAAAATTGGTATGAAAGACACCCATGTATTTCCGAAATGGGAACAAAATATAGAGTTTTGAAACAGTAGGTATTTGCACATCTTCCAAATTGTGGGTACCCATACTAGCATGTGAATTATAGGACATTTTTCAAAGTGACTTCTTTTTTACACATTGTCTTCCATTTGGAAGGTAGAAATCCATTGAAAGTCAATAGGTAATAACAGTTGCTCTACAATTCTGTGTTCCCCTTAGTCTCCCGATGAAAATGGTACCTCACTTGTGTGGGTAGGCCTAGTGCCCGTGACAGAAAACAAATGCAACGTGGACACTCCACATTTTTACAGTGAAAACAGATCCTTTATTTGCAAAGTGCCTAGCTGTGGATTTTGGACCCTAGCTCACAGAATTCCACCCACCCCGCATTCTCCAACGTCTTCCGATAAAAATAGTACCTCACTTGTTTAGGTAGACCTAGTGCCCACGTCAGGAAATGGTGCAAAACACAACGTGGACACACCACATTTTTACAGTGAAAACAGATCCTTTTTTTGCTAAGTGCCTAGCTGTGGAATTTTAACCCTAGCTCAGCCGTTACCTAGGGAAACCTGGCAAACCTATACAAAACTAGAAACCCAGGGGAATCCAGGATTGGGTGACTTGTGTGGCTCTCACCAGGTTATATTACCCAAAATCCCTTGCAAGCCTAGAACTTTGTAAAAAAAAAACACATATTCCTCACAATTCTGTGATGGAAAGTTTCGGAATCTGCGTCGATCCACAAAATTCCACCCACCCCGCATTCCCCAAAGTCTTCCAAAAACAATGGTACCTCACTTGTGTGGGTAAGCCGAGTGCCCGCAACGTGCCTAGCTGTGGATTTTGAACCCTAGCTCACCTGGCACCTAGGGAAACCTAGCAAACCTATACATTTTCGAAAACTAGACACCCAGAGGAATCCAGGATTGGGTGACTTGTCTGGCTCTCACCAGGTTCTGTTACCCAGAATCCCTTGCAAACCTCAAAGTTTGTAAACAAATAAACCAAATTTTCCACACATTTCTGTGATGAAAAGTTCTGGAATCTGAGTGGATCCACAAAATTCCACCCACCCCACATTTTCCAACGTCTTCCGATAAAAATAGTACCTCACTTGTGTGGGTAGACCTAGTGCCCACGTCAGGAAATGGCGCAAAACACAACGTGGACACACCACATTTTTACTGTAAAAACTGAACGTTTTTGTGCAAAGGGCTTAGCTGTAGATTTTGAACTCTAGCTTTGCCGGCACCTAGGGAAACCTAGCAAACCTATATATTTTGGAAAACTAGACACCCAGGGGAATCCAGGATGGGGTGACTTGTGTGGGTCTCACTAATTTCTGTCACCCAGAATCCCTTGCAAACCTCAAACTTTGTAAAAATTACACATTATCCCCACATTTCTGTGATGGAAAGTTCCAGAATCTGCGTTGGTCCACAAACTTCCACTCACCCCACATTCTCTAAAATCTCCCGATAAAAACAGTACCTCACTCGTGTGGGTGGGTCAAGTACCCGCGACAGGCAAGAGCCCAAAACGTATTGTGGAGACATCAAAGTTACCTATCACAAAATGACTTGTTTTTTTGCTCCGGGATCAGCGGCCATTGAGGGAAACCTACCAAACCCGCACATTTGTGAAAACTAGACACCCAGGGGAGTACAGTGAGGTATAGCGTGCATGGATCCCCCAACGTTACCCTACCCAGAATCCCCTGCAAACCTCAAATTTAGCTGAAAAAATCACATTTTACTCACTTCTCAGTGTGGGAAAGCTGTGGGATCACAGGGTTGATACAAATTTCCTACCACCTAGCGTTCCCCCAGGTCTCCCAATAAAAATGGTATCTCACTTGTGTGGGTAGGCATAGTGGCTGCAACAGGAAATAGCCCAAATCGTACTGTGGTGATTTCAAAATTACCTTTCACAAAACTACTTGGTTTTGCAGGGGGGACACCTGTTTTTTTGGCCCTGAGCCTGTGGCCATCTAGGGAAACCTACCAATTCCACACATTTCTGAAAACTAGACACTCTAGGGAGTCCAGTGAAGAATGGCTTGCATGGATCCCCCAACGTTGTCCAACCCAGAATCCCCTGCAAACCTCAAATTTAGCTGAAAAAAAATCACTTTTCCCACACATTTTTGTGTGGGATCACTGTGCCGGCACAAATGCCCTACCACCCCGAGTTCCCCCTGGTCTCCCAAGTAAAATAATACCTTGATTGTGTGGCTGTCCAATGCAGAAACAGCTAAAAACTTTTTTCTAATTTAAAAGTAGTAATTTGCGGTGCTATACCCTTAATCCCTATGTTTTTGGCCCTTCCCATTCACAGGCCTTTGGCCCACCAACACAAGTGTGCACATACGGGTTTACTGATAAAACTACTCAAGGCACAAATAATAATGTGTGGAAAATGGCATCACATAGTGTACTGATTTGTTTTGATCATTTTAAAATATTTGTTTCCACCACACTTCATTATTACAAAAATGTGCTTCATTTGTCCTTTCCTAATTCAGATATATTCAGAAATATATGCATCGTTCATTTACAGAAACGTAAATTTTGTTATGTGCTAGAAAATAAACTTTCCTTTCCCAGCACCCAGCAAGATTATCACATAAATCTTCTCACTTTGAATGCAGTGAAAGAAAAGTTAACACCAAGCACCCTGGAAGACAGAGCCTGACGTTTGACCTTTGTCTTTGAATGCAAAGCAGATGTGAAAAGATAAGAACAAGATTTAAAAGCCTGTTTACAAAGAGAGAGCACTAGATGAAAAATTCAAGGATGGCGAACAGGCTTTGCTCTACAGGAGGGTTTAAGACATGCTGGACAGCCTAAAACAAATAAAGCAGGCAAATAGAAAGACAGAAAATGTGAGTTACAAACCACCAAGCAAATGGTAAGCAATCGGTTGAATGTATTCTCAGGGAAGCTTTCAGAATGCCACAAGAAGTCTTTTCACAACCCGGCTTCGAGCTAAACATGTAATGGAACCTCGACTATGAGGCATATGTTTTATATATAACCGAAAGGTGGGCTCTTTCTGGCATTCGTGGCTCACGGCTACAGTACATATTTATTTATTTTATTTATTTAATGAGTTTTATATAGCGCTGGCTAGACCCGTAGGTATCAGAGGGCTTTACATTAGGTTACACAATGTTACAGAAAATGATAACAATTACAAATTACATCAAAAATAAGCAACACATTGAGAGAGGAAAGAAAGGTGACACAGAGCGGAGGGGGGAAGGGGGAAGTGTGAAGGGGGAGTATGAGGGAAAAGACGGCAGGAGAGACGAAAGGAAGTCTGCCCAAACACCGACTGTGTAGGTGACGTCCAAGGAGGGAATCCACAGCCCGTCTCCCCTATAGCTAAACAAGGTAGCTCCATCGGGCATCAGTCAAATAGCTAGGTCTCAACTGACGAGGGAAAGATCACAGAAGAAAGTCCAGTGGATAAACAGGGTGGGAGCTATGAGCAAGGACGGGTGGGGGCAGGGGTCAATAGCTGGAAAGAGGAGGAGTAGAGCGGAGAGGGGTATGGGGTAGGGTGAAGAAGGAGGAGGGAGATAAGGTCAGGAGAGATGCAGGAGAGTTTGCCCAAAGACCGGCTGGGTAGGTGATGGTCAAGGAGGGAATCCATAGCCCATCTCCCCTTTAGCTCGCGAGGTAGCTCCACCGGGCATCAGTCAAAATGGCTAGGTCTCAGCTGTCGAGGGAAAGTTCTCAGAGTAAATGTCCTGGTGGGTGAGCAGGAACAGGGTTGGGTGAGGGCTGATCAAGATCAGGACGATGACCAATGATTTTAGACCAGGAGAGATAGAGCATCGAGGAGAGTCCCACTGAGGCAGCCATCTTGATGTCAGGCAAGGGGTATGAGTCCTTGAAGTTCCAATTCAGTCTGTCCCCATTATTCTCTATAACCCAGAAGGAAAGTGGGTGTAAGCTAAGCAGTGGATCGACAAGGGGACAGAGCCAGGGTCCGCATGTCTTCAGAGGGGGCGCGTGATGTCGAGAATATCCACACGTGGAAGAGACAGCCGCCATTAGCAGGTCAAGTGGGGTGCCACCGGTGTCTTTCTCGCTTATTCATAGCGCTAATCAGGGTCATCCCCAAAGGTCAGAGCAATAGTTGCAGTTTCAGTTCAATTTTGCAGCCTTTATGCTATAGAAGGAAATGGGGGGGTCTCCCTCGGGTGTTGCTATGACCCCTGCCGACGATCGACTGCAGGCGCCATTTTGGAGGCAGGCGTGATACAAAAGAGGCATTCGATTAAAAATACTTTGCCCAAAAGTTCTTAATGAGGACAAGGTCAGGAGCCCCAGCCTCCGGGCCTCACCATCTGGACTCTCAGTGCTCCCAGTGATGTTGATAATGTCCCCTCTCACCGTCTTCCATCTCGCGGTGAGTGTTAGAAATGGCGGGCGGGATCCTCAAGGGATCGGTGTTGTCTCCACTCTGCGTTGTGAGCGTCCCCAACCTACCGGCAGTCTTCTCACTGTGCCTCCGCCGTGAATCTCTTTGGTAGTCGGCTGTTCAATAGAGAGCGATGGTGCTGTGCTCCAGTTGCTCCCTTAGCTCGGGACAAAACGAGCCCCGGTGAAGTCGATACGCCATCAGCACTAATATCTCCGCGATGATAGATTGGAGGACAGAATTTAGCTCCAGGGGACCCGTCTGTGTTCCGGTTGCAGAATCCATGGTTTAGGTGGCAGAATAAGGCGGCGGAGCGCTGCTCGGGAGGATGAAAAGAGAGTTCACTACGGAGATTTTACATACGGTTTCTTTGGGTGTATCCCACAATGAAGAGTAGGCGAGGATAAGGAGCAAGTGAGATATAAAAGACTATTTAAAGCCCTATCATGAAAATGTAATGGTAACAGTAATAGGACATTATAATCTTTCATGAAATGCCATGAGCTTAAGGCCAAATCCTAAAAATTAGATGAAAGTCAGTGACTGACCCAAAGTTCACTCACACTGTGTACTTCTTATATAATGTATTTTTTTTTAAGCTACGGATTACATTAGGTCTCTCAAACAGCTGAAGCTGTCTGCAGCGAAACAACAAATAAAAACTATAAACGAGGAATGTTATGTGGTCTCATTTTAAAGTAAACAATCTGAACAACTTGGGGGCATATTATCAAGCACTGCGTTAAAATTATCGCCGCTTTAGCGGCAAAAAACTGCAGCTAAATCGGCGATAATTAATGGGCTTGTTAATATGCCGCAGAGAATTCCCATAGAAGCCCATATTGACAACAGAACATGGGCTTCTATGGGAATTCTCAAGGGCATATTATCAAGCCCATTATCGCCGCTTTAGCGGCAGTTTTTTGCCGCTAAAGCGGCGATAATTTTAACGCCGTTTCTTGATAATATGCCCCTTGGTTCTGTAAACAGAGGATGGCAGCGTTCCTTGCGTCACAGCAAAGACAACAATTGAAAATGACTATTCAAGTTAGTCACCAAGTAGTCACTAAATGGAAATGTTCTGCATGCTGGGAATTTGCTAAATGAATTCGGGCCTACACTTAACAATGACATTTTACTTTATATCCAGTAAAAACAGTTTTTATTGTGTTAGGCAGGTCTCGTTTGGCAAACGAAACAGAAGAGCAAAAAACGGCAAGAGAAGTGGGCCAAATAAAAATTGCTATCTGTATTACACTTTGAAGTGCACTCAATGAATTTGAACAAATACATGATGTGATGTGAAGAACAGAAGAAAGGAGGGTACTGTCTGGATCACTCATCCTGGGCTATGCTTCCGTAAAACTCGAAAGAAACGATTTTTCTAAATCTTTGCCCTGCAGCATCGATCGTCTCCACTTTTTCTACCGCTCAGCTGGGCTGCGTCCTCCCCCAGCCTTTTAGCCCTGAGTTGCTGTAATCTGTGTTTCTGCTGTGCTGTAGAGGAGTCTGCTGCATTCGTAGCCTCCAATATATGTAGAAATAAAATATTTATGGGACTGGGGTACCCAATAGTTTTCTTTATCATGAAAAATGCTGACCCATCTTGTTTGTTCTTACTTCAATGCCCATCCACCAGCAAATAATTGTGTTGACTTGAAAATGCATTGCTTTTCGAATTGCCCATAACATATCCTTATCTTCGGAAACACCTTTGCCTTTCCTAATAGCAGCCAAATGCAGGACAGAATCATTTTAAAATGTGGACAACTAAGCTTCATGGGGATTTAGCTTCTCTTTATTCTCAAATGATTGATGCATTTAGAAAATTTGTCAGTGTACCTATAGACGGCTAATTCCATACAGCAAAATGGCTTCTTCTAACACGTGCCTTTCAATGTGCTTTAGTTAATGTTTCATATTTGTGTTTCTGTATGTTGGACACGATATTTTTTTGAAATGGGAAAAAATGATCACGAGAAATGGAAATCATTAAAATATGAAATAAAATATTTAAAAACATATTCAAAATCCAAGACACTGAGGGCCTGATTTAGAGTTTGGCGGTGGGTACTCTGTTACAAACATATATCTTATCGGCCTTAGTAAAAGTGCCATAGGCTATAATTCAAGGATATCTGTCATGTTTATTAGGGATTAACCTTTCCACCAAACGCTAAATCAGGTCCTAGATTTTGTTCAACGCATAAGCCTTATTCCGAGTGGCCCAATATTTTGGGTAGTGGTACCGCTCACAATGAATAACACCACAACAGGATGTAGTATTTAGTAGTTGTGGTTATATCCAGCCATTCTTGTATCCGCAGGATAGAATGAGGCATAATATGAAGTTTTGTAGTTTTCACATCCACTTGCCTCTTCTTTTGCCTGTTCTTAAAACATTTTATTTGGACACATTTTGCCAGATCTTTCCTGCTAAAATGTGTCCGGGCAAAATCGCATTCTGTGGCAATTACTGCAAAACTTTGAATCCTGATTTAAGACTAGTTTACACCCGAACCAACATTCTTATTACCCTCGAAGCAAGTGACATATTGCCCCTTATCAGGTGCTTTATCATTGCATCACAAGAGTTTTTGCATGTCAACAAAGTTTACTGGAATTATATGACTTCTCCTAATTTTGTTTGCAAGCAGTTCCCCCAAATTTTACTATGTCTGCAGTTAGAATAACACAATACATACCACACAACTCAAATTAGCATTTTATTAAAAAACTTACACATGTAGGGGCAGATTTACAAGCCCCTTGCGCCACTTTTGTATCACTTTTCCCACGTTAAAAGTGACGCAAAAGTGGCGCAAGGGTCTTGTAAATCTACCCCTTAGTTTAAAAAGAGAGAACATATAATAAAAGAAATCTAGATATTAACAAAACATGTGTTCTATAAAATAAAATGAAAGACAAATTATAAAACTTTTTTTAGAAAATGTGTGTGTGCATGCTTAGAGAAGCATTCATGAACGCAGGTAGTCAGGATTTCTAGATGTTTTTTCTGGGGACATAAGAAGTATAAATACATTTATGTCAAACACTAGGGTTCTTAATAACCTGGTATGGTGAATTATAGAATGCCACTTAGTACGAGATCTTGGATCATACATTTTCTCATCGTCATGCAACACTTGTAAAGCATCCAAAATGCAGTAAGGATGAGACTCTGGTTATCTCTGCCTCACCGTGTGACATAGACAGGTATTTTAAAACAAACTGTTCTGAAAAATCTCAGTATGTTCAAATTTAGCGGGAAATAGGTGGAACGGCTTAATTTTGGTTTCACTCTTACACATCACTGATTTACGTTGACTAGAGCAGATTGGCAATTGTTTTATTTCATGTGGTCGAACATTCTAATAAACAATAGGATTTTGAATGTATTTTTGAAATGCTCCATGATAAAACCTTGATGGAATCTTTTAACATGTGCATACTTATGTTGAAGATATTACTAGAATTGTAGTTCTCATTCATAGTTATACAAATGTTTTAAGATGTAACTCACCATCATATGTAGTTATTACACCTGATATTCCATATATATGTACTAATTGTGAATGTTCATGCACCTATATTCAAAATGTCAAGTACATTTTAACTGCTATGCTAACTTAGTATAATTACAGGCCTCAAGTTCCTTGGATTCAATATTTAACTTTCATGAGAGAATTGTTTCGCTTGCATGTTCTCTCCTTTCTAGGTGCAGATACAAGGTTTTGTTAGTTAGTGAAAGAAATGGTTTATTGTAATGATAGTAAGGTATGGGAGCAACCTTCTGGCAAGAAGATGCGCTAACAAAGTGGGAGATGCGTTTTCATGGTTGAGAGGGGATGCTCAAGGTCGATCGAACATGCCCAATTGAAAGTGTGGGCGAAGAGCTGGATGTTGCTAATTTCTACCAAGAAAGATGGAAATGTACTGGGAACGATGATACTGGTTACCTTGAACACTTTGTTGGATAATAGAAGTTGTATTGTTAGCGAGAAAGCAGAGACCCTTAGGATTTCACGAGGTGCAGACCTCTTAGACTATTCCTCTCACTGTGAGCCTTCGTGCTATACTCTTTAAACTGGGAGTACTTTTACAAAAGATTCCATTATGCTGACACCTGTTCCTTGCTTCCCTTAGCTTGATTAGGGTTTTACCGAAGTTAGTATAGGGTAGGATAAGTTAGTTTGTATCATGGATACTAATGAATACGCAAGAGTATCGAATTCTGCAAATAAATCTTCAGATTCTTTTTCTCATTTTCTGTATCGCCACCACATAGTTTTTTGGTGTGCATTCTATTGTTTAGACTGAATTTCATCAGAAGATTTGGATTTCTTCTGGTCATTTTATATCTGTATATGCTTTTCAGACTGATATATATTAGCTTGTTTCTGAGTTTGTAATAAAACCCTTTAACTCCATCTAATAGTCGTAGCTTTATTGCATAACTACCTTTCTTAATGTGCTATAAAAACTGAAGTACCTATCAGGCAACTAATAAAAGGTCCATGACTGAGTTGAATAAAATCCATCGGAAAACATTTGAGGGTTATGGTTTTATGAGCACGCTGTATGGAACATGCAAGAGAAAAAGCTACAGACCTTTAACCCTGAGTTCTTAAACATTGCTATTGACTATTTCTGGGCCCCTTCAAGGTATGGAAAAGGTAGACCCTTTAACTTCTTCTTGACAGTCCACTTTTCACTTCCTCCTACTGCAGTGGACAATTTAACTGTCTTGGCATTTTCTGTATGAAATAACCTCAAAACCTGGGATGAAATTCAAGTAAGCCAAATGTATCACCAATTGTTCTCGATCTAATTAACTGTTCATATATTTTAAAACATTCTTTACATTTGGCAAACATTGAATTATTTTCTGAAATGTAACAACTTTTACCAGTCTACATCCACCTCTCCAGTCTCTGGCACAAGCTGCACCTTTTCTTGTCTGTGAGCACAGGCTCATTATGAGGGTTGTGCATGCAGCACCTGCCCCAGGTGCAACATGAGAGGGGTGCCAGTGGCGTATGCAGCATGTCCCGTAGAGCAGGGCCTAAACTGCTGGTGTAAGTCCCAGTGCCCGGGACCCAGTTCTCACAATGCTGCCCCAATGTTTCAACTTTTTGAAAATGTTTGGTAAGCAGAGGGAATGCCTAGCGCTGTGAGGTACCTCTTGTTTCCTTCCTCATTGGACGGACTCAGTGAGTTAGACTACCACCGTTCTTCTCAGAACCCACAGAAATCAGCTGGGGAGTGCCCCATGGTTCCCCACTCTCTTCAATGTCTACATGGCCACCCTCACAGCCATTGTTAGAAGCCACAGAATCAACATTGTCTCCTACGCTGACGACACCCAGCTGATCCTCTCCCTCACCAACTAACCCACAACTGTCAGAATCAACTTCCACAATGGAATGAAGGCTGTTGCTACCTGGATGAAAGGCAACTGTGTCAGCTCAACTTGGACAAGACGAAAGTGCTCATGCTGCCCTGAAGCCTAGGATGACTCCTAGTGGCCAGCCGCTCTGGGCATCATACTAGATTCATTGCTCACAATGAACAGCCAAATCAATGCAGTTTCCTCAGCCTGCTTCCACACTCTCTGTCTGCTTGGAAAGACATTCAGATAGATCCCCACAGAATCCAGAAAGACGGTCACCCATGCACTCATCACCAGCAGACTTGACTACGGCAACACACTCTATGTGGGCTTCACATAGAAACAGCTCAAGAAACTGCAGAACATTCAAAACACCACGCCCAGACTGGTCCTTAGCATCCCCCGCCGCAGCCACATGAAATGTACGTTTTATTCCAACATGTAGGTCCCACAACATAGCACATCCAACTCTCCTGATGTTCTGGCAGTATCTCCCTTTTTATAGCAAACCCTCCCACCAAAAGAAACAATTCTCTTAATACGATGCATAGGCCCTGATTACGGCCGACATCCTTTCACAATGGAAACCGACCAACTAGTAATCGGTGGTTCCATTGGACAAATTATGATGCGACCGCCCATGTGGTGGTCAGAAATATCAATTTATTCACTACGGCTTGTGCTGCGGCCGGAAAAAGGCTGCAGCACAAGCCACATTGGAAAAATGGATGCTTGCAAAGATCCATGCCCTGTGTGGTGCCTGGCACATGGGGTATGCTATAGGCCCCCAAAATCGGGTTTCCGACAGCCACTCAATGGGGGTCGGGCCTCCATTGAAAGGCTGTATGAAAGGGACATTGTAATCCCTATGGCGATTATAGGATATTACATTTTGAACGTCGGACGGGCTCCTTGAGCCCGTTGGTAGCGCCAGTCGGTCCCTCAGCCCGCTGCCTCCGATCACCATGCATCATGATTCAGCAGTTGGACTACTGCACCAGATGTCGGTCGGACCGCCCATGAACGAGAAAAACTCATAATGCCAGATATATTGTTGGCAGTCATCACAGGTACTTTAGCATTAAAATCACGATTGCACACTTCCATGTTTGATTGCAACCAGGTTTGCCAATCAGAATCACTGTCTACGAATCTCCTACATTTAATAATAGCTTGTGCAGAGGAAATTTGGATCAGTTGCTTTCTATTCCACCAACCTTTACATTCCCATAAGATAGAACCTTTTGTAACTCTCACAACTTGCACTGGTAGAGAACATTTCGAATTACATTTATTAACTTCTCTTGGATTTCTAACTGTAACCTAATGTCCTATGCTCAAATCTTTGTTATCGAGATGATTTTTTGAATAAAAGCGCTCCTTCATCTCAATTTGATTTAATGCAACTGACGGTGAAATGCACCCGGTAGACTGTGCAATCTTATCTCTCTCCATTTTGTCTTGTAACCAACTAGGAAACAAATCTGTATGGACTTTGCTTCTTCTCAATGAAGTAAATAGAACTCCCCCTGTAGTACTATGGGGAGTGATGCTATAACTCCACACTTTGTTTTTCAAAAATCTGCCTACATCCTGCCCAGAAGTTATTGCAGTTTGTATTCCTTCTTTCATAATCCTGTTACAAGCAACCTTGTGATGTTTTATGTTATGATGCTGAAAGAACAAATGTATACTCTCAGACACCAGGTGAGTACCATTTTCAATAACAATCTCCTTAGGCGAGCCTTCCAATTTAAAACTTTCTCCAAAAACATAATGGTAGCATTGGTAGAGGGGCATTCAGTAAACTCACAATTAGATATCTCATCTCAGATGGAAGTTAAAACAAGCATTTACAATGCAATGGTCTCGGCATTGGTAAAGTTAGAGCTATTGGCATTGCTCATGACATTATTTTTGTTTATGTTTTTGTTTCTAAAACATTTAAAGAAACGGCATTGTCATGAGCAATGCCAATAGCTCTAACTTTAACAATGCCGAGACCGTTGCATTGTAAATGCTTGTTGTTTTAAGCATATGTGGGAAGTGCTTTCATGTAGTGCGTGATGACACGGAGGTGCGTTTAACTATATTTAACCCTGCATAAAGTGCTGTCATGTGTCAATCTCAGAAGTTACTGAAGGCCTGAAAACCTCCTGCAACACACCCGAAAGAAAGGCTGTCCTTTACTTTACTGCTGACCTAAAGATCTTCGTAATGATGCCAGTGGCACAGAGCGTCCCTGTAAGTAACGGGCAACGACTAGGGAAAGGGTCAATAAAAAATAATAAAAATTAAAAAAAAATTAACTTAACCCCCCGCAGAACAGTACAACATATCAAATTATTTTTTAGGGCAAGGTCATTTTGAAATACACTAAAAATAAAAGAATAATAAGATTGGTAGAAATAAAGTCAGGAAACGGAGAGAAAGGCATGGGACCCACGTGCAGAGAGACTGACTTGCAGATAGCGGAGGTTGTGGCAACGCGGCGAGCAGGACAAAGTTGTAAAAAGATGGAGGTTTATAGAGAATCAGAGATGTGCAGAAAATCCTAAAAGAAACTTGTGAACCAAAATTACATTTTAAGAAAGATTAAGGCGAAGAGCGAGCTTATGTGCAACTCGCAAACTGCATAAAAGGTGTAGGGTTGCTCTGTCAAACCCCATATTTCAAGGGCTATATAAATAAACGCCGGCACTCATTCCAACTCCCGCACCACCTGATCGCAGCTACGGGCTAGGCCCCTCTGCACCTGCACAGGAGCAGGACCCGGCTCAAAGTGGAGCTGGTGCCGCCCTCTTACACAGACGAGGCAAGCTTCGTGCCCGGGCATATCAGCCAAATCAAACCCCGGCAGGGTGTTCACTGCTGACAGCGTGAGTGCCGGCGCTTGGGTTTCACATGCACGCACCCTACTGCTCCCCCACAGGCCCGAATCCATCCCCTCCTCTACCTGCGAGCAGAAGTACGATCCTTGGATGCCCAGCTTGATGCAGGTGGGGCACTGCAGCTTGGCCTGGCTGCAGCAGCCCTGCGTCTCGCACACTCGGCTGCTCTCCGCGGCCGCCATGCTGCAGCTCCTCCTGCCGCTGGCAGCACACACTCGGGCCAGGGGAGGAGAGAAGGAAGGAGCGGCCCCAGGTCCGCCCAGGCTGCAGCGGGGAGGGGTGAGCACGGATAGGCCCACCGGAAGGTTGTGTGTGGGGGTAGGGGCCGCTGTATTCTTTTTTTATAACAGACATTTTTAGGTTACCTAACTAAGCCAGAACCCTGGCTTGGCTCCCCCTGCTTGTTGGCTCGCCCACCTCTATCGCGTAGACAAAGCTTCCACTCACTTTATGCATGAAATGAATCTACTATGCATCCGAAAGATGTTTTTAAAACATGTTTAACATCCCTTTAGTGGTCGGTTGAGTTGTGCTTTCGTGCGTCGAATCTTGCCTTCCGTAAATTACCATTTGCTGATTTGATTTGCTTTGCTTTTTGGTCAATTCTAAGCCTTGGCCCTTTCACCGTCATCATGGCCTCCCCGGGTGTGCAGCAAATAGGAGTTTAATGCATCGCCCTTGTGTCCGAAGGTGCCCAGCATGGGCCTTGCAGGCCTACCAGGCCTTGAAATTCCTATCAGTTCAGTTCCTCAGGTCAGCCCTGGAGCCCGGGAGATGTAACTTTCTCAGCGGGGTCCCGCGAGCCACGGAGCGCCATTCGGAGCAGCACCAAGGGAGAGGGGCGGGCTCGGGCGGCAGTGAGAAGAGAAGAGGCCGAGCCTGGGAGGGGTTTAATAAGCCCCATTATTGGACGCTTTATCAGACACTGGGGGGATTAGCAGACGTTTTATTCGGGGTACACTTGGGAAGCAAAGAGTAAAGGCGATTTAGTAGGTAAAGACGAGGTGGTGATGGACTCTCCGTAAGCAGAGCCGTGAGATTTTTTTTAGTAGGAGTTCTGTGAGGGAGAGGCGGAAATGGCATAGGTGCCACATCCGCTCCTTCTTGAAAGGGCCCAGCGTCGCGTATTTCAAATCCCAGGACTCGGAGTTTCCCACCGCCCTAAGTCAGTAGGTTGTCTCCCATCTTTTAAATCCAAAAACATCAGGAAGGTGCACTTTGTTTCATAAGTTCGACTCCTTAAGGATCACATACCACTACATATGGCCCATTATGTTGAAGCCTGCTCCCGGGATCTGGGGTAACCCACCAGTCACTCGATTAAATCCTAGCATGCCCAGTTCAGTCTTTCAGCCTTATGAAATAGAAGAAACAAGGCAGAGTAAAAGGCACACCACTGCCTTTCTCCGAGGTCAAGAAGAAATGCCTCGGAGAAAGGCAGTGGCATTTTCGGATTCGGGGGCGTGTTTGTCTTTTCTCTCCTCCAGCCATTGGCTGGAGGAGAGAATGAGACTTTCTTTAAAAAACACGCCCCCCGATCTGAAAAGGACGGGGCCTAATGGGAGTGACTGACCTCTTCTCCAGTGGCTGGCCAGCATTTACGAGGCCAGCCAATGGAGAACAGGGGAGAAGAGGGGCGGGTTCAAGCCCCTCTTCTCCAAGTCATTAAATCTCGGAGCGAGACTGCGCAAGCGCAGCCTTCGCAGCCGAGACCTAAAAAGGGACCGGAAAAATCCAAACCCAGCTTTTCCCATGGTGCTGCAGGAAATGGGACAGGTTATAATGGTGTCCCCTTAACTTTACGAAGTTTGTCTGAAATTAAATAATCAGGACACTTATGTATCATCTGTTTAACGTTAGTATCTAGAGATGGCCACCAATAAAATTGCTTCAGTTTGTTAACGGTCTTGGAAATACCCAGGTGTGCCTGATGAGCCAATTCAACTAACTCATGCCTTAAACTCTCAGGTGGAACAAATACTTCTCCACGCACGATCATTCCATTAACCCTTGACAACTAACAAATGACATCTTACCACAAACCTCTGTCACAGATCCCTATACACACAGATCACTGTGAAACCAAAGTAGCCAAATCCATCACATACTTGATGATCTGCACCTAAATGCAAACTGATGCATCCACGGAGAACGTATAACAGAGGACCACAGAGATACATTCAGCTTTACATGCCCACAGACAAACATGCCTTAAGAAACAAATATAGATCATAATACATATACATATAGTGAGGTACAAAAAAATCATAGACGCGTTTCTATGAAAGCAAAACCAGGTCAATTTTCATTAACAAATAGGTTATGCACCACCTGCTGTTTTACAAAATGAGTGAACACAGACATATGCCATTAAAATACATGTTCCTTCGCTAACCAAAATCAAATACGTCTTGCACCTGGACTCTCAGAAGACAGGTGAAATAAGTACCTAAGTCAACCTATCGAACTAACACTGTCATTACAATGGTGACACAGAAAAACTTCAACCTGTCAGACACAGCATGCATCTTCACTGGGATCATATTAGGAATTCTACAACCACGTACTTCCTAACTAAAGTCTAACTCCATGTGACCTTGAAGGGAATTTGTAACCCTTGACACATGCAGAGAGAGGGCCATACAAATGTTTCTTCTCACTCATTCACCAATGTCTTCTGGCCAACCAATCAGAGCCAACTAGAATACTGTTATAGTATGAGCAACTAGCATACAATATATGCTCCGACATGCCTGGTGATGGTAGGAGGATGCTTCCTGGGAAAAAATATGCGGGTGCCCTCTGGTGCTGTTAGCACAGATACCACAAAACAATCGTTATTCTATAACGCCTAAGCTCTTACACTTAAGAGATGTCCCAGTTCAAGAGTTTGAGTACTCCTTACCCACTGACATATTATTGTTAGTGGAGGGTTGAGAAGAATTTTCAAAGATATCATGCTTTTATCAAAGCATCCTGCCCAACAAATCAGAAAGACTCTTATGATTTGCAAAGTCATGGAATTTCTATTTTATCTTACTGTTGCATAGTCTGTTGTGATGTTGCCTTGTTGACATGAAGCGATGAAGACAAAGTGCGAGCACACGAGCACTGGTTGAATCCTTTAATTTGGCAGTGAAGAAACTCCAGCCACAGCTACACAGAAACTCTTTTCTCTTCCCATTTACAACGAGCTTCAACTCCCATCAAATTAGAAGAATACATTCAAAATAGGAATCAGAATGGTATAGTACAATACCAGAAATGGGGGAGAAAGGGACATACCATATACAAGAATATAAGCAATATCACACATGTATAAACATATTATACATTAGCAGTAAAAGTCAAAAACACATAGGCGGTAACGAGAGCCCCTTTGCAATGTGCACATCTGAGGCCTTATTTTAAAAAGTGCCCTGGGTGTGCATTTAATAGAGGTGGCTACCTCAGTGCCCACCCAGTGCACCCACCATGCACAATGTTAGATTTTGCGGGGGAAGCCCCACGGCCCCAGTGGCCTCAGTCAGTTCCTTCCATGCTGAAGGAGCTGACATTACTCCTGCCCATAGAGGGCAGCTATTAATGTTGCTTCTTCCGGGCAGGAGCAATCCATTGATTTGTTTCCCTGCCCTAATCGGTGCAATCTCAAGTCTTCTTCCAGCCAGCAGGAGCATCTCTCGGCTAGGAGCCGACTTTGCGTTTGCTACAGTTCGGTGGGAGATTTAAAAAAGCTCCTGCCAGGCAGGAGCAAACACAAGTTTCCCTGTCCATGCTGGGGCAGGCTGGGAAACTGCTGTGCCCCGGGGAATGGGTTCAACAATCTAATATGCAGTTCCTAAGTGGGGCGCAATGGGAGGTCAAGGGGAAGGAAGACAACAAGTCGGAGAAGGAACACGGGTAGGGAAGGGGAGAAGTCCAATAGGAGCAAGGGCCCTCACACACCCCAAGGGGTGTCATACGTCTTCTCAGGACCGGGGTGCACGGGATACCTAATCTACTCTCTCATTAAGGAAACGGTCAAAGAATTTCTAAGGTGTAGCGTTCCTATGGTAAGGATTCCAAGGTAATCCAAAGCGGGGACAGTATGCCAAGGTGAGTAAAACCGTCCTTCTCGCTAACTTATGTGTTCCGTAAGAAGGGCTTCAGCCTGTGCATCCACACCAACCGCAGCAATGACGGCAGGCAGCCAATACAGATCCGCTACAGAGGTCTTGGGGCAGGGTATACGTACTCTCCCCTTTTATGTTATTTTCTGTTATACTTCAGTCCCTGAGTCCTGTAATGTCAGCCAATAAAATTTTCTGATGTTGCTGGCAGCCAATCAGAGCGCTCACTCCCGTAGGCTTCTGGCTCCTGCAGGAGAGAGATGGGCCAAGGGGAAAAAACCTTCCTGGGCCAATCAGAGTGCTCTAGTTATAAAATGGAGCTCCCGCTAGACTCTCTCGAGGATCTTGAGGACCCAACTATCCAGATATACAATTATTTTTGAACCGTAATTTTTCAAAAATTGCTGAACGGATTTACCTCAACCACAAAAAGCACAATCTGTGGACCAAGATCTAGCTTTCTGCTGAATTTGGTGCAATTCCATTTAGAGGTTTTTTTGGTAGTGCTTCTCAAAGAAGCCTATGGAAAATGCAGGGGAATTTGCATTTTGAGACCACCCCCCTTTTGTCTTGGCCCCTACTTTTTTTGGAAAGCTTTGTGGAGATTCGTCAATCACTGCCAAAGTTATTAGCAACACAAAAACGCATTTCATATGGAAACGCTGACCTAACTATAACTGGCCAGTGGCGACCGCCTCTGGGTAATAAAAAATATTAAATGAAACATATATAAAGGTGGCTAAAAGAAGAAAAAAATTATATGTGAAAGGAGGGCGCTTATATATATATATATATATATATTCACTGAAAAAACCACAGGTTTCAGGCACGTTATAGCTAGGAATTAGCATTTAAAAAACCTTAGAAATTCACTGAAAAAACCATAGGTTTCAGGGGCGAAATAGTTAGCTGGACTTTTCACTCATACAAAACCATAGAAATTCCCCCGTTATAGTTAGTTCAGCTAACTATAACTCGCGCGCCCGCAATGCACAGCTGATGACGTCACATATTACATCACTCATGACATGGTCAGTGACATCACTCATGACATCACTGATGACATCTCAAATGACATCATCCAGTGAATGTGTGTTTTTCTGAAAATTATATATGTTTTATATATGTATATCTCAAGGTCGATGGAAGAATAAATGGGTATATAAATGTCTAAATGGATGATTTGTTTTTGAAAAATTGATTGTATTACTGACTGATTAAGTGTATCTTAGTGAGTAATGTTTAAATATGTAAATATCTGTATCAGTCTCTCACTTTGTGTATAAGTGGCTGCATGGGTTGGTGAGTAGCTACATGAGTGTCTATATAGGTTATTAGTTGATTTTTTGAGTATCAGTATGAGTGTCTGATGTCTGTATGGTTCGGTGGGGGGTATTACGTAGTGCATAGGTGCATGAATGAGTGACTCACTGATTGTATGTGTTGAAGACAGCATGTGTGCACTGTGCAGGACTGTATGGGTGGATGAGTGTGTGCATGGGTGTGTTAGTGAGTGAATGACTGTCTCAATAGTGTCTCTATGAGTAACTACATATGTTTTAAACTATTATATGTGACTATTGGTGTATATAAGTGAGTATATGTGAGAGTGAGAGGTTGAAAGAGTTCCTGTATGAATAAGTATGTGTTTCTATAAGTGATTGTTTAAAAGACTAAGTATGTGTAAGTTTCTGTAGAAGTAAGTGTGGTGGTGTGTGTATAACTGAATATGCAGCTAAACGGATGTTTGATTCTTTATTAGCATGAGTGACTACGTGTGTGAGTAACTTTATGGATGAGTGGCGTTGTGTAACAGAATGTATGGGTGTATGAATACATATGATGAGTGAGTGCATGTATGAGTGACTGTATAGGACTGTTGGTGAATGAGAGGATGTGTATGTGGATATTACAATTACTGAATAGGTTGTTGTAACTGGTATTGGTATGTCCATTGTTTTGAAAATTTAAATTTGTATTTTTGAATGTGTGTATGAAAGGTTATATTAGGGGGAGAGGAGGTCTGCCACTCTATCACAAGGATGATGTCATCAGTGATGTCATGAGTGATGTCACTGACCATGTCATGAGTGATGTAATATGTGACGTCATCAGCAGTGCATTGCGGGCGCGCGAGTTATAGTTAGCTGAACTAACTATAACGGGGGAATTTCTATGGTTTTGTACGAGTGAAAAGTCCAGCTAACTATATCGCCCCTGAAACCTATGGTTTTTTCAGTGAATTTCTAAGGTTTTTTAAATGCTAATTCCTAGCTATAACGTGCCTGAAACCTATGGTTTTTTCAGTGAATTTCAAAGGTTTTTTAAATGCTAATTTCTAACTATGCCTACAGAGATAGGACATGTGAAGAAAGAAGGAAAAACGCACAGAAAGAAGAAAAAGAAATGCAGAAAGAAGCAACAGAAGTCCTCAAAGACGAAGAAAAGTGCAGGAAGAAATATAACGTGCAGAAGAACAAACAGAAGAGCAGAAAGAAGCCTTGTTGCAAAATCATCCTGTACCCTCAACGTTTTCAGACGGTTACTGGTGGTAACTGAGTCTGCCTAAGCAGTCCTAGAGCCAGTGCTATGTTACAAGACACTCAGAATACAGTGAAAACACCTACATACACACCCCTATTCCCTCCTTCCTGGCTTGTCGGTTCCATTGTAATGCCCCTGATCCATCCCTCCTGCCCTTTATGGTCTGTTATGCTGCAGCTTTCTCTCCTGTCTGTCCATTATGGTCAGCTAGCTACCATTGCCTCTTTCCCCTCTGTTGTCTGTTGTCCATGTGCATGGTCCTGTCCCCTCCCTATTGCTTTCTATGGATTGTTGTGCTGCACTCCCGTCCCGCATGCCCTGTGTGGTGTATTGTGCTGCTGCAAACCCTGATGCCTGCCCTGTAGGGTCAGTTTGGTGCACCTCTCAATGTCCCTCCTGTCCTCCTGTTATCCGAGTCCATGTCCCTACCCCAATTCCTCCTGCCTACCATGATCCAATGTACCATACTTGCGAACATTTTGAACTTGGTAAGAGGGAGATTTTGAAATAAAACTGGGGTATTGATTTTCCCCTTTGAGTTACATTGAAAAAGAGAAGATTGTAGATAGGAACCGGATCAAGTAAAGCCCATTTGAGCTTAAAAACATTGGACGTTTCCTGGCTGAAACGGGTCTGTTGGCATGTATGGTTGTATGACCACTGCCTCTTCCTTCTGCCCACAATGGTCTATTATATCACCACAGCCTCTCTTGCCAGTCCTGTATTGTTGGTTTGTAGCTCCTGCCCCCCTTTCCACTGCCCTCCATAGTCTGTTGTGCTGCCACTGCCCTTCCTGCCTGCCTAGTGTGGTCAAATTGTTGCCTCTGCACTCTCCTACCTGCCTTCAATTTTCAGAGTCCGTGCCCCTGGCCTCTGCCTCTCAATAGTATCCCAATGAACAACTAGATTGCTAACATTCTATATTTATTACAAAAGTGTGGAACGCCTGACGTCATCTTGATGTAATCAAAACTGTAATGCCTAGAGCATTTCCTTTAGAAATTACATATATGAGATGGTCTTATTTGCATCAAAATTATGGTTAGTGCTCTAAAAAACTAAAATGAGGACATATTTTCTGAGTTTTCAAATAGCGTCAAAGAACTTTTAAATTATTTGTAATCTTAGTTTTTTTATCCAGTTGACCACTTGATTAAATATTGCATCCAAGGGGAGAGGGTGTGGTGTTACTTCCAGAGCTGCAGACTTTGCAACTGGGGAACCAGGTTGGAGTTTCTGCTTCAGCACAACATTATGTGATTCTGGTCAAATCACTTAATCTCCCCATGTCTACAACCAAAATGAATTTGATCTTGTGTGATGTAACCAATGCTCATGTAAAGCACTCCAATACCTGACAAGTCTGCACTATATAAAACTGCAAATACACAAAACATAAGTGTTTTGCACACTTCTGTCATTGGGCTACATTTGGGCTACATTTGGGCTACATTTAGGCTACATTTGGGCTACATTTGGGCTCTTTTGTCTCTGGTGGCCATTTTAGGAGATTTATTTGTTATGAAGTTTCCTAATTTCCTCATTTACTGCAGTCTCCTCAGTAGGAAATGCTTTCAGTTTCTTACTTTGATTCCATCAAGAAGGTATTCAGATATGTCACACATTTGCCATAAATTCTGAATGTTAGCACTCTAGTTGCTCATTAGATCACTGTAGTAAAGCTACTGCTCACCACGGAAGTCTGCTGCTAGTATTAGAAGTGCATGTTTCAGTCTGCATATCAGAATTTTTTAATGAAATAGAAGAGGATTTGAGAAGTCACTCAAAATATGCCCTAATTTTTCTTTCTTCAGCACTAATCATAATTTCTATGGCAAAATGAACACCCTCATTGTGTTCCTTTTTAAATTAAATGTTTTAAGTGTTACCAGTTTATTCCAATCAAGATGGCTTCAGGTATGCCATACTTTTGTCATAAGTAAGACAGTAGGCGCTCTAGTTGATCTTAAGAACACTCTGGGATGTTCTGTCATTGGGCTACATTTGAGCTACATCTGGGTGATATTTGGGCTACATTTGGGCTACATTTGGGCTCTTTTGTCTCTGGTGGCCATCTTGGGAGATTTATTTGTTATGAAGTTTCCTAATTTCCTCATTTACTGCAGTCTCCTCAGTAGGAAATACTTTCAGTTTTTTACTTTGATTCCATCAAGAAGGCATTCAGATGTGTCACACATTTTCCATAAATTCTGAATGTTAGCACTCTAGTTGCTCATTAGATCACTGTAGTAAAGCTACTGCTCACCAGGCAAATCTGCTGCTGGTATTGAAAGTGCATGTTTCAGTCTGCATGTCAGAATTTTTTTATGAAATAAAAGAGGATTTCAGAAGTCAAAATGTGTTTTTCTTTCTGCAGCACTAATCATAATTTATATGGCAAAATGAACCCCCTCATTTTGTTCCTTTGTAAATTAAATGTTTTAAGTGTTACCACTTTATTACAATCAAGATGGCTTCAGGTGTGCCATACTTTTGTCATAAGTAAGACTGTTAGCGCTCTAGTTGTTCTTTAGAACACTCTGGGACGCTGCAGTAGAACACAAAGGAATCAACTGACAGTCTCTGCCCTTGTTGGATGTACATGTTTTACTGAGAATGTCAGACTTCATTCTCACATGACTGAGAAAGATAATGTGAATTTACAGAAAATATGCTCTCAGTTTAGCTTATAGATCACCTTCCAAACCTCTGTGGGAAAAGCATGAGAAAATAGTTTTCTCTAAAACATGGTTCATGATATCACAGCATAAGGCTTTTTCACATGGTAAAATCACCTTAGAACACACCACAATTCCTTAAATGAGTATGGTACCATCAACAAATGATTTATAATGTAACTAAAGTCTTAAAACCTTCTATTAACTGCAATGCTTTTTAATGAGGTGCTATCATGTATATTGGTCCCAAGATGGCTGCCAACACTTCTTGGATGAAGTGCCGACAGCCAATCAGATCTCAGGATGAGATGTGTGGTTAGGCTCCGCCCAGATATATATATGATTTAACTTTTGATTTTCTCAGGAACTACTGAACAGATTGACTCCATATATGCAAAAGGCACATCCATGAGCTGAGGACTACCTCTTTGCCAAATTTCAAGTAATTCTGTTCAGCCGTTCGGGCTGTACCTTGGACTAAAGGACCCTATGGAAAATTGCATGGGGAAAACGCGTTTTGGGACCCCCCTTTTTTCTCAGCCCCCGCTTGACGAATCCCCCCGAGACTTTAAGGGTAGGAGCGGAGCGGAGCGCCCCACCTATTTTGAACATTTAGCGAGGATTCGTCAACCGGCACCAAAGTTATTCCAAATAGAATGTTGTGGATTTCCTATGGAAACACGGTCCTAACTATAACTATCTACTGGCGACCGCCAGTAGATAATATATATATATATAGATATATATATTTCACAGAGGTTGATTCAAAAGCAGAAAAGAATCCACGCGAGCCCACTCGATCATCAAAAGCAGCTTTATTCTTCACAGGGCAGAAGAGGACGACGCGTTTCGACCACGTCCGTGGTCTTGGTCACATGACCATAGTCTCCATTTGCACCAGTTAAATAGGGTAAGTGCACTTTTTTAAAAGTATAGACATAAAAGAAATACATAACAAATTTGAATAGTTACAGATTGAACGTAATTGCAATTTCAGAGAAGTGAGGGACATAATTAAATGATACAATTTCATTCATTGTACGATTGTAACAGTGACCATGTGATGAGTGTGCATAGGTGTATGTCATAAAGGACTAGTGCCGGTTGTTACAACCAAGTGCCCACGTATGGTGTAGTTTCAATATCATGTGATGGAGACAAGTTCTCACAACAATATGGCGAAAAGGTGATGGAGGGTCTAGTGCCCTTTGAACATCTTATCCAAATGGTGACTTGGAGTCGGAAGAACTCCGGTGCTCGTAATTCTATCACTGGTGTGAGATACAGGTGAATTCAGAACGATGTTCCTGTATAGAATCAAAGAGACAGTTTGAATTAATGCCATAGTTCAACAAAACCATAAATTTAGGACAAAACTATATTTCACATTCACTGGTCACAAGTAATTGCATCAATGCTGTACATTCAAAAATTGTAATCAGAAAAAACAAAAAATGCACATGTTAATAGGGAGGGGGGGGGTTTTAAGGGGGGGAGAGAGATATGGGCAGGGCATGAGTAGCCCACCAAGGTCGAACTATTTCAGTATCACATGGTGTTTCATTGTAGGTGGGAATAAAGTTCCTCGTCCTGATTCAGGCCATCCGGGAATTTGGTGCCTGCCAGGAGGATGAAACGTGATTCGAGTTTGCGTAGAGATGCAATGCGGTTCCCACCCCGAGCATTGGGTTTGACTGTATCCAATCCAAAAAATTTGGCTTTGGTCCAGTCCGCCCCATGTTCCTTCAAGAAGTGTCTAGCCGTACTGTAAGTTTGGTCGCAATTTGTGATTGCCCGCCAGTGTTCTAGGATACGTTTTTTAATCGGAAAGGTGGTTGATCCGATATACCATAGCTGGCAGGGGCATACTATTGCATATACCACGAAGTCAGTATTACATGTAATGAGTTTTGGTATTTTCCAGAGAGTTTTCGTTCTTTTTAGTGTGACTTCTGATACATTGTTGCTGTTTCTACAGGCCTTACAATTCCCACATTTCCGGAAACCTTTCATTTGCTGAAGCCAGCTAGTTTCCTTTGTTTGTAGATGACTATGTACCAGCATGTCTCTGAGAGATGGACTTCTCATATATGTGATGGACGGGCTAGCCCCTATTTCATTTCTCAGAATAGGGTCCTGTCTAAGGATGTCCCATCTGTTTTTGAGGATACTCCGCATCTGATTGGATTGACTGCAGAATTTCGTTATAAATCTCACTGTTTTTTTGGGAGTGTTCAGAGTGATGTCAGTCTGCTTGGTTTTGTTGAGAATTTCTTCCCTTGATTGACTGTCCACTCTTTTTTCTGCCTGTAGTATCGCTTTTCTGGGGTATCCTCTCTCCTTAAATCTCATTTTCATTTCATGCTTCGTTTTTTCATATGTCAGGTTGGTACTGCAATTGCGCTTAGCTCTAAGAAGCTCACTATAGGGAATTCCCCACCTGAAACTCGGTGGATGCGCACTGGCAGCATGCAGGATAGAGTTTCCTGCTGTTTTTTTCCTGAAAAGATTAGTGCTGATTCTGCCATTGTCATTACTGAGTTTCAGATCGAGGAAATCGACACATTCTTGGCTGTAGTGTTTGGTAAATCTAAGGTTGACATCGTTCTGGTTGAGACAGTTAATAAACAGATTGAGTTCTGCCTCAGTTCCTTCCCACACAAAAAAGATGTCGTCTATGTATCTGAGCCATTTTGATACACAGAGGGTCCAGTGTTCAGTTTGTTCGTTCCAGAGCACCTGCTTCTCCCACCAGCCTACCATCAGATTGGCATAGCTGGGAGCGAAGCAGGTGCCCATAGAAGTGCCTTGCAATTGTTTGTAGAATTCTTTTTCAAACATGAAAACGTTCTCCTTTAGACAGATGTTAATCATGTCCAAAAGCATGAGGGTGTGTTCTAGCAGTTCTATTCTGCGTTTTTTAAGAAAGAATTTACAGGCTTTTACACCATCGTCATGTCTGATGCTGGTGTATAATGCCTCTACGTCTAGACAAACCATCCAATGATTTGTTCCTAGTTTGACATCCTTGATTTTGAGTAGAAAGTCGGTGGTATCTCTAAGATAGGATGAGAGATCTTTGACAAAGGGAAAAAGGAAGTGATCTACATATGTGCTCGTGTTCTCAAGCAGACTGTTTTTTGATGAGACGATAGGTCTCCCTGGAGGTTCAATCATGTCTTTGTGTACCTTCGGAAGAAGGTAAAGTGTCGGAGTTGTGGGGGTATTATTTGTGAGGAAATTTCTCTCGTCCCATGAAAGTAGGCCTTTATCATGCCAAGTTTGTATTCTGTCATGATAGGTTCTTTTAAGGTCACTGCAGTCTCCTCAGTAGGAAATACTTTCAGTTTTTTACTTTGATTCCATCAAGAAGGCATTCAGATGTGTCACACATTTTCCATAAATTCTGAATGTTAGCACTCTAGTTGCTCATTAGATCACTGTAGTAAAGCTACTGCTCACCAGGCAAATCTGCTGCTGGTATTGAAAGTGCATGTTTCAGTCTGCATGTCAGAATTTTTTTATGAAATAAAAGAGGATTTCAGAAGTCAAAATGTGTTTTTCTTTCTGCAGCACTAATCATAATTTATATGGCAAAATGAACCCCCTCATTTTGTTCCTTTGTAAATTAAATGTTTTAAGTGTTACCACTTTATTACAATCAAGATGGCTTCAGGTGTGCCATACTTTTGTCATAAGTAAGACTGTTAGCGCTCTAGTTGTTCTTTAGAACACTCTGGGACGCTGCAGTAGAACACAAAGGAATCAACTGACAGTCTCTGCCCTTGTTGGATGTACATGTTTTACTGAGAATGTCAGACTTCATTCTCACATGACTGAGAAAGATAATGTGAATTTACAGAAAATATGCTCTCAGTTTAGCTTATAGATCACCTTCCAAACCTCTGTGGGAAAAGCATGAGAAAATAGTTTTCTCTAAAACATGGTTCATGATATCACAGCATAAGGCTTTTTCACATGGTAAAATCACCTTAGAACACACCACAATTCCTTAAATGAGTATGGTACCATCAACAAATGATTTATAATGTAACTAAAGTCTTAAAACCTTCTATTAACTGCAATGCTTTTTAATGAGGTGCTATCATGTATATTGGTCCCAAGATGGCTGCCAACACTTCTTGGATGAAGTGCCGACAGCCAATCAGATCTCAGGATGAGATGTGTGGTTAGGCTCCGCCCAGATATATATATGATTTAACTTTTGATTTTCTCAGGAACTACTGAACAGATTGACTCCATATATGCAAAAGGCACATCCATGAGCTGAGGACTACCTCTTTGCCAAATTTCAAGTAATTCTGTTCAGCCGTTCGGGCTGTACCTTGGACTAAAGGACCCTATGGAAAATTGCATGGGGAAAACGCGTTTTGGGACCCCCCTTTTTTCTCAGCCCCCGCTTGACGAATCCCCCCGAGACTTTAAGGGTAGGAGCGGAGCGGAGCGCCCCACCTATTTTGAACATTTAGCGAGGATTCGTCAACCGGCACCAAAGTTATTCCAAATAGAATGTTGTGGATTTCCTATGGAAACACGGTCCTAACTATAACTATCTACTGGCGACCGCCAGTAGATAATATATATATATATAGATATATATATATATATATATATATATATCTATATATATATATATATATATATATATGTTAGTTCAGTTGAATCCCTGGCAGGGCAGCCTCCTCGTGGCCCCCGCGCAACAACACAAACACGGACCACCTTCTGTAGTGCAAAGAGTTTTATTTGCTCAACTGCTCGATGTCGTCATAACGTTTCGGCTCTCCCTGAGCCTTGATCACAAGACAACTAATGAAAATACATCACTTCCTTAAATAGGAAGAACCTTGTATAGCACGTGATATCATTAGGGTATGGAAAAGGAAGACAGACTTAGGTTTGTGTGTTGATATGAACCAAACAACATTTGCATTTTGATTTTTATAAAAAATACCAAAACATGTTTACTAATTGGATGAATATCCGCAAAAAATGTCCGTTTCTTATATACATTGGTATAAGATCAAATATATATATATATATGTATATATATAAGCGCCCTCCTTTCACCTGTAATTTTTTTCTTCTTTTAGCCACTTTTATATATGTTTCATTTAATATTTTTTATTACCCAGAGGCGGTCATTCCTTTTCTGAGTGAGGAGTGTTTATTTATAAAAAAAAAAAAATATATATATATATATATATATATATATAAATAAACACTCCTCACTCAGAAAAGGAATGACGACGCCACGTCTTGACAATCTATATCAGATTTTAATCTTCGGCAGTGTCGGACGCGTTTCGCCTGAACCAGCAGGCTTGTTCACCTACGTTGGTGAACAAGCCTGCTGGTTCAGGCGAAACGCGTCCGACACTGCCGAAGATTAAAATCTGATATAGATTGTCAAGATGTGGCGTCGTCATTCCTTTTCTGAGTGAGGAGTGCTTATTTATATTACGGACCCAGCTTGCGAGGTCTGCTCGACGACGCGCCCGCTGATCAGGAGTGTGGTGGCTGTTCGCAAACATTGTGGAAATATATATATATATATATATATATATATTATCTACTGGCGGTCGCCAGTAGATAGTTATAGTTAGGATCGTGTTTCCATAGGAAATCCGCAACATTCTATTTGGAATAACTTTGGCGCCGATTGACGAATCCTCGCGAAAGTTTCAAAATAGGTGGTGCGCTCCGCTCCGCTCCGCTCCTTCCCTGAAAGTCTCGGGGGGATTCGTCAAGCGGGGGCTGAGAAAAAGGGGGGTCCCAAAACGCGTTTTCCCCATGCATTTTTCCATAGGACCTTTAGTCCAAGCTACAGCCCGAACGGCTGAACAGAATTACTTGAAATTTGGCAGAGAGGTAGTCCTCAGGTCAGGGATGTGCCTTTTGCAGGTCTGGTGTAAATCTGTTCAGTATTTCCTGGGAAAATAGCATTTAAAAGCATATATATATCTATAGGCGCGCTCCGTGCGCGTACGGTAAAACTTACCGTACGCGCACACTGCCGTGCGCGAGTGCGAGCGCGATTCTGATTGGTTGTTAGATCTTAGTAAACATTCAAATCGGTCGAAACCAGGAAGTGTCGGCCGCCATTTTGTCTCTCGCAGTCTGCTCGGGTGAAAACCAAAGGTGGAGAACGTGAAAAGGGGGCAGGGTGGACAATTCCTGACCCCCTAGCCTTTGTCAGGGGGTCCCAGAAGGACCCCAAGGGCCAACATTTCTTTTAATTTTGTTTCGAAAAATCGCGGAGTGCGCGTAGCGTGTGCGTACGGTAGAAACGGAAAAATTCCGCGAACTGCGTAACGAAGCGCACCGTGTGCGTACGGTACGCGCACGGTGAAAAACCTTAAAAAAAATAAATAAATACATAACTTAGCATTTAAAAAACCGTACAAATTCACTGAAAAAAACATAGGTTTCACACACGTTATAGTTAGGAATTAGCATTTAAATAACCTTGCAAATTCACTTAAAAAACCATAGGTTTCACACATGTTATAGTTAGCTGGACATTTCACTTGTGAAAAACCATTGAAATTCCCCCGTTATAGTTAGTGCAGGCAACTATAACTCACGCGACCGCAATCCTCTGCTGATGACGTCAGATATTACATCACTGATGACATATGTGTCTTTCTGAAAAAAAAATATTTGTAATATATGTATAGCTAAAAATTAATGGAAGAAGACATGGGTAAATAAGTGTCTAAATACAGTGATGTAATATCTGACGTCATCAGCAGAGGATTGCGTTCGCGTGAGTTATAGTTGCCTGCACTAACTATAACGGGGGAATTTCAATGGTTTTTCACGAGTGAAATGTCCAGCTAACTATAACATGTGTGAAACCTATGGTTTTTTAAGTGAATATATATATATATATATATTATCTACTGGCGGTCGCCAGTAGATAGTTATAGTTAGGACCGTGTTTCCATAGGAAATCCGCAACATTCTATTTGGAATAACTTTGGTGCCGGTTGACAAATCCTCGCGAAATTTTCAAAATAGGTGGGGCGCTCCGCTCTGCTCCTACCCTGAAAGTCTCGGGGGGATTCGTCAAGCGGGGGCTGAGAAAAAAGGGGGGTCCCAAAACACGTTTTCCCCATGTAATTTTCCATAGGGACCTTTAGTCCAAGGTACAGCCCGAACGGCTGAACAGAATTACTTGAAATTTGGCAGAGAGGTAGTCCTCAGCTCAGGGAAGTGCCTTTTGCAGGTCTGGTGTTAATCTGTTCAGTAGTTCCTGAGAAAATCAAAAGTAAAATCATATATATATGTGGGCGGAGCCTAACCACACATCTCATCCTGAGATCTGATTGGCTGTCAGCACTTCATCCAAGAAGTGTTGGCACCCATCTTGGGACCAATATACATGATAGCACCTCATTAAAAATCATTGCAGTTAATAGAAGGTTTTAAGACTTTAGTTACATTATAAATCATTTGTTGATGGTACCATACTCATTTTAGGAATTGTGGTATGTTCTAAGGTGATTTCACCATGTGAAAAAGCCTTCTGCTGGGATATCATGATTGAGAGAAAAATATTTTCTCATGCTTTTCCCACAGAGGTTTGGAAGGTGATCTATAAGCTAAACTGAGAGCTTATTTTCTGTAAATTCACATTATCTTTCTCAGTCATGTGAGAATGAAGTCTGACATTCTCAGTAAAACATGTACATCCAACAAGGGCAGAGACTGTCAGTTGATTCCTTTGTGTTCTACTGCAGCTTCCCAGAGTGTTCCAAAGAACAACTAGAGCGCTAACAGTCCTACTTATGATAAACGTATGGCACACCTGAAGCCATCTTGCTTGGATTAAAGTGGTAACTCTTAAACATTTAATTTAAAAAGGAACAAAATGAGGGGGTTCATTTTTCCATAACAAGTATGATTAGTGCTGCAGAAAGAAAAACTAGGGCACATTTTGACTTCTGAAATCCTCTTTTATTTCATGAAAAAATTCTGACATGCAGACTGAAACATGCACTTTCAATACCAGCAGCAGTTTTCCCTGGTGAGCAGTAGCTTTACTACAGTGATCTAATGAGCAAAAAGAGTGCTAACATTCTGAATTTATGGCAAATGTGTGACATATCTGAATGCCTTCTTGATGGAATCAAAGTAAAAAGCTGAAAGTATTTCCTACTGAGGAGACTGCAGTAAATGAGGAAATTAGGAAACTTCATAACAAATAAGTCTCCCAAGATGGCCACCAGAGACAAAAGAGCCCAAATGTAGCCCAAATATCACCCAGATGTAGCCCAAGTATAGCCCAATGACAGAAGTGTGCAAAACATTTATTATTTTGTGTTTTTGCAGTGTTATATAGTGCAGACTTGTCAGGTATTGGAGTGCTTTACATGAGCATTGGTTACATCACACAAGAACAAATTCATTTTGGTTGTAGACATGGGGAGACTAATTGATTTGACCAGAATCACAGAATGTCGAGCTGAAGCAGAAACTCCAACCTGGTTCCCCAGTTGCAAAGTCTGCAGTTCTGGAAGTAACACCACATCCTCTCCCCTAAGTACAACATTTAATCAAGTGGTCAACTGGATAAAAAAACATAAAGATAACAAATAATTTAAAAGTGCTTTGTCGCTATTTGAAAACTCAGAAAATATGTCCTTATTTTAGTTTTTTAGAGCACTAACCATAATTTTGATGCCAATAAGACCCTCTCATATATGTAATTTCTAAAGGAAATGCTCTAGGTATTACAGTTTTGATTACATCAAGATGACGTCAGGCGTTCCACACTTTTGTAATAAATATAGAATGTTAGCAATCTAGTTGTTCATTAGGATACTGTTGAGAGGCAGAGGCCAGGGGCACGGACTCTGAAAATTGAAGGCAGGTAGGAGGGTGCAAAGGCAACTATTTAACCATAGACCATTGTGGGCAGAAGGAAGAGGCAATGGTAGTACAACCATACATGCCAACAGACCCGATTCAGCCAGGAAACGTCCAATGTTTTTAAGCTCAAATGGGCTTTATTTGATCTGTCTCCTGTCTACAATCTCCTCTTTTTCAATGTAACTCAAAGGGGAAAATCAATACCCCAGTTTTTTTTCAAAATCTCCCTCTTACCAAGTTCAAAATGTTCGCAAGTATGGTACATTGGACCATGGAAGGAAATGTGGTAGGGACATGGACTTGGATAACAGAGGACAGGAGGGACATGGAGAGGTGCACCAAACTGACCCTGCATGGCAGGCATCAGGGTTTGCAGCAGCACAATACACCACCCAGGGCATGCGGGACGGGAGTGCAGCACAACAATCCATTGAAAGCAAGAGGGAGGGGACAGGACCATGCACATGGACAACAGAGAACAGAGGGGCAAGAGGCAATGGTAGCTAGCTGACCATAATGGACAGACAGGAGAGAAAGCTGCAGCATAACAGACCATAAAGGGCAGGAGGGACGGATCAGGGGCATTACAATGGAACAGATAAGCCAGGAGGGAGAGAGTAGGGGTCTGCACATGTAAACAGAGGGCTGGGGGCAAGGGGGCTGGGCAGGAGCAGCCAGATAGCCATGGAGGTCAGGCAGGATGGGCACTAGAAGCAAGACACACCATGAAGAGCAACAGTGAGACTGTGATGGCATACACACAGACCAGGGAGGGAAGGTGGGAGGGGGTCAGGGGCAGCTAACTGACCACACAAGTAAGGTGGGAGGGGCCATGGCAGCACAGAAGACCATGCATGGCAAGTGGGAGGGTTAGTGGCAGCACAATGGCTATGATGGGCAAGAAGGAGGGTGCAAGGGCATGCACAAAGGACGATGGAGGATAGAAGGGAGGGTGAGGACCTGTGCACAGACAAGAAAGTTCAGGGGAAGGGGCCTCACAACAGACCACACGGGGCAGGCAGGAGGAGCAGTTGCAGCACAACAGACCAGGGAGGGCAGAAGGGTGTGGCAGTACAATGGACCATGTAGGACAGGAGGAAGAGGATAGGGGCATGGCATGTGGACAGGCAGGGTGGATGTGGCAGGGACAGGTTACAGTCATCTGACAATGCTAGGCAGGTGGGAGGGGAGTGGCAGCTCAACAGAACACTCAGAGTAGATAGGAGTGGCAGGTCCATGGAACATGGTGGGCAAAAAGGATGGAGCAGGGGCATGCACAAAGACATTGGAGGGCAGGGGGAAGGAGAATAGGGGCAGCAAGCTAAGCACAGAGGCTAAGCAGGAGGTCAATGATGGGGCATAGAATTGGGCAATGGAGGGCAGGAGGAGTGGACTGGTACATCATGCTAAATGGAGGGCAGTGGCAGCACATCAGACCATGCATGGCAGGAGGGAGGAGGCTAGTCCATGGATTCAGACAACAGAGGATATGGAGGAGGTGGATGGGGCAGCAAGCTAACTGTTCAGAGAAGGTGGGTATTAGGAACTTTATTGTTTTTAAAATGTGTGTCTGTACGAACTACTTAAAATATGAACAAGTATGCAGCATAATCTCACTTTTATTCAGGAAGAAGAGGACGTTTGTGACTGTGACTCCGGGCTCACTTGGCAGAAACACCCCCTGACCCTCCACACCCCCATCGCAAAATGTAATGCCCGTGAAAAGGGTAGGTGAACACAGTGTTATATAGAACATAGTCCTGAGAGCACGATTGAAAATGAAAACTAGATATAGTGTATGGTATAAACTATGCACCAAAAAGTGTGATATAAGATGAACCGGGCGTGAAATATAATATGCAATACATTGTGCGCAATGACAGATTCATTGGAGAGCGCGAGATAGCACAGGCACTAGCGCATGCTATGCGATGTGCGCCTTGGAGTGTAATATGCACAGGGCAGTGTTGTGTAACCTAACTAGTCTCTAAAGTTGTAATATAAAATTTGTGCTGGGGAGTGTAACGTTGCATATGCACTGTGACAAAGATATGGATCCCAGATTGTAATATGTATGGCATAGCACTGTGCGTTATAACATAGGCATCGAGGAAGGCACGTTAGATGGGGCAATATAACCCGTGCAAAGACAAGTGTGGCATGACATATTCACGGGGTGGTGTTACAGTGCACATGGGCTAGAGAGTGTCATAGCATATGCACTAGCTGGTGGAATACAACACAGAGGTGTGTGGCACTCGGCAGGCAATGGTGGGTGTAACACAGCATTGGGCTCTGCCAGGAGCGCGCTGTGACTCTCAAGTGATGTTCGTCCCCTTTCCAGAGAGTAAAATAAAAAGTATTACACATCCGGCAGTGGATGTGTGTTTTATTAACCGTGAGGGGGGTTTCTTACATAGTTTTGGTCGAATTTTTGTCGAATCCCCTTTGAATGGCTTGGTGTGCATGTGTATTAAATGTGCCCGTCAATAGCTACCCATGTTTGTATAAATAAACGACAAGGGTGTCTACCGGGATTAGGCACGGTAGGGCATCAGACATGTCAGAGCTTCACTAGTGGTGTAAATACATTCCACGTGGATTCATTGTATGCATAGTCGCCTTTTAATGAATATCAGTCAAATCGTCATGGTGATAGGTACGTACGGTTTGTCCAGCATGTCCTAGGTGTGTCTATAAATATATATTTTTTTAAAATAATAAAAAACAGTGGCCAGCCCTGGGGATTGGGGTAAAAAAATATAATTAGGAGACAGGCCCTGGGGGATGGGGTCATCAGGGCCAATAAATTAGAATAAGAAGGCCCCCTTCTTAAAAAATTAAAATAAATAAAAGACTGGCATCGTGCCGGAGGCCACGCCCCCTCCTTGCAGCACTCTGCAAACGCGCCCCCTGGCGAGTTGTAAGTTGGGGAATTAATTCCTCTTCAATACTGAGGGTCCCTGAGGGCCAACTAGCCCAACAGGCATCTCCAGTATGCGCCAGGGAGCTGCGCTGCAGACAGGTGTTCTGAGGCCAAGCCCCTTTTTACACCTCTCTGCAACGCAGCTCTGTGGCGCTTACTGGAGGTACCTAGTGGTCTAGTTTGACCCTAGGGACCCTTAGGATTCAAGGGGACTTAATCTCTCAACTTAGAACAGCCACAGGGCGCGTTTACACAGTGGTGAAGGGAGGGGACGGGGCCTGAGGTGACGTGTGCAAACCCGCACTATGGCACGTTTTAAATTGGGGATATAATTTCCCTTCAATACTGAGGGCCCCTGGGGGCTAACTAGCCCACCAAGTGCTTCCAGTAAGCGCCACTGAGCTGCATTGCAGAGAGGTGGTCCAGGCTGTGCCACTTTTTACACCTCTCTGCAACGCATCTCTGTGGCACTTACTGGAGGTACCTAGTGGGCTAGTTGGACCCTAGGG
This sequence comes from Triturus cristatus, assembly GCF_964204655.1. NCBI lineage: Eukaryota > Metazoa > Chordata > Amphibia > Caudata > Salamandridae > Triturus > Triturus cristatus. Next base: position 594,755,821 of record NC_140585.1, on the reverse strand, counting down.
ACCCTCAGGATTCAAATGAACTTAATCTCCCAACTAAAAACGGACACAGGGCATGTTTACACAGTGGTGAAGGGAGGGGACGGGGCCTGAGTTAACGTGTGCAAAAACGCCCTGTGGCCTGTTTTAAGAGGTAGTTTTATTCCCCCTGCCCTATTATATACTAGGGGCTTACAGAGGAGGTCATGCTAATCACAGGGGGACCCCAACGCATAATGTTCCCTAGTGTATGTAGGTGTTTTCACTGTATTCTAAGTGTCTTTTAACATAGCACTGGCTCTAGGACTGGTTAGTCAGACTCAGTTACCACCAGTATCCGTCTGAAAAAGTTGAGGGTACAGGATGATTTTGCAACAAGAATTCTTTCTGCTCTTCTTTTTGTTCTTTCTGCACGTTATCCTTCTTCCTGCACTTTTCTTCGTCTTTGAGGACTTCTGTTGCTTCTTTCTGCACTTCTTTTTTCTTTCTGTGCATTTTTTCTTCTTTCTTCACATGTCCTATCTCTGTAGGCATAGTTAGAAATTAGCATTTAAAAAACCTTTGAAATTCTCAGAAAAAACCATAGGTTTCAGGCACGTTATAGTTAGGAATTAGCATTTAAAAAATCTCAGAAATTCACTGAAAAAACCATAGGTTTCAGGGGTGTTATAGTTAGCTGGACTTTTCACTTGTACAAAACCATTGAAATTCCCCCGTTATAGTTAGTTCAGCTAACTATAACTCGCGCGCCCGCAATGCACTGCTGATGACGTCACATATTACATCACTCATGACATGGTCAGTGACATCACTGATGACATCACTGATGACATCACTGATGACATCATCCTTGTGATAGAGTGGCAGACCTCCTCTCACCCTAATATAACCTTTGATACACACATTCAAAGATAGAGACTAAAATTTTCAAAACAATGGACATACCAATACCAGTTACAACAACCTCTTCAGTAATTCTAAGATCCACATACACATCCACTCATTCACCAACAGTCCTATACAGTCACTCATACATGTACTCACTCATCATATGTACTCATACACCTATACATCCTGTTACACAATGCCACTCATCCATAGAGTCACTCACACACATAGTCACTCATGCTAATAAAGAATCAAACATACATTTACTTGCATATACAGTTATACACACACCACCACACTTACTTCTACGGAAACTTACACATACTTAGTCTTTTAAACAATCACTTATAGAAACACATACTTATTCATACAGGAACTATTTCAATCTCTCACTCTCACATATACTCACTTATATACACCAATAGTCACATATACTAGTTTAAAACATATGTAGTTACTCATAAAGACACTATTGAGACAGTCATTCACTCACTAACACACCCATACACACACTCATCCACCCATACAGTCCTGCACACATGCTGTCTTCAACACATACAAACAGTGAGTCACTCATTCATGCACCTATGCACTACGTAATACCCCCCACCGAACCATGCAGAAACTCAGACTGATACTCAAAAAACCAACTAATAACCTATATAGACACCCATGTAGCTACTCACCAACCCATGCAGCCACTTATACACAAAGTGAGAGACTGATACAGATATTTACATATTTAAACATTACTCACTAAGCCATGTATTCACTATGATACACTTAATCAGTCAGTTACACAATCAATTTTTCAAAAACAAATCATCCATTTAGACACTTATATACCCATTTATTCTTCCATCGACCTTGAGATATACATATATAAAATATATTTAATTTTCAGAAAAACAGACATTCACTGAATGAAGTAATCAGTGATGTCATCAGTGATGTCATTTGAGATGTCATCAGTGATGTCATGAGTGATGTCACTGACCATGTCATGAGTGATGTAATATGTGACGTCATCAGCAGTGCATTGCGGGCGCGCGAGTTATAGTTAGCTGAACTAACTATAACGGGGGAATTTCAATTGTTTTGTACAAGTGAAAAGTCCAGCTAACTATAACACCCCTGAAACCTATGTTTTTTTCAGTGAATATATATATATATATGACCTACTGGCAGTCGCCAGTAGGTAGTTATAGTTAGGACCAAGTTTCCATAGGAAGAGCATTTGTTGTTTTGCTTATAACTTTGGCATCGTTTGATGAATCTTCATGAAATTTTACAAACTAATTCTTTGTTATTATCAGCTCCTATGTATTCATCAAGGGAGGACGGAGAAAAAGGGGGGTCCCAAAACGTGTTTTCTCCATACAATTTCCATAGGAAACTTTACAGGTCGAACAGGTGAACGGAATTACCCCAAATTTAGCAGGGAGAAGGGTCTTGGTCTAAAAAGCACACGTTTGTTTATTTGGTGTGAATGCGTTCAGTAGTTTTGGAGAAATATCGAAATTTACAGATATTGATATTTGGGAATTCTGCCATCTGATTGGCTGAGGCATTACGAGCACGAGCTTGCTGGTTATTTGCTGCGAACGGTTGCAACTAGGAAGTGTTGGCAGCCATTTTGTGATTCTGTTGAAGCGGGTAAGGGGAAAAAAGGGCAAAAAAGTAGGAAAGAGGAGGGTAGGAGCACTGTGAGCTCTGTGAGGTGGTTAGGGTGTGCTATACAGGGAGTGTTAAGCGAAGTATTAATCGTTACCGGTGTTAAAGTGCTGTTTTGCCCAGAGTGAGATGGTGTTGAGGTGAGGTGCCGGTACACTCGGGGAATGAAACCGTGAGCTGATTGCTGTAAACTGATATGCTCTGGGTGCTGTAGCATACTGGCCGCTGTAGCATAGCTGTGCAAGTGGTGTTAGTATGGGTTTAGAATATAGCGGGAGTGGGAAGCAAACTACTCACCCCTACCGGTCTGAAGACTCAAATGGAGTGTTTTAGCAAGCAGGAATATATAAATAATCGTGAAGAATATAATGTAGAATGTTGCAATGCCACAGAAGACAAATGGTGAAATCAGGTGTGTTTAAGAAAGTGTCAGTGTATAATAAAGCGATGGAGTCTGCAAGTTATATAAAAAGTGTCTTTATTTAAGTGCCATTAATGGACCCACTGGTGCAAGAGCTAAGGCATCCAGCTGAGGCAAACTCCAACCGCTTCTAATGTATTCAAACCTAAGCTCCTGTATCAGTAAATTCCACATTACATGTTACAGTTCCATGTGACATAAACAATACATATTACACATGAATGACTGTAAATTGTATAATGAAAATAAAGGTAGGATACGATTACCACACTGTGCCAACCAGTTCCTAAACAATGCCGTGTTTTTTTATCTTGATCGCCAGCTTGTGAGCAGAGGCTGAGGTAATTTGTGGGAAAGGGCTTCATGGATAACAGGCAGGCAGAGAGACGTGTGCAGAAAGAATAGACATGGTTTCAAAATGGATGTCGGGTTTAGGCTAATTTAGCAAGTAAATAGCGTATTTGCATAGGCCATACATCACCCATCCCTGGTTAGTCTGGAGAGGTAAGGGGCAATAATGAAAACAGAGTTCAAATGCCTAAGCATACTTAGAAAGTTATTTTATAAAAATAGTTCAATTGAAGTGTATTAAAACATTTTATAGGAAAAAGTAAAAAAAGTTGGAAAAAATCAATCCAAGAATAAAGTGAATTTCTTACAAGTCTTGGAGATTGCAGTCCGGAAGTTCTTCAGCGGCTTGAGATGCGTAATGTTCTAAGAGGTGATTGTTGCCATCGTGTGAGAAAAGCAAAGTGATCCAATTCACATCCTCGAAGGGACAGTAATGTTCCTCGAATATTGGAGCGGCAATTTGAGTTGGCAGGCAATCTGCGATGTTGTCAAAGGTCGCACGTTGCAAGAGATCTTTCGCGGCTGCGCAGAAATCCCATTCCGCCACGATACCTTTTTGCGTTGCATCTGCCATTGCTCCACTGCTCGAATACTCAAGTTCATGGTTTTCAAAAAACGAATTTCGTTGCGCGCGCTGCATCGCAAAATGCGATGCAGCGCGCGTAAAGGAATTCGTTTTATTTATTTAAATGTGTACTTACCTCCGTTCATCCATACTCCGGTGTTTACATTTCACCACCCTGCCCCTCCCCCGCCCCGCCTCACTGCCCCACCGTCACTCCCTCCACGGACCGCTACTGCCTTTTAGTATACTTGCTTGAAGAAGTTTTTTTAGATGAGCTATAGGTTTAGTACAATGACCAAATTCTTCTTGGTAGTGGAAAAGAACACTGAATAACAGTCTACACTGTGGACAGCAGAGATCGCAATTCGAATTGTTTTGATTTATTTATTGCAGAGTTTTTTGTAATTTGTGTTGTTGTATTTTGTGAAGAGGAGTGAGAAAAAATATTCATGGATGACTGTGCTGACTACTGCCTTCAATTTACACTGTAGACAGCAGTGTTCACAATTCTGATCGAGTTGCTATTGTTGATGACGCAGTCCTGTAGGCAAAAGACATTGCTCCAGTGCGCTCTGTCTGCACTACACATATGCATCACCGCATGGTCTGCACACGGTTTTTGTTGCTTTGCTTACTGCAAACAGGACAGCTCAAGTCAATGTCACGTGGCTGTGGTCCCTTGCTGACCGCTCTCTGGCCTACACTGCAGACAGCAGTGTTTACAATTTAGATCGAGTCGCTATTGCAGATGAGGCAGTCCTGTAGGCAACAGACATTGCTCCTAGTACGACCCGCTCACAGTACGGATCATCGCTGGCTGTGCACATGTTGAATGCTTTTGATGTGGCTATCTGAGTGCACTAGAACTGATGGACCCTTTATGATACTATCTTTTTGTGTATTATTTCAGATCTACTGCCTGTATCTCAGTATACCACAAGTTATGCTTCTTTTACGATAGAATCCTTTGTGTATAATTTCACATCTAGTGTCCCTACCTTACTGAAGCACAAACTATTGACCCTTTTATTATTGAATCTCTGTGTGTGATCCAATGATTACTGTTGTAGTTGATGCTAGCTGCAACCATTCCCTGAGAGCTGGTTTACACTCACCCCACACACATCCAGCACAGACGTCACTGGATATGTGACCCTGGTAATAAAAAGGAGTCGAGCGCACGTGCCCGTACCCACTTTCACTATCTATCTGTGTACGTGTGTTCATTATCTATGCATGATACTGCCCCTGGGCCGTACCACATTACCTTGTGCTGTGGACACCGAATGCAACCATGTTACCTCTGGCAGTGGGGAAAACTTTGGGTATGTAACTTTTAGATGCATGGCTATCACAGGTGGAAGGCTACTTTACAGAGCATGAATATTGATGAAGATGATGGATGCATGTTGTGTGTAGTGTCAGATATGTGTACATAGCAAAAAGTTTTCAAAAAAGCTCTCTAAGCAGAAGAGGAGTCTCTCATCAAACGCTGTAGAGAGAATGGATGGGATCCTCCAACTGTTACAATGGGAAATGTTTTGAACCAATCAAATACTTTTCTTTAAGGTCACATGGCTATCGTGCATCGAGCGCGCAAGGAGTCCGCACCCGACGCGATTTTGAGAAAATATATTTACCAGAATATAAGTTTATTACAGTTAGAAATATATAAATGTTAAAAATATTTTAGATTATCGCTTGTTCTCATATACACTTGAAACTTATTTAGATATAGTTTTGAGACAAAATGAGGGAATGGCGTACCCGGCGTGACACCATACGTCTATGATGAACACAGAGCCTGGCAGCGTGCACTCGTCGCATACGCAATGCGCAGCGGGTGCGACCCCATACGTACATGTCATAACGCACGGATTGGTACTGCATACCCATCACATACCAAAGTAGCAGCTGGCGCGACCTCATACGGATATGATGTTACGCGGTGCCACAAACGTGTCGGATACGAAATGCGCATCATTTACGAGTTTAGCAATATGGCGGATAGGATTCGCGTGCTGATGGAGCTTGGTACACTACCGGTACGGGACTCCAGTTTTCTAAAAAAAAAAAGATATACATATTTTTTTTGAAGATATAAAACATTACATAATTTTTAAAAACAATTACAAAAAATAATAGAGTTACAAAATATTACAAAAAAATGTGAAAAAATATAGGCTTTATAAATATTAAAATATGAAATTAACATTTAAAAAACCTTCAAAATTCACTGAAAAAAACCATAGGTTTCAGGGACCTTATAGTTAGTTGGACATTTGACTCATATAAAACCAGAGAAATTCGCCTGTTATAGTTAGTTGAGCTAACTATAACTCACGTGCTCGCAATGCACTGGTGATGACGTCACATATTACATCACTCATGACATGGTCAGTGACATCACTGATAACATCACTGATGACATCTGAAATGACATCACTACTGACACCACAGAGCTGCATTGCAGAGAGGTGTAAAAAGGTGCATGGCCTGGACCACCTCTCTGCAACGCAGCCCTGTGGCACTTACTGGAGGTACCTGATGGACTAGTTTGCCCCCAGGGACCCTCAGGATTGAAGGGGAATTAATTCCACAACTTAAAACGCACCACAGGGCGTGTTTGCACACATGTCACCTCAGGTCCCGCTCCCTCCCTTCACCACTGTGCAAACGCGCCCCATGGCGTGTTTTAAGTTGGGGATAAAGTCCCCTTGAATCCTGAGGGTCCCTGGGGTCCAACTAGCCCACGAGGTACCTCCAGTAAGCGCCACAGAGCTGCATTGCAAAGAGGTGTAAAAAGGGGCGTGGCCTGGACCACCTCTCTGCAACGCAGTCCTGTGGCGCTTACTGGAGGTACCTGGTGGGCTAGTTGGCCCCCAGGCACCCTCAGGATTGAAGGGGAATTAATTCCCCAACTTAAAACGCCCAACAGGGCGCGTTTGCAGAGTGTTGCAGAGAGGCGCGGGGTCTCTGACATGATCGCGTCTTTTTTTATAATTATTTTTTTGGGAAGGGGGGCTGTGTGGCCCCCCTTCTTTTTATATTTTTTGGGCCCTGGGGACCCCAACCCCCAGGGCCTGACCCCCATTTAAATAAATATATATATATATATATTAACGGGAAGGGAGCCGCGCGGGCTCCCCTCCCGTGGCCAATTCCGGCCCCGGGGACCCCATCCCCCGGGGCATGGCCAAACACATTTTTTTTATTATTATGGAGGGGGGCTGCGTGGCCCCCTCCTCAGGCCACACCTTGCCCCGGGGACCCCATCCCCCGGGGCCTGGACTCTCGCTGGGGACCGTGGGGGGAGCCCCAATGCCCCCACGGTCCCAGCCGGCTCCCCGCCTCCTGCGGGAGCCAGCATTGCTTTTCCACATGGGGAGCTGCTAGCATGCAGCTCCCCGTGTGGAAAAGCAATCTGGTTAGAATTTTGGAAGAGAGAGCAGGAAACTTCCAAAGGCCAAACCACAGTTTGCTATGACAGGGCGGCAGCCGCGAGGCTCCCGCCCTGCCATAGCAAACAGCAGTGTCCTGGGGGTGGGCACCCCGGGACACTGCAGGAGCAGGCCCTGGGGAGTGGCAGTCCTCAGGGCCATCACTGGCTCCAGGAGGGGGGCCTCCCTCCCATCCAAAGCACAGCCCTGAGCAGGTGGTGGTCCCCGGGGCTCGGTGGGTCCGTAACAGACCCCCAAATTTGCATTTTAGTGCCCCGGGGAGGTGGCAGTCCCCAGGGCAGTGGGGGGCCGTGTACCCCCCCCCAAATAATTAATAAAAGCCCCAGGGGTGGCAGTCCCCCAGGCTGGGGGGGCTGCGTTCCCCCCTGCAATATGTAATCAAGTCCCGGTGAGGTGGCGGTCCCCAGGGCAATGTGGGGGGATTGGGGCCCCCTACACATTTTGTTCCTGCCCCCGGGACCTGGCTCACCCGGGGGCTTCAATACCACAAAGCGCGGGAGCCTGTGCTTCGTTTGAAAAAAGAAATTCTTCCGGATTTTTTAAATGCTTTTTTGGGCTCTGGGGGTCCTTGTGGGATCCCCTGAGAAGGCCTAGGGGGTCAGGGGCTTTCTACCCTGCACCCTTTTCTTGTTTTACGCAATTGTTTTTCTGTTTTCTTGTGACTCGTTCTACCGAGTCACAAGGTGGCTGCCAACACTTCCTGGTTTGGAGTGTTGACAGCCAATTAGAACAAAGCTCATGGTCGGGAGGGTGCGCGGATCCTCCGTGCCTCTAAATATCGAAACTTTTATTTTTTGATTTTTTCTCAGCAACTACTGAACGGATTTACACCATATTAAAAAAAGAGCGCTTTCTGAACCAAGCACTACCTTTTTGCCAAATTTGGTGTAATTCCGTTCAGCAGTTCGAGCTGTAGCCGTGTCTAAAGTTTCATATGGGAAATGCCTTTTTGTACCTTTATTTTTTGAATTTCTCAGGAACTACTGAACAGATTTACACCATTTAACAAAAAGGTCTCTTTCTGAACCAAGGGCTACTTTTTTGTCTAAAGTATCCTATGGGAAATAACATGGAGAAAACACGTTTTTGGACCCCCCTTTTTCTCGGTCCCCGCTTACCAAATCACCCCGAACATTTCAGGATAGGAGCTGACCGGAGCGCCTCACGAGTTTTGAAAATTTCGTCAACCGGCGCCAAAGTTATTGGGAAAGAAAACGAGTTTCCTATGGAAACTAGTTCCTAACTATAACTACCTACTGGCAACCGCCAGTAGGTAATATATACATATATATATATATATATATATATATATCAAACAAAGAGTTGCCTGCAATGAGGGGGGCCCACACAAGGAGGTAAGTCTCGCCGTTAATTTATTGAAAGATGCCGTGAAAACAAACAGCTGACTGTTCTTGCCAGATCTCCAGGACAGCCCGACGCGTTTCATGCCCCTCGGCACTTCTTCATGGGCTACTGGCTGAGAATGAAGGCAGGCATGTTGATTATTTAAGACACCAGTTCAAACACTGTCTCCGCCCATGTGGGCGTGGCCAGCCTCGTGGCCTGCTGGTACATGTGGTGCCTTAAGTCCTACTCCAGTGAGTTACAATGCCGCATCAATCTTTAAATAAAATAAATCCACAATGGGTTGCAGAGTGCAGAGCAGCTGCCAGTCCACTTCCGTAAATACTTTCAATGGCATCCTTGTCCTTACATCTCAGCGTCGGATGGCGCTGTGACAGGGCTGCACAACGTGTAGCGGGACCTCCCTCGCGGCTCAGGCGGTGCCGCAAAAATTCCAAACAAAGAGTTGCCTGCAATGAGGGGGGCCCACACAAGGAGGTAAGTATCGCCGTTAATTTATTGAAAGATGCCGTGAAAACAAACAGCTGACTGTTCTTGCCAGATCTCCAGGACAGCCCGACGCGTTTCGTGCCCCTCGGCACTTCTTCATGGGCTACTGGCTGAGAATGAAGGCAGGCATGTTGATTATTTAAGACACCAGTTCAAACACTGTCTCCGCCCATGTGGGCGTGGCCAGCCTCGTGGCCTGCTGGTACATGTGGTGCCTTAAGTCCTACTCCAGTGAGTTACAATGCCGCATCAATCTTTAAATAAAATAAATCCACAATGGGTTGCAGAGTGCAGAGCAGCTGCCAGTCCACTTCCGTAAATACTTTCAATGGCATCCTTGTCCTTACATCTCAGCGTCGGTTGGCGCTGTGACAGGGCTGCACAACGTGTAGCGGGACCTCCCTCGCGGCTCAGGGGGTGCCGCAAAAATTCCAAACAAAGAGTTGCCTGCAATGAGGGGGGCCCACACAAGGAGGTAAGTATCGCCGTTAATTTATTGAAAGATGCCGTGAAAACAAACAGCTGACTGTTCTTGCCAGATCTCCAGGACAGCCCGACGCGTTTCGTGCCCCTCGGCACTTCTTCATGGGCTACTGGCTGAGAATGAAGGCAGGCATGTTGATTATTTAAGACACCAGTTCAAACACTGTCTCCGCCCATTATACAGGACTGAAGCTTGGCAAACTCACTGTAGTAAGAAATCAGCACTACATCTACCATCAGGCCACACTGGCGGCCACGCCCATCTGGGCGGGAGAATTATCATAGAAAAGTAGAGCTGGAAATTGCCTGTTTCATTCACTGCAGCGCCAGAACCCCATGAAGAAGTGCTCGTACGCACGAAACGCGTCGGGATGGACGATTGAAGTGCAACAATGTTTGCTGCTGCATTTGCCTTTGCTCAATAAATGGTGGCAAGAAAGAAACTTACCTGAGTGTGGTCATCTCTTCACAGGCAACTTTGTGTTTGGATATTTTGCGGCACCGCCTGAGCCGCGAGGTGACCCTGCTGCGCTGGTCGCAGTCCTGCTGAGATGTCAATCGGCAATTCGGCACGAGGAACAGGCAAGTGCGATTGAGCAAAATGAACGGCATTTCAGTTGCGTGACATGTAGTATGCACACCCACTTGGGACTAATTCATTATACAGGACTGAAGCTTGGCAAACTCACTGTAGTAAGAAATCAGCACTACATCTACCATCAGGCCACACTGGCGGCCACGCCCATCTGGGCGGGAGAATTATCATAGAAAAGTAGAGCTGGAAATTGCCTGTTTCATTCACTGCAGCGCCAGAACCCCATGAAGAAGTGCTCGTACGCACGAAACGCGTCGGGATGGACGATTGAAGTGCAACAATGTTTGCTGCTGCATCTGCCTTTGCTCAATAAATGGTGGCAAGAAAGAAACTTACCTGAGTGTGGTCATCTCTTCACAGGCAACTTTGTGTTTGGATATTTTGTGGCACCGCCTGAGCCGCGAGGTGACCCCGCTGCGCTGGTCGCAGTCCTGATGAGATGTCAATCGGCAATTCGGCACGAGGAACAGGCAAGTGCGATTGAGCAAAATGAACGGCATTTCAGTTGCGTGACATGTAGTATGCACACCCACTTGGGACTAATTCATTATACAGGACTGAAGCTTGGCAAACTCACTGTAGTAAGAAATCAGCACTACATCTACCATCAGGCCACACTGGCGGCCACGCCCATCTGGGCGGGAGAATTATCATAGAAAAGTAGAGCTGGAAATTGCCTGTTTCATTCACTGCAGCGCCAGAACCCCATGAAGAAGTGCTCGTACGCACGAAACGCGTCGGGATGGACGATTGAAGTGCAACAATGTTTGCTGCTGCATCTGCCTTTGCTCAATAAATGGTGGCAAGAAAGAAACTTACCTGAGTGTGGTCATCTCTTCACAGGCAACTTTGTGTTTGGATATTTTGCAGCACCGCCTGAGCCGCGAGGTGACCCCGCTGCGCTGGTCGCAGTCCTGCTGAGATGTCAATCGGCAATTCGGCACGAGGAACAGGCAAGTGCGATTGAGCAAAATGAACGGCATTTCAGTTGCGTGACATGTAGTATGCACACCCACTTGGGACTAATTCATTATACAGGACTGAAGCTTGGCAAACTCACTGTAGTAAGAAATCAGCACTACATCTACCATCAGGCCACACTGGCGGCCACGCCCATCTGGGCAGGAGAATTATCATAGAAAAGTAGAGCTGGAAATTGCCTGTTTCATTCACTGCAGCGCCAGAACCCCATGAAGAAGTGCTCGTACGCACGAAACGCGTCGGGATGGATGATTGAAGTGCAACAATGTTTGCTGCTGCATCTGCCTTTGCTCAATAAATGGTGGCAAGAAAGAAACTTACCTGAGTGTGGTCATCTCTTCACAGGCAACTTTGTGTTTGGATATTTTGCGGCACCGCCTGAGCCGCGAGGTGACCCCGCTGCGCTGGTCGCAGTCCTGCTGAGATGTCAATCGGCAATTCGGCACGAGGAACAGGCAAGTGCGATTGAGCAAAATGAACGGCATTTAAGTTGCGTGACATGTAGTATGCACACCCACTTGGGACTAATTCATTATACAGGACTGAAGCTTGGCAAACTCACTGTAGTAAGAAATCAGCACTACATCTACCATCAGGCCACACTGGAGGCCACGCCCATCTGGGCGGGAGAATTATCATAGAAAAGTAGAGCTGGAAATTGCCTGTTTCATTCACTGCAGCGCCAGAACCCCATGAAGAAGTGCTCGTACGCACGAAACGCGTCGGGATGGACGATTGAAGTGCAACAATGTTTGCTGCTGCATCTGCCTTTGCTCAATAAATGGTGGCAAGAAAGAAACTTACCTGAGTGTGGTCATCTCTTCACAGGCAACTTTGTGTTTGGATATTTTGCGGCACCGCCTGAGCCGCGAGGTGACCCCGCTGCGCTGGTCGCAGTCCTGCTGAGATGTCAATCGGCAATTCGGCACGAGGAACAGGCAAGTGCGATTGAGCAAAATGAACGGCATTTCAGTTGCGTGACATGTAGTATGCACACCCACTTGGGACTAATTCATTATACAGGACTGAAGCTTGGCAAACTCACTGTAGTAAGAAATCAGCACTACATCTACCATTAGGCCACACTGGCGGCCACGCCCATCTGGGCGGGAGAATTATCATAGAAAAGTAGAGCTGGAAATTGCCTGTTTCATTCACTGCAGCGCCAGAACCCCATGAAGAAGTGCTCGTACGCACGAAACGCGTCGGGATGGACGATTGAAGTGCAACAATGTTTGCTGCTGCATCTGCCTTTGCTCAATAAATGGTGGCAAGAAAGAAACTTACCTGAGTGTGGTCATCTCTTCACAGGCAACTTTGTGTTTGGATATTTTGCGGCACCGCCTGAGCCGCGAGGTGACCCCGCTGCGCTGGTCGCAGTCCTGCTGAGGTGTCAATCGGCAATTCGGCACGAGGAACAGGCAAGTGCGATTGAGCAAAATGAACGGCATTTCAGTTGCGTGACATGTAGTATGCACACCCACTTGGGACTAATTCATTATACAGGATTGAAGCTTGGCAAACTCACTGTAGTAAGAAATCAGCACTACATCTACCATCAGGCCACACTGGCGGCCACGCCCATCTGGGCGGGAGAATTATCATAGAAAAGTAGAGCTGGAAATTGCCTGTTTCATTCACTGCAGCGCCAGAACCCCATGAAGAAGTGCTCGTACGCACGAAACGCGTCGGGATGGATGATTGAAGTACAACAATGTTTGCTGCTGCATCTGCCTTTGCTCAATAAATGGTGGCAATAAAGAAACTTACCTGAGTGTGGTCATCTCTTCACAGGCAACTTTGTGTTTGGATATTTTGCGGCACCGCCTGAGCCGCGAGGTGACCCCGCTGTGCTGGTCGCAGTCCTGCTGAGATGTCAATCGGCAATTCGGCACGAGGAACAGGCAAGTGCGATTGAGCAAAATGAACGGCATTTCAGTTGCGTGACATGTAGTATGCACACCCACTTGGGACTAATTCATTATACAGGACTGAAGCTTGGCAAACTCACTGTAGTAAGAAATCAGCACTACATCTACCATCAGGCCACACTGGCGGCCACGCCCATCTGGGCGGGAGAATTATCATAGAAAAGTAGAGCTGGAAATTGCCTGTTTCATTCACTGCAGCGCCAGAACCCCATGAAGAAGTGCTCGTACGCACGAAACGCGTCGGGATGGACGATTGAAGTGCAACAATGTTTGCTGCTGCATCTGCCTTTGCTCAATAAATGGTGGCAAGAAAGAAACTTACCTGAGTGTGGTCATCTCTTCACAGGCAACTTTGTGTTTGGATATTTTGCGGCACCGCCTGAGCCGCGAGGTGACCCCGCTGCGCTGGTCGCAGTCCTGCTGAGATGTCAATCGGCAATTCGGCACGAGGAACAGGCAAGTGCGATTGAGCAAAATGAACGGCATTTCAGTTGCGTGACATGTAGTATGCACACCCACTTGGGACTAATTCATTATACAGGACTGAAGCTTGGCAAACTCACTGTAGTAAGAAATCAGCACTACATCTACCATCAGGCCACACTGGCGGCCACGCCCATCTGGGCGGGAGAATTATCATAGAAAAGCAGAGCTGGAAATTGCCTGTTTCATTCACTGCAGCGCCAGAACCCCATGAAGAAGTGCTCGTACGCACGAAACGCGTCGGGATGGACGATTGAAGTGCAACAATGTTTGCTGCTGCATCTGCCTTTGCTCAATAAATGGTGGCAAGAAAGAAACTTACCTGAGTGTGGTCATCTCTTCACAGGCAACTTTGTGTTTGGATATTTTGCGGCACCGCCTGAGCCGCGAGGTGACCCCGCTGCGCTGGTCGCAGTCCTGCTGAGATGTCAATCGGCAATTCGGCACGAGGAACAGGCAAGTGCGATTGAGCAAAATGAACGGCATTTCAGTTGCGTGACATGTAGTATGCACACCCACTTGGGACTAATTCATTATACAGGACTGAAGCTTGGCAAACTCACTGTAGTAAGAAATCAGCACTACATCTACCATCAGGCCACACTGGCGGCCACGCCCATCTGGGCGGGAGAATTATCATGGAAAAGTAGAGCTGGAAATTGCCTGTTTCATTCACTGCAGCGCCAGAACCCCATGAAGAAGTGCTCGTACGCACGAAACGCGTCGGGATGGACGATTGAAGTGCAACAATGTTTGATGCTGCATCTGCCTTTGCTCAATAAATGGTGGCAAGAAAGAAACTTACCTGAGTGTGGTCATCTCTTCACAGGCAACTTTGTGTTTGGATATTTTGCGGCACCGCCTGAGCCGCGAGGTGACCCCTCTGCGCTGGTCGCAGTCCTGCTGAGATGTCAATCGGCAATTCGGCACGAGGAACAGGCAAGTGCGATTGAGCAAAATGAACGGCATTTCAGTTGCGTGACATGTAGTATGCACACCCACTTGGGACTAATTCATTATACAGGACTGAAGCTTGGCAAACTCACTGTAGTAAGAAATCAGCACTACATCTACCATCAGGCCACACTGGCGGCCACGCCCATCTGGGCGGGAGAATTATCATAGAAAAGTAGAGCTGGAAATTGCCTGTTTCATTCACTGCAGCGCCAGAACCCCATGAAGAAGTGCTCGTACGCACGAAACGCGTCGGGATGGACGATTGAAGTGCAACAATGTTTGCTGCTGCATCTGCCTTTGCTCAATAAATGGTGGCAAGAAAGAAACTTACCTGAGTGTGGTCATCTCTTCACAGGCAACTTTGTGTTTGGATATTTTGCGGCACCTCCTGAGCCGCGAGGTGACCCCGCTGCACTGGTCGCAGTCCTGCTGAGATGTCAACCGGCAATTCGGCACGAGGAACAGGCAAGTGCGATTGAGCAAAATGAACGGCATTTCAGTTGCGTGACATGTAGTATGCACACCCACTTGGGACTAATTCATTATACAGGACTGAAGCTTGGCAAACTCACTGTAGTAAGAAATCAGCACTACATCTACCATCAGGCCACACTGGCGGCCACGCCCATCTGGGCGGGAGAATTATCATAGAAAAGTAGAGCTGGAAATTGCCTGTTTCATTCACTGCAGCGCCAGAACCCCATGAAGAAGTGCTCGTACGCACGAAACGCGTCGGGATGGACGATTGAAGTGCAACAATGTTTGCTGCTGCATCTGCCTTTGCTCAATAAATGGTGGCAAGAAAGAAACTTACCTGAGTGTGGTCATCTCTTCACAGGCAACTTTGTGTTTGGATATATATATATATATATATATATTATCTACTGGCGGTCGCCAGTAGATAGTTATTGTTAGGACCGTGTTTCCATAGGAAATCTCAAAATTCTATTTTGAACAACTTTGGTGCCGGTTGACGAATCCTCGTGAAATTTTCAAAACTAATGGGGCGCTCCGCTCAGCTCCTACCCTGAAAGTCTCGGGGGGATCCATCAAGCGGGGGCCGAGAAAAAAGGGGGTCCCAAAACGCGTTTTCCCCATGCATTTTCCCATAGGACCTTTAGTCGAAGGTACAGCCCGAACGGCTGAACAGAATTACTTGAAATTTGGCAAAGAGGTAGTCCTCAGGTCAGGGATGTGCCTTTTGCATATATAGAGTCAATCTGTTCAGTAGTTCCTGAGAAAATTGCAGTTAAAGTACATAAATATCTATAGCCGCGCACCATGCGCGCTCCGTTCGCGCACGGTGCGCGCACCCTAACATGCACGAGCGTAATTCTGATTGGTGGTTACATGTCAGTCAACGTTCGAATCGGTCGAAATCAGGAAGTGTCGGCCACCATTTTGTTTGTTTTGAGTGCGAGAGTGAAAAAGGAAGGTGGCGAACGTGAAAAGGGGGCAGGGTAGAGAGTTCCTGACCCCCTAGCCTTTGTCAGGGGGTCCCTGAAGGACCCCGAAGGCAGAAAAAAACATTAAAATTTTTTTTTACAAAAATCGTGGGGTGCGCGCACGGTGTGCACACCGTGCGTGCACTGTGAAAAACCATTAAAAAAAACACATTTCATACATAGTTTATTGTAAAATAAATATATAAAAAATATAATAATAAATACATAACTTAGCATTTAAAAAACCGTACAAATTCACTGAAAAAACCATAGGTTTCACACACGTTATAGTTAGGAATCAGCATTTAAAAAACCTTGCAAATTCAATTAAAAAACCATAGGTTTCACACATGTTATAGTTAGGTGGACATTTCACTCGTAAAAAACCAATGAAATTCCCCCGTTATAGTTAGTTCAGATAACTATAACTCGCGCGACCGCCACTCTATCAAAATGATGATGTCATCAGTGATGTCTTGAGTGATGCCACTGACCATGTCATGAGTGATGTAATATGTGACGTCATGAGCAGTGGATTGCGGGTGCGTGAGTTATAGTTATCTGAACTAACTATAACGGGGGAATTTCATTGGTTTTTTACGAGTGAAATGTCCACCTAACTATAACATGTGTGAAACCTATGGTTTTTTAAGTGAATTTGCAAGGTTTTTTAAATGCTAATTCCTAACTATAACTTCTGTTTCAGGTAATCCAATCATTCAGGATTATGTTTTTCAAAAAACGAACAAGCACATTGAAGCAGAAGTAAACAGCCGACACGTGTTTCACCCTTATGGCTCAGTATCGGGCCAGGGCTTCCTGTCTTTTAAACCTAATTGAGAAGGAGTGAATTGACTCACAACTGAATGCAAGAATTTTTTTGAGACCATAGAGGTCCAGTGTCTTGAGGCATCCTCCACAAGGAATAAGTTACAAAAAAAAAAAAATTGAGCAATTTTCCCCAGAATTGGGATCCCTGGACCTTGGTATTTCTGCCTAATTATTTGTTGTGCTGTGGTATACTGCAGTAAGTTTGCAGTATACCACGGTACATGCTCATGATAAGGCAGTATGTGTTAGGTTAATGGCTCTGTTAACCGAACGTAAAAGGAAGCCATGTAGTTTTCAGCACATTTTGGCTACGTTCTGCTGCGTTCTGGGTTAGGGTCGTAGATCTAGGTAAGAATTAGGTTTTATTGTTGTTTCCTACATAATACCACTTTATCAAAGTGTTAAAAGGTCGAAAAATGTTTTTATAATGTTCTATATATTTTTAAAGTAGTTTAGGGAGAACTGCACAAAATGTAAAATTCTTTTTTTTTAGTATAGCAGTAATTTGTAAGTATTACTGCGGTAGTCCGTAGACTATTATTAAAGATTTAAATATGTTAAAAAAAGAAAATACACTGTAGTACCCTATATTTGTCAACTACTATAGAGTATTAGTATTAAAAATATATAGAAACTTGGAAATATCAAATCTAATATTTACCTACATCTCAGGGTGAAATGCAGAACACAGGCAAAGGGTACCTAAAAACAACATGGCTGCATTCATTAGCAAACACAAAATCACTTGTTATTGCTATCTACCGTAGTTTTTCCACGAAATAGTTCAAAAATACAGCGACAACAGATATCACTAAGTTAAAATGCCTTGTAACTTAAAAATACTTAATCTACTTACTTGTTGTACCTAAAAGGGTCATCTGAACACCATAATGTCTAATCCTGCTACAAGAGGAGATTTCTGGCTAATGTATACATTGTGTGATTATTGTTTGCAGTAAAATCTGTTAAAAAAAAAAAGTCTAATACTGCTTAATTTAATGTAACTCCGTTCAGCTGTTTTCGCGGTACACAAGATAGAAAAGTCTATGAAAAATGTACTTATTGAAAACGCAGTTTGGAACCTCCCTTTTATCTTTACACCCCATTGACCAATATCCATGAAACTTTTCAGTCTCTGCCAATGTAGAAAAATCAGCAGGGCAGGAAAGTTTTGTGGGGATTCGTTAAGTTTTTGTTCGAGATATTTTTCTCTTCCACTGCAAATACTGTAACTTTCCAGAATCCATCTGTTAATTAGTGAATAGACATTTGTTCTGTATTAGGCAACTGATACTGAGGTTTTTACCGGGAGAAGAGGAGATGCCAGGAAGCATCACTCATGGTAAGAACTGTCTGAACTGCGAGATGTGAACAAAGTACCTTCTAAAGGACTTGGTTCTGTAGTCTATTGTAAAGACCTAAGAAACGTGGGAGTTTACCTGCTGCCGGGGTTTGTTGAAATCTGATTGGGATCTGAAGACAGGGAATATGTCAATTGTTTCAACTTCTGTTTAACAAATTTATATTAGTATGTGTTACTAGAGTAGGCTGGCACCCTGGCTTCTAGCATTGGAGAGCACTCTGGACTCTTTACTGAGCTCCTTTCCTTGCAAAAAGATGTCTGCTGATTTATAGCTGAGAATACTTTGCAGCTTGAAAATTCTTTTGGTCAAATGCAAAAGCTTTACGCTTATATATCTTATTCACTCTTCAGAACTCTTTATTGGGTCTTTGAACTGACACCTTTACTTTGGTTTAAATAAGAAATTGTCATTCTTAAACCTAATCTAGATTAGGGAAATTCCTTTATGGTACACATTTGCTGTATCATCTCTATTTTATTTGTAGTCTACACTAATTTGATATTTTGCCTTGTTTTGAAATACTGGCTAATAGATTATTTGAATTTGTAATAATGATTAAAGACTAAGATTTACTCAATAAAACAATTTAAACTTACTAGAATTGTTAATAAAACCCTTTAACTCACACCAATTCTCTTTATTGACTATTATAAAGGCTATGTGGGTTTAATTGTATTCGTAAATTTGATGTAAATGATTGCTCCTTTTAAATTCTCCTTGGCGACGAACAAAGGAAAATACAACCAGTGGCAGAGGTTATTTAATTATTACACCCGAAGACTTAGATACAAGGATCCCCGCACTGTTAAAGTAGAAGTGCCGAGAATATAATTGTTTAACCAGGGTCCCCACACTGTCAAAGAAGAAGTGCTGAGAAAATAATTGTTTAACCATTTTGAAATTCACGTTTGTTTAACACATTTCAAGTTTCCTGCTTTGGATAAATTATTTCCAGAGCCATGGTAGGAGCCAGGCACCATGAGGGGTCCCAGACCGGGGTGAATGCTGTGGGCATACAGAGGCATGGACAAATGTGCCCACAAAAACAGATTTTTAGGTGTAAAAATCATGGATTTTTAGTAAAATCACACTTCAGCTGCCACCATTATGCAGAGAGCAAAAAGGCACCATTTTGTGTTGAAAAACATGATTAAAATCACGAGTGCACAAAAAATGTAAAATATTGAAAAAAATACCAATGTAAAATAAAATTCGAAAAAAACAGGGCACTCTCCACAAAGGTTGTGGGCAGCGGGGATTGACCGAAGGTGCACCACGTAGAAGGTGTTGGCCACCTACGGTGGGCTGGGTGAAGGACGAATATTGACCCAATGCAGTGGGTTGAGCACAGGGTCTGAAATATAGAAAATGGCATGCAGAGTCAAATAAAAGTAATGGGAACAATAAAGTTATAATTTCACCTTTTTATATGCATACAAATACCCTGTTGTGCAGTGCTGTGAGTGACATGTATGTCACTTCAGAGCACCGGTGTATGCCAGAGTCTGTATGTTGTGAGACAGGTTCCATTCGGGGAAATGAGGCTCCCAGTCCAACATTCTTCAGTCATGACTCCAGTTTTTGGGGGGTTCTGTTGTAAAGTGAGCTGAACCAGTTTGGGATTAAGGCCTTCAGCAAAGCGCGTGCCATTCGGTTCTGTCCTTACATTAGGAGTCATTGTACTCTATTGTTCGTACCAGAGATCTCAGTGTCTTGAGATCCATGCTCCATCTGTTCGAAGACTTCTTGGGTGAATAGATATCTGTGTGCTGAGCAAAGGTTCACCTTTGGCATATAATGGCCTATAGGTATCCAGGCTCTATGCCCGAAAAAGCCTTAAATATGGTGCAGAGAACTTGAGACTTGGGGCTTGCATCTAACAGAAGTCGTGCAAGCGCTTCCAAAGCTGGCTTCATAAGGTCACATTTACGTGAGTGAGGGTAAATTCAGGCAGATTTTTAAGTTTCGATTTAAGCCCTATGGGAATTTTGTTGCAATAGTATAAACGCGCCAGTTTATATGGACTTGATACAAACACAGGATGCGATTATTTGACTTTTTTTAACAGTGAACCTCAAATCCTTCAAAATTCTTTGTATCATCCACTGGAATACAATTGTTTTTGTAAGGGGAGCAACTCCCTTTCATTTCGTGTCTGGCTACAGAACAGCCATGACCAACCCTCCTGGGTTTCGCCGACCTAAATAAAATACATTCCTTTGACCTGATTTCGCCGCCAGATGTTTTTCCTGTTCCTCCATTTTGTCTGAAACATTGGACTAATGTCTGTCGATAAATGTTCGTTCACAGGGTACTGCATTTTCCTTTATTTGAGAGTGTCTATAACTGGATTCACGAAAATATGCACAAAATAACAGTTTTCATGTGTGCTTATCATTTTCCTCTGCACCCTGTCTCTGTATCATCAGTAATGTCACTGGGCTAACACTTCTTTTATCTGGCAATTTGCCACAAAGCCTGTGAACATTTGCGCACTTGAAGCGCATCCCTTTTCTTTTCTCACTTTTCTCTGTCTACCTTCGGTCCTGCACCCGACTTCTTCTGAATACAATTTATCACATGTGCCCGACTTTATTAACAGAGTACAGGAACACTTCTCCCCTTCAGCTTGACTATTTGAGAATTCAAAATAAGTGAATAACGTTTGTGTAAATAATGTATTCCCAGAAGTGCTCCCTCTAAGAGCTCTTCACAAAGAGATTTTTAACCCACGTATATCAGTCAGTGACAGCAGGTCATAGAAAGCATTAGCAATGCCAATAGGTTTGGCTTACGAAAGGGCCTTTTGTGTCAATGATAGGTTTAGGAACTCAATAAGTCATCATGCATGCACTCTGTCACTCATCTTTGTACTGAGGCATCCATTCATCCATTCACTGACTCATTCTTGCATTCACCGTGTGACACAACCGCAATATAACACACACAAGCTCAACAACATATGCAAGATCAATTAAAACAATACAAATAAAAAACAAAAAAAATACTGCCCTCTAAATACGACGGGTATATGCTTGCACAATAACGAAATTAAACATAGCAGCAGGTCTCCAACAATATCTATAGTTTTAAAGTTCCAGCATAGCATCCACATTAAGAATCTACATGTTGGACATCTTGGAATGGTAACATAATCATACACTATTGACTAGAGTGCTCTGTAATGGTCTCCTGGTTTAGAGAAAGTGACCACATGGGATGTGGCGCACTATAGATGAACTGATTGGCAAGCAAGTGATCTGTTGGCACTTCATGGATAGCTGTAGTAACCTCATAAGACACATTAAAATAAAAAGATGAAAAGCAAATTAATGAAAAGGGAACTATAAAAGAGGAAAATTAAAAACTAAAGAACTGGCCAACCAGCCCTGACATTGAAGTACACTAATTTTCAAGTTGATGTGCACATGGGATCAGAAAATGTCAGCATTAACAGGGTAAGAGAGCCAGTGATGTGGACTGAACCACTACCCATGCAGTACACTATCATGGCTGAAAGCAGAGTGTAAATGACACTCAGACAGACCAATGGTGGTGGACCCCAACAATGTAAGGGCGGTGCAACACCTGCATGTGTACACAGTGCGAGTAGGGTGCTACGTGTCTGTGCGGTGTCAGAGCAGTGAACAAGTGCCGAAGTGCTGCAGATCATTAGAAAAGGAGACCCTGGCAGGTCCAAACCTAAAACAACCCAGAGGACAATGGTCCCCACCTTCCCTCTCACCTCACCCCCACCCTACACTTCCGGAACTGAAGCATCTGTCGCCCTGAAAAGGAAAAATTAACAACAACAACTACAAGCTAGACTGAAACGCCTAACCGATTGTGTGGCAATAGTGGACCCCTCCACATTATCGGATACTGCAGTCTTTGTGTCCTGCCACCATGGGCTACATGGGCCGTGGGATATACCTTTTCCAACCTCAGCCAGTCAAGAGCATCTGGAACTCAGCTTAAAGACATTAGTTCCAGTCCTTAGATTGTTAGACTTTTGGAGAGATCAGTTGTGGCACTGTAAATTTCGGAACCATGTTGGTAGCATGGTCCTACCATGCCGATTTTGGTATCAGCGAACCGCAAATGACTAATGCGGTATGTATGAGTGTTTTTGTCATGTTTCACCGATGAATTCACCGTGTATACAATACTACATATTAAACCCTCGGGTTCCATTTTAGAACGGTAACCATTTTGTGGTTGCCCTCACATAGGCTGCCCACTAAGGCCATGCCTAGGCCTAAAGGACACGCAATCTTTCTGAGACTTCTTTGTGACCTGTGCAAACTGACTCCACTGCCCGAGGTCAGTCCTGTCCGGCCGGTTCCTTTTACTGCGGCCAAATGGGATTAGCATCAGGGCCCGACACATCATAAAGTCGTGCATCCCACACGAACCCTGACTAATCTCTTTCACATCTGACTCTGTTTCCTACTTTATGGCTTGTTTTACGAGGAGGGGGTGCCCGTTTTTATTGGGGTCTGCTGATATCTGATGAGGGTTCTGAGCCTCGCTGGGTAAATAATTATGGGCTGACCGAGCTGAAATGTGGGATTATCATCATGACTTTGCTCTTTCTTTGAAGCGAAAATATGTGAATGACCACTTGTAAAATAGGGGCGGTGTTGCCCAGAGCGTAATATTCTGTATATAAGAAAAGACTGGTTTTTGGTTCAGGGGCAGTCTCCTGAGAACATACACCGTGCTGTACTTCTCGGATACCTGCGATTGGTCTGCAGCCAATAAATACGATCTTTGACTTCACCTAGAAGACTCTGTGTTTCTGTAGTCTGAAACAGGAAGAACTCGAAGTCTTCGGGTGTGTCCCCTGGCACCGCTGGGTTGGTTCCGAAAAACCCAGTACTTCAGTTGGCGCCCCACGTGGGGCGATTTCAGCGGTACCGGTCCAAGCCAGAGGTTCGTGAGGAGCTTCGTGTGAAAATTCTGGAGGAAGGCTGCCACTTCATCGACCCCTGCATGTCGACGTGGTCCGAAAGTCTTTACTGCGAGGTTCTCCGCGTCCCGACGGCTACGAAGGACTGCTGCCCTGACTATCGCCCTGTTTTGGACCCTTGATGATTTGGTAGAGCGAAACGATTTAACGAGTCTTCTGGTGACGTCATCGATACCTCAGTTAAGTATAAGTGGAGCGTCTCCCAGTCCTTAGTTTGGTTTTTAGTTTGGTATCCCTTTGGGATCGCTTTGATTTGGAACTTGCAAGTGCCAAAGCCGAAGGACTCGTGTATTCACGAGACTATCGTATTCGATAATCCTTTGAAGTTTGAAACTAGACTAGTGAGCGAAGATGCCTGGTTCTAGTATATTTGGAAATTTGTTTTGTCTGGGTTGTAATAAGGACTCCCGATTAGAGGATTCGTGTCCGGTTCCTCCAATTGGAACTCCAACTTATGAGCTTTATGTGAAACATGGCGTGGGTCCCATTACGGACAATGAAGTATGGATCCGATACACCAGGAAAGATGGTGATTTAAAATGGCCCCAATATGGTAGTTTTGACACAGAGATTCTGGATAATGTAGAGGTTAAATTAATTAAAAAGAAAGCCCGGCCGGCGATGTTTGATTCTTTCCACCTATGGCGAAAGGAAGCCAAACAGAAAGAAATCAAATTAGCGAAGAAAAATAAAAGAGAGAAAGGTATGTCGATAATGCAAGCAGCTTTGCAGGTTAAAGATAATGAAGAAGAACAAATGAATGAGCAGTTGCGAAGGCAACGTAAATTAGTGATTGATAAACGTTACCCAGTTTTGCCGCCCCTTCAGCAAGATGCGTCAAAAGAAAAGGAGAAAGATCCCCTAATGTCACATTTGCTGAGTTCGCCACCCCCGTATGCGCAGAGTGCTACAGCGCCTCCGCAACCTTTAAATGTACAGCCTCCAGTTAATTTGCCGCAAGCCTTTCCGCAGCCGCCAGCTCCTCCTCAGCCGGCTCCTATCCCTACAGCGCAGCCCTCTCACGGGCCGCCGATTTCGCTACCTATCACTTCTGCGCTTCCTGCGACTTTACCTAGTACATCAGCTGCCTCTCTCGGTGCTCTTCCTGATACGACCCCTGTACCTGTATCTGCACCCGTTTTTCTTCCCTCTGTCTTTCCCCCTGTTCTTGCCTCAACTTCACCTTCTACACGACAACGAATAGCTAGTGCGGTCACTAGTTTTATATCGCCTCTCTTCGGGTCATCTAGTACGACCCCTGGTTCACAACGTAAGCAGTTGCGTAGTCAGCTGCCTGGTTCTGAAGAGAAAGAAGTATTAGACCGCATGGCACATAAATGGATTGTTTATCCTTCAAGATATGATGTAAGGTCTGTTGTAAATGTTTTTCATCAATGGGAAGCACCAAAACAGAGATACGTTTTCTAGAAAATGTGTGAATTCCTCTGTGAGGAATTGGAAGATCATGGTTTAGACTCAAGCCCGCAGGAGTTGTGTCATGTACGGTTTGATTTTGAAAAAGGTATGATTGTGGGTCCAGATGTTGAGAAAGCAGTTGCGACTTTATTGTCTTTCAGGATAGAGGGTCCTTCTCAGTCACTGTTTGAACATGACTCCTCTGATAAAAAGGTTAAACAATACCCGATGAGAGAAGCCCCTCCGGTATGGAAGGACGCTGTTGCAGCTGATGCCGCTCGAGGTATTGTTGCTGTGCCAGCTCATTTTCAGCGTGTTTGGGTACATGTTCCTTGGAAGCGATCTGAAGTTTTAGCCCTTAAGCAGACCTTGCCTGACCCCCGTAAAAACCCTGCAGGATATTATAAGGAGTTATCACAGACCGCAGAATCGTGTGTCATGAATCTAGCTGACATAGATATGTTGTTCGGGAATGTTGTTCCGCAGCCTTTATGGGGATCGATTCATAATGCAGATCATGCTGCAGAACTAGGTGACACATGGGCTAATATCATTGCTGCAGACACTAGACAAGTTGGTGGTGCGAAACCTGAGCCCTTAGTAGCACAACTCCCTGCTAGAATTATTACCTACATGAAAACTTTAATGCCCGCGATGCGCGTGAATTGGGATAAATTATCCGCATGCAAGCAGAAGAAAGATGAGTCAGTGTCTGATTTCTTCACCAGGTTTGAAGAAACATTTATCGACCACAGTGGTCAAGACATGAGTACGGAAAGTGGTCAACGGTTATATGTTGATAAATTCGTGCATAATTTGCTTCCTGAGTTGTGCAAGAAATTAAAAGATTCAGAGAGTTCTTGGGCCGTTTCCTCTTCAGCGCAAATACTGGCTACTGCACAGTATTACGAAAATAGGGATAAAGATGAGAAGGATAGAGCAGACAAGAAAACAAAAGAATTAAAGACGAAGGTTCTGTTACAGCAGGCCTACCCACCACGCGGTAGTCAGAGTAACTATCAGCAACCTCAACAGTTTCAAAGAAACATGCAAAGGTTCGAATATTCCCAACCGCGTGTTCCTGTAGGTCCCAATCAATGTTCGTATTGTAAAGAAGAAGGTCATTTTAAGTATAGTTGTCCTATATTGTTGCAGCGTACGAATAATGCTTATGGCACAAGAGGTAGAGGTGGTCAG
This sequence comes from Triturus cristatus, assembly GCF_964204655.1. NCBI lineage: Eukaryota > Metazoa > Chordata > Amphibia > Caudata > Salamandridae > Triturus > Triturus cristatus. The sequence continues at coordinate 594,729,976 of NC_140585.1, read as the reverse complement.
CAAGCTCTTAGAGGTAGAGGGCGTGGAAATGTTCCCCAGAACGCGCGTCCTTTTCCGCCTCAAAATACGATGAATAGTTTTGATCAGCAAGCCAATGCAACTGGTAGGACGGCTCAGTACTATAATAACGACTATTATGCAGAAGATGAAAATGCGGAAGGTAATGATTACTAGGACAGCCATAGACAAAGAGAGGGAGTTGATTCAGTGCCAGTGGATCAGAGTGGACCGTATGTCAAGGTGACTACAGCGGGTGTGTCAGAGCCTTTTCTATTGGATACTGGTGCTGCAAAGAGTTCTATTATGCACTCAAAACTCCCTGGCGCGCCTTTGTCTGGCGAAATGAATGTTTCAGTAGGTTTTTCTGGCGCCCCGGTTAGGAACCCGATCTCTAGTCCAATGCCTCTTTCTGTTGGACCTTGTGAGCTGAAAGCACCCCTTATCCTAACGACAGGTTGTGGTGAAAACCTGTTAGGATTGGATTTGTTAAAGAGGTTACATGCGACATTATATTGTTCTCCCTCAGGAGTACAACTTACACTGGGTAGGGAAGTGATTTCTCCAATGTATTTGTCGAAGAATAAACTGCCAGCTGAATTGTCGTCTCTTCCGGATGTCCTTTGGGCTACTGGTCCTAATGATGTGGGCCTTTTGGAAATACCGCCATATGTGGTCACTTTGAAAGCCAATGTTAAATTGCCACGCATTCCCCAGTACAAGATCTCTAATGAAGGTGAGAAAGCATTGTTAGCGATCATCTATGATTTGATTGAAAAGGATGTAATTGAAGAGACAAGAGGCAACGTTTGCAATAGTCCTGTTTTGCCTGTTTTAAAACGTACTGACCCTTCTCAGCCACCTGTTTACAGGTTTGTGATCGATCTTAGAGAGGTCAATAAGATAGTTGTGCCACAGTTTCCAGTTGTCCCTGATATAAGTGCCTTGTTAACTATGATTCCAGCTTCCGCTGCTTGGTTCTCAGTGATCGATTTAAAGAATGCTTTCTTTAGCATCCCGATTGCAGAGGAGAGCAGGGATATTTTTGGTTTTAGTCTAGGAGGTCGAAGCTTCCGTTTTAAACGCGCTCCACAGGGCTACTGTGAAAGTCCATCAATATACAGTCAGGCTTTAAAAGCGCAGCTTGATGCAATTGTTTTACCTAGTGGTGCTACCCTTATTCAGTATGTTGACGGTTTACTAATCGCCGCGGATACTGAGGAGATTTGTAAAGAAGCTACATTGTCATTGTTCCGTCATTTGTCTACCTTTCATCACAAAGTGTCTCTCTCAAAACTGCAATATTGTCGACAAGAAGTGACCTACTTAGGTCATCTCTTGTCGAAAGAGGGAAGAAAACTGACCCCAGAAAGAATTCAGGCCATTGCACAATTGAGCGTGCCAAGAACACAGAGAGAAGTGCGTGCTTTCTTGGGTATTACTTCATACTGTAGGCAGTGGATCCCGAGTTTTTCTTTGCTGGCAAAACCTTTGATAGCATTAACATGTAAAGATACACCGAATCCCGTCCCGTGGTCTGAAGAGTGTCAGAAAAGTTTTTCGGAATTGCGTAATGCATTATGTTCAGCTCCTGTGTTGGGTACCCCCGACTACAGTAAACTCTTTACATTGTATGTTTATGAGAAGGAAGGTTGCGCATTGTCAGTGTTGACACAGTCTTTTGGAGACAAACGCGTATTTTTCGTCGACTTTGGATCCGGTAGCTAAGGCATTGCCGAGTTGCTTGCGAGCCACAGTGGCAGCAGCTGTGTCTATTCGACAGTCTGCTGGGTTAGTAATGAATAACACGTTGATTGTAATGGTTCCACATGCAGTGGACACGTTGCTAAACAGGACCAAGACACAGCACTTAACTAGTGCTCGATTGTCAGGTTATGAGTTAACACTGTTAGCGAGTCATGTGCACATAAAGAGGTGCAACACGTTGAATCCAGCTACATTATTGCTGATTTCAGCAGACACAGATGAGATTGAACAGCATGATTGTCTGTTCAGAACATCAGGGCCCGACACATCATAAAGTCGTGCATCCCACACGAACCCTGACTAATCTCTTTCACATCTGACTCTGTTTCCTACTTTATGGCTTGTTTTACGAGGAGGGGGTGCCCGTTTTTATTGGGGTCTGCTGATATCTGATGAGGGTTCTGAGCCTCGCTGGGTAAATAATTATGGGCTGACCGAGCTGAAATGTGGGATTATCATCATGACTTTGCTCTTTCTTTGAAGCGAAAATATGTGAATGACCACTTGTAAAATAGGGGCGGTGTTGCCCAGAGCGTAATATTCTGTATATAAGAAAAGACTGGTTTTTGGTTCAGGGGCAGTCTCCTGAGAACATACACCGTGCTGTACTTCTCGGATACCTGTGATTGGTCTGCAGCGAATAAATACGATCTTTGACTTCACCTAGAAGACTCTGTGTTTCTGTAGTCTAAAACAGGAAGAACTCGAAGTCTTCAGGTGTGTCCCCTGGCACCGCTGGGTTGGTTCCGAAAAACCCAGTACTTCACAGTGTCTAAGGCCGCAGGATCTGGGTCTTTGGACAGTTCAGGATCACGGTGCGTGGCCTCCACGTAGCTGTCCCTGCTGCGGTCCTGCAAAGACGGGGGGCCCGCCTCAGCTGTGATATCTCGAGCTCTTCAAACAAGCGATGTAGATGACCCCTCATACGGTCCACTCCCCCTGCAGGACTGCGTGCGCCTCCTCTGCTGCCTGGGGGGAGCGGGTCAGCCCTCATCACTCTGGAGGGTCCGGCCGAGGATGTGGACCGGATTCAAAGGGGCCTCTCCTCGGTCAGCCAAGTCCATGCGGACTGTTGGGTCTCGAAGAAGAGCGCCTTGTCTTGGAAGACAACCCGGAGGTGGGCCTGGAAGAGGAGTCCATACCTCAGGCCCAGGTTACGAAGCTTCTGTTTGACCTCGTTATAAGAGCGACGTTGTGCTTGCACCTCTTTAGTATAGTCTGGGAAGAGCATCACATTGTGATTTTGAAACTTCAAGGTGCCCTGGGCCCGGGCCGCTGTCAGGATGGCATCCCTGTCCTTAAAGTTCAAGATCATGGTAATAATGGGCCTGTGTGGAGCACCAGGAGGCGGTTTAGGGGCAAGAGAGCGGTGGGCGCGCTGGATAGCGAACCAGGGTGATAGTGCTTCCTTGGGCATCCAGGAGTTCAGCCAGGTTTCTACGAGGGCAGCTACTCGACCCCCTCTGGAAATCCCACAAGGCGGAGGTTATTACAACGTGACTGGTTTTCCGCGTCTTCAGCTCTACGGTGTAGCTCCTTAGTGTGTGTTTGGAGGTGGCCTCCTTGGTCTTTCAGCTGGTTAAGATCGTCCTCAACGGTGGGGATTCAGGATTCTGCTTCGGAAATACGAGCTGTGGCGTTCCGCAAGTCCTGACGAATGAGAGCCATATCCACCAGGGCCTCCCCGATCTTATTCTCCACCGAGGTCTGAGAGGCTCCGATGGCTTGTAGGATAGTCGGGAGGTCTGACCACTGAAGGGGGGGAGCCCAAGCACCTCTCCTACCAGGCCCTGGTCAGCCATGGTGAACTGAACCATTTTAGTTTGCGTTGGTGCCGCGGTTGATTTAGGGACACGGCCTCTCCCCATCATGGAATCCAAAAGAGGGAGGGAGAATTGTGTCCGTGCATGCGAGGGTGAGCTGACTCCCAGGGCCTAATGCAGGGGGGGGTCACACCACCCTCCCAGCTGAAAGCTTGCGCTGGAACCCGGGGGTTGCCCCCAAGTCTCTCCCTCTGAGTGACCTCCAAGCCTCGCCCGGGGTGCACCAGTGCAGGGGTCCGCCTCGTGGCGGCGAGTTACAGTTGTTCTGGGGATCCTAAGGACTCCGGATCCACAGGGCCCATCTTGGTGGGGCACAGGAGCCTACAAAAGCCCCCCGCTGTGGGACCCCGCAGCCGAGCCCCCCACTGCAGTCGACACAGCATGGTCAAGACCACCACAGCAGCTGTCCAGCCCGGGCAGGCCCTCTCAGTCCTAGACGTCTCCAATACAGGCCGGCCAACAGGGGAGCAACACGCCGGTAGGCCCCTCAAGACTCAGCAAAGTCCTTCCTTGCCCACCACAGGACCCCCAGTGAGTGGGCTCAGGGCCAGGAAAGCCACCGGGGTGGAGACGGCAGCGGGACCACTCCCAATCCCGCAGGGAAGTCAAGGGGGTCACGGCCGCCGGGCCATCCCAGGGGGCCAGATGGTCAGTTCCCTCCAAGCTGGCCTTGGGGATTCAACTGTTCAGGTAGGTGGGTGGGGGACAACACCCCGCGCGCAGTCCAGTCTCAGCACGCAACGGCCCGTGGATCCCAGGACCCCAAAGGCAGGCAGTCTGGTGCGTCCGCAGATTGGCATGGTGACCAGTGGCTCTGCGCCTCACATAAGGGGGACCGGGGCACCGCTCATGAGGCCCCCGCTGCGTGACATCCGCAGCCGAATGGCCCAGCCCCCAGGAGCAGCACAGACGAGGGACGTGGCCAGATGAGAAGGAGGGCGGGTGAGGGCCAGAGAGCCTCACCTGAGACACCTGCTGCCCGACCCAAGCAGCTGACTGGCCCTACATCCAGCCCCTGGCGTGAAGATGAGCAGGGGGGAAGGCCCAGCCACAAGCCTCCCCCTGTTGCCGGATGCGACAGCCGAACCCCCCAACACCCTCACAACTCACCAATCAGGCAGAGGGGGAGTCTGTTGCGGCCTCAGGGCGCATCCCGGATAGACGAGACTCCGCCTCCAGCAGTGAGGGAGGCCGCCTTGCGCTAGGCTGTCCGGGGACCGGAGGAGTTGGGGAACATGCCACCTCTTCACGGCCTCCTCCCTGGTGGGGCTTCCGAGCTCAGTAGGAGCCGCACCGCTGGCAAGTATCCAGCAAACAGTTCTCGTCAGGGCCCCATGACCTGATCAGCAGGAGCTGCCATCTTGTGGCCTACAGGCCTCAGGGTCCGGATGTCAGAGCTGGCGTTTCCGCTCACCAAGACAGCAACTCGCACTGTCACTGCACAGGACCCGCTACGGGTGATAGAGGCGGTGAGTTTCGGGAGATGGATGGCAGCCAAAGGTGGTGGGATATGAAGCGGATGACGGAGGGGTCCGGAGCACTGTGTGACCGCCATCTTGATGCTTCAGGCCACGCCCCCTGATTATATTCTTTTAGATGTTAGGATTTGCCCATTCTTAGCGGACATGGCTGTGGTGCATAGGCAAGACAGTGACCATAATACACTCACGATGGGCTTGGAGATTCCTACTGCTCAAACCCACCTAGCTCTGTCCCAGCTGCTGGACGGTAGGTGTAAGTTTACTCACAACAAACGCAGAATCTATTGGACCACAGTTGTCAGGTCGGAGAACTCTTTAAAATCCATATATACTAAGGTGGGTTCTGCTTTGGAGATATTTTACAGTCTTAGTATCAAATGAGGAGACCGTGTTACAAAAGGTCGAAGATGTACATAATTCCCTCTTCAATAGCCTAAAGATGGACTTCTTTAGAGAAGCTAGCGGCCAAGTAGTAGTGTGCCATCCTGGTTCAACAAACAATGTAGACTGGCCAAATGCCCTCTAATTAACTCCATCAAGAACAACAGGAGGGCAGAGATTCAAGTTAAGAGACCCGCATACAAGAATGTACTTACATTGACAAAAAGGGAATGGGACAGTCAAAACTGGGGACTCCTTTTAGCAGCTGCAAGGGAAATAACCAAACCCTTTTCTGGAACTTAATTGCTACCTGGAATAGGGAAGGGACATCTAAAATTGAAAATAATGTTGCTGCTGAGGCCTGGATAGCCCACTTTACTAACCTATATTAAAAAAAGCCTGATGATGGCACACTCTCAGTATCTCCAATAATTTCTGTTCACAACGTACCAGGGAGAGACCCAGGAGGATTTCTCCCAATAACGTGTACGGAGGTAGAACCGGCCATCAGGAAGATAGCCCCTCGTAAAGCCCCCATCATTAATAAGGTTCCTGGAGATTTGTTTTTATTAGAAATAGACATTTGGACACCCTTTGCCATTTTAAATAGATCAAGTATCCCCAAAACGTGGGCATGGGCCAAAATTCTTTATAAGAAGGGGAGTCCTCTGGATCCATCTAATTACAGCCCTATTAGTCTAATAGACACCTCTCAAAAATTGTTTTGCAAAGTTATACTCAGCAGGCTTTAGTGTTGGCTTGCAGAGAAGGACATACTTTGCCCCCTTCAAGTGGGTTTTTGACCTCATACCTCCACTGTTGATCAGGTCTTTAGAATGTAGACGATATATTGGAAGACCATTAGTATTGAGAAGGGAATGCTTTATGCCATTTTTGTTGACTGCAGAGCAGCGTTCAATTTGGTCCCCAGAACCCTGCTGCGGAAATGTCTAGCTGAAATGGCATCCCAGCTTACCTGTGCAGTATAATTGAGAGACTGCGCCAGAGCAATTATGCATAAGTGAGATGTGGAAAGCTTGGTGAAGTAACCAAACCCCTTCTCGTACAGCATGGCATAAGATATCCTTTTTACCCTGTTTAAATGATCTAGTTGATTTTTTAAATAGCTGTAACAATGACGCCCCTCGACTGGCAGGCATGAGGGTTCCAGCCTCATGTTCGTCGATTATACGCTTTTGTTGTCAAAATCACCAATCGGGCTACAGAAATTACTGGCATCAGAAATTACTGGACCTTTTTAGTAGATTCTGTGTGAAGAGGTGAATAGAAATTAACATCAATAAAACAAAGTTTATGGACTTTAACCCTTGTCCTACCACACGCCCAAACTCCACATTAGATGGTGTCCCCTTAGAACAAGTACACTTTTATGATTATTTGGGGATTACCTTAGACGAAAAGTCGGACTGGACCCACCATGCTGAATCAAGAAGATTAAAACTGGAACAACAAAGTTGGGGGCTGTTGAAGCTGCATAAGGGGTTCCACTGCAGATTTGTATCACCAGTCATTCAACTTTACACATATCAGGCACTCGCTGTTGCCCTTTACGGTGCGGAGCATTGGGGACATAAAAACTTAAAGCCATCGGTAATGGTAGAAAACAGGTTTATGAGGCAACTCTTGTGTTTACCGATCAGCAATCCCCTAGTACCATTGAGGCTAGACTCGAGCCTCAGACAGATCTCCGATAAGCTTGAACTCCATCGGCTAACTTTTTTGGATTCACCTTTGGGCAATTCCCGAACTTATGCTCTATTGGAGCGGGCTGGAGTAAATTGTTAGATCCTCGATTGTGACAAAATTCCCCTTGGTTACATTTGTCAAAGACTCCCTACTGAAGGTGGGCTTGGCAAATCTTTGGCATAATCCTGCAGGTTGTTGTACCTTAATTACGGCAAAGGAGTTTAAAAATCAATAAAAAAATTATAAAAACAACAAATGTTTGAATGCATGCACAAGGTACTTTATATATCTCCTTTTTAATGGCAAAGGATAACTACCAGGTTGACATTTTTTGTGAGCCAAAAAACCATATGTCCAATTTAGACATGGAAATATACCCTTACATGGTTTAACGCCAAAATGGCTAGGACCATCAAATAATACGGTCCAGGGGTGCCCGATGTGTGGTTATAAAGAGGATGTTCCCCATCTGTTATTTTTTTGTCCAGGATACAGAGGGGTGAGATCAAAATGGCCTAGTTCCTATTTACAGGACACTTGGTACAACAAGGAATGAGGAAGCGTACAGGATCCTTCAAACCGATACAACCCACACTTTTGATATTTGCTGTATCTAGATATTTGTTTCATGTTTGGCTGATAAAGAGCAAAGAGGCTACAGAAATTAACCACAATAACCTGACTAATTGAATTTTATAAATCTTATCTCTACTTTTTATCCAGCAGTTGTTCTAACCCATGGCTTTATTTTACTTATGGAGCATGATAGGGTCATTCGGTGTTTGTAGAGCGCATATTTTTATTTGTATCTTAATGAGCAGGTGCTGCCTTTACCTTTATAACTGATGCTAATTTTAACTGATTTTAACTATTGTATTTTTTGAACTATGCATCTCTTCTATGGTATAATACCGAAATAAAGAGTATTATGATAATGATGCATTTTAAATATTTTGTTTATTACAAGATCCTGTCAGACAGCTAAAGAGAATTTTTACAGTGCAATTCTTCTCTCCCTAAGGTTTGTCAGAGGGGTTAACAAACACAAAACTCCTTGACAACAAAGGTAAATACACTTCATGTACAAAAATACTTATCTGCAAGCGTTAATACCGTGAAATACCAATCCACCCTCAATGCCTAATGACTAACCCCAGGTAGGTAACTCCCCTCCACCAGCGGAGTTTGCGGATTTTTGCCTACTCCACGCTCTGTTGCGAACGCAGAGTTTTGGCAAAACTCCACTGCGTGGCGGTGCCGAGTTAGCCAGACTCTCCACCCTCCCAAATGAATTAAAAATTAAAAAAGAAGACACTTACCTGCGAGGCTGCCTCCTCCTCTGCCTGGCCGCTCTCCTCGCTGCTTTTCGCCGTCCTTCATCTATGAAAAAACTCCTACGTTGTACGTCTACTGCACCCAGCATAAGCTTTCTAGAGGCCAACCATTCAGCATACAGTCATAAAAGTACAAATGTATTTGAAATCACCAGAAAAAAATATCTAATATCTTTCTTCAGGTCAGTGGCAGTGGTGACATGTTGTATTATCCGGTATGAGCTTACAGAACCCAATGGGGTGTGGATATTAAGCTGTGATATTTATATGTGGTCACCTGGTATTTCCCTACAACAATAAAGGAGCAGTACTAGTGTTCCAAGAATTTCATGGAGAACTGATCGATTTTATACCTAGACTTCAAAGTGACATTGCTGTAAAGAAACACATTAACCTTGATGTAGTCCTCTCAAGGTCGAAATGCTGTTTCTTTGATGTACTGAAGAATAATTAAGAGAATTGTTTTGAGGCTTCAAACCATGGCTCCTGTGTTATTTTGATATTGGAGAAGAGTTCATTGATATTGACACCATTGAACTATGTGAACTTCATGAAAGGAGGAGAGAAGAAACAAAGAGAACAAACTGTACAATACAATTGTTGGATTATTGGGCACTCCCTTTTGTGTTTTTTCTGGTTTAATGTATTTCTGGTTTTGGAGTAGTTTGACCATTAGAGGGTGAGTACAGACACTATTACCTTGTGGAACTAGCACCTGTGCAACTTTCTTCAGCCAGAAATACTCTTGCTTTGGGATTATTTGTATTTGAAATTACAGTTGGCAAGGTAAAATACTCTCTCTCCTAACCAGGATTATGATAATGCATATTTTCTATCCCCATGGTGTGTTGGTGTGGGTCACCAACACTAAAACCTCTGCCTACTATGATAATCTCTTGAAATACCAAGTAGCACAATACCTACATACACACTTTAGCAGTCTAATAACAATACATCCTGAAAAGCCTTTTGTGAACAAACACTAGCATCCATTATGCATACAGTTATAAAACTAGAAATGTGTACAAAAACATCACTTGCAAAACAATATACAACCCCTCCCAAAAGGGCATAACAACAATCATCACATTAAAAACCCCCGGGGTTTGTCAGGGTGGGTGGCCAATGCCAAAACCCTTGCATACTACAGTAATCTGTGAGATTATGTGTAACAAAGTACTTGTCTATAGCCTGTAACACAATGTGATAAAAAACAACTGTTAAAGGCTTATTAGTTTTAGCAAATGCTTTTCACAATTAATAGGCTACACCAACTGGCTTTGCCATAACATTTCATAATAAGCATAAAAGACCTATGACATCGGACATAATATTTCCCAGTGCATCAATCAGGCCCACAGAATGCCAGCATAACCAACTCAGGCCTGCAATTTTGAGCGTAAGTACTCCAGTGGCATGGAGAACACGGGACCCACGTCTGGGCATACCCGTCCCACTCGGGTGAAAAATGCAAAAAGAGCAATTGAGGGACACAATGCAGAACAATGTCATACATTCACCTCAGTACAGAGATCTGGGCCTAAATCCATCATTTTTTTGCTCACCATGCCATTCCAGTTTCCAGTGCTCCGTCCACCATCTCCTTGTGCTTGCTTTGTTTGCCCTAAGTTGGCAGGGTATGCCCAGACATGGGTCCCTTACGCACTTTGCCACTGGATTGAAGCTAGCCTGGCTGGTGAGGGCTGTTAGCGCAAAACCAGTCCCAGGATGCTTGTTTCCGGTCCAGGGAAGACATGGCTTGGCAGTTCGGGCTGGACTATTCCCATGAGGCAAAGGGTCAAGACTGATTTGCATATAGCTGTGTCTGAACTGGGGTGGCAAAGTGAGCTAAAGAACGATGATGGATTCAACCCAGATCTGTGACTGGGGGTGAGTATCTGAAACGTTTCAGTGCTCTGTACATCATCCCCTTGTGTTTGCTTTGTTTGCCCTAAGTTGGCAGGGTATGCCCAGGCGTGAGTCCCTTGCTCACTTTGCCACTGGATTCAAGCTAGCGTGGCTGATGAGGGCTGTTAGCCCGAAACCTGTCTCAGAATACTTGTTTTCCTGTCCAGGGAAGACATGGCTTGGCAGTTTTAGCTGAACTGTTCTCATGAGGCACAGGGTCAAGACTGATTTGCATATAGCTGTGTCTGAACTGGGGTGGCAAAGTGTGCTAAAGAACGATGATGGATTCAACCCAGATCTTTGACTGGGGGTGAGTGTCTCAAAAGTTTCAGTGCTCCGTCCATCATCTTCTTGTGTTTGTTTTGTTCGCCCTAAGTTGGCAGGGTATGCCCAGACGTAGGTCCCTTGCTCACTTTGCCACTGGATTCAAGCGAGCCTGGCAGATGAGGGCTGTTAGCCCGAAACCGGTCCCAGGATGCTTGTTTCCGGTCCAGGGATGATATGGATTGGCAGTTCGGGCTGGACTGTTCCCATGAGGCACAGGGTCAAGACTGATTTGCATATAGCTGTGTCTGAACTGGGGTGGCAAAGTGAGCTAAAGAGCGATGATGGATTCAACCCAGATCTGTGACTGGGTTGAGTGTCTGAAAAGTTTCAGTGCTCCGTCCATCATCTCCTTGTGTTTAAATATGTTAATTGTGTCAATTTTTTAGGAGCGGGTTGTGGGTTTATAGGGGAATAGGGTGGGAAGTAATTTAATTGTCATTAATTTATTAATATTTTGTATTAATTAATATTTATTTATTTTATATTTCATATTGTTAATTGTGGTAATTAATTTGTTATTACTTATTTATTAATTGGTTGTTAATTACTATTAATTAATTTGTACTTATGTTAATTGTGTCTTTTTTTAGGAGCGGGTTGTGGGTTGATATGGGAGTAGGGTGGGAAGTAATTTAATTATAATTAATTTACTAATATATTTTATTAATTCATATTTATTTATTTTATATTTTATATTGCTAATTGTGGGAATACATTTGTTATTGATTATTTATTAATTGGTCGTTAATTATTATTAATTAATTCGGTAATTATGTTAATTGTGTTCTTTTTTTAGGAACTGTTGTGGGTTGATAGGGGAGTAGGGTGGGAAGAATTGAACATTTATGAATATATTTTTTATTTTTATTTTGCTCCACAGTACCACAAAAATTACAACCAAATTATTTCATACATTCATATGATCACAAAATGCCCCCCAAATACACATTCCAATCTTCCGTTTCCTTGCCCCTTTGGCCGAATACAAACTCAGTTCTAAACTCAATAAATTATACATTTTAGCACGCCAGCACTCAAATGAGGGAGGCTCAGACTGGAGCCAGTCAGCAGCGATACACAATCGAGTTACGGTCATTGCAATAAAAATCAAATAGCGATGTTTAAACATAGAGGTCCCCTTTTCTAAATCTTGTCCAATTCCTAGCAACATTATAACAGGAGTAATTTTAATAGAGACCCCAGTAATTTTTGACAAGAATTTTTCAATATCCATCACATACTTAGACAATTTGCAACAGCTAAAAAAAAATATGTAGACTGTCCGCATTATCCCCCCCGCAACGAAAACATTTGCCATCATAGTAACTCCCCCATTTAAGCATATGTGCCGAAGTGTAATACAGATTAAAAACAGTTTTGAAAAATTGTGCTTTCAAATTGGTGGAAAGAAGAGTTTCCCTGGATCTATCAATAGCTTTCCCTATAGATATATTATGTTCTCCCAATGCAATGGACCATTGGGCATTATGTTTCTACAGGTCATCCATCCTAGAGGATAATAACACCTTATATAGCACCCCAATTTTTTCCTGCCGTCTTACAGCCTCAATAAGTAAATTTGGTGTCAATATCAGGTTTTCTGACCAAGGAAATCACGAATATGGAGGAATTAAAAAAATTGTGTTTTAGGCAAATTATATTGCCTTGCTAAGTCTTCATACGTTAGAAACAACCCCCCATCCTCATAGAAATCTCCTATCTGCAAGATACCCTTATTCCTCCAGCTTAATGACACCCTATCCCAACAGATGGGAGGAAGGATCTTTAAAGCATTCGTGGGTGTGTAATAAGTTAGCCCATCTAGCAAAAATAGTTTCCGTATTTTCCTCAAGACCTTAAAAACAGCTTCCATTACTTTAAACCTCGTCCTTTTAAAGTAGCTGCCGTCTATTTCCTTAAACGGACACTGTCTTGCCTCAGAACCCAACATCAGCTGAAATATAGAAGGAGCCTCTGCTGTATTACTGACATCCTCCCCAGTCAATAATACTCGCATCTTTAACAAAAAGCAAGCATAATAATAAAATGTAAAATCTGGTATCGCCAAACCGCCTCGCTCACTTGGTAATGTCATAAATATTGTAGCATGCCTAGGTTTACTGGGGCCCAAAGAAATTTACCACACATAGATTGTAGATGTTGGAGTTGGACTCGCGAGACTTCCAGGGGAATAGATCTAAATAAGTATAGCACCCTTGGTAAAATATTCATTTTTATAATGTTACCCCTGCCTACTAATGTAAGATGTAGTCACCCCCATCTTTCTAACGAATCCCTAGTGCTGTGTAGTATGGCCGTCCACTTAACATCAACCAGTTCTGACATTGATGTTCTAATTTTAATGCCTATATATGTTACTTCTTTTACAGATCTCACATTATTTATCACAATATTATCTGTACATAGCACATGTGTTTTAATTACATTAAGTTTATAACCAGATAGCTGACCGAATTCAATTGCTAGACGTTCCATTTCTTTGAGTGCGGAGAATGGGTCGACCGTAGTGATAGCTATATCTTCCGCATAAGCGAAAACAGAGTGTGAGATGTCCTGTACCATAAAAGGTTTAATCAAAAGACTATTTCCCAGCATATCAACAAATGGATTTATATACAGAGCCAACAACAATGGGGAACATGGGCATCCTTGCCGAGTTCCTCTAGTAATTCTCACTGGCTCTGATACCATACCCATTGCGGTAATTTTAGCGACCAGTGTAGTGTACAATACCTGTAAAGCAGTCATAAACCCCTTCCCAAAACCCGCCCGGTACATCAATTTCCACAAATAATCCCACTCCACACGGTCAAATGCTTTTTCAGCATCCAATAAAATTAACCCAAGTTCCCGTTTTTCAGCCTGAGCTATGTCAAAGAGCGTCACCACCTTGTTCACATGGGTAACCGTCCCACGAGCAGGTATAAACCCATGCTGGTTTACTGACACTAATGGACTGATAATCTTTGCCAAACGATTGGCCAAACTTTTTGAGTAGATTTTGCCATCACAGTTCAGCAAAGAAATCGGGCGGTACGATTCAGGCAAATCCGGTGGTTTCCCTTTCTTACTAAAGACCACAATAGTGACCTCTTCCCATGATTTGGGAGCTTGCCCATTCTGTGCAGCCCTAAAAGTAGCCAACATTTCAACCTTAATCTGGTTAAAAAATACCTTAGAAATCTCACCCTGGAGTTTGTCAGGTCCCGTGGCTTTCCCCATCGCGAGACTATTAACTGCCGTTTCTAGTTCCTCCATAGTAATTAGGCTATCCAAATATTCCATCTCATCTGGGTCTAGTTGTGGTATATCCCCCCTCATAAAAATATTATTACCCATATCCGCCACTGCCTGATGTGTATACAGTTTAGTAAAAAACTGATGCAAAATTGCCAAAATCCTTGAGGATCATGATGCAATACACCTGATTTATCCTTTAACGTCAAAATACGATGGGAGGCTTCTTTCATACGCAGCCGTAATGCAAGGCAACGACCAACTGTTTCCCCATACTCATGACATTGCTTTTTATAAACCAGATATTTTGTCGCATTCTCCCTATTCCACACCCCATTAATTTTGGCCCGACATCTAGCAGCTTCAATCTCAAGATCGATAATATTTCCTCGCTGTGCTATCCCCTGAGTCAATTTTTCCTCAGCCACTTTTAAATCAAAATATAATTCCTGCATCTCTGATTTATTTTTTTCCCGATGATAAAGACCAACACTCAATGCTTCGCCCCTGAAACAAACCTTAAAGGCATCGCATATGATTGCTATATGGGCAGATTGTTTATTACATTAAAAAAATTCCTTGATCCAGCTAGACATAAAGGGCCGATTCCGATCCTGGAGAAACCGGGTACGAACCGTCGGACGGAACATTTTCTCCGTCCGACTCGTACCCGGTTAAAAAACATTACAAACATGCAAGTACGATTCGCACGGAAACACCCCCACCCGTGTATGCATGGAGCGTACATGGCCAGACATAGGAGGGGTGGTTGCCTATCACTCCCAGCAGTGCCCAGACACAGGAGGGGTGGGTGTCTATCACTCCCAGCAGTGCCCAGACACAGGAGGGGTGGGTGAGAGTCCTCCCAGCAGTGCCCAGACATAGGAGGGGTGGGTGCAGAGTCCTCCCAGCAGTGCCCAGACATAGGAGGGGTGGGTGCCTATCACTCCCAGCAGTGCCCAGACATAGGAGGGGTGGGTGCAGAGTCCTCCCAGCAGTGCCCAGACATAGGAGGGGTGGGTGCAGAGTCCCCCAGCAGTGCCCAGACATAGGAGGGGTGGGTGCAGAGTCCCCCCAGCAGTGCCCAGACACAGGAGGGGTGCGTGCAGAGTCCCCCCAGCAGTGCCCAGACACAGGAGGGGTGGGTGCAGAGTCCCCCCAGCAGTGCCCAGACACAGGAGGGGTGGGTGCAGAGTCCCCCCAGCAGTGCCCAGACACAGGTGGGGTGGGTGCAGAGTCCCCCCAGCAGTGCCCAGACACAGGAGGGGTGGGTGCAGAGTCCCCCCAGCAGTGCCCAGACATAGGAGGGGTGGGTGCCTATCACTCCCAGCAGTGCCCAGACACAGGAGGGGTGGGTGAGAGTCCTCCCAGCAGTGCCCAGACATAGGAGGGATGGGTGCAGAGTCTTCCCAGCAGGGCCCAGACATAGGAGGGGTGGGTGCCTATCACTCCCAGCAGTGCCCAGACATAGGAGGGGTGGGTGCAGAGTCCTCCCAGCAGTGCCCAGACATAGGAGGGGTGGGTGCAGAGTCCCCCCAGCAGTGCCCAGACATAGGAGGGGTGGGTGCAGAGTCCCCCCAGCAGTGCCCAGACACAGGAGGGGTGGGTGCAGAGTCCCCCCAGCAGTGCCCAGACACAGGAAGGGTGGGTGCAGAGTCCCCCCAGCAGTGCCCAGACATAGGAGGGGTGGGTGCAGAGTCCTCCCAGCTGTCCCCATGGAAAGAAAGGGGTGGAGTACCCACAGATACAATGCCCACAATTGTCAGTCAGGTGCTCAAAGACCCAGCAGAACACGAAACACATGTGTGCGAGGCTGGGAGTACACACATGCATAGTGCAGAAAAGGTAACATGTACACATGAAGTCATGTCAATATACTCCAGTCACAAGTACAGTGACCCCCAAGGATGCCACAAATGATGCAGGTGGAGACCTTGCCCAGCATGCATGGCCAAAGTTGAAGGGGTCCATCACACACCCTGCAAATATAGACACAGTACTGCACAAATGTCTTCACAACACCCTGCAGGGAAGATGTCAGGGTCCACAGAGGAAGGTACACACCTTGGGACAATGTCACCATGCAGTAACAGCTTACATGAGCAAAGTTTGATAGCAAATACCGTGTGATGGCACACAGATAACAGGGCCCACCCCACGACCAGCACACTACAACATATCCCAGACACCTAACACATTATCGCCACCCCAAATCATGGAGCAGCACCACCAACAGCAATGCCAGAAAAGCAGTAGTGTGCCAAGGAAAATAAAATAGCTTTATTCAGCAATGTTCTAAAATGTATTGTATGAAAAGTTCCATATGCACAAGGCCCATAGGGCAGTCCATAGTTCCAATCCAGGTGGGGGACACATTGGGATGCGTGTCCCCTAGCTTGCCTGCACAGTTCAGACTACCTTGTCATCCACAGGGGGGGGGGCATCATGTGGGGGGGAAGGACCAGGCACCGCAGGGACAGGAGGGGCAAGGGTAGGTGTTGTGGGTGCAGGGACGGATGACTCCAACACAGGGGGTGGGGCAGCGCCAAAGGTGGATTCGAGAACGGCGCTGCACACTACTGCCAGGTCGCCCAGCGTCTCCCCTGCACCCGAAGGAACCACAGGCCCCAAGGAGGAGGGGGGTCGAAGGGATGGGTCACAGCGCTACTGGTGGAAGGTGTGGACAGGGGGGGGACTCAACTCCCCTGCCGGTGTCCTGCCTCCACCGCTTCCGGGGTGGTGCCACACTGGGGCTGATGGACACACTGGGCAGGACTGAACCTGTGTCCGACTCTTGGCCAGGAGAGCTGAGGGGAGTGGATTTGGAGGGTGGTGGTCGTGAGTAATGTGGACTCCCACTCTGGCTGCGTGTCTTCCGTTTCCCCCCGACCCAGTGGGTGTGCCTACTTCACCCTGTGTGTGCGTGCCAGGAGGTGTGCGCTTTGCCTTCCCTGGTGGTGTGGTGCCTGTGTCTGGTGGGGTGCGTGCATGGGGATGTCTGGGTGTGCTTTGGACAGGCATGGGAGTGGGAAGTGTGGATGGTTCAGGGGTAGGGGGGGATGTAGCGCTGCAGGAGACCCACTGCTGCAGTCAGTGTCGAGTCTATGGACCTCAGCAAGTTGCGTTGGTCAGTCTGCGCAGCTGAAATGCCCTCCATGTATGCCTCCATCTGGTTGAGCACTCGGCTGTGGCCATGGAGGACATTAAGCATCGCAGTCTGACCAACCTGCAACTGCCGCAGGATTTCCACAGACCCGGCATTGGTGGCAGCAGTGGAGACAGGGGCAGGGGGTGCGGTGCCTGGCAAGAAGGAGACACGTGGTGACCTAGCACGGCGGGAAGGGACACGAGCAAGTGGGAGCCCAGTGATCGGAATGGAGGGGGCGGGTAGTGATGGAGTGCTGCTGTCAGCTGTGGGAGCAGCCTCCGCCCCCTCGGAGAGCTCAGCCTCGGACCCGTCAGCGTCATAGTCGGTGGTGGTTTGACTGGACAGGTCCTCCGCTGCACTCCCGTTGGCCTCCGTGCCACTAGATGTGCTAGCCAACTCAGCACTGCTGGCACTGGTGCTCGCTCCCTCCTCACGGTCCGTGCCAGTGTCTCCCTCGTAGTCCCCCGACGATGCTGTGGGCAAGGTGAAGAGACAGGAGAAATCAGACACCTGTATACATATGTCACATGAGTCAACTCTACATAGGTCACAGTGCATAGCCTGAAAAGCAACAAGAGTAACATCTACAATACAAGGTACATATGTAGTCCCTGCAACACACAGTTTGTTGACCCACCATGCCACTGTTAAAATATGGAGAGCATGACACAATAGCAAATAACGTGATATCAAATTGTACAGAGGAGCCAGGCTCTGGGGACAATCTAGCACAGCATCTGCGACACACAGCCTAGCCAAGAAAGGGATGAGCAGGAACCATGTCTATCAACTCTTGGGACATGCTGCAAAGGTAATACTGAAAATTATGGCCAACATGACTGGGTCACTGCACCTTGAGTGTTTGTCCACACAAACATCACTCACTGGCCAGACCGAGCAAGGAGACTTCAGGTTTGGACATGTAGGCCTTGCCCGCACCAACCCCCCCCCCCCCTACCTGAGACAATGTGATTGAGACAGAGGAAGTACTTACACCTCTTAGTCTGGGATGAAAACACATGGCCTGCAATAAATCCTGATCGTACACAAACTACCCCTGGTGCGCCTGTCCACATATATCACTGACAAACAACCATCATCAGATAGTTGTACCAAGACACACAGGCACTGGCCCCTGTGAGTATGCACCAGCTAGATTGGGTCACCCTGTACAGTGGACACATGTAGCACAGTATACGTGAATACAAATGAGGCCAGGGTACTATGCCACAGGGCCCAAACTATGCTGAAGACACAGAGAATGTCCACATTGTCTGATGACACACATGATACCTAGGAAAAGGTGCCCCAGGGGACTGTAGTGGCCACACTACTCCATGGCCTTGGATGGATATGACTGGAACACAAGCCACCATCCCTGCACTATGCATATCTTACACTCAAGGACATCATGTCAGAGGGCACAACATTCGACATGCAGGCAGTAAGGCAGTACACATGAAACACACACTCCCATGTCGGGACTCAGCATCAGTGCCAACTAACATGGACCCCACAATGACAGAACTGGCCAGGGCACAGGCAACGTCCAAAAACCTGTTACACACCACCCCCACACATGATGCTGCAAGCATTGAGCACTTGGATTAACTGCCAGCCTAGATAACCTTGTGCAAGAGTGACTACACACAGACCAGGGAACACATGGCAAGGAGGGGAAGGGAGGAAGAACAGCACCGCTTTACTTTGGGGAACAGGATATGCACTGCACATTTAAACCCTGGCAGTGTATCCATGCAACTGCGCACTTCCAAAAGCTGGTCACACACAACAAACACACATGTACCTACCCCCTTCCTGCTGCTGCTTCTCCAGTAAGCGCCTGTCCAAGTCGGGGAAGACCACCGCCAGCACACGCTTCTGGATGTGGGTCAGATGCCGGCGCCCACGGTTTTTGTGGCTCTCGGGTGAGTCCCCCAGCAGGACCCGTGCGATCCTCCGCGTCCAGCACCGGATATCCTGCCAGCATTTCCTCACCTGGGCTAGGCGCCGCTTCCGACCCTCCGTCCTGCTCACGGCACTGACGGCTTGCTTCCAGATCTCCCCCTTGGCACAGACGCCTACCTGTGAGGATGCAAAAGTGACAATACATCAATCCACCTTATCAATGATACAGAGACACACATATTACAAATTATGCATGTTTGAACTGGCCATAGTATGCAGCCAACTCATTGCACCTTTGTCATAGTGACATCATCCTCCTGGGAATGGGCAAATGCAGTAGGTGCCATTGAAAGTACACAGGTGGCATGAGGGGTGCAACACAATCAATGATGCAGGCTCACACTGTGCATCCCAAGCTACACCAGGAATCTGAACAGTACCCCTAAGCAGTCACATGCCCCAGCCCACCTACGCTACCTCAGCAGAGTACACAGACACACACAGGCACTGAACAATCACCTGGCATTGGCAACTGCCGCTACAAACCTCACTCTGCACATGTGCCACTAGACTGGGGGTGTCACAGATGTGGGGCTGTCTCAGCACGGCAGACATCCAGCACAGCTCCCTGCTCACATCAGATGGGCAGGGTATATCCATCCCACATGCAGCTGGGGTGCAACACTCCACATATGCACACACCCACATGACAGGGGACTCACACACACACACCAATGTCCAGGGGACGACCACATCATTTGGACACTCTCACCACAGGTACACTGAACAGACACACATCTGTGGGTACTGGCACCTGTCACCCTGGGGGGAGCACAGACTCACATCAGGACTGTAAAAACAACATTTCCAGGAGGATTAGGCAGTCTGAAAGTGGCATGCACCATGCAGTGATCGTCACAGTAAACACTATGCAAGTGCGTTGTGCACACAGGAACTACAGCATGCTCTGCATGGGAGACATGAGCCATTCCCCCCCCTGGGACCCACTATGAAGAACCCTGCATGTCTGTCACACCTGGACACAATGCCAGAAGTCACAGTCACAAAAAGGGGTACAGTTTAAGCTAGTGGAGTCTGCACTCACCTGCTCCCCTGGTCGACCATACAGCATGGTGTACTGTGGGAGGATCACATCCACCAACACCATATTCTCCTCCATGGTGAATGGCTGGGCCCTCTCCACAGACCTGGACATGGTGCCAGAGGAATCACAAGCAGCAGCAGTGTTGTGGAATGAAAGGATGTGCAGGCAAGTGCTCTCTCAAGGGACCTGGTTGCCTTATATCTTCCTTGCTGGCCTGTTTCATTTACAGGAGTACAGAGTGATTGGCTCAGTCACATTTGTATCCTACGTGTCCTCTAATCACTTTAAAACTACCCCAGTGACAGGCTTTGCATGGTTTAAAAATTGAGCATGATGTAATGTCAACAACCACATTGCAACAAAGTATATTTTTTCCAACCGACTTCTGCTGGCCACATGATGCAAAATTCAAACATGAAACTCGGTCTCCATGACAACCAGCAGGCATTTAGGCCCCTATACTTGTCCCTCATGTGTCCCCTATGTCAATCCTATGTTAAAACACAGGTACGGTGCGTTCCACAGCCCTAGGGCACCCCAAATGCATTGCAACGGACCGTACACGTGTGTGTACGGTCCCCATCACTATGGGAGTGCTTGCGTATGCGTACGCCACAGTGATACGGACCGTACACGCGTGTGTAGGGTTCCTATCACTATGGGAGTGCTGGCGTATGCGTACGCCATAGTGATACGGACCGACCCTACACACGCGTGTGTACGGTCCGAACTACTATGGCGTAACGTACGCGAGCACCCCCATACTGATAGGGACCATACACACGCGTGTGTACGGTCCGAACTACTATGGTGTACACGTACGCGAGCACCACCATAGTGATAGGGACCATACACACGCGTGTGTACGGTCCGAACTACTACGGCGTACACGTACGCGAGCACCACCATAATGATAGGGACCGTACACACGCGTGTGTACGGCCCGAACTACTATGGCGTACACGTACGCGAGCACCCCCATAGTGATAGGGACCATACACACGCGTGTGTACAGTCCGAACTACTATGGCGTACACGTACGCCAGTACTCCCATAGTGATAGGGACCCTACACACACGTGTACGGTCCGTATCACTATGGCGCATGCATACGCCAGCACTCCCATAGTGATAGGGACCCTAGACACACCCTCAGAGCGTATGTACGGTGCATTTCACACCTGACAGTGGTGACAGGCGGCACACAGGAAGGAATTGAGCTGTCATACTTGGCCAAGGCTGGACATCAAGGCATTGTCTGTGCAGTACTACATGTGTCGGGCACAGGTGGGTCAGGCTGTGATGTGGCACCATACTCCTGAGGTGTGAAGCTAATTCAAGTATGATGAGCTGTGTACACATGTCATGTGTGATGGTGCCCTATGTGCCACACATCCCCTTCACTCCTTTGACATGTGTGCATGTAGTACAGACTTGGTGAGCCATGCGTCACTGGCATGGCACAGTCACCGACACCCGCAAATGTCCCCTGATGCCAGGTACACGGAATGTTACCCCTGACAAGTGAATGCCCGCGTTGCACGCTGTAAATATGTTTGGTCAAATGCATCTGCAGTTGCTGCAACCAACATGTGTCTGTATGTAGATGGGCATGGCACACTGTTACGCACACCAGCACACATGTGTAATCCGACGTAAGGTGTGTATGTATGCATCGACAGGGAGTTTCAAAACAAGGACATATCTGCATACTCTCAATGCATGTGTGATCAGTCTTGACATGTAATCCTTCATGGCAAGGTGTGTGGTCTGTCCTCTTTCTATGACATGTGACCTGTGCCTCTAGTGTACCGCAACCTGTCTGTACAATAAACATCCTTCTTCTGCACATATTTGGATGTCTGTAACTCCCGTAATGCGTCTGCCTGCTCACTTACACTGGCCCACAGCTAGTTTCATGGCATGGCATATTGAGGTTGAGAATCAACGTTTGTAGCTGGCTCTTGGTAGGAGTGTCACATGCCTGGCATACGTGTCCAGGGCATATTGCACAGACCGGACTCTGTATGTAGCATATGTGTATTGCCTGTTGAGCATGTGCTCAGTACATTGACATTGGTGGTGTACTGTACTCACTCTTCGTTGTCCCTTCTAATTCACTGCAGGGCTCCGCCTCTCCCTCGAGCAATTCCGGACTTGGCTGACCTGAGGGAACATGACTGTATACGCCGCTACCGCTTCCCCCAACGTTTGATTGAGGAGTTGACGACACGGCTGGCACCACACCTCCAACCGCTACACAGGTATCCTACTGCACTGACACCCAAGATGAAGGTGATGGCAGCCCTACATTTCTTTGCCACGGGTATCTTTCAACATACCATTGCCCATGTCGGTGGCATGTCCCAAACCATGTTCAGCCGTGTTCTGCATGATTTTTTAGAGGCCATGTAGGGTCACCTGGATGAGTTCATAAAATTCCCAACTCCTGAGCAGTTGACAGGTGTCAAGCGTGAGTTCTATGCCCTGGGAGGGATGCCCCATGTCATTGGGTCCATAGATGGAACACATGTGGCTTTGGTACCACCACAGGCACAGGAGGTAGCGTATAGGAACCGCAAGCATTACCACTCCATTAATGCCCTTGTGGTGTGTCTTGCCAACATGGTGATTTCACAAGTCTGTGCTCGTTTTCCAGGATCAGCACACGATGCCTACATCATGAGGCGTAGCAGGGTGCCTGAAATGATGCTGCAGCTGCGCAACGAACGAGCATGTATTGTTGGTGGGTATACTCTGGCAGTCCTGTATTTAACGTCATCTTCCTGTCTTACTGCTTCTCCTGACCCACTCTTGTCCATGATGTTTCCATGTAGGGGACGCTGGCTATCCCAACATGCCATGGCTGATCACGCCTCTCCGCAACCCCAGCACGGCTGCCGATCACCGCTACAACAACGCCCATGGGCGGACCAGGCGAGTGATAGAGAGGACGTTTGGCCTCCTGAAGAGCCGATTCCGTTGCCTCCATAAGACCGGTGGCGCACTCCCATATGCACCGGTGAAGGTCTGCCAGATATTCCTCGTGTGCTGCATGCTGCACAACATGGCAGTGGAGAAAGCTGTGCCACTCATCCTGGATCCAGATGAGCAGGACCATCCACCCGTGGAGGATGAAGGGCTTGGTCACAAGGCAAGTGATGTGGAGGAGGAGGAGGCGTTAGAGGACATGCGGAGTCGGCTCATATGCAACTTCTTTGCTTAGTGGTGAGTTCCAGTGTCTGAGTGTGCATGCATTGGGCCGTGTGTGGCAAGTGTTGCAATGTGTGTGTCCATCTGCATGTCTGCCAAGTGAGTCAGAGGTGTGTTTGGATGTGTCACTCGAGTGATGGTGCAATAGAAGAATGTTTTTCCAGAGTCATCATTGTCACCTAGCATGTTGACAACCTTATACGTGTCGAGTACATGCACAATCATGCGGATGTGCTTCTTTTGGCTGACTTCTGGTGTGTCTCCCATCCATAGGTACTTGCGCATGCTGTCTGCTGGTGGCATTGTTGTGCTCCTGCTATTCCTCATGAACACAGCAACATGTGCTGAATCAGCGTAACATGCACGGACAAGTTCGAAAATCTCCTTCGGGTAAGGGATGCAGCACGGCTTTTTGGGAGTGGTATTTGTTTTGAATGTGTGTGCACTGCTCCTGTTCATTTTTGGATACTTTACATACATGTAGAATCACCATGGGGCACATGACATGGAGCTGAATTCACCTGAATTGATGGTCAGACTTGGTTACAGTCATCTGTAATGGGATTGTGGATTGTGATGGAGCCATCAATGTGTGTAACACTGCCCTCGGAAACATACGGATTGCACCGGGTTGACATGGTGTGTGAATTCCCCATTAGGGGCTCAATGGTGTATAACAGCCTCTCCGTGAGCAGCAGGGGGTGTTTAGCTGTAACCCGTCACTTGTGTGCCAGTGCCATGGATTTCCAGCATCTGTGGAGGTAAGGGGGGTGCCAGTGTTGGTCCCACGTGCTCATCCACATGACCTGTGTATGTGTTGACAGAGTTGCATTAGCATTCCAACACACATGAGTAATAAAGGTGTCCCTCTGCCTCCAAGGTGCCTCATCTCTGTCAATGGTGGTCTGTTGCCACTGTGCATGCGGCATGTCTGGCATTGTTCTCAGAGATGGTGCATATGAGTCTATGTGTAGAGTAGCAAGATGCAAGCTGTTTGTCAGGGATTAGATTCTGTATTGTGCATGATGTCCATGGCTGTGTAGGTATTGTGACATGTCAGTCTCCACGACGGCCACTGTGCTGCATGTGAATCCATTGTGTGTGTGTGTGCCATGTTGAACCAGACATTCCTTCCTTGACATACACCTTTTGCATAGTTCCTTCCTGAGATCCTTGTCTTTGTGTGCTACTTGTGGCATTGTTTTCTTGACATGGCGCATGCTGCTGCAGGCCCTGCAGCAAGGGCACCCAGTGTCCACGCAAACGAGCTGGTGTTCATCATGGATTGCTTGCTGACATGTGCTATGCTGATCAGCAGCATCTGTGCCTCATGTGGCAGCACACTCTGCATTATGCACAAGATCCCCAGTTCCATCAACCTCAAGGCAAGAGGGAGACCATCCCCCAGGTCAACTACGACATCCGTGTCTAATCCTACCCTGCACTCTACGGACATGTGCGTTAGAAATCCCATGATACTTGTCCACATCCAGGGTGCATCTGCACAGCTCTGCTACTATATCCGGCGACCAGGCCACATCAACGTCCAACAGAGATGGGGGAGTGGATCACTGCCAGCTGTAGGATGACCTTCTCAATCCACGCACACACTCAGGATGCAGCCCACAACCACAACACAACCTTGTGGCACTGTGATCCAACACCCAATTGTGCCATCTCCATGCATCCAACCTTGGCTGGCCCACCATTCTCCACATCCACCTGACTCAAGCATGCAGGACATGGTTCTGCCACGTGTCTACACATACCTGGGACTCCCACCCCAGGACACTCCACATGATCCCTGACCTCTGCGCATGACTGTTGCTCTTCTAAATAGGTCTGTAGGCACAGTTGTGCGGGCACCCCCTCAGCTGGTTGGGCCCATCACGGGTGAGTATGGTGCTCCATGTCTGGCTTGGATGGTACATTGTGACCCATGTGTGTCCTGTGCCAGACTCAGACCCCAGGGTATGGATGTTTGGAGTTACTTCTGAAATCAGGCATGGTTTGACTTTACAACACACACATGTAGTGGAATAATGCAAACTGACGGCATCATCTTGTGATTGCGATGAATTTTATTGGTGCTGGGGTACGTGTTTGGGGGGGTGACAAGAGGTGCTTGGCGGGAGTGTAGAATCCAAAGTTCACAGGGGGAGTTGGTATCCTTGCCATTGAAAGTCATCAGAGTCTGTGCCACAGTCTTTGTCAACATTGGTCAGACAGTGACCAGCAAGGCCATGTGGCAGAGAATGTCAGTTGCTGCTGTGCTGCTGTTGGGCCAGAGGGCCAGGTGCCAGGCCAGGTGACCTGGGAGATGGTGATGTTCCGCTGACTCTCACGGTCTTTTGCGTGGACGACCCACCTTCCTGCGGGGACCCTCAGAAGCAGGCCTTGACGATGCTAGGGACGCTCCATCAGATGAATCCTCCTCCTCCTCCCTCCCTGTTTCTGGTGCTGGTCTACGCCTGGTGGCACAGGGAGGGTTTGCCAGGCTTTGGGCGATCTGACGGAGTGATTGGCTCACGTCCCTGTGCACCGCCAGGAGCTCAGCCAGTCTTGCCTCCATCTGTCCATGGTGTTGTAGATGACTGGCATGATGCTCGACCTGCAGGGTCTTCATCTCATTGAGGGTCTCCACTACCTGGTCGATGCCTCTGGAGTCACGCCGGTATGCCTCCAGGATGTTGTGGACGTGTGACATTACCGGTTCCTGAGCCAACTGGTTAGGTTCGCGCCTCCGCCATCCTCCACTCCCACCACCCCTGCCCACTTGCACCTGGCCTGCCGTTGTGGGCACATCGGGTCTCTGGGACCCCTGAGGGATGGCATTTGCGGTGTCGCCTGCCTCCTCCTGGGTGCCCGGAGCACCTTGTCCCTCCTGGACAGACTGGCTGTGTTGTTGTGTGCGGGCAGGGCTCCTGGGTGTCTCCTGGGATGTGGCAGGAATGGGGGTGGTGGTTGGCACAGTTATACCTGACGCAGGTGCTGCAGGTGGTTGGACACCAGAGGGGCCAGGTTGGCCTGGGTCATCCACAGAGTGGTGAGAGTCGTCGCTGCCGGTGGGGTCCTCTTCACGCAGAGCCTGGTCCTGTGAGTCTTCCCCCCCAGTGTTGGGGGGAGATCGACGACGTTGACCTGTGTGTGAGAGAGACAGTGTTAATTGTGTTACATGCGACATCCATGTTCATTCATTTTTGATTAGGCACAGTTCCTCTGGGTGGTTGGATTTGGCGAGCATTCCTCTCACAGTGCACTTATCCATGGGTTTGTCCCTTGGCCACAGCTTTCGACACTTTACCTATGTGTGACACAATCTTACTTGATGCATCTTTTGTGAACGCAGCCAGCAGTGTAGTGAGTGGGCGTAGCTAGCCATGCAGAGCCGCCTTACGTGTTGCACCTTACGTGGCCAAATGGTGTTTTTTTCCATGCTATTTGAGAATGCAGGTAGGTAACTTAACAATTTGTGACAGGGTTCTAACAAACACAGTGGGTGGGTATACTGGGTGTAAGGTTCTGTTTGTGCCTGCAGCACGGATGTACTCGTGCACAGATTGACACATGGCCCAGTGTTTATCAAAGGTTGAAGGGGGGGTTCACGCAGTGCCAAACCTTGTCTACATGCACACAGTCCACCTGCTGACGAGCGGACATGGCCACACCACCCAAGGGTGATTTGGTCTCCCTCTGTCTCCCTTTCTCCCTCCCTCTGTCAGCCGTCTCCCTCTGTCTCCCTTTCTCCCTCCCTCTGTCAGCCTCCTCCCTCTGTCCGTCTCCCTCTGTCTCCCTTTCTCCCTCCCTCTGTCAGCCTCCTCCCTCTGTCCATCTCCCTTTCTCCCTCCCTCTGTCAGCCTCCTCCCTCTGTTTCCTTTCTCCCTCCCTCTGTCAGCCTCCTCCCTCTGTCCGTCTCCCTTTCTCCCTCCCTCTGTCAGCCTCCTCTCTCTGTCCGTCTCCCTTTCTCCCTCCCTCTGTCAGCCTCCTCCCTCTGTCCGTCTCCCTTTCTCCCTCCCTCTGTCAGCCTCGTCCCTCTGTCCGTCTCCCTTTCTCCCTCCCTCTGTCAGCCTCCTCCCTCTGTCCGTCTCCCTTTCTACCTCCCTCTGTCAGCCTCCTCCCTCTGTCCGTCTCCCCTTCTCCCTCCCTCTGTCAGCCTCCTCCCTCCCTCTGTCTGTCTCCCTGTGTCCACCTCTGTCCCTGTCCCTCTCTCTGCCCCTCTCCCTCCCTCTGTGTGTCACCCTCTGTCACCTCAGCCCAGCTTCCTGGGCACACACAGTTTGCAGGTCTTTCAAAGGCCATTGGCTTGTTCATGTGGGTTTGTTTCTTCTCTGCCGGCACCCATTGGGCGGAGTGTCTGAGTCTGCGCTGCTGCTGTGGCGGTGTGTGCTGACACTCTTTCAGTGTGATGCGTCTTCATTAGCCGCTGTTATGTGCAAATTGTGCCTTCATACCCATGTCGTCCTGCAACGCGGCCACCATTAGCAGGCAAAACAGTACTGTGTGGGGACACACTGTTTGTATGGCTGTGCCCTAAGCCATATGGGCTGAGGGCATTGTTGTGTGCTTCAGAGTTGCTCTATGTTAGTTTTGAGGCCCACCCTCCCGGCACCGGGGACATCCTGTCTTGTGTTGGTGTTTTGTGTGGCCTGTGACTTGGCATGGCCTTGCTTGGGGCATGGGGCATGGAGGCGCTAGTGGCATGTGTGTGTTTTTGGAGTGTGGTTGTGTACGGTGCTGGCTTTGGGGGGGTTGCGTGCATGATTGGTATTTGGGTTGTATATGGCGTTCCCCCCATGTGAGGTGAGTTGTTTGTGTACTCACCAGGCTCTCGGACTCCTTCTAGTCCGTCTACCCCCCCCGGCAGCAGCGTGGCCATCACCTTCTCCTCCCAGGGATGGTAGTCCACCGGTCTGCGGGACGGACCTCCTCCAGTGATGTTGGCCTGGTTGTGGTCGTCCGTCATTTTGCGGCGGACCGTCCTCCACAGATCGTACCACCTGGCTTGGCACTCATGCCTGGTCCTTCTGGTGGCCCCAGCAGCATTCACGGAATTGACTATCCTCTCTCACATGGCAGATTTTTCGGATATGCTGGTCCGTCTGACCCATGTTCCAAAGAGCTGGTGGGGTGGGGGTACGGTCCGTACATACACGGGTGGGGAGTTGGTACGCTCCATGCATACACGGGTGGGGGTACGGTCCGTACATACACAGGTGGGGGTACGGTCCATACATACACTGGTGGGGTGGGGGTACGGTCCGTACATACACGGGTGGGGGTACGGTCCGTACATACACTGGTGGGGTAGGGGTACGGTCCGTACATACACGGGTGGGGGTACAGTCCGTACATACATGGGTGGGGTGGGGGTACGGTCCGTACATACACGGGTGGGGGTACGGTCCATACATACACAGGTGGGGTGGGGGTACGGTCCGTACATACACGGGTGGGGTGGGGGTATGGTCCGTACATACACAGGTGGGGTGTGGGTACGGTCCATACATACACGGGTAGGGGTACGGTCCGTACATACACGGGTGGGGTGTGGGTACGGTCCGTACATACACGGGTGGGGTGGGGTACGGTCCGTACATACACGGGTGGGGGTACGGTCCATACATACACGGGTGGGGTGTGGGTACGGTCCGTACATACACGGGTGGGGAGTTGGTACGCTCCATGCATACATGGGTGGGGGTACGCTCCATGCATACACTGGTGGGGGTTTGGCACGTACATCCGCGGCCGGGGGGCGTTTTGCGCGTACATGCGGGGTCTGTGGTGGGGTGTTCGGCGCGTATGCGGGCACATGTCTCCATGGTTGCTATGGGAGTTCGGTCCGTACGGTGTTTTTTCCATATAGTTGTGAAATCGAAAGGACGGGAATGATCGTACTTGCGTGGTCGGACTTCATTTTTCCGATTCGTACGGTAAATCGTCCGGGGATGTGTCGGACACAATT
The DNA here is from genome assembly GCF_964204655.1 of Triturus cristatus. NCBI lineage: Eukaryota > Metazoa > Chordata > Amphibia > Caudata > Salamandridae > Triturus > Triturus cristatus. The sequence goes on along the minus strand of NC_140585.1, from coordinate 594,700,655 downwards.
TCCGACCCGAGGACGTGTGGGGAAATTTTCCCGATGTGATTCGTATGGAGTTTTTCCCATGCGAATCGTACTTGCCAGTTTGCACGCTACTTGTATGATTCGTACGGAAAAAAATCCAGATACAATTCGGACGGGGGAAATTTTTCCAGGATCGGAATCGGCCCCATGGTCTCTAAAGTCATCATCTAAGCACAGCTTCCGATCAAAAGAAAAAACTCTAGGTATAAAGTTAAGACCAATTGCCACTACTTCTAAAACAATTGGAGCGTGGTCTGATGAAATTCTGGGGAATATTTGGACGAGGCCCCTACTAAATATGCGGTAGATAAAAAGAAATAATTGAGCCGTACCAATTTTTTATGGGGAAAAGAATAAAACGTATACCGCGGATCCATAGGATATAAGTTACCCCAAACATCGACCAAACCATGATCATTCAAAAAATTGTATAAGGCTTTGAAGACTCGTGTTTACGTCCCTTGTATCCTCGTGGGCCATCCTGCAACTCCTTATTAGCTAAGTTAATATTTATATCCCCACATACAATCAGCGGAGTTGACCAAGATGTGAGTTCTAAGTTTAAATCCTCCAAAACTGTTGTCTCGTCCCAATTCGACCCATAAATAGTCCAAACTGTGCATTTACTGCTGCCAAACACACACTCAGCAATAGCCCATCGCCAGGCAGCGATCGGTTGTCTGCACATTTGATTTCGCTAAAATTGCAACACCACAGATCATTGAAGTTTGCTGAGAAGCCACTAAAAGTGAGAAACCTAACTCTTTTAAAATATTATGTTTGCTCAAGAGTATGTGCGTCTCCTGGACACATAACAGATCCGGTTGAATAATTCGAAGTTCAGCAGCAACCCTCTATTGATAATATTGAGACCTGAGACATTAAAGAACACATTTTAACCCCCCTGGAAGCCATAATAAAACCAGAAAATAACCGATGTCAAAAACCATATCAAATATGTTACATTAACATATACCAAACACCATCCTCGAGGCTGTATCGTTTCTTTATTGCCATTTTTCCATTTTGTTACTGTGGATTTCCCCCCCATTTTACCCCACCTAAGTGCCCCCCCACAATCCCCCCCGCCAGCCTGCCCCATCCGCCCGCCCCCCCCATTAACGAGGCTTTAGGACCCATGGTCCTGAAGATGTCAAGCTTCGGTGCATCCCCTGCCTTTGATCGCAAACCCCTCCAGTCAAGGGAGAGGAGAAACCTCCCTCCCCCATGATTGGACGGGAAAATAGATACCCATTAATCTCAGCCAAACAGGGTAGAAGGAGTATAACCACATAATTTTAAAACAAACCCTCACCATTATGCATCCGTCATATAACAAAAGAATCTCTTAATAGAATTCAGAAACTCCTTCGCAGACCCTTCATTAGTGAAAAATCGAGTACGCTCCTTAAAGATCACTTTTAATTTTGCCGGATTCATCAAGTATGCTTGCGCCCCTTTGCCTTGAAACTGTGTAATAAGCTACCGTAACTGCCAACGGTTCTCTACTGTGTATCGGCAAAAATCCGGTCTTACAAAAAATTCAAAATCTTTCCCAGTTCTTTTCTTATCAAGGCGTGCCAACTGAAAAATCTCCTCTCGTGCCAAAAAGCTATTAAATGAAATTAAGAAAGCTCTAGGTTTATCATCTGTCTGACCTGCTCAAGGATGAATATTAAATGGAAACCTATGAGCTCGTTCAATCTCCCTGTTACAGTCCCATCTAATAAGCTCAGGGAAGGGAAGGCGTTTGTGAACAAATCCACTATAAACTTGTGCGGATCCTGCAATTCCTTTCCCTCTGGGGTCTGCAGTGCTCTTAGATCATTCCTTCGTGCAAGATTTTCAATGTCAGCCATTTTCCACTGTGTGTCCGCCTTGATGGAACGGAGTGATTCAGTCACTGCCTTCTGTTGAACCAATTCGTCCTCTAAGTTAGAAATCCGCATTTCTGCTTCATTAAATCTCGAGGTAAAGTAAGCATGAGATTTAACAAGCCTCCGCACTGAATTTTGTAGTTTACGCACAGATTTTGAACCCTCTGGCTTTCCTCTCTTGTTTCCTCCCAGTGAGACATAATCGATTGATATATTAATGACAAGGAAATATCTTCGCCAGGGTTAGTATTTTGCGACTGATCAGCAGACTGTTGCCAGTGCTCAACCTCCCCCTGCCAGTATTCAGCTCAAGTCTCTTCCGCACAGTGTGTGGGCTATCATCTGCGAGTCCTCCAAGCAGATGCTACTGTGGTCGCTGCCACCGGCCACATTTAACTGCTCAGAGTAATGTACCGTCAGGTCCTCACAGGATGACATAGACTGTTCTGACAGAGAGGCAAAGTCCCCCGATTCCGCATCCTGAAGCTGTGTTTGTTTATCTCCTCCCGTGTTTACAGCCTGTTTATCAGCTAGCTCACTGCCATCAGTGGCGCCTAAATCAACACCTCCTATTGTCGTACTTGCGCCGCTGGGACCTATACAATTTTGTGCTGGAACCTCATCACAGCCATTTAAATGCGGTCTGTTGTTTCCTGCCAAAGTTTCCTCACCCATCACCGGTTTGATACTAAGGTCATTAATTCCATATTCGGATCCCCAGCATCTGTGATATCCACAGTATCAGAACCCTCTGCCGACATATGCATAGCCTTTTTACCTTTCCTTTTGTCTTTTGCAGCTGAAAAAATTGCTGGGATAGTTTTTATGCCTCTCATATCCATTTTAGCCTTCACACAATTCAAGTCGCTTTTTGCATTTTTAAATGAATTACCTGACGCTTGATCATTCACCTCAGCGTTGCCATCAGTGTTTTCCACATCTTCAGCTCGCAGTCTCCCGCACGTTCCTTTCAGGGGCATTACCGTCAGAGAGTCGATTCTTCCACCGTGCTCGCCGAGCTGTCCCCAGGTGGAATCTATCAGCGAGCTCCGCAGCCAGTATGAAGCAAACACCCAGCGGCTCCGTCGGCTCCTATTCAGCCCTGTCACAAGTGCTAACAAAGTCTCCAGCATTTACCGTCGGCAGAGATAACAACTCATATATCAGCCCGCTCGGAACCTGCGAGTTACCTGGAATGTCAATACTTGTGAAAATCTTGAGAAGTCGGCAGGCTGATGTTCTTTTATCGCACGGTTAACTCCGTCTCCCTGCAGACAATCACATTTGCGATCTCAGGCGGGAGCGGTCAGCTCACACGTCCACTCGCGTGGACGTCACCTTGCCTCAGTCATTTATGAATATTTTTTATATAATATTGAATACATCTTTTATAGTGTTAATTGTGTGAATTAATATTTTAATAATTATTTATATTTAGCTTGTTAATTGTTATTAACTAATTAATTGTTAATTGATTATGTTAATTGTGTCATGTTTTACGAAATTTGTGGTGGCATTTATAGGGGAATATGGTGGGAGGTAATTTATTTATAATTAATTAATTATTTGTAAATTAATGCTAATTAATTAATTAATATATAAATATGCCAATTGTGTAATAATTTAGATGTGTGAATTGTGGGGTTTATAGTGCTAAATGGAGGGAAGTAATTAAAAAAAATTAAGTAATGATTTGTCGTTAATTGATATTAATTTCTTAATGAAAAATTAATTATGGAGATTGTGTAAAATTTGTAGGTGTGTTTTGGTGTTTATTGGGATAGAGGGTGAAAGTAATTTCATTTAAATTAATTCATAATTAATTTCCCATTAATAATCATTTATTAATTGATACATATTTTTGGTAATTGTTTAGCGTTTATTTTGTTTGGGGATTTAGGTTCAATAGCTGTAACGTTTGGTTTGTACATTAATTTCTAAATTTTTAAATGTGTTTTAAGATTATTATTATTTGGTTAATTGATAATGAATTGTGTTAATTATGTAGGTACACTTTTTTGTTCAATTCAGAAGTGTGTTGTAAATTGTGTGGTATTATAGGGTAGAAAAATAAATATTACATTTATGTAAATTTACATTTTTGGATGAAGATTAATTTCTATTACAAAATATTTATTTGTTTGTAAACCGTTTGTTAATTTTACAAAATTAACTTTTTTATGTTAATTTTAGATTTTTGCTACAGTAAAATATTTTTAGATATTTTGTTAATTTTTATATATTTTTTTAAATGTTTTGTTTTTGGGCTTTTTAATTAAATTTTATATTGTAGTTGATATTGTGTTTGTTTTTAAATTTGAATTTTGTTCTGTGGGAATACTAATTAATATCCCTACTCCATCCAACACTTTCCCTACTGTTGCACTCCCTGGAGTGGGAAAAGTAATTTTATCCCCTTTACTATCCAACACTTTCCCTACTGTTGCGCTCATTGGAGTGGGAATAGTAAATTATTCCCCTCCGCTATCCAACACTTTTCCTGCTGTTGCACATGCTGGAGTGGGAATAGTAATTTTTACTCCTCGGCTATCCAACACTTTCCTGACTGTTGCACTCGCTAGAGTGGGAATAGTAATTTTTTACCCTACGCTATCCAACACTTTCCCTACTCTTGCACTCATTGGAGTGGGAATAGTAAATTATTCACCCCCACTATCCAACACTTTCCCTACTGTTGCACTCGCAAGAGTGGGAATAGTAAATTATTCCCCTGCGCTATCCAACAGTTTCCCTACTGTTGCACTCACTGGAGTGGGAACAGTAATTTTTTACTCTCGGCTATCCAACATTTTCCCTACTGTTGCACTAGCTGGAGTGAGAATAGTAATATTTTACCCTACGCTATCCAACACTTTTCCTACTTTTGCACTCATTGGAGTAAGAATAGTAAATTATTCTCCTCCGCTATTCAACACTTTCCCTACTGTTGCACTCGCTGGAGTGGAAATAGTAAATTATTCCCTGCCGCTATCCAACAGTTTCCCTACTGTTGCACTCGCTAGAGTGGGAAAAGTAATTTTTACCCCTTCGCTATCCAACACTTTCCCTACTGTTGCACTCAATGTAGTGCATAATGTAGGTTTAACAAATTATTAAATATATTAATAATTTAATTTATAATCCATGTTTTTTATTTATTGATGTTTATGTTACGTGTATGTATATTTTATTTGTTTATAATTTTTAATATATTTATAACATTTTAAAATCAATTAAAATGATTATTTATTAATTATTTTTAAGTAAATATATATGTATTAAATTTTATATATGTATAATTCTTTTTTAATTACATTTATTTATTATAATTAACATTTACAAATAAATCTAAATAATCTTTTTAAGTTAAATTTATTATTTAATTTATTTTACATTACTTTTTATATATATATATAGAAAACGATATTTTCTACATCGATATTTTTGAGAGCGATATTTTTTCTCTCGATATTTTTGCACTTACCATTATGAAGATAGGAAGTCGATATTATTGACAATGATATTTATGTCCTGATATTTTGGTAACTCGATATTGTGGTCGTCGATATTCTGTCAGTGATCCCCGCAGAACTTAACAAAAGCTGGACATTTTATTGAAAAAAAATTGTGTCACGTCTAGGAAAATTGAGAAAGCAGAAGTGACAGAAAGGTATAAGATTTTATCAAAAGGTCATAGGCGATTTCATATGGCCATGTCTGAACTGGGGTGGCGTGGTGAGCAAAATAACGATGGATTAAACCCAGATCTGTGACTGGGGGTGAATGGTTTGCCATTGTGCAACTTTCCGTCCATCATTTTGTGTGTTTTGCTGTTCGCCCTATGTGGGAAGGGTATGCCCAGACGTGGGTCCCGTGCTCACTACGCCACTGGAGTCAAGCTATCCTGGCTGAAGAGGGGGAAACCCTGAAACCGGTCCTAGGATGCTTGATTCCGGTCCAGGGAAGACATGGCTTGGCAGTTCGGGCTGGACTGTTCCCATGAGGCACAGGGTCAAGACTGTTTTGCATTTGGCCATGTCTGAACTGGGGTGGCGTGGTGAGCAAAATAACGATGGATTAAACCCAGATCTGTGACTGGGGGTGAATGGTTTGCCATTGTGCAACACTCCGTCCATCATTTTGTGTGTTTCACAGGCGATTTTGAGCCATGTCTCTGTCTTAGTTTCCAAAGCTAGCAAACCATCAGGTGAGAAGTTGCCGTTAGCCGCCACTTCTACTCTTAGCCCATCTTGTTCTTCTAGATGACAGATACTTCCTGTTCATTTCTTCATGATCGCAAAGTACAGTAAGATGTGCACGCAGAGGACAGGGGCTTCGCGACTTGTTTTTTCAGAAAGGCAGTGACCTGAGGTTATTGGCCTTTACAGGAGAGATACATCTGAGGTTACAGAAGGGCATGGGGCTTATTGCCTCTGTAGATGCTCAAAGCAGTTAGGACAATTTATAATAACCCTGTCTATGGACTGACAGGGACATATGAGACTTTCATGCTTCAGAGTTGGACAGAATGTGCCTGTGGCACTATATGGTAAAACTGGACCCTGCTTCAAGGTTTTATTTTTATTCTTCATGTTTGCACACATGCTCACTCTTTCATATGGTAGAGCTTTGCACCAAGTTTTTAAGTGGTTTGTGGGCTAAAGATGATGGTGTGACCATTTATTATATGGGACAAAGTACCCCCTGGCGCACATGATAACTATATGACCTTATAAAAGATGGTTATGGAACTCCTTTGTGACTTGCAATATCCTTATAATGTATGGCAGGGTTACTTTATCCCTAATATACTGTCATGTGTCTGTCTAAAAGTTCAGGCAATCATACTGCTGCTGGCTCAATCATCAGGAGAATTTAAGTAATCACATCTGCATCTTGGGGAAGCACTTTTTTCTGGGAAAGCACACAACTTCTGTCCAATCAAAACATGTACTCATGGCTGCCAACATGTGGGCATGGTCAAAGCCCCTCTCTTTAGTACTCTTGAAAGGTATTTTTTTGTGTTTGATCACATTTTGCCCGAGTACAGCTGCTCTGTCAAGGCAGACCCAACAAGACTGTCCATCATAGATAAACCAGGAGCACATGATCAGGAGTCAGAACTCTGTGGATCGTGAATGTGCATGTCTCCTATGGCAAATTACGTCATCTCCTCTTTACAAGTTTACAGATGAGCTTTGATAGAACACTAAACTGGCTTACCTCATCTGAGGCTTTCCATCAAGTGTAAGTGTTTAGCACTGTGAAAACATTAGGTTCTGGAAATTGAACCTTGTGGCTGGAATACATCAGCCTCTAAAATGGATGAAGACTACATGAATGGCATTATGGGAAGCAGTAATGGGCAAATTAAGATACATAAACAGAACTATGCTTGAAGACAAAATGTTGGGCTGCTTCGGACAGCTTGCACAGGATTTATTTTGAGAAACCTCTTTGCCAATTTCCCTTTCTTTAAATACATTTTGCTCATTTGTCCATGCTGTTCATAAAGCTATATCCTGAAACATTAAAGAATACTTATAATTCTAGCATATAGAAATGTTAATGTTAGCAAGCCACTAGTGATTCATTTCACTTGGCTCCATAAGTGACGTGGTAAAATTACATCGTAATGCATTCTGCTAAAATCACCCGCAAAAGGTGGTGGTAAATGGGAGGTTAAATTGTGTAAAACAGTGTAGTGATGTATTTACTGCACATCAAGCCCAATTTCTAACTGCAAACTTCTAATTATCTGTTTTTAGCTACTGGTTTAGCGCGTGGCTCTCAATAACCCATTAAGGGGCATATCAACAAGGGCTTTATCTCTGCTTTTTTGGCTTTAAAAGCCAAAAAAGCAGAGATAAAACTAGCACCCTATCAACAACAGGGTGCTAACATGCAAATTTGCATGTTAGCACCCTTTTACTCTACGCTTCCCCTTGCATCTCTAATGAGATGCAAAGGGGGCGTTCCAGAGTAAAATAATAGGAGAAATGTCGCTAAGCGACATTTCTCCTATTATCAAGAATGTCGCTAACCCTGTTAGAGACAAAAAAAGCAGCGCTAACCGCGGTTAACGCTGCTTTTTTACGTCTGGTATTTTTCAGACTTAGCCATGATATCCTATGGAAGGAGGATATCTTGGCTAAGTTTGCCTGTCACTATCAACAAGGTAACGTGAGATTATCGCTGGGTTTCCAGCGATAATCTCACGTTAGCCTGTTAGCGTGAGGATTTTTATCGCTATTGAGATAAGCGTTGCTAATAGCACGCTATCTCAGCGATAAAAATTCACGCTAGCCAGCGATAATTATCCTAGCGCTAAGTGCGCTTAGAGATAATTATCGCCGGTTGTTGTTGATATGCGCCTTAGTAAGGGGGTAGGGTTGCTAATTTGCACGAACCAGGGAGACAAATCAAGGCAGCAGCTACAACATACCCTTTGCTCACGCTACTCCTGGACCCGTATTCATAACTTTGCTACACTAGCTGGACTAGCTGAATTGTTTTCTTTTTAGCCCGATATCAAACAGGCTGCACCTGTTCGACTGCAGATGGCAAGCAATCAAAGGACCATGCGTGGACGTGAAGAAGCCTGGGGCTTCAAACACGTGTCACGGAGTGATTCTGGGAAATCAGCCAGAGCACGTGTACCACGTCCTACCAGCGCTTGAGCCACTAGGCGGATGGCCGACGTTTCTTGCTTTCATGAGCTTCGTATCACCATAGAATCTTGTGAAACCCTCCATTTCCCCTTGCATTTCTTTGTTAACTCTCCCTTTTCCTCCTTGCATTAGTTTGTCTAGTGGGACTCCCCAGGGCCGGCTTTACTGCTGGAGGTGACCAGTGCAATAATCTTTATTGGCGCCCCCCCCCAAAAAGCCATTCTTCTCCACGAATTCCCTCACTACCATGCTCCACCAGTGCCCCTTATTTCTCCGTAGGCCCTATCTCACATGCATTTCGTTTGTTTTATTCTGCAACTCATACCAGTGTAGTGTCAGAGCACTTTACATCACGCACATATTATGCAGAACTAATTAAACATAAGTCTGTAAAAAAAAAGCCTATAGGAAATGTTACATAAAAGTATGAGGATTACAAGGTGTAGGAGTTACTTGTTACCATTACTAGTAGGCAGTAGGGGGCATATTATCAAGCCAGGCATTAAAATTATCGCCGCTTTAGCGGCAGAAAACTGCCGCTAAAACAGCGATAATGGGCTTGATAATATGCTCTATGGAATTCTAATTGAAGCCCATTTTAGATGTCCTTCACATTTAACATGGGCTTCAATTGGAATTCCATAGAGCATATTATCAAGCCCATTATCGCCGTTTTAGCGGCAGTATTCTGCCGCTAAAACGGCGATAATTTTATCGCCTGGCTTGATAATATGCCACCTATATTTTAAGAGTCTTTTGCCTGGAAAAGCACAAACTCCGGATTTAAATTGTACCAGCTTTACTAATAAGAATGTATTTCTACCCAAAAGAACATAATTTTAGCAATGCTAGGATAGTGAAAGACTGTGGAAAAAAACATTGGTGCCGATCACGATCCTGTAAAAACCGGGTACGAACCGTCGGACGGAGCATATTCTCCGTCCGACGCGTACCCGGTCGTCAAAATATACGAACATGGAATTACGATTCGCACGGAAACACCATTTCCGTACGAATCGTACAAAACCCCGACCGATGAAAATAAACGTACAAATGCGATCCGGGAAAGCGCCGACGTGACGTCGGGACGCACGCAGCCTGCCATTCACGAACCAGGAATCACGATTCGCACCGACGTCATCCCGCACGGTGAATATTTTCCGGCTGCCAAAAACTGCCGGGAAATCAGGACGACGCGAACAAGGAGTACCTGTACGCGACGGACAGACAGGACGACGCGAACAAGGAGTACCTGTACGCGACGGACAGACATGGACCCGAACCTACGTGTCATCCCGGCCCTCATAGCAGTCGACCTCCTCTACAGGTTCGGACGCAGACGCCGCAGAAGGTCAGAACAACAAAGGGAGGGGGGAAAGGGGGGGGGTGGCAGGACCAGGGGCAGGCCACAAAACCCCCACCAAAGTCACACAGCACACATGCCCTGGACATACCTGACCCTCAGGCCCTGGTCACTACGAGGGGGTGGGGGCGTGTCCAGCTAAGCCAGAGACCGCCACAACGGAAGTTCTTGACGACGCGAACCGGCAACACAACAATACAGGTACGTCCCGTACCCACGCCTTAAGAGCGTGGGTACGAGTCGTACCACGCCCACACCTACGTCACCCCAACAATGGCGGGACGGCTCGTACCCACATGGCAAAGGCCTGGGTACGGCCCGCACAAGCATTCCACAGCGTGGGTACGGATATGTACGGACCGTACCCTCACCCGCGTATGCATGGAGCATACCCCCCACCCCAACAGTGTAAGTACGACCCGTACCCTCACCCGCGTATGCATGGAGCGTACCCCCCACCCCAACAGTGTACGTACGGACCGTAACCCCACCCGCGTACGCATGGAGCGTACCCCCCACCCCAACAGTGTAAGTACGACCCGTGCCCTCACCCGCGTATGCATGGAGCGTACCCCCACCCCAACAGTGTAAGTACGACCCGTACCCTCACCCGCGTACGTATGGAGCGTACCCCCACCCCAACAGTGTAAGTAGGACCCGTACCCTCACCTGCGTACGCATGGAGCGTACCCCCCACCCCAACAGTGTAAGTACGACCCGTACCCTCACCCGCGTACGTATGGAGCATACCCCCCACCCCAACAGTGTAAGTACGACCCGTACCCTCACCCGCGTACGTATGGAGCGTACCCCCCACCCCAACAGTGTAAGTACGACCCGTACCCTCACCCGCGTACGTATGGAGCGTACCCCCACCCCAACAGTGTAAGTACGACCCGTACCCTCACCCGCGTACGTATGGAGCGTACCCCCCACCCCAACAGTGTAAGTACGACCCGTACCCTCACCCGCGTACGTATGGAGCGTACCCCCCACCCCAACAGTGTAAGTACGACCCGTACCCTCACCCGCATACGCATGGAGCGTACCCCCCACCCCAACAGTGTAAGTACGACCCGTACCCTCACCCGCGTACGTATGGAGCGTACCCCCCCACCCCAACAGTGTAAGTACGACCCGTACCCACACCCGCGTATGTATGGAGCGTACCTCCACCCCAACAGTGTAAGTACGACCCATACCCTCACCTCGTATGCATGGAGCGAACCCACACACGTGTATGTTCTAAGCGTACATATTGTGAAATAGGAGGGGTGTGTGCAGAGTCCTCCCAGCAGTGCCCAGAGACAGGAGGGGTGGGTGCCTAACACTCCCAGCAGTGCCCAGACACAGGAGGGGTGGGTGCCTAACACTCCCAGCAGTGCCCAGAGACAGGAGGGGTGGGTGCCTAACACTCCCAGCAGTGCCCAGAGACAGGAGGGGTGGGTGCCTAACACTCACAGCAGTGCCCAGAGACAGGAGGGGTGGGTGCCTAACACTCCCAGCAGTGCCCAGAGACAGGAGGGGTGGGTGCCTAACACTCCCAGCAGTGCCCAGACACAGGAGGGGTGTGTGCAGAGTCCTCCCAGCAGTGCCCAGAGACAGGAGGGGTGGGTGCAGAGTCCTCCCAGCAGTGCCCAGACACAGGAGGGGTGTGTGCAGAGTCCTCCCAGCAGTGCCCAGACACAGGAGGGGTTGGTGCAGAGTCCTCCCAGCAGTGCCCAGACACAGGAGGGGTGTGTGCAGAGTCCTCCCAGCAGTGCCCAGACACAGGAGGGGTGGTTGCTTAACACTCCCAGCAGTGCCCAGACACAGGAGGGGTGTGTGCAGAGTCCTCCCAGCAGTGCCCAGACACAGGAGGGGTGGGTGCCTAACACTCCCAGCAGTCCCAGAGACAGGAGGGGTGGGTGCCTAACACTCACAGCAGTGCCCAGACACAGGAGGGGTGTGTGCAGAGTCCTCCCAGCAGTGCCCAGAGACAGGAGGGGTGGGTGCCTAACACTCCCAGCAGTGCCCAGAGACAGGAGGGGTGGGTGCCTAACACTCCCAGCAGTGCCCAGAGACAGGAGGGGTGTGTGCAGAGTCCTCCCAGCAGTGCCCAGAGACAGGAGGGGTGGGTGCAGAGTCCTCTCAGCAGTGCCCAGACACAGGAGGGGTGGGTGCCTAACACTCCCAGCAGTGCCCAGAGACAGGAGGGGTGGGTGCCTAACACTCACAGCAGTGCCCAGACACAGGAGGGGTGTGTGCAGAGTCCTCCCAGCAGTGCCCAGAGACAGGAGGGGTGGGTGCCTAACACTCCCAGCAGTGCCCAGAGACAGGAGGGGTGGGTGCCTAACACTCACAGCAGTGCCCAGACACAGGAGGGGTGTGTGCAGAGTCCTCCCAGCAGTGCCCAGAGACAGGAGGGGTGGGTGCCTAACACTCCCAGCAGTGCCCAGAGACAGGAGGGGTGGGTGCCTAACACTCCCAGCAGTGCCCAGAGACAGGAGGGGTGTGTGCAGAGTCCTCCCAGCAGTGCCCAGAGACAGGAGGGGTGGGTGCAGAGTCCTCCCAGCAGTGCCCAGACACAGGAGGGGTGGGTGCCTAACACTCCCAGCAGTGCCCAGACACAGGAGGGGTGTGTGCAGAGTCCTCCCAGCAGTGCCCAGACACAGGAGGGGTGTGTGCAGAGTCCTCCCAGCAGTGCCCAGAGACAGGAGGGGTTAGTGCAGAGTCCTCCCAGCAGTGCCCAGACACAGGAGGGGTGGGTGCCTAACACTCCCAGCAGTGCCCATGGAACGCAAAGGGTGGAGTAGCCACAGATACCATGCCCACAAATGGCAGTCAGGTGCACAAAGACCCTGCAGTACATGTACCACATGTGTGCGAGGCTGGGAGTATACGCATGCATAGCGCCGAAAAGAAAACATGTCCACATGAAGTCATGTCAATAGTCCACATACACAAGTACAATGACTACCAAGGATGCCCCGAATGATGCAGGTGGAGACATCGCTCAGCATGCATGTGCAAAGTTGAAGGAGTCCGTCACACACCCAGCTAATGTACACACAGCTCAGCGCTATATATTGGGAACACCCTGCAGGGAAGATGGCAGGGTACACAGTGGAAGGAATACACCTTGGGACAATTTCACCATGCAGCAACTGCTTACATGAACAGAGAAACCTAGCTAACACCGTGTGATGGCACACAGATCCCAGGGTCCCCCTATGAGCAGCACACTACTACATTTCCCACACACCTGGACACCACCCAAAACCATGTAGCAGCCCCACCAACAGCAATTCCAGCAAAGCAGTAGTGTTCCAAGTGAAAAAAATAAATTGCTTTATTCAGCATGATCCAAAAATCTTGTTTGTAGGAAGTTCAATATTTACAAAGCCCATAGGGCAGTCCAGAAGTCACAGCTGGATGGGGGACACAGTGGGATGCGTGTCCCCTAGCTTGCCTGCACAGTTAGATTCCGTCGTCTTCCACAGGGGTGAGGGCATCATGTGGGGGGGAAGGACCAGGCACCGCAGGGACATGAGGGCGAAGGGTAGGCATTGTGGGTGCAGGGATGGAGGACTCCACCACAGGGGGTGGGGCAGGGCCAAAGGCGGAGGCCAGGATCTCGCTGCAAGGTCCTCCAGGGAATCCCCTGCACCCGAAGGAACCACAGGCCCCAAGGAGGGGGGGGGTCAGAGGGTGGGTCGCAGCGCCACTGGGGGAGGGTGTAGACAGGGGGGGGGACTCAACCACCCTGACCGGAGACTCCCTTGGCCGCTTGCGGGGTGGTGTCACTGTGGGGCTCAGGGACAGAGCGGCCATGAAGGAGTCTTTGTGTGATATGTGGCCAGGAGAGCTGAGGGGAGGGGATTTAGAGGGAGTGGATTTGGTGGAATGCGGACTCCCACTCTGGCTGCGTGTCTTACGTTTGCCCCCCGACCCAGTGGGTGTGCCTACTTCACCCTGTGTGTGCGTGCCAGGAGGTGTGCGGGTGACCTTCCCTGCTGGTGTGGTGCCTGTGTCCGTCGTGGTGGGTGCATGCTGATGTCTGGGTGTACGTGGGACAGGCATGGGAGTGGGAAGTGTGGATGGGGCAGGGGTAGGGGGTTGGATGAAGCGCTGCAGGAGACCCACTGCTGCAGTCAGTGTCGAGTCTATCGACCTCAGCAAGCTGCGTTGGTCAGCCTGCGATGAGTGAATGCCCTCCAAGTATGCCTCCATGTTGTTGAGGACCTGGCTGTGGCCATGGAGGACATTAAAGATCGCAGCCTGACCAATCTGCAACTGCCGCTGGATGTCCACAGTCTCGGCATTGGCGGCAGCAGTGGAGACAGGGGCAGGGGGTGCGGTGCCTGGCAGGAAGGAGACATGTGGTGACCGGGCATGTTGGGAAGGGACACGAGCAAGTGGGAGGCGGCTGATGGCAATGGAGGGGGCGGGGTGCGATGTTGTGCCGCTGTCAGCTGGTGGTGCAGCCTCCGCCCACTCGGAGAGATCATCCTTGGACCTGTCCGCTTCATATTCGGTGGTGCCAGTGGACAGGTCCTCGGCCTCACTCTCCTCCGCCTCAGTACCACTCAATGTGCCAGCCACGATGTCAACGCTGGCACAGGTGCTCGGTCCCTCCGCACAGTCTGTGCTCATGTCTCCCTCCGTGTCCCCCGACGATGCTGTGGGCAAGGTGAAGAGACAGCAATTAATCACACACCTGTATACATATGTCACATGAGTCCAATCTACAAAGGTTACAGTGCATAGCCTGCAAAGAAAGATCAGTAATATCTACAAAACAATTTACAGATGTAGGGCATGGAACACACAGTTGGTTCACCCACCATGCCAATGAAAACCCATGGAGAGCATGACACAATAGCAACTGACATGAAATGGAGTTTGACATAGGAGCCAGGCCCTGGGGACAATCTAGCACTGCATCTGCACCACACAGCGTTGCCGACAATAGGGATGAGGAGGGACCATATCCATGAACTTGAGGCACATGCTGCATAGGTAACACTGAAAACATGCCCACCATGACTGGCTCACTGCACCTTGAGTGTATGTCCAGACAAACATCACACACTGGCCAGACCTAGCAAGGAGAATTCTGGTTTTGACATGTAGGCTTGGCCCGCACCAACCACCCCCTACATGAGACAATTTGTTGAGACACAGGAAGCACTTACATCTCTTAGTCTGGGTGAAATACACAGGGGC
The DNA here is from genome assembly GCF_964204655.1 of Triturus cristatus. NCBI lineage: Eukaryota > Metazoa > Chordata > Amphibia > Caudata > Salamandridae > Triturus > Triturus cristatus. The sequence goes on along the minus strand of NC_140585.1, from coordinate 594,685,518 downwards.
TGCAGAAATGCAAGATTGGACGCCAAATACCCAAGGTGAGCCTGTCCAAATAATCATGTACAAATGGCCATCATCAGATGATTGTAACAAGACACACAGGCACTGGCCACTGTGACTATGAACAAGGAAAATCAGGTCAGGCTGTACAGTGGACCCTTGTACTACATTTCACGTCAATATACATGGTGCCAGGGGACAATGGCACAGAGCACAACCTATGCTGTAGACACTGAGAGTGTCCACGTTTTGTGATGACACACATGACACCTAGGAAAATATGCCCCAGGGGACAGTAGTGGCAACACAACTCCATGGTTCTGAATGGGAATGACTGCAACACACCCCAACATCCCTGCACTATGCATATCGCACACTCATGCACATCATGTCACAGGCCACAACATAGGACATGCGCGCTGTAAGGCATGACACTTGTGAGACTAACTCCCATGTCTGGACTCTGCATCAGTGCCAACTGACATGGAACCCACATGTACTGAACTGGACAGGGCACAGCCAAGGTCCCCAAACCTGTTACACACCCCCCCCACACATGATGCTACAGGCATAGTTCACGTGGAGAAAGCGCCAGCCTACATTACCTTGTGAAGGAGTGACTACACACAGACCAGGGAACACATTGCAAGGAAGGGAAGGGAGACAGGAGAGCACAGCTATACTGTGGCTAACAGGATCTGCACAGCACCTTTAAACCCTGGCAGTGTATCCATGCAACTGTGCACTTACAAATGCTGGTGAAACACAACAAACACACATGTACCTACCCCCTTCCTGCTGCTGCTTCTCCTGTAAGCGCCTCTCCAAGTCTGGAAATACCACCGGCAGCACACGCTGTGGATGTGGGTCAGTTGGCGGCGCCCGCGGTTCTTATGGCTCTCAGGTGAGTCCCCCAGCAGGACCCGTGCGATCCTCCGCGTCCAGCACCGGATATCCTGCCAGCATTTCCTCACCTGGGACAGGCGCCGCTTCCGACCATCCGCACTCCTCACGGCGCTGACGGCGGTCAGCCATATCTGCTCCTTGGCAGAGGCGCCTACCTGTGAGGATGAACAAGTGACACTAAATCAATACACCTGGCACATGTCACAGAGACACATATTAGAACACATTTGCTGTTTACAACAAGGCATAGTATGCATCCAACGCATTGCACCTTTGTCATAGGGACATGATCCTCTGGGGAAGGGCAAAAGCAGTATGTGCCATTGAAAGTACACAGGTGGAATGAGGGCAACTACACAATCAATGATCCTGGCTCACACTGTGCATCACAAGCTACACCAGGATAATGTGCAGCACCTCTAAGCAGTCACATGCCACAGGCCACTGACGCCACCGCAGCAGAGTACACAGACACACACAGGCACAGGACATTCACCTGCCATTGCCAAATGCAGCGACATACCTCACTCTGCACATGTGCCACTAGATGGGGGGGGCTCACAGGTGTGGGGCTGGCTCTGCACGTCAGACACACAGCACTGCTCCCTGCTCACATCACATGGCCAGGGTATATCCATCCCTCATGCAGCTGGGGTGCTACACGCCACATATGCACCCACCCACATGACAGGGGACTTACACACACACCGATGTCCAGGGTACGAACACATCATGTGGACACTCTCAGCACAGGTACACAGAACTAACACACATCTGTGGGTACAGTCACCTGTCACACTGGGCTGACCACAGAATCACATGAGGACTGTAGAGGCTACATTCCCAGGAGGACAAGACAGGCAGAATGTGGCATGCACCATGCAGTGATTGTCACAGTAAACACCATGCTAGTGAGGAAGGCAGACATGCACCACAGCATGCCCTGGCTGTGAGACATCAGGCATTCCCCCCCCCCCCTGGGACCACCCCTACAGTACATAGCATGTGTGTCACACCTGGACACAATGGCAGAAGTCACAGTCTCAAAAAAGGGACACAGTCTGTGCTAGTGGACTCTGCACTCACCTGATAACCTGGTCGCCCATACAGCAGGGGTACTGTGGGAGGATCACATCCAGCAAAGCCAGGTTCTCCTCCAGGGTGAATGGCTGTGACCTCTCCACAGCCCTTGACATGGTTCCAGGGAATCAGGAGCAGCAGCTGGGTCGTGGAATACAGAGATGTGCAGGCAAGTGCTCCCTCATGGGACCTGGCTGCCTTATATCTGCCTTGCTGGCCTGTTTCATGCACAGGAGTACAGAGTGATTGGTCACTCACATTTGCATCCTATGTTTCCTCCAATCCCTTCAAACCTAGCAGTCAGTGTGTTCTTATTGTGTTTTTTTCTTGAGCATGATGTCAACTCCACAAACACATTGCAACAAAGTAGATTCATTCCAACTGACTTCTGCTGTGCACCTTCCGGAAAAAATTCAAACTTTTAACTTGGTCTCCATGACAACCAGCATGCATGTAGGCCTTTATACTTGTCCCTCATGTGTCCCCTATGTAATTTGGAGCTTCACACACAGGTACGGTGCGTTCCGGGGCCCTAGGGCACCCCAAATGCATAGCAACGGCCCGTACAGGCATGTGTACACTCCGTACCACTATGGGTGTTCTCGCGTATGCGTACTCATGGTGGTACGGACCGTACCCACGCCTGTACGCTCACTATCACTATGAGTACGCATACGCGAGAACACCCATAGTGGTACGGAGCGTACACACGCGTGTACGGCCCGTCTCACTATGGGTGTTCTCGCGTATGCGTACTCATGGTGTTACGGATCGCACACACGCCTGTACGCTCACTATCACTATGAGTACGCATACGCGAGAACACCCATAGTGAGACGGAGCGTACATGCGTGCGTACGCTCACTATCCCTAGGGGTACACATACGGCAGCACTCCCATAGTGATACGGGAACGTACACAGGCCCTTTTTGCGAAAGTACGGTGCTTTTCACACATCACAGTGGTGACAGGCAGCACACAGGAAGGAATAGGGCTGACATACTTGTCCATGGATGGACATCAAGGCATTGTCTGGGCAGTACTACATGTGTGGGGCACAGGTGTGAAAGGCTGTGATGTGGCACATTACTCCTGAGTCGAGAACGCACCAGATGTATGATGAGATGTGTACATATGTAATGTGTGACGGTGCAATGTGTGCCAGGCATGCCCTTGACTCCTTTGACATGTGTGCATGTCGTACTGCACACTTGGGATGAGCGTCACAGGCATGGCACAGACAACAACACACGCAAGTGTCCCCTGAGGCCCGGTACAGGGGTTACCACACCTGACATGTCACTACCCACGGTGCACGATATGACTATGTCATGTATGTGTGGGGGGTTCCCATTAGGTTGATGTCGGAGCTCCCTCAAAAGCAGCAGCTGTTGCAGCAACCAACATGTGTCTGTGTGTAGATTGACATGGCACACTGTTCCGCACACCATGCCACATGTGGTATTGGATGTGAGGTGCGTATGTATGCATGGGACACGGAGTAGCATAACAAGGACATGTCTGCATCCTCTCTATGAATGTGTGGTGAGTCATCACATGTACACCTTCATGGCAAGGTGTGTGGGCTGTCCTAGTGTAATGTCATGTGACCTGTGGCTCTAGTGTTCCGCTACCAGTCTCTGCAATCGACATCCTACTTCTGCTGATGTGTGGATGTATGTCACTCCTGTGTTGCGTCTGGCTGTTCACTTACACTGGGACACAGCTAATCCCATGCCATGGCATGTGGAGGTTCACAATCTCCGTGTGTAGCTGGGTCTTGGTAGGAGTGTCACCTGGCAGCCATACGTGTCCAGGGCATGTGGCACATACCTGACTCCGTATGTAGCATATGTGTATTGACAGATTAACATGTGCTCAGTACAAATAAATTGTTGTTGTGGTGCACTCACTCTTCCTTGTCACTTCCAAATTACTGCAGAGCGCCGCCTCTTCCCCGTCCAATTCCGGACTTGGCTGCCATGCGGGAGAATGACTGTATCCGGTGCTACCGCTTCCCCCAACCGTTGATTCTGGAGTTGACGGCGAGACTGGCACCACACCTGCAACCACTGCACAGGTATCCTACAGCACTGACACCCAAGCTGAAGGTAATGGCAGCCCTACATTTTCTTGCCACGGGTACCTTTCAAAATACCATAGCTCATGTTGGTGGCATGTCCCAGAGCATGTTCTGCCGTGTGCTGCATGATTTCTTAGAGGCCATGTTGATTCACCTGGATGACTTCATCCATTTCCCAACCCCTGCAATGTTGACTGGGGTCAAGCGTGGATTCTATGCCCTGGGAGGGATGCCCCATGTCATTGGGTCCATAGATGGGACACATGTGGCTTTGGTACCACCACAGGCACAGGAGGTAGCGTACAGGAATCGCAAGCACTACCACTCCATCAATGCCCTTGTGGTGTGTCTGTCCAACATGGTGATTTCACATGTCTGTGCTCGTTTTCCAGTATCAGCACACGATGCCTACATCATGAGGCGTAGCAGGATGCCTGAAATGATGACGCAGCTGCGCAACGAACGAGCATGTGTTGTTGGTGGGTACAGTCTGTCTGTCCTGTATTTTGCGTAGACTTCCAGCACGACCGCTTCTCCTGTCCTACTTATGTCCATGTGCTTTCCATGTAGGGGACGCTGGCTATCCCAACATGCCATGGCTGATCACACCTCTCTGCAACCCCATCACACCTGCCCAGCTCCGCTACAACCCGGACAAGGCGAGTGATAGAGAGGACGTTTGGCCTCCTGAAGAGCCGATTCCGATGCCTCCACAAGACCGGCAGCGCGCTCCCATATGCCCCGGCGAAGGTCTGCAAAATCTTCATGGTCTGCTGCATGCTGCACAACATGGCAGTTGAGAAAGCTGTGCCACTCATCCTGGATCAAGATGATCAGGACCATCCACCCGTGGAGGACGAAGGGCTTGGCAATGGGGCTAGTGATGTGGAGGACGTGGTTCCGCAAGAGGACATCCGGACTCGGCTCATACGCGACTTCTTTGCTTAGTGGTGAGTACCAGTGTCTGTGTGTGCACGCATTGGTCCCCGTGTGGCATGTGTTGCGATGTGTGTGTCCATCTGCATGTATGCCACGTGAGTCAGAGGTGTGTGTGGATGTGTCACTGGAGTGATGGTGGCAGTGATGTGTATTTCCCCAGTCATAATTGTGACCTGGCATGTTGTCATCCTTACATGTGTCGAGTACATGCACATGCAAGTGGCTGTGCTTTTTGTGGCTGCATCAGGGGTGTATTGGGTGTGGCATTTGGGCTGCAGAAGGGGGGTTCCAGTGTTGGACCCACATGTTACTCCACATGACCCGTTCATGTGTACTCCGAGTTGCCTCTGCAATCCCGAATACATGACTAATAAAGGTGTCCCTATGCCTCCAAGGTGCATCTTCTCAGTCAATGCTGGTGTGTTGCCATGGTGCATCCGGCATGTCTGGCATGGTTTTCCGTGATAGTGGCTATGTGTCTATGTGTAGAGTAGCAAGATGCAAGCTGTTTGTGTGGGATTAGACTGTGTATTGTGCATGTAGTCAATGACTGTGTGGGTATTGTGACATGTGCCATCCCCATGCATCCAACGTTGGCCAGGCCACCATTCACTGCATCCACCTGACTCAAGCTTGCAGGACATGGTTCTGCCACCTGTCCACACATACCTGGGTGCCCCCCAGGACACTCCACAAGATCCCTGACCTCTGCGCATGGCTGGCGCTGTACTCAATATGTCTGTCGGCACGGTTGTGCGGCCACCCCCTCAGCTGGTTGGGCCCATCACGGGTGTGTATGGTGCTCCATGTCTGTCTTGCCTAATACAATGTGACCCATGTGTGTCCTGTGCCAGACTCAGGCCAAGGGTGTGGATGGTTGAAGTCAAATGAGAACTCAGGCATAGTTAGACTTTACAAGACACATGTAAGGTAATAATGCAATCAGTAGGCATCTTCTCTTTATGGTGTGACTTTTTATTTTGGTTGGGGTGGGGGGGGGGTTTGACATGAGGGGCTTTCCGGGTGTGTGGAATCCAAAGTTCACTAGGGGACTTGGTGTCCTTGCCATTTGAAATCCTCAGAGTCCATGCCACAGTCTTTGTCAACATTGGTCAGACAGTGACCAGCAAGTCCATGTGGCAGAGAATGTCTTTTGCTGCTGTGCTGCTGTTGCTCCAGTGGCCCAGGTGCCAGGCCAGGTGTCCTGGGAGATGGTGCTGTTGCGCCGACCCTCACGGTCTTTTCCGTGGACGACCCGCCCTCCTGCGGGGACCCTCAGAAGCAGGCCGTGACGATGTTTGGGATGCTCCGTCAGATGTCTCCTCCTCCTCCTCATCCTTCCCTGTGGGTGGTGATGTTCTACGCCTGCTGGCACAGGGAGGGTTGCCCATGTTGTCGGCCATCCGACGGAGTGTACTGTGAATTCCCGTGAACACCGTCACGAGCTCAGCCTGTCTGTCCTCCATCCTCCGATGGTGTTGCAGTAGACAGGCATGTTGCTCCGCATGTTGCTGGGCCTGCTGGGTCTTGATCCCCTCGAGGATGGACACAACCTGGGCCATGCCCGTGGTGTCCTGCTGGTATGTGTCCAGGATGTTTCGGACATGGGAATATACCGGTTCCCCAGCCAACTGGTCAGGCTGGCGCCTCCGCCGTCCTCCACTCCCACCACCCCTGCCCACTTGCACCTGGCCTGCCGTTGTGGGCACATCGGGTCTCCGGGACCCCTGAGCGGTGGCATTTGCGTTGCCGCCTGCCTCCTCCTGGGTGCCCGGGACACCGTGTCCCTCCTGGCCAGCCTGGCTGCATTGTGGTGTTGGGGCAGGGATCCTGGGTGTCTCCTGGGATGTGGCAGGTGGCCCAGTTGTACCTGACGCAGGTGCTGCAGGTCGTTGGACACCAGAGGGGCCAGGTTGGTCGGGGGCGGGTTCGTCCACAGAGTGGTGAGAGTCGTCGCTGCCGGTGGCTCCGTCATCCCGCCGAGCCGGGTCCTGTGAGTCTTCCCCCCCCAGTGTTGGGGGGTGATCCACGACGTTGACCTGTGTGTGAGAGAGACAATGTTAATTTTGTTCCATGCAACATCCATGTTTCATTGTTTTCAAAGTTGGCACATTTCCTTGGGGAATTTGGATATGTCTTGCATTCCACTCACAGTGCACTTGTGCATGGGTATGTCCCTTGGCCACAGCTTTTGCGACATTACCTATGTGTGGCACAGTCTTACTTGCTGCGTCAATTGTGACAGCAGTCAGCAGTGGAGTGGGCAGGTGTGGCGAGCCATGCATTGGCGCCTTCCGTGTAGCACTGTACGTGTGCACATGGAGTGGTTCCACACACTTATATAGTGCAGGTAGCTGTCGTTGTGCTCGTGCACAGGTTGTGACATGGCCCTGTGTTTTGCCATGGAGAAGAGGGGGGGTTCTGGCACTGGCCACCCTTGTCTACATGCATGCAGTCCACCTGCTGAGGAGCAGATATCCCCACACCCCACAAGGCTGATTTCCTCTCCCTGTGTGTCCCTTTCTCGCTCCCTCTCTGTCCCCCTCTCCCTCCCTCCGTGTGTCAGCCTCCTCCCTCTGTCCGTCTCCCTGTGTCTCCCTCCCTCTCTGTCCCCCTCTCCCTCCCTCTGTGTGTCAGCCTCCTCCCTCTGTCCGTCTCCCTGTGTCTCCCTCCCTCTATGTCCCCCTCTCCCTCCCTCTGTGTGTCAGCCTCCTCCCTCTGTCCGTCTCCCTGTGTCTCCCTCCCTCTCTGTCCCCCTCTCCCTCCCTCTGTGTGTCACCCTCTGTCACCTCAGCCCAGCTTCCTGGGCACAGACTGTTAGCAGATCTTTGAATGGCCCTTGGATTGTTGATGTGAGTTTGTTTCTGATCTCCAGGCACCCATTGGGTGTAGTGTGTGTGTCTGCACTGCTGCTGTGGTGGTGTGTGCTGCCACTCTTTCACAGTGTTGGCTGTTCATTAGCTGCTGTCATGTGCAAGAACGTGCCGTCACCCCCATGTGTTGATGCAAGGTGTCCGCCATTTGCTGGCGAGTCTTTCCTGTGTGGGGACACACTGTTTGTCTGGCTGTGACCTAGGCCATATGGGAAGAGGGCATTGTTGTCTGCTTCTGAGTTGCACTTTTGGGATTTTTGGGGCCCACACTCCCGCCATCCGGCTTACCGTGTCTTGTGTTGGTGTTTTCTGTGGCCTGTGACTTGGCATTGTCCAGCTGGGTGCATGGGGCATGGTGGCGCTAGTGGCATGTGCGTGTTCATGGAGTGTGGTTGAGTCATGCGATAGCTTGGGGAGGTTGCGTGCCTGTTTGTGAGTTTGGTTGTGGATGACGTTCCCCCATGTGAGGTGAGTTGATTGTGTACTCACCCAGGTCTCGGAGTCCGTCTAATCCGTCCACTGCCACCACCGGCAGTATGGCCATCACCCTCTCCTCCCAAGGATGGTATTCTACGCGTCTGCGGGGCGGCCCTCCTCCAGTGACGTTGGCCTGGTTGTGTTCGTCCGTCATTTTGGCTCGGACCCTCCTCCGCAGATCGTACCACCTGGCTTGGCATTCATGCCTGGTCCTTCTGGTGTCTGCAACAGCATTCACAGCATCGACGATGGTCTGCCACATGGATGTTTTTTCTGAAATGCTGGTCTGTCTGACCAATGTTCCAAAGAGGTGTGGCTCAACTCTGAGGATTTCATCGACAAGGACCTCCAACTCTCGGCTAGTGAACTTTGGATTCTTGTTAGTGGGCATGGTGAGGGGTGTGGGTGTGGATGGTGGGGGGGGGTGTGGATGGTTGTGGGTGTGTGGGTGTGGTTGTTTGGGTGTGTGTGTGAATGTGATGTGGGGGTGTTCGTGAAGGTGTGTGTGTGAAGGTGTGCAAGTGTAAGGTGTGGTAAAGCTTCTAGTATGGTGCTGTAGGTTGTCTGTGGGGTCTGGCAGCAGTGAGTCTGTTGCAAAGGCTCATGGTTTGTGTGTGTGGGCCCTTTTTATTGGTCCATTGGTGGGTGTGGCTGTGTTTGAAGTTTGGGTGGGTGTGTTATAAGGAGTGGTTGTGTTTTGGGCCTCTGTTTTGGATTTTGGCAGTTGCAGGTCAGTGATTGTGTTGTTTTTGAGCTTGTTGGACATGTTTAGTGGCTTTGTGCCATTCGAATGGTGTATTCTTGTGTTGTTTTGCTTTGTCCTGGTTGTGTACGTGCGTTTTTAACGTGTGTACGGTGTGTATTTCGGCCATTTTGTTGTACAGTGCTGTCCTTGTGTCTGGCTTGGTACGACTCGTACATGCGCGATGTTGTGTGAAGGTGCTGGTGTTGGGGCCTGGGGTACGCTCCATACATCCGCGGGTGAGGGTACGGTTCGTACATACACGGGGGTATGACACGTACACGGGTGGGGGTACGACTCGAACGTACATGGGTGTACATACACGGGGGGGTTCGACACGTACAGGGGTGTACATACACGGGGGTACGACTCGAACGTACACGGGTGTACATACACGGGGGGGTTCGACACATACACGGGTGTACATACACGGGGGGTACGACACGTACACGGGTGTACATACACGGGGGGTTCGACACGTACAGGGGTGTACATACACGGGGGTACGACTCGAATGTACACGGGTGTACATACACGGGGGGTACGACACGTACACGGGTGTACATACACGGGGGGTTCGACACGTACAGGGGTGCACATACACGGGGGTACGACTCGAACGTACACGGGTGTACATACACGGGGGTACGACACGTACACGGGTGTACATACACGGGGGTTCGACACGTACTGGGGTGTACATACACGGGGGTACGACTCGAACGTACACGGGTGTACATACACGGGTGGGGGTACGACTCGAACGTACACGGGTGTACGTACACGGGGGGGTTTGACACGTACAGGGGTGTACATACACGGGAGGTGCGACACGTACACGGGTGTACATACACGGGTGGGGGTACGACTCGAACGTACACGGGTGTACATACACGGGTGGGGGTATGACTCGAACGTACGGGGGCTGGGGGGTGTTGGGCGCGTATGCGGGCACATGTCTCCATGGTTGCTATGGGAGTTCGGTGCGGACGGTGTTTTTTCCATCCGGTTGTAACATCGGACGCACGGGATGGATCGTGATTCCGCGGTCGGACTTCACTTTTCACATTTGTATGGTAAATCGTCCGGGGATGTGTCGGACACGTTTTCCGACCCGAGGACGTGTGGGGACTTATTCCCAATGCGATTCGTATGGTCTTTTTCCCATGCGAATCGTAATTGGCAGTTTGTACGGCACTTGTACGATTCGTACGGTAAAAAGACCGGATACGAGTCGTACGGGCCATTTTTTTACAGGATCGTGATCGGCACCATTATGTTCTAACCTGTATCATACAGTTTACATGTAGTTCTTTGATTACAGTTCATAGCTCGCTGTGTTATATTGGGGTTGTACCTTCTGAACTGCAAGTAAGAAACTTCTGAGAAAAGCAGTAGCCCACTGAGTTGTCCACATAAAATACAGTCTGATTTGTGTGGTGCACATTCTTTACAGCAGACATATTGACCGTTTGCGCTACTTTATCATGAGTCAAAACTGCCACTAGACAAAGCTCCAATCTCTCTCCTCCACGAGTAATAATCACTAGAGTTATCTTGACATTTTCAGTGTTGCCTGAAAACTGCTGGACACTAAAGGAACTCTGAGCAGGTGCTTTTTAAATCCTGTTATTTCTAAACACTGCTCCCCTGAGGTCCGTGCCAGGTGTGGCTGCACTAGTCCCACCGCCCTAGAGCTGGGCATTTTTCCTTCCTGCATTACTTTGGTGGCGCTCATTTCTTCTCCCTAAATGGCTTTGACTGGTAGTGCTTCCTTTCCCACCCTGTATTACCTAGCTGACACTCTCTTTTCCTTCCTGCATTATTTTGGTGGCACTCCTTTTCCTCCCTGTATTAAATTGTATGATGGCACTCCCTTTTCCTCCCTGCATTACATGTCAAGTTACGGTCCCTTTTCCACTCTGAATTACTTAGGTAGCACTCCCCTTTCCCTCCTGCATTACCCTGGACAGTGGCACGCCCCTTGCTTCCCTGAATTAGTTTGTACGGTGGCACTCTCTTATCCTACCTGTATTACTTTGAATGGTGGCAGTTCATTTTCTTGTTTGCATTACTTTGGTGTCAACTCCCTTTTCCTCCCTGCATTACTTTGTCTGGTGATAGTCCCTTTTCCACCCTGCATTACGTAGGTAGCACCCCTTTTCCTTCCTGCCTTACCTTGTACGGCGAACAAAGCAAACACAAGGAGATGATGGATGGAGCACTGACATTTTTCAGACACTCACCACCAGTCACAGATCTGGGTTGAATCCATCATCGATCTTTAGCTCACTTTGCCACCCCAATCCAGACCCAGCCATATGCAAATCAGTCTTGACCCTGTGCCTCATGGGAACAGCCTAGCCCGAACTGTCAAGCCAGATCTTACCTAAACCATAAACAAGCATCTTGGGAACAGTTTCGGTTAACACCCCTCATCAGCCAGGCGAGATTGAATCCAGTGGCAAAGTGAACAAGGGACCCACGTCTGAGCATACCCTGTCAACTTAGGGTGAACAAAGCAAACACAAGGAGATGATGGATGGAGCGCTGAAACTTTTGAGACACTCACCCTCAGTCACAGATCTGGGTTGAATCCATCATCGTTCTTTAGCTCACTTCGCCACCCCAGTTCAGACACAGTCATATGCAAATCAGTCTTGACTCTGTGCCTCATGGGAACAGTCCAGCCCAAACTGCCAAGCCAGATCTTCCCTGGACCGGGAACTAGCATCCTGGGACCGGTTTTGGGGTAACACCCCTCATCAGCCAGGCTAGCTTGAATCCAGTGGCAGAGTGAGCAAGGGACCTTGTACGGTGGCACTCCCTTTTTCTCCCTGCAGTACTTTGTATGGTGTAACTCCCTTTTCTTCCCATTTACTTTGTCTGGTGGATCTATAAGTAGATGGAGGGATACAGTGACAATCCACCTGCAATGGAGGGGGTGAAGGCTGTTTCAAAACCCAATGTATATCTTTATTTGTACTGCAACATCTCCACACCAGCTATAACCTTTGTTCTACACTACATATGCCACTTCCCTGTTATTTTGTACGTGTTGTTTCTCATACAGCGCTGACCAGATAGTGTTGTAGTATTGTAAGCCATGTAATAGGGAGTATTGAATGATTCATTAATATGTACGATGTGGGTGAGGGATTGTTAGCCTTTAGTTTCTTTTCTGAACTTCAATAGTGGAGTATACTGAGCTTGATATGCAGACAGTCAACCCAGGGCTTAGGTGGGTACTATAACAGGCCTTGGACCTGATTAGAGTTTAGAGAACAGGGCACTGTGTCAAAAGTGGGATGGAAAACTCTTTGTCTCTGTACCCTATATGGCAGTACCCCCTTTGCCTGCACAAAAAGAAAACTTACTCCGGCAGCCTGAAGGAGTGCTGATCATTGCAGTAAGGGCATCACTCCCCCCACCAGCAGCGGCTGTGCAGGTAAGAACGGTGGGGCCGGGTGTGGAGGATTTCGACATACTATGATGAGGAAAAATTAAATAAAGAATTATTTTTCCCTCGTCATCGTCTGTTTAAATACCTCCCCCCACCCGGCCCCACCGCCCAACCGCTCTTACCTGTATGGGCCGAGGCTGCCTTCCACCCTATTTAGGGCTGACAATCTGCTGTTATATTCAGGGTAAACCTGACAGTGAATAACAGAAATGAGAGAAGAAAAAGTTAATTTTTGTTCATAGCTGCAAATTATACAGCAGAATGTGCAATATGTTGCAAGTGTGGTAAATCCATATTTGTGCACAAAAGACAGAGGTTGCAGAACCACGATACAAGTGGCATTCATTTTAGGTGAAGTGGCAGGTGTTGACGATGATGCAAGTCTAAATCATAGTGGGGCAGATGGTACAGTTCTACTGCAGATTGGATGTGCTCTGATCATATTTTTGTGCTACTTGGCCCATTGGACAACAGAATCTATAGCGTCAAGATTTGGTTCTGGAGTGAAAAATTGAATATCTTTTCCTTATTTGACATTTTATTGCACGTTTAACATTCCTTCTTTTTTGGTCTACACAGATAAACATGCACAATTAGGGTCAAGTAAGGAAATTTGAAGTTGCTTAACTCTTTTAATCTTTAATGACTGTGATATTTGCTATGTTTAATCATTCAAATTGCATGTATTACCTCGTGTTCCATTTTCTTAACGGTCGCTGCTTCGTGACAAAATGGGACAAATAGCTCTTTTCCATCCTATAGATAAATTCCACTTTTGGTTGGTCACACACCATGGTGGAAAAACTCTAGACTGGGAAACAACAAATCAACTGACATAACATTTTGCATATCTGAATGATGGGATGTAATCAGTTCAAACTCTCAAGCACAGTGTAACTGGAGAATGCTTTTAAAATGCATGCAGGAGAATTATCCCAATGTATACCCTAATCCCTGATCCCTCTGATAAGAATACCCCTATCCCAAACAATTCATCACATCATCACATTCCTTACAGCTAACTCTCTAAACACAACCCTCTAGACCTGGGCTTCTAATTGGAATATATATATATATATATATATATATATATTATCTACTGGTGGTCGCCAGTAGATAGTTATAGTTAGGACCGTGTTTCCATAGGAAATCCGCAACATTCTATTTGGAATAACTTTGGCGCCGGTTGACGAATCCTCGCAAAATTTTCAAAATAGGTGGGGCGCTCCGCTCCGCTCCTACCCTGAAAGTCTCGGGGTGATTCGTCAAGCGGGGGCCGAGAAAAAAGGGGGGTCCCAAAACGCGTTTTCCCCATGCATTTTTCCATAGGGACCTTTAGTCCAAGGTACAGCCCGAACGGCTGAACAGAATTACTTGAAATTTGGCAGAGAGGTAGTCCTCAGGTCAGGGAAGTGCCTTTTGCAGGTCTGGTGTCAATCTGTTCAGTAGTTCCTGAGAAAATCAAAAGTAAATTCATATATATATGTGGGCGGAGCCTAACCACATATCTCATCCTGAGATCTGATTGGCTGTCAGCACTTCATCCAAGAAGTGTTGGCAGCCATCTTGGGACCAATATACATGATAGCACCTCATTAAAAAGCATTGCAGTTAATAGAAGGTTTTAAGACTTTAGTTACATTATAAATCATTTGTTGATGGTACCATACTCATTTTAGGAATTGTGGTATGTTCTAAGGTGATTTCACCATGTGAAATGCCTTCTGCTGGGATATCATGATTGAGAGAAAAATATTTTCTCATGCTTTTCCCACAGAGGTTTGGAAGGTGATCTATAAGCTAAACTGAGAGCATATTTTCTGTAAATTCACATTATCTTTCTCAGTCATGTGAGAATGAAGTCTGACATTCTCAGTAAAACATGTACATCCAACAAGGGCAGAGACTGTCAGTTGATTCCTTTGTGTTCTACTGCAGCTTCCCAGAGTGTTCTAAAGAACAACTAGAGCGCTAACAGTCCTACTTATGATAAACGTATGGCACACCTGAAGCCATCTTGCTTGGATTAAAGTGGTAACTCTTAAAACATTTAATTTAAAAAGGAACAAAATTAGGGGGTTCATTTTGCCATAGAAAGTATGATTAGTGCTGCAGAAAGAAAAATGAGGGCACATTTTGACTTCTCAAATCCTCTTCTATTTCATTAAAAAATTCTGACATGCAGACTGAAACATGCACTTTCAATACCAGCAGCAGACTTCCCTGGTGAGCAGTAGCTTTACTACAGTGATCTAATGAGCAACTAGAGTGCTAACATTCTGAATTTACGGCAAATGTGTGACACATCTGAATGACTTCTTGATGGAACCAAAGTAAAAAACTGAAAGTATTTCCTACTGAGGAGACTGCAGTAAATGAGGAAATTAGGAAACTTCATAACAAATAAGTCTCCCAGGATGGCCACCAGAGACAAAAGAGCCCAAATGTAGAACAAATATCACCCAGATGTAGCCCAAGTATAGCCCAATGACAGAATGTCCCAGAGTGTTCTTAAGAACAACTAGAGCGCTTACTGTCTTACTTATGACAAAAGTATGGCACACCTGAAGCCATCTTGAATGGAATAAACTGATGACACTTATAACATTTAATTTAAAAAGGAACTCAACGAGGGTGTTCATTTTGCCATAGAAATTATGCTTAGTGCTGAAGAAAGAAAAATTAGGGCACATTTTGAGTGACTTCTCAAATCTTCTTCTATTTCATTAAAAAATTCTGAGATGCAGACTTAAACATTCACTTTTAATACTGAAGAACCAGAACCTTTTGGACCTGGCGGCGCAGGGTACGCCTTAATCTCCTGGGTTCTCCTGCTTCAGCTAACAGAGACACGGGGACACTCTATTGGCGTAAAAGATCAGATTTTATTAGCTGCAGCTAGTATAGTTGTCCTAGAAGTACACACATGGTATGTTCTCAGGAGACTGCCACTTCACTCCGTGGCGCACAATCTTATATTGGTGTAGAAGACATATACATTAACCAGAAACACACCTAAAACATCCAATAAGAAAGGTTGGAAAACAGAACAGAACCAATAGGAAAGGTATGAAAATAAAGTATCAGGTAACTCGAAGAAGCCTCTCCTCCAACGGTGTTTGCCATTCCTCCCACAGGTTAAGGTATTAACTTGTTTGTAACTGGTTTGCAGGTGGCGAGATACGTTCGTGTGTTTTGGAGGACAATTGTGAAACGAGAGAATACGAGCAGAAGACAGCAAAGGCCAGACGATAAGATAAAGTCAGAAGAGAATAGTGTGAACCAACAGATAGCTGAGACAGGGATTAGAAAAACCAGACGGGGATTAGTGTACTCGGCCAGTCCTAACACCAGCTTTGTAAATAGAGGCAGAAGGCTTATTTTGACACGATGCTGCAGGAAAAGCAGAAAAGACTTTGTTCGCTGTGCTGCCTGAGTGAGGGCAACATAAAATGGCGGCGGAACACAAAATGGTGGGTCGATTCGATCACGATCGAAAATCGAACTTTCTCAGACCCTCCTTTTGCCAGAACTCAGGCAAGATACATAGACTCACGTTAATCTGAGTCAATGTCGATGGCCATGAGGTCATCGAGCTGTTGCTGTGGCATCATTCTAATATTCTCTGTTCTTTGTGATTTGGGTTTAGGGATGCACATAGTAGCACAAAGGTCGCAGATGGCGGGACCACAGTGCATACAAAGGCAACAAGAGAAAATGATGGTCAAAACTACTCCAAGGAATGTCAATACCTTCCAACCCCATTTGGACAGTAGTCCCCAAAACCACTCCAATAATGACCAATCTCCTTCGTCCTGATGAATCGACTCAGAGATTATATGTAACTTAGAGATAGCTTGGTATACTGTTGGAGCGTCATCAGGTATGAAAATACAGCAACTTGACCCGATCAATTTGCACACTCCACCACGGTCCGCAAGAACAAAGTCTAAGGCAACTCGGTTTTGTAAAGTCATAAGACGATCCGCCTGTAGTTCTGCCGTGATATTACTTAAGGCTCCTACTGTGATGTCTATAGTGGTTTCTACGACAAGAACCAGTTGCCTTATATTTCTGCTGTTGGCCATTGGACCCCAAAAAGGAAGAAATCCTTTGAGGAAATCTCCTCCCTCTTGTCCTGCTGTGTCTTGAGAATCAATAATCCCTCTGCCATATCTGTTTCGATGATGGTTTGCAGAAGCGGTGTATGTAGGGGGAAGAAGGAAAGCTATATAACAGGTACCAGAAAAAACAGTTGGCAACCACGTGTAAGCCCTATCGTGGCAAATAAAATACGTGCCTTGAGATGGTACTAGGGGCGGCGAGTTCTGAGAGGAGTAGACGTATGTGTGGGAACAGTTGTTTCTTTTTACGGTGTCAGTAGACTGACCATTTATTTGCAGACAGAAATTTCCCTGATGAGGAATAGTCCAAATCGGTGGAGACTTTCCTTGTTTAACCTTATCACTAAGGCTAGTGACATAATGGGTGACGTTCCAGTTAGTGTACGCTTTTCTTTCGTCAACGGAAATTTTACTATTTTCCATGATTTTAGCCATAGCTACCATTCCCTTTATCAATAAACTATGACTGAAATCCGGACCACCAATATACGAACTAACGGATCGTCTGAATTTGCTTTGATAGGCATTGGAGAAGATAACAAAATAAGCCCAAGCAGAACCCTCATAGGAGAACGGAAGAACTAAATACGGCATTCCTTTTTCTGTGGTATGTGGCGTAAGTCCACACACCCAACAGTTAGTTGTATTGATCACTAATTGGTGTTGATGTAATAACTGGACAAACGAATTCTTGTAATATTCGGTTCTTCTAATGAGTTAATGTTGAGGAAGGGTATGAAAAAGATGTGGAGAGATAGTAGAATAAGAAGATACAGTGATAGAAGAAGGGACAACTTTCTGCTGCATAGCATGAACAATCCAACCTATACACGCCATTAAAATACACAGTAATATGAAAATACATAAGGTTATACCACAACAATTATATACTATCTTACAATAATTCTTCATCTTTTCTTTTCTCTCTCTGTCTCCTAATGTAGTTTCCATCTTCTAAATGGATGCTCACGGCAATCTTCCTCAATCACTTGGTTATGATTATCTGCCGTCCTATGACACTGCACATCCTGCAGACCTATTGTCACTACTCAGGTCACAACCAAGACTCCTACCGTGACCCTGCAACCGGGATAGAACACTGCATAGGAGAGAAAAAAATCTTAAGTGTTCTTTAGTCTAGGTCTTAGGTTATAGTGTTCTTTATCAGGTGCAGTTTGGTCTCGGAACAATGTTCGCGGATTTGTCGTATTCAAGCGACGATGTGGTGCTATTGCTTCCTGAAGAATGTCGTCGTCCTTTTTCTCAGACAATGTTCCATTCAGGCGTGCATCACTAAAAGGTACAAATCGTGGAACCTTCTCACTCTCAGAGTCACTAATACCCTTACGCACCCATTGATTGAAGGGTAGAGGCAAAGGCACTTTCTTACAACGCACGCCGTGAATCCAATTTTTCTTTCCTTCGACTTTTACTGCTGTTCTCGTCGTTAGGAGAACCAACCGAGGTTCCTTCCACCGGGGCTCCAAATGTTTCGGCCTTTGGAAATTCTTTATGCAAACCCAGTCACCTGGTCGGATGGAATGACCTGGGTCTGAGGAAGCCTCCGGCAAAGCACTCTGAACCTGTTGATGGAGAACACGCAATTTAGTTGTAAGTTCATGCAAGTAATCAATCAACATTGGATATGCAAAGTCTCAGTATTTCTTAGGGCGAGGGGCTCCCTATATATTAGCTGGGCGCCCAAAAACCACCTTGTAAGGGCTAAGTCCCAAACGAGAGTGTACAGCAGTTCTGGTGGATAGAAGAGCCAATGGTAAAGCATCGGGCCAATTAAGTCCTGTACTAGCTTGCACTTTCGCTAGTTTAAGTTTCAAAGTTCCATTGTAGCATTCCACTAAACCCGCTGACTGTGGATGGTTTGCCGCATGGAACTTTTGCTTGATACCAAGACCCGCACAAACTTTTTGCATGACTTGGCCCACAAATTAGCTCCCATTGTCACTCCAGACAATGCGCGGCAAACCAAACCTGGGGAAGAATTCTTTTAGTAGAACTTTGGCTGTGGATAAGGCTGTATTGTCTTTTAGAGGGTATGCTTCTATCCACCTAGAAAAGGCGCATACCACCACCAGAACATATTTGAGGTTGTTGCATCGTTCCATATGGATGTAATCGATCTGCAACACCTCAAATGGATATGTCGGAGGAGCAAAGTGACCCGCTGGAGTTGGGGTTCCCTTTCCCGGATTGTACATCAAACATACAATACAATGTTTCACTACATTGTCTGCACACTTTGGGATTCCTTCATTTTGCCACACTGGAGCCAGAAGCTTGCATATACCTTTCGCACTTAAGTGGGCTGGACCGTGCGCCATAGTAACTACTGGGAGTACATAGGCATCTGGTAACAGCCAACGTTGATGTTCAGATAATTCTACCCAACATCCCATCTCATCTAACATTCCTGTACTTTCTTTCCACTTGCTCAATTCTTTCTCTGTAGCCTCTTCTTGAAGCGACCTTACACTTTCTACTGTATCCTCATACATTCCTCTCTCTCTAACCCAGTTCGCAGGACCCGCAACATACATTCGACTTGTAGCATCTCTCGCTGTCTTTTTAGCTACTTCATCTGCAAATGCATTTCCACGACCAATATCGTCGGTAACTTTCTTGTGCGCGCTACACTTCACAATTGCTATCTGGGTAGGCAAAGCATGTGACTCGAGAAGGTCAGTCACCAACTGACCATGTTGTATTTTAGTCCCATGTGAAGTAAGGAATCCCCTCTCTTTCCAAAGACGCCCAAAATTGAACGCTATACCAAAAGCGTATTGGCTATCGGTATAAACGTTCACTCTTTTTCCTTTGGATAACACACACGCTCTAGTTAAGGCTATCAGTTCTGCTGCTTGAGCTGAATTGTGTTTGATACGTGCTGTCTCCACAACTGTATGCAAAGTAGTAACAGCATAGGCTGAAACTGTATCTTCATTAGGAAGCTTTAAACAAGAACCATCTACCATAGCGTTCCATCCGGATTCACTAATGGCGTATCTGTCAGATCAATTCTACCTTTTGTCTCTTCCTCAGTACGGAAGAAACAATCATGCTGTTTTTGAACGTCTTTATCTACTGTAAGAGGCAACAAAGTAGCTGGATTTAAAGTGTTACATTGTTTGATGTGCACAGGACTAGCCAAAAGTGTCAGCTCATATCCAGTCAAGCGAGCACTCGTAAGATGCTGTGTTTTCGTTCGGTTTTGTAAGGTATCCACTGCATGCGGCACCATAACAATAAGTGTGTTATCTAACACTACTCCAGCAGACTGTCGAATAGAAATTGCTGCTGCTGCTGTCGCTTTAAGACAGCTAGGCAATGCTTTGGCTACTGGATCTAACGTAGCTGAGAAATAGGCACATGGTCGCTGTTTGTCTCCAAAACGCTGCGTTAAGACTGACAACGCACAACCCTCTCTCTTATGGACATAGAGCGTGAACAGTTTACTGTAATTGGGAGTACCCAATACAGGAGCAGAACACAGCGCAACACGTAAGTCAGTGAAACTCTTCTGACATTCGTCAGTCCATGGAAGGGGCTGGGGCGTATCTTTCAGAGTAAGTGCCAACAAAGGTTTGGCCAATAGAGAGAAGTTAGGGATCCACTGCCTACAATAGGAAGTAATACCTAGGAAGGCACGTACCTCCCTTTGTGTGGATGGCACAGACATTTGCGCAATAGCTTGGATACGTTCTGGGGTTAAACGCCGTCCCTCATTTGATAGGAGATGACCCAAGTAGGTAACCTCTCGACGAACATATTGTAATTTGGAAGGTGAAACCTTATGATTCAGATAAAACAAATGGCGTAACTATGCAACAGTCACATTTTTGCAAATATCTTCTGAATCAGCAGCGATTAACAAGTCGTCCATGTACTGAATAACAGCAGCACCAGACGGCAAAGAAAAAGCATCAAGATGACATTTCAAAGCTTGACTATAAATAGAGGGACTTTCACAATAGCCCTGAGGTGCGCGCTTAAACCGGAAGCTTCGGCCTCCAAGAGAGAAGCCAAAAATATCCCTACTCTCTTCTGCAATGGGAATACTAAAGAAGGCATTCTTTAGATCGATAACAGAAAACCAAGTCGCTGTGGAAGGTATCATTGTCAACAGAGCAGTGATATCTGGGACAACAGGAAATTGTGGTACAACAATTTTGTTTACCTCCCGAAGATCAATTACGAAACGATATATAGGAGGCTGAGAAGGATCAGTGCATTTAAGAACAGGAAGAATAGGACTATTGCATATGTTTCCTCTCGTTTCTTCAACCACACCCTTCTGTGGAAATTCTATACTGCGGAATACGTGGCAATTCAACATTAGGCTTGAGAGTGACAACATAAGGTGGAATCTCAAGACAGCCCACATCGTTCGGACCCGTGGCCCAAAGCGTTGCCGGAAGAGAAAGCAATTCAGGTGGAAACTGATCTTTGGACAAATACATTCGAGAAGTCAGTTTCTGTCCTAAAGTGAGATGTACACCAGAAGGAGAACAAGATATCGTTGCATGCAATCTTTTCAATAGATCCAAGCCCAATAGATTCTCACCGCAACCATTCGTCAAAAGAAGCGGAGCTTCCAAATCATAAGGGCCAATTGAAATAGGCAAAGGGCAAGAAACCGGATTACGAACAGGGGCGCCAGAAAATCCTACGGATACATTCGTTAAGCCAGACAAAGGTGCACCAGGGAGTTTAGAATGAATGATAGAACTTCTCATCGCACCAGTATCTAAAAGAAATGACTCTGAAACACCCATTGTAGTGACATTAACATAAGGTCCATTCTGATCTACTGGAATCGACACAACTCCCCTACTTTGTCCATGGCTGTCCTAGTTAGCATGAAGACTTTCATTATTGCCTTCAACGTAGTAATCCTCATTGTAATACTGTGTAGACCGAGCGTTTTGCTGATCAAAGTAATTCACGGAATTAGAAGGAGGAAGGGAACGCTGTTCTTGGGTCAGCATACCTCGACCTCTACCTCTGTTTGCTGACTGGAGGCCAGCACGACCTTGTGGAGCAGATGGTGTCCCATTTCGCTGCAATAAAACCGGACAACTATTCTTGAAGTGACCTTCCTCTCTACAATAGGCACATTGATTAGGACCTAACAAAGTTCGCGGAATATATGGCTCAGGCTTTTGATACACCCTCTGAAACTGCAGAGACTGTTGAAACTGGGGCTGAGCATGACGAGGTGGATAAGCCTGTTGCAAGAGAACCTTAGTTTTTAATTCTTTAGTCTTTTTCTCTTGCTTATCTTTTTCTTCTTTATCTCTATTTTCATAATATTGAGCAGTAGCCAATATCTGAGCTGAAGAAGAAACAGCCCATGAACTTTCGGAGTCTTTCAACTTATGTGACAGCTCGGGAAGCAAATTAAATACGAACTTATCTACAAATAGCCGCTGTCCACCCTCCGTAGTCATTTCCTGACCACTGTGATGAATGAATGTCTCTTCGAAACGAGTGAAGAAATCGGAGACACTCTCATCTTTCTTCTGCTTACACGCGGCTAGTTTATCCCAGTTAACTCTCAAGGCAGGCATCATCGTTTTCATTAATGTAATAATCCTACCAGGGAGTTCTGAAATCAAAGCATCAGGCTTCGCACCACCCACTTGGTTTCTATCTGCGGCAATTTTAGCATCCCAATCTCCACCTAATTCTTGGGTATGATTTTCTTTACGAATCCTAGCCCATAATGCTTGTGGAACTACATTCCCCATCAACATATTATTATTTGCTAAATTCATGATGCAAGCTTCAACAGTTTGTGACAATTCTTTATAATAACCTGCAGGGTTCTTACGAGGATCCGGTAGGGACTGTTTAAGGGCCAAAACTTCAGATCTTTTCCAGGGGATATGTACCCATAGATGCTGGAAGTGAGCAGGAATAGGTTGATTACCACCTGCTGCTGGAACCTCTTCTCTCCAGACCGGAGGAACCTCTCTCATTGGATAATTTTTCAGTGTCAACCTAATTGAAGGATCGGAATCTAGAAAAGTCTGTGAGGTAAATAAGGTTCTAAAGGTAACAAGTGTCTTTACAGTGTCCTCAACCTTAGAACCCACAATGAGACCCTTATCAAAGTTAGCCTGAATATCTAACAGACCCTGAGGAACCGAACCCAAATCCATATCCTCCCATCCTTTAATAAGAGTATCACACATAGCATTGAAAACATATCTTTGCGTAGGCGCATTCCATTGTGAGAAGGTAGGCATGATGTCGAGCACACCATACCTAGGACCCTTTTCAATCCATTTACGAGCGAGAGAGTCCAACATTTCTCATTCCTCGGAAGCTGGGAACTGACTACGAGACTGTCTTCGAGAAAATGCCGGAGACACATTTAAAGCCTCAAAGAAAGGAGATAAAAGACCAGAAACCGTATCTGTGAGTCATTTACGCATAGACGGAGAATTGGACATAAGAATAGGGGACAAAGTATTAGGCGAACTAACGGAAGGGAAATCAGTAATTACCGGAGGAGCAGAAGGCAAAGAAGATGAAGGCAAAGGAGTCGAAGGCAAAGCCGGAAGAGGCGGCAATACTTGAGGGGGCAAATGTGGAAGAGCCGGAGCAAGCGGAGGCGCAGCTGGCGGCTGAACAGGCTGTAACAACGGGGGTGCATTCGCACCTTGTACATAGGGCGGAGGCAATCTCAGTAAGTGAGACATCAAGGGATCTTCCTCTGAATCCTTTCTTTTATCGGAAGAGGAAGCTGGCTACATCGGATAGCATTTATCTATCGCCATATGATGCTGTCTCTCTGAAATTTCCATTGTGTTGTCGACTTCATCATCTTTAAATTGTTGAGCAGCCTGTATAATGGTCATACCCTGTGCTTTCTTATCTCGTTTTTCTTGCTTAATTTTTCTCTGTTTGGCTTCCTTACGCCAAAGGCGGAAAGAGTCAAACATTGCTGGCCGGGCTTTTCTTTTGAATAAAACTGCTTCCAAATGATCTAAAATGTCAGGCTCAAAACTACCATTTTCTGGCCATTTTAAAACACCTGTGTCAACAAAAAGAGGGACAAATGGGTAAGTTTAACGAGGTCCAGTGTACATACCCTAACGACTAATAATACAAAAAGAGTACAAAGTTCCTCTGGTCAGAGAAAGAAAGGTAATAGTATCAGCGGGATTGTCGTGTGTCACGGAAGGGGGAAAGGGGAAACCCTTTTGTTGGAACTAGGGCTCTCACACACCCAGCAAGCTAGGTGTCATGCTTCATCATTTGAGCCTGCCCCTCGTCAGGTCGGCGCTGCAATTCCTGACGGGCTCCCAATAATGGGGCTCTTTGGCGGGGATCTTCTGTTCCTGCCGAAGGGTGCTGTGGGGGTAAGGGGCCCTAGAATGTGTAGATGTGGTGAAAGGATAAAATGGGTACTGTTTGTCCACGAAAAAATGTATTTAATGAAGTGGTAAACAGCCTAGTTAAAAGAAAAGTGAGGTGGGTATAGCTACTAGTGATTATGACGCTAGTTGTGTATGCCCTACACTCAGGAAGATCAACATGTTTCTTGCCTATACAGCCAGCAATTGGTCACGGCAATTCATCAGGATCAAAAAACATAAACTATCTACAACGAAGGTATGTGGATCCTACATACCAAAGAGGTGCTCAGAAGTAACCTAGGGAAAGATGGGAAACAGAGAAAACACATGACAGTATACCACATGATAAATTACACACACACAACAAAAATGAGCTGTGATCATCAAGAGACTCCTGGGGAAATGCTCCCAGGAGGGTAATGAAAGGTCACTAATGACGAGACAGAACCAAAGACAGGACTAAGGGCGGAGACAAGAGGGGGAGGTGCAAAAACTCACCTCATGTACTTGCAAGACAATCTTGCAGCAGTCTCCGGCGGGTAAAAAGGACTCCAACGTGGGTCCTGGGGTAAAAACCGGGAAGGGGAATGTTAAAACCTGCAAAGATCAAAACCCGTGTATGGCGCGATCGTCCCAACAATCCAAGGGGGTGAGTGAAGTGCAGGAAGGTAAAGGCAGCCTTACATTTCATAATGTACTCCCATGGGCGGTATGGTGTGCAGCCATGGTGGCCCTCATACTCAGGGGCTCAGGCGTGTCACCGCACAAATGGTTAGAGGGGTGAATATCCATAATGTCATGGAAAAACTCGTAGACATAGTGGGAACCGCCGTAGCCCCTGGTAGCGGATGGGTCAGTGCAGGACGGTGTCGCCCATGGTGTCATTGAAGTCAATGAGGCGCCAACCACCCCCTCCGTGTAGAAAGACTCACCTTGCGGATGTCGGAGAGGCGGAAAGCCCGATACACTCACCTGCGTCGTACGACGCTCGTACTGGAAGACCTACCCCTGCCGCCGGACCTGGGATGGGTACCGGAGAGTGTGAGTCTGAGCCAGATAAGCATCCCGGGAGACGCAAATGGCGTCACGTGACCCCGGGTGTCTCAACCCCATTGGTGGAGAAATGACCTGAAGTGCGGCCATGTTGGAACGGGTAGCGTATTTGACTATCGGTATCCGGTATGCACCCGTGACCGCAGGAAATGGTTCCCCATAGGTTGAGGTTAGTAAGGAACGGGTTGCCATAGCGATGCAGGGTAATGAAGTGCAAAGTGTACAGGAAGTGGTGGACAAGACTACGCCCCAAGGAATTGGAATAGCGAGGGCGGTCGCGGGGGCCATGATGCAGTGTCAAGGTAACATGGAATCTCAGGGGATGTTGCCCGTAAAATGGAGTGTAAAATCAAAGCGGTAACAATCCGCAAGGGAAAAACAGACAAACAACAAGGAAAGAGAGGATGGCAGGTAAAGATAAAATAAAATACAGTTGTTATATCTAAACAGTACAGATGGAAAGTAATACCAGAGAGATCTATATGGCATCTGGTCTACTAATAGTGGATGCAACAATTTCCTCAATGTCAAGAAAGAGTGGTCGTAGGTAAGGATACCAAGTCCTAACAGAGAAATCGTGTGGGATGTACAACACACATAGAGTATTAGAGGGGGCTCAAGCCCTACCCAGGAGCATATTTAACCAATGAGTGTGGACCATGGGATGTCATCATTCAAACCAGTCAAATGTGAAGACAACCTAAGGACCCATCTTTGTTCTAGTTTGAACAATGCATTTTGAGAGATCTGAGGATGTGCTTCTAAGACCACCCAGCTGATAGAGTCTGTCTGGTGTTGCATTGTTTTGAAATGAGTGTAGAGTTTGGTGGTCACTTTCTGACATCGTATGTTGCTCTTGTGTTCCATTATCCTGGTCTTGACCATACGGGTAGTCATGCCTATGTATACCAACTCGCAGGGACATCTGATCATGTATATGCAGTTCTTTGTGTTGCAGTTAGTATGTCTGTTCAATATCCAGTGGAAATCATTCTTAAAAGTGATGTCCTTACAGGTGCTGGTCAATTTACACACTACACAGGAGCCACAGGGGAAATGACCCTTGACTGGTGGTAACTCCCACATTGTCCTTTGTGAGCCAATGGTACTCAATCTAGGTCTAGTGTGAACCAATAGGTCTTTGATGTTTTGTGTGCGTCTGTAGGCAAATCTAGGTTTGGGTATGTTGAGATTACCCGTGTCTAGAATCCCCCAGTTATTCAAGATGATCTTTCTAATCCTACTTGAATCAGAAGTGAAGGACGTGACACAGGTCAAGATGTCAGTTTCAGGTTTGGTGTGTGTTTCTAATAATGTCTCACGTGGGTTATTCTTAGCCCTTTTCATAGAGTTGTGGACACACCTAGAGGGGTAGCCCCTGGCCATCAGGTTGGTTAATAGTATTTTAGCTTCTGTGTTGTAGTCCGATACCCTAGTGCAATTACGTCTAATGCGTAGGAATTGCCCGAAAGGCAAGTTATCCCTCAGTGTTTTGGGATGGTGGCTGTCGTAACGCAGTAGACTATTGCGGTCAGTGGGTTTCTTGTACAGTGTGGTGGTGAGGGTACCATTGAGTAGAGTGATATTCAGGTCCAGGAACGGTACCGAGTGCTCTGATATAGTGTGAGAGAATCTGAGGGACTCGTTCTGCTCATTGATCCATTGTATGAAATTCACACAATCAGTGTGTGTACCGTGCCAAAAGACGAGTATATCGTCTATAAATCGTTTCCAAAGGGAGATGTTGTCATGGAAAGGATTTGATGTACTTAAGATCACATTTCTCTCAAAGTCAGCCATATAAAGACACGCTACACTGGGAGCAAAGGTACTACCCATAGATGTGCCTTGGCTCTGATGGTACAGTTGTCTATTGAATTCAAAAAAATTCTCAGTTAGAGCCAAGGTAGCACAATCAATAATAAATGTGACTGGTGAAGGTGATGACCAGTCCAGTGCCCGTAGTGTTGACTCAATGACTGCCAAAGTAGCCCTCTGGGGGATGTTAGTGTAGAGGGCCTCCACGTCCAAGGTCACAAGATAGTCAATAACACCAGTGTCTGGAAAGTCATCAATTATTTTGAGGACGTCAGTGGTGTCTTTAATGAAAGAGGGTGTGTCTCGTACCAAAGGTTGCAAAAAATGATCGCAGAATTTGGACAATGGTTCGAGGAGCGAACCAATGCCGGACACAATCGGTCGTCCTGGGACCGGGGTCGTGACCTTGTGGATCTTTGGAAGGGTATAGAAAAAGGGGTATATGTAATCAGGAGAGGGGGGACATGAGAGCTGGTTATTTAGAGAGGTCCTGTTCTAATGCTCCCGGGGGTCTACGTAGGAAAAACAGGTAAGAGCAGTTCCTCTAAATGGCCAATTTGGAAAGGATCGTTGTGATTTTAGCTGTTAAGTCTAATCTGGGGGGGGGAAATTAAATTTCAGATCTTGTTGCCCTCACACACCTGTTAGGGTGTCATGCTTCATCATTGGGCGCTCCTCGTCGGACCGGCGCTGCAATGTCCAACGGGCCTGGTGGCATCTTTAGCGGAGATCTTTTGATCTGAGAACGCCGTTCATGTGAAGACCATGTGTGTGACTGTGGAGGGTAATAGCTCCTAAAGAATGTGGGGATTTGAAAAAACTAAAATAGACCCTGGCCCCTCAATAGTTTTAATTAGGTTAAGTAGGGCTGGGACTAAATAAAACCAGGGAGGCTACTCAGGTGATTCTAGGTATCAGGGTAGCCTATAGTTGACAGGGGTCAACATGTTTCGTGTCAAGGATGCTCAAAATCGAGCGACACTTCTTCAGGACCGTGGGACCAACTCTAAATACATGTACCACAATTCTTATAAAGGGGTATCTGGGGTCAACCACACGTAATGCTGAACCTAAATATGGTCCAGAATTGAAGGCTCCGCCTCAGGATGAGGGGGTCAGAGCTTCATAGGTGAAGGAGTAGCAACCGGACCACTGGAACGGTCCCACCGAAAGTGGCGGAGGGCAGGCCAAAACAGGACGTGTCTGCTCCTCACCTGAATATTGAGGTATTCAAACGAAACATGTTGACCCCTGTCAACTATAGGCTACCCTGATACCTAGAATCACCTGAGTAGCCTCCCTGCTTTTATTTAGTCCCAGCCCTACTTAACCTAATTAAAACTATTGAGGGGCCAGGGTCTATTTTAGTTTTTTCAAATCCCCACATTCTTTAGGAGCTATTACCCTCCACAGTCACACACATGGTCTTCACATGAACGGCGTTCTCAGATCAAAAGATCTCCGCTAAAGATGCCACCAGGCCCGTTGGACATTGCAGCGCCGGTCCGACGAGGAGCGCCCAATGATGAAGCATGACACCCTAACAGGTGTGTGAGGGCAACAAGATCTGAAATTTAATTTCCCTCCCCCAGATTAGACTTAACAGCTAAAATCACAACGATCCTTTCCAAATTGGCCATTTAGAGGAACTGCTCTTACCTATAGAAAAAGGGGGTCCTCGGTTCCCGAGTTACCAGAAACTCTGCCTCTTTATGGGTAATCCAACCATTGGCTTCAGCTTCATAAACCATGGTGGAAATGGTAGTCTTAAGACGGGGGGTCGGGTCAGACGTTATGGGAGTATAATATCTCTCATTTGTAAGTTGGCGTCTGCATTCAATCTCATAATCCGTGGTGGACTGGATCACGATTGCCCCGCCCTTGTCTGCCTGTTTGATGGTGATAGAGGTATCCTCAGAGAGGTTTCTCAAGAGCAGGGTTTCGTATTTAGTCAGGTTATGGAAAGGTGCCTCCCTATGGGGTGAATCCAGTTCTTTCAAAACCGCTTTTTCAAAAGTGAGAATCTCCACAGGAACCATGTTATTATGTGGAGTGAATGTGGAAGGGTTTCTCAATCCAGAATCACTCCCCTCATTGTGAGGTTGGTCCTGGAAGAAGGCTTTAAGGCGTATCTTACGAAATAGATTGTGGATTTCACAGTGATCCCTGAACCTGTCAACCCTTGGAGTGGGGACAAAACCAAGGCCTTTTTGTAGTAGTGATTTTTCTGGAGCTGTGAGGACCCTATGTGAAAGATTCACTACTAGTTCCTCTTGTCCTTCGTTCTGCTCCTGGTGTCCATGCCGCTGGTCGGTGGTTCTTGCCAGTGGACCTGTTTCTGTGCGCCTCTTCTGTTGCGCCCTCTTCCTCTGCCCCAGCCTCTGCCTAAAAAAGGCTGGTTATTACCATTGAAGAACTGGGGGGGGGCAATGTTGGTATTGGGGAAATTGCCAGAATGGTAGGGGTGGTGGTGGGCCTTGGAACATAGGGGGGCCCTGAAAGGGAGGACCATTGTAGAACCTATTGTTCCGTTGGTTTTTCCTCGAGTTATTACTCCCCCAGCTATTGGTGCTGGAGTTGCTATCGCTGGAGTCTCTCCTATCTGAAGTATCGTCAGAGGAGTAGCTCGTTTTATCCGAGGTGTAGTCAGCTTTCAAATATGGGTAAACCCTCTCCTTGTCGAATTTCTGTATGTCTTTTTGCAATTTGGTTATTTTCTGTTTCATTAGATAGTCTTTGTTATCAGAAATTTCGGCATTGATCTCGGCCAGTCTGGTTTTGTAAGCCGTTATCTGTATAGTTGTTTTTAACGCCCCTTCAGCAATTTGAATTCTCACGAGGATGGCGTCAGCCAATCTCCTCGCGGTATTGATAATCAAGACTAACCAGTCCCTAGTGCATTTCCACGCAACTAGGGACCATTCCTTCTTGAAAGTGGCATCCTCTAGAAATAATCTAGGAAAGTTGTTGACAATAAGACCTGCGGGTGCGATGTTAGCCCGCAGGTATTCTGTCATGAGTGCCCCATGCAAGGTAATCTTAAGCCATTCCCTCTTCAGGTGTGTTAATGCTGTCCAGTCATCCGACTGTGAACCTGTTGCTGCACTGCCATCGGCCCCTAGTAAAGAAGGCGTCCTGTCTAAAATATCCGTTACTGCATCATTGCCGAAACTCAAACCCTGATGGAAATCCATGATGGGTCAGTATGGTCTCGCGTATGATATGGAGTAATGGAGGGGAGGGAAAGAAAACCCTAATAGGGTGTGGGCCAGCAATGAACACAAATAGTTGTCATCAGCTGGTAACCTCAAAGTCCCACGGGTATAAGCCCGTGCAAATATGTCAACAAAAAGAGGGACAAATGGGTAAGTTTAACGAGGTCCAGTGTACATACCCTAACGACTAATAATACAAAAAGAGTACAAAGTTCCTCTGGTCAGAGAAAGAAAGGTAATAGTATCAGCGGGATTGTCGTGTGTCACGGAAGGGGGAAAGGGGAAACATTTTTGTTGGAACTAGGGCTCTCACACACCCAGCAAGCTAGGTGTCATGCTTCATCATTTGAGCCTGCCCCTCATCAGGTCGGCGCTGCAATTCCTGACGGGCTCCCAATAATGGGGCTCTTTGGCGGGGATCTTCTGTTCCTGCCGAAGGGTGCTGTGGGGGTAAGGGGCCCTAGAATGTGTAGATGTGGTGAAAGGATAAAATAGGTACTGTTTGTCCACGAAAAAATGTATTTAATGAAGTGGTAAACAGCCTAGTTAAAAGAAAAGTGAGGTGGGTATAGCTACTAGTGATTATGACGCTAGTTGTGTATGCCCTACACTCAGGAAGATCAACATGTTTCTTGCCTATACAGCCAGCAATTGGTCACGGCAATTAAAACACCATCATTCTTCGTGTATCGGATCCATGCCTCGTTAAAGGCGATGGGGCCAACACCATATTTAGAATAGAGCTCATAAGTGGGAGTTCCAACCGAAGGAATCGGACAAGAGTCCTCAAGCCGGGA
The DNA here is from genome assembly GCF_964204655.1 of Triturus cristatus. Classification (NCBI taxonomy): domain Eukaryota; kingdom Metazoa; phylum Chordata; class Amphibia; order Caudata; family Salamandridae; genus Triturus; species Triturus cristatus. The sequence goes on along the minus strand of NC_140585.1, from coordinate 594,654,569 downwards.
ATCCCTATTACAACCAAAGCAACAAAGTTTTCAAAACTTGGTCAGACCAGGCATCTCGTGATTTCACAGGACTGTTCACAAACATCAAGGGGGTAAACTCAGTTTACGTAGCACAAATGCACTTACCCCTCGGCTTCGGCTATTGCAGTAGTCGACTCTAAGGACCAAAGGAACAAAGGAACAAAGAAACAAAGGACCAAAATTGTGGGAGCGACCCACCAAATACTTAACTAAGGAAGTCTTCTTACGCCAACAGAGGCCCCGTCTATCGTCTCGCCTTACCATACATCATCGAAAGAGGGCCAAGGCAGGGCGGCAATCAGGGCAGCAGTCATCAGTAGCCGTCAGGAAGGAGTAACCACGCTGAAAAAGACCTTCGGACCACTTTCGACATACAGGGGTCGCTTGACGTGGCTCGCGATTCCTCCAGAATTTTCTTGCGGGGTTCCTCACAACCTTCAGGCAGATCCACTACCTCTGAAGCCGCCCCACGTTGGGCGCCAGTTGAAGAACCAGAACCTTTTGGACCTGGCGGCGCAGGGTACGCCTTAATCTCCTGGGTTCTCCTGCTTCAGCTAACAGAGACACGGGGACACTCTGTCGGCGTAAAAGATCAGATTTTATTAGCTGCAGCTAGTACAGTTGTCCTAGAAGTACACACACGGTATGTTTTCAGGAGACTGCCACTTCACTCCGTTGCGCACAATCTTATATTGGTGTAGAAGACATATACATTAACCAGAAACACACCTAAAACATCCAATAAGAAAGGTTGGAAAACAGAACAGAACCAATAGGAAAGGTATGAAAATAAAGTATCAGGTAACTCGAAGAAGCCTCTCCTCCAACGGTGTTTGCCATTCCTCCCACAGGTTAAGGTATTAACTTGTTTGTAACTGGTTTGCAGGTGGTGAGATACGTTCGTGTGTTTTGGAGGACAATTGTGAAACGAGAGAATACGAGCAGAGGACAGCGAAGGCCAGACGATAAGATAAAGTCAGAAGAGAATAGTGTGAACCAACAGATAGTTGAGACAGGGATTAGAAAAACCAGATGGGGATTAGTGTACTTGGCCAGTCCTAACACCAGCTTTGTCAATAGATGCAGAAGGCTTATTTTGACACGATGCTACAGGAAAAGCAGAAAAGACTTTGTTTGCCGTGCTGCCTGAGTGAGGGCAATACAAAATGGTGGCGGAGCACAAAATGGTGAGTCGATTCGATCACGATCGAAAATCGAATTTTCTCAATACCAGCAGCCGACTTCTGTGGTGAGCAGTAGCTTTACTACAGTGATCTAATGAGCAACTAGAGTGCTAACATTCAGAATTTATGGCAAATGTGTGACATATCTGAATACCTTCTTGATGGAATCAAAGTAAAAAACTGAAAGCATTTCCTACTGAGGAGACTGCAGTAAATGAGGAAATTAGGAAACTTCATAACAAATAAATCTCCCAAGATGGCCACCAGAGACAAAAGAGCCCAAATGCAGCACAAATATCACCCAGATGTAGCCCACATGTAGCCCAATGACAGAAGTGTGCAAAACACTTTTTATTTTTTGTGTTTTTGCAGTTTTATATAGTGCAGACTTGTCAGGTATTGGAGTGCTTTGCATGAGCATCGGTTACATCACACAAGAACAAATTCATTTTGGTTGTAGACATGGGGAGATTAAGTGATTTGACCAGAATCACAGAATGTTGGGCTGAACCAGAAACTCCAACCCGGTTCCCCAGTTGCACAGTCTGCAGCTCTGGAAGTAACACCACATCCTCTTCCCTAAGTGCAGCATTTAATCAAGTGGTCAACTGGATAAAAAAACATAAAGATAACAAATAATTTAAAAGTGCTTTGTCGCTATTTGAAAACTCAGAAAATATGTCCTCATTTTAGTTTTTTAGAGCACTAACCATAATTTTGATGCAAGTAAGACCCTCTCATATATGTAATTTCTAAAGGAATGCTCTAGGTATTACAGTCTTGATTACATCAACATGACGTCAGGCGTTCCACACTTTTGTAATAAATATAGAATGTTAGCAATCTAGTTGTTCATTAGGATACTGTTGAGAAGTAGAGGCCAGGGGCTCGGACTCTGAAAATTGAAAGCAGGTAGGAGGGTGTAGAGGCAACAATTTGACCACACTGGGCAGGCAGGAAGGGCAGTGGCAGAACAACAGACTAAGGAGGGCAGTGGAAAGGGGTCAGGGGCAACAAACCAACAATACAGGACTGGCAAGAAAAGCTGTGGAAATATAATAGACCATTGTGGGCAGAAGAAAGAGGCAGTGGTAGTACAACCATACATGCCAACAGACCCGATTCAGCCAGGAAACATCCATTGTTTTTAAGCTCAAATGGGCTTTATTTGAGCTGTCTCCTGTCTACAATCTCCTCTTTTTCAATGTAACTCAAAGGGGAAAATCAACACCCCAGTTTTTTTTCAAAATCTCCCTCTTACCAAGTTCAAAATGTTCGCAAGTATGGTACATTGGATCATGGAAGGCAGGAGGAATTGGGGTAGGTACATGGACTCGGATAACAGAGGACAGGAGGGACATGGAGAGGTGCACCAAACTGACCCTACTGGGCAGGCATCAGGGTTTGCAGCAGCACAATTCACCACACAGGGCATGCGGGATGGGAGTGCAGCACAACAATCCATAGAAAGAAATAGGGAGGGGACAGAACCATGCACATGGACAACAGAGAACAGAGGGGAAAGAGGCAATGGTAGCTAGCTGACCATAATGGACAGACAGGAGAGAAAGCTGCAGCATAAGAGACCATAAAGGGCAGGAGGGACGGATCAGGGCCATTACAATGGAACAGACAAGCCAGGAGGGAGGGAATAGGGGTCTGCACGGTGAGCAGTCTAAATATCGAGTTTTAAATTTCGAACTACAAGTATATCGAGTTGTAAATATCGTAGGTAAAGAATATCGAAGTCAAGAATATCGATGGACAGAATATCGACCCCAAGGTAAGTATTATCGAAGTTAATAATATCGAAGTCATTAATATAGATGTAAGTAATATCGTAATCAAAAAATTCGATGTCAAGAATATCGATATTTTATTAGTGTAATGTATTTTAATATGTATTTTATTTGTATGTTAAAGATTATTGTAATGTATTTTAATACATTTAAAAATAAATGTTTAGAGATTAATAATTATTTAAAATATAATTTAGCGTTTTAGTATCAGAGCGGGTTGTGAGTTTATAGGGGAATAGGGTGGGAAGTAATTTAATTATAATTAATTAATTAATATGTATTGTTTAATTGGTATTTATGATTAATTAATTGTTAATTAATTACTAATTGTTAATTAAATATATTAATTGATTACTTAATTGTTAATTAATTATTAATTGTAAATTAATTGTATTAATTGGTTAATTATATAAGTTATAATTAGTTTAATATTAATATTTATTTATTGGTATTGTTAATTAATTAATTGTTAATTACTAATTAATTGGTGATTTAATTTTATTAAGTGATTAATTGATGATTAAATTAATTATGTGAATTTTTATGTGTAGTGGGTTGTGGGTTTATAGGGGAAAAGGGTGGGATGTAATTAAATTCAAATAATTACTGATAATTTTTATTTATTTGTAATTAATAATAATTAATTGTTAATTAATTATCAATTGGTATTTAATTGTTATTAGTACGTTAAATATAGTAAATATAAATAATTTATTATTCCATGTTATTTGTTGTTATTGCTAATTAATGTAGTGTTAATTAATAATTAATTTGTGAATGATTGTAATTTGGTAGTTAATATGTATAAATTTGTAAATAATAAGTATATTAATTATAAAGAATGTATTATTGATTGTAAATAATAGATAAACTGATATTTAAATGTATTGTGTATTTTGTATGTGTAGTGTGTTGTGTGTTAAAGGGGGAATAGTGTGGGATGTAATTTAAAGTTATTTATATAAATATTTATTTTAAATAATTGGTATTTAATAATACATATTTTGTAAATTAATTATTAATATGCTATTTTTTTATAACTAATTATTTAATTGGTTAGTATGTTTATAGAATCCCTATGCTATCCAGTGCTTTCCCAACTGTTTTACTATCTGGAGTTGGAATAGTAATTTTTAACCCTACGCTATCCAGCGCTTTCCCTACTGTTTCACTTACTGTAGTGGGAATAGTAATTTGTACCCCTACGCTATCCAGCGTTTTCACTACTGTTGCACTCTCTGGAATGGGAATAGTAATTTTTACTCCTACGCTATCCAACGCTTTCCCTTCTGTTGGACTCACTGGAGTGGGAATAGTAATTTTTACCCTTACTCTATCCAACGCTTTCCCTACTATTGCACTCTCTGGAGTTGGAATAGTAATTTTTACCCCTACGCTATCCAACGCTTTCCCTACTGTTTCACTCTTTGGAGTTGGAATAGTAATTTTTACCCCTACGCTATCCAGCGCTTTCCCTACTGTTTCACTTACTGGAGTGGGAATAGTAATTTGTACCCCTACGCTATCCAACGCTTTCCCTACTGTTGCACTCTTTGGAGTTGGAATAGTAATTTTTACCCCTACGCTATCCAGCGCTTTTCCTACTGTTGCACTCTCTGGAGTTGGAATAGTAATTTTTACCCCTACGCTATCCAGCGCTTTCCCTGCAGTTTCACTTACTGGAGTGGGAATAGTAATTTTTACCCCTACGCTATCCAGCGCTTTTCCTACTGTTTCACTTACTGGAGTGGGAATAGTAATTTGTACCCCTACGCTATCCAGCGTTTTCACTACTGTTGCACTCTCTGGAGTGGGAATAGTAATTTTTACCCCTACGCTATCCAACGCTTTTCCTACTGTTGAACTCACTGGAGTGGGAATAGTAATTTTTACTCCTACGCTATCCAACGTTTTCCCTACTATTGCACTCTCAGGAGTTGGAATAGTAATTCTTTTCCCTACGCTATCCAACACTTTCCCTACTGTTGCACTCTCTGGAGTTGGAATAGTAATTTTTACCCCTACGCTATCCAACGCTTTCCCTACTGTTGCACTCTTTGGAGTTGGAATAGAATTTTTTACCCCTACGCTATCCAGCGCTTTCCCTACTGTTTCACTTACTGGAGTGGGAATAGTAATTTGTACCCCTACGCTATCCAACGCTTTCCCTACTGTTGCACTCTCTGGAGTTGGAATAGTAATTTTTACCCCTACGCTATCCAACGCTTTCCCTACTGTTGCACTCTTTGGAGTTGGAATAGTAATTTTTACCCCTACGCTATCCAACGCTTTCCCTACTGTTGCACTCTTTGGAGTTGGAATAGTAATTTTTACCCCTACGCTATCCAGCGCTTTACCTACTGTTTCACTTACTGGAGTGGGAATAGTAATTTGTACCCCTACGCTATCCAACGCTTTCCCTACTGTTGCACTCTCTGGAGTTGGAATAGTAATTTTTACCCCTACGCTATACAGCGCTTTTCCTACTGTTGCACTCTCTGGAGTTGGAATAGTAATTTTTACCTTTACGCTATCCAACGCTTTCCCTACTTTTGCACTCTCTGGAGTTGGAATAGTAATTTTAACCCTACGCTATCCAACGCTTTCCCTACTGTTGCACTCTTTGGAGTTGGAATAGTAATTTCTACCCCTACGCTATCCAGCGCTTTTCCTACTGTTGCACTCTCTGGAGTTGGAATAGTAATTTTTACCTTTACGCTATCCAACGCTTTCCCTACTATTGCACTCTCTGGAGTTGGAATAGTAATTTTAACCCTACGCTATCCAACGCTTTCCCTACTGTTGCACTCTTTGGAGTTGGAATAGTAATTTTTACCCCTACGGTATCCAACATTTTCCTTACTGTTGTTTTTGTTGGAGTTGGACTAGTAGTTTTATTGTGTCTGATATTTCATATGTTTTGTATTATTTTTGCTATTGTAATATATCATTAATAATAAAAATTATTCACATTAAAAACATTGATTATTATTTGCTATATGTAATTATTAAATATTTATTAATGTTATTATTTTATGTGTATAGATGTATTGGTAATTTTTAAAAACATTTAATAATTTATACGTTACAGAAATTATTAGTAAAATTAATTATTAAGTAAGTATATATATTATATATTATATGTATATGTTTAATTAAAGTTTTATTAAATTATATATATTAATTATACATTTTAAATATTATACAATATATTTAATTATGTTTATTTAATTTCTAAGTATAATTTGGTTTATTTTACATATATTTTTAAAGTAAAAGAAAAACGATATTTTTAATAACGATATTTTTGACATCGATATTTAATTTTTGATATTTTTGTACTTACCATGTTGTAGATAGGATGTCGATATTCTTGACATCGATATTTTTGTTGCGATATATTTGTAGGTCGATTTTCTGTCTGTCGAAATTATGTCATACAACCGGTCTGCACATTGAAACAGAGGGCTGGGGGCAAGGGGGCAGGGCAGGAGCAGCAAGATGACCATGGAGGTCAGGCAGGATGGGCACTAGAAGCAAGACACACCATGGAGAGCAACAGTGAGACTATGATAGCATACACACAAACCATGGAGGGAAGGTGGGAGGGGGTGAGGGGCAGCTAGCTGACCACACAGGGAAGGTGGGAGGGGCCGTGGCAGCACAGAAGACCATGCATGGCAAGCGGGAGGGTTAGTGGTAGCACAATGGCTATGATGGGTAAGAAGGAGGGTGCAGGGGCATGCACAAAGGACCATGGAGGATAGAAGGGAGTGTCAGGACCTGGGCACAGGTCAGGGCAGGAGACACCGAGTTTGACAGGCACAAATCCAGAGCCCATTGGAATGGACAATCTAGGCAATGAAAGACAGGCTGCACACAAGTCAAGTAGGGAAACCGGAAGGACAGTCCATAGGCTATGCTTAGAGTCGCCAGTGGTAACGTGCAATAGTATTCAAGCATCCGGTTACGAAGATGGAGCAGCCGGGACATGCTGTTGTGTGACGCAAGTTGTGCATCCATAGCGTAGTACGCAGATCAATAAAAGCACCCCAGCTACGAGGGCGAGAAGCAAAGGGAGACCTCCGAAGACGCTGGAAAAAAAAAGAATGAAAAAATGCCGGGATCACACCAAAAATAGTTTGAAAGGAGGTCACAAGGCCGGAGCCCACAATTTTCAAAAAAATGAGCCAGGCCACTTGTTGACGAGGCATTAAAGATAGTCTGAATCAGGGCCCCAAAATGAAGTGGGAGATCAGTATTCAAAAGCGCTTGCACCTCTGTGCGCGTATTAGCTACGTGACGGACAAATGTTTCCTGGGACGAAGTCAACGCGACTTCTTTTTGAGACAATAGAGCCCTTATTCTGCTCATCTAGTTGAACTCTGCTTTCAAGGTTGGAATGGAAGGCCAGATGGATACATCCAGCCGTCCATGCGGGGGTGGGAAAAGGACGTTATTACAGCAGACTACTCTCTGTGATACAGTCACTATGTAGGGAATTCCCACTAACATCCCACAGCAAGCTTCATTATTTAATAGCAAATAACTACCGTTAGCAAGCAGCGTAAAAGACGGTGTTATAACTGGCACCGGAATCCCTTTCAGGACGCAAGCTAAATTAGGAGCGCGCATATTACACGCACCATGCAATTGAATGTGTCGAAACACCACAGAGTGATCTGGAGTGGAAGTGCACTCATCACCTTTTAAGTAAACCTCTTTTCCGTCCCTCACACATCTGTACGTGAAAGGGAGTGACCAAACTTCGTGCAGGAAGGCAGTACCAAGTTTTTCATATCTGCCAAGGGCATAATGTTTCATGCACGAACTGAACTTAAACAGGGGGAATGGTAATGTGATCAACCCGTGGATAAGCCACAAAGCCGAGTTTAATTCGGCAGCAGAGAAAGGTAAAGGTTCTAACTTTTCAATGTGCAGCAATGAGTATGTTGCATCTTTCATGGACATGAACTGTTGTTTCGCAGTTAAATTAAAAGGAAGGAACAAAGATGAAGTATTCATGTAATCCCAAGGGACTTTCCCAGCCTTTAACGTTTGCAAAGTCCATGCAAACTGCATAACGGAACGCAATTGATTTTGACCATGATACAATACAGACAAATCATCCTGCACAATGTCAACCACAGATGAAACAATATTATCTAACGTATAAATTCTGGAAGACAGGGTGTTAATGCTATTATCTATGACAGCCAATACCTTCTCCATATTGGCTTGATCAATAGCTCGTAATCTGGATGCAGCTTCAATCTGTGATAGCTTCCAAACTTCGTTATAAACAGCATATACCCATCTTTTGGACCTGCCCACCGCAGGACCCTTAACAAAATCATTCAAATCTATTTTGTCGTTTAATTGTGATAAATGAAGTTCGACAGATGCTAAGGTGGAATGTTGCAGCCAAGATTGGCATAACTTCCCTACCGAGTAGGTAGTTACAGTGTGAGAAGATTCAAAACGGGGGTCTACACAAACTTGTGTATACCCCGGTGCTAAATCCAGAAACCGATGTTGACAGGAATCTGAGCTTGTTTGCCATACTAACCACCCTTCCGGATTCAATTCAGAAATATTGAAGGATGTGTTGGAAATGTATGACTGCAACCTAGCAAGGGACAGATCCGTATGATTATTCCAATCAGGATAAGCACCCAGACCCGGAATGGAGGGCGAATTACATTTTTTAGACGTAGCCAATCCAAAACAGGTGGTCTGAAAAATTGACGAATTCAAAAATAACATGTGGTTCGGGATGAGGCAGGCACGATGCAAAGCTTCTGTTCCTTGTACCTGCCACGGTTTAGAACCCCAAACCGATTCAAGATTGATAGTAGCTTTCCACAGATCATATCCTCCGATTGCCAATTCGTCCATAAAGGACTTAGAATATAACAATTTGGTGTGTGTCAGACTTTAGAAGCAGACTCAGCCGCAACCTTAAAATAAAAGGAGGCCGGATTTGACACACTGAAATCAAAAAAATATGTGAATTTGTCCACTAACGTGGTTGTGCTGCCCTGCCTCGGGGCTGGACAGTGTTCCCATTGTGTATAATTTACAAAATTTCGAAAGGTATTTGCTTTGTGTGGGAAATCTGTGCCATAATGTTGGTAGCAGAATTGCTCATCATAATTGGCAGTCTCTAAATACAAATCTTCAGCATCAAATGCAGCATAATATTTCAAATCAGAAAACAGTGCTTCTATTGCTTGTACATCTCAATCATCCGAGTGGATGTTCTGCTTAACTACATCACCCATAGAAACACGAAATATATTTGGCACATTGATTACTTCAGTGGGGCCATGAATTTGAAATTTTACAGCATCCCAAGCGATCCCATCACGTACAGGCCAGGCAGTAATGTTCACAAAAGTCTGGTCCCTTTTCATAATATGTGATGAGGAGTGGGGAGCCAAAGTTCCATCAATTAGTCTAATTGTAGGTCTTTCTTTCAGGTAGTGTCCATTTATAAGTCTAAAAAACACTACCACAAAGCCAATGGACATAAACAAAAAAATACATATGAGCACCAGCCAAATGTAAGTCCAAGGGGGAATTAAAAAATGTCTTTTGAACCAGGCAACAAAAATCAAAACTTTTGATGGGGCAATGGAAGTCATTGAATTAGTGTCAAAGGAGTAGCGCGACTGGGTAACTGTGGTGGATTGTAAAACAGGCAACGGGACATCCGCAGGATAAGCATACTCAATATCTTCAGGTATTCCACCAGGTGTCGGTGGCAATAAAGGACCAGTAACTGTAAGCATCTCGACGGCAACATCAGGCAATGTGTTAGAAGCTGGGGCCACAACAGAATTTCTCAGCATCGAAGGGCAAGAAACTGCTGGTGTCATACTAAGAAGAATCGGCCACTCGCTGTAGCTTGACATTGTCAATAGAGATGTACCTGTTATCCTTGCGACCAGGAAGTGGAGGTAAAATGACTGTACGTGTACCCTGTACTCCAAGCACTGGAACTGGTGCATGATAAGAGGGGCCGAACTCCTTCTTGTTCTCCACCTTCTCACGGACCAGATCACCAACTCGAGGTAGCCAGCTGACTACCGGAATCTGAAGCGCAGATGTGGAGGGTATGTGTTCCTTCGCTAGACTGTCTCTGGCTTCTTGAAGCGTCTGCAATACAGCACAGTGATCATATACGTCAAAGGTTGCGGCTGACACCGCCATGTATAGACCATCAAGGTCCGGGACAAACATTTGTATGCCAAAGAGCATCATGTATGGGGTCCGCCCACTCAGAGACCTTCTAGGGAGATTATTAAGTGTACGTTGCATGTCATATAAGTGGGCTAGCCAGTTCCGGCCAGTACCTAAAACCCTGGCTGTCAAAGATTGCTTTAAGTCACGGTTCATTCGCTCCACCACACTATTACCCTCAGGTCAGTATGGAGACGAAAATTTGACTTGGACCCCCAAATTTCTCATGGCTTCTTTGTACGCCTTAGAGGCGAACGCAGGGCCCTGATCAGAATGAAAGGTACCACATGCAAAACTTCCAACAAAGACACGCAAATCCTTGATGACAGTACGGGCATCAGCACTCCTTTGTGGCCACACCCACAGAAAACGTGTGCACGAATCCACCGCAACCAAGATGTATTTGTACGCAGTATCAGAGGTAAATGGACCGCAATGATCTAAATAAACACAACCCAGTGGTTTATTAGATATGTACAACTGAGTTTGTGGTGGGCGCGCCGCAGTTGAAGGTTTTATCACTCCACCAATACCTAAGCACTTATAAATTCTGCATGCACTTTCTTTGCAACACTGAAATTACTCCAGTTATTAGTCGTATACTTAAGGAATGGCGTAATCAAAAACACAAGTGCAGGTACAATATTTTGTACACCATGCATTTGCGTAACTATTGATACACTCTTCTAAATACCCAGGTAGTACCTATGCAGTGTAGGAATCCTCCTGTCTGTCCCATGCATTTCTCCAATCACCCATCCAGCACTATCTGCTTATCCTATGACTCCACCACCAATACCTAAGCACTTATAAATTCACTATACACTCTGTTTGTAATACTGTAATTATTCTAGTTACTAGTCATGAACTTGTGGAATGGCCTAGCTACTAACACAAGTACATCTATAATATTTTGTGCATTATCCAAGCAGACCTCTAACTAGCTACATACTATTGATACACTCTTCTAAATACCCAGTTAGTACTCATGCAGTGTAGAAATCGTCCAGTCTGTCCCATGCGCTTCTTTAATCACTTATCTATCACTATCTACTTATCCTATCACTCCACCAATACGTAAGCACTTATAAATGAAGTGTTCACTCTGTTTGCAGCACTGTCATCATTCCAGTTACTAGTGGTATTCTTATAAAATGACCTAGGCACCAAAACAAGTACACATAAAATATTCTGTGCATAATCCCTACAAATCTCTAAGCAGATACATACTATTGGTCCACTCCATTAAATACTGAAGTAGTACCCATGCAGCCCAGGATACCTCCTGTCAGTCTCATGCAATTTTTCAATCACCCATCCAGCACTATGTTCTCATTGTATCAGTCTGCCAATACCTAAGCACTTATGGGCAGATTTACAAGCACCCTGTGCCACCAGTACGTCACTTTTTGTAACGCAGTGATGGCACCAGGCATTCCTTCATATTTACAAGGAGAGGAAAAGCCACCCTGCGTAGTTTTTCCTCTCCTTGTAAATACGACCCCTTCATACACAGAACTTTGCGTTGAAGGGGCATCCCATAGGTGTTGCTGTGGGTGTTCCCATGCAACACCCATACAACAAGACACATCTCCAGATTTATGAGAAATCATATATCTGGAGATGTGTGTGAATGCTGCGCCATCCTAGAGTTGGTGTAGCAAGGCGCAACAAGGAGAATTGGTTTCATTTCTCCCCATTTTTTCCTCTTTCAATGCATGCTGCATTCCACAGCATACATTGAAAGAGGAAAATACCTTTACTGATTGTTTTTGTGCAGGAAGGTGTCCCTTCCTGCACAAAAACAATTGTCCACATGACACAGATGTCCTTGCACCATGGTGCAAGGGTGCGTGTGTCACCGCATGGCTGCAGTTTGTGCAGCAGTGCAGAGGGAAGTACAGAGTTGCAACATATTCATGTACATATGTCACATCCCTGTGCTTCGGAAGTGCCACAGTGCAGTGCAGCTAAAGAGCTTGCTGTGTCACACTGCAGTACTTGCTCATAAATCTTTACCTATAAATTCACCATACACTTCTAATGCATTCTTTTAGTCAATCATGCTGCATACATATATTCAACCAAACTTTCACACATTACCTTGCAATTATAGTTATTTCTCTAACCAGATAAGGTAGTTCTGATAAGAACTTTTCTTCTTCTTTTTTCTTTTGTATTTCTTTTTTTTTTTTTGAAAAAAAATTGTATTTCTTTTTTTTTTCAAAAAATGAACAAAAAAGAATGAATAAAACAGGAAACATTTGGAATTACTTATCATTCCAAAAACAAAAAAACTAACAATGATGGTTGCATTGCTCAGCACAAACTGCATCCACCGCCTGCTCACCGAAGCATATAAGTTTCTTAAACTTCACGCAGTGTTGCTCGAGAAAGGCGAATTCTGGCCTAATGTCCATTGCAGGTGTTCCTGAGGACGCTCCAGATGTACTTGCAACAGCAGGTGAGGGGTTCAAAGCAGCTCGCCTCATTTCCTCCCGAGCAAGATTGAGAGGATGTGTGGTCCGGAGATGCTTGTACATAGAAGCAGTGCAACAAGAGTATTTTTTTTCACTGCCTCTTGACAGGACTCGGTCACAAATTTTGCATGTCACCTTTCTCGCATTTACTTTCTTCTCTCCAGGTGGAAAAGTGAAGAATTTCGACACGACAGATTCCGACCTCTGTGGACGTGGTGCCTCCTGCAAGAATTCTTCTTCAGAAGATACTTCCTCCTGCTGCTGCTGCTGTCCAGATGCCATTTTGTTTGGTATTTTTTGAAAAACACCAAAAAAACAAGCAAAAAGGGTTCCTGTAGGAAAAGAGATGTCTCTAAAGATGCGCCAACAAGAATAATTAAAATTGGTGGGGTCCTTCAATAGTTACAGTGGGAAATGTTATGAACCAATGAAATCTTTTTTTTTTTAGGTCACATGGGATCCGCGCACTCTGCGCTCACGAAGCACACACCCGACGCAACTTTGCGAAAATATATTAAAAAATAATATAAGTTTATTATAAGTACAAATATATTATTTTTATGAATATCTTAGATGGTCTGTTGCCCTAATATGTATAGTAAACACACATACATATCATTTTAGAACATAAAAAAAATTCGCGGGAGTCGCGCACCCAGCACGCCCCAGCACGTATATGACGTCACGTGGGACCCGCCACCGTGCAAGCGTCGTGTACCGTAATGCGCATGTGTCGCGAATGCGCGGGAGCAGTAGTCGGTTGACTGGTCGCATACCAATCGCGCACATCATGTAATATTAAATGTATATGATGTAACTGAAAAACACGCAGTCGTCGCACACCATACGCAGATCCTTCATGACGTTTCTAAAATGGTGGCTAGAATCCCCACACCCACCGTGATGTGTACGCTTTGGGTGTGCGACTCCGAAAACATTTTGGAAAACAAAAACTTCAAAAGAAAATAATATAAATATATTAAAATAAAAAAATTCAAAAATAAAAGTAAACAATATTTCAGTTTTAATTAAAAAAAAAAACAAATTGCTGCAATTTTCAGAAAAATATATAATGCTATTTATTAATAAAATATTGATAAATAAACACTTAAAAAACTGTAGAAAATCAGTACAAAAAATAGGTATAACTACTATTAAACTTAAAAATTAGCATTTAAAAAAGCTTTGAAATTCACTAAAAAAACCATAGGTTTCAGAAACGTTATAGTTACAAAATAGCATTTAAAGAAGCTTTGAAATTCACTGAAAAAACCATAGGTTTCAGAAACGTTATAGTTAGAAATTAGCATTTAAAAAACCTTAGAAATTCACAGAAAAAAACATAGGTTTCAGGGGTGTTATAGTTAGCTGGACATTTCACTCGTACAAAACCATAGAAATTCCTCCATTATAGTTAGTTCTGTTAACTATAACTCGCGCGCCCGCAATGCACTGCTGATGATGTCACATATTACATCATTAATGACATGGTCAGTGACATCACTGATGACATCACTGATGACATCACAAATGACATCACTGATGACATCACTGATCCACGTGACAATCTGATACACCTCATCATACACTAGCATAACCTTTCATTACTCACCGTAAAATACAGAGTACCATATTTGAAACCATTGACACACCAATGCCAGTTACTACGTACCCACTCACTGATTCCTAAGTCTACACACACAACTACCCATTCAACAACAGAATCACTTATACATGCAGTGACTAATTAAAAGAACACTATCAAATGCACTTATACACATATATTGACATTGACACATCAGCAGTCATCTTAGGCGGTTATGCAGTCATCTTACTCACTCATGAAAAAAATTAATCACACTTACATTTACTCACTTACACAATTATACACACAACACCTCATTTATTCAAACACATAGTAACTCATAGTTAATATGTTAAAAAATCACCATTACAATTATACACTCATTCATATAGTTACTCTCACAATCACTGACTCTTATATATACTTATTTATATACACCAACACTCACATACAATGCCTTTTATTTTTTTACTTTGTTCAAGATGTACAGCTAAAACATATATTCACTCACCAACACACAAATAAATACACTCAGTCACCCAAACAACTGTTTCCACATGCACTATTAAACCTATACACCTAGTCAAATAACCATTCACACATCTATGCATAGAGTTACACACACGCCATCTAACCACAAACAAACTCAGTGTCCCATGCAAATACACACCCAACTAATCAATAACTAATATACACACTCATGTAGTTAGTGACCAACTGATGCAGCATGTTATACAACAACAGAGACAGTGATGCACACATTCACATAGTTTAGTTACTAATCCATGTATTAAGTGAGACACTTTTAATTACTCACTTAAACAGACAGTCAGACAGCTACTAAATCCTCCATCCAGACAGTTATATATCCACTCAATTTTCAATACAGATTGGTGTATGTATATAATACATATTTAAATGTCAAACTAAACCACATTCACTGGATGATGTCATCAGTGATATCATCAGTGATGTCATTTGAGATGTCATCAGTGATGTCATGAGTGATGTCACTGACCATGTCATGAATGATTTAATATGTGACATCATCAACAGTGCATTGCGGGCGCGCGAGTTATAGTTAGCAGAACTAACTATAACGGAGGAATTTCTATGGTTTTGTACGAGTGAAATGTCCAGCTAACTATAAAACCCCTGAAACCTACGTTTTTTTCTGTGAAAAAAAAAATAAAAATAAAATATATATATATATATATATATATATATATTATCTACTGGCGGTCGCCAGTAGATAGTTATAGTTAGGACCGTGTTTCCATAGGAAATCCGCAACATTTTATTTGGAATAACTTTGGCGCCGGTTGACGAATCCTCGCGAAATGTTCAAAATAGGTGGGGTGCTCCGCTCCGCTCCTACCCTGAAAGTCTCGGGGGGATTCGTCAAGCAGGGGCTGAGAAAAAAGGGGGGTCCCAAAACACGTTTTCCCCATGCAATTTTCCATAGGGACCTTTAGTCCAAGGTACAGCCCGAACGGCTGAACAGGATTACTTGAAATTTGGCAGAGAGGTAGTCCTCAGGTCAGGGATGTGTCTTTTGCAGGTCTGGTGTCAATCTGTTCAGTAGTTCCTGAGAAAATCAAAAGTAAAATCATATATATATGTGGGCGGAGCCTAACCACACATCTCATCCTGAGATCTGATTGGCTGTCAGCACTTCATCCAAGAAGTGTTGGCAGCCATCTTGGGACCAATATACATGATAGCACCTCATTAAAAAGCATTGCAGTTAATAGAAGGTTTTAAGACTTTAGTTACATTATAAATCATTTGTTGATGGTACCATACTCATTTTAGGAATGGTGGTATGTTCTAAGGTGATTTCACCATGTGAAAAAGCCTTCTGCTGGGATATCATGATTGAGAGAAAAATATTTTCTCATGCTTTTCCCACAGAGGTTTGGAAGGTGATCTATAAGCTAAACTGAGAGCTTATTTTCTGTAAATTCACATTACCTTTCTCAGTCATGTGAGAATGAAGTCTGACATTCTCAGTAAAACATGTACATCCAACAAGGGCAGAGACTGTCAGTTGATTCCTTTGTGTTCTACTGCAGCTTCCCAGAGTGTTCCAAAGAACAACTACAGCGCTAACAGTCCTACTTATGATAAACGTATGGCACACCTGAAGCCATCTTGCTTGGATTAAAGTGGTAACTCTAAAAACATTTAATTTAAAAAGGAACAACATGAGGGGGTTCATTTTTCCATAAAAAGTGTGATTAGTGCTGCAGAAAGAAAAATGAGGGCACATTTTGAGTGACTTCTCAAATCCTCTTCTATTTCATTAAAAAATTCTGACATGCAGACTGAAACATGCACTTTCAATACCAGCAGCAGTTTTCCCTGGTGAGCAGTAGCTTTACTACAGTGATCTAAGGAGCAAAAAGAGTGCTAACATTCTGAATTTATGGCAAATGTGTGACACATCTGAATGCCTTTGGAATCAAAGTAAAAAACTGAAAGTATTTCCTACTGAGGAGACTGCAGTAAATGAGGAAATTAGGAAACTTCATAACAAATAAGTCTGCCAAGATGGCCACCAGAGACAAAAGAGCCCAAATGTAGCCCAAATATCAACCTGATGTAGCCCAAGTATAGCCCAATGACAGAATGTCCCAGAGTGTTCTTAAAAACAACTAGAGCGCTTACTGTCTTCATTATGACAAAAGTATGGCACACCTGAAGCCATCTTGATTGAAATAAACTGGTAACACTTAAAACATTTAATTTAAAAAGGAACACAATGAGGGGGTTCATTTTGCCATAGAAATTATGATTAATGCTGAAGAAAGAAAATGAGTGCACATTTTGAGTGACTTCTCAAATCCTCTTCTATTTCATTAAAAAATTCTGACATGCAGACTGAAACATGCACTTTTAATACCAGGAGCGGACTTCCATGGTGAACAGTAGTTTTACTACAGTGATCTAATGAGCAACTAGAGTGCTAACATTCAGAATTTATGGCAAATGTGTGACATATCTGAATACCTTCATGATGGAATCAAAGTAAAAAAATGAAAGCATTTCCTACTGAGGAGACTGCAGTACATGAGGAAATTAGGAAACTTCATAACAAATAAATCTCCCAAGATGGCCACCGGAGACAAAAGAGCCCAAATGTAGCCCAAAATCACCCAGATGTAGCACAAATATAGCCCAATGACAGAAGTGTGCAAAACACTTATTATTTTGTGTTTTTGCAGTGTTATATAGTGCAGACTTGTCAGGTATTGGAGTGCTTTACATGAGCATTGGTTACATCACACAAGAACAAATTCATTTTGGTTGTAGACATGGGGAGACTAAGTGATTTGACCAGAATCACAGAATGTCGAGCTGAAGCAGAAACTCCAACCTGGTTCCCCAGTTGCAAAGTCTGCAGTTCTGGAAGTAACGCCACATCCTCTCCCCTAAGTGCAACATTTAATCAAGTGGTCAACTGGATAAAAAAACATAAAGGTAACAAATAATTTAAAAGTGCTTTCTCGCTATTTGAAAACTCAGAAAATATGTCCTTATTTTAGTCTTTTAGAGCACTAACCATAATTTTGATGCCAATAAGACCCTCTCATATATGTAATTTCTAAAGGAAATGCTCTAGGTATTACAGTTTTGATTACATCAAGATGACGTCAGGCGTTCCACACTTTTGTAATAAATATAGAATGTTAGCAATCTAGTTGTTCATTAGGATACTGTTGAGAGGCAGAGGCCAGGGGCACGGACTCTGAAAATTGAAGGCAGGTAGGAGGGTGCAAAGGCAACAATTTAACCACACTGAGCAGGCAGGAAGGGCCGTGGCAGCACAACAGACTATGGAGGGCAGTGGAAAGGGGGGCAGGGGCAACAAACCAACAATACAGGACTTGCAAGAGAGGCTGTGGCAATGTAATAGACCATTGTGGGCAGAAGGAAGAGGCAATGGTAGTACAACCATACATGCCAACAGACCCGATTCAGCCAGGAAACGTCCAATGTTTTTAAGCTCAAATGGGCTTTATTTTATCTGTCTCCTGTCTACAATCTCCTCTTTTTCAATGTAACTCAAAGGGGAAAATCAATACCCCAGTTTTTTTTCAAAATCTCCCTCTTACTAAGTTCAAAATGTTCGCAAGTTTGGTACATTGGATCATGGAAGGAAATGGGGTAGGGACATGGACTTGGATAACAGAGGACAGGAGGGACATGGAGAGGTGCACCAAACTGACCCTGCAGGGCAGGCATCAGGGTTTGCAGCAGCACAATACACCACACAGGGCATGCGGGACGGGAGTGCAGCACAACAATCCATAGAAAGCAAGAGGGAGGGGTCAGGACCATGCACATGGACAACAGAGAACAGAGGGGCAAGAGGCAGGACCATAATGGACAGACAGGAGAGAAAGCTGCAGCATAACAGACCATAAAGGGCAGGAGGGATGGATCAGGGGCATTACAATGGAACAGACAAGCCAGGAGGGAGTAGGGGTCTGCACATGTAAACAGAGGGCTGGGTGCAAGGGGGCAGGGCAGGAGCAGCAAGATAGCCATGGAGGTGAGGCAGGATGGGCACTAGAAGCAAGACACACCATGAAGAGCAACAGTGAGACTGTGATGGCATACACACAGACCATGGAGGGAAGGTGGGAGGGGTTCAGGGGCAGCTAACTGACCACACAGGGAAGGTGGGAGGGGCCATGGCAGCACAGAAGACCATGCATGGCAAGTGGGAGGGTTAGTGGTAGCACAATGGCTATGATGGGCAAGAAGGAGGGTGCAGGGGCATGCACAAAGGATGATGGAGGATAGAAGGAGGGTCAGGACCTGTGCACAGACAAGTAAGCTCAGGGGAAGGGGCCTCACAACAGACCGCACAGGGCAGGCAGGAGGAGCAGTTGCAGCACAACAGACCAGGGAGGGCAGAAGGGTGTGGCAGTACAATTGACCATGTAGGACAGGAGGAAGAGGATAGGGGCATGGCATGTGGACAGGCAGGGTGGAGGTGGCAGGGACAGGTTACAGTCATCTGACAATGCTAGGCAGGTGGGAGGGGAGTGGCAGCTCAACAGAACACTCAGAGTAGATAGGAGTGGCAGGTCCATGGAACATGGTGGGCAAAAAGGATGGAGCAGGGGCATACACAAAGACATCGGAGGGCAGGGGGAAGGAGAATAGGGGCAGCAAGCTAAGCACAGAGTTTAAGCAGGAGGTCAATGATGGGGCATAGAATTGGGCAATGGAGGGCAGGCGGAGTGGACTGGTACATCATACTAAATTGAGGGCAGTGGCAGCACATCAGACCATGCATGGCAGGAGGGAGGAGGCTAGTCCATGGATTCACACAACAGAGGATAGGGAGGAGGGGGATGAGGCAGCAAGCTAACTGTTCAGAGAAGGCGGGTATTAGGAACTTTATTGTTTTTAAAACGTGTGTCTGTGCGAACTACTTAAAATATGAACAAGTATGCAGCATAATCTCACTTTTATTCAGGAAGAAGAGGACTTTGTGACTGTGACTCCGGGCTCACTTGGCAGAAACACCCCCTGACCCTCCACCCCCTAGCGCAAAATGTAATGCCCGTGAAAAGGGTTGGTGAACACAGTGTTATATAGAACATAGTCCTGAGAGCACGATTGAAAATGAAAACTAGATATAATGTATGGTATAAACTATGCACCCAAAAGTGTGATATAAGATGAACCGGGCGTGAAATATAATATGCAATACATTGTGCGCAATGACAAATTCATTGGAGAGCACGAGATAGCACAGGCACTAGCGCATGCTATGCGATATGCACCTTGGAGTGTACTATGCACAGGGCAGTGTTGTGTAACCTAACTAGTCTCTAAAGTTGTAATATAAAATATGTGCTGGGGAGTGTAACGTTGCATATGCACTGTGACAAAGATATGGATCCCAGATTGTAATATGTATGGCATAGCACTGTGCGTTATAACATAGGCATCGAGGAAGGCACGTTAGATGGGGCAATATAACCCGTGCGAAGACAAGTGTGGCGTGACATATTCACGGGGTGGTGTTACAGTGCACATGGGCTAGAGAGTGTCATAGCATATGCACTAGCTAGTGGAATACAACACAGAGGTGTGTGGCACTCAGCACGCAATGGTGGGTGTAACACAGCATTGGGCTCTGCCAGGAGCGTGCTGTGACTCTCAAGTGATGTTCGTCCCCTTTCCAGAGAGTAAAATAAAAAGTATTACACATCCGGCAGTGGATGTGTGTTTTATTAACCGTGAGGGGGGTTTCTTGCATAGTTTTGGTCGAATTTTTGTCGAATCCCCTTTGAATGGCTTGGTGTGCATGTGTATTAAATGTGCCCGTCAATAGCTACCCATGTTTGTATAAATAAACGACAAGGGTGTCTACCGGGATTAGGCACGGTAGGGCATCAGACATGTCAGAGCTTCACTAGTGGTGTAAATACATTCCACGTGGATTCATTGTATGCATAGTCGCCTTTTAATGAATATCACGCAAATCGTCATGGTGATAGGTACGTACGGTTTGTCCAGCATGTCCTAGGTGTGTCTATAAATATATATTATTTTAAAATAATAAAAAACAGTGGCCGGCCCTGGGGATTGGGGTCAAAAAAATATAATTAGGAGACAGGCCCTGGGGGATGGGGTCATCAGGGCCAATAAATTAGAATAAGAAGGGGAACCACACAGCCCCCCTTCTTAAAAAATTAATATAAATAAAAGACTGGCATCGTGCCGGAGGCCACGCCCCCTCCTTGCAGCACTCTGCAAACGCGCCCCCTGGCGAGTTGTAAGTTGGGGAATTAATTCCTCTTCAATACTGAGGGTCCCTGAGGGCCAACTAGCCCAACAGGCATCTCCAGTATGCACCAGGGAGCTGCGCTGCAGACAGGTGTTCTGAGACCAAGCCCCTTTTTACACCTCTCTGCAACGCAGCTCTGTGGCGCTTACTGGAGGTACCTGGTGGTCTAGTTTGACCCTAGGGACCCTTAGGATTCAAGGGGACTTAATCTCTCAACTTAGAACAGCCACAGGGCGCATTTACACAGTGGTGAAGGGAGGGGACGGGGCCTGAGGTGACGTGTGCAAACACGCACTATGGCACGTTTTAAATTGGGGATATAATTTTCCTTCAATACTGAGGGCCCCTGGGGGCTAACTAGCCCACCAGGTGCTTCCAGTAAGCGCCACTGAGCTGCATTGCAGAGAGGTGGTCCAGGCCGTGCCACTTTTTACACCTCTCTGCAACGCAGCTCTGTGGCACTTACTGGAGGTACCTAGTGGGCTAGTTGGACCCTAGGGACCCTCAGGATTCAAATGAACTTAATCTCCCAACTAAAAACGGACACAGGGCGTGTTTACACAGTGGTTAAGGGAGGGGACGGGGCCTGAGTTAACGTGTGCAAAAACGCCCTGTGGCCTGTTTTAAGAGGTAGTTTTAATCCCCCTGCCCTAATATATACTAGGGGCTTACAGAGGAGGTCATGCTAATCACAGGGGGACCCCAACGCATAATGTTCCCTAGTGTATGTAGGTGTTTTCACTGTATTCTAAGTGTCTTTTAACATAGCACTGGCTCTAGGACTGGTTAGTCAGACTCAGTTACCACCAGTATCCGTCTGAAAAAGTTGAGGGTACAGGATGATTTTGCAACAAGGCTTCTTTCTGCTCTTCTTTTTGTTCTTTCTGCACGTTATCCTTCTTCCTGCACTTTTCTTTGTCTTTGAGGACTTCTGTTGCTTCTTTCTGCACTTCTTTTTTTCTTTCTGTGCATTTTTTCTTCTTTCTTCACATGTCCTATCTCTGTAGGCATAGTTAGAAATTAGCATTTAAAAAACCTTTGAAATTCACAGAAAAACCATAGGTTTCAGGCACGTTATAGTTAGGAATTAGCATTTAAAAAACCTCAGAAATTCACTAAAAAAACCATAGGTTTCAGGGGTGTTATAATTAGCTGGACTTTTCACTTGTACAAAACCATTGAAATTCCCCCGTTATAGTTAGTTCAGCTAACTATAACTCGCGCGCCCGCAATGCACGGCTGATGACGTCACATATTACATCACTCATGACATGGTCAGTGACATCACTCATGACATCACTGATGACATCTCAAATGACATCACTGATGACATCACTGATGACATCATCCTTGTGATAGAGTGGCAGACCTCCTCTCACCCTAATATAACCTTTGATACACACATTCAAAAATAGAGACTAAACTTTTCAAAACAATGGACATACCAATACCAGTTACAACAACCTCTTCCGTAATTCTAAGATCCACATACACATCCACTCATTCACCAACAGTCCTATACAGTCACTCATACATGTATTCACTCATCATATGTACTCATACACCTATACATCCTGTTACACAATGCCACTCATCCATAGAGTTACTCACACACATAGTCACTCATGCTAATAAAGAATCAAACATACATTTATTTGCATATACAGTTATACACACACCACCACACTTACTTCTACGGACACTTACACATACTTAGTCTTTTAAACAATCACTTATAGAAACACATACTTATTCATACAGGAACTCTTTCAATCTCTCACTCTCACATATACTCACTTATATACACCAATAGTCACATATACTAGTTTAAAACATATGTAGTTACTCATAAAGACACTATTGAGACAGTCATTCACTCACTAACACACCCATGCACACACTCATCCACCCATACAGTGCTGCACACATGCTGTCTTCAACACATACAAACAGTGAGTCACTCATTCATGCACCTATGCACTACGTAATACCCCCTACCGAACCATACAGACACTCAGACACTCATACTGATACTCAAAATACAAACTAACCTATATAGACATTCATGTAGCTACTCACCAACCCATGCAGCCACTTATACACAAAGTGAGAGACTGATACAGATATTTACATATTTAAACATTACTCACTAAGCCATGTATTCACTATGATACACTTAATCAGTCAGTTACACAATCAATTTTTCAAAAACAAATCATCCATTTAGACACTTATATACCCATTTATTCTTCCATCGACCTTGAGATATACATATATAAAACATATTTAATTTTCAGAAAAACACATATTCACTGGATGATGTCATCAGTGATGTCATTTGAGATGTCATGAGTGATGTCATGAGTGATGTCACTGACCATGTCATGAGTGATGTAATATGAGACGTCATCAGCTGTGCATTGCGGGCGCGCGAGTTATAGTTAGCTGAACTAACTATAACGGGGGAATTTCAATGGTTTTGTACAAGTGAAAAGTCCAGCTAACTATAACACCCCTGAAACCTATGTTTTTTTCAGTGAATTTATATATATAAATATTCAGTGAAAAAACCATAGGTTTCACACACGTTATAGTTAGCTGGACATTTCACTCGTAAAAAA
Source organism: Triturus cristatus (assembly GCF_964204655.1). Taxonomy (NCBI): domain Eukaryota; kingdom Metazoa; phylum Chordata; class Amphibia; order Caudata; family Salamandridae; genus Triturus; species Triturus cristatus. The sequence continues at coordinate 594,630,820 of NC_140585.1, read as the reverse complement.
CCAATGAAATTTTCCCGTTATAGTTAGTTAAGCTAACTATAACTCGCGCGCCCGCAATGCACTGCTGATGACGTCACATATTACATCACTCATGACATGGTCAGTGACATCACTCATGACATCACTGATGACATCTCAAATGACATCACTGATGACATCACTGATAACATCATCCAGTGAATGTGTGTTTTTCTGAAAATTAAATATGTTTTATATATGTATATCTCAAGGTCGATGGAAGAATAAATGGGTATATAAGTGTCTAAATGGATGATTTGTTTTTTAAAAATTGATTGTGTAACTGACTGATTAAGTGTATCTTAGTGAATACATGGCTTAGTGAGTAATGTTTAAATATGTAAATATCTGTATCAGTCTCTCACTTTGTGTATAAGTGGCTGCATGGGTTGGTGAGTAGCTACATGAGTGTCTATATAGGTTATTAGTTGGTTTTTTGAGTATCAGTGTCTATATGGTTCGGTGGGACTTATTACGTAGTGCATAGGTGCATGAATGAGTGACTCACTGTTTGTATGTGTTGAAGACAGCATATGTGCAGGACTGTATGGGTGGATGAGTGTGTGTATGGGTGTGTTAGTGAGTGAATGGCTGTCTCAATAGTGTCTTTATGAGTAACTACATATGTTTTAAACTAGTATATGTGACTATTGGTGTATATAAGTGAGTATATGTGAGAGTGAGAGATTGAAAGAGTTCCTGTATGAATAAGTATGTGTTTCTATAAGTGATTGTTTAAAAAACTAAGTATGTGTAAGTTTCTGTAGAAGTAAGTGTGGTGGTGTGTGTATAACTGTATATGCAAGTAAATGTATGTTTCTTTCTTTTTTTCATGAGTGACTATGTGTGTCAGTAACTCTGTGGATGAGTGGCATTGTGTAACAGGATGTATTGGTGTATGTGTACATATGATGTGTGAGTACACGAATGAGTGACTGTACAGGACTGTTGGTGAATGAGTGGATGTTTCTGTGGTTCTTAGAGTTATTGAAGAGGTTGTTGTAATTGGTATTGGTATGTCCATTTTTTTGAAAATTTCAGTCTCTCTTTTTGAATGTGTGTATCAAAGGTTATATTAGGGTGAGAGGAGATCTGCCACTCCATCACATGGATGATGTCATCAGTGATGTCATCAGTGATGTCATTTGAGATGTCATCAGTGATGTCATGAGTGATGTCACTGACCATGTCATGAGTGATGTAATATGTGACGTCATCAGCAGTGCATTGCGGGCGCGCGAGTTATAGTTAGCTTAACTAACTATAACGGGAAAATTTCATTGGTTTTTTACGAGTGAAATGTCCAGCTAACTATAACGTGTGTGAAACCTATGGTTTTTTCACTGAATTTGCAAGGTTTTTTAAAAGCTAATTCCTAACTATAACATGTGTGAAACCTATGGTTTTTTCAGTGAATTTGCAAGGTTTTTTAAATGCTAATCCCTAACTATAACATGTGTGAAACCTATGGTTTTTTCAGTGAATTCGCAAGGTTTTTTAAATGCTAATTTCTAACTATAACGTGTGTGAAACCCATGGTTTTTTCAGTGAATTTGTATGGTTTTTTAAATGCTAATTCTTACCTATAACATATGTGATTCCCATATTTTTTTTTTTTGATTTTGTATGATTTTTTTATTATAAATTCTTATCTTAAATGTGTTTTTTTTTAAAAAAAAAACAAGTTTTTTTTAAACTTTTTATTCTCTTAAAACACTTTTTTTTTAAATAAAAAATATGCAATATATCAAGTTTTCTCTTTTTTTTTTACCAAAGAGGTAAGATATATTAGTATAACAGAAAATATTTTTTTTTTTTTTTTTTTTTTTTTTTAGTGCGCGTACGGTAAGCGTACGGTAAGCTTACGGTTTACGCAATGTTTGTAATTTATCTACTCTGTTTGCGTATAGTTACGCAAATTGCGTATCCGCGCGTACTGTGCGTGGGGCGCGTAGGCGTGTACGGTACACGCGCACGTTACGCGGAAGTGTTGTAGAGTGACTGTTTTGCGCATGCGCGCGAGCGCGTGTCTTTTATACGCGCATGCGCACTTTTACCGTAAGCGCACCGTAAGCGTAACGTAAGCGTAACGTACGCGCACGGTGGGTCATGTGATCATGAAACACAACTTTTGATTGGTTGAAACTACTTTCAGTTCGAGAACTCTCCTACACCTCACCCATTCCCCTCATTTCTGCTTGTGATCCCTTAGGAGAAGGAGCTGAGTTGTCTTTGGGATACGATGGCAGACCAGCACTCTTCTGCTGAGAGTGAGGCTAGCAGCACCACCATCAGGCAGAGAAGGAGGAAACAGAAGGGCTCTTTCATATGGGAGTATTTCACTTTTCCAGAGGGTGAGAAAAAAGTCAATGCTGCACTGGTGACTTGCAAGCTGTGCCAGCGTGTACTTTCGCGAGGTAATCCCAACAAGAAGTATTCCTTTGGGAATCACACTATGTTGAGACACCTTGAGGATGTGCATCCTAGGACACATGCACGACATACTAGGGGCAACCCTTCAGTAAGTCGAGCGAGCACATCCACAGCAGCTCAGCCGAGTCCTTCTTCGGAAGCTCAGCAGAGCCCTTCATCTGTGGGGGCACAATCACCTTTTTCTGAACCTCTGGAAATGAACCCTCGGTTTGGTAGGGTTACTATGCGGTGTTCATTTTGCCATGATCTAATTGTTCACAGGGAGACCAGTGTTTCCCTCATTAACAACAGAATAGATCAGCACAAATGTCCAACCAGCTAATGTTCCCATACTTCCTTTCCTCTGTCCCTGCATGAACACAACGGCTCTTTTAAGAGCCAACCTTACCTCTCAACTTTTTTTTTTTTTCTTTAAAACTTTTTTTTTTATTTTTTTTACCGTACGCGTACGGTAAGCGTATTTTTTTTTTTTTTTTTTTAAAACACTAAAAATCAATTACCACATCTCAAGATCCTTGAGGAATTAATAACTAAATACTAAAAATCTTTTTGAGATAAAGTGGAAGAAAGAGACGTTCTAATTTCTCAGTTACCTGTCCCACCCAACAATTTAATTTTTAATTAAAATGTAATTGAAATTAATTGAAAAAATGGTTGTTTTTTTTTGAAAATTTTCTTTCACAATCTGAAAAAAAAGAAAAAAGTATTAATATTTAATAAATCAATATATTACACAGAGTCATGTTTTCACATTAGTCACAAAACGAAATTTCTTTGCCAATTTGAAAGCACACTTACTACTCTTTTTTTTGGCAAGTGATAAACACTTTTACAGACTGACACATTTTGAATCCACTTTTCAGATTCTTAAAAAAGCACATGTCCAAACTGCTTTTTCAGACCAGCACCATGTGTAACCTGGGTGACTGACTACACTCCAGCAAGGGCAACCAGCCTTAGTGATGCTGAATGTATTTGTATTACTGACTGAAACCTCAAACCCCACTTGGTTGTGAATACTGTGCATGATTCCACAGGATAAGCAGCTGGGTGTGTGCTAAGAGTCTGCTTCTGCACAAAAAAATGGCTCCCCCTTTCCATCTAATGCAACTGTGAAATCACCAGAGCAATACGCAATAAATCTCTGCCTGTAATTCCTCTTTGCACACAGAGTCATGTTTTCATATTAGTCAGAAAACGAAATTTCTTTCCAATTTGAAAGCACACTTACTACTCTTTTTTTTGGCAAGTGATAAGTACTTTTACAGACTGACACATTTTGAATCCACTTTTCAGATTCTTAAAAAAGCACATGTCCAAACTGCTTTTTCAGACCAGCACCATGTGTAACCTGGGTGACTGACTACACTCCAGCAAGGGCAACCAGCCTTAGTGATGCTGAATGTATTTGCATTACTCACTGAAACCTCAAACCCCACTCGGTTGTGAATACTGTGCATGATTCCACAGGATAAGCAGCTGGGTGTGTGCTAAGAGTCTGCTTCTACACAAAAAAAATGGCTCCCCCTTTCCATCTAATGCAAATGTGAAATCTCCAGAGCAATACGCAATAAATCTCTGCCTGTAATTCCTATTTGCACACAGAGTCATGTTTTCACATTAGTCACAAAACGAAATTTCTTTGCCAATTTGAAAGCACACTTACTTCTCTTTTTTTTGGCAAGTGATAAACACTTTTACAGACTGACACATTTTGAATCCACTTTTCAGATTCTGAAAACAGCACATGTCCAAACTGCTTTTTCAGACCAGCACCATGTGTAACCTGGGTGACTGACTACACTCCAGCAAGGGCAACCAGCCTTAGTGATGCTGAATGTATTTGCATTACTGACTGAAACCTCAAACCCCACTCGGTTGTGAATACTGTGCATGATTCCACAGGATAAGCAGCTGGGTGTGTGCTAAGAGTCTGCTTCTGCACAAAAAAAATGGCTCCCCCTTTCCATCTAATGCAACTGTGAAATCACCAGAGCAATACGCAATAAATCTCTGCCTGTAATTCCTCTTTGCACACAGAGTCATGTTTTCATATTAGTCAGAAAACAAAAATTCCTTTGCCAATTTGAAAGCACACTTACTACTCTTTTTTTTGGCAAGTGATAAGTACTTTTACAGACTGACACATTTTGAATCCACTTTTCAGATTCTTAAAAAAGCACATGTCCAAACTGCTTTTTCAGACCAGCACCATGTGTAACCTGGGTGACTCACTACACTCCAGCAAGGGCAACCAGCCTTAGTGATGCTGAATGTATTTGCATTACTGACTGAAACCTCAAACCCCACTCGGTTGTGAATACTGTGCATGATTCCACAGGATAAGCAGCTGGGTGTGTGCTAAGAGTCTGCTTCTGCACACAAAAATGGCTCCCCCTTTCCATCTAATGCAACTGTGAAATCACCAGAGCAATACGCAATAAATCTCTGCCTGTAATTCCTATTTGCACACAGAGTCATGTTTTCACATTAGTCACAAAACGAAATTTCTTTGCCAATTTGAAAGCACACTTACTACTCTTTTTTTTGGCAAGTGATAAACACTTTTACAGACTGACACATTTTGAATCCACTTTTTAAATTCTTAAAAAAGCACATGTCCAAACTGCTTTTTCAGACCAGCACTATGTGTAACCTGGGTGACTGACTACACTCCAGCAAGGGCAACCAGCCTTAGTGATGCTGAATGTATTTGCATTACTGACTGAAACCTCAAACCCCACTCGGTTGTGAATACTTTGCATGATTCCAGAGGATAAGCAGCTGGGTGTGTGCTAAGAGTCTGCTTCTACACAAAAAAATGGCTCCCCCTTTCCATCTAATGCAAATGTGAAATCTCCAGAGCAATACGCAATAAATCTCTGCCTGTAATTCCTATTTGCACACAGAGTCATGTTTTCACATTAGTCACAAAACGAAATTTCTTCGCCAATTTGAAAGCACACTTACTTTTCTTTTTTTTGGCAAGTGATAAACAGTTTTACAGACTGACACATCTTGAATCCACTTTTCAGATTCTGAAAACAGCATATTGTCCAAACTGCTTTTTCAAACCAGCACCATTTGTAACCTGGGTGACTGCCTACACTCCAGCAAGGGCAACCAGCCTTACTGATGCTGAATGTATTTGCATTACTGAGTGCAACCTCAAACCCTTAAAGTATTCCTTATTTTTACCAGTACACCTTAATTTATCGTGAAAACATATTCCATATTATTTTACATGTTCCTCACATTTAAATTTCTCCCAAAACAGAAAATAATAAACACAACTTCAACAAAAGGAATTCCATTTCTATTATTCATTTCTTAATTTACCATATACATCCCCTCTCAAACTCTAAACTCACCTTTAAAATTAGTTAGTTGTGAAAGAAATGTGGCACTCAAACAGCAGATTATCAGAGCCAGGATCTCTGTTCTTTACACCTCTCTCCTCTCAGCAGAACCAGATAATGGCAAACTTTCCCTCTCTTTTTCCACACATATACATGTTAATTTCAAATCTCAGTGCTTCCCCCTTTTTTTCAAATGTAATCACACATTTCTATTGGTTGAAAACCAACCCTTTTCCAAAAGTACCCTTCCCCCAACTTGACTTCTGCCTAGTACCCTTCCCCCAACTTGACTTCTGCCTGCTACCATAGCAACAGCTCATGGAACACTGCTGTGTGGAGTTAGGTCAGAAGTTCACCAAACAATGTTTCAATTCCACAGAGCAAGAGTGCTTGACTTTTCAAACCTAACAGCAAATCCATAGTACTGTTCTTTGGTAACACATTTTTCTGTACCAATACAAAACATGCTTCTATTAATTTACACATACAGCCTAGTTTTTATTCTAGAATGGTATGAAACAGCCAATCAGTTATTTTTTTTGATAAAAAAAATATGTATGCCTCCATTTCCAAACTGTCTTTCATTTCTTTTTACCATTCTACTGAATTACACCTCCTGAGTGCATCCAGTTCTCCTTTGAAGATGTTCACAGTGTGGATTGTAGGGCACAGCTATGTCTTCTGGAGTGAAAAGTATGCAGAGAAAACAGATATAGTGAGAGACCTTGCTTTGCCAAATGTAGACATTAAATGGATTGGTCAGAGAGGGTTAAAGTGGCACCAATTGATGCCATTGGTGAAATCCTTCATGCAAATCCAACACCCTGACCTCATAATAGTGCACTGTGGTGGCAATGACCTAGGCACTTTGACTGGGGTAGGTCTGGAAATGCTTATGAAGGACACCTTTGCACAACTGTTTTCACTTTTCCCTAAAACTGCCTTTGTGTTTTCTAACATATGCCAAAGGCAAAAATGGAACTGGTCCAATCATTTCTGTCCGCAGATTGACAAAGCAAGAAAGCATGTCAACAAATCTGTTTCTGCTTTCCTCCGTGACTATGGTATGGGTTCCATTTACCACAACAACTTGCGTTACGACATGCAAGACATTTATAGAGGAGATGGTGTACACTTCACTGATGAAGGGAACAGAGTCTTCCTCTTGAACCTTAGACTCTGCATCGGTACTTACTTGTAGGTACCACTAAAAAATCACTTCATAAACACAACGGCTCTTTTTAGAGCCCCCTAATATCTAAACTCTTAAATCTGCATTTCATTTCTTTTTTTTTCTTTTTTTTCTACCGTACGCGTACGTTGAGCTTACCGTACGCGTACCCCGTGATTTTTTTTAAAATCAATAAATGTTTTCTTTGTACTTTTCTGTCCTTCTTTGACCCCCTTACAAATGTTAGGGGGTCTGTAACTCTCTCCCTTGCCCCCTTATCACCCTTTTTTTCTGAGTGAAACACACGAAATGGCGGCCGCCGCTTCCTGGTTTCGACCAATTCGAATGTTTACTAAGATCTAAGAGCCAATCAGAATCGCGCTCGCGCACGCCACCGTACGCGTACGGTAAGCGCACCGTAAGCGCACGGTAAGCTGGCTCAGATATATATATTGATTTAAAGGCTATTTTCTCAGAATCTACTGAACAGATTTACACCAAACCTACAAAAGGCACTTCCTTGACCTGAGGACTACCTCTCTGCCAAATTTCAAGTAATTCTGTTCAGCCGTTCGGGCTGTAGCTGTGTCTAAAGGTCCTATGGAAAAATGCATGGGAAAAATGCGTTTTGGGACCCCCCTTTTATCTCAGCCCCCGCTTGACGAATCCCCCCGAGACTTTCAGGGTAGGAGCGGAGCGTAGCGCCCCACCTATTTTGAAAACTTCGCGAGGATTCGTCGACCGGCGCCAAAGTTATTCAAAATAGAATGTTGCGGATTTCCTATGGAAACGTGGTCCTAACTATAACTACCTACTGGCGACCGCCAGTAGGTAATATGTAATATATATATAAATTCACTGAAAAAACCACAGGTTTCAGGAACGCTATAGTTAGAAATTAGCATTTAAAAAACCTCAGAAATTCACTGAAAAAAACACAGGTTTCAGGGACATTATAGGAACTCGCGCCCCCGCAATGCACTGCTGATGACGTCACATATTACATCACTCATGACATGGACAGTGACATCACTCATGACATCACTGATGGCATCTCAAATGACATCACTGATGACATCATCCACTTGATCATCTGATGCACCTCCTCACACCCTAATATAACCTTTGAGACACCCCCTCTAAAATACAGACTACCATTCTCGAAACCATAGGCCCAACAATGCTAGTTAGTACATACCCACTCACTGATTCATAGGTCTGCACACACATCCACTCACCTATACAGTCACTCATACACGCAGACACTCATCAATATAGCCACTGAAATATGCACTCCTACACCTGTTCAGATACTCACACACCGCCACTCACCCATAGTTACTCACACACATAGTCTTGCAAAAAATCAATCACACACCCATTTACTCACCTATACAGTTATACATACACCACCTCACTTATTCATACAGATACTAACACATACTAACTCTCTTATACAATCACTGACCCAAGCACACACCCACCCATACAGCCACTCTCACAATCACTCACTCTCACATATAGTCATTTTTATAGTCAAACACTCACATATACTGCCTTTCACATATGTAGTTAATCACACATGTACCACTGAGTTATCCATTCACTCACCAACACACCCATTCAGTGATGTCTTGAGTGATGTCACTGACCATGTCATGAGTGATGTAATATGTGACGTCATCAGCAGTGCATTGCGGGCGTGCGAGTTATAGTTAGCTGAACTAACTATAACGGGAGAATTTCAATGTTTTTTTTTTTTTTTGTCCTCATCTCACCATATAGCACCTGCAATAAAGAGCAGTAAGCCATCCTTTGGACCTGAACTCCCCCAGGCCTCTGCATTTTGCATTAGCTATAGGCCTACCCAGGCCAACTTCTTTATGAAGCTAGGTGTAATCATCGGACCTGGGGGCACTAGATCAATCTCAAGTCTCTACCCCAAATTACGAGTGGTGACCAAATGCTGAGTTCCGTACCATCCAAGTGTCCAAGATCTAATCGGGCCGCACTAAATGAGGCACTCAACCATTTCTTGTAAAGTGGGGGTGATGGATCCTTCCACAGCTTACAAATCTCCCTTCTGGCAATAAGAATTAAATACATAATCAAGCCTTTTTGTGTTACTGACATCCAGTTCAACAAATCATTATTAATGCCAAAAATTACTAGAGAGAGGTTCAAATTGATCTAAACTTTGAAGATGGTATTAAGTGCGTATTCCACTTTCTGCCAAAAGGCCCTTAATCTCCCACAATCGAAAAAAATATGTAAATCATCAGCCGGGGAGAATTCACATCTTGGGCATTTTGAGGATGCAAGGGGAGCAAACTTAGCTATTTTCTTGGGAGTGTAGTATAATCTGTTAATAACATAAAAATTGTTCTTTTTTAATGAAGCTGGTTTAACACACTTATATAGTGTAAGGAGCGAAGGTTCATATAGCTCTACAGCAGCATTGTCCAGAGCTGACAGATTCCAAACCGTCTGTTGTGGGGGAAACTCAGCCACATCAATTTCCAGAAGCCTTTTATACCAAAGACCTGCCTCTTTTTTTATAAGATTTGTATTTTGAAGAAGGAGCTCTATTTCCCAATTTCCATCTATATGTTCTCTCTCTGCGGCGAACCAGGAAACCAATTGGAGGTATTTAAACTTTGAGAATGAGCTACCAATCCGGGACCTTAACACCTCCCATGGATGGACACCTTCTGAGGAGATGAGATCAGTCCAGATCAAAATACCGGCATCTTTTATAGGCTTCGCAAGGCTGTCCTCCAAACAAGCGGGCAAACCGGGGGAATCCCAAATAGGAGCAAACTCTGAATAATAACAGATCCCCCATATTCCCCTGATTTTATACCACCCATTCAGGGCTGTTTTTAATACCTTCAAACGGACCTTTTTAAAAAACCTTGGGGCTCCAAACTTATATAAGAAACCCTCTCCTCCACCTTCGAAAATAGCCATTTCCTTCAAAATCATCCCCAGGTTGGAATCCCCCGGGGAGATAAGTAGCGCCCGGACATTTTTGAATTGAAATGAAAGGGAATACCATAGCAGGTCCGGAAGAGCAAGGCCTCCCTTCAGAAGTTTTCGCCTTAACTTCTTCCAGGAGAGCCTTGTAGTTTTATTGGACCAGATGAAACTGCCTATCTTGCCTTGGATTTTACTAATGTCTCTATTTGAAAAACCAAGGGGGATGGGGCAAATAAGTAGGTTAATTTTGGCAAGATTACCATTTTTACCAAGTTAACCCTTCCATATATAGTTAAGGGTAAGTTCTTCCATCTTAGAAATAAATGATCAATCTCTTTAGACACCTTCTTCAGATAAATCTTCGGGATATCATCTAGATTGTTTACTATAGTAATCCCGAGGTATCTAAATTCCTTACTTATAGAACCAGCCCAGTTATCGATGTTCCAGCACATCACCTCCGTTTTGGAGGAGTTGGCAAGATTGCCTGAAAGTACGCCAAATTCCTCCAAGAGTATTTCTACTCTGGGGAGTGCCTCGCTGGGGTTATTGGTATGTATCAACAAGTCGTCCGCATAGAGGGCTACCTTGCTACTATATAGATTAACACTAAAGGGGGTGATTGACTCGTCTAATCTGATGGCTTGGGCCAAAGGCTCTATATATAGATCGAAAACCAGGGGCGAGATGGGACAGCCCTGCCTTGTCCCCCTAGTTATTGCAAAGCTAGATGTTAACAGGCCATTTAACAGAGTTGTAGCAGAGGCACCCTGGTAGCAGTTGGTCAAAGTCTGAATAAAGATTAAACCCAAACCCATTGTTCTCAGAAGTTCCCATAGAAAGATCCAACAAACGCGGTCAAAGGCTTTAGCTGCGTCAAATGCTGCGACGGCCAAGGGCTCCGCCCTTGCTATTGCTGGATCAATACTGCCAATTAACTGCAGAGTCTGCTCCTGGATAAATCTGCCAGGGATAAAGCCCTTTTGGTCCCCATTTATCAAATAGGGAACTACCTTGACCAATCTCCCTGCCAATATACTCATAAAGATCTTATAATCAGCATTTAGCAGGGAGATTGGTCTATATGAATCAGCTTTACGGGGATCTTTCCCTGGTTTTAGAACAAGAACAATCGTAGCATCCTTCCAGGAGTTCGGAACTCTACCTCCTGGACTATATATAGAATTAAATAATTCACACATCCCTGGGACTAACTCATTCTGAAGTATTTTATATACTTCACCCGGGAGGGCATCAGTCCCTGCAGCTTTGTTGTTCTTAACCTTGCTAATATATAATGTTATTTCTGACTCTGTTATATAGGCATCTAGAGAGAGTTGGCTGCTTTCAGTTAAAACAGGTAGTTTTTTAAGCTGCAACCACTTTTGGATATTCTCTGAGTTTGGTACAGACTCCTCTCTATATAGATCTGAAAACAGGGAGACAAGACATCTCTGCATGTCCCCCCATTTCCCTGAGCTCCCACCACTCTCATCTATTATTAATTCACTGATGTTATTTTTAGCTCGGTCTGCCCTTGCCTTCTAGGCTAAAATAGCCCCTGCCTTTTCGCCATATTCAAAGTGTTGCATGTTTTGGACCGACCACTGTGCCTTAATTTTTGTCTCTAATTTGCCTCTATAAACCTGCCGTAGGTAGTCAAGATCTTTATGGACTTGTGTCATTTTTTCATTAGAATACTGGGGATTATTTGTCCTTTACTCCTCCAATTTGCTTATAATATTTTCCAAGTTTTTAAAGACTAATGTCTCTTCTCTATTTTTTGAGCAAATCAGACTGTGAAGCTGACCTCGTAGGTTTGTTTTGAAAGCGTCCCAGACAAAATCCAAGGAGGTGGAGCCCAAATTAAGAAGGAAATAATCCGCTGTGGAGGCTTTGAGAGCATTAATTATATCAACATTGGAAAGCATTGCCCTTTTTAAGGTCCATCTAGGACTAGGGGTACACATTTCCCCTGCATATGAAAGAAAAATAGGAGCATGATCAGAGAGAATGGTGGGTAAAATCAAAATTTCAAGAACATTCTCCAGGACAGTCCTATCGATTAATAAGTAGTCAATTCTTGAAGAGTGACCATATTTCTTGCTGAAAAAGGTAAAACCTGTCTTATCTCCTTGCTTTGCCCTCCACACGTTGGCCAATCCCAGCTCATGCATCATATTAATCATCCCACGGCGGATATTGGGGTTTCCAACATTTGGCTATTATTGGATCTATCCCGAGTGGGGTTAAGAAGAACATTAAAATCACCTCCAATGATGATTGGGGAGGTGGTTTCTGTTAACTTAGCCTGTAGTTTATAAATGTACGCTGGGTCATCAAGATTTGGGCCATAGAATGATGCTATAGTTAACTCCCTCCCTTCTATTTCAATCTGTGCAGTAATCCATCTACCGGACTGGTCTGAAGAGACTGATTTAATATTCACTCCAGTACCCGTTCTAATTAAAATTACCACCCCTTTAGTATGGCCTACTTGTTCAGATGAATAGAACGACTCAACCCACCGGAATGTACTAAAAGAAGCCCTACTTTCCAAGAGACTCAAGTGTGACTCTTGGAGAAGGAAGACCTGAGCTGCGGTTTGTTCAAGATATTTCATAACCAATCTGAGCCTCCGTGGGCATCTAAGTCCGTTAACATTCCACGAAATGAAGTTAATACTTCTATTCATTGTAATTGCCCCTTATCAAAGCTTTATTCAGATGTTCCGAACACTGCTTACTTATTACCAAATTTCTTTGAGAATGAGGATATTTTTTTGAATTTTTCCCCCTTGCAGCCCCACCCGTGCTCCCCTTTCCACCGCTTCCTGCCCTTCCACCCGTGCCCCTATCCTGCCTCAGCATCCCTACCTTGCTACCCCGGGAAACCCTCCCTACTCTCCTGAGCATAAGCTCTTAGGGCAATGTCCCCCTGACACTTCCATATGTACAAAGTGAAGATACTAAAGAATAATTGCCTAAACCCCTCTAGTTAGAGACCCAGCAAGAAATAAATTAATGGTGATAATAGTTGGTGGCAGTTGTTACAAGGAAGCTCCTCCCTCTTTTTCACTCTTTATTTTTCCGATAAGGTCATCTACTTCCTCAATCTGATCTAGATTGTGGTTATTCCACATTATTCGGAGAAGGGCCGGGAATCTTAATTGGACCTTAACACCAAGGGAGTTTAAGATTGTCATTCTTTTACCTAGCTCCCATTGTCTCGCGGCCGTAATATGGGAAATATCAGACCTAATGGTGAAGGAAAACGGGCTAGAGCAGTGGTTCCCAAACTTTTGACACCTGAAGACCCCCAATGAGTCACCACTGGAAGCCGGGGACCCCCAAGCAATTTGTAGGATTTAAATTTCAAACATTAAAACAGTAATTCGAAAAAACTCGAATAACTAAGGATTTTAGGGGCATATTTACAAGTTCCTATTGCCATGGGAATGCCACTTTCTGAGATATTCCTGTGGCAATAGGGGCTTTGCCTTATTTACAAGGCAGCGTTAAGCCACTTATTGTGGCTTAACACTGCCTTGTAAATAAGGCCCCCTTTCACGCAATGCTTAACGTGAAAAAGGTGGGCAGTGGGAGTTGCAGTGGGCATTTCACTCCAACACCAATTGATTTTGACGCTGCCCTCTATTTAAAAGGTCAGCTTAAATAGGAGACAGCACCAAAATTAAGACCATGAAAAACCTGGTCTTAACTTGGCGAAATGCCTTAGTTCTCCTTGTTTTTGCTTTTTCCAACGGAAAAAGCAAAACACCTTTGATTGTTTATGTTCAGGAAGGTGGCCCATCCCTGCACATAAACAATCTTTAATAAAAATGACGTTTTGTAACTTCCATGTGTGCTGCATTAGGCAGCACACATAGAAGTGAAAAAACGGCATTACAAAATTGTTCATGTGCAGGAAGTGGGAACATAGCAGCATCAGGATAATGATAGACTGGGAATAAACATGTGTTGCTAACTTTTACCATGCAGTTTGCAAGCAGCTCTTTGACAGTTTATAGGACACTGCTAGATTACGATTGTCCCTTATGAATTGCACAGTGACAAAAGAATCTCTGTGACAAAATCAGTAACCCACTAACCCAGTGGTTCCCAAACTTTTGACTCCTGAGGACCCCCAATGAGTCACCACTGGAAGCCGGGGACCCCCAAGCAATTTGTAGGATTTAAATTTCAAACATTAAAACAGTAATTCGAAAAAAATAAACACACGTGTGCACACAAAACAAATACTCGAATAACTAAGGATTTTAGGGGCATATTTACAAGTTCCTATTGCCATGGGAATGCCACTTTCTGAGATATTCCTGTGGCAATAGGGGCTTTGCCTTATTTACAAGGCAGCGTTAAGCCACTTATTGTGGCTTAACACTGCCTTGTAAATAAGGCCCCCTTTCACGCAATGCTTAACGTGAAAAAGGTGGGCAGTGGGAGTTGCAGTGGGCATTTCACTCCAACACCAATTGATTTTGGCGCTGCCCTCTATTTAAAAGGTCAGCTTAAATAGGAGACAGCACCAAAATTAAGACCATGAAAAACCTGGTCTTAACTTGGCGAAATGCCTTATTTCTCCTTGTTTTTGCTTTTTCCAACGGAAAAAGCAAAACACCTTTGATTGTTTATGTTCAGGAAGGTGGCCCATCCCTGCACATAAACAATCTTTAATAAAAATGACGTTTTGTAACTTCCATGTGTGCTGCATTAGGCAGCACACATAGAAGTGAAAAAACGGCATTACAAAATTGTTCATGTGCAGGAAGTGGGAACATAGCAGCATCAGGATAATGATAGACTGGGAATAAACATATGTTGCTAACTTTTACCATGCAGTTTGCAAGCAGCTCTTTGACAGTTTATAGGACACTGCTAGATTACGATTGTCCCTTATGAATTGCACAGTGACAAAAGAATCTCTGTGACAAAATCAGTAACCCACTAACCTATGCACATAAAATACAGTTTTTTAAAAAAAAATTGTACACGTTCTTTGCAGTAGGCATTTTAACCCTCTGTGTCACATTAGATAAGTCAAAGCTGCCACTGGACAAAACTCTCTTCTCTCACCAGCAGGTACATTAATCACTGCCATTTTCTTGACACTTTTATAGTTGCTGGAAAACTGCTAATTTTACAAGGAACTTTGCAGTGCTTTTAAAACTGCTGCCTGCGGACCCCCTGGGAATGTGCCACGGACCCCTGGGGGTCCTCGGACCCCAGTTTGGGAAACACTGGGCTAGAGTATAAGCTGCACTTCACTGGACCTGCTTTCAACGCAAGGGATAAGATTTTCTCTTTAGATGTATAAGTGAGAAAGTTCACCAGGATTTTCCTTGGTTTTGGCCTTGTAGGATTCCTTCTATATGGATCTCGGTGGACTCGCTGTATGTCGGAAGACAGGTCCAAATCAGGAACATCTTTAAGGATTGTTCCCTTTAAGAGTGAAATCACAAATTCTTTTATATCGCTGCCCTCCAGATCCTCCGGAACATTCAGGATTTTTAAGTTATTCTTCCTAGCGTGGTTCTCAAGCCGTTCAATATTATCTTTTAAGTCTCTGTTCTGGAGGGCTAACTTATCCATTTCCACAGTGGAGCTGTGTAAAGCTTCCTTCATCTTGGGGATTTCCCCTTCCAGAGTATCAGTCCTCTTAGAGACCTCTTCAATCTTTTGCGCCAGAACCTCACATGAAGATTTAATATCGGCTTGATTGGTCTCGGAAATTGAGAATCTCCTCCCGATGTCTTCCTTCAAAGCCAATAATATATCAGCTAACACCCCAACTCCCTCGTTCTTGTTCTTAGGAGCTTCATACTCTGGTGGATGGGGCATTTCGGCAGCAAGCATCAGTGTTGTCATGACTGAATCAGATTTTGTTATTGTTTTGACCGTTCCTGGAGTAACCTCCTGATTTTCACAACTGTCCGGGCTGCCTTGAATTTCTAGGGCCGAGTATCTATTTGACACGCTGACCGAGGGATGTATGTCCTCCTTCCGGACATCTGTAATAGACACTTCGCTATCTCCCTCAGCTAGAATCAACTGGGAGACTTTCTCTGAGGGTAAGGGTAAGGGTGAATTCACGGACCGTGGAGTCTGTTTACTGGGGGAAGCCATAGTGGTTTTATTATTTACTTCCTTACCTCTGTCTAAGGGGTTGGATAACACTTTGTAAAATGACTTTAAAGAGGTAGTCACTCTGACCTTAGACAGCGGGGCTTTCTTTGCCCTCCCTCTTCCTTTTCCACCCTCTATAGGAAAATCCTCTGTGGTCGCTTTTTTCCTCCTCTGCCTAGCAGAGACCTTAGCCTTAAAAGCTAGAGGAGCGACACTAATGGGGTAAACAGGATCTGTGTCTATATCCAGCTTTGCTGCCCTGTTCCGCAAAGTATATCTACTAACTAGAGTTGTAGTATTGGTAGTATTGGTAGTTAAAATTGTAGAGCCCTGCTGCGAGGTAGCGTTACATAGGACATTCCGGAGGAGGCCACGTCCCCTGCTATCCATGCACTCTCGGAGCCCAATGCTTAAGGGAATGGCTTCTACCACTTCCTCTAAAGCAGCCCGGCCCGCGTGTGGACTACCCCCAGACTTCAGAGCGGTCAAAAGTATACTTTCCTTCAAGGGGTCGAATTTCTGAGCTTCAATCACGGGGATATCCTCACCTCGAATCTTCCATTTCCCCCAGTTCACCTGCCCTCTCTCACACCAGGTCCTGCCCCTCCATTCACCGTAACCAAACTTGCAGGTTCTGTCTCTGCCGGGATTAACCCGGAACTGGAGATCCGAGGCGCGCCGTCTCCACTCCCGTACCGCACTGCCCATCCGAAGCAGCGAGATCTCCGGAGGCTCCACACCTCCCAGGACTGCAAGCATCATCCAAGGTACGAAGAGTCAAAGATTTTATTTTATTTTTAATTAGGGAGAACTTTTCAAATAGATCCGTTAGGACCGGAGAAGGCGAATCTTGCTGGGTTTCATACGGAGTCTAGGAGCGAGTGTCAGGGGGAGCTCAGCCGCGGCCATTAGCTTCCGGCCGCCATGTTCCCCTGCACCAGTCACCGGGAATTTCAATGGTTTTGTGCGAGTGAATAGTCCAGCTAACTATAACGCCCCTGAAACCTATGGTTTTTTCAGTGAATTTCTAAGGTTTTTTAAATGCTAATTCCTAACTATAACTTGCCTGAAACCTATGGTTTTTTCAGTGAATTTCAAAAGTTTTTTAAATGCTAATTCCTAACTATGCCTACAGAGATAGGACATGTGAAGAAAGAAGAAAAAACGCACCGAAAGAAAAAAAAGAAATGCAGAAAGAAGCAACAGAAGTCCTCAAAGATGAAGAAAAGTGCAGGAAGAAGGATAACGTGCAGAAAGAACAAACAGAGGAGCAGAAAGAAGCCTTGTTGCAAAATCATCCTGTACCCTCAACTTTTTCGCATACGGGTGGTAACTGAGTCTGACTAACCAGTCCTAGAGCCAGTGCTATGTTAAAAGACACTCAGAATACAGTGAAAACATATGTGTTGGGGTCCCCCTGTGATCAGCATGAACTCCTCTGTAAGCCCCTAGTACAGTGTTTCCCAAACTGGGGTCCGAGGACCCCCAGGGGTCCGTGGCACATTCCCAGGGGGTCCGCAGGCAGCAGTTTTAAAAGCACTGCAAAGTTCCTTGTAAAATTAGAAGTTTTCCAGCAACTATAAAAGTGTCAAGAAAATGGCAGTGATTAATGTACCTGCTGGTGAGAGAAGAGAGTTTTGTCCAGTGGCAGCTTTGACTTATCTAATGTGACACAGAGTGTTAAAATGCCTACTGCAAAGAACGTGTACAATTTTTTTTAAAAAAACAGTATTTTATGTGCATAGGTTAGTGGGTTACTGATTTTGTCACAGAGATTCTTTTGTCACTGTGCAATTCATAAGGGACAATCGTAATCTAGCAGTGTCCTATAAACTGTCAAAGAGCTGCTTGCAAACTGCATG
Source organism: Triturus cristatus (assembly GCF_964204655.1). NCBI lineage: Eukaryota > Metazoa > Chordata > Amphibia > Caudata > Salamandridae > Triturus > Triturus cristatus. Next base: position 594,612,855 of record NC_140585.1, on the reverse strand, counting down.
GTAAAAGTTAGCAACATATGTTTATTCCCAGTCTATCATTATCCTGATGCTGCTATGTTCCCACTTCCTGCACATGAACAATTTTGTAATGCCGTTTTTTCACTTCTATGTGTGCTGCCTAATGCAGCACACATGGAAGTTACAAAACGTCATTTTTATTAAAGATTGTTTATGTGCAGGGATGGGCCACCTTCCTGAACATAAACAATCAAAGGTGTTTTGCTTTTTCCGTTGGAAAAAGCAAAAACAAGGAGAAATAAGGCATTTCGCCAAGTTAAGACCAGGTTTTTCAAGGTCTTAATTTTGGTGCTGTCTCCTATTTAAGCTGACCTTTTAAATAGAGGGCAGCGTCAAAATCAATTGGTGTTGGAGTGAAATGCCCACTCCAACTCCCACTGCCCACCTTTTTCACGTTAAGCATTGCGTGAAAGGGGGCCTTATTTACAAGGCAGTGTTAAGCCACAATAAGTGGCTTAACGCTGCCTTGTAAATAAGGCAAAGCCCCTATTGCCACAGGAATATCTCAGAAAGTGGCATTCCCATGGCAATAGGAACTTGTAAATATGCCCCTAAAATCCTTAGTTATTCGAGTATTTGTTTTGTGTGCACACGTGTGTTTATTTTTTTCGAATTACTGTTTTAATGTTTGAAATTTAAATCCTACAAATTGCTTGGGGGTCCCCGGCTTCCAGTGGTGACTCATTGGGGGTCCTCAGGAGTCAAAAGTTTGGGAACCACTGGTCTATAATACAACTCTTGGTCACGTAGTACAAGAACTCTATTCTGAGCTTGCTTATCCATTGTTTGCCAGGCTAAAAACCTACCTGTAAACTCGCTTTCTTCGTAGACCTTCTGTAGATTGGCTGAATTAGCAGGGTATACTTTAGAATATTAGTAATCTTGCATCTCCTGACGCGCCTAACCCAATGCCTGTTTATTCCTAATGATTTTATCTCTCAGGTATTGCTGGTTTGCATTCTTAACCTTTGCCTCGAGGTGATTTCTCTCTAACATCTGTACCTTTCTTGTGGCAATCTGTTTAGAAGATATAACCCCACGAATTGTTGCCTTAAAGGCCTCCCATACGTTCTCCAATGAGGCTGTATCTCTATTAATCATCTCAAAATAGTCCTTTATCTCCACGTGGATTTTCTCACACCAGACATCGTCCTCCAGCAGAATTCTACTCAATGTCCATCTCGGAGTATTTGAGCTTCTGCCTATACCTCGTAGTTTTAATTTTAACAGTGCATGGTCTGCAAAGCTGTTTTGAATGTAGGCGTAACTTGCATGCACTAGGTCCCTGGAGAGCAAAAAAAATCCAATCTAGCAGCCGAGTTGTATTTTGCTGAATAGCATGAGTATTCTTTTCTTTCTGGATATTTAAACCGCCAGGAGTCTATCAGATTTAAATTCATTTTGCTGTCCTTTAACGCTTCTCCTACCCTGGGTTTTTCCTGTTTTCTGGACCCTGACGAAGAATGTAATCCTGGATCCTGTAGGTAATTAAAGTCCCTGCCCATAATACCCAAGCCAGGTATTAGTAACAAAGCTTGGGGAAGATCCATCAAGGGGGTGGGATTATCCTCTATTGGGGCGTAAATCGTCGCTATAGAGATCTTAGTGTTATTTAATGCTCCATTAACAATTAACCAGCTACCGTCTTTATACATTCGAGAGTATGTGAGCTGAAAAGGGAAGCATTTACTGAAGAAAATAGCTATCCCTCTCTGCGTTCTGCCTGCCGAGGACAGTTGGCAACTCACTGCCCACTGCTGAAACATATTAAATGAAAGTTTTCTCTTATCTACATAGTGGGTCTCCTGTAGGAGAATGATATCTGGGGATTAGCCTTTTAGCCATTCTCCAATAGTCCGATCTTTTGTTTTATTATTCAGGCCGTTAGCGCTAAAGGAGAGAATTCTTACCCCATCCCGGGTTGCCTGCTGACTAGATGCCATTCTTGATAAAAAAAATAAAAGGTCGAGTAAGAGTAAGCCTGAGCCTTTCCTAATCCAATAGCTAAATCAATCCTCTTTAATACTAATAAGTATAAACTGACAACCCACCTGAAAATCTTAATAGTATTTGATGATACAAAAGGCACAATAGAGGACTGAATTGACAAGCACTTTGCCAATAGTTTTTTAAAACATCTAAAATGAGTACTCAATGAAAACATTGCTGTGTTTTTCTGTAGACATCCAATCTCTTGTCTGGAAAACCTAAACTGGAGCCTAAGAAAACAATAACTCTGTAAAGTGCTTAAACTAATAACCTTATAAATATAAAGTGACAGTGCAGCGGAAATACTTATCCCAATTAAACAATTTAGCCTTCCCCAAAACGAAATGACATAACCCCAATCACTGTACATCATATACATGATTTTGTGAACAATTGAAAATCCATTAAGTAGCTTGATTAAAGTGCACATTGATGTACTGACTTGTGTCTTTCTCAATCCCTAACAGCCCTTGAACTTTCAAGCTTTCTTTCTTAAACCAATCTTGACATTGACTACCCCCCTCGATTTCTTTGATTGGCGTACATTTCTTCAGTCTCAATTATGCCTAATATCCTAGGGATAAGTAGGTTCTTTACACCTGAATTTTCTTGCTTAATACCTGTATATAAAGTGCCAGTGCCTTGTGCTAAAATTAAAAGCCATATAAATATAAAGTGACAGCGCAATAAAGTGCTCAAAGAGGTCTGTCCCTCTATCTGTCCCTCTATCCTTTTCCACAAGGCAGTCACATATTGCTGAGCTAAAAAAAACCTAGTGTAAGTGCATGATAAGTACATTAATTCTTCTTAACAATGACCAGCCCCATGGAGCCTAGTGTAAGAGCAGCATATCCTTCTTGAAACCTGTGCCCGGAGAATGTGCCTGTGCATATTAAAATCAATAAAACCAGTCCCAGATGCACAGATAGCATGAAAAGTGCAAACACTAACATGCTGGCTGGAGCACTTATTTGATTGTTGTATTTTGCTTTCCTAAACATTTTTTGCTAGTAATTGAAAACGATCAAACCGTGGCTCAGCAAAGTGTCTGTAAAGTGACAGTGCAGCTAAAGTGCTTAACATAAGTGAACATTTTGACCTAGCAAATAGCATTTCCAGAATCCCAGTCATAGAACTCAGACTATAAGCCATATAATTATAAATATAAAGTGACAGTGCAGTTCAAATGCTTAACCCAAGGTTAAAAAAGTGTCTATACAGGATCAGTACAATTATCATTTTTGCCAATAACCTCCCCCGACAGAATAACCATCATTAGGAATACAAATACAGAAAATAGTATCTAAAAAAAAAGTTTTCTATGCATATGAACAGATCCATAAAGCTGGACTGATATGTGCAAACCACTAAAGTGTGTACATCAATTTCCATACTTTCTTGATATCTTTCTTGAGTATAATTTATGTCCTTCTTGATCATTTTGCTATTGTCTCTAAATTTATAAGAACTGTCTCCTTTTTGTCCCCTTCCCACCCTGTGCTCCTCCACCACCCCTCGACTGCATCCCTCCCCGTGTGTGTGGAGAAGTGGCCCACAACTCCTCCTTCCCCCCTTGTGAATGCTGGGTGCCATGTAGTTGCACCCCTTCCCTTGTGAGTTTCGAATACTTGAGGCTGAATAGACTCCGCCGCCCTGGTGAACCCGCCTCGCTTTATACCTTATTTTGAAAGCATTATTATTACTAACTAAGGTCCCTGCTCTACTTGGTATTTCCAATTTCCGTTACTTATTTTGTACTCTTTTCTAACAGCCCTGTTTTAGTTGGAAATCTGCTGAAGTAATTCTTGCGCTTTTTCCAATGTTATCAAATATATGGAAATTTCCTTAGGCCAGAACCTTCAGTTTTGATTGCTGAAAAATAGATGCCTGTGCACCCTTAGATTTGAACATGTCAATCATTCCGACTCCTCTTTGCTGACATAGCTGGCATGTCCGAGAAGATTCTAAAATTTGGTACTTCTTGCGTAGACAATGTCCTTTTCGCGATAGCTTTAGTAAGAATCTTCTCCTTTATTCGATAATCCGCAAAGTTCAATAGGATAGTACAAGGAAATTTCGCATTAGGGGACCTCTGGAAGGGAACTCTGCAGGCTCTAGTAATAGTCAGGTCTCCCTCGAGTTCGGGAATTGCTTTCTTCAGAACTTCAGAAGGGTCTCGACTAAGGGTGGGCGTAGTTCGCGAAGTAGCACTTCGCGAAGCTACGCAAAGTGAAGTTCGCACTACGCGAGCTACGCGTAGCACTTCGCGAACTGCGTAGTAACATGTTCGCACTGTGCAAGATGTTGTTTTCAATGATTGCACAGTGCGGACAAGCAACCGGCACTGTGCAATCATTGAAAATGGCATCTTGCACAGTGCGAGCTGTAGTTTTCTGCTGCTCGAGTAGATTTTTACTCGAGCGGCAGCTTTCTCAACGCGAACTGGTAGTTTCTCATCGCGAGCGGTCGCGAGCATACGCGACCCCTCGCAATGAGAAACCTCGCGTTGGTAATCTCGCCGGGAGGTTTATTTTCCATGCTCGCGATCGCCAACTTGATGGTGCTGATCGCGAACAAGGAAAATGTCTCGCCGGGATGTCATTTTGCTTGCTCGCGGTCGCCAACTTGACGTTGAGGACCGCGAGCAAGCAAAAAATGACCGCAGCACTACGCAAAACTACGCTACGCGTGTTCGCACTGTGCTACATGCAGTTCGCGTAGTGCGAAGTAGCGCGAACTTCGCAAACTACGCGAGCGTAGCGTAGTGCTTCGCCCAGGCCTAGTCTCGACCCACTCACATACCTGGGGACCTTCAATGGCTTCTGGCACACCCACCAGAAGCAAATTAGATCTTCTTTTGAAGTTTTCCATGTCCTGTAAATAGTATTCAAGAATTTCTGCATTATGCTTGAATTGGGCTAATTCCTGATTGTAGGTTGAGGCTTTATCTTCCAGATTGGAAACCCGCTCTTCCACCTTATCCAGGCGTTCTGGAATTTTCCCTATCAATTCTTCTATCTGGGAGAGCCTGGCATGCAATGAAGCAATTTCCACCACCTGCGAGATCCGGAGCTCCTTGGTTTCCGAAATGATTACTTCAAACATACTCTGAATAGCAGGGTCAGTTTCTTTTGAGTTCCGAGCGGCTTCGTTATTACGATTGCTCTAAGGGTTCGAATTTGTGGGCTGGTGTTGAGTTGTAGGTCCCTCTGAGTCTTCCAATTGAAGAGTGCGGGAGAGTGTAGGGACAGAAGCCTGTGGTATAGAGATTTGCAATAGCAGTGTGGCTGGGGTCTGGCTGATGGGGTAGCAGCTGTTGTCGAGAAGTGGGACTTAGAGAAAAGCGGAAACTGCTTACACCAAGCAGGGGTAGAAAAGGACTCAGTTGCTGGCATTTTCTGGGAGGAGACAGTGCTAGTATATACTTCTTCTGTCCTCAGCTCAGGGGAGCTCTGCCCCTGAAATTGGAAAGTTTCTGGTGCTGCCTGATAAGTGCCATTAATCACTTTTTCAGGGGACTGCACTTTCTCTTGGGCAATCAGCTGTTGGACTTTCAAGTCCATCCTTTGTTGGGCGTTCAGCAAAAAACGTGAGCTGCCTGCCGTCTTCTCCGTGCCTGGTTTGGCATGCGGCTTCCTCTGTTTCTGGCAGCTGATTCCTCGTCTTAGTGCCTACTATAGGGTTTGTGATTGCTTTCCTTTGTTTTACTGGGTGCATACTTCTGTGACCCCCACCCCCTTCACGGCTTCCTTTAACCACTTCTCCTAAGCCTGTGTTCCTGTTGGCTTCTGCCCACTTTAAAATGTGCCAATTGTTTGCAGCTGACTGTATTTTTAAAGTTAGTGATGAGTTGGGGTAGGGAGTGGGTGAGCAGCCCTCTGCTTCCTCGGCTCCTTCCCCTCTCTTCAATCTGTCACAAATCCAATGTCTCTATATGCCAGAGGCGGCGATCTATACCCGCCTCTCCTTTTTTTCCCACTCGAGGGAAGGCCCATGCAAAACTGAGCCCCAGGCTCCTTTCCAGGGGCTCACCTCCTCCCTTCCACGCTGCCTGTCAGCCGCTCCTGCTCCGCTCCGTGCTGATGATGAGGTCTGCCTCAGCTCTGCTCTGCTCCATGTCCCGATATCGCGTCCAGTGTCTCTTTTGCCTGCATTACTGAGGGGCCATACTGAGTTGTTTGCCGAACGCGCGAGGCATTTCTCCTGCTGGAGCCACGGAATGCTGATGGCTGTGGGACTCCACCGCCACAGTCCTCCGCTCACGGCTCGCTGCACCAGTGCTTTCGGGGGTGGGGCATCACCAGGGGACGCGCACTAGTCACAACGCATGTGGGTAGCATTCGCTAAAGATTCTTTTGAGGCTTCAGGCTGGCCAGAAAGCAGTTTCCTTGGATCTGTAAATTAATCTTGGCCTCTTCTCTGTTAAAAATATCTGCAGTGTCTGATGTAATCTTCTGAGTTTGCTTCTGTGCCAACTCTGGTGGGTTCTACACTGCTCCTGAAAGACAAACTTGTTTAGTCCTTCCCTTTTCGTTTCTGTGTTGGGTTGGGTTATGTTCGTTCCTTGGCCTGCCTTACAAAATTCCTTTAGTTTCTTTGGTAAATGCTTTCCATTTGTCACACTTTTGGCTGTTTTGTTACTACCCTGGAGACTGACCCTGTTACATCGATCAGTTCACTTGTGATCATTTAATTAGTTTTGGTACACTACTTTTGTCTTTTGACTCAGATCGCGGTGCCAGCCCCCGACCACCTACTGCCCGTCGCTGCGTTTCCTATTCTGGTCAGCGCCTGTTGCAATTCAGTTATCTCCCAGTGTGAAGCCATCTACCCACTACCTGCTGGTCATTGCTCTATTTGGTATGTTTTCAGTTGATACTAAAGAAAGCTGCCCGTGTTTCTTCTTTCCCCTCCCACCTACCACTCTGATCGGGTACTCTATAGAGTCGAGGGCGAGAAGCATCTGTTTGCGCTACTTTCGCAGCTCTACTTCTGCCGGCACCGCGGTGAGCTTCGCTCCCTGGAGTGCATTTCTTATAAGGTAATTCTCAGTTGCTACCCTGACCCTGGTGTGCGGCCTGAGTGATTCACTGCTGCGCCTGTACTACAAACCAATCTACTGTTATCATGCCTCTTGGTGAATGTATATTAATGATAAAGCAAAGAACTTGTGTCCTTAGTCAAAGAGAAGCAGCATTTTTTGCGGCATTTTTCCCCTGTCTTAGTCTCCCTGCACTGGTAGATCCCATGGCCCACCCTCTTCTTTCCCTCATTCAGCGACCCCTCACTCACCAACTGGATTTGTCCGAGTGGCTGAGCAGGAATGTTTCTGTTACCTGCTTTGTGTGCTGGGAATGCACACAATAGCATGCCCCGGCTGCAGCATGCCTGTGTAAGAGTGTTTTTACTTTGTACAGAGCACATGAAGCAAAAGTAAAGCACTCTGTGTTATTTGACCCCCAGTAAAAAGCTTCACTTTTAAGAGTCAGTGGGGTATATTCACAAGAACGTGTGATAACTACCGCAAGAGTAGCTTAATGCAACTCTCAACATCGCAGCCCATCGTGGGAAAATAACCCAGTGACAACGTGGAATTCACAACAAGGCGGTACCATGCGATAGTCTGCCTAAAGCGCGGACAATGTCTGCGATACAACCACCTCGATGGAGATAAAAACACAAACCACAACACAAAAAAACATGCAATGGGCCAAAGCGATATGAGGAAATCAGCGATAAGCAGCGCCAGGCCGGCAACACACACCTGGCAGGAGGGAAAAATCACCATAAAAGTAGAAAAAAACACCCAAACACAAACTGACCAACACCCAAGAACCATGGATGCAGACTGGGCAGGCGCAGAGGACGAGCACACCACCACAAGCACCCAGGACGACCAGCCTGGGACCTCGGGGACAGGGAAGGGAAAGGACAAGAACAAGAGGAAGACGAAATTCAGTCCACAGGTGAACAGGATCATAGTCACGGAGGTGATGGAACACCATCAACAACTGTTTGTCACCTCCGACGTGTCATTGGGCACCAAAACTGGAATATGGCGGGACATCGTGGACAAGGTGAATGCCGTTGGAGAGCACAAGAGGACAATGGACGAGGTCAAGAGGCGATGGAATGACATCAAGTGAAAGACCAAGGAGAAACTCGCAGCCAACCAGAAGGCAGCAATGCAGACTGGAGGTGGGGGCCCAGTGCCATAGCTCATGCTGGATGACATGGAGGAGCTGGTGTCGACAGTCATCAGTGTGGATACTGTGGCCCGAGTCGGGGGACCAGACACTGCTTGACATGACACAACACAACCGCAACAGGGTGAGTGACCACCAGGTACTGGGGAGACGGGTGGAGATGGCTATGATGGCACACATGCACAATCAAGCAGAGCACAGTGCACACCCTCAATGACTCTGGGTCATCGCCCAGATCTATATACTGTCACAATGTAGAATGCCATGCTGTCTGAATGTCAACATCTACCATGCGCCTACATACATGTGGACACATTCCAAAACACCATCTCCCCTTCACATTGCAGGGCCACCATCAACACCCCCTGCAGAGCAGTCCCAGCCACTCTTCACTGGTGACGAGGAGGACAACCACAGCATTGGCGCACAAGCCCTCCTAGACATCATTGACATCATCCGCGACTCACCTCCAGGATCAGGGCTGCCCAGCTGCATCAAGGAGACACCACCCACCACCCAAACTACCTAGCAGGAGGCACCCACAGCCCCAGCAGTCTCCCAAGACCCCCAGGAACAACACACAGCCTTCCAACGCCGTGTGCTGGAGGCCCAGAGGGAGACGGCTGAGCAGGTGGCGGGGTAGACCTCATGGCCACCAAACTGGACGCCATCCATGGGTGTCTAGGCCTGCTCCATGGTCTCCAACGAGCCCTGACTGACATCGCTGGAGTCCTGACGTGAGAGAGAAGAACACCTGCCCGCTCAGAGGGGCACCAGCGATACCAGCCGTGAGCTGGCACACATGCTAAGGCTCATGGAGGACATGGTGCGGATGGAGGCGGAAAGGATGGCAGCCACCGCTGTACATCAGCAAAATGTAGCTGGGATCTACCATGCCCTGCACATCATGGCATTGCTGCCACAAGGTGTGGTGCAGATGAATGCTGCTGCCCCCACACCACCACATCTCCGCCCCCTGGTGTGCCATTGCCTCACAGTGCAGCAGACGTATCCACTCCGGCACCTGATGTGTCAGTGGCACACAGTGCCTCATCCGGTACTGCAACACCCACAGGTGGGGCAGAGCACACATACGAGGACGTGGATGGGTTTGTGATCAGGAGGCACTAGCATTCATTTCCGCCACTTGGCCTGTTTCTGCTTGGTGCCGCACATGGCCTCATGACCGTCCACTGACCCCCGATACACTCCCATGCACTCACCTCGGACAGCGACATGGACTGCCATATCCTATTTGATAAACAATGAAACGGTGACCAGACAGCGGACTGTACCCTTCCTCTTCCGAAGTACCTGTCATCCCCGGATGGACTCTGGCTGGCCCTCCACGGGCCCATATTGTGTAGTGTGCTCGGCATTGCCCTGTACCGCTCCAGCTGCAGAACTGCACTGGATGTGCAATAAAGATCCAGTGTCGCACTGCTGTGTCATGTCTTTCATCATTCATGTATGAATGTGTGGATGAATGTAGGGACAGTGATTTCCCTTGCGTCAATGAACCTCATCCTGTGGGATGCCAGTCAGAGGTTGCCACATTGCATATTGTGTACCGGGTCCCGTGAACACTACAACAGGGACACACGCATCAGTCACTTCCATGTCTGGACATGGACTGAACCATGCCCAGAGCCCACGAGTAATTTTTGCAGGCCCTGCGCTGGTCTGGCGTACGGCAGGCAAGACCACTCCGCTAACGCTCCGAGGGGGCCCCTCATTGCTACCCATCACAGGCGTACACGCTGGTGGTGTGCAGGTCACTGGTCTAGTTGTCCGCATGTCACAGCCACTCCCTGAGGGCAGGTTTGCACGCACACCACACCCATCCGGCACAGGCGTCACAGGCCATGTGACTCCGCCAACATAAGGGGCCGACGACGTCACATTCCCCTCTGCCGGTGTTGACTGCATGACGGACGCTCCACGGTTCTCAATCATAAAGGCCACATGAGTTGTTGCGCACAGGGTTAGTGGCACCTGAGGCCTTGTGGCTGGCATGGGCCTACCACCATGTGCCGCTGACTGGCATTGAAAAGGGTTAGTGGCACCCGGAGCATTGCAGCCGGCACAGGCACCCCGCCACGGGACGGTGACTTTGGGTGCACTGAGGCAGTGGTGCCTTAGGATGCTGAGCGGGTGTGCAGCCTGCGATGATGCCCCGTCCTGGCAGTCTGGACAGCTCAGGTTTTGTGTGCCCTGCTGGACCGCAGTGTAGGCCAGAGCCAGCGGGCAGCGCAGGCCTACCGCCACGTGGTGTCGCTTCCGGGTTCCCAGAGTTAGTGGCACCCATTAGGCTGAGCGGGTGTGCAGCCTGCGATGATACCGGGTGCACTGGTATGTCCTATGCCATGGAGTAATCAAGACCCAGCACCAAACGTGAGACCTGGTGGCTTGCGGAGTGGGGCTGCATGGTGTTGAGAGTGCCATGTCCGTGGAAGGTGAGCTGTGAGGCCTAGGTGTGCATGGGCGGGCATGCTCCGATGGGCGGCGGGAGGGGCTGGGGTGCCTCTGCCTGGTTGTGCATGGGCGGGCAGGTGATGTTGTCTTGTGCAATTGTGTGTACTGTGCCAATCGTGTATCTGGACTCTGTTTCAGATGACGGGTCTGTCTCAGATGTGTGACCTGGTGTACTGCTATACATACCGGGAAGTGGTTGGAGACACACTGGTGGCAGCAGGTGAGCCGTGTGGCCTGGGTGCTCAGGGGCAGCACTCTCTTTCTCTCTCCCCCTCTCTTTTTCTCTCTCTCTCTGTCTCCCCTCTCTTCTTCTCTCTCTCTCTCCCCCTCTCTTCTTTTCTCTCTCCCCCTCTCTTCTCCTCTCTCTCCCCCTCTCTTCTTCTCTCTCTCTCTCTCCCCCTCTCTTCTCTCTCTCACCCTCTCTTCTTCTCTCTCTTATTTTCTCTCTCCCCCTCTCTTCTTCTCTCTCTTATTTTCTCTCTCCCCCTCTCTCCTTTTCTCTCTCCCCCTCTCTTCTTCTCTATCTCTCTTTCTCCCTCTCTTCCTCTCTCTCGCCTTCGCTCTCTCTCTTTGACTTTTGATGTGTGCAGGACACACCTTCTCATCATGATTTTTGTCTTGCAGGCTGTGACCTACGGATTGTCCCGAGGGGAGCCGCCATGTGTGTTCATTTCATTTCAGTGTTCATGTTAATAAAGTTTCATTTGTTGCTTCGAAAGTGAATGTGTGATGCTCATTTTTGTGATGACAAATGCATGTCACCAGTTGTGATTGTGCGACATGAAGCGGATTATTTTGGATGTGTTTAGGTGTAGCTGATGTGGCATGTCTTTTGGCAGAGGAGTTCTGGGAAGGGGGAGTCCTGGGGGTGGTGGAGGCAGGTGTTGTGTCCCTTTTGGCCCTCCAGGCTGCATGTTCAGTCGCTCGGGTGCATCTGTTGCCCTTCTGATGTGGCTGTGGGCTGTGCTCCCTTTTGTGGTGAAGGCTGTGGTCCGACTTTGCATCAGGTCAGAGCAGGTGTTATTTTCCTTCTGCTAACGCGCCTTATCGCCTGTTTTGTGTTCTTATAGCAGTTCTGTCTGGTCATTGTGAATGTTGTGGAGTGGTGTTGTGACGGCGTTTGGCACGGTATCGCCTACTCTGCATCTCATTTGCGATAGTTGCGGGGGTCATCGGTGGCGATGTATTTTGCGTCTGCTATCGCGGGTAAACTGGTGATGTGGGCTGTTTGCACCGGCTTGTGAATGGGGAGGTAAATTTATCACGACTTTGGCTGAGCTAAAGTGCCGTTAAATCGGAGATAGATCCTTGTGAATATCCCCCAGTGTGTTTCGTGTGCACTTTGCAGGCTACTAGAACATTTGGAGATCCTTTAAAGTTTTCTCAGTAAAGGAAACATTTTATTTACATGTGGTCTTCTTTCACCCACTCCTGCACTCCAGATTGTCTATAATGTCAAACTGAAAAAATTACACACTAGAAAAATCATGAATATTTTTGGTGGACGTAATTAGCAACAGTTTGCCTAAAGAACTTAACTCATGTTTGTCTGGCTATGCTGAAGCTCCTCTGGTTAACCGATGCCTGTAGGATCCCTTCCCTCGATGGAAAGCTACTCGTGGGATAGACGCTCTTGCCGGGCTTCATCGGGGGTCTTCTCCCTCATTTGTCACTTTGTGCGTGTCTAGGTTTTGCCAGGTAGCGTTTCCCCCTCTTCATTAAGCTCCATGGCGACCATCATGGAAGTGCTATATGGACTTTCCTAAGACGAGGTGAGTGCAGCTCCAGTTCTGTGTATCTTAAGATCATGTTATTTGTACATTCCTCTAGCGCTGTTGCGTCTCCTTTTCTTTGAGGTTCATCCTATTTTGCACCTTCCCACTGCCCTACTGCTTCCATATTGCCCATGCCTTCAATCTTTTATCACACCTACCTTATACTTAAACCATATCGGTCTTCCTTCCCTCTCCCTTGAACTCTTACTACTTCCCAATTGGTATTTGCTTCTCCCCCACCATTGCTGTCTACCTTGTCCCATCCATACACACTTCCTTCTTTCCTTCGCCCTTGCACTATTCCTTCTTTTCAACGCCCTTCAGCAGTAGCGTAACGAAATTTGAGGGGGCCTCCCTGCAAGGTGCATGGAGGGGCCCCCGCTCTGGATTTTATCAGGAGCTCTCGGAGGAGAGTACTATGCTGAGGGGGCCCCCTGCAGCTCACGACCCCCCCCGCACCGCAGGGGCTGCGGGGGCCTGTGTTACACCCCTGCACCCTTGCACTCTTCCCTCTCTTGCTTGCCCTTGCACTCTTACTTCTCTCACACGCCCTTGTGCTCTTCCTTCTCTTGCACAGCCTTGCACTCTTACTTCTCTCACACGCCCTTGCACTCTTTCTTCTTTCCCTAACCTTCACTCTCTTCCTCCTCACACCACTGCACTTTCCTCCCTTCTCTTCCTCCTTCCATCCCTGCCCTACCCCCCCTTTCCTCCCACCCCTGCTCTCTTCACCTTTTCTCTTCTACCTCCCTCCTCTGCTCTCTTCTCCCCTTCTCTTTTCTCACCCAAACGTTTTCTATTCTTTTTTACCTCTTTGCTGTAGCTCTTTCGCCCTCCCCCTTTGCCCTCTTTGAACGCAGCACAGGATCCTGTATGATGCTACTGGGCTTCTGCACACATTGTGGCGCATGCAATAATCTGGAGTTCCCGTGGCAGGCAGTGTGTTCTCCTTGCAGTACTGGTCGTGTTCTGTGGACCTGGTTCCATTACATGGGCAGTGTAATGATATGTTATGTGAATTTATTTTATAATGCACGAGCATCACTATGGGAGGAAAGTATGACATTACAACGCATACATTTACAATGCATGCCTTTACAACACAGTTTTTACATCGCAACATCCTTTACAACTCATACATTTACATCGCATGCCACTACAACAATTTTTTTTAAACTACATTTACAACGCATTCCATTACATCACATTATATATTTACAACACATACCATTACAACGCATACCATTACATTGCATTTGAGGTAAGTGTTGGATAGTGTAGGGGTAAAAATTACTATTCTAACTCCAGGGGGTGCAACAGTAGGGTAAGTGTTGGATAGTGTAGGGGTACAAATTACTATTCTAACTCCAGGGAGTGCAACAGTAGGGTAAGTGTTGGATAGAGTATGGGTAAAAATTACTTTTCTAACTCCAGGGGGTGCAAAAGTAGGGTAAGTGTTGGATAGTGTAGTGGTACTTTGCGTTGTAATGGTATGCGTTGTAATGACATGCGATGTAATACCTACGTTGTAGTGACATGTGTTGTAGTATCAGGCGTTGTAGTAACATGCAATGTAATGGATGCGTTGTAGTGACATGCGTTGTAAAGGATGTTGCGATGTAATGACTGCGTTGTAAATATAGTGAGATGTCATGACTGCGTTGTAAAGGTTGTTTCCCCCATGGGAAGGGTATCTGGGTGCTGTTCAGAGTCTCAGGCAATAAACAAAACATCTAGACCATAAACAGTTCAGTCTTCAGAAGTTTTCAGAATTTAAGGTGGTCAGTACGTTTATGCATGTGTAAAGGTAACTGATTCCAATACAAAGAGGCAACATAAGAGAAAGATCTTCCACTTGAGTCAGCTTTTCTAATTCATAGTGCAGTAAGTAAAGCTTTATCGGTTGATCATAGAGTCTGCCTGGCTAGTAGGGTGTAAGGTTCGAAAAAAGACAGCGTGGGTCATTGCCGTTTAGAGATTTGTGTGTTAAACAGCAGATTTTTAAAAATAATTATTTTGTGGACGGGAAGCCAGTATAGCGGGTGCAGAAGAGGAGAGGAGGCCGTCCCGGGTGGGAGACTCGGAATGAGACGAGCTGCTGTATTTTGGACAACTTGAAGTTTCATTAGTTGTGTCTAATTAATAGAAGCCAGTAGGGCATTACAGTAGTCCAGGCAACTAATAACCAACACTTAGACCAAAGTTTTCCTCATGTAAAGTGGAAGTAAAGGAAAAACTCTTTGCAACAGTAGCATCACATAAAAATAGGTGCCAGTGCTAGCCAAGCCTGTTCTTTCATGGTTAGCAACTGATCAAGGTAAATGCTCAGGTTTTTAACAGCCATTTTGGGAATTGGTACTGAGCATAATTCAGAAAGCCACCAGTCAGGGGTCCAAAGCTGTTGGGCCCTGCCAAACAGCATAATCTCGGTTTCGCTGGTATTCAACTGGAGACAGTTTTCTGTCATCCAGGTCGCAATGGCTTGCATCCCAGTTGCAAAATGTGATCTTGAGTTATGCAGATCTTCATCAAATGAGATTATGGGCTGTTTATCAACAGCATAAGAAAGAGGTTTGAATCTAAAAGCTCTAACGATTATGGCAAAGAGTGCCACATTGATGTTAAATAGTGTGGAGCTGAGACATGAGCTCTGGGGCATCCCTTGTCTAGCTCAATGGTGCGCGATATATAAAGGCCCAGGTTGAAAGTCTGGGTTCTGTTAGATAAAAAATCAGCAAGACACTTTAGAGCCATGCCATAAATGCCTACCGACCACAGCCTTTGAAGCAACCTAGGATGGGACACAGTAGCAAATGCTGCGGGTAAGTCCAACAGCACAAGTAATGATGGAGTATTATCATCAAGAGAACATCTTATATGATCAGTGACCACAATAAGAGTTGTTTCCATACTGTACATAGGTCGGAAGCCAGATTGCGATGGGTGCAATACTTGTTTGATTCTAGGTACTCCATAGCTGATTGTTTATTTGCCCTTCCATCAGCTTACTCAATAAGTGAAGCAGAGAGATAGGTTGATAGTTGTAAAAGTTCAGAGGTGAAAAACTGGTCTTCTTTTGAATACGTATGGCCTGTGCTGCTTTCAAAGCTACGGAGATTTTCCGAGAGCTAATAAATAAATCAAATAAAGAGCAGATAGCAGGGGCTAGCTGATTGGACAATGCCGCAGGGATCCTAGCAGGAGCGATGTCTAAAGGTGACCCAGATTTAGCAGATGCAAATGCTTTCTGAACAGAATCAGGCCCAAGTAGTTTGAAATTGCCTAAGGTGTTAGAATTTTGGGAAGGCTGTATACTGAAATTAGACTCCAAGGTCTCCTGCTCATCTGGTCTGGGGAAGTTTCTGTCAACCACATGTATTTTCTCTTCAATCCACCCCACTCAAGCCCAGTTCATTCCACATCACTCCAATTCAGTTCACCCCCCCCCCATCCACTCTAATGCATGCCACTCCAAACCACCCTACTGTCATCCAGTTTACCCCACCCCAATAAAATACACCCCACCCCAAACCAATCTAAGCCATTCACTCCAATCCAGCCCACTCCAATCTAACCCACCCCATGCAGTCCACCCACTCCAGTCCACTCCACTGCAGTCTAAGCACCCCACTCTACTCCAAGCCCCACTACTCTAACCCAATCTAATCCACCCCATCCCAGTTCAGTCCACTCCACTCAATTCAATCCATTCAGCCCACTACACTCCACTTCACCCCACTCCACTCTAATCCACTCCAGTCCAGTCCAATCCACCCCACGCCTCTCTAGTTCACTCCACCTCTCCACTATAATTCAACCCACCCCAATCCAATCCACCCCATCCGGTCCACCCACTCCAATTCAACCCACTCTACCCCAATCTAATCCCCCACTACCTCATTCCACTGCACCCTATTCCACCCCACCCCACTCCACGCCACTCTACGACACTGCTCTCTATGACATTGCACTCTATGACACTCTCTGCCACTGAACTCTGATCCCCTCTACTCAACTCTATGACATTCTACTCCTCCTATTCAACTCTACAACACTCTATTCTAACAAATTCAGTTTATAACTCTACTCCTCACACTTCACTCTAGGACACTTACAAGTGCCACAGAGCAACAATCCACATAAATACACTTCACATCATGCCACATAATTACAACCAGCATAATTTCACTCAACACCACACAGTTCTATGCAACACAATTCCACTCCACACATTTCCATTCCACACCACATAATTCGTCAACAAACCAAATAATTCAGCTCAACAACAGATTTACACAACACACCACATGCATCTAATCCACACCACAGAATACCATATCATGCCAGAAAAGTCAGCAGCACACCACATAATTAAACTCCTCAACAAACCACTACACAACACAAAATACCATTTCACATAATAACACTCTATGACACACAATTCCACTCCACATAATTCCAGTACACTCAAAACCAAATAATTACTAGGCACACAATTCCACTGCACACTATGCCATATAATTCCACTCCATACATCCATGCCACACCACTCAATTCCATGCCACACAATTGATTTATAAAAACGTGGAAACACCCTTTTTATGCAATAAAGGCATATATCACAAGCAACCACGTTAGGTAGTTACAAATAATGTATGATGGAGAGTTCAGGTTCATATACAAGTGAGCCCCTATTTGCGCCAAGAGACCCCATGGGCTTTATAAATGTTGCTTCGCTCATTCAGTCATTCCTCAATTCGGCAGTTCATGGCGCTACTGCACATTCTGTCACATATTGACGAGGGTTCGGTTGGACTAGACGGTTACTAACATCATTTTACTCATAAAGGTACATATATCAAAATTACCCCCATGCATTACATCTGTACTCCGGTTTGTACGGCTGATTCCCCAGCCCAAGTGCTGATTTGCCAGATGTTGATTAAGGACTCAGTTGTCAGTGTGTTTTTTCATGGACAGTGGTTTGCTGTGAGCGGCTTCCTCTCCCATGCTCTGCAGTTCAGAACAAAACGTTAATAACAGCTCCACTGCTTCTGGAATTCCCAGATAAAGGACGCATTTCATAAAATCGCTGCTTTGTGGCGGGGGTAATTTACTGTTTGCAGATGGCTTATAGCATGTTCTCCCAGGAGCTGTCGGGAGCGCAGCCTGCTATCCATGAGTGACGCGAAGAAGCATTCTGTTTAGTTTACTGTCTTTAGCTTTTCCTTACATTTTATACTCGCAGAAATGAACTTGGCATTCAAAAACAAGCATTGCCAAAAAACAATCGTCTCACATCTGTGTTCACCGATATTGGCTTTGCCAATGGCGAATACGCCAGCATTGCCAACGCCAGCGGCAGTGACAGGCTATCTTAAATGCACAGAATTTAATATTTTCATAATTTCAAGATGCAGCTATCTTTAAAGTATGCAAGGATTGTTTCTCTATTTTCAAGATTTCAGCCACATTGTGTAGAGTAACATGGTGTCACATCACACATCATGGTGGCCCCCTGAAAAAGTACACAACATATGATTTTCTATACTTTCAAGATACCTGTCACGTTACGCTAACACACAACATGAGTGGAATCTTCAAAGTATAGTTACATTACATTTTATGTACTTTGAACATGGTCAGGTGCCGCTATTGACTTTGCCAATAAAGGTGCAATGTCAAAAAGCATCAAGCATAGTCAAAGCCAATAATGGTGGGTCACAAGGTGGCAGGAGGGGGCAGAGGATGAGAGAGAAAGGCAGAGGGGAATAGAAGAGGAGGCCCTGAGGAGAGAGAAATTTGGGAACGTAGTTGAGTAGGAGTTAGACAGTCAGATCAAAAGTGACTGGGGGTGGGTATGGTGGGGGGGGAGGGGGGTGGCGGCGTTGAATGGGGAGAGTAAGGTAGAGCACATTTTCTTATAAGAGAATAATAAAAAACTAGCCAGAAAAAAAAGCAGAACATGGAGTGGGGAGACAGAGAGGAGAGGAGGTTGTGAAGCAAGGGAAAGAGCCTGATCACACTCTATGAGCAGAGGTCAAACAGTTAAGCTGGCACTACTAAGGCGTAATAAATTAGGGTGGAAGCACTCCATCCCATCAGCAGTGGGGTCAACCCAGCAAATCAAAATTGTGGGTAAAGAAGAAATCAATTGAAAAGTGACATGAATTACCTGGTGCCCAAGCTGAGATTGAAATCAAATGCAAGGCAGCCTTGGTAGATTTAGGGGAGAGATAGAAGCCAGGTTTTAGATGTCTCTTGGGCAACGGATTGATTGCACCTGATTCAGCACCAGTAACAGGAGCCTGCAGGGCAAGCGCGCCTGTGCCCGTCTGCAGCTGGACCACGCCCAGTGCCAGGAGCACGCCCTGTGCTAGGACCACGCCCAGCACCAGGACCTCTGGCCCTTTCATCCCATGAAGCTACACCACCACAGACCTCTGAGCCCTGGACCCCGGACGCACCAACCAACTGCTGCTGCACATGCCCATGCACCACCAGAGGGCCATTCTTCTGCTGGCACTGCCGCTTCACCTACAGCACTGAATCAGCCATTTACACCAGAGACAACCAGAGACACCGCAAACATGACCGCGGCCACCACGTCGGCCAAAATCGCCACAGACAACCTACAGTGCATCCTACTCAACGCACGATCACTCGGTAAACACGCCACGGAGAACTGGGACACGATTTCATCTCTTACTCTAGATGTCATCTTCCGCACAGAAAACTAGCTGAAACCTGCCTCCACTCAAGACATCGCCATCCCCGAAGGCTACAAGATAACACACCGGGACTGAACCAACAAACAGGGAGGTGGAATTGCCATCATCTACAGGAACACCATCAGCTGCATGACATCCCCAGATGACCCGACCCCAGTAATGGAACACCTCAACTTCCGCCTCCACACAGATGAAGAAAGCACCACTAGAGGCTCCAATGCCTACAGACCACCAGGACCACGCCCCAGCTTCTGCAATGCCATCCCAGATCTTATCACCCCGCTCGATATCAACTGTGAGCACTACATCTTCCCAGGGGACCTCAACTTCCACTTTGAAGATCTCAGCAACGTCAACACCACCGACCTCCTGGAGAGCATGAGCAACATAGGTCTCAAGCAGCTTGGCCTTGACCCTAACTACATCGCAGGACACATGGTGACCCCATAGTCACCTCCAGCGATAGAGTCATGTACAAACACACCACACAACTTACCTGATCCGATCACTACAACGTCCACTTCACCAGTGGAACTCCGCTCCCCACTCCCACCTCCCAAACTTTACACAAATCCCAGAGCAAGCAGCAAAAACCTTCTCCCAGTGTATCATAGACTTCCCCTACACCATTGCCCCCGCCAAGACAGCCAAGATCAAAGGACCAATAAAAAGAACAAGCTGGGTTCACCAAGGAACTGCACTCCATCAAATGCAACTGACGCCAACTAGAAAGGAAGTGGCACATCAACAAAAAAAAAGAAGACCTCACTAACTTCAGGACCACTCTCAACCAGTACCACCGCCTCCTGAAAAAACCAACACCCTAGCAGACCGCATTGAAGCCAGCACAAACCACAGCAAGGAACTCTTTACCATTGTGAAGGACTTCACAAATCCTGCAGCCACCGAGAGCGACAATACACCATGCCTGGAACTGTGCTACAACCTTGCTGACTACTTTCACAAGATATCTGCCATCTATGAAAATTTCGAAAGCCAACCCTTCCCTGCCGACAGCATCAACCATCTCACACCCATGAACACAAACCCCGAACACCTGCTGGCCCACTGGAACCTTCTTACCACGCAAGCCGGTATTTCCATCATGAACTCCGTGCACCCGGTAGCACCCATGGACGCCTGCCCCCACCACGTCTTCAGCCTCGGAAGCAAGACAATCGGTGACAAACTCAGAAAGGTCCTAAACACCTCCATCACTGTGGCATCCGTCCCTGAGGAATGGAAATACAGTGAAGTGAGGGCCCTCCTGAAAAAGCATCCACCGACCCAGCCGAACTAAAGAACTACTGGCCCATCTCTCTGCTCCCCTATCCAGCAAATATCCTCGAGAAAGTGATCAATCAGCAACTCACCCAGCACCTAGAAGGCCAAAACCTCCTGGACCCCTCACAATCCGGATTTTGAACTATCCATAGCACAGAGACAGCTCCGATTGTAGCCACCGATGACATCAGATCCCTCCTGAGCAGCAGAGAAATAACAGTCATCAGCCTCCTGGACCTGTCCGCCGTGATTGACACCATCTCCCATCACATCCTGATCAACAGACTCCACACATTGGGATCCAGGGAGACGTCCTCTGTCAGAACCTCTCCTGGATTTTCTACTGGAGCGAGAGGAGATCATCACAATGCAAGGTCACAACCTCCCTATCGATTGAGGTGGCCCAACGAAGTCAAAGCCAATCCTGACCAATGGGAAGAGATGTGAAAAATGTGAGAAGGTACACTGACAACTGCGCTGCAGGAGGTGCATCCATCGGGACCCATCTATGGCTCCCCCCGTTATGGGAAAAAAATAGGAAATTATCAGAAAAGCACCTAAAGGTATACACCTAACTCCTTCTGAAACAACTATGGCAATTAAGTTCTCTGTACCTAGTAGAACCCCCTCTTCCTTCTAGTGCTGTGATAAAAAGGTTAACTGGCAATGCCACTATGGGTTATATAAAAAAAGACAGGTGGGTACGTATCAACGTAACTAATAGTGTAATAGTGTTTCATGAATTATCAGGTATATTACAGTGGCCTACCTCATACATTCTTCATACCTTCTGAACTACAGGCCTATTACTGGATGGCTGTGTAAACAAATATAAACACGAGAACAAAATAGTCCATACAGATTAAGTGCATTACATCATGCGCATAGTTTCAAGACATCCCTGCACAGTCAAAAATAAATAAAAAATAAACAAGCCTAGTAATAGATTTGTTACACATAGAGTTCAGAGATATATCTGACTTTGAATCCTCCTTCTAAATTATTACTAATATTGGTTATATCTTGTGTGCCCCCACATATATAAACAAGCAAAGTATTCTTCAGAGCGCAGGAGTGCAGAACAGGCACAAGTCAGATAAGTATTGATGTTTGTAGTTTTTACATGTATTCAGAAGCGCACTAGCGCATTACCCAAACGAGGTCAGATGCAGCTTTAATCCTTTGTCTCGTTTTTTCTTTTTACAGGAACCCCAGCCATGCAGCCAGGATCGAGGAGCCCGGCGGAGGAGGGAACACCAGGAAATGTGGCAACTGAGCCTCGGGATGAAATTGGGCCAGATGAGAAATGCCAACGGGGGATGCTGGGGACCACGAGGGAAGAATGACAGTTGGGTAAGAGTGACTCGATGGCAGGTAGCTGCAGGCCGAAAAGAGTAGAATGGCAAGCAGCTTTCTGATAGGAAGAGCGCTACTTATTGGCTGCGTGCTCCGCCCTGCCACAAACTGGAGTCTGATCCAGGCACAGGCAAATTCTGCTTTATCATCTATCAACAAAGCAGAAAGTTCCAGGAGTGACTTGCTTAAACAATGAGAGATGAAATCCAGTTTTTTGCGGCCTCATGAATCTTCTTTATATATTTTTAAGGTCCAATGAATCGAGGTTTGAATTTGTGTGTTCCTTTTAAGGCTATATGGCATGTTCATGACCATACTTCGTCTATGATTTGAAATTCAGGATCGGGCGGCAATGCCTCTCTCCATTTTCTTTAGTAAGATTGTAAGTTTCCTTAGTTTGATTTAGGTTCTCTTGCACTGCCAGTTGAATTTAAATCATTATCAACAAAGTCCTGTACAGCGGTAACCCCTACTGTGGGTGAAGAAGTGAACAATACAAAGTAGGTATAAAATCCAGAGCTACAAAAAAATGGGAAATAGTGGAACTGTGTACAACTGTTATATACAAATCCTGCCGCTCACAAATAGTCATCCAAGTCTGTGGTGTTATACAACAAATGACACTGTAAGTATTTCTCTAGATACTGGTTTAACTTTCCGCTTGTCCGCCAGTCTTGGGATGATGACTTGAGGACAGACGGACATTTATCTGCAGTATTTCACTTAATGCTCTCCAATACTTAGAAACAAATTGGGAACCACAGTCTGAATTTATAACACAAGGAAGAACTTGGAGACATACTATATTCTGTAGAAACACATCAGCAAGCTCCCTAGAGTTGGGTAAACCTTTCAATGGAATTAAATGGGCCATTTTGGTTAGAAGATCCACAATAACTAGGATTGGGTGCTTAATGGATGCTTTTACTTTGAGCACAAATGCAGCACCTGTATACGTAGTGTTTTGTGTCAGCAGAAAGCGAAGGCCACCAAAAATGCCTCTTAAGCAGCTCCAAGGTTTTCTTCTCACATGGATGCACTGCCAGTAATCGAGTATGGCACCACTCTAATGCTTGTGTTGTAGAGGGGTAGTGGGAACATTTAAACCCCGTGGGCATACATTAGATCATGTACCCTTTGGCAGTTATGAGTGTGGGAAACTGTTTCTGCTTTTTTGGTTTTCTGGGCCCTTGATACCTCCCGGGTAAACTGCTCTTCTGAATGCAAAGCCCCTAGAAGTCGTTCAACCAGAATAATATGTGGATGTTCTGTCGCAGGTTCTTGTATCTCGAACCCCAGGCAAGAGAGGTCATCGGTCTTGCCATGTTGTTTGTCCGATTGGAACTGTATTACAAAATCAACATCATTGAAAAACTGAGTCCAGTACAATGTACGCATTGATAGAGCTCAAACTTCAAGTTTCTGTGGTCTGTTAGGACTGTGACAGTATGTAAGGAACCCGACAAATAGTGCCTCCATTCTTCAAAAGCTCTTTTAATAGACAACAACTCCCTGTCACCTACCGCATAATTGGATTAAGCAAGACTTTATTTGTATGAGAAGTATGCCACAGAACGGAGTTTCCCTGAACTCTATTCCTTTGAGACAAAACCCCACCCAAGGCTACCTGAGAAGTGTCTGCTTCTACAATATTTCTCTGTGTGGGATCTGGGTGTTGTAAAATGGGTGCACTGATAAAGGCCTCTTTTAGCTGTTGGAATGCTTTTGCTGCTTCCACAGTTGACCTAAACTTAATCACCTTGTGTAATAACCAGGTAATGGGAGAAGCTAAGGTGGAAAAATTGTCAATAAATTTGCTTAGAAGTTAGCAAGCCCCAGAAAGCTCTGCACTTCTTTAACTGTCTAGGGTGACTTTCACTGTGTGATAGCTAATACCATCTTGGGTTCCATTCTAATCCCTTGTGCTGACAAGATGTAATCCAAAAAGGATAGCGCAGAAACATGAAATTCACACTTTGTCAGTTTGACAAACAAGCTGTGCTCCCTTAATCTTTGTAGTATGGCATTAATATGCTTTTCATGTTCTTGAATAGTAGAGGAATATATCAGAATGTCATAGATACATGCCACAGCACAGACATCCAGGTATTCCCATACCACCTCATTTATAAAGAATTGGAATGTAGCTGGGGCGCTGCATAGGTCAAAATGCATAACCAAATATCCGTATAAACCATATTTAGTATGGAAGGAGGTCTTCTACTCATATCCCTCTCTAACACATACCAAATGGTACGTACCCCTCAAATCCAATTTGGTAAAAACCTTAGTGCTCTTGACTTAATCTAATAGTATTGATATCAATGGAAATGGCTAACGGTTCTTAGTGGTCACATTGTTAACGGGTCGGGAGTCAATACATCTGAGAAGCTCCCCCCCCTTTTTTTGCACAAAAAATAAAGGTAAAGAAGATGACGAATGAGAAGGCCTAATAAAGTCTATCTGAAGCATTTAATCAAGATAATCACGAGAAGGAAAGTTCTCTTTCTCGGTCAATGCATATATCCTACTGCAAGGAATTTGAGCTCCTGGTAGGAGGTCTATTTTGGCAATCATTGGGCGGGAAAGGGGGAAGAACTGAGGCGTTCCATTTATCTAAAACATCTGCGAGGTCCTGGTAGCATGGAGGCATGATAGAAGTAGCGACATCTGTAGTTGCCACTACCTCATTCTGTAATCCAAACTTGGAAGCACAAGACCCACCAAGCAGTTTGCCAGGGCCGGGTTTGGTTCCCAGTCCTCGCACTGGTCACGATGCAAGGTCCCAACCTCCCTATCAACCGAGCTGGCCTAACGAAGTCAAAGTCAATCATGACGATTGGGAAGAGATGAAAAAAAAAACGAGAACATTCACTGATGACTGCGCTGCAGGAGGTGCGTCTATCGGGACTTGTCTATGGTTCTCCCTGTTATAAGAAAAACAAGAAATTATCAGAAAAGCACCTAAGGGTATATCCCTAACTCCTTTTGATTTGAAATACCCAGGGCAATTAATATTCTCTGTACCTGTTAGAACCCCCTCTTCTACCTAATGTTGTGATAAAAAGGTTAACTAGCAATGCCGCTATGGGTGAGAGAAGGATATATCAGGCTGAAAAGCCCAGTCCTTAATTCTTAACTAATATTGGTTATATCTTTTGTGCCCCCACAGATATGAAAAAGCACAAGTATCCTTCAGAACACAGGAGAAGTGCAGAACAGGCATGAGTCAGATAAGTATTTCTGTTTGCAGTTTTTACATGTATTCAGAAGCGCACTAACGCATTACCCAAATGAGGTCAGATCCAGCTTCAATCCTTTATCTTGTTTCTTTTTTTACTGGAATGCCAGCCATATAGCCAGGATCGAGGATCAGTACGAAGGAGGGAACACCAGGAAATGCGGCAATCGAGCCTTGAGATGAAATTTGACCAGATAAGAGACGTCATATACATGGCAGTGAGATGGTGTGCAATATGGATACATTTGCTGGGACCAGTGGGACTAATTTTGTTAAGCCCCCTGGTTTAGCATGGCACACAATGGAGAATGAACTTAGTTTCTCATAGACATTGGAAGTATACTGCTGCATTCATTAAGGCAGAGACTAAGATTCTGAGTAAATTAGGATGGAGACAGAGCTACACTTAGAAATGTTACGAGGACCTTTTAGCATGGGATTGTTGATTGGATTTCCCTGAGCACTGGTATTTGGTAGATGGTAGGAGTGACGGCATGAGGCAGCAGGCTCTGTTGTTAATGGTGTGGAATGTATTAGTAAAGGTTTTGCCTTTTTTTGTCCCAGATTGCTTCTTCAAGAAGACAGCCAGATTCGGAGTCTCCACTCTGCACTGTGACCCTGCTTTGGATACTCCTGCTTGCACCAGCATCTTCCCTAACTGCAGTGAGAGCCATCAACTTGCAGAGAGCCTGTGTCTGTACTGCAGCCACAAAATTACAAAATTACATTTGAAAGTGAACCACTTCAATGTAGTTCCAGGACCTTAGAATATTAATCCACATTGCCTGTCTCGAAAATTATTATAAAAGTGGAATCCTAACTACTCCACCTTTACCCAGTTCCAAGTTCTTCTTGACCAAGAAAGGGAGTGCTCCAGAGTGTATTTGAAGAGTTTCTGGGAGTCCAGGGCTGGTGTCTGCATAACAGCCAATCTTCCAGATGTGAGGAGGCATCACCTGAAGTCTGCCACTTGCTGGCAAAGTGTTGGGTCTGGCTAATGGCCAGTCCTTAATTCTTAACTAAAATTGGTTATATATTTTGTGCCCCCACAGATATGAACAAGCACAAGTATCCTTCAGAACACAGGAGAAGTGCAGAACAGGCATGAGTCAGATAATTATTGCTGTTTGCAGTTTTTACATGTATTCAGAAGCACACTAACGCATTACCCAAATGAGGTCAGAAGCAGCTTCAATCCTTTATCTTGTTTCTTTTTTTACTGGAATGCCAGCCATGTAGCCAGGATCGAGGATCAGTATGAAGGAGGGAACACCAGGAAATGCCGCAATCGAGCCTTGAGATGAAATTTGACCAGATAAGAGACGTCAACAGGGGATGCCGGGAAGACTGGAAATCGGGTAAGAGTGAAGCAAAGGCAGGAAGCTGCAAGTCAGATGGACTAGAATGTCAAGCTGCTTTCTGTTAGGCAGCATGCTTCTTATTGTCTGTGTGCTCCGCCCCTGCTGTACACAGAAATCTTGTCCGAGCACGGGCATAACTGACACCCTCAAATGGATCACCTCATACCTCACTGGCATAACCCACAGGATCTGTCTCCCACGATTAATCTTGGAGCCCAAGAAGATAATCTGCAGAGTCCCCCAAGGACCGTTTCTCAGACCCCGCTCTTCAACACCTACATGACACCCCTGCCTAACACCGTTAGATTGCACAGACTTAACATCCTCTCCTACACCGACACACCCAGCTCATCATCTCACTGTCCGAAGACCACTCCACCACTTAAGCCAGCTTTCAAATGTGCATGATGACTGCCAGGCCCTCACAATAAGGTCAACAAGACAGATGCTTATATGATTCACGAGCTGATGAGCTGGTGGACCTGATGGGTGATGCTTGCTTCTTGAGCATTTTTAATCTGATCACTGGCTATTGACAAATCACATTGGCATATATAATTTGCCCATTGGTTATTGGCAGATCACATTGCCACTTAGTGTCAAGAGAAGACTGAATTCTCCATGTGAGACGCCTCATAAGAGATTAGGAGGATGCATTTAGATTCAAGAATCATCTTGCCTCTTTTCAGCACATGGTGAACTACATTCTATCAGGGCTTAAAGAGTTTTGCATTGCCTCCCTTGACAAGACTGACATCTTTAGCAATTTGTTGGAGTACTTCCTTAGGAACCTAGAACAAGTGTAGTGGGTGAAACTGACCATAAAAGGAAACCAAGTGCCCTGGTGGGAAGTCCTCTGTAGTCTACTTTGGGCAGGTGGGTACCATTAAGGTCTGCTTGTGCTTTATCCAGTCTATATTGTAGTAGGAGGCTGCTAATACACAGATTCAGGGGAGCCTTTCTAGGCAATTTACTGACCAACCATGGAGCTACCATTGTGCTCAGGCCACCCTTGACATCATAGAAGCAGCCTAAGAAAGTGATATTGAATGTGGGGCACAAAAGACCTTTGAGGACTTGAAGGCAGCACTATGCAATGATTCTGTGTTGTAGGCACCTGACTGTAATTAAGCCTGCACTTTACAGTCTGAAACCTATGAAAAAGGATTTGGAGTGGTACTGGCTCTCAACTTGATGACTTGGGTAGAAAGTGTCCTGTATAGAGCAACAAATAGCATTCATCAGTTGTAGACTGTTTATTAAGGAACAAAACTGGGCTGTCATTGAAAAGAATACTTTGGAATAGTGTGGGATCTCAGGAGGTTTTAGCTTTACTTTGCCAGTACAAAGTTGGTAGTGCAGACAGATTACAAGCCATTAAGGGAGAGGTGTGGTGCAGCGGCCAGAACGTCTGACTCCAGAGCGCTGGGCTCACAGTTCATTCACCGGTGGCAGCTCAGCATCAGGTGACTCTCAGCAATAGCATACCTAATCTCTCCGGAGGCCCCCCCCAGTGCCTGGATGCCCTGAGGGGTTCACGCTTTACAAATGTGGAATTCTTATTATTATTATTCTTAAAGAGTTTGATAGCTGTGAAGGGTGAGAATCTAAAGTTTCTGAGATAGATAGTCTATCTCATTACATGGCCTACATTTCACTGCAGAACATAAAGCCAGAATGCAACATGGGAAGGCAGATAGATTTTCCTGCCAGTTTTGTATATCTGACAACCAGACTTCTCCACCACTGGTTTTGAGTAGTCTAATCTGGGAGAAGTAACTATCTGTTGGGACAGGAATGTCCCCTGCATGGTATATGGGAATGAACACCTGCCGTGAGGGATTTTCACTGCTAATTTAGCATGTGTGCTAAAGCCTAGGTCTGTCCTTGGTAATACCAATATTCATTATTTGTGACCTTGAGGGTCGCACCAAATGTGACCTCTTTTTAATGACATAAGACTACTTTCCATGCCCTTGGTTCTTGACATGGAGCAGTGGTGGCAGTGTACTGATTTTTGTGTCCTGGCTAGAACTTTTTCTGCATCAGAAAAGAGTGTGGCCTACTGGCCCCTCTTGATTAGATGTTCTGCTTCACTGTAGTACCCAAATTGTTCCTCTGACGTCCGGTGTGCATGTGCAGTGCGCATGTGCAGTGCGTATTTGTGGCATATACATGGCAGTGAGATGGTGTGCAATATGGATACATTTGCTGGGACCAGTGGGACTAATTTTGTTAAGCCTCCTGGTTTAGCATGGCACACAATGGAGAATGAACTTAGTTTCCCATAGACATTGGAAGTATACTGCTGCATTCATTAAGGCAGAGACCAAGATTCTGAGTAAATTAGGATGGAGACAGGGCTACCATTAGAAATGTTACGAGGACCTTTTAGCATGGGATTGTTGATTGGATTTCCCTGAGCACTGGTATTTGGTAGATGGTAGGAGTGACGGCGTGAGTCAGCAGGCTCTGTTATTAATGGTGTGGAATGTATTAGTAGTGGTTTTGCCTTTTTTTGTCCCAGATTGCTTCTTCAAGAAGACAGCCAGATTCAGAGTCTCCACTCTGCACTGTGACCCTGTTTAGGATACCCCTGCTTGCACCAGCATCTTCCCTAACTGCAGTGAGAGCCATCAATTTGCAGAGAGCCTGTGTCTGTACTGCAGCCACAAAATTACATTTGAAAGGGAACCACTTCAATGTAGTTCCAGGACCTTAGACTATGAATCCACATTCCCTGTCTCGAAAATGAATTTAAAAGTGGAATCCAAACTACTCCACCTTTACCCAGTTCCAAGTTCTTCTTGATCAAGGAAGGGAGAGCTCCACAGTGTATTTGAAGAGTTTCTGGGAGTCCAGGGCTGGTGTCTGCATAACAGCCAATCTTCCAGATGTGAGGAGGCATCACCTGAAGTCTGCCACTTGCTGGCAAAGTGTTGGGTCTGGCTAATGCCTGAAAGCCTTTCTGCCTGCTAAGAGTGGGAAGGTCCTGTAGAAGGCGAGACTGCCAAGAGGAGAAGGGCAGCTGTGCCCGTGTTGTGTGGGACAAAAAGAAGTAGTTGGTAATCTAGTGGTAGTGTCACCAGAATCAACCTGTGCCATATGCTTCATGAGCACGGTTCCAGAAGTGAAATGCATGAAGAAGCATAACTGGATTGTATGTGCTGGGTCTGTAACTTCTACAGTCAGAGAACTTGTGCTGCCAACATGTATTATAACCACTACGGACTAGTCACTGATGAAGCAGGAAGTCTGCCCCGGCCATCTCGAGATATGTTGCCAAAAGGCTGCATCTGCCATGGATGCCCTGTCCAAAGACTGATTGTTCCAAAATTCAGCTCTCACTAGACATGCCTACCAAGCCAATGCCTAAAGTTATCTGTGAGAGAAAGACGAGGGACCACACGACTTTGGGCAAAGAGACACCATTGAAGGTGCCAACCTGTGTTGGTGTCCACATCAGCCAGCTCCCACCAAACCACGTCCTTTGCTTAGCAGGACACAGCAAGGCATGGCTTTCAGAGATGCAGACTGTAGCCTTGAGGCAAGCCAGACCACACTAAGAATATCCCTGGTTCAGTAACACTCTTTTAGGCTGAAGAACTAGTCCACCAGTTGCCCAGGGAAACTGATTAGCGAAACTTGCATCTGTGCCTATTTTTGCTTAAACTCAAGTGTACCACCATATAGACGGAGGGGACACTGAACAACAAGGAGATGGGCACTCGGGCAGGTGCAGCATTTCAGTGTGATCCCTCTAAGATAGAGTAACCTTAAATGTGATAACTTTCTAGTTGTATAGTATTTTGTTCTTCTGTGAATTAAAAGTACTTTCTTGTTTCTTAAAAGACAAGCACTGGGCTGGTCAATGATTTATTGGGTTTGTCGATTGACTGTTGAGTTCCTTGCTCACCACATGACCTCACTGAGAAGCCTTTGATTGCCAGTCCCCCCATCAAGTGTGGAAACGGTATCCTTGGCCCAGTTTACAAAGCCATAAAAGGACATCTGGGTCAATCAGCCTCAGCCACCATGGGTGGCACCCAGCAGCTGCTGTCTTGTGCCCCTCGGACAATGTCTGACACTATCCAGTAAAGAGTTAGGGGTGAGATGGACAAGAAATTCATTCGGGCATAAGCAAGGAGATGGCCCAAACCCAACGTTTTGTACACTGCATGCAATGCTGTCTAATTTAGACAACCAAAGTTGTCTATAGCGAGAAAAAATAAGTATTGCATATTGTTAGAAATGGGATTTCTGGTTGGCTAAGGCTTGCGCCAAAGTCAGGCAGAAACCACCACTCTAGTCAGGGCAAGGAAGTTACACGCCAAAGATAACCCCTGCTCACCCCCTTGGTAGCTTGGCACGAGCAGACAGGCTTATCTCGGAGGCAATGTGTAAAGCGTTTGCGCGCGCACCCAGCAACAACACCCAAGGCCCACCACAAAAGAAACTCCACACAAGGTATTATATAAAAATAACCTTTGTATTATAGCAAAACACATTAGATAATAAATACACACTTTACAATGCGCCAACAGGCACGGGCAGAATTTACAAGGGAATTATTTACAGGGGACAGGGCCTCATGGACCACTGTCAGGAATAAGCACTTGTAGAACTAGCACTCAGTAGAATTAGCACTTTGTAGGAATAATACTCTAGGACATAGCACATACAATCACTGTAGCACCAATTTAGATGTTATAGCGCACAACCAGTAACCACTGGTAACAGGTAAGTACCACCTACGCAACACAGTTTACAATAAGACATTGCGCAGGCACAAAAGGACATATATAAAAATCACCAGGTACCCTAGGGGAGGGCACAACACAGGGAAACTGTCCCCAGACCAACTGGCCTCTCAGGGGTGCAGAAATGACCAATATCCAATACTGTCAGGGCGCGACTGTGCAGGCTGCGCAAGCCAGGAGCACAATGCACAGGGGCACAACCTAAACGAGGCATCTGCCCACTAAGTGCTGGGCAGCTGGAGAAAATGAGCGTGGGCACTGCTGAGCCTTTGGAGGACAAATATGGCAGTGTTGGAGCCTCGTGGGCTCTAGGTCACGAATATGGCCCTCGCTAACGTTGGAGCGGCCCGCTGCCTTCCGGGGCCGCTCTGATCACCACAGAAACGCCCCCGTCTGTTGGAGTCCCTCTGGACTCTTAGTAAGGATGCCCCCTTGACGTTGGAGTCCCGCTCGGGGGACTCAGCAAAATAAACGGCCCTCGTAGGTCGAGCGACCTTAAGGCTCTAAATGATAATCAGGCCCCCCAACCGTTGGAGTCGTACTCACCGGGGCTTGGTCGGGGCAGCTTCCTGCTGGTCGCGCTGCAGGAGGTTTCTGGACACAGTAACTGGGACACGTGCCGGACCTGCGTGGCTCTCCACGTGGCTACGGGAGCTCCGCACACCAACCGGTCGCCTCCCGGCTTCACTTCAGGCAGTGGGGGGGCGACGGGCATGGAGCACGCGCTGCTCCGATGTCTCCGGTGGTGGCGGCGGGGCTCTCTCCTCCTTACGAGAGCCCTGCTTGGCTATGCTGCACTTCCGGGGCCTTTCCCGAGGCCGCGCTGGCATTGGGCGGCCCGCACAGCTTCCGGGTGGCCCGCCCCCTACCAGGCAGTCCCGGGCAGTCCCGCCTAACTTCCTGTCGGCTGCTCCGACGCAGCAGTGTATGTGGAGCTCGGGCTGCGGCGGTGATTCTCGCAGCGGCAATGAGGGGTAGGCTCCCTCTTTTGTCACACAGCGCGGGGTGGCACCCACGACAGCACCAATATGCGGGGTGGGCTCCCGCTATAAAAATAATTAAATAAGCGGGGTAGGCACCCGCGAGGATCGCAAGCGGGGGAATCCCTACGTCGGGGTTCCCCTGTAAAGGATTGCAGCTCCGCGCTGCTGGGGCCACAAATAGAGCGCTCCTAGCGCTATAAGTAAAAAATGCTTCCAGGCTCTTGGGGGAGAAAGCAAGTCCAGCCAAAGTCTTCCAAAAGCAGGGGGGCAAAGACTGGGCCCAGGGGCCAGCTCACAGGGCCCTCCAGCAGGGAGGCAGTCCCCAGTGGCGGTCTCTCCTGGTGCCCAGCAGCAGCAGGCCCCCCTCAAGTTGGATCAGCAAGAGAACATTTTACTGGGGGTCACAGCCCCTTCTTATACACAGGATTCCTTTGTCAAGGTGCAGGGGA
This sequence comes from Triturus cristatus, assembly GCF_964204655.1. Taxonomy (NCBI): domain Eukaryota; kingdom Metazoa; phylum Chordata; class Amphibia; order Caudata; family Salamandridae; genus Triturus; species Triturus cristatus. The sequence goes on along the minus strand of NC_140585.1, from coordinate 594,580,227 downwards.
GGGGCGAACCAGATGCAACTGGTTCTTGAGCACTTTGTTTTGCTCAGCCCCTCTCCCTATTCAGAGGACAGGCCAGGGTCATCAGTCGCACCACAGGGGGCGGAGCCAGCATTGTGTGGGGGAAAACCCAGCCCTATTCATGACCCAAGTGTACTCCTCCCACCCATCTAGCTGCTGATCTCCCCATTCACCACTGGGTGACTCATCCTGACTCTGGGGATTCCCTAGCCCGTCACATGACCTCAACCAGCCAATCGCCAGACAAGGCACACATTTCATACTGCACACCGAAGTGCCCACTTCTAGAAGTGGCACTTCCACACTAGCTACATGCACGCCGCATACATCATCGCGCAGCATTTAATCACACGAGTCCGCACATACCAGACTCGACCCTGCACACCCCACGCATCAGGAACTACCAGGGACACATACATTCCCTCATGCATTCCTATGGGAGGGCAGGCCAACCTCACTACACGCATGCACTTTACCCTGGGACACAGTGGTAAAAGTGCGCAGAAGTCAAAAAACACTACACCAAGTCACAAGAAAAAGCAAAAAGTTTAGGGGTGAACCTGCCAGAAGGGCCAAGTCCAACACAACCCCCTTCCAGCCAAAACGCAGGGTAGACCAATCACCCCCGTGATGGTCTTCCCTGCTTGGGGCGATAAAACACGGACGCAGGCCCGCAACGGCAGGGACACTCTCCGGTTTTACGCCACTCTGAACCCACGTGGTTCCCTCTGAAAAAACTCGGCGGACCAACTGGGCTACCCCACTGGTACTCCTCAGCTGTCCGCGGCCAGGACCAGGCCCTAGGCCATCTAGGCGCCACTGGTCCTTGCCTAACCACAGAGTGGGGGGCAGTAACTCCTGGCACATAGCAGCCATTCTCCACTCTACCCCTCATCAGGGCAGTTCTAAACTGCCACTGATCCTCCAGCCCAGGTTCTTTAACGTCAGGCTGACCAACAGTCACGGGCGAGGCTCTCCTCCCCCTACCTCTTCTTCTAGGGTTCCGTCCTCTATTTCTGAGAGGCACCCTCATAACTCAATTTACCCACCAGCTCAGGACCTCTCCCTGAGAACTGGTCTCCCAACCTAGGGTTTACCCCCTTAGGTTGCACCGGGGTCAGAGGTGGGCTCTCCCACCCTCTGCACCCCCTTCCAGAGTCCTGCTCTCTACCAACTGGGGTGGTACCTCTGGAAGAAGAGCCGGTCAGGACACTGGTTACAGTCGTCCTACCCTTCAGGTCAGGCTGATCCTGAACCTGGCCTCCCAACCTCTGGTCTAGAACCTTTGGTGGAATAATTGCCTGGCACTCCAGGACTTCGGGGGACTTACACACCATCCCCCCGAGAGTAACATATGCCTCATATGTTGCATGACAGTCTGCCTGGCGCAGATCTCCCGTCCCCTGTCCACCTGACAGTGCACGAAGATCCCCCAGGACAGACGTGTGGTCGCAATGGTCACCTCTAGGAGACTCAGCCCTCCCGGCTGGTCCCTGACCCACTGGCTCCTCCACCGGGGAACATAGCCCCATGCCACTCCTCTCGCTGGACTTCTGTACCCTCCCTACTGGAGCGGTACTGCCTGACACCAGAACCACTGGAGCTCTACTTACAGAGACTCCAGGTTCGCCATACACTAGGCGATCCTCCTCAAGTGGCCTAACAGGACAGCCTAGGCCCCCAACCTAGTGTTCCCTGAAGAAACCATCCAGGCTCTGAGACTGGGTTTTGGGCCTCTGGGGACTCGCAGTCACCCACTCACTCCTACTCATCTGAGATAGGTCGTGAGCCCCTACACCCCTCTCACTAATCTGGGACCTAGCTGGGCTACTCTGAGCCTCTTCCCCCATACTGGACGGGAAGATACCTGATCCACTACTATTGGACGTACTCTCCCATGCTTCATCAGAACCTTGGGCACTCTCCCAACGGTCCGCTTCTATTGCCAGGACCCAAGGATCCAAGGCGTCACATTCCCACAGGTGTTGGCGCAACCCGGGATAACAACTCCTGAGCATCTGCTCTTTGAGAACCAGATCAAACAGTTCCTCATAATCACCTTCCGGGTTAACCATCACCCAATCGCACAGTGCATCATCACATTCCTCCACAAACTCCTCCCAAGACTGGTGAGACAGCTTCTTACTGCCCCTGAATTTCAACCTACATTCCTCCTCTCGGGAACAAGGTACCACACTCGGGGAATCGGGAATGGAACTCTCTGTACTGCACTCTATATCGCTGCCACCACTGGACTCCACCCTCACTAGGGAATCCAGAAAACTACCACTGTGCTCAGGGGACAACTTACCCTCTAGAGCTAATTTCTCTCTGGAAAAGGCCCTCTCAGCCTCCGCCATCTGTTTCTGAGCTAAGACCCTCTCGGTCTCCAGCTTGGCATGCTCTATCCTGAGCCTCTCCATGGCCAGCTGATGCTCCCTCTCTTCCCTCCTATCTACCCACTCCTCTGGGGACAGGAAAAGGGATGGGGTGCTGCTCCTGACACTGGACCCAGCAAGGGACTCCCTATCTATGGGGTCTTCACTTTCTACTGGCGTCCCTGTCAGGTAACCTTCCTCCTCCTCAGACTCCTCAGGGCTCCCTTCAGACCCACCACCCTCTCGGCGTGCGGCCCGGGCCCTATCTTCCTCACTGCGCTCACGTTCCCACTCATCCTTTTGCCATAGGATCAGGTGGTCCCTCAGTTTGGACTGGGTATCTGACTCACCCACCTCTATGTCTCTCTCTTCACAGAATCTGACCAACTCTAACCTACTGTATCTAAACAGACCACAGAAATTAAAAGCAGGCTCCATTTTGGCGGACGTTCTCGAGAAGAGTTTAACACAAGGAACCTGGGGGTCTGAGCTAACACAGGAGTACACAATTCACAAAGGATTCAGCAAGCTCTCTATCCCAGAGAACTCACACTCACTTGTCTAGTGCCACACACCACTCATCCACACACAACCCTCCCCTCGGACTGGTAAGGCAGTTTCTACCACCCCTGATTCCTCAACCTGACCACAAGTGACACAGGTACCAAACTCTGGGCGCAGGGCGGGGGACAAATGTACTGGACACAATTACACAATGATACCTTCAGGAGAAGAAATAATGGAACTTCAAAAACAATAATCCCCAAAATGTGATTATCTAAATGCAGAGTTTTGTGGTGCAGCCAGTCGCTGCTGCGGTACAGCGCAAACGCAAGTCCAAATCCCACCGCTGATCACCAATGTTAGAAATGGGATTTCTGGTTGGCTAAGGCTTGCGCCAAAGTCAGGCAGAAACCACCACTCTAGTCAGGGCAAGGAAGTTACACGCCAAAGATAACCCCTGCTCACCCCCTTGGTAGCTTGGCACGAGCAGACAGGCTTATCTCGGAGGCAATGTGTAAAGCGTTTGCGCGCGCACCCAGCAACAACACCCAAGGCCCACCACAAAAGAAACTCCACACAAGGTATTATATAAAAATAACCTTTGTATTATAGCAAAACACATTAGATAATAAATACACACTTTACAATGTGCCAACAGGCACGGGCAGAATTTACAAGGGAATTATTTACAGGGGACAGGGCCTCATGGACCACTGTCAGGAATAAGCACTTGTAGAACTAGCACTCTGTAGAATTAGCACTTTGTAGGAATAATACTCTAGGACATAGCACATACAATCACTGTAGCACCAATTTAGAAGTTATAGCGCACAACCAGTAACCACTGGTAACAGGTAAGTACCACCTACGCAACCCTAACCACCTTAGGTCAATATTACGCAGGGAAACATGAACACACTAGCATAATTACTACTAGTAAAACAACCTCCAATGCATAAACACAGTTTAGGAAGGAACATATCAATAAGACATTGCGCAGGCACAAAAGGACATATATAAAAATCACCAGGTACCCTAGGGGAGGGCACAACACAGGGAAACTGTCCCCAGACCAACTGGCCTCTCAGGGGTGCAGAAATGACCAATATCCAATACTGTCAGGGCGCGACTGCGCAGGCTGCGCAAGCCAGGAGCACAATGCACAGGGGCACAACCTAAACGAGGCAGCTGCCCACTAAGTGCTGGGCAGCTGGAGAAAATGAGCGTGGGCACTGCTGAGCCTTTGGAGGACAAATATGGCAGTGTTGGAGCCTCGTGGGCTCTAGGTCACGAATATGGCCCTCGCTAACGTTGGAGCGGCCTGCTGCCTTCCGGGGCCGCTCTGATCACCACAGAAACGCCCCCGTCTGTTGGAGTCCCTCTGGACTCTTAGTAAGGATGCCCCTTGACGTTGGAGTCCCGCTCGGGGGACTCAGCAAAATAAACGGCCCTCGTAGGTCGAGCGACCTTAAGGCTCTAAATGATAATCAGGCCCCCCAACCGTTGGAGTCGTACTCACCGGGGCTTGGTCGGGGCAGCTTCCTGCTGGTCGCGCTGCAGGAGGTTTCTGGACACAGTAACCGGGACACGTGCCGGACCTGCGGGGCTCTCCACGTGGCTACGGGAGCTCCGCACACCAACCGGTCGCCTCCCGGCTTCACTTCAGGCGGTGGGGGGGCGATGGGCATGGAGCACGCGCTGCTCCGATGTCTCCGGTGGTGGCGGCGGGGCTCTCTCCTCCTTACGAGAGCCCTGCTTGGCTATGCTGCACTTCCGGGGCCTTTCCCGAGGCCGCGCTGGCATTGGGCGGCCCGCGCAGCTTCCGGTTGGCCCGCCCCCAACCAAGCAGTCCCGGGCAGTCCCGCCTAACTTCCTGTCGGACGCTCCGACGCGGCAGTGTATGTGGAGCTTGGGCTGCGGCGGTGATTCTCGCAGCGGCAATGAGGGGTAGGCTCCCTCTTTCGTCACACAGCGCGGGGTGGCACCCGCGACAGCACCAATATGCGGGGTGGGCTCCCGCTATAAAAATAATTAAATAAGCGGGGTAGGCACCCGCGAGGATCGCAAGCGGGGGAATCCCTACATCGGGGTTCCCCTGTAAAGGATTACAGCTCCGCGCTGCTGGGGCCACAAATAGAGCGCTCCTAGCGCTATAAGTAAAAAATGCTTCCAGGCTCTTGGGGAGAAAGCAAGTCCAGCCAAAGTCTTCCAAAAGCAGGGGGGCAAAGACTGGGCCCAGGGGCCAGCTCACAGGCCCTCCAGCAGGGAGGCAGTCCCCAGTGGCGGTCTCTCCTGGTGCCCAGCAGCAGCAGGCCCCCCTCAAGTTGGATCAGCAAGAGAACATTTTACTGGGGGTCACAGGCCCTTCTTATACACAGGATTCCTTTGTCAAGGTGCAGGGGAGGGGCGAACCAGATGCAACTGGTTCTTGAGCACTTTGTTTTGCTCAGCCCCTCTCCCTATTCAGAGGACAGGCCAGGGTCATCAGTCGCACCACAGGGGGCGGAGCCAGCATTGTGTGGGGGAAAACCCAGCCCTATTCAGGACCCAGGTGTACTCCTCCCACCCATCTAGCTGCTGATCTCCCCATTCACCACTGGGTGACTCATCCTGACTCTGGGCATTCCCTAGCCCGTCACATGACCTCAACCAGCCAATCGCCAGACAAGGCACACATTTCATACTGCACACCGAAGTGCCCACTTCTAGAAGTGGCACTTCCACACTAGCTACATGCACGCCGCATACATCATCGCGCAGCATTTAATCACACGAGTCCGCACATACCAGACTCGACCCTGCACACCCCACGCATCAGGAACTACCAGGGACACATACATTCCCCCATGCATTCCTATGGGAGGGCAGGCCAACCTCACTACACGCATGCACTTTACCCTGGGACACAGTGGTAAAAGTGCGCAGAAGTCAAAAAACACTACACCAAGTCACAAGAAAAAGCAAAAAGTTTAGGGGTGAACCTGCCAGAAGGGCCAAGTCCAACACATATCTTGTGGACATTTGTTGCTCCTAAATTAGTTAACAGCTCTGTATTTGAGGAAGGACTCTAATTCCCTCAATTTGCCTCTAATAAAGAATTGAGATGAGAATAAAGTTTGTTTCCAGACTTTTCTTGTGTACTCAGAACCATATTTTAACGACCTACTCTTTAATAATTGCACAAATGGTTGGGTTTAAGTATTGTATTATTGATTTGTGACTTTTATGGTCTATGATTGGAATCAAGTACTTAAACTGAAACGGAGAGTTTCCAGACCTTGTACTACATGACCCATTAACAACAAGGTAAAGAATATTGATTGCTTCACTGGAAAAGAGAATAGGAATCAAATTAGGCAAGATTTGTGTCACATGTGGCAACGTTTTGCTCATGAGTCCCTCAGTATAAAACAGCTCAATCCTTTAGCAGTACCACTCCCTCTGATACCCACAACAAATTATAACGGCTCTTATAAGATGCTAGTGGCAACAGAGTTCAACCACAGCAGGAAAAATAAAGTCTTACATTTAGACACACAAATGGCAAGATCAATGCCTGGATCAAATAGAGGAAATATTTCACTATGGCAAAAAAAAGAAAAATGATATGACAAGCAAAAGTAGGATATTAGTGAATGTGGAATGACTGGGGGATCAATTACTGTACTGCATTGCTTCGAGTTGAACTCCCCTTCTTGAAGAAATGTACTTTATATGTCGCATGAGTTTAGAACGCTGTTTTCGGATATAAAGTAGACTTACCAAACCACTAAGAGAATGAGGCTCTTGGGTTTCTGTATTCAAAGAAATCCTGATATTTTGATGTTATTAGTGTCTTTTGTAATAAAATGGGAGTTTGGAGAGTAAAACATAACAAGAGCTCTATAACATGCTCATCGGCTTCCTACAGAATCAAATCATTTTACCTTCCAAGAAAATTCCGATCCACTGTACAGTCCCTCGATCTGTCTCACATCAGTGGGGTCAATGTTCCTGTTGCCAGACTCCAAAACACTATCTCAGAAGTTTTTCTCCTGAGCAACCAGGGTCTAAATGAACTTCTGAGTAACCAATTACATTAGAAATATCTGAAGAGACTACAGGTAGCCGCAGACAAAGCTGTCTGTAGTAAGAAAAAAGAATTACACCATATTTTGTGGACATCTGTTGCTTCTAAAGTAGTTAACGGTTCTGTATTTGAGGTAGGACTGTCATTCCTTCCCTTTGCCTCTAATAAAGAAGAATTGAGAGGAGAATAAAATGAGTCTGTCTCCTCTGGGCCTTTAACATGCATATAGATAATGCTACAAATGTGCAAATGACTGCTTTGATGGAAAAGTTGACATCCCTAAATTTGAGCCAATTTGTTAATTGTCCAACTTACCAACCGCGGGGAACATTCTTGACTCCATTTTCTCGAATAGGGAAGTTATAGTTCAAAACGTAGAAGCTATTCCATGGTTAGACCACTCTCTAATCAACTTTACTTGGGTCATGGATATGCCCTCAAGGAAAGAGATGCCCGAATCACCCCTATGCAGCATGCATGTTAGGACATCCTCATTCCTCGATCCTCATCTATCATCCACACTTCTCTTCTATCATCCCTACTTCTGATACCTGCTTCTTAGTCTTACTTCTTATCGATCACCCATATGTCTCGCCCATCATCCCTACTTCTCTTCCATCATCCCATGAATGCTCCACTAGTCTTGGCTCACAGAGATTTCTATGGCACAGGCCACTACTATCTACTACAATGAGGTTACAGCATTATCATCCATCTAGAGCCCTCCAGTCATCTGACACCAGCTTACTATTGGTGCCACGGATCAGACAAAAAAATTGGGGCAGGACGTCATTCTCCTATGTTGCAGCTCAAGCATGGAACCAACTTACATTCGATTGCCGCAAGGTATGTGGTGAATATCTCTTTAGGAAATGTGTGAAAACCTGGCTATTCGATTAGGCCTTCTGAGGGCTTTACTCAGTGGATGTGGTGCATTGATTCAGTTTATCTAGCTCCGAGACACACAGCGCTGTTGCGCTTTATTAATTTTTGGTTGATTGATTGATTGATTGATTGAACCAGGATCCCGTCAAATATTTGCTATGCTAAAATTCTATTTTCACCAATACCACCCTTGAACATAGCTTAATCAGTATGAATGAATACCATTTCCTCGTGGTCATCTACCCTGGGTACCTGTATTGTGTACAATGCCCAAAATATAGATCTGCTGAAACAATTAAGCAGGCCTATTGTTGAAGGTGTCTAATATGTCCTAGAACCTTTCCAAGTAAATAATACAATGACCCACATTAATATTGATGCTTAATGAAGGATCCTATTTAATAGTTACAATTGCTATCTTATCAGTGCATACTTATTTTTCCTCAAACAGAACATTGACGGTCATCTGGAATATTTGTCATACTCATCCAAAAGGTGTGCCTATGCCAGCTAACTCTAAGGTGCTTATGGTGAACTACCACTAAAGAAAAAGGATTTACTTAATTAAAATGACATATACTTTAATGTAAAAGGAGTAGTCATAAGGTATCCAATTTGGCTTCTCTGTAAGGAGCCGAATTAAAATATATATATAACATGTTTAATCCCTATAGATACACCATATACTGTGAAAGCTTTATAAAAATGATGTTTCTTTTATGAGATGGTTTGTTGTAAAACCTGAATTTATTTTGTATGCTGTCTTTTAAGATTGAAAGCAATTCCCGTGAGAACGGTTCCTTCCAAATTAAAACTGAAGTTGAAAATGGAACATTATGTGCATCACTCTATCACAGGGATATTGAAAATAGTTTCATTGTGCTATTCAGTAACGAGGACCCCAGGCCACAAATATGTTTGTGTCTTTATTTGTAATTGTCTTACTAATAGAATGTAGAAAACTATTTCTCTCTTTCAAATCATTTCTTCTTTATGACTCCTATTTAAAAAATGCTTTGGAACAAGTCAATTTCGATTTTTGTGGACATGCAATACTTATTAGTCATGCAAATAATGCATCAGAGCATTTTACAGTATTGTTACCAGATGCAAATTTCAAACTAAAAGCAGTGCCATTGAAAAGGACACCATGCATCAGGCTGGTCGCCAGGACATTAGCAAGTATTTTTGGCTCAATGCTAAGGTGAAAGATTGACCTATATGAGGAGCAACACACAGAAGGGTTTCCCTTGTTTGTTGATCAGGACAATGTTCATCTGCTGGAGGTTACGAGGAAGTTCCCTTGCTGACTGAGCATCATAGAGAATGTCCCTAATTGGTTTAAACACATGGCGTCATAAACACACTGAAAGAATTCCGGAGGTAGCCCATTCAGGCCCAGTGTTTTCCCCGATTTCAGTTACGTCAGGGTGTATGGTATCTAACTGTCCTGTATATCTCCCTCTAGAGACTTGGCAGTCACCCTCTCCAATTGTGTGACAGGATTATCATGGAGGAACCAGTCTAGATCCTGGGTAAGTTCCAAGTCCGCTTGTGAGGAGTATAGGTCCCTCAGACAGTCTGGAAAAACCCCGGCTATTTCAAACGCCCTTCTCACCCAGCCACCCTCTCCACTGTGGATCCCTTGGGTCTATCTCCACCCCTCCTCCCAGTGGTCCACCCATGCTAGTAGTTTTCCTGCCTAGTTGCCCATATTGTACAGTTTGCACTGATTGGACCTATATAGTGCCCATGCCTCCTGTTGCAGCAATTTACGGTATTTGTCTCTTGTTTTCTCTATTTGGGAGGCTAGGTGAACATCCAGGTGCAGGGTGTATTAGGCATCTCAAGCTGCAAACTTCATCTCCAGCTCTCTATTCTCTCTATCCCAGTCTTTCTTCTTCCCAGTCACATAAGCAATGAGGTGCCCCCTTATCACCATTTTTATGCCTCCCACAAGTAGGTCTTGGAGGCTATAGAGCCCTTGTTCTCCTGGAAGTATAGTTCTGTCTCCTTTTGGGTGGATCTCTTGGTCGACCAGTCTGTCAGCACCTATGTGTTGAGTCTCCAGCCCAAGGTAGTGCAGGGAGTAGGCTGTGTTAGCCGTAGGCTAAAATGCATATGATCCAAGATGCCCCTGGAAAGGTATTTTACCTCACTGCAGTGTCCTAGGAGGTGTGCTAGGATCTGAAAGTAGTCTAGAAACAACATCAACTGCATGGCGTTAGTCGCAAATGAGTACTGTCGCGCACAGAGATGTGGCATGTCAGGGATCAGTTAGACCCATGAGCATCAGCAACATGGTCAGTCTGCTATTTTCTTTGAGGGGTACACTGCCTCTGATATCCTGTCTAGTGTACTGTGTAGCATCAGGTTTAGTTCTCCACCCACCACTAGGAGTACCTCCAAGACCTTTGCGATACAATCTGTCATAGACTCAAGACCCATTGACTGCAAGTCTCTGGGAAAGTACCATGAAGCTATATAGAATTCTTCATCCTGCTGGGTGACTCCCATTAGTGCCCAGCATCCAGACGGATCCAACCAGGTCTATGCCACCAGATGCATCAGCATGTGCCTCAGGAGCCTGTAGTGAACCCCGAGTGGGCCAGAAGTGTTTTTTGCCCTTTGTAAAAATTCACAATTTTTGCCCAGTAGGTGGGTTCCTTGTAGAAGGATTAAGTCGGGGGCACACCATGTCAGCTATTCTGGCACTGTCTCTCTCTTTAGCATGCTCCCCAGCCTGATAACATGCCAGGAGCGGATCGTGAGGATTGTTTGTGAGTCAGTACACCCCCAATGTGTCGAGGACATGATGGGATCTGGTACAGCACTCCTGGAGACCCACCCTCCAGGTTGTACAACAGTTGCTGGTTTGTCACAACCCTCTTCAATTCACCCCTGATTCCCACCCCAACTTTACTGCCCTCCTTGTACCCTTATACTGCAAATTTCAAACTACCCGCCACCCCATTGTCCGAGGTACCTATCACCCACCCTGTTACATTCTGTGGTCAGATCAACAATAGAAAGCAAATAAGTGGTAAGTGAATGCGTAGGGGCCTAGTGCATGTATAGGGATAGGCAGGAGAGTTAACCTACAACCCTTGGCTTTATTTAAAAATATATATATATTTGTTATTTAAAAGTTTTAAATAGTGCTGGTAGGACCTGAGCGTTTCATGCCGCTTTACAACAGTGCATGTTTATAACAGCTAACACATATAATCAATGTAGCTAATTTGAATGAAATTGTAAAAATAAACACCTAGGCAGTCTAAGCACAAAGCAATATAATGTTCAATAGAAAGACATTAAACAATGTAATATTCAATAGAAGAACATGAATGTTATAGAAGGAGACACAACATACGATATATTATAAAAAATATATTAAATTTATTATATTTGAATATAGCAATGATAGAGATAAATTGATGATACAGGACTATATAATTAGAAGATGTGATTTAAACAGAGATTGAATGAAATGGACAATGCATTAAACAATATGCAACAAATCGCATCTGTAGTCAATCAAATAACAGAATATAAATACAGAAAAATAAAAATAGGAGTGGCGAAGACCGAAATGTTCTCAACGCGCGTTTCGACGCTAACACAGCGTCTTCATCAGGAGAGCCACAGTATCTTTAAATCCTATTAGACATACAAAATATACAATGTAAAGCACAATGCACAATATATATTTTTCATAAAAGGTCAAACAGTTATTAATCAAGTGATTATCATTTTTTTGTTAGATTTCTAAACACTTTTTTCTTGAAAGCGTGGTGCTCCTTCCCATGAGTGTAATATCAATAACATAAAAGTGCTGTCACACACCAATCCAATAGAGGAAAAACCAGATAAGAAAAAGGAATGAACACAGCTGTCAATGTGTGAATAAGAGAAAGAAGTAGGAATAGATGGAAACAATGTTACAGGGTTAATGTAGAGACATCAAAGTGATATGTAAAGAGTAAATCGACCAAAGATGTCGGAAGTAGTCATGAAGTGATAGTTAAGCAGAGAAAGAAAAAGTGAGAGAGAAAAAGGGAAGGATCTTACTGTATCGATAATAGAGCAAGACGGTGAGTAAACCCATGAGGTCCAACTGAAAATCACGGGCGTGAAGAATGCTACCTATTTAAGATAAAAACAGACAAAACCTCAAAATACATATACAGTACTCGCCTTGTAAATTAGAACCTGTGGTGTGGGGCAGTATAATAATACTAGAATCAGAAACTATCCAACCTACCTAATAATTAAAAGCGTCGCTTGTGGCCAAGGATGAGCCAAAATAGTGACAATCCGCGAAGGGAGAAAGTTCAGAACCGTCCAATTACAGGCGTCGCTTGTGGCGAAGGATGAGCCAAAATAGTAAAAATCCGCGAAGGAGGAAGTTCAGAGCCGTCCAATTACAGGTTTTAAACTACCGAAGGGTACTATGGAAAATGAAAAGAATATAATGAATGAAACACAAGGAATGTAACTAAGGGCGATAGCATGGACGTGAAACATCGCTAAAACGGGGGATGCCAGAATGTACCTGCCATGCAGATCCGGTTGATGTATGTAATCACGATAACCATCCAGAAATAAGCGGAGGTTCTCTTTTAAGCGAATGTAGTTAAATGAAGCTGGCAGCTTTCGTAATGGGTCATGGATAGACGCGTAAGGTATGCAGGTGACCACTGGGGGAAACAAACAAGTATGGGAAGAAAATGGAAAAAAAGACCAATAATGTCTTTTTAAAATACTTGGAAATACATGCAAATAGATGTGGTTTTGAAAGGGAACCGAAGGTCGACTTACTTAATAGAGTCACGTATGTAAGAGCTCCGCGTCGATGGACCACCGTCAAGGGTGAGCTGGTCAACTGAAACGCCCTATTTAAACGGAGTATGTGAGGTCATGTGATAGAACAAGGCGTTGCCGTCGGGCGTAAGCAAGATCGAAAGGGGACAGCAAAAGAAGGGCTGAACTGCTGTATTGTGGAGAGCATGGATGCTCGGAAAGTGGACATGATGGGAAGGGGACAGAGAAGGGGGCGTTAAAGATAAACAAGCTGAACGGATAAGAAATATATAAAAAAGAAAAAGAAACGTGACCTGTGTATAATGGGTACCAATGAATAACCTTCAATGTGAGGAACAGTAAAGTAAGTTTACCCAATAAAAAGATGAAAATCGGACATAAATGAAATTAATACAATGGAATAATATGAACAAAGAATTCCATGAAAAAGTATATAGTGCAGGGAATATGGGACCTTAGAATCTGTTGAAGAGGATTGCATTTTCCCAGGGTAGATCACTGTTCAATCCCTTGTGGAACGTGTTGAGGGTGAAAATCCAAAAAACTTCTAGTTTTTTACGGATTTCATCGCTCTGTGTTTCACTTTCCAGATGGATTTTTTCAAGTATATGCCATTTGATTTCTTCAGCTGGGTGTTGCCGCTCCTTGTAATGTTTGACCATAGGGGCCGCTAGTTTGTTGGTACGAATAGCGGAACGATGTTCATTAAGGCGAGTGGCAATGGGTCTGGAGGTTTCTCCAACGTAGCCAGAGTTGCATGGGCAGATGATCAAATAAACGACGTTGGTCGTTCTGCAGTTGGTCATGGATGTAGAGTGAGTGGTATATCCGTTGAGAGTGACAGTGCTACCTTCTATGGCTCCATCACATGCTTTACAGCTGGGGCGTAGACATTTGTATGTTCCTTTGATGGGGAGATTGCCATCAATGCTTTTCTGAATGAACGGAGCATGGGTACTGAAACGTGATCTGACAATAAAGTCTTTTAAATTTTTGTTGCGACGATGCGCATACAGGGGTTTCTTTAAGTGTGTAGAAGGATCTTGATCTGAATTGAGAATATGCCAGTTGGCATTGATGATGCGACGTACTTGTTCATTCATGGTGGAATGTTTTGTGATACATACCAATTTGTCATTAGTTTTGGGGTCTTTGGCTCGTAATAGAGAGTCCCTGTCATAGAATCTCGCTCGTTTGAGGGATTCTCGAATAAGCCGATGTGGATACCCTCTGGCGAGGAATTTACTTTTCATGGTTATGGCTTGTGAATCAAAATCGTAGATGTTAGTACAATTCCGACGCAGTCGCAAGAATTGACTGAAAGGGATGCTTTGTTTCTGTGCTCTAGGATGGTAGCTGTTGAAGTGTAATAAAGTATTTCTGGCTGTTGGTTTAGTGAAAAGGTCCACTTCCAGATGTCCAGAATTGTGTGTAATCAGGATGTCCAAAAATTCGATTTTCTGTTTATTGGTATGTGCTGTGAATTTGAGGTTGATGTCAGTGACATTAATCCATAGGAGGAATTCCTTGAGTTGTTCTTCAGTGTCTCTCCATATGAAAAAAATGTCATCAATGTATCGTGCCCAGCGATACACTGATTCGAAGAAGGGAGCAATTTCATTGTAGATGAAATGGGATTCGAATTTGGACATGTAAATATTCGCTACTGAAGGAGCTACAGTTGCTCCCATACTTACGCCGCGAATTTGTTTGAACCAGGTGTTGTTAAATTCAAACGTATTTTCAGTTAGTACAATACTGAGACATTCCAGGACGAAGATTTTTGGGCAGGGTATTTCGTGTTTGTCAATGAACCAAGAGACAGCTGCAATGGCTTCCTTTTGAGGGATGTTACTATATAATGACTCTACATCTAGAGTCACGAGGGTTTCTTGGTCAGGATTGAAAGGAAGATATTCGACTTTCGAGATCATGTCACCGGTATCTTTCACATACGATGTAATTTTAGGTATGAAAGGACGAAGCCAATGATCCACATATTTGGATAGTGGTTCAGTGACCGATCCTATTGTGGATACAATGGGGCGCAGAGGGGGTTGTGTGATATTTTTGTGGACTTTTGGTACTCCATAAATGCATGGCATAGTTTTCTTTGAGTTGGTCAGAAATGCAAATTCTTTGTCGCTGATTTCTCCTTTAAGAAGAGCAGCGCTGGCTACCCGATCAATGGTTTGACAGATTCTGTTAGTAGGATCTGATGTAACTTTAATGTAGAAGAGTGGATCTCCAAGTAAAGTTAACATTTGATCTTTGTAGCTGTTGGTATTCAATACTACTATGCCTCCCCCTTTGTCCGCATTTTTGATTGTGATTGATTTATTTTCTTTGAGGGTAGAGAGACAGAGGAATTCATCCTTGTTAAGGTTAAAATTAGGTTTTGGAATGTGTCGGGTGGCTTGATCTAGATGTTTGAGGACGACTTTCTCGAAGACTCCTACTTCGGGTCCTATCTGTTCCAGAGAAGGTGTAAAAGAGGAAGGCAGAGACAAGGTTGTATTCACAGAGGTTGTGGATGAGTTAGTGATCTCCTGAGAAAAATATTTCTTCAATCTGATTTTACGGAAGAATGAGATGATATCAGTATACAGTTCGAATTTGTTGGTGTATGAATGAGGCACAAAGGACAACCCTTTCGATAGTAGGCTCAAGCAGTTGGAATCTAGTGGGTGAGATGATAGATTGAAAATGGGAATGTTTTTTCTATCTCCAGTATTGTCGATTCCTGGTTTGTAGTACTTGTTGATTGTCTGGGGGTAGGTAGGGATTCTGTTGTTGGTAATTTTGTTGCTGGAAATTCCCTCTTGCTTGAGGTTGGAATCGGACACGTTGCCGTCCTCTGCGTGTCCCTCGTTGGGCTAAAAAAGGCTGATATTGGGAGTTGTAGGGACGACTTGGCCTGGATGAGTTCTGAAATTGGTCATCTTGATCTCCATCGGAATCTGTGGTATCGGAAAAGGTTCTCACCTGTGGTGTTCTATGGTTGTAATCTTGGGAATATTGGTTTTGTTGGTAATAGTTTTCTTCAAGGTAAGGATAGGTTTTTGTGATGGAGTAGTATCGTATATCTTTTCTTAGTTTTTCCGTTTTGCGTTTGATCAAGTAATCAGAGAAAGATGCAAGTTTTTTTTCTGTAGATTCCAGTTTCTTTTTTGCCTCCTCAATGCTATTAGATTTTCTGATTTGTTCTTCTAGCTCTAAGAGTTCATTCTTGAGAGAGGACAATAATTCTTTAGCTGTTTCGATGATGAGGATCATAAGATCTCTTGAGCATCTGCTGGCTATCATGCTCCATTTCTCTAAAAACTTTTTGAACTCAACAAATAAGCCTGGTATGTTTCGTATTCTCAAGCCCTGCGGGATAACTCCTGATTTTAGATATTCCAACATGAATTCAAGTCAAAGTATGAGCACGAAAATACAACAGAAAACACATTTAATCAATACAGCTGAAATGAATCAAAACAAGTCAAAGCAGGAGTACGGATTAGGAGGAGAGCTAACACTGGACGGGAATTGGACTTGTGAGCAATGGATGTCCTGCTAGTTGAGATGTTGCAGGAGGAAGAGATCCTTTATCTCTTGAAACTTAAGAAGGAGGGGTTTGTCCTGTTATGCACTGGACTGGAGTTCCAGATTTTTGGGGCATTGCTTGAAAAGCAGCGTGTCAGGGTCTTTTATTTGTGGGCTTTAGGCGGAATGAGTAGTAGGGTGTTCAAGCTTCTTAGCTTTCTTGTCCGGCCTGCCTTTTTGATTCCTGTGACAATTCTGGCTGCTGCATTGAGAGTGGATCTAAGGGATGTAAGATGGGCTTTCCACATGCCATTGAGGGTGGCATTCCCATAGTTTAATCTGGACAGCACCAGCGCTTGTGTGACAGATTTAAGATAATTCGTTGGCAGGTAGGGTTTAATTTTGTTCAGAAATGTCATGTAGTAGAAGGCGTTATTCGCACTGTTCTCTAATGATGAGTTTGTGGTCCAGAGTGATTCCTAGAGATTTTTCAGAATTAGCTAGGGCTATATTGCAGTTAAAAGCATCTATTGAGTTTATCCATACTTGCATCTGGGGGTACTGCTCTGTCTTTGAAATGAGAAGAATGTCTGTCTTATCATGGCTGAATTGAAGGTGGTTTCGGAATAGCCATTGTTGCACTTCTTTGAGGGTGGCATTTAGCCGGAGTACATCCTCTAGTAAGGAGGTTTCCATGAAGAGCTGTCATCTGCATATAGATGGATGGGATGTTTGCTTGGTTGAGACTGATGGTGAGGGGCTCCATGTAGATATTGAATAGAGCGAGGGAGAGGATAGAGCCTTGGGGGACACCCCGGGTAATTTCAGTTGTGTCAGAGGTGACATTAATTATTTTATTTGTTGAGAGCGGTTTTGTAGAAAATATGGGAACTAGCCTAGGTCTACCCTGTGTATGCCGATGAGAAGATGAGTGTGGTTGACCGTATCGAAGGCCTAGAATGAGCTGGCAGCATCGGTCTGTATCCAGGGATTTGTGTAGGTCATCTAATATGTTCTGAATTGCTGTTTCCGTGCTGCATCTTTTTTTAAATCCAGAGTGATGCGGGTTCAGGAGATTTTTGTTTTCTATGTGTTGGATTAGTTGTGAGAGAACACATCTCTCTAGCGTTTTGGAATGGGAGATTGGAGACAAGTCTGAAATTATTGAGGTCATTCGGGTATGCTATAGTTTTTTTAGCAGTGGTGTGACTCGACCAAGCTTTAGACAGTCTTGCATCACACCAGTCATCAGGGAGCTGTTTATAATCTAGTCCAGATGGGAGTTAGAGCGTGATTGAGTTTTTTTGCCAGTGATGTTGGGAGGGGGTCCGCCAGGGAGGAGGATGGTTTGGATGTGGCCAGCAGAGCAGAAATGTCCTCCCCTGAGAGTGGGTTAAAAGCCTTCCAGCTTCTAGGTGTTTTGGGGGGTCCTTGGGTTCGATAACCCCCATTTTGGTCCTTTGGAGAGACCATTGATAAGAGGCAATGGAAAGAGAGGGGTGATTGTTATCTTGCTTCCTAGGTGGAACGTTCTCATTGGTTGACCGGTTGTAATGTTCAAGGGAGAGCTCAATCTTCATGATTTTATCATTGAAAACGTTTGTGAAGTTGTCACACTCTTATTTGGAGATCTGAGGGTTTTTTAAGGGTGGTTTGGAAGTTTGTTGTTTGATGATATTGAAAAGCTCTTTGGAGCGGTTTTTGTCCTTGTCTAGAGCATTGCAGAAGGTGGCTTTTTCTTTTGTGGTGTATTTTTTGTAATTTCTGAGTTGATCATGTGGATGGATTTGTTCTCCAATATCTTTCCATTCAAAGCTGTCTTCTTTCAGCATTTAGTTCTTTATTGAATCAGGATCTCAAGGGCGTGCTTCTCACTCTTTTCAGTTTCAGTTGAGCTACTTGGTCCTCCATGGAGGACATTGTGGAGTTGTAGTGGGTGGTGAGTTTGTTTGTTGAGAGGCTGTTTGATGAGGAGGGAAGAAGTGATTTCCTTCTGCCTTCTAGGTCCTTTAGTGGAATTTGTTTTATGTTTCTGGCCCATTGGAGGGCTTTTGCAGTCCAGTTGGGGGGGTGAAAAGCTTTGTTGATATGAAACAGAATGATGTGATGATCCAACCAGCCAACGGGGAGGATGTTGTCAATAGTTAATGTTTCTTCCTGAGCTATGATAGCACCCAGGGTTGATATATCAAACAAAGGGGGACTGGGGGCGCGTATAGGTCCAGCATACATGTCCCTGGGTATATGTATGAAAACAAAGGTATGCAGTTCCTAGATAATGTTGAAGGGAAAAGAAGAGGACAAGTCGTTAAGATTAATGTCCAAAAAGGGGAGATACTAATTAGGAAACCAACCACTGTGTAGACAGTTATTTTATTTATCTTTTTGGTCCTAAAGAATTGCCAATTGATCTTGTGACAACCCAGGCAAGAAACATGTTGACCTCTAGACTGTAGCCACCGCTGAACATTACATCAGAAGTGTGCCATTATCGTTTTTGACTGGGACAAGTGGACTCGCTGATTAAAATTAATTTGGAGTACCACTGGATCCCATTTTGTAATCCCCTCTCTTTGCACCCATACCCTTGAAACTCAACTACACCACAAGGCCCTATAATCGCACCGCACCTTACTGCTTTGGGAATTAAAGATCTCAGACAAAGAGCCCCTCATAGGGTGCCCGTTAGGCATTACAGCACCGGCCTGATGAGGAGCATGCCCTATCATGAAGCATGACACCCAGCAGGGTGTGTGAGGGCCCCAGTTCCTAAAGTGGGAGACACCCTTTCCCCTTTTTGGACATTAATCTACACCGACTAGTCCTCTTCTTTTACGTTCAACATTACCTAGGAACTGCATACCTTTGTTTTCAAGCATCCAGGGTTGAGCCTTTACTGTGGATTTGACCTTTGCAGTGCTGGGAGAGATCCTTACTGAGTAATAGGTCATTCAAGGATTGCATTAGGGTATTACCTTTGTTGTTCCCGTAAAGGTCGAGGTCACCTAGGATGATGTTATTGGTGCATGAGAATGAGTAGTGTGTTATCAGATCTGCAAGGTGTTAACCAAAGGAGTGTGCATTACCCGGTGGGTGGTAGAATTGGTGACAGATTATATTTGTGTTGTCTTTCATCCTTGGGTGGTGCTAAGATATTCAAATGAGTTGTAGTTCAAAGTGTCTGTTACTCCTACGCTGATGTTGTTCTTGTGAATAATGGTGTCGCATCCACAGTGGCGGTCATTCCTGTTTTTCTTCATGAATGAAAATCCCAGTGGGACTAGTGTGTCCATGATCGACTGTGAGGATTCATTTAGCCATGTTTAGGTCATGAATGCAATGCTAATGTCATGGTTCAGTATGGCTTCTCCTAGTTCTGATGCATGCTTGGTTGTGGACCTGCAGTTTATAAGCATGCATTTGGTTTTTCTGCCATAGAGGGGCAGAGGTCAGGGGAATATTGGTGAGTTGAGCAGGAGGTCTGATCATGCTCATTGGTGTGTGATGTGTGAATTCTCCCT
Source organism: Triturus cristatus (assembly GCF_964204655.1). Classification (NCBI taxonomy): domain Eukaryota; kingdom Metazoa; phylum Chordata; class Amphibia; order Caudata; family Salamandridae; genus Triturus; species Triturus cristatus. Next base: position 594,560,497 of record NC_140585.1, on the reverse strand, counting down.
AGTCCCATGATAACCTGGATCTTAGAGGAAGGGTTGATTTTAGCACGCTCCAGGTTGGAAGACTTGGCTAGCTCTGCTGCTTTGCTCTGACACATTCTGGCACTCATTCTATTTGGCCTCTGAGCTTTGTAGTTGAGGGGCACTGTGGTACAGCTGACCGAGTGTGTCTAAGCTTTTCTTAGGGCTAGTGTGTTGTTGCGTGAAGGGAGGATGAGAGTGAAGGGCGGGGTTCAAATACAAGTTTAGGTTTCTTATGTTGCTAAGACCTTGTATTACTTTTTCAAGTTGGTTTTCCAGGTGAATCAGTCGCTTGTTTAGTTTGGATATGGATGTGTGATTTAAAGAGGAGTGAGTATGAGTGTTTCACTTCAGATTGAACAGGGAATGGGGATCCCACGTCTGCGAGTATATGTTGATGGGAGTGAGATTCGGGATGTCGGTGGGAGTGCGTTAAGAGAGGTCAATGGGTTCTTTATTTTTAATGATGGGTCTAGTGGGTGAGTAGGGTTGGATCCTTTGAGATGGGGTTGTTAGCCTATTGATGAAAGTGGAGGGTAGATAGTGGGAGTTAAGAGGAAGGGCACCTCAGTTGACAACCCAAGAGGTCTGTGAGGCAGGGGAGGGTGTTGAGGTTTTTATGGGGGTGTTGGTTGGGGATTTGTTGGGTTGGGGGATGAGATTGGTGTTGGTGTTCTGAACTGAACTGCTGTTCTGGGCTGGGTTAGTGAGAGTGTTGGTGTGTGAGTGAGTGGGACATATTATGCGAGCAAGGGGTAGTGGTGTGGATCGGTGGACTACCAGGACTATTTATTTCAGTACTGGTAGTGGTGTGGCTTGCCTCAGTCTTATTCCTCTGTTGTTACAGCATCCAGTTCATGGTCTTCAAATTATTTAATCTGCTGTCATTGGTGTGACTTTTGGTGGTGTGGTGTCCCCAGCCTCCGCTTCAAACACACTGCTTCTGGCACCCGAGTCTGTGGAGCCTCTGCTATGCACTGACCACTTGGTGGTCCCCACCGAGGGGTTGCCATCCTTCACTTCCTGCACCACCCTCTGCCACTCTTGCCATGTTTGACCTTTAGTAGAGTTTGTTCGCTTCTTACGTTGTGATGTTAGTTTGAGCTGCACCATTGTTAGTCAATGGGAGGCTGTCTATCGGATGCCTGTGGCATCGGGTAGGATTTCTGTTCCAGCCACTCCCACACCTCCTGTGCTGTAGTGAAAAGTGGGATTCATCTGGGGTAGTTATCCTCAATTTGGCTGGGAATAGTAGCGTGTATTTTAGGTTGAGGCCATGCAGGTGTCGTTTGACCTGCAGGAAGGTCTCTCTATCTTTGGCCAGCTGTTTTATAGTCCGGGTATATATTAACCAGGTAGACCTCAATTACCCATTGGCCATACAACATGCCATCTGCAGGATATGGTCAATGTCTCTATAATGAAGCAGTCTTGCTTTCATTAGCCGTGGAGGAGCTCCCAGGGTTGGGACCCTTCCTGGGATCCTGTAGGCATGTTCACTGTGTACATTTTGGAGGCCAACCCTCCCAGCACAGTCACTAGTAGTCATTGGTCCAAAAATGATTTGGCACTTATGTCTTTGTTTTTTTCAGGGATTCCCACCAGACACACATTGTTGCACCTGAAGCAGCCTTCAATGTCTTTCAGTTGATCTGTCAGACGCTGTATGGCCTGCTGCAGCTGCACAATCTGGGATGTTCCCTCCATCACCAGTGGCGATACCTTGGCCAGGGAGTTCGTAGTCTCATCATCATGGCTGCTAGCCTCTTGTGGTCTGAGCATAGCAGGCTACTGTCTCGATTTTGTGCTCCAATGCTAGTTTAGTGTCTCTTATTACTGCCATGATCTCAGGGGGTCCTGTTACACAACCAGGTATGTGAGCTCATGGTGTGACTGACTGTGCCATCTGGGGTGCTTCAATCACATCCTGGATCCCACCAACATCACTCACCACCGGTGGCCCCGACCTCTAGGATGAGGGCCCTCGGAAGTGCCCCTGTTCACCGGGCTCCCCCTGGTTTTAGGTGATTTTTAGGTTTCCCTTCTGAAGTTGGCACAGGTTTGATGTTGGGGTGCCTCACTCACCCTCTGCTGTTGAAGTATGGGCGTAGTCCCCAAGTCCCCTTGATGTATTTCTGCTCACCGCTCCCATCGTGGATGGCTGTGCTGCGCCATGCAGGTAGGCAGAGTGGTAGGCCACTTTCTCTTCCCAGGTCCCCTAGTGTTGTGACCTCAACCTAAGTGCCAGGCTCTGTGTATTTATTTATTACGTATTATAGTTAGAACCATATTTCCCATTTGCAAAGAGTTTTTTGTTTTGCTAATAACCTTGGCGCCATTTGCCGAATCTAGTTTGCCACTCACTTTAGCTGCAGTGTGGAAAGTTTCAAGGTGATTTATCAAGCGAGAGCTGAGAATAAAGGGGGGGGCTAAAACTCTTTTTTCGCCTGAAATGCGTACGGAGATTTTGCATTTTTAGACACGACTACAGCCTAATTCACTGAAGGTAATTACACCAAATTTTGCAGTAAGGATGATCTTGGTCTAGAAAGAGGCCTTTTTGTAATTTTGTGTAAATCTGTTCAGTAATTTAGGAGTTATCAAAGAAAGAAATTTTTGCATATCTAGGGACACAGACCCTTCACGGATTCCCCCTCGGCTGATCCGTGGATCCAGTGGCAATAGCAAAGCCAACACTGGCTGTCTGCAACCTGAAAGGAAAGCTGCCATTTTGTTTCTCTGCTGGGCCCCGGGGAGAAAATATGAATAAAAACTGACATAAGGGGTCTTGATAGAGGTATCCTGATCCCATAAGACATATTGAGGGATCTCTGAGGAACCCCTCTTTGAAAAACAATTGCCCAAATATTTTTAGGGGGGCTGATCCGTGGATCTGCAGATTGACTATATATGGGAGTGAGGTATGGGGCTTTAGAGATACATCATTAATTCAAACAGAAGAAAACAAGTTCCTCAGAAGGCTTCTGCAAGTACCCCAAAGTACGCCTTCCCATATAGTTCATGAGGAGCTTGGCCTCACCTATATTAGCGAGAGGTTAAGTGCTAAACCCATCACTTGCTGGATAAAAATATGGACGAACCCGAGGCAAGTCTAAGTAGACAAATACTTGAGGACTGCATCGCGGGGGATAAAGGTCATCGGATACCTTGGCTTAAACATGTAAGGGACATGGTTATGCCAATTATTTTGATGAGCCTTCTACACTCACCTCCAAAGACAAGGGCGTTATAAAGTCTGAATTCTTACGGCGCTTAGCTTGTGAAAGGCAGGATAGAGAACTGTTGAAAGTTTCAGTAAGACCTCACCTGCTAACAAAATCATCGCCGGGAATGGAATTTTATCTTTCTAATACATATAACAGACACAATAGATTTTTAATGACTAGATTTAGACTGAATCTTCTGCATCATATTCTATCAGTTCCGGCTGGGTTCGCAGCAGACATTGACACAAAGGGACCCTGCGGCTGCGATCAGAGATCTCCGCAAGACACTCTTCATTTTGTTTTACTTTGTCCCTTTTATGCGCACCCTAGGTCATTGTTTTAAACAAATATTTTAAGACGTTCCAAAATTAATCAGGCAAAGGTGGCACTCTTATTTTTGAAACTCTCCTCTGACCCATTTACGCTGTTCAGCACTGTAAATTTCCTAAGATCGGCTGTAAAACTAAGGAAGACTAGAAGTGAGGACTAGTCACCCTGGTCTTATGGGGCACATAAGTTTATGATGCGACTATATAGTCTAGGTTTATTGTTCTTCTCAGCCAAGTGTATGATGAATGTTTTTTTTTTCTAATTTTTAGTTAGTCCCGGTAGCAGTTTTTTGGCACCCGCTTAATATTGCTGAATGGCGGGTCCACTGATATTAGGGAGTCTCACGCTGTTTAGACTGGCCTGGGTCAGCATATTTTACCCCGTTTTAACTTGTTAAATTTTTTTATTTTTTTATTTTTTATGCTGTTGAGCCCCATTCTTCTTAAGTGGTCCTACCTAACTTTCAAGCCTAACATGGTTCAGTGATGCCATTTGCTTATTTATAGCAGCCGTGAACATTTTATTGTTCTTAATAATGTATATATTGATTATAACATGTAATGTGTTAATGTTTTTTTATGTCATGCTCTTTTATGGATATTTCTATACCCGAATAAAGATTAATCGAATTGAATTGACTGCAGTGCTCAGCTAGGCCTCCCAATTTAAACTCACACACCAATCCCCTGCTGCACTCGGCCAAAGGCCATGCACAGCGTGCGGTCGGCTGCATGCAGGGGATTGGCCGCAGGACCTGATCACAGGCCAGGCCCTGCAGCCAACCTCCACCAAGCACGGACATAGGCCATGCGCGCCGGCGGTTGAATTAAGGTATGACAACTAAATATTACTTTACATTCACTGAAAAGAACCAAAGTTTACAGGGACATTAAAGTTAAATTCACATTTTACACAGGGAAAACCATAGAAATTCAGCAGTTATAGTTACACTTATCTGAACACTTATAGTTATACTTATCTGAAGAAACCATAGCACATGCCGTAAAGTAACTTTAGGCCACAAGTTATAGTTGATTAATATAACTATAACTATAAGTGCTCAGATAATAATTTTGTGCATAAGTAAAAAGCCTTTATATAAGTATAAAGTCTACATATATTGTGAGGGCACAGAGGACGAATGGTGGTGATAGGAGCCGGCGTCCACGAAATATCGGGATAGAGTTTCCATTGGACATTGAAGTCCTATAATCTTTCAATAACATCGGAGAGGCCGGAATATCATCGCCATACTGGTTGTCCTGATTGGCCAGAGAACAGCCAATCGTGAAACTGATTTGTTTAAATTGGTATGGTGCTGTTTATGTCGGACATTTGTCTGTGCCGCACTGAAGAAGGCTAGATGCTGAAACGCGTATGCGGCCAATAACGTTTTTTTTAATGCCCCGTAAGTGCCCCAGGTGTTTTTGGTGGTTGAGAAACCAGTGGGTCTCACCCCCGCTTTTCGGAGGCACCCGCCGTGAGTTCGATGGCCTTGGTGGGAAGACGTGTGTGCAGATATGTGTATATAATATATATATATATCTATATATATATTTAGATATATATATATATTATCTACTGGCGGTCGCCAGTAGATAGTTATAGTTAGGACCGTGTTTCCATAGGAAATCCGCAACATTCTATTTTGAATAACTTTGGCGCCGGTTGATGAATCCTCGCGAAATTTTCAAAATAGGTGGGGCGCTCCGCTCTGCTCCTACCCTGAAAGTCTCGGGGGGATTCGTCAAGCGGGGGCTGAGAAAAAAGGGGGGTCCCAAAACGCGTTTTTCCCATGCAATTTTCCATAGGGACCTTTAGTCCAAGGTACAGCCCAAACGGCTGAACAGAATTACTTGAAATTTGGCAAAGAGGTAGTCCTCAGGTCAGGGATGTGCCTTTTGCAGGTCTGGTGTCAATCTGTTCAGTAGTTCCTGAGAAAATCAAAAGTAAAATCATATATATATGTGGGCGGAGCCTAACCACACATCTCCTCCTGTTATCTGATTGGCTGTCAGCACTTCATCCAAGAAGTGTTGGCAGCCATCTTGGGACCAATATACATGATAGCACCTCATTAAAAAGCATTGCAGTTAATAGAAGGTTTTAAGACTTTAGTTACATTATAAATCATTTGTTGATGGTACCATACTCATTTTAGGAATTGTGGTATGTTCTAAGGTGATTTCACCATGTGAAAAAGCCTTCTGCTGGGATATCATGATTGAGAGAAAAATATTTTCTCATGCTTTTCCCACAGAGGTTTGGAAGGTGATCTATAAGTTAAACTGAGAGCATATTTTCTGTAAATTCACATTATCTTTCTCAGTCATGTGAGAATGAAGTCTGACATTCTCAGTAAAACATGTACATCTAACAAGGGCAGAGACTGTCAGTTGATTCCTTTGTGTTCTACTGCAGCTTCCCAGAGTGTTCCAAAGAACAACTAGAGCGCTAACAGTCCTACTTATGATAAACGTATGGCACACCTGAAGCCATCTTGCTTGGATTAAAGTGGTAACTCTTAAAACATTTAATTTAAAAAGGAACAAAATGAGGGGGTTCATTTTTCCATAAAAAGTATGATTAGTGCTGCAGAAAGAAACATTAGGGCACATTTTGAGTGACTTCTCAAATCCTCTTCTATTTCATTAAAACATTCTGACATGCAGACTGAAACATGCACTTTCAATACCAGCAGCAGTTTTCCCTGGTGAGCAGTAGCTTTACTACAGTGATCTAATGAGCAAAAAGAGTGCTAACATTCTGAATTTATGGCAAATGTATGACACATCTGAATGCCTTCTTGATGGAATCAAAGTAAAAAACTGAAAGTATTTCCTACTGAGGAGACTGCAGTAAATGAGGAAATTAGGAAACTTCATAACAAATAAGTCTCCCAAGATAGCCACCAGAGACAAAAGAGCCCAAATGTAGCCCAAATATCACCCAGATGTAGCCCAAGTATAGCCCAATGACAGAATGTCCCAGAGTGTTCTTAAAAACAACTAGAGCGCTTACTGTCTTCATTATGACAAAAGTATGGCACACCTGAAGCCATCTTGATTGGAATAAACTGGTAACACTTAAAACATTTAATTTAAAAAGGAACACAGTGAGGGGGGTAATTTTGCCATAGAAATTATGATTAATGCTGAAGAAAGAAAATGAGGGCACATTTTGAATGACTTCTCAAATCCTCTTCTATTTCATTAAAATAATTCTGACATGCAGACTGAAACATGCACTTTTAATACCAGGAGCAGACTTCCATGGTGAACAGTAGTTTTACTACAGTGATCTAATGAGCAACTAGAGTGCTAACATTCAGAATTTATGGCAAATGTGTGACATATCTGAATACCTTCATGATGGAATCAAAGTAAAAAACTGAAAGCATTTCCTACTGAGGAGACTGCAGTACATGAGGAAATTAGGAAACTTCATAACAAATAAATCTCCCAAAATGGCCACCAGAGACAAAAGAGCCCAAATGTAGCCCAAAATCACCCAGATGTAGCCCAAATATAGCCCAATGACAGAAGTGGCAAAACACTTATTATTTTGTGTTTTTGCAGTGTTATATAGTGCAGACTTGTCAGGTATTGGAGTGCTTTACATGAGCATTGGTTACATCACACAAGAACAAATTCATTTTGGTTGTAGACATGGGGAGACTAAGTGATTTGACCAGAATCACAGAATGTCGAGCTGAAGCAGAAACTCCAACCTGGTCCCCAGTTGCAAAGTCTGCAGTTCTATAAGTAACACCACATCCTCTCCCCTAAGTGCAACATTTAATCAAGTGGTCAACTGGATAAAAAAACATAAAGATAACAAATAATTTAAAAGTGCTTTATTGCTATTTGAAAACTCAGAAAATATGTCCTTATTTTAGTCTTTTAGAGCACTAACCATAATTTTGATGCCAATAAGACCCTCTCATATGTGTAATTTCTAAAGGAAATGCTCTAGGTATTGCAGTTTTGATTACATTAAGATGACGTCAGGCGTTCCACACTTTTGTAATAAATATAGAATGTTAGCAATCTAGTTGTTCATTAGGATACTGTTGAGAGGCAGAGGCCAGGGGCACGGACTCTGAAAATTGAAGGCAGGTAGGAGGGTGCAAAGGCAACAATTTAACCACACTGAGCAGGCAGGAAGGGCCGTGGCAGCACAACCGACTATGGAGGGCAGTGGAAAGGGGGGCAGGGGCAACAAACCAACAATACAGGACTTGCAAGAGAGGCTGTGGCAATGTAATAGACCATTGTGGGCAGAAGGAAGAGGCAATGGTAGTACAATCAAACATGCCAACATACCCGATTCAGCCAGGAAACGTACAATGTTTTTAAGCTCAAATGGGCTTAATTTGATCTGTCTCCTGTCTACAATCTGCTCTTTTTCAATGTAACTCAAAGGGGAAAATCAATACCCCAGTTTTTTTTCAAAATCTCCCTCTTACCAAGTTCAAAATGTTCGCAAGTATGGTACATTGGATCATGGAAGGAAATGGGGTAGGGACATGGACTTGGTTAACAGAGGACAGGAGGGACATGGAGAGGTGCACCAAACTGACCCTGCAGGGCAGGCATCAGGGTTTGCAGGAGCACAATACACCACACAGGGCATGCGGGACGGGAGTGCAGCACAACAATCCATAGAAAGCAAGAGGGAGGGGACAGGACCATGCACATGGACAAGAGAGAACAGAGGGGCAAGAGGCAATAGTAGCTAGCTGACCATAATGGACAGACAGGAGAGAAAGCTGCAGCATAACAGACCATAAAGGGCAGGAGGGACGGATCAGGGGCATTACAATGGAACAGACAAGCCAGGAGGGAGGGAGTAGGGGTCTGCACATGTAAACAGAGGGCTGGGGGCAAGGGGGCAGGGCAGGAGCAGCAAGATAGCCATGGAGGTCAGGCAGGATGGGCACTAGAAGCAAGACACACCATGAAGAGCAACAGTGAGACTGTGATGGCATACACACAGACCATGGAGGGAAGGTGGGAGGGGGTCAGGGGCAGCTAACTGACCACACAGGGAAGGTGGGAGGGGCCATGGCAGCACAGAAGACCATGCATGGCAAGTGGGAGGGTTAGTGGCAGCACAATGGCTATGATGGGCAAGAAGGAGGGTGCAGGGGCATGCACAAAGGACGATGGAGGATAGAAAGGAGGGTCAGGACCTGTGCACAGACAAGAAAGTTCAGGGGAAGGGGCCTCACAACAGACCGCACGGGGCAGGCAGGAGGAGCAGTTGCAGCACAACAGACCAGGGAGGGCAGAAAGGTGTGGCAGTACAATGGACCATGTAGGACAGGAGGAAGAGGATAGGGGCATGGCATGTGGACAGGCAGGGTGGAGGTGGCAGGGACAGGTTACAGTCATCTGACAATGCTAGGCAGGTGGGAGGGGAGTGGCAGCTCAACAGAACACTCAGAGTAGATAGGAGTGGCAGGTCCATGGAACATGGTGGGCAAAAAGGATGGAGCAGGGGCATGCACAAAGACATCGGAGGGCAGGGGGAAGGAGAATAGGGGCAGCAAGCTAAGCACAGAGTTTAAGCAGGAGGTCAATGATGGGGCATAGAATTGGGCAATGGAGGGCAGGAGGAGTGGACTGGTACATCATACTAAATTGAGGGCAGTGGCAGCACATCAGACCATGTATGGCAGGAGGGAGGAGGCTAGTCCATGGATTCAGACAACAGAGGATAGGGAGGAGGTGGATGGGGCAGCAAGCTAACTGTTCAGAGAAGGCAGGTATTAGGAACTTTATTGTTTTTAAAACGTGTGTCTGTGCGAACTACTTAAAATATGAACAAGTATGCAGCATAATCTCACTTTTATTCAGGAAGAAGAGGACGTTTGTGACTGTGACTCCGGGCTCACTTGGCAGAAACACCCCCTGACCCTCCACCCCCTATCCTAAAATGTAATGCCCGTGAAAAGGGTAGGTGAACACAGTGTTATATAAAACATAGTCCTGAGAGCACGAATGAAAATGAAAACTAGATATAGTGTATGGTATAAACTATGCACCAAAAAGTGTGATATAAGATGAACCGGGCGTGAAATATAATATGCAATACATTGTGCGCAATGACAGATTCATTGGAGAGCGCGAGATAGCACAGGCACTAGCGCGTGCTATGTGATATGCGCCTTGGAGTGTAATATGCACAGGGCAGTGTCGTGTAACCTAACTAGTCTCTAAAGTTGTAATATAAAATATGTGCTGGGGAGTGTAATGTTGCATATGCACTGTGACAAAGATATGGATCCCAGATTGTAATATGTATGGCGTAGCACTGTGCGTTATAACATAGGCATCGAGGAAGGCACGTTAGATGGGGCAATATAACCCGTGCGAAGACAAGTGTGGCATGACATATTCACAGGGTGGTGTTACAGTGCACATGGGCTAGAGAGTGTCATAGCATATGCACTAGCTGGTGGAATACAACACAGAGGTGTGAGGCAATCGGCGGGCACTGGTGGGTGTAACACAGCATTGGGCTCTGCCAGGAGCACGCTGTGACTCTCAAGTGATGTTCGTCTCCTTTCCAGAGAGTAAAATAAAAAGTATTACACATCCGGCAGTGGATGTGTGTTTTATTAACCGTGAGGGGGGTTTCTTGCATAGTTTTGGTCGAATTTTTGTCGAATCCCCTTTGAATGGCTTGGTGTGCATGTGTATTAAATGTGCCCGTCAATAGCTACCCATGTTTGTATAAATAAACGACAAGGGTGTCTACCGGGATTAGGCACGGTAGGGCATCAGACATGTCAGAGCTTCACTAGTGGTGTAAATACATTCCACGTGGATTCATTGTATGCATAGTCGCCTTTTAATGAATATCACGCAAATCGTCATGGTGATAGGTACGTACGGTTTGTCCAGCATGTCCTAGGTGTGTCTATAAATATATATTTTTTAAAATAATAAAAAACAGTGGCCGGCCCTGGGGATTGGGGTCAAAAAAATATAATTAGGAGACAGGCCCTGGGGGATGGGGTCATCAGGGCCAATAAATTAGAATAAGAAGGGGAACCACACAGCCCCCCTTCTTAAAAAATTAAAATAAATAAAAGACTGGCATCGTGCCGGAGGCCACGCCCCCTCCTTGCAGCAATCTGCAAACGCGCCCCCTGGCGAGTTGTAAGTTGGGGAATTAATTCCTCTTCAATACTGAGGGTCCCTGAGGGCCAACTAGCCCAACAGGCATCTCCAGTATGCACCAGGGAGCTGCGCTGCAGACAGGTGTTCGGAGGCCAAGCCCCTTTTTACAACTCTCTGCAACACAGCTCTGTGGCGCTTACTTGAGGTACCTAGTGGTCTAGTTTGACCCTAGGGACCCTTAGGATTCAAGGGGACTTAATCACTCAACTTAGAACAGCCACAGGGCGCGTTTACACAGTGGTGAAGGGAGGGGACGGGGCCTGAGGTGACGTGTGCAAACACGCACTATGGCACGTTTTAAATTGGGGATATAAATTCCCTTCAATACTGAGGGCCCCTGGGGGCTAACTAGCCCACCAGGTGCTTCCAGTAAGCGCCACTGAGCTGCGTTGCAGAGAGGTGGTCCAGGCTGCGCCACTTTTTACACCTCTCTGCAACGCAGTTCTGTGGCGCATACTGGAGGTACCTAGTGGGCTAGTTGGACCCTCAGGATTCAAATTAACTTAATCTCCCAACTAAAAACGGCCACAGGGCGTGTTTACACAATGGTGAAGGGAGGGGACGGGGCCTCAGTTAACGTGTGCAAACAAGCCCTGTGGCGCGTTTTAAGTTGGGGAAATAATTCCCCTTCAATCCTGAGGGCCCCTGGGGGCTAACTAGCCCACCAGGTGCTTCCAGTAAGCGCCACTGAGCTGCGTTGCAGAGAGGTGGTCTAGGCCGTGCCACTTTTTACACCTCTCTGCAACGCAGCTCTGTGGCGCATACTGGAGGTACCTAGTGGGCTAGTTGGACCCTAGGGACCCTCAGGATTCAAATGAACTTAATCTCCCAACTAAAAACGGACACAGGGCGTGTTTACACAGTGGTGAAGGGAGGGGACGGGGCCTGAGTTAACGTGTGCAAAAACGCCCTGTGGCCTGTTTTAAGAGGTAGTTTTAATCCCCCTGCCCTATTATATACTAGGGGCTTACAGAGGAGGTCATGCTAATCACAGGGGGACCCCAACGCATAATGTTCCCTAGTGTATGTAGGTGTTTTCACTGTATTCTAAGTGTCTTTTAACATAGCACTGGCTCTAGGACTGGTTAGTCAGACTCAGTTACCACCAGTATCCGTTTGAAAAAGTTGAGGGTACAGGATGATTTTGCAACAAGGCTTCTTTCTGCTCTTCTTTTTGTTCTTTCTGCACGTTATCCTTCTTCCTGCACTTTTCTTCGTCTTTGAGGACTTCTGTTGCTTCTTTCGGCACTTCTTTTTTTTCTTTCTGTGCATTTAAAAAACCTTTGAAATTCACAGAAAAAACCATAGGTTTCAGGCACGTTATAGTTAGGAATTAGCATTTAAAAAACCTCAGAAATTCACTGAAAAAACCATAGGTTTCAGGGGTGTTATAGTTAGCTGGACTTTTCACTTGTACAAATCCATTGAAATTCCCCCGTTATAGTTAGTTCAGCTAACTATAACTCGCACGCCCGCAATGCACTGCTGATGACGTCACATATTACATCACTCATGACATGGTCAGTGACATCACTCATGACATCACTGATGACATCTCAAACGACATCACTGATGACATCATCCTTGTGATAGAGTGGCAGACCTCCTCTCACCCTAATATAACCTTTGATACACACATTCAAAAATAGAGACTAACATTTTCAAAACCATGGACATACCAATACCAGTTACAACAACCTCTTCAGTAATTCTAAGATCCACATACACATCCACTCATTCACCAACAGTCCTATACAGTCACTCATACATGTACTCACTCATCATATGTACTCATACACCTATACATCCTGTTACACAATGCCACTCATCCATAGAGTTACTCACACACATAGTCACTCATGCTAATAAAGAATCAAACATACATTTACTTGCATATACAGTTATTCACACACCACCACACTTACTTCTACGGAAACTTACACATACTTAGTCTTTTAAACAATCACTTATAGCAACACATACTTATTCATACAGGAACTCTTTCAATCTCTCACTCTCACATATACTCACTTATATACACCAATAGTCACATATACTAGTTTAAAACATATGTAGTTACTCATAAAGACACTATTGAGACAGTCATTCACTCACTAACACACCCATACACACACTCATCCACCCATACAGTCCTGCACACATGCTGTCTTCAACACATACAAACAGTGAGTCACTCATTCATGACGTAATACCCCCCACCGAACCATGCAGACACTCAGACTGATACTCAAAAAACCAACTAATAACCTATATAGACACCCATGTAGCTACTCACCAACCCATGCAGCCACTTATACACAAAGTGAGAGACTGATACAGATATTTACATATTTAAACATTACTCACTAAGCCATGTATTCACTATGATACACTTAATCAGTCAGTTACACAATCAATTTTTCAAAAACAAATCATCCATTTAGACACTTATATACCCATTTATTCTTCCATCGACCTTGAGATATACATATATAAAACATATTTAATTTTCAGAAAAACACACATTCACTGGATGATGTCATCAGTGATGTCATCAGTGATGTCATTTGAGATGTCATCAGTGATGTCATGAGTGATGTCACTGACCATGTCATGAGTGATGTAATATGTGACGTCATCAGCAGTGCATTGCGGGCGTGCGAGTTATAGTTAGCTGAACTAACTATAACGGGGGAATTTCAATGGATTTGTACAAGTGAAAAGTCCAGCGAACTATAACACCCCTGAAACCTATGGTTTTTTCAGTGAATATATATATATATATTTTTTTTTTGTTGGTTGTTTTGTCGAGTGGTGAATAAACTCTAATAACTATCCGCCAGGGTGTGCCTCATTATGTGACTTGGATGGAGGTTATCGTTTGGGAATATATATATATATATATATGTATTATATACTGGCGGTCGCCAGTAGATAATTATAGTTACAACCTAGTTTCCATAGGAAATTTAAAAATTCTATTTTGAATAACTTTGGCACCGGTTGACGAATCCTCGCGAAATTTTCAAAACTAATGGGGCGCTCCGTTCAGCTCCTACCCTGAAAGTCTCGGGTGATTCGTCAAGCGGGGGCCGAGAAAAAGGGGGGGTCCCAAAACGCGTTTTCCCCATGCATTTTTCGATAGGACCTTTAGTCGCAGCTACAGCCCGAACGGCTGAACAGAATTACGTGAAATTTGGCAGAGAGGTAGCCATAAGGTCAAGGAAGTGCCTTTTGCAGGTCTGGTGTAAATCTGTTCAGTATTTCCTGAGAAAATAGCATTTAAAAGCATATCAATATCTATAAGCGCGCACCGTGCGCGCACTGTGCGCGCAACCTGCCGTGCGCGAGCGCAATTCTGATTGGTTGTTAGATGTGGGTAAACATTCGAATCGGTCGAATCCAGGACGTGTCGGCCGCCATTTTGTCTCTCGCAGTCTGAGGGGGTGAAAACAAAAGGTGGAGAACTTGAAAAGGGGGCAGAGTGGACAGTTCCTGACCCCCTAGCCTTGGTCAGGGGGTCACTGAAGGACCCCCAAGGGCGAAAAAACATTTTTTTTTTTTAAATCGCGAGGTGCGCGCACGGTGCGCGTACGGCGCACCGTGGGTGCACGGTGCGCGAAGCGCACCGACCGCCCACAGCGCGCGCACGGTGAAAAACCTGAAAAAAAATGTAATAAATACATAACTTAGCATTTAAAAAAACGTACAAATTCACTGAAAAAACCATAGGTTTCACACACGTTATAGTTACGAATTAGCATTTAAAAAACCTTGCAAATTCACTTAAAATACCATAGGTTTCACACATGTTATAGTTAGCTGGACATTTCACTCGTAAAAAACCAATGAAATTCCCCCGTTATAGTTAGTGCAGCCAACTATAACTCACGCGACCGCAATCCTCTGCTGATGACGTCAGATATTACATCACTGATGACATATGTGTCTTTATGAAAAATAAATATTTGTAATATATGTATAGCTAAAGATTAATGGAAGAAGACATGGGTAAATAAGTGTCTAAATACAGTGATGTAATATCTGACGTCATCAGCAGAGGATTGCGGTCGCGTGAGTTATAGTTGCCTGCACTAACTATAACGGGGGAATTTCATTGGTTTTTTACGAGTGAAATGTCCAGCTAACTATAACATGTGTGAAACCTATGGTTTTTTAAGTGAATATATATATATATACATATATATATATATGCAGATTCGAAGTTACCCATCCGGACGAGACGCACTCGGGAAACAGTAATCACTTTATTAAAGGTATGGAAACAGCATTCTCTCCGATGATTGTGACAGCCACTCCGTCTTGGCCTGACGCGTTTCGTTTTCCACTTCTTCAGAGGCTGGCGGAAGTTGGTTCGTGCTTGACACATTTTCCCATATTTAAATAGATTGCCCGCCCTCAATTGGCTGCTCGAATGAGTCAAGGCATTCTGGGTGATGTAGTGCCAATTTAATATCACTTCTCTAATGGATTGCACAATTACTGTCCGAAATTCAAACAGTTCTGCATGAGCCTCGGTGAGAGCACGGTGTCCTCAATCCTTTACTTTTTCCCCACATTGAGGTTCGGTAATTTCCTTACCTCGTGGCCCCCGCTAGGGGTGGTGCAGTCTCTGCAGCAGGGTCGCTACATACACATGCAGATTCGAAGTTACCCATCCGGACGAGACACACTCGGGAAACAGTAATCACTTTATTAAAGGTATGGAAACAGCATTCTCTCCGATGATTGTGACAGCCACTCCGTCTTGGCCTGACGCGTTTCGTTTTCCACTTCTTCAGAGGCTGGCGGAAGTTGGTTCGTGCTTGACACATTTTCCCATATTTAAATAGATTGCCCGCCCTCAATTGGCTGCTCGAATGAGTCAGGGCATTCTGGGTGATGTAGTGCCAATTTAATATCACTCCTCTAATGGATTGCACAATTACTGTCTGAAATTCAAACAGCTCTGCATGAGCCTCGGTGAGAGCACGGTGTCCTCAATCCTTTACTTTTTCCCCACATTGAGGCTCGGTAATTTCCCTACCTCATGGCCCCCGCTAGGGGTGGTGCAGTCTCTGCAGCAGGATGGCTACATACACATGCAGATTCGAAGTTACCCATCCGGACGAGACACACTCGGGAAACAGTAATCACTTTATTAAAGGTATGGAAACAGCATTCTCTCCGATGATTGTGACAGCCACTCCGTCTTGGCCTGACGCGTTTCGTTTTCCACTTCTTCAGAGGCTGGCGGAAGTTGGTTTGTGCTTGACACATTTTCCCATATTTAAATAGATTGCCCGCCCTCAATTGGCTGCTCGAATGAGTCAAGGCATTCTGGGTGATGTAGTGCCAATTTAATATCACTCCTCAAATGGATTGCACAATTACTGTCCGAAATTCAAACAGCTCTGCATGAGCCTCGGTGAGAGCACGGTGTCCTCAATCCTTTTCCTTTACTTTTTCCCCACATTGAGGCTCGGTAATTTCCCTACCTCGCGGCCCCCGCTAGGGGTGGTGCAGTCTCTGCAGCAGGGTGGCTACATACACATGCAGATTCGAAGTTACCCATCCGGAACGCGTCAGGCCAAGACGGAGTGGCTGTCACAATCATCGGAGAGAATGCTGTTTCCATACCTTTAATAAAGTGATTACTGTTTCCCGAGTGCGTCTCGTCCGGATGGGTAACTTCGAATCTGCACATATATATATATATATATATATACATATTTTCAAAAGCAAAAACAGCTGCCACACTCCAGAGATATATTTCCAGGGTTATTTTATTGCACCACCATTACCATAGATATAAAGGCGTTATACTTACTTGAGAAATACTTACATTTTTGTTGTTAAGGCATGCGTGGTGAAGGTACATGCATGGTAAAAGTTTGCATGGTAAAGACATGCAGAATGCGTGGTAATGGTATTGCGTGGTAGCAGCCGCATTGTAAAGGCTGTTTTCCGTTAGCATGAGGCCTGGGGGCGCCTCAGAACTCAGTGCCTGCAGGTCTGTCAGCTACAGAGCTCCCAGAAGAGAGACCACCGCCGTTGCCATCTTGGCCATGCCCCCAAGTGTACACAAATTACTTATTTTGCTTACTTCCATGTTTCTAGTCACTTCACCTCTCAACAAGAAAACAAAAATACTGAGTCCTCACTAAAGTACCAATACACCTAGGAATTTAATAGATAACTTTTAGTATGAAATGTTCAAAATCGCTTCAAAATGTCTGTGTAATTTTTGCTTGTGTTAAATCAATGCTGCAATGCCTACTTTTGTGTCCTGTTTGAACATCTTTTCAATGGCAACACTGACAGAAACCGTGTTAGGATGCATAATATTTGGTGATGAACAAATTTCTTCTGTTTTCTCAAAAATAGTGGGAGAGGTGTGGCGCATGGGAGAGGTGTGGCGCAGCGGCCACGGCGGCTGTCTCCGGAGTACGAGGCTCATGGTTCAATCCCCGGCGCCAGCAGCTGCTCAGCCAAGCGACTCTGGGCAATAGTTGTTATTTATTACAGTGTTTTTTTTTTATTTAATGCCTTTTCTTACAAACTACAATTACTGCATATGATTATAGATATACCAGGTGATTGAATTAGGTCAGTTAAATATGCCTGACTCTTATCACTACAATGTTAGAAAGATAATGAATGAAATTGTAATGACACAAATATCGGTATCATCATATTTGTGATGTTTTCACTGGTGGTTTGAGAAATAATAATGCAGATTCATTAAGTGTTTTCAGAATGGGAAGCCTAATACTAAAATCAGCAAATGTATCTGGTCTTAGGAAAAGTAAGGAAGTAGGGAGAAAAGAAATAAGTGTTAATTCACCTTGGATCATAACCAACTGTTTGCCATTGACACCAAGGTGAGTGCAGTGATTTTGACTTCTCCAAGAAACCTCTAAACCAAGTTATGGTCTCACCTTACAACCACGCCTTAACAGAAGTGCAACAGCAGGGTGAAATAGTGCATAGGCCTAGGTGAATTGATAGGACATGATGGAGAGATTACAAAACAATGGAAATGATGGACTGAGACACAGATTTATTGTGTAACCCTGAAGGAATCCACCAACCTACAGGGAGCCAGGAACCTGAACACCATCCCATGAGGTACTATGAACCCTACATGACATAGGGCCGAATTCACAAAAGTAATCCAAGACAAAATCCTAACTTTACGACTTTCGGTATTCACAAAAGGCATTTACGAGTAGTAAAGTTAAGAATCCTAACTTTACTACTCCTAAATGCCTTTTGTGAATACCGGATGTCATAAAGTTGGGATTTTGTCTCAGTTTAGGAGTAGTAAAGATAGGAATCCTGACTTTACTACTCCTAAATGCCTTTTGTGAATACCGAAAGTCATAAAGTTACGATTTTTCTCAGTTTAGGAGTAGTAAAGTTGGGAATCCTAACTTTACTTCTCCTAAATGCCTTTTGTGAATACCGAAAGTCGTAAAGTTAGGATTTTGTCTCAGATTACTTTTGTGAATCGGGTCCATAAATGGGGTTTTGCAGGTTTCTGTGCGGAAAGGAGAATATGTCACCCTCAATGGCACATACACTCATGGAACATCGCTTAAGTTCTGGCCCCTCTTTACTGGAACCTCACCTTCCTTGACGCCAGTGACTAATACCCGTGCACAGTAGATTCACACCAGGCCTCCATAGCTATGAACGTGCCAGCTGCTCTGGATGTGCAACTCACCTACTCTACTGACAAAATGGTAGAATATATTGTAGCTGTGACCCCTTTTGTTCTCAGTACTATGATGAGAGTAAAAGGGCTGTGTCAAGAGTAGCACACCAGCCACTTAATGGAATGTGTTTGATGCAAGTGGGAGCACACCGGATGATTATTACCAAGCTAAAAGATTTTCTGACAACACACTTGCTTCTTAGTGAGTGAGGATTCTACTAACCAAGATCATCAAATCTGCTTCTTATAAAATAGTGATGGCCAAATATATATGCTGAATGTTGGCAAAAGACGTAATGTACATGAATATTAGGAGGGTAATGTGAGGAAAAGGAGGAGGACTCTGAGTACTTACCAGTGACTCCAACAGCTCCGCCTGCCTTGACTGCACTTGAGGCGCCTGAAAAGGAAAACAAAATTGAAACATTGAAAAGAGAGAAAGAACTAACAGTGAAGGAGATAAGGAGTGGTGGTTGCCCATAGAAATCCCCGAAAATGAGTTCAGCACTGGAGGAGGGAGGGCAACCGTTGTTGTTGGGAAGCAATATCTCCAGCCACGGTGCCTCCCAGGGGAAGAAGGACTGAAGAGGTGCCTGACTCCAGCCTCGTTCAGCAGGGAGCATGGCCCACAAAGGCCAGTGCTCACATTCATGAGTGGAGTAGAAGGCCAGAGTGTAGTGGGGGGTAAGCGGGAGAGGTGCTTTGAGTCTTTCTAAATGCGATGGGTGAAAAACCTTGGTTGAGTGAATAAACTCGGGTAATATTTTGATTAATAAATGTATGTTTATGGACAGCTGTCACACAAAACACATACAAAGGTACAGGGGGTATGAAGGAGTCTCATAGGAGGGAGTTTTTAGTCTGTACTCTGCTCCCTTTTGCTTGTGTAAACTATGAGAGAGGCCATAATCATGAGCTGAACTAAAATATGATATAGACTATAATAAGTAAACTCAATAGATAAACTAAAGCGAGAGGAGAGAAAAAGAGGAAAGAAATGAGAGCATGAGACGAGTGGTACAAAGTGGGAAAATAGAGCCAAAACCTCCCTGCTACTTGTTTCTTTTCTTTTCAGTTCCTCTGGTCCCAATGGAAGTGACCCAGAGGCAGATGAAAAGGAGAAGAGATGAACTGAAGTCTGGACTGCATCTATAACGTCTTGTACTGATACTCAATAAAAAAAAAAACCTAGGAGAGTGAAGAAAAAAAATCAAGAACTTGGCATAGGAAGTCTTTATTAAGGGAGAGAAGAACCCACCTGATACATTGTGGTGCCAGAAGTGAGACTGCCCATGTGATACAAGATGGAAAGCATAGTGCACTGCTTGGTTGAAGGCCAGCAGTAAACTGAATGAGCCTTACAGCCGATTCATTTTTTTAATACCTTGAAGATTCAGTCTGACCAATTTCAAAAGCTATCTGAAAATCAATTACAATTGGCTACGGGTATATCACAAAGCAAAGGACTCATACCCATAGGAGCTGTAAAATCACTTCAGGAGTTTAAACCGTGAGAAGACTCAAAAGCATTTTAAATAATTTTTGAGCGAGCAGCCAAAGCAAGCCAGTGGCCTGAGGATAGATGGACTCATTACCTGGCACCCTTGTAGGCAGTGGAAGCGTAGGGTACATATCAAGTGGACACAACAGGATGATGGACGTGCTGAAACCTTTCAACCACTCACCCCCAGTCACAGATCTGGGTTCAATCTATCGTTCTTTTGCTAGTTATGCCACCCCAGTTTGGACCCAGCCATATGCAAATCAGTCTTGACCATGTTCCTCATGGGAACAGTCCGGCCCTAACTGCCAGGCCAGGTCCTCCCTGGACCGGAAACAATGGCTGACGAGGGGTGAAGACCCGAAACCAGTCCAAGGATGCTTGTTTCCGGTCCACAGAATGCTAGAAAGAATTCATTTAACCTTCCATTCTATTATAACGAAACCAGGGGTTGTTATAAAACAGCAATCTTACAGGATAACCGAAGCTCATAGAGATGCTATTCAAACAAGGTCACTCAAATGTAAAAATTAGGAGTGATAGAACTTTCTTCAAGTGAATGGCTCTATATCATAGTCCTAGTCCCCAAGTCTGACAGTAGTATTCGCTTTTGTACTGACGTTAGAGCAGTCAACATGGTCTCAAAATTTGATAATTATCCCCCACCCAAAATTAACAAGATGATCAAACAACTGGGTGAGGGAAGATGCACAACTGAACTTATGAAAGGATACTGGCAGATTTCCTTGAGATCGGAGGAAAAGGAGAAAACAGCTTTTGTCACTCTTCATGGACTCAACCAGTTTACTGTGTTACCTTTTGGATCACACAGTGCTCTGGCCACTTTTCAGAGACTCAAAAACCAGGTTCTATAACACATAGGCAATATGCTTCTGCCTATCTGGATGACATTGTTATATTCAGTAAAAGTTGGGAAGATCATTTCAAATATTTATCAGTCATTTATAAATCTCTCCAAAAGGCAGGTCTTCCTATCAACACCAAAAATCTAAACAAGCCAATAGCAATGTCAAATATTTAGGATACCTTCTAGGAAATGGTTTAAATGAACCACGGAAAGAGAAAGTAAAGCTATAGCAGAGATTCCATCCCCTAAAGGTAATTGAGAGATGAGGAATTTCTATGCCTGTTAGGGTACTATTGTAGATTTATTGCTAATTATTCCCACCTGTAGGACCCTGTCTACGACATATTGAAGAGAAAATGATGGTCAGAAGTGTTTTAATTTCCCCAGGGAAGAGGCCTAGAGAGCCTTCACTGACTTAAAATGCAAAATCTCCTGTAAACCAATTCTCCATTCTCCTAGTTTTTGGAAACCTTTTTTTTTTTTTCTTCACAAATGGCAGATGCTTGCAAAGTACGATTGTGTGCCGTCCTTTCTCAACTGAATGAGAATCAGGATGAAATTCCTATCCTATTCATAAGTAGCAAGGTGTTCCCTAGGGAGTTTAAATACCCCACTGTACAATAAGAATGTTTGGCTTTTAAATGAGCAGTTGACACTCTTCTTCATTACCTCGAAGAATGAACTTTTTTAACTCTATACCGACCATGCTTCACTCACGTGTAGGAGGAACAATAAGGGGAATGATCCTAGAGTTCTTCACTGGTTTCCATCCCTACTGTTGTAAGCTGTGCTGTAACCATCCTGCAACTGAAGGGATAAGATAATGAGAAAGCATTGTGTGCTTGGCTGAAGACCCATACCTACAACTGCATGACAGTGTGGGTCATCCTCGACTCCACCCTCTCCATGACCAAGCAGGTCAACGCCGTCTCCGCATCGTGCTTCAACACCTTTCGAATGCTCCGCAGGATCTTTAAGTGGATCCCCTCCGAAACAAGAAAAACCGTCACCCAGGCCCTCGTCACCAGCAGGCTGGACTACGGAAACGCCCTCTACGCAGGAACAACAACCAAACTCCTAAGACGGCTGCAACGCATCCAGAATGCCGCAGCACGACTGGTCCTCAACATCCCCCGACACAGCCACATCACCCCCGACCTGAGAGACCTACACTGGCTCCCCGTCAACAAGAGGATAACCTTCAAACTACTCATCCACGCACACAAAGCCCTACACAACGCCGGACCAGCATACCTCAACAGATGACTCAGCTTCTACACCCCCACCCGCAGCCTCCGCTCAGCCAGCCTCGCCCTCGCCACGGTCCCAAGCATCCGGAAAACGACCGCCGGCGGCAGATCCTTCTCCCACCTCGCCGCCAAGACCTGGAACACCCTCCCCACCAACCTACGACAGACCCAAGACCTGCTGGCCTTCAGAAGACTACTCAAGACCTGGCTTTTCGATCAGTAGCAGCTTCCATCCCCCGCGCCTTGAGACCCTCATGGGTATGTAGTGCTCTTTACAAATTTCTTTTTTTTTTTTTTTAACTTTATTTTTGTGCAGGCATGAAAAAAATTACAGATGTGGCACTTCCCAACCAGCATGTCAAACTTACATCTTGTTATGAGATCATAGCCGTTATGCACACAACCCTGCGGCCGGGCCGCGACACCGAGGTATTTCCAATAGAGTGCAAATGTGTCTAATGTTACGCGTTTCACATGGAACCCCACGATCCTGCTTTTTGTATTGTTTTTCTCCCCCAACACCCCCCCCCGTCCCCCACCCCCCCCACAGAACTAATAGCACGCCCCCCTCCGGGGTGGACCGACAGCTCCCAAGTCCATCCAACTATGTGTCACCAGTCCACCGGTGTCATACTTGTATAATGCATTAGTGCTTGTCCCCCCTCCCACAACCTAATATAGCATCTCGCATGTACGGCATCTCCAAATGAATCACTGTCACTGTCTTGTACTAGCCCTCATCGTTATCAGGTGGTCCCTCCCGCCCGTCCCCGCCATCTACCCCTCTATGTGTGTCCTCCTATGTGTCCCACCTCTAGGCCATGGTATTGCCTCCATTTGCTCCATATCTTTCGGAATTTTTTGGGACAGCCTCTCGCTTTGTATGTCACTCGTTCTGCTGCCATATAGAGGTCCAGACCTCTCCTCCATTCCTCTATCTCCGGCCTCTCAGCCACCCCCCAATATTTCACAATGTCCCTTTTCGCTACCACCAGCGCCAACACCAGGAAAATGATATGTGGGCGCGGCAGGTCTACTTCGGTCACCATTCCCAGTAACGCCAGTTTCGGGTCTAGTGTTAGCTCCATTCCTAACACCTCCCCCAATTCTGTGAAGATGTGAGACCAATACGTTTGAATTTTCTCACAGGACCATAGAGTGTGGTAGAAATCTCCCTGTTCCGTATTGCATCGAAGACACGTGGCGTCTGCTATCCTACCCATCTTGTGGAGACGCCTCCGGTCGAAGTATGTCCTGTGTAGTATATTTAATTGGATCAGCCTCAGCCGTGATTTAATGGCGACTTCTCGGGGGTGCATCAATATCAGCTCCCAGTCTAAGTCCTCTAGCTGCCCTACGTCCGCCTCCCATGTATCTCTGAGTTTCGCCAGATTTCCCAACATGTTGTTTGTGAGGGTTTTATATGTAAGCGAGACTGCCTGGTGTACCATCTCCCTTCCAAAGGTGAGTATTCCGGTATGCCCTGTAGTGATATCTGCTGTGCCTTCCAGGCGTGTACTAGCTGCAGGTGCTTGTATCGTTGTGTGTGGTGTAATCCGAACTCTGCCTGCAGCATCGCGAACGTCTTCAGCTCACCTTTACTAATCACGTCCCCAATAGCGGAGATCCCTATGTCATCCCACCTCTGGAAGCCTCTCAGTTTATGTAGTTCCTTCAACCATTTACAAGGCCACAGTGGAGTCTGACGTGTTGGCTTCCCTTCCCATCCCGTGGATCTAGTAGCTCGGGACCATGCTCTAATCGTAATCAAAGTCGCTGGCAAGAGCGTTCTCTCCGCCTTTCCCCCATACAGATAGTGAAGTATATTGTGTGTGGATAATTTATACCTCTCTAAAGCATAGGTTGGGTGGTCCGCTGGTGCGTGCAGCCAGTCATTAATGGGGGTCAGGTGTTCCGCCCAATAGTATGCCTCCAGGTTCGGTAATGAAATCCCTCCACTGTATTGATGTCGCTGGAGTGTCTGGAGCGCAATGCGTGGTTGTTTGCCCAGCCATATGAATGACCGCAGGTCAGCGTGTATTCTAGTGATAGTCTTAGTCGGGAGCGGATAGTACTCATTTTGAAGTGCGTAGAGAAATTTGGGTAGGGTAATCATCTTATACATCGCCGCCCTCCCCAGTAGGGTGAGTGGCAACTGTCTCCATCTCGTCATATCCTCCACTGCCTCCTTCAGTATTCGTTCCACATTTCTCTGGAACGAGAGCCTTTTGTCCAAGGTGACATATACCCCAAGGTACTGGAACCCCTCAGCGGTGGTGAGTAGACGTTCCGGTAGCGTTACTCCCTGTACTGCTCCCCGTGGCGTATACAAGACTGATTTATGCCAGTTGATGGTGTGGCCTGCCATTCCCCCAAAGTCTTCCAACTCTCTGAACAACTGCCCTACGGATATCTCGGGGTTCGTGATATACAACAGTACATCGTCTGCATATAACGAAATCTTTTCCTGAGTATCCCCCGACTCGGTACACCTGAAGCCATGGATCTCTGGGTTCTGCCGAATTTTGGCCGCCAGTATTTCTATGGTGAGAGTGAAAAGGAGAGGTGACAGCGGGCATCCTTGTCTGGTGCCCCGCTCCACCCGGAATTCGCGTGATAGGCACCCATTCACTCGTACCCTCGCCTTCGGCGCCGCGTATAGCAGCCCTATCCATTTCTGAAAATGTGGGCCAAAGCCAAACCGACGCAACACTGCCATGAGAAAGGGCCAATGTACCGCATCGAACGCTTTTTCCGCGTCCAAGGACAGGAACCAGTGCGGCTCCGTTCTACCTTGTATTTCTTGGAGCCAGTTGTGGGTCCGTCGGAGGTTGAGTTTTGTCGCCCTATCCGGCAAGAATCCGGATTGGTCTGTGTGTATAAGGTCTGGGACCACCGTCCGTAGGCGCGCCGCTAAAATTGTTGCCAGTACTTTGACTTCCATATTTAGGAGGGAGATGGGGCGGTACGAGGCACAATCCTCCCTCGGCTTTCCCTGTTTGTATATCGGCACTATGGTTGCCAATGCTAGATCTCGTGGGAGTCTCCCTAGTCCGTATGCTTCTACATATAGCGCCAACAGGTGGGGCGTCAATAGGTCAGCCGTCTTTTTAAAGAATTCCGCCGGGAACCCGTTTGGCCCCGGTGTCTTCCCCGTTTTTAATTTATTGATGGCTGCGGAGATCTCCTCCAGTGTGATTCTCGCCTCCAAAGGGGCGCTGAGTTCCTCATCCAACACTGGGATATCCAGATTTTCCATATAAAGTAAGGCCTCTTCCACTGACCCGAGGTCCCGGCCCCTATAAAAGTTCTCATAGTGCCGCGCGAAGGCTTCTGCTATGCCCCCGTCGGTAGTTTCCAGGCCTCCCCCATCTTCCCTGATTCGCTCCACCCACCTCGCGGCTTGTTCTTTCCTGCTAAGCCAGGCCAGGAGCTTGCCTGACTTGTCGCCTACATCATACAGGCGGTGTAACGTGGCTAGGGCTTGCGTCTTTGCCTCATTGGAGACCAGCTCCCTATACTCCTTCTGTTTGTCTTGCAGTTGCCGCAGTATTCCTTCCCCTCGGTTTACAAGGTAGTGTCTTTCTAGGGTCAGGATTTCGCGTTCTAACGCTGCTACCTCCCTGTGCTGTTTGCTGCGCTCATCCCGTAGTCTCCCTCTGAGTCTATCTCGCACCACAGGTTTCATGGCTTCCCAGAAGACAATGTTAGATTCCACTGAGCCCTTGTTCTCCGCTACATACACTTTTATGTCTGCCCTCAGACCCCTTACTATTTCAGGGGATTGAATATCCCAGGCCGCCAATCGCCATTCCGACTCACGCCTTTCGGTGTTCTTCCCTAAGAGCGCATAGAGGGGGGAGTGGTCTGAAATTCCCCTTGCCTTGTACGAGATCTCATCTCCTTCCGACAGATACTGTCGTGCCACAAAAATATAGTCCAGCCTGGAGAAGGTTTTGTGGGCCCCTGAGTAAAAGGAGAACGTCTCTAGCGTCGGGTGTCGCCACCGTCATGCGTCAGTGAGTCCCATGTCCGCCACGTATTTCGCAAGAGCTGTTTGTGTCCCCCCTCGGTGTGTTGCCCCCGAGCGGTCTAATTCTTCCGACATGACATCATTGAAGTCCCCCCCCACTATTTGCATCGTATCCGCCGTTTCCAGTAAGATGGACGCTACCTCCCTGAGTGTGCGTGTTTGGAGTTTCGGAGGGGCATATACTGAGATGATTGTCATGCGTTGTCTGTTCCACACTCCCTGTACTCCCACATATGTACCCTGTGTATCGCTCCACGTACGCGCTACGGTGAAGGGGTGTGTTTTGTTAACTAGTATTGCGGCTCCCCTGGCGCCTGACGTGTAGCCCGCATGATTCAAGACTTTGTATCTCCCCCTCGCTATGAATGTACATTTTCCCGCCCTAAGGTGGGTTTCTTGCAGGAGGATGAGGTCCGGGGCGGTCCTCTTTATGTAGGAATTCACTAATCCCCTCTTTATTTTGGAGCCCAGACCATTAACATTCCAAGTCATAATGGATATCCCCTTGCGTAGACCGTCTGTGTTTGTTAGTGTACCTGCCATACTGTGTAGGTCTTCTGGAGGTCACTAGGCGACCCTAGCGGCTGCGTGTGACAGTGTGGACTCTCATTCCTCAGATTGTGCCTCTTTGTGCTATCCCTTGTCCAACTCCCTCCCCTGCTTCCCCAACTTGTGGAAATTCCCCTGTGCCCTCTCCCGCCCCCCACCCCACCTCTCTCCCCTTCCAGACTCGTCCCCATCACGGTCCAAGCTGTTAGTAGAAGTCGGTCTGTCACCCCCCCCCATTTCCTCCCTCTACAGAACTGTTATTGCTAACAAGTAAACCGTACCTGAAAACACAAAAAGATTTAACGGAAGGGAACAATAAAGGAAAAAGAAACAACAACTAAAAGGGTGCTGGCCACTTGCGTGTCATGTCCGTGTCCCGGCCGACAATCTAACCCTCCATGTCTTCCAGGGTCACGAATGTGAGTCTTGCGTTGTCGGTACTGTGCTGCAGTGTTTGTCGGATACGTCCTGTTCCAACTGCCGGATCTCTGATTCCAGTGGGTGTAAGGAGCGCTGTTCAGTGTCCGACACCTCGCCCTCCCCCTCCGAGTCCCTGAGGTGTACTCCTTCTCCTTCCGAGCCTGTCGGGTCCCGTGACCCTTCCTGTGGTCTGTGTGCCGTCCTCGACGTCCCGGGTGATTCCGATCTCCCCCTCCTGGCTCCTGCCGATGCGCGCGAATGGTATGGGGTGCCTGTGTATCTCGAGTAAAGTCTCCTGGATCTCCTCCTCTGCTGTTTTGGCGTGTCCCACCGCGCCTTGTCCTGTGCCGCCCTCACCAGCTCCTCTCTCCCTGCCGTTTCCTGACTATTTAAGATCGGTCTCTCCTCCAGCCAGTGCCATGCATCCTCCGGATGGCTGAAGAAGTGTGCCTTATCCATGTAGACGACTTTGAGTTTTGCCGGGAAGAGCAGCATATACGTAATGTTCAGTGATCGCAATTTGACTTTCACCGAGTCAAAGGAGCGCCGCTGCTTCTGGACCTCCTGACTATAGTCCGGAAAAATCATTACGTTGGTGTTCTCAACTCGGATTTCGCCCATTTTCCTCGCTGCCCGCAATATTAAGTCTCTGTCAGCGAAGTTGAGGAATCGTGCGATCACTGGCCGGGGTCTCGCGCCCTCCGGAGGTTTCGCCAGGAGCGCCCTGTGCGCTCTTTCGACCACGAAGCAAGAAGAAAAACGGGCTCCAGGGAAGGTGTCCGTGAGCCACTTGTGCAGGAAGGCTGCCATATTGTTCCCCTCGATTCCCTCTCTAAATCCTACGAATCGGAGGTTGTTCCGTCTCGCCCTATTTTCGGCGTCATCCACCTTCCAGAGCAACTGTCTGTGCGACGCCTGGAGCTCCGCCATTTCTCTTCGAAGGGTAGTTATCGAGTCCTCAGCCTCTCCAATGCGTGTTTCAGTCTCGGACACCCTGGCGGAGAGGTTCTTGAAATCTTGGCGCAGGAGTGTGACCTCAGCGCCCACTTCCCCAATTTTGCCCTCTAACGCGGATCGGGATTCCTGTATATCCGATCTTGACGCCTGGATTGCCGCCAGTAACCTGTCCGTGTCAGAGGCCCCCTCCGCCGCCGTGCCCGTGTAGTCTTTGGATGACCTTGGCGCTGCGAAGAGATCCAGAGTGCCTTGTTCGGGGGGCTTGGGTGGGGGGGTCCCTCTTCCCCATCCTGACTGAGTCCGTGGTGAACCCAGCTGCGAGCGACCTGGGCCGAGTGGTTGTAGCGGCCTCCTCGTTGTGTGCCCCACCGGGATCCAAGGTGTCTCGGCACTGCCCGTCGTGCGTCAAATTTCCAGTACCCACCCTGTACAAGGCAGCCCGTTATCACCTCACTCTGGTCGGCCAAGGTGGTGTACTGGGTTGGTGCTCCACTTCCTCCCCACCTATCTGGTAGCGGGTATTCCGGTCGCGTGTCTCCAGGTGCCCCTCCGCTCTGCCTGTCCCACCACTCCTCAGTGCTGCACAGTGCGGTGTGCGGCGGCGCCCCTCCGAGTTAGCTGTAGTGGGCCCACCCTATGCAGAGGCACGTCCAGCAAGATTCCAACTGGCCCCCTGTCACCCCCGCCGCTGGTTGTAGTCTCCTTCCTCCCTCATGGCCCTTCGACAGTGCAGTGTGGATGTTACCTTCTCCCCTGCTCTCCAACCTTGCGCTGCACTACTCCCGCTCCTTTACACGGCCAGCCCTCTCAGTGCCACTGGTCTCAGCAATAGTGCTTCCGTGGGGCGGCTGTCAGTGCGTGGCGGTCACCAGTGTTGCCTGCGCGCTCACCTCCGTGGGGCGGCGGTGAGGGCGTGAGGAGCGGGGGGGGGGAGGGGGGGAAGGGTCATCCGCCACAGGAACCCCTCGTTTCAAGTCAGATGCCCCCACTATCGGCTGCTGTGCGTTTGGGTGCGCAGGGCCGCCTTCTCCCGCTCCGCTCACTCACCGAGTGCGTCTGCGGTCGCGGCCGCCATCTTGGTAAAGGTGGACTCACGGCGTCCGCTGCTCCCCCGCTCCAGCCGTCTCCAGCGTACCACCTCCGTGCCTTCGCTGTAACCGGTATGGGCAGGGAGGTCCCGTCTCCCGCCGTAGAGACCGCAGGGCTTGTCTCTGGCCGTCAGTCCGGTGGAGTGGCCGCCACGTTGAGTAGGTGCGTCTCCCGTCTCAGCGACACCCGCCGCACCCGGTCCACTCAGCGCGCGGCCCGGCGTCCCTCTCTGGCCCAGTCGAGGAAGCCGAACAGCACGCCACCCTGGGCTCCGGCCCCTCCGCCGTCCGCTCTCGTGCCGCTGCCCGTCACCTGAGCGCCTTCGCTACGTACCGGCTCTTCACCCGGCGGGCGGACCTGTAGGCACCCGGGCTTGTACAGCACTCCGGGCGCGGCCGGCGTCAGTGTCCGATGGCGCCTCGTCGCTTACAGGTAAGCTCCTGTTCCTGTCGGGCTGCGGCACTCTGCCCCGGGCCGTTCACCGCGCCGCCATCTTGTCCGGCCGTTACCCCTTCACCACGGGCGCCGCGTCCAGGTCGGCCACAACTCCCTCTGTAGGCTTCGGTTTCGGGCTTTGTCTCGCTCGTCCCTCTCAAGGCATCCACCGACAGCCAGTGTGTAATTTTAGGCCGTTGGAGACATGTAATTTGTCGGATATATAGACGTCGGCCGGGAGCTCCCGGGAGACACGTCTAGCCCTGCATGCTGCTGGCCACTCCCCCTCTTTACAAATTTCTTGATTGATTGATTGAATGTTCAGTTTCAGAAACTTGGCCAGCTTTCCATGCCTCTGTGGTGTACAGAGAGCAAACTGTAGCCAGCACCAAGCTGAGCTCGTTTGCTTAAAAGCTATCTAATCATTAGTAATAGTAGGCAGATTACACTTACGATCATATCTTGCCTCTAAGAGTTAATTCCTACTCTTGCGAATACAGTTCTGCTTTTATCACGATTTGCGTCCTGTGTCTTCATTTCAACTCCAAGCAGAAATTGTTGCAGACTTTGGGCAGAGGCAGCAATGTGCTGCACTGCAAATTGACCCCTCGACCCTTGTAGCTTGCTCAGCCCTTCCTATGGAGGGGAGTGTAGCCTGAGCTGGGTCGTCCACAGCTGGACGATTTGTTCCATAGCATATACAAATTTTTTTGGTCACCTAAATTCATCTTTTATGTAAATAGCTAACAGGACGCTTTATTTTCAAAATAATAAATGCTATTAATCCTTGATTTGTAATTGATCAGACATGACTAGTGAGTTTAGATCTGATCATATTACATCATGTATTTAGGCTTATAATCTTTACAGAGCCGTCCAGAACACGAAATATGTTATGAGATGATTGGGTGCACCTGTAGAACTTGAAGGTCATGAGACACTGTTAGACCCAGGTTACTGGAGTAATGGTAGCTGGGCGGGTTGATGTCGCTGAGGGAAGAACTTCAAAGCTAGGGTTGCCTTCCCCATTTAAAATCTAAGGAGGTTAGGTACACCTCCCTAGAACACATTTGGACCATGCCACCATTTTAGCAGACATAACGAATCTTAGATGGCAACACAGATTGAAAATTCTACTTGGAAGGTGTTATTGAATAATTTGAGAGTTACAATGGAACGCAAAAGGCAAGCCTTCTTGTCAGGATATCATCACAGAGACAGGTGGGGAAGGAAGCCTGCAATGTCTCAGCAAATAAATCATGAGCCAAGAGAGACATCACATCAAGATTCTCCAAAGACATTACAGTCACCCGACAGGGGCGGGTTTGGAGATTATGGAAGATAGGACAGTGCCATATCAGAACATCCAGGCAGCTAACTACAGCAAGGGTAGGACTTCCTATTATGAGGGTCACTTTTAAGTTCACAGCACAAATCCCACTATATACTCCGCTCCATCCTGGGCAAATTCCCATGGTCGCATTAACATTCTGCTCTTGTTAGTTTACCCACTTGGTTTAGCATCTCACATTTGTTTTGTATTCCCTTATCCGTTCCTTCTCAGTCCCTCCAGTTCCCCTTGTAGTTTCGCTATGTTTCTTGCTCTGACTCCATTTGTGCTAGTCTGTTTTTTGAGAGTTACTGCATCTGTGCATGATAACCTCTTCTGTGGCGTCCAGGATATACTACTGGTCTACTGGCCGACGTGTACCTGCAGCACTGCAAGCTGACTAGATCGCTGCTAGCTACAGTTTCTGCATTACATCTGCCTCATTCTAATATTCTGCGACTTAATATTCCATTTCTGAGCACAGATCCCCGGCCATCTCCTGAGGCAGACAGCTCAACTCTTTGAAAGTCTACATCGTTCTGGTCAGGGATTTGCCGTTGTCATCCTGCTGTTGCTGTGTCTCTCCTTCCCTTACCTGTATTCACCATTCATTCTCCATTGAGCTGTGCGAGTTTTCGACTCTGGAGATTCTTGGGGAAAGGTGGGACTCACAGCGAGTCCACCTATAGACTCGACGCCATTCACCCTAAAACAGAATAAAGTCCTATAGCCCAGAAGGAGGCATTCCAAGCTCGATCAAACATTTCGTTTTGATGGGAATAGCATTTAACATATAAAAAAATGTAGCGCGACTAACAATACTGAATTTAAAATACTTTTGTACAACAATGTTTAATCCATTGCAGAACAATCTGAAACGAAAGTGATAATACCGCCTGAAAAGAAGAAACTGAAATGGTTGGGTTATATAAATATATAATTAGCCAGAGGCAGCATACCAAAACGACGAATGCGGTTTGTTGGTGCAAAAGGGAAGTTTACAGCCAGGAAGATGTATGATGAAAAGGTGGAGGTTATAATTGAATGTGGCCTGGGTCAAGGCTTTGTGCTAAAGGAGGCAGCGCAGCCGAGCAGGAGCTACAGTTTCTGGGAGTTCTTAAACTCTCGTGAGGTTTGGAGATGGGGACAGCCATTGCTGGGTGTAACTTCCTTCGTGTTTCACGGCGTCTTTGGCAGGCAATTAAATCCCCATGATACTGCAGCAGGGGCCCTAGCTTTGTGAAGCTGAGATTCATGTTGGAGAAACAACATCCATATTTACGGAGAAGTATTCGAAAGTCAAGTTGTTTGTGGCGATAACCCTGGAATTACATTGTTTGGAACTTTGAGCTGTTCGGTCAATAAGACATTATAGTCAAAGACGTTGTGGACTACTTAATAGTCTTTTGAACTTGAATTACTTTTCGAATAAACAGAAAACAATTCTATCGTCATTGTAACTAATATATGCATCTATTTTGCACTAAGGTACAACTGATGTTTAATAAGAGTTCTATGAGTCACCAAAATTAAATATCAGATTATTAGCATGTTTAATGATTTTACAGGTGCACAAGGGTTAATCTGAAAAATAACCAGTCTATTTCAGAAGGTGCTCATGTATGAAGTTAGAGGTAGTTATCTTGCCCCTAGATAGAGAGCGAGAACACATTTCATAAAGTACTTACATCTTCTTGTATTTCAGTCTCCAGAAAGCCCAATTCATACTAAGACACACAAAGTTGGTAGCACAGGATGTTCTAAGAGTACATCCCTTTAGTGTTGTAATTAGTAGCAGGATGTTCATGACAGGTGTCTAAAAGATTCCTCATTTGCCCTACTTACCATTTTCATCTGCAGATGTATGTGGCCAGCAGAGTGACATGGCAGAGAGCAGTTTCCAGTGGCTCTCTTTTCTCACTTTTCCATTCCCTTTTCCTGTTTCTACTATTTGTCTCATATATCATATTGTGTGGGGTCAGGAGTGGTTTTGGTGAGGGGCAGAAGAGTCTATTGCTCCGTTTCACCGTGACTAAGGTTGCCACTACTCCGACCACCCGCCCTAAGCTATAAACCCCCTACCTGCCCACCCGCCCTGAACCCAAAACCGTCCCTGAAAACTACCCATTCCCCTCCCCCTGCCCTGAGCCCTAAAGCTCAGCCCCTTAACATACACTACCCCGACTGCCTCCCACCCGCGGTGTCCCTAACCCTTAACACACACTGCCCGACCCCCTCCCACCCCATGCTGTCCCTAAAACTACCCCAACCCCTTCCACTGCCCTTAGGCCTAAAACCCTAACCGCTAAATTAAAAAACTACCCCAAACCCCCCTGAGGTCTAAAAACTACCCGCCCCCCTTAAACCCTAAAAACTATCCTGACTACTCATTCCCCTCCCCGCCCTGAGGCCCAAAACCCTGCCCCTTAACATACACTACCCCAACACCCCATCCCTTGCGCTGTCCCTAACCCTTAACATATACTACCCGACTGTCTTCCACACCCCATGCTGTCCCTAAAACTACCCAACCCCTTCCACTGCCCTTAGGTCTAACACCCTAATAAAAAAAACTACCACAACCCTCCACAGCCCTGAAAACTATACTGACCCCCCCCAACCCAGCCCCACTTAACTCACCTCATGCTCTGTCTCTCTTCCGGGTGAGGCCTTCCTACTTCCGCCCAGCAGCAGCCAGCAGCTAGACCATGCACTGCCTTAACCACGCAAATGCGTGGTTAAGGCAAGCCTGGTTATGCTCGTGATATTGGAACAAGCGTGGCTGAGACTGCAATGTTCCAACTGTTTCCCATCAGACAATGTTCTGTTAAGGAGTATGATCTGAACCTTGGATAGCACGTTGCACTGGAGTATTGAACCATTGCTAATTCTGTTTTTTAACTTCATGTGTGAGCCCCATAAGGGGGGGATGGAAGACCTGAATGTTACAAAAATACATTAAGGGGCTGATTATGATGTCGGGCGGAGTTGCTTCCGCTCTAAACCGTCGTCGGTCATGGGACTGACTGATACCAGGTCAGCAGTCCTGACTGGCCCATTAGGATGCTCCCGAACACTGTTCAGTCACATTCCAATATTTTATAATGGGAGCATACATTCAGGACAAATCCATGCTCCCATTGTAAAATGGGAGGTGCAGTTCATCCCTGCACCCGAGGCAGGCACCTCAAGGTTCCTGCCACAGGGTGCAGGGATCAACAGAGGGGCACCATAGGTGACCCTCCGGCTTCAATCGGAGGCCGTGCAATCAAGGGGACCCTGCTGAGGGCCCCCAAATGCAAGTTCTGACAGCCTTTCTATGTCAGAAAGGCCAGCACGGAATAGCTGCTGAAACCGGACATTGTAATCCCAAGTTCAAAAGAAACAAATGATGGACGGAATGATAGATAATGCCAACATTCACCCCCAGTCACAAGGATCTGGGATAAATCCATCATTCTTTTGCTCACCAAACCACCCCAGTTTGGACCCAGACATATGCAAATCAGTCTTGACCCTGTTCCTTGTGGAAACACTCCAGGCACGTCCTCCCTGGACTGGAAACAAGCATGCTGGGACCGGTTTCAGGGCATCACCTTTCATCAGCCAGGCTTACTTGAATCCAGTTGTGTAGTGAGCACAGGACCCACATCTGGGCATACCCTTCCCACTTAGGCCGACATATGCAAAAGAAACAATTGATGGACGGAATGCTAGACAATGCCAACATTCACCCTCAGGCACAAGGATCTGGGTTAAATCCATCATTCTTTTGCTCACAAAACCACCCCAGTTTGGGCCTAGCCAACTGCAAATCAGTCTTGACCCTTTTCCTTGTGGGAACAGTCCAGCCCAAACTGCCAAGCCAGGTCCTCCCTGGAACGGAAACAAGCATGTTATGACGGGTGTCAGGGCATCACCCTTCATTAGCCAGGCTATCTTGAATCCAGTCGTGTAGAGAGCACGGGACCCACATCTGGGCATACCCTTCCCACTCAGGGCGACATATGCAAAAGAAACAATTGATGGATGGAATGCTAGACAATGCCAACATTCACCCCCAGTCACAAGAATCTGGGTTAAATCCATCATTCTTTTGCTCACCAAACCACCCCAGTTTGGACCCAGCAATATGCAAATCAGTCTTGACCCTGTTAATTTTGGGAACAGTCCAGCCCAAACTGCCAAGCCAGGTCCTCCCTGGAACGGAAACAAGCATCCTGGGACCGGTTTCAGGGTATAACCCTTCATCAGCCAGGCAAGCTTGTATCCAGTGGCGTAGAGGGCATGGGACCCATGTCTGGGCATACCCTTTACACTTAGGGTGACATATGCAAAAAAAACAATTGATGGACTGAATGCTAGACAATGGCAACATTCACCCCCAGTCACAAGGATCTGGGTTAAATCCATAATTCTTTTGCTCACCAAACCACCCCAGTGTGGACCCAGCCATATGCAAATCAGTCTTGACCCTGGTCCTTGTGGAAACAGTCCAGCCCGAACTGCCAAGCCAGGTCCTCCCTGGACCGGAAACACGCATCCTGGATCCGCTTTCAGGGCATCACCCTCCATCAGCCAGTCTAGCTTGAATCCGGTGGTGTAGTGAGCACGGGACCCACGTCTGGGCATACCATGCCCACTTAGGGCAACAAATGCAAAAGAAACAATTGATGGACGGAATGCTAGACCATGACAACATTCATCCCCAGTCACAAGGATCTTGATTAAATCCATCATTCTTTTGCTCACCAAACCACCCCAGTTTGGACCCAGCCAAATGCAAATCAGTCTTGACCCTGTTCCTTGTGGAAACGGTCCAGCCCAAACTGCCAAGCCAGGTCCTCCCTGGACCAGAAACAAGCATGCTGGGACAGGTTTCAGGGCATCACCCTTCATCAGTCAGGCTAGCTTGAATCCAGTGATGTAGTGAGCACGGGACCCACGTCTGGGCATAGCATTCCCATTTAGGGAGACATATGCAAAAGAAACTATTGATGGACGGAATGCTAAACAATGTAAACATTCACCCCCAGTCAGAAGGATCTGGGTTAAATCCATCATTCTTTTGCTCACAAAACCACCCCAGTTTGGGCCTAGCCAACTGCAAATCAGTCTTGACCCTTTTCCTTGTGGGAACAGTCCAGCCCAAACTGCCAAGCCAGGTCCTCCCTGGAACGGAAACAAGCATGCTATGACGGGTGTCAGGGCATCACCCTTCATCAGCCAGGCTATCTTGAATCCAGTCGTGTAGTGAGCACGGGACCCACATCTGGGCATACCCTTCCCACTCTGGGCGACATATGCAAAAGAAACAATTGATGGACGGAATGCTAGACAATGCCAACATTCACCCCCAGTCACAAGAATCTGGGTTAAATCCATCATTCTTTTGCTCACCAAACCACCCCAGTTTGGACCCAGCAATATGCAAATCAGTCTTGACCCTGTTAATTTTGGGAACAGTCCAGCCCAAACTGCCAAGCCAGGTCCTCCCTGGAACGGAAACAAGCATCCTTGGGACCGGTTTCAGGGTATAACCCTTCATCAGCCAGGCAAGCTTGTATCCAGTGGCGTAGAGGGCATGGGACCCATGTCTGGGCATGCCCTTTACACTTAGGGTGACATATGCAAAAAAAACAATTGATGGACTGAATGCTAGACAATGGCAACATTCACCCCCAGTCACAAGGATCTGGGTTAAATCCATCATTCTTTTGCTCACCAAACCACCCCAGTGTGGACCCAGCCATATGCAAATCAGTCTTGACCGTGTTCCTTGACAGAATAGTCCAGCACGAACTGCCCAGCCAGGTCCTCCCTGGACCGGAAAAAAGCATCCTGGGACCAGTTTTAAGACATCACCCTTCATCAGCCAGGCTAGCTTGAATCCAGTGGCGTAGTGAGCTTGGGACCCATGTCTGGACATACCCTCCCCACGTAGGTCAACATATGCAAAAGAAACAATTGATGGACGGAATGCTAGACAATGCCAACATTCATCACCAGTCACAAAGATCTGGGTTAAATCCATCATTCTTTTGCTCACCAAACCACCCCAGTTTGGACCCAGCCATATGCAAATCAGTCTTGACCCTGTTCCTTGTGGGAGCAGTCCAGCCTGAACTGCTAAGCAAGTTCCTCCTTGGACCAAAAACAAGCATCCTGGGACCGGTTTCAGGGCATCCCCCTTCATCAGCCAGGCTAGCATGAATCCAGTGGTGTAGTGAGCACGGTACCCACGTCTGGGCATACCCTTCCCACTTAGGTTTCCGAACAAAAAATAGGTTCCCGTTACCAAGTAAGCTTCGCATTGTTTCCTTCAGACGCATTAAAAAACCCATAGAAACAAACCTCAATGCTGAGAGTTCACGGATGACTGCGCAATCGTGCCTACGCAGTCATCCCTACGGGCATACTTCGAGAAGGCACGCGCCGGCAATTCAAAATCAAACGGTGAGAATAAACGTTCTCATAAAACAAGAATATTTTAACTTTAAATCGCTATACTATACTATAAACGTTTAATTAAATTAAATTCAATAAAATCCTAACTCCTAAATCCCAAAAACACATTATAACATATGAAAATCACATTAAAAAAACGTACATTCTTGTACAAATTCATCTAAAAACTTGTAAAAGAAATACATATATATAATATAATTTAACAATTAATCAACCACCATAAAAAGAATACTTATCTGCTCAGAAGCAGAAAACAAAAGAGGAAGAGACTAGAATGTTGCAGGGTTATGTTATGGTTGAATGTTGTATTGTTTCATGACTTCATTCAATGATGTTAGTAGCTTTTAAAGTGCTGCTCAGAAGTTGGTGAATAAAAGGTAATGCATAATGCTAGCCTCCTTGTCTTTAATTAAATCACAATTCTCTATGCATTTAAACTTTGAGAATCAACATGTTACTTTAGGTTCTGGAGTGTCTGCACACCATGGGTATCAGTCTAGATGTTAAATTGTTTTCACTGTTTCTACATTCATGCCATTTACGGCGTGTCCTTTCCACCTGAATATTCATACCTGGCCACCAAAAGTCTGCACGCAATCTTTCTTTGGTCTTAATTATCTTAAATGACCAAGATGAGCTTGTGTTATCGATCTACTTCTCAGAGGGGGCCCCAAACGAGTGCCTCTTAAAGATATGCCTCTGTCGACAGACAATTCATCCTTAATCATAATCCATGGTTTATCTAGTGAATCACAATTACCATCCTGGCATGCTGTTACCACCTTCATGAACTTCAAATCCTTCAACAGCTCTTCCTTCAATTCCCCCTCAGTTA
This sequence comes from Triturus cristatus, assembly GCF_964204655.1. Taxonomy (NCBI): domain Eukaryota; kingdom Metazoa; phylum Chordata; class Amphibia; order Caudata; family Salamandridae; genus Triturus; species Triturus cristatus. Next base: position 594,522,277 of record NC_140585.1, on the reverse strand, counting down.
TCACCCCAATGTGACCTCACAGACATTCACTTCCTCCTCTAAAAATTAATCCTGAACCACCTCCAAGTCTGTATCATTGACCAGTCTAGACAGACAATCAGCTGACACATTCCTGACCCCAGGAATACACTCAACATCAAAAGAAAATTCCTGTAGAGCTATCACCCACCTTTGGATCCTCGAAGAAATTAAATCTAAAAATGTCCTTGTAAAAAACGTCCTTTAAAGGTACATGTTCCATGTACTTCAGGTCAAATTATTGAACTTTCTCAATGCCCAGAATATAGCCAATGCTTCTTTTTCTCTTATCGAGTAGTTGATCTCTGAACCGTGCAAAAATTTGGAGGCAATGCTATCAAGAATTCTAGCCCATTTCTTTTTTGTAAAAGAACCTCTCCCAATCATTTAGAACTGGCATCAGTGGCAATCATAGTCTCCTCACCAGGAACACATACTTGTGAACTTGGTGCATTCTTCAAACCAATTTAAAGAGCTTCAAACTCTTCCTGACATTCTTGCTACCACCTGAATTCTACATTTTTCCCAACAACAGATCTCAAAATCATAGATTTATCAGCATAGTTCTTTAAAAAGAAATATTTTTATTAATGGTAATTGGTACAGAACTCACATCTGATTACTTGTCAAATCAAGAGGGATTTGTACAATGCAGATTTCGGTAGATTGCATCATGTAATCATCATTCAACATTTTTGCTATCTTTGCGTCCTCATTAATCATGTCAGTTGCCATCTAGACCCTGCTGGCTGTCTCCACTCCACTGAGAAGTTTACCACTGGAATTGTACATATACCACCACTGTGAGTATTCCAACAGCTTCATAGACGTTCCCATTTTTTGGGGCATCCTCTGTGTATGTATACAGTTTTTTCTGGCACCATAGCCTTATTTAAATCATTGCACCATTCTGTTACAGTGGGAGTGTTAAGTGCTTCCCAGGGTTTAGCAATATTTCTCTTGGCTAGTGTAATACCCAGTGTCGCCCAAGTCTGCGCCGCGGAATTAAGGTCTGTTGCTTCCCATATATTCAGAAGACAACGTTTGGGCTCCAGTGGGACAGGGGCCCGCTCACTCGTGTTATGGACATAACTGACTCCCAATATGTTACTATTTCGGGACATTCCCAAATTGTGTGGAAAAAAGTGCTAATCGCCCACACTGTTGCAGGCAAAGTTGGTTGTCAATCTTTCCTATCTTGTATAAAATGGTCCTAGTGTAATAGATCCTGAGGAGTATCTTAAACTATACGAGGTGCAGCCTAGATACGATCGCTACCGATCTTGGGAATGCCAAGGCCCCCTGCCAATCTGTATTGTCTAAGTCTCCCACGTCTTTCTGCCATTTATCTAGAAGAATTCTCATGGGATCAGGTTGGTTATTAATGATTTTGCGGTACATCAGGCATGTGACTTTTGTATCCATGTATTCTGTCAGTAACCTATCTTCTAGTGGTGAGGTCTCAGGGAGGCTAGTATCAGGGGGGATAATCGCCTCTAGGGTGTGTTTGATCTAAAAATAACAGGACTGTTCTGTGGATGCCATCTCATATTGTTCTTGTAGTTGCATGAAGGTAACTACCTTCCTCTGAGCCCAGAGATCTCCCACATTTGATAGTCCTATGTTGTTCCAGTGCTTGAAACCCTTACTCTTGCATAGCATATCCAGTCTGCCCATTTCCTAGAGGCGTGTCACTTGTGTAATTTTGTTATCCCAGCCCGACCTCCTGAGTACTGTGTTCCATACATGGAGTGTGTGTTTTGTCAGTCCCAACATGGCCCGGGTTTTGTTATATAGTGCCCGGTTAATCCCTCCCACAAATGGAGTATTTTGGAGAGCGTAGAGAAATCTAGGGAGCGCCATTATATTAAAAAGTGCTGCCTTTCCCAGTAGCATCAATGGCCATGATTGCCAGTGTTTGGTGTCTCTTTGGAGCCGTTTTAGGGGAGCTTGAAGATTTAGAGTCATAAAGTCCTCTGGGTCGGAGGTAATATGGATCCCTATATATTTGAAGTAATCTTCTACGATCGCCACGTCAGAGCCAGTGGGCAGCGTTGGTGGCGGCCCTCTCAGAACATCTAGTACGGACTTGCTCCAGTTAATCGTGTATCCAGAGTGTTTTCCGCAAGTGCCACATATATTCAGTATTCTATATAGGAAGCGTTTAGGGGAAGCCATATCGAGAAGCATATCATCTGCGTACAGAAATATATGATCTTCCCATCCCTCTATCCAACGGAGCCCACGGATGAGTGGATCTTGCCGTATCCAGGACGCAAAGGGCTCCAGCACAAGGGCAAAAAGGAGCGGTGACAGGGGGAAGCCCTGTCTTGTACCTCGGCCCAGGGGATATGCCCATTAGCTACTACATGAGTGAGAGGTTTTGTATATAGTGACTTAACCCAGCAACAAAATGTTGGCCCGAATCCCATCCGTGTGAGGACAGAAAAAAGGAAGGGTCACTCGACGGTATCAGAGGCCATATGCGTGTCGAAAGATAGTATAATGGCTTCTTCTTGTATGGTGTGTTTGCGTCCCAGCACATTGTGGTGATATCTAAGATTTAGAGCCGTGTCCCTGCCTGGCATAAACCCTGACTGATCTGGGTGTAATAACTTAGATAGGTGCGGCGTCAGTATATTGGCTAATGTTTTGGCCAAGATCTTGGCCTCCGCGTTGATCAAAGAGATGGGCTGATAAGAGGCACTTTCTCGGGCCTGTTTACCGGGCTTATAGATGGCCACTATTGTTGCTGTCCTTTGGTCCCTTGGGAGCTCTACCTGTCCTAAACTGGCTTTATACATGGTTAAAAGGTGTGGTGTGACCGTAGTTGCACTTCGTTTATACAATTCTATGGGGATATCATTTGGTCCCAGGGCCTTTCCTGATTGGATTTTTCCTATCGCTATCAATAACTCTTCAGTTGAGAGTTCTGCTTCTAGCAATCGAGACTCTTCCTCCGAAAGCGTGGGGAGCCAGATGTCACGGAGGAATGCCTCTGCCTCCTCTTGGGGTATTGTGATTGCTGGATTATATACCTGCTCATAATGAAGCGCTTATAGGTCTGTTATTGCTTGGGGTTTGATGTAATTTATCCCGTGGGGAGTTGGAGTTCTGCTATCCATCTATCTGCTTTTTCTTGCTTGTTGAGCCAGGCAAGGAGCTTATCGGCTTTATCCCCAACTTCGTATATTATGTGCAAAGAAGTGGACAGTAGCGTTTTCGCTTCCTCCCACAGGTGGTCTTCATATTCTTGTTTTTTAAGGTGAAGTTGGTGCATATTTGTGTCTGAGGGGTCCCGCTCATGAAGCCTCTCTAGGTCGCCCAACTCCTGCTCGAGCGTTACTACCGTCCGTGCCTTCTCTCTTTTGTGGTGTGTAATTAGCGAGATTGCTTGTCCACGAAGAACAGTTTTATATGCCTCCCACAGAGTAAGGGGGAAGGAGACCGAGGGCTCGTTTTTGCTGAAATAGTGTTTGGTAGTGTCAGTCAATCCCTTCCAAATCTTAGGGTTTTTGAGGTAGCCCGGGTATATTGGAAATATTCGACGCTGTGTGGAAGCATACCACATATATAAAACAGATAGAGGGGAATGGTCTGAAATGCCCCTTGGCAAGTGTCATGTCCGTGAATCTCCCCACATCGCCCCCTGGTGCTAGTATGCGATTTATTCTGGAAAGGCTGTTATGTGTGCCTGAATAATATGGGTATATAAACTGTCACAATGTTGATTATACGCCCTTCCCATTGGCAGGATATTGCAGCGAATCGGCCCTGGTCATCTGTGTACTTGTGTTTAATGATAATCGGGTATTGTTTCTTGATTAAATTTCCCACCCCTTGTGAGACTGAGGAGAACTCAGAATGAACTGCCAATTTAAAGCCTAATCTATCGAGGGCCTTGCAAGTTGTCCCAATCAGGTGTGTCTCTTGCAATAGGACTACTGCCAGCGCTTTGCGTTTAAGATATTGCAGGACCAGTACCCTCTTTAGTTTATCCCGGAGACCGTTCACATTCCAGGATATCAGGGGTAGATGCTGAGTACGCATGGGCGCAGAAGTGGCAGGACTAGGTAGCATAGTCTTTGGTGGTGGTAGAGTTGTATGTGACGTGATCGTGACTATAGTGTTGAAACGTAGGGTCTCTGTGAGTGTTTGCGAGGTGTACTGTAAACTGTATCAAAACAGAAGAAAAAATTCAACAGAAATTAACAGAACTAACCATTGTTCCCACCCCCTCCATGCATGACGGTTTAAAAACGACCCGCTTCCCCAACATTGCAGAGTGCCTAATTCCCATTACCCAATACCTTCGCAGGGGGGAGAGCTTCTGCGATATTCTCCCCAGGGCATCCTTTTATGCACATATACCACATTATGATGCATAGGAAATTATTGCAGTAATCATTAATATCACAGTTTCATATTGAGCAGGCATCACAATAAGTCAATAAGCATCCCCAGGTGGCGCTGCGATTTCAGCGGGTATATGTGTGTGCTCCGCCATGGGTCGTTGTGTTTCAAACGTCTTTGTGAATAATTATACTGGTCCCGTAATCTTCAAATGGCAATATGTCACCTCTGTGGAACAGGTCATAGTCCGTTAGCACCTGACGAGGAAAAAGCCCTGTATCTATTCAGTTCTCCTTGTTGAGGACCTCGTTTACAGCCATCGTTTCTCCCAGTTCTGATAAGGTCGCTCCTGTCGTAGTTCGGTTAGTGTCCCTTCCCGGTCTTCCACGATTAGAGACTCGGCGCCATTCCTCCAGCCATTCTTGTGCCTCTACTGGAGTCATGAAGAACCATGTTTCCCATGTACCTCCACTCTTAACTTTGCAGGAAACATCATCGAGTATTTAAGTTCACGGTTTCGCATTTCTTGTTTTATCACGATGAAGCTCCGTCTTTGTTTGGCCACTGCGGCTGTGTAGTCCGGTAAAAAGGAGATTGTGCTTTGTTCGTATCGTACCGGAGGGGCAGTTCTAGCTGTTTGAAGAATTAGTTTCTGGTCATGAACGTTAAAAATGCAGGCCAGGATAGGTCTGGGGGGGCTCACCCGGCTTGGGCCTACCCCCGGGGACAAGATGGGCCCTCTCGACCGAGAAGTAGTCGGAGAGTCCACGGGGTTGCAGGTGGTTCTTGATCAGATCTTCTACGAAGAGGTCCACTGTGGGCCCCCCTATGCCGTCGGGCACTCCCATGATTCAGACATTATTGTGCCGAGAGCGACCATCATAATCATCCAGTTTCACTGCCATAGATTTGTTTCCCATTTCGAGGTGCGTCATTTGTCGCTTAAGGGCGGTAGTGTCTACACACAGTGTGAGTGTTGTCGCTTCCACTTCTGTCACTCTTGAACGGAGTTTCCTGAAGTCTGCACGGATTAATGAGAGTTCAGTAGACACAGTGTCTATTCGGGACTCTAAAGACGTATGTACATTGTTCAGCGTAGTCATTATGTCCTGTAACGTGATTTCTTTCCCTTCCGTGGCACCGCTGTCCATCACTGTGACCGCAGTGTGGTCCGGCGGGTCTTGAGTGAGTTTAGTATATGCGTATTTGTCAAGTTTGTTTTGGTTTGTAGTGCGCTGGCCACGGCCCCCCATTGTGTCCTGTCTCACAGGGATTATACGTGGTAGTAGATCTCTAGTTGGCAGTACTCACTGCCACCTGCCAGTGCAACACCTTGTTGCAAACGGCCTTTCGGGTTTCCTACCCGCTAGTTATGGCGCAGGCTTCACCAAGGGGCGAGGCTGTCCGGTCTGTGCTCCGGTGGCCTTTCACCGCTAGGTCATCTTGGACGGTGTATCATCGGTACAGGTGAGCCCGCCATTTCCTGGGTCCAACAGGCGCTGTGGGGATGATTTCTGGTTTCACTGGGGCTCCTATGCTGATTGACTGTGTTCCGTGTCTCTGGGTGCAAGGACACCGGGGGTCAGTGATTCCGCTCTGTAGGTTAGCTGTCTGGCTGGTTATGTTGCCCTGCAGAGTCACGCAATGATAATAGTATGGGGAGCCCTGGCGCAATATGAGAAAGTCTCTTCTTCACCTGGAGCAAGGTCAGCCACTTCCCCCAATGGGTCACCACTGTCTGTCCCAGCTGATCAGTGGAGGGGGCTCTGCCACTGTATGTGCTGCTGTATCTCTGCACTTCGTAGCCGGTAGGTATCAGGGCCTATCCCATAGCGCCACTCGAATCTGCACTGTCACGCTTCTTCCTGAGCGCGATTACGTCCGGGTGCACCCGGTCCCGGTCTCCGCAGACGCAGCTGGTGCGTATCCTCTGATCACTGTTCTCTGGGGGGGGGGGGGTTTACTTTTGGATCCGGTCTATCTGTGTTTGTGGAACAGGGTGCGAGATGGTGCCCACGCCCCTTCGGATTCAAGATCTAATTGAAGCCCCGGTCGCGGCGTGCCATAGAGGCCGCAGCTGTTTCACTCGGCATAACTTTGATGTACAGCGATATTTCAGCGGCACTGGCAGCTTGTTTTGTGCCTGTGAGGTTCTGATGTCTTCGCTGTTTGTGGGTGGTTACAGGTCCGGATAACTATGCAGATAGCCGAGGAAGCCTGTGGAGGTCTGGAGCTAATCTAGTCAGCAGCCATGTTCATCGGCTGCCGGCCACGCCCCTCTATCAGCATAGTTCTTGATAAATTTACTCTAAAATATGACCATGCACAAAAAACAAAACATCCTTTTCCTTTGAGCAAGCTTCTTTCAACCCTACAATTGTTTCAGCCAATTATTTTTTCAGGTGCAACCTCCTCAGAAATATCGTGCCCTAAATCGGCCAATTCACGTGCACCAATTTACACTTATCCTTCCTAAGTGTCAAACCAGTCCCAGGATCCTCCTCAACACAGCACGTACCAGATCATCATGTTCTTTCATGGTACTGAAATAAATTAGCACCTCATCCGGGTAGCACCTCACTCAATTTATCCCTTTCACCACCTTGACCGTCCAAAGCGATGCTTTAGTATGTATGTTAGAATCTTCAAGAATAGGTGCATTGAGTGAGGTGTAACAAGGAGAAGGTGAGAAGAGAAGTCTCTGGAAGGAGAGTGCTTGTGGGAGACAAAGATGAAAAGTGGGATTACAGATTTTGTACCTTATCACGAATGTGATCCAGCTTCAGTTTGACACAAAGTAGTTTATTTTGGGTAGTGGATAAGAGATGCGTGCTCTGGTCAGTAGTAAGTGACTGTAATGAAATATAATAAGAAAGAGAAGCTTCTGACAAAACAGCCTCTCCCTCTAACCTGTCAAACTGAAGGAAAAAGAAGGTCTGCAGAGAAGAGGCAAAGGCCACAAATGATTCCACCTCTCGTCTTTACTGGCTCCAACTGCAGTTAAGAACCTGCACAAGCTCCTGAACAGTCCCCACTCCTGGTTTCGGAGGTGGCAGGACAAGATGAAGGGCTTGGATCTGACATGCAGACGACTGTGATTGCCCCCAGTGATGGGCATTCTTCGGCCCCCTCATTTTTCTCTGCTCCTAGTAGTGTTGGTGGTACAAAGGCCCATAAATGAGCCGATGGTTCCTGCTGTTCCTTCTAATCATGGGAGGGCAAAGGGCAGACTTCCTATTTTAGTTTATCTAACACTTGAGTGTATTGAGTCCACGATTCATACTGGGTCATCTAAACTGGCCACATTTGTGCTGAAATTTACAAATTCTACCAGTTTACTTGTAGTCAATTAGTACAGTGCGCCTTCCTTGCCAGGAACCTCTAGTTGTAAAGCATCCCTTAAAGGTTTATTTTATTCCTTGTCTAAAGTATTGTTATATTCCATATAGGTACTATAATATAGGCCTCAGTAAACTCTTTACCCTTCACCTATATTCTCTCCCTACATTACACTTGTCACGGTTTACAGGCCTGATCTTTTACCTAGATATTACACTGCATTCAGAACGTGGGTTTTCCCTAGTTCAAAATCTCATACATTATGCATGAGGGTTCTTGGAAGCACAGCATGACTAACTGTATAAAATCTATGTACAAAGTTCAGTCCCGGCATCATCCTTAGGCAGACACAGTAACACAGCAAGGTAGGACCCCTGGGGAGACCTATGGGTATATATACATCACATCTTGCTAAGATAGCTAGAGGAGATTGAGACTTCCCGGCCGACACACTGACAAGAGACTCTGAGGTTCCTTCATGCAGACCCTCCAGCTCGCAGTGGTCTAACATCCCTCGCGGGATGTCCAGCTCGAGACCAGGATGGAGTCCTGCACTCTCACTTAAGGTAATGGGGTTTACTAAATCCTAGAGGGATTCTTGGCTTAACACCTACACCCATGCTGGGTACATTTAGGTTCATCTAGATAGGTAGGAGTACGCATCTTTTATCATGTGTTTTATATACTTGAATGTATTCCTGATTTTAGTAAGATGGTAGAACTATACCATCCTTTTACTTTCATAGTACTGTTAATCATTTATATCTTATACTGTCTAACGGTTGTTGCAGCACATCAATTCTACACCAGAATAACAACTGTTCAATAGATGATTATTGAAAATGCCCAGCTTGTTCCATTTGGTGTATCTCTCTGAGAGAAACTAGGTAGACATGAGTGACTGAGCGAAAAGTAGTACATTGTTTTCACGGTCCTGAGGGATCAGGGTTGTCATGTTCTGAGGTTGCCAATCAATCAATCAATCAATCAATTGCATTTATAAAGCGCGCTACTCACCCGTACGGGTCTCAAGGCGCTGGGGGGGGGGGGGGGGAGGGTCAGTGCTCGAAGAGCCAGGTCTTGAGCTGCCTTCTGAAGGGGAGGTGGTCTTGTATGGCGCGAAGGTAGCTGGGAAGAGAGTTCCAGGTCTTTGCTGCTAGGTAAGAGAAAGACCTGCCTCCGGCGGTGGCTTTGCGAATGCGAGGTACGGCTGCCAGGGCTTGTCCGCTCGAGCGTAGGGTGCGAGGAGGAGTGTAGAAGGAGACGCGGTGGTTGATGAGTTTTGGTCCGAGGTTGTGCAGGGCTTTGTGTGCGTGGGTGAGGAGTCTGAAGGTGATCCTCTTGTTGACTGGGAGCCAGTGGAGTTTCTTCAGGTGTCCGGAGATGTGGTGGTGGCGGGGTATGTTCAGGATGAGTCGTGCGGCCGCGTTCTGGATTCGTTGAAGTTTCCTCTGCAGCTTGGTGGTGATGCCGGCGTACAGAGTGTTCCCATAGTCCAAGCGACTGGTGACGAGGGCGTGGGTGACGGTCTTCCTGGTATCGGTGGGGATCCAGCGGAAGATCTTGCGGAGCATGCGGAGAGTGTTGAAGCATGCTGAGGTCACCGCGTTGACCTGTCTGGTCATGGAGAGGGATGAGTCCAGGATGAAGCCGAGGTTGCGTGCGTGGTCGGTGGGTTGGGGAGTGCTGCCTAGGGCGGGGGGCCACCAGGAGTCGTCCCAGGCGGTGGGTGTAGGGCCGAGGATGAGGACCTCCATCTTCTCTGTGTTCAGTTTAAGCCGGTTGTCTGTCATCCAGTTCGCTACTTCCTTCATGCCTTCGTGTAGTCTGGTTCTTGCTGAGGTGGGGTTGTTGGTGAGGGATAGGATGAGCTGGGTGTCATCTGCGTAGGATATGAGGTTGAGTCCGTGTTTACGTGCGATGTTCGCCAGGGGGGTCAGGTAGATGTTGAAGAGGGTGGGGCTGAGGGAGGATCCTTGGGGGACGCCGCAGATGATCTCCGTAGCTGTGGATCTGAAGGGGGGGAGGCGGACTCTCTGAGTTCTCCCGGAGAGGAAGGAGATGATCCATTCCAGGGCCTTGCCTCTGATGCCGGCGTTGTTGAGGCGACGTATCAGGGTACGGTGGCAGACCGTGTCGAATGCTGCAGAGAGGTCCAGGAGTATGAGGGCCACGGTTTCTCCTTTGTCGGTCAGGGATCTGATGTCGTCCGTGGCTGCGATGAGGGCGGTCTCGGTGCTGTGGTTAGCTCTGAAGCCGAACTGTGAGGGGTCGAGTGAGTCGTTGGTTTCCAGGGCGGTGGTGAGTTGAGCGTTGATGATTTTCTCAATCACTTTGGCGGGGAACGGTAGGAGCGAGATGGGCCGGAAGTTTTTGAGTTCGGTGGGGTCTGCTGTTGGTTTTTTTAGGAGGGCATTCAGTTCGGCGTGTTTCCAGTTCTCCGGGAAGGTGGCGGTGGTAAAAGATGTGTTGATGATGTCTCGGAGGTGGGGTGCGATGATGTTGTCGGCTTTGTTGAAGATGTGGTGCGGGCAGGGGTCGGATGGTGATCCTGAGTGGATGGAGTTCATGACGCGGGTGGTTGCCTCGGTGGTGGTTGGGTTCCAGGTGTGGATGGTGGTGTTGTCGTTGGCGGGTTCCGGTGGAGGGCTCGTGTTGGTTGTGGTGAAGCTGTTGTAGATGTCGGTGATCTTGTGGTGGAAGAAGGCTGCGAGGGAGTCGCAGAGGTCCTGTGAGGGAGGGATGGAGTTGTTTTCGGCGTCGGGGTTGGAGAGCTCTTTGACGATGCCAGAATCTATTCTCTCCTTGGTAAGAGGAGATTATAGTGACACTGTGAGCTAGCTGATACAGACAGGCTAACATACCCGGTGGGGGTGCACGGAATCAGTCTGCCACCAGTCCCACAGTCTATGTTATCCAAACTCGCAGATCCTGTATAGGTCAAATAGGAACTACACGACATGGCGCCGCCAATGTTGGTTGGGTACTTATTTATCAGTAGAATCTGAGTAGTTCAGTTGTGCTATTCTCAGAAATCCCTATTTACAAAATACCAGAGACATCAGGAGTGGGTAGGCTAAATTCCGCCACAGCTGAGTAGGCAAACATCTTATTTATTGGTTGTTGGTTAATCAAGCTTGAAGAACACAAAGTTCCTAAAATTGTGCAAACACCTTATCTTAAACTTCCTGGAATAGTTCTTCGTCTCTCAAACAATGACTGAAGACCAGTTAATGCGGAGGAGTTGTGGAAAACTTGCACCTCTCAGATGAAGACGAAAATACAGGTGCAATTCCTATTGCAAAGAATTTTAGAAATAGTCACCTTGAAACTGCTTGCTCATGGTATAACAGCCAGAGGTGGCATAGTAGTTTTCGTGATTGAGGCACACGAATCATACAGTACAGAGGTATTTATTCATGGGTTACATTCCCAGCAGCAAATGCAAGAACAAAAAATTTCACTTCTACACAGAAGATGATGCACCAGCGGAATATTGTCCATTTGAGAAAATAGAGGTTCAGCTTACGTACCAGGAACACTTATACTGGTTTAAAGGTGCCCTACCCCATATAAGAAGAAGAGTAAGTCTCGGTCCACTCGGAAGAGAAGGAGCGACATGGCCAATATTGGCAACTTACACACCACATCCTGACATTGAAACTATGCCAGGACCAGACTTACTCATATTTCACAAAGAATTATTAAAACTTTAGAGAAACATGACGCAATAAGTCATGAGGACATTCACAGTCCAGCCAGCAATGGTAACAACAAATACAGCTCAAGTTCAAAACACAACAAATAAAATTACACCACAAACGTTACACTCAGTGATGGGTAAAATGCTGGAAAAACGCGAACAAATGTCATTCTGGATAGCTGAGAAAATAACACAGCTAGAAGCAGTATTCCCAAAAACTAACCCTCATGAAAAACACAGAATGCTAACAATCTGCTTGCCAATTGGGATCACTCCACAACTAGAGGACTGTACCTCGTGGGTTACAGTTTTCGCTGCTATATATACCAGAACTCATGGTATCCCGTCATTAGCAGTAGTGCCAGACGTATTGTGACAAATACAAAATGAGTATGGAGCAGAGCCTGCTCTAAACTTAGGGATGAATTTAGTAGGTAACTATGCCCCGGTATCAGCAATAATACTGGCAAACATTAAAGGGGAAGCAGCATCAGTGGCCATCCGCCAATGCCTAAGGGAGTTCAGTCCTTTACAATAGGAGCAGGAACTACCCAAAATAATTGAAACTGCGTATGCAGAATTAGGCAGGGACAGTTTGGGTGGGAAAGCGTTAAAACCACAACTCATGGGTAGTCCCAAGAAGGAGACTTTCAAGCAGGCACCTACTAAATAGAAGTGGGACAATAATAAAAAACAGAATATTAAAGAGAACAGATCTCAATCCAGAGGTAGATCTCCTGCACAGGAGCCCTCACAAAAGGAGGTATAACCTTAGGAATAGGGATAACATTAGGAAACCTGACAGGTATCAGGATACTGATACACGTTCCTCTCGTTCCTTTCAGGGTTCATCGAAAAACTCCGAGAGGGAAGGACGATCAGACAAACACACAAGAATATACTTCCAAAAAAAGAAGATAGAACCAAACCAAAACCACAGTTCAAAAAGAAGAAGGTTGCAGGTCTAAAGATCAGACATGCCCAGAATTCTGAGAACTCGACTACTGAACGGGGAATGGGCTCTGACGATGGTAGACAGTGCGGCAGAAGTAACAATAGCTCGCAAGAACCCAATGGAATTTCTGATGACAGCGGACTTGATAAATTGTATGAAATAAAGCTCCAGATGGAGAGGGACAAATGTAGGACAGTTAGTGGTCTCTTTTGGAAGAACCTGATGTTTGGCTATGATATTTTGTTATCTGAACAAGATTGGCCTCCAGCATTCATCATGGATTGCCCTAGTGGAGAAACGGTAATTTTCTCAGCATTTTCCGACCATGTTCAAAAACACTTAGAATATACATATGCGCGGGAGTAAGCGGTAGCCCAGGCTCCAGCGTTATACAAAAACCATGTTGGATGGGATGAGGATTCAACCCATCACATTATTCCACTAATAAACACTCCAACTGCACAAAGGCAGTATCCTATAAAGCAAGAAGCTAAAAACAGGTCAGGGAGATCTTAGACCAACTTGAATATCAAAGGGTGATTGAAACATGCACCTCCTAAATGAATAACCCTTTGTTTCCAGTATCAAAACCAGACAATTCATATTGTCTAGTTTTAGATTACAGACGTTTAAAGACCTGCACTAAGACATGTGCAGTTCAAAATGTACACAGTGCCACATTAATGATTAAAATTGTGCGGGAAAAATACAAAACAGCAATAGATATCTCAAATGGATTCTTATGCCAAAATATAGCGCCTGAGAGCAGATACTTGACAGCATTCCCAGTGCTAGGGTCACAGAGGCAATTTTCTTGACTCCCCCAGGGGTATAAGAACAGCCCTGGGTTGTTTTCAGCCAGAGTAACTGAATTACTTCAAAATCTGGATGAAGAGGCATTGTCCTATGTGGATGATATTTATCTACCGGAGGATGACCTGGAGGAACACTTGAACAGAGTGAATACCATCATTTTGGGATTCGCCTCTGAGGGTTGCAAATTCAACTTAAAAACTGCCCACCTTAATGTCCTTTTTCTAGGATCTGAGCTTTCAAGTGAAGGAAAAAGGCTAGCAGCCAACTTTTTAGAAAAGTGTGTGCTGCTCCAACCTCCTAAATCATTAAAAAACTTACAATCAATACTAGGATTCTTGCATTTTGGCAGAACATAGATTTTAGATTACGCAGAAAGAGTCATACCTTTCTACAATTTAATAAAACCTGACTTTTCAGTTAGACAATGGACACAAGAACACACAGATACACTTTGTTCCTTGCAAGCTGACATGATAGCTTCAAAGCACTTACAGTCACACGCCTAAACGTACGCAACCTGGTGATCCAAATAGTTGTGGGTCAATCAGGGTACACTACTGGAGTCATGAAGAACCATGTTTCCCATGTACCTCCACTCTTAACTTTGCAGGAAACATCATCGAGTATTTAAGTTCACGGTTTCGCATTTCTTGTTTTATCACGATGAAGCTCCGTCTTTGTTTGGCCACTGCGGCTGTGTAGTCCGGTAAAAAGGAGATTGTGCTTTGTTCGTATCGTACCGGAGGGGCAGTTCTAGCTGTTTGAAGAATTAGTTTCTGGTCATGAACGTTAAAAATGCAGGCCAGGATAGGTCTGGGGGGGCTCACCCGGCTTGGGCCTACCCCCGGGGACAAGATGGGCCCTCTCGACCGAGAAGTAGTCGGAGAGTCCACGGGGTTGCAGGTGGTTCTTGATCAGATCTTCTACGAAGAGGTCCACTGTGGGCCCCCCTATGCCGTCGGGCACTCCCATGATTCAGACATTATTGTGCCGAGAGCGACCATCATAATCATCCAGTTTCACTGCCATAGATTTGTTTCCCATTTCGAGGTGCGTCATTTGTCGCTTAAGGGCGGTAGTGTCTACACACAGTGTGAGTGTTGTCGCTTCCACTTCTGTCACTCTTGAACGGAGTTTCCTGAAGTCTGCACGGATTAATGAGAGTTCAGTAGACACAGTGTCTATTCGGGACTCTAAAGACGTATGTACATTGTTCAGCGTAGTCATTATGTCCTGTAACGTGATTTCTTTCCCTTCCGTGGCACCGCTGTCCATCACTGTGACCGCAGTGTGGTCCGGCGGGTCTTGAGTGAGTTTAGTATATGCGTATTTGTCAAGTTTGTTTTGGTTTGTAGTGCGCTGGCCACGGCCCCCCATTGTGTCCTGTCTCACAGGGATTATACGTGGTAGTAGATCTCTAGTTGGCAGTACTCACTGCCACCTGCCAGTGCAACACCTTGTTGCAAACGGCCTTTCGGGTTTCCTACCCGCTAGTTATGGCGCAGGCTTCACCAAGGGGCGAGGCTGTCCGGTCTGTGCTCCGGTGGCCTTTCACCGCTAGGTCATCTTGGACGGTGTATCATCGGTACAGGTGAGCCCGCCATTTCCTGGGTCCAACAGGCGCTGTGGGGATGATTTCTGGTTTCACTGGGGCTCCTATGCTGATTGACTGTGTTCCGTGTCTCTGGGTGCAAGGACACCGGGGGTCAGTGATTCCGCTCTGTAGGTTAGCTGTCTGGCTGGTTATGTTGCCCTGCAGAGTCACGCAATGATAATAGTATGGGGAGCCCTGGCGCAATATGAGAAAGTCTCTTCTTCACCTGGAGCAAGGTCAGCCACTTCCCCCAATGGGTCACCACTGTCTGTCCCAGCTGATCAGTGGAGGGGGCTCTGCCACTGTATGTGCTGCTGTATCTCTGCACTTCGTAGCCGGTAGGTATCAGGGCCTATCCCATAGCGCCACTCGAATCTGCACTGTCACGCTTCTTCCTGAGCGCGATTACGTCCGGGTGCACCCGGTCCCGGTCTCCGCAGACGCAGCTGGTGCGTATCCTCTGATCACTGTTCTCTGGGGGGGGGGGGGTTTACTTTTGGATCCGGTCTATCTGTGTTTGTGGAACAGGGTGCGAGATGGTGCCCACGCCCCTTCGGATTCAAGATCTAATTGAAGCCCCGGTCGCGGCGTGCCATAGAGGCCGCAGCTGTTTCACTCGGCATAACTTTGATGTACAGCGATATTTCAGCGGCACTGGCAGCTTGTTTTGTGCCTGTGAGGTTCTGATGTCTTCGCTGTTTGTGGGTGGTTACAGGTCCGGATAACTATGCAGATAGCCGAGGAAGCCTGTGGAGGTCTGGAGCTAATCTAGTCAGCAGCCATGTTCATCGGCTGCCGGCCACGCCCCTCTATCAGCATAGTTCTTGATAAATTTACTCTAAAATATGACCATGCACAAAAAACAAAACATCCTTTTCCTTTGAGCAAGCTTCTTTCAACCCTACAATTGTTTCAGCCAATTATTTTTTCAGGTGCAACCTCCTCAGAAATATCGTGCCCTAAATCGGCCAATTCACGTGCACCAATTTACACTTATCCTTCCTAAGTGTCAAACCAGTCCCAGGATCCTCCTCAACACAGCACGTACCAGATCATCATGTTCTTTCATGGTACTGAAATAAATTAGCACCTCATCCGGGTAGCACCTCACTCAATTTATCCCTTTCACCACCTTGACCGTCCAAAGCGATGCTTTAGTATGTATGTTAGAATCTTCAAGAATAGGTGCATTGAGTGAGGTGTAACAAGGAGAAGGTGAGAAGAGAAGTCTCTGGAAGGAGAGTGCTTGTGGGAGACAAAGATGAAAAGTGGGATTACAGATTTTGTACCTTATCACGAATGTGATCCAGCTTCAGTTTGACACAAAGTAGTTTATTTTGGGTAGTGGATAAGAGATGCGTGCTCTGGTCAGTAGTAAGTGACCGTCGTCCCAGGCGGTGGGTGTAGGGCCGAGGATGAGGACCTCCATCTTCTCTGTGTTCAGTTTAAGCCGGTTGTCTGTCATCCAGTTCGCTACTTCCTTCATGCCTTCGTGTAGTCTGGTTCTTGCTGAGGTGGGGTTGTTGGTGAGGGATAGGATGAGCTGGGTGTCATCTGCGTAGGATATGAGGTTGAGTCCGTGTTTACGTGCGATGTTCGCCAGGGGGGTCAGGTAGATGTTGAAGAGGGTGGGGCTGAGGGAGGATCCTTGGGGGACGCCGCAGATGATCTCCGTAGCTGTGGATCTGAAGGGGGGGAGGCGGACTCTCTGAGTTCTCCCGGAGAGGAAGGAGATGATCCATTCCAGGGCCTTGCCTCTGATGCCGGCGTTGTTGAGGCGACGTATCAGGGTACGGTGGCAGACCGTGTCGAATGCTGCAGAGAGGTCCAGGAGTATGAGGGCCACGGTTTCTCCTTTGTCGGTCAGGGATCTGATGTCGTCCGTGGCTGCGATGAGGGCGGTCTCGGTGCTGTGGTTAGCTCTGAAGCCGAACTGTGAGGGGTCGAGTGAGTCGTTGGTTTCCAGGGCGGTGGTGAGTTGAGCGTTGATGATTTTCTCAATCACTTTGGCGGGGAACGGTAGGAGCGAGATGGGCCGGAAGTTTTTGAGTTCGGTGGGGTCTGCTGTTGGTTTTTTTAGGAGGGCATTCAGTTCGGCGTGTTTCCAGTTCTCCGGGAAGGTGGCGGTGGTAAAAGATGTGTTGATGATGTCTCGGAGGTGGGGTGCGATGATGTTGTCGGCTTTGTTGAAGATGTGGTGCGGGCAGGGGTCGGATGGTGATCCTGAGTGGATGGAGTTCATGACGCGGGTGGTTGCCTCGGTGGTGGTTGGGTTCCAGGTGTGGATGGTGGTGTTGTCGTTGGCGGGTTCCGGTGGAGGGCTCGTGTTGGTTGTGGTGAAGCTGTTGTAGATGTCGGTGATCTTGTGGTGGAAGAAGGCTGCGAGGGAGTCGCAGAGGTCCTGTGAGGGAGGGATGGAGTTGTTTTCGGCGTCGGGGTTGGAGAGCTCTTTGACGATGCCAGAATCTATTCTCTCCTTGGTAAGAGGAGATTATAGTGACACTGTGAGCTAGCTGATACAGACAGGCTAACATACCCGGTGGGGGTGCACGGAATCAGTCTGCCACCAGTCCCACAGTCTATGTTATCCAAACTCGCAGATCCTGTATAGGTCAAATAGGAACTACACGACATGGCGCCGCCAATGTTGGTTGGGTACTTATTTATCAGTAGAATCTGAGTAGTTCAGTTGTGCTATTCTCAGAAATCCCTATTTACAAAATACCAGAGACATCAGGAGTGGGTAGGCTAAATTCCGCCACAGCTGAGTAGGCAAACATCTTATTTATTGGTTGTTGGTTAATCAAGCTTGAAGAACACAAAGTTCCTAAAATTGTGCAAACACCTTATCTTAAACTTCCTGGAATAGTTCTTCGTCTCTCAAACAATGACTGAAGACCAGTTAATGCGGAGGAGTTGTGGAAAACTTGCACCTCTCAGATGAAGACGAAAATACAGGTGCAATTCCTATTGCAAAGAATTTTAGAAATAGTCACCTTGAAACTGCTTGCTCATGGTATAACAGCCAGAGGTGGCATAGTAGTTTTCGTGATTGAGGCACACGAATCATACAGTACAGAGGTATTTATTCATGGGTTACATTCCCAGCAGCAAATGCAAGAACAAAAAATTTCACTTCTACACAGAAGATGATGCACCAGCGGAATATTGTCCATTTGAGAAAATAGAGGTTCAGCTTACGTACCAGGAACACTTATACTGGTTTAAAGGTGCCCTACCCCATATAAGAAGAAGAGTAAGTCTCGGTCCACTCGGAAGAGAAGGAGCGACATGGCCAATATTGGCAACTTACACACCACATCCTGACATTGAAACTATGCCAGGACCAGACTTACTCATATTTCACAAAGAATTATTAAAACTTTAGAGAAACATGACGCAATAAGTCATGAGGACATTCACAGTCCAGCCAGCAATGGTAACAACAAATACAGCTCAAGTTCAAAACACAACAAATAAAATTACACCACAAACGTTACACTCAGTGATGGGTAAAATGCTGGAAAAACGCGAACAAATGTCATTCTGGATAGCTGAGAAAATAACACAGCTAGAAGCAGTATTCCCAAAAACTAACCCTCATGAAAAACACAGAATGCTAACAATCTGCTTGCCAATTGGGATCACTCCACAACTAGAGGACTGTACCTCGTGGGTTACAGTTTTCGCTGCTATATATACCAGAACTCATGGTATCCCGTCATTAGCAGTAGTGCCAGACGTATTGTGACAAATACAAAATGAGTATGGAGCAGAGCCTGCTCTAAACTTAGGGATGAATTTAGTAGGTAACTATGCCCCGGTATCAGCAATAATACTGGCAAACATTAAAGGGGAAGCAGCATCAGTGGCCATCCGCCAATGCCTAAGGGAGTTCAGTCCTTTACAATAGGAGCAGGAACTACCCAAAATAATTGAAACTGCGTATGCAGAATTAGGCAGGGACAGTTTGGGTGGGAAAGCGTTAAAACCACAACTCATGGGTAGTCCCAAGAAGGAGACTTTCAAGCAGGCACCTACTAAATAGAAGTGGGACAATAATAAAAAACAGAATATTAAAGAGAACAGATCTCAATCCAGAGGTAGATCTCCTGCACAGGAGCCCTCACAAAAGGAGGTATAACCTTAGGAATAGGGATAACATTAGGAAACCTGACAGGTATCAGGATACTGATACACGTTCCTCTCGTTCCTTTCAGGGTTCATCGAAAAACTCCGAGAGGGAAGGACGATCAGACAAACACACAAGAATATACTTCCAAAAAAAGAAGATAGAACCAAACCAAAACCACAGTTCAAAAAGAAGAAGGTTGCAGGTCTAAAGATCAGACATGCCCAGAATTCTGAGAACTCGACTACTGAACGGGGAATGGGCTCTGACGATGGTAGACAGTGCGGCAGAAGTAACAATAGCTCGCAAGAACCCAATGGAATTTCTGATGACAGCGGACTTGATAAATTGTATGAAATAAAGCTCCAGATGGAGAGGGACAAATGTAGGACAGTTAGTGGTCTCTTTTGGAAGAACCTGATGTTTGGCTATGATATTTTGTTATCTGAACAAGATTGGCCTCCAGCATTCATCATGGATTGCCCTAGTGGAGAAACGGTAATTTTCTCAGCATTTTCCGACCATGTTCAAAAACACTTAGAATATACATATGCGCGGGAGTAAGCGGTAGCCCAGGCTCCAGCGTTATACAAAAACCATGTTGGATGGGATGAGGATTCAACCCATCACATTATTCCACTAATAAACACTCCAACTGCACAAAGGCAGTATCCTATAAAGCAAGAAGCTAAAAACAGGTCAGGGAGATCTTAGACCAACTTGAATATCAAAGGGTGATTGAAACATGCACCTCCTAAATGAATAACCCTTTGTTTCCAGTATCAAAACCAGACAATTCATATTGTCTAGTTTTAGATTACAGACGTTTAAAGACCTGCACTAAGACATGTGCAGTTCAAAATGTACACAGTGCCACATTAATGATTAAAATTGTGCGGGAAAAATACAAAACAGCAATAGATATCTCAAATGGATTCTTATGCCAAAATATAGCGCCTGAGAGCAGATACTTGACAGCATTCCCAGTGCTAGGGTCACAGAGGCAATTTTCTTGACTCCCCCAGGGGTATAAGAACAGCCCTGGGTTGTTTTCAGCCAGAGTAACTGAATTACTTCAAAATCTGGATGAAGAGGCATTGTCCTATGTGGATGATATTTATCTACCGGAGGATGACCTGGAGGAACACTTGAACAGAGTGAATACCATCATTTTGGGATTCGCCTCTGAGGGTTGCAAATTCAACTTAAAAACTGCCCACCTTAATGTCCTTTTTCTAGGATCTGAGCTTTCAAGTGAAGGAAAAAGGCTAGCAGCCAACTTTTTAGAAAAGTGTGTGCTGCTCCAACCTCCTAAATCATTAAAAAACTTACAATCAATACTAGGATTCTTGCATTTTGGCAGAACATAGATTTTAGATTACGCAGAAAGAGTCATACCTTTCTACAATTTAATAAAACCTGACTTTTCAGTTAGACAATGGACACAAGAACACACAGATACACTTTGTTCCTTGCAAGCTGACATGATAGCTTCAAAGCACTTACAGTCACACGCCTAAACGTACGCAACCTGGTGATCCAAATAGTTGTGGGTCAATCAGGGTACACCTATCTAACATACAATGAAGGTGAAACAGTACCAATAGCATATAAATCTCACTTGTACAGAAATGCTGAAATGAGATTCACATCTACAGAAAACATTCTAACAGCAGTACAGACTGCTGTAGTCAGAGAGAGAGCTCTGGCTCAAGGGAAACGTATAATAGTCGTGACCCCGGCTCCAGCTTTAGAGGCTGCAACAAAGGCAAGCATTCCCAAAGCTAAAGCCTTACATCCAAGATGGATACAATGGGCTAATTCTCTCACTGCAACAGATGTAGAATACAGGTATGACCCAAAATTTAAAAACACAAGAATTTCTGCAATAGGAACAAGAATATCCTCTACCAAATGAAATAATGCCTCTAGATCAGTATGAATATATTATTTACACTGATGGTTCTGCAAAACCGGCTATAGGGAGTAAACAGCAACACAGCGCTGCGTGTGCTATTGTTAAAGGACAGATGCAGGATGGAAAGTTTAATCCGAATTGCACAAAAACACAATCTCTCGGAGACTGTACGGCACAGCTGGCAGAACTAAAAGCACTGATACTGGCACTGGTAAATACGGATCGAGAATTCCCCACACTAATTGTGTGCGATTCCTTTTACTGCGTACAGTCATACAATGAATATCTACATAACTGGAAACAGAATGGGTTTAAAGATGCAAAAGGTGGCACAATTAAGCACAAAATGCTTTGGGAACAGGTAGTGGAGTTGAAAAACGAACTATCAAGGGCTCACGTGATACACATACTGAGTCATCAACGTGATGATGTTCATGTTGAAGGGAATTCATTGGCCGATGAGGCCATAAAGGGGGCTGTACGCATGGCTTCCGTAGCTGCAATCACCAGTTCAAAAACGAGGATAGACGGTGAAATAATAGTTGCGATTATTGCTACACGCAAAAACAGCTCAGCAGTACCAAAGAAATTTCCACTCAAGTACTCCTATAAGTTAGATGCACACAATGTTCCATTTGCTCAGATTCCTGGAGTGAGGGATAGAGTAATACCAAATATGTATCGAAGGTTAGGATTAATTCTAGCAGCACACGAGAGGATAGGTTCTGCACACGCAGGAGTTTCGACTACTGTTTCTCTATTGAAACAACGCTACTGGTGGTCAGGACTAAGATGGCAGACTAACGACTACGTCTTCAAATGCGACATCTGTCATCAGATGAAAGGCTCCACCGTAACACATCCAGTGCAGACACCATTACTGATATCAGACAAACCACTTGCGTGTGTTTATTTGGACCACTGTGGCCCCTTACAATCTGATGGGGCTTACAAGTAAATCATCGTTGCAGTGGATTCCTGCTCTAGGTTCCTATGGTTGTGGCCCCAGCGCTCGGCTGACGCTCGAACTGTTATGAAAGATTTGCGAGTCTTCATAGGGACATACGCAATCAGCACACTTCATTCTGACTGTGGCCCCGCGTTTAGCTCTAGGGCTTACAAGGATGCTATGGGAGGTCTGGGTGTCGCATTGTGGTACTCCTCTCTGCACCATCCCGAGGGAAATTCGGTTGTGAAGAGGAAAAACTGGGACTTAAAGCAATCTTTGACAGCTAGAGTATTAGGCTGGGTGGCAATTGGGTAAAACACCTGTACGGGGTCCAAACGGTGTTAAATAATCAGCCAAGAAGCTCTCTGGGGGGTCACTCCTTATGAGTTGCTATTTGGGACAAGAATGTGGGTACCTGATCTTGATTGTGAAGGGACAGTGGCGGGAAAAAAAACGTTTGACATCCATAAACGTTTGGCTGTTTTACAGGACATGAATGAAACAAGGGCACAACAGAGTAGTGTCAATACAAAGAAGAACACAATTGGGGAAGTAAAAAAGTGTCACAGCAAGACCTTTCTGGATCCCTAAGGTCTGGGACCTGGTCAGAGAGAAAATAGCAGACAAAAAAGAATTTGGGCCATCATACAGAAAGCCTGTACCTGTCCTGGCAGTTGAAGAAACAAGAACCATACTTCTGCCACCTCTTGTCGGTAAAAAGGAGAAAAGATTTGTCTCAATTGACCTAATCAAACCACATAATATGGCCGATACTAAATAGTAGGCTGCATGGACTCCGAAGCAACAGACACCCTCCTCTCACCACTATACAAGAAGTTCAAACAGAAAGACTCATCTTGTTTGAAGGCTCACCTACACGGAATGAAGGACCAAGCAACAATGCAATGGTACTCGTTCCTCTTGAACCTGAAGTTCAAAATGAGAACTCAGCTGACAAATTTCAAGACTACCAAACACAGATATCTATGTCAACATGCCCCAACAAGAGCAAGCTACAGTTTCCAAAAAATGTGCGGAACTACCGAAAATTGATCGAACTGCATCTGGCTATTTCATTGACTTTGACACCTTCTCATTAGATCAAAGTGAAACTGAAACAACGCCAGCCCAAAGAACTCGTCTACATCGACTTAAAGACTTTCTGATCTTTCTCAAAAAGACTTACCTGGTATCACCTTGGGTGGAACTCTGGGAAGCAACAGGAATACTTTTCTTTCTTTTCTGGATAGGCCTTGTAATTATTTTTAGTATGCCTATTAATGGGACTTATCTTCGAGAAAGCTCCATGGCACGAAAAGTGAATATGATCCTAAAACCACACCTATCATCACATCATGAAAAAAGAGACCTTTCATCAGTGAACATTACAGCAGTTCCTAAACCTGATGGTATAGTATGGAACAAGGTTGATTTTGATATATATTTGGCTCTACTGAACTTTTAAAAATACCACATTTATTTAAAATATCATTGAGCGATATCATTACCTCAAATACATTTTCCAATGATTGGGATTAAGAAACTGTAAATAATATGCTGTTTGATTTAGAGAAATCTGCTGCCTTTTATAATAATGCAATGTTAGAAGACACATCAGACTTTGAGAAAATGTATTGCTATCAACATTATGGTCATCATTTTTTGCATAAAACTGCTAACCCTAGAAATGTTTTCACATGTCACCAATGGAAACATTGCCCGACACCGCCAAAAAGCAGTTCAAAGACAATTGTACAGAAATGTTCATATTTTTCAGGGTTTAACACGTCAGACCTAGCCTCATATTACATAAAGTTGCAGCTACACTGGCACAGAAAAATATGTTGACAAACACCAAACAGATTTATTCTGCTTCCTTTATTGCCCAGTTGTCAGAACAAGGGTTTGACCTATGGAAAGACACAATAGACTTAAAATCAGTCTGGGGAACTAGAGACTGGCAGGTCCAGGGAACAGAGGAACTATTTAGAGTATGTCTGATTCCTCACCAAATAATGTTCTTGAATGAAACAGTGCAACAAACAACTTGTCTTGGGTTAGCCAGGAATAAAGATCTGAATACACCTCGGGTGCCAGCACCATCACACACTGTGGAGAAAGTAACATTACAAAAAGTGGATACAGTAGATGACATCTTGCAAAGCAACAGAACAGACCCCGATTGGTAGGAATGTTTGGTTTGGCCCGTAGACACCAATAACTGTCAGGAAAGATTTGTGGGTAATACTAAATGAATTAGTATTAATAGGCCAGATCCATGTCATGTGCAAAGACAACACCCAGGAGTAGTGACATCGTACAGTGTTGGGAAGTTATGCCTCGATTGGCTACAAACCTCAACACTCACACAGGTGAAACAACACTTATCTTTACTTACAGGGGATGTGGACCTGCGGGATTTTTTATTAGGTCCTAGGAAACCACGTCACAAATGTTTCTTATAAGCTATTTGTAATGAAATATAGATATTTTCTCAAGAGGCCACGGAAAGATTACGAGAAATAGATCTTCTAAATCTAGAGAAAGCTCTATCAGTGGTCGATAATGGGTTAACAACCTTAACATCCAGGATATATTCACTGGGCAACATTGTATCTTCTGCTATCGAGGGACTAGAACAGGACTTGTCCATACTACAACACTGGCTATCACAATCACGTGCTATTATGGTGTTAAGCTTGACGCTGCAATCTTTGCATGCAGGCTATGTGCCATGGCGTTTTATAAACAGCACGTCTCTGTTTTCTTAGTACAATCTGACAGAAAAACAGATAGAAGTGGCACAGAAGGGAGCAATGTATACAATGCTGCGCATTGAAAAACTGGACAGATTAACATTTACAGTGGCAGAATCACCGTCCACAGAATGGTTAATCCATGATCACATAATTCTCCCAGTCACAACTTTTCAATTCCATTATTGCCTAGAACAAATGCAGGCAGGCAGATATGAAGAAATGGGTAAGGAATTCATCAAGGAATCTTGGAAATTGCCGTACAGATGTCGATGCCGGAGTGGAGAAAAAGAAGTGTTTCTTAGCGGTACTAACTGCGAAAATACATTAAGTGGATCACTTATAGGCCAGGATATGCCTGTAATGGTTCAGTAGCAAACTCGTCCTGCACCTAGAGGGTGCCCCAGCTGCCGTGGTCACTCCAGTATTCAAACTACTTTCGTGTGGGAGTTACTTGATGCTTAGCGATCAAGGTTGCTGTGGGATGCGTCCGGGCATCACATATCTGGTAACTGTAAGCTCCAGGGTTACTTGCTGTATGCAAGTATTGTTTCCCCCAACACATACAGTCAGGGAGGCGCCGCTATGGCCTTCATTAAATATTTAATTAATACGGTTTGATACTTTGAGCAGAATGAAAGCCATGCTTACACAAAAATCCGTGCCCTTAACCTCCGCTCGAAAGACTTTTAATCTCCAAGCAGCAAGGTCTTCAGCAGAGATACAGGCACTTATACATACAAACTGCCCTTTCCATTTTGCAGAAATGGTAATCGTACTTTAACATGTCTGATACGATAGGCATTGTCCACCTATGTAAGAACGTAGGTTCTGGACTGTTAAGCACCTTTCAGACGGTCCTCAGAGTTATTCCAAACTTTATACACTCCGTTTTGGGAAGCATTTTGCCGCTGATCCTGTTTCAAATAGCAGGTATCTTGATTGTCGAGTTTTTGCTACGCAATGGACGTCCCAGTCACCGAGGAGGTGGAAACAGTACTCCTGGAGAGAAAATACCATGATCGCATGGTACAACTTCTAGGCACACCTCGCCTAGGGGAACTAAGTGCTTCTTGTTTATTGTCGTTTTGGACAGTCTGGATGGACTGCATCTTACCTGTCCTCCGATGCCAGTTCTGCTGTGAAGAATGTGTGTTGGATCTCTGTCTGACACTTCCATCATGTGCTCGACGCTTTACTGGACCTGATAACGGTCCATGTTTTGCAGTGTCCCCAGCATATTCCCATGTTGATGGCGGCATTCCTAGAGCCACCACAGGTAGTATCTGTTCCTGTTGGTATGGACACTGGCTCCTCCTCTGACACCCAGGCCTTGGATAGCGCACAGGCTGCCCCAGCACCGGCTGTGGACAGTACAGAAGACCTGTGCTCAATAGACATAATCTGTGAAGTGCTACAGGGACCGCCAATTGCTAAAGCAAGCAACAAAAATGTTGTGTCTACCAGCCAGGACACATAAACATTTGACTCATTTGGTCCGTCATGTGCGGGGAAGAAATTAGGCCTCTTAAGAAAGAAAACTGAAAACTGAAACTATATCATAATTGACATTCCTTTCACGCATGTATGGCTTTCAAAATGCTTGTAGTAGTTCGGACTATATCTACGGACATATTAGAGCAATAGCCTATCTGTCAATTTATAATACTTTCTTCTTTTTAACATGATTTTTTAAATTTTTTTTAGAAAAACGTTTTTAAACGAATGTTAATAACATAAACACAAATTAGTGTTTTGTAACTTTGCGTCCCACATCTAGCTCACCCAGTAGTACTTGTAGAATTTAAAACTATGTCGTCCCTAAGGAAGAGGAGTGGGTGTTATATTCCATATAGGTACTATAATATAGGCCTCGGTAAACTCATTACCCTTCACCTATATTCTCTCCCTACATTACACTTGTCACGGTTTACAGGGACTGACCTTTTACCTAGATATTACACTGCATTCAAAACGCAGCTTTTCCCTAGTTTGAAATCTCATACATTATGCATGAGGGTTCTTGGAAGCACAGCAGGACTACCATCTCCTGTATAAAATCTGTGTACAAAGTTTAGGCCCGACGTCATCCTTAGGCCAGCACAGTAACACATCACGGTAGGACCCCTGGGGTGACCTATGGGTATATATACATCACATCTTGCTAAGATAGTTGTAGGAGATCGAGACTTCCCGGCCGACACACTGATCAGAGACGCTGAGGTTCCTGCATGCAGACACTCCAGCTTGCAGTGGTCTAACATCCCTTGCGGGGTGTCCAGCTTGAGACTAGGAGTGGCTCTCACACTCTCACTTATTATAATGGGGTTGACTAAATCCTAGAGGGATTCTTGGCTTAACACCTACACCCATGATAGGTACATTTAGGTACATCTAGATAGGGAGGCATCGTAGGAGTACGCATCTTTTATCATGTGTTTTATACACTTGAATGTATTCCTGATTTTAGTAAGATGGTAGAACTATACCATCCTTTTACTTTCATAGTACTGTTAATCATTTATATCTTATACTGTCTAACGGCTGTTGCAGCACATCTATTCTACACCAGAATAACAACTGTTCAATAAATGATTATTGAAAACTCCCAGCTTGTTCAATTCGGTGTATCTCTCTGAGAGAAACTAGGTAAGCACGAATGACTGAGTGAAAGGTAGTACATTGTTTCCACGGTCCCAAGGGATCAGGGTTGTCATGTTCTGAGGTTGCCAGAATCTATTCTCTCCCTAGTAAGAGGAGATTATAGTGACACTGTGAGCTAGCTGATACAGACAGGCTAACATACCCGGAGGGGGTGCCCGGATTCAGTCTGCCACCAGTCCCACAGTCTATGTTATGTAAACGTGCAGATCCTGTATAGGTCATATAGGAACTACACAATAGTATAACTAGAGAAAAGCTATGTCATTCTTGATGGAGATTTTAATTTGCATCCTTGTCTGAATCGGTGTTGTAATTAGCCAGGTGAAGTGCTTCTTTAGATGCCTTGCACTTTTTGCACACTCCTGGAGGAGATTATGTGACCTCATTCCCAGCCAAGTGGAATCTGTTTTCAACCCTGGCCTCTGATTTTGCTACTTCCTCAGAGGGGTAAATCTCCACTTTCACTGGATGAGGTGCTAACAGTGTCATGGATTATTTTGTTTTTTTCCTCTACCCTTGATGGACTTTTAGTGAATTCTGCTGTTACCTGGAGCATAATCAGTGATCATAACCCCCTATCAGTCATGTTTCATTGAGATTATAGCCAGAAGCACCTAGTACATTTGGCCACTCTCAACTGTAGTGTCTCCTCCCATGGGCGGCACCTGTAACAGTGCACCGTGCTTCCTGAAGGCTCTCTTGGAGATTTGGGAAATATTACACTGAGATTGACTTGTGTTTAAGTGTTTCCTCTGCTGCTATTGTTATTGTGAACTCCTCTAATGTCATTAGTTGTAGCATATATTCTATTTTAACAAACAAGAGTAACAAAAAAATCCATTTAAATGGTTTGACCCCAACTGTTCTATGGCACATCGAGTTCTTCTGTAGGCAGTCATAGCTGTCCCTTGAGACCACAAAATACCGTAGAAGAAATCTAGCAATACAGAAAAGAGAAAATGATGTATTACGATCCACCAGAGAAGGAGAAAAAGACCTGGTTTGGTAAAACCAAGAACTTATTTAAAAAGGACAAACCGATTGTGACTAGAGAGGGACGGTTGCTTCCTCCAGCGAAATCACCTGCATCTTTTATGATTACAAAATATGGTTGTCATACATGTATTTGGTTAGACAATTGGGCAAAGTATACAGAAGATGATGGAGTTTTGGCATTTCCAGAACATGGTTCATTTAATTTAGCGGTATTGAGAAATTTGAGAGAGAGAATGATGAAATTAGAACCGAGACCTAGACCTACACAGTTTGAAGCATTGATAGAATGGGAAGATGAGATGTATGACAGAGAACGGCAACAAAATGGCAGAAGGGATAGATATATGTTTGGTAGATCATATGGACAAGAGAATCATGATGATAGAATGAAGAGATGGGGAAGTGCAAATATGACTGATGGGTTGTTTCCTATGAGAAATGTTTCAGAAACCACTAGTAGAAAATGTACAGAAAAGAGAAATAATACAGGATCAGTAAGTTATAAGTATGGTGTGCATGAGTCGGAGGATGATGTGCTTGAGGACATGTTTTATAAAAATCCACCCCCGTATCAACCAAATTCTACATTGAGACCGAGTGCCCCAGTAAAAGAATCGCCACAGAATATACAATTTGAAACAGTACCACATGAGGTAGGAAGACATAATCCTTTCAGAGAAACAGAAAATACCCAAGCTAGTAAAATGGCAAATGAAAATTCAGCGGAATTAGCTAGAACTACTCTAGAATTAACTGAGAAGATTAGAGAATTAACTAAAAATATGGAAGCTGTAACTGTTCCTGTAACAATAGGACCTGTAATGTCGATTTTTGATAAACAAAAGGATAGTGAGCATTGTCTGACGATTCCTTATAATGGAAACAGAGAAAATGAAATACAAAGAAGAGATACAAGAGAAAATTTGTGGGGACAAAAGGTAGAAATTTCCGAACAAAGTAAATTTGACAGTAAATCAGAGTTTAGTAAATAGAGCAATAATGACGACAGAGTCAGTACCAGGATCACCAAAAGGATTAGAACAGACACAAAATGAAATGATTCCTGTAGGTCCTACTTCTGATTAATTAAGTGAATGGCTAAGAAGTTTTAAAAAAAAAGGTGCTGAGCCTAAACCTTTAGATGTGCCCAAATTAAAATTAGTATTAGAGGAATTAATAGTAGGGACTATTCCTACGGAAAAATTTAAAAACTATCAGGATGAAGAATTAATGTTTATATGCAAAAGTATAACATGGAGAGCCAGAAGTTTACGTGAAAGACTAGAAGAGGTGGCAAATGAAATGGGTATTGACTTTGAAAAGGTAAAGTCATTACAAAAACCATATAGAGTAGATTTTTCAGAGAAAGACATTGAAAATTTAAATACGACAGGACAAATGATTCAGATTAAAGATTTAATCATATTACTGAGAAAATGGGGCGATGTAGACAAATGGAAAAGTAGATGTTTCGAAAACGAGAGGATGCAACGAATAAAACGTTTGCAGCTTACCCAGTAAGAGAAAAAGAAAAAGTAGTAACTGAATGTCTCATGAGTGAGATTCCAGGTGGAGGCTATGTACATGTTCCCTGGACTAGACAAGATATTTTGTCATTTACCAATGATTTTCCACGACTACGCGAAAAGCCAGTCGAGTGGTATAGGCAGGTAGACAGGTTTGTAAAATTATCAAAAGTCTTATGGATTGATTTGAATAGTCTTTTTGACATAATAGTACCAGCAGATTTATGGACAGAATGTAAGGTAATGATTAGCTGGCCTACCCAAGAATTCCCTGGAGATCCAAAAAACAGGTGCCCCTGATCCAGAAGTAATGAGAAAATATGAACAAGTAATTACCTTTCTGAAAAATAAAGTACCTCCTAAAGAAACTGATTGGATAAAAATTGCTAGAACTCATCAAGAAGCTAAATAATCAGTACATGCTTATTATGAACGGTTGATCCTTGCCTTTAAACAGTACAGTGGTGATAAACTTGAGTGAAAAGGATTTGAGTCATTTTGTATATAGATTTGTGTACGGATTGCGACCTGAAGTAAGTGAAATGATTAAACAGCATACAGTAGATTGGCAAAATAAAAAGATAGATGAAGTCCTAAGACATGCAAAATATTTTAGTGATGAAATTGAAGCAAAGCAGTGTAAATTAAAAGAAAAAGCCATGTGGGCTCAAGTAAAGGTGGCAGAAAGACAGGAAGCTCAATTGATTGAACAGGCAAATGGTACAGGTATAAAACCAAAATTTAATATTGGAAAAGGGAAAGGACAATTTAATATAGATGAAGCCAAAAAGAAATGGCCATGTCATAATAGTGGAAGAATGGGGCATTGGAAATCCGAGTGCAAATTTCCCCCAAGTGCTAATGGTGATAATGCATCATTGAATTCACAGGTGCAGAAAGAGGTGAGTTGTCAACCGCAGCAACAGCAGCAGGTTGTTCCCCAACAGAATCAGGCGCCAAAACCACCTTTTCCACAGAGCGTAAATCATCAGAAATACAGTAATGAGACAGGATTCTACAACGAAGAACAGGTAACTAAGCTGCCGCGCGCTAGTGCTGTTTCGCAGTATTGGCTACAATGCGATGAGAGTGAGTCAGAAGAAGGTTATTGACGGTGCCGAGGGGAGGAAGAGGAGTGCGTACTTGGTGCAACTCTAGAAGTAGACCAGACAGGCCCATTAGTGTATGGAAAGGTAAATGACGAAAACATTACTTTCCTAGTAGATACTGGTGCTACTCGTTCAACTGTTAGGTCAGCTGATGTTAAAAATCTTCCTCTCTCGGACGAAACAATCCAAGTAGTTGGAGTATCCAACAGACAGATAAAAAAATATCTCACTGAACCGTTTAAAGTTAACATAGGGAAATTTTCTGAAATGCACCGTTTTGTGGTGTGCGATTCAAGCCCTGTAATTTTGTTAGGGAGAGATTTGCTGTGCAAGATGAATTGCACAATCTTTTGTACTCCAGATGGTATAGCATTTGAGACTACAGATGAGGATGTACTGTATAAAATGACTATGGCTAATATGGAACCTGAGATTACTGAGGCATTTGCTGCATTTGATCCTGAGGAGCTGCCTCAAGAATTGAAAAAGACAGAGGTATGGGATTTCACAGGAGAAGATGTGGGAATAATGAAAAATGTAGATCCCGTAAAAAGCTTTGTAAAAGAAGGAGTAAGTTACCCAAATATTCCACAGTACAAATTGACACCAGAGATAATTACAGGAGTTACTCCCATAATAGACAGGATGAATAAGCAAGGTATTCTGAGAGAAATAATGAGCAGGCCATGTAATTCACCAATTATGGGCCTGAAAAAGCCTAATGGAACATTTAGAATAGTGCAAGACCTGAGAAAAATAAACAAAATCGTTGTGTCATGTTGTCCCATTGTACCAAATCCATCTCTGATTTTGTATCAGATTCCTCACGATGCAGAATGGTATACACAGTAATTGATTTGTGTCATGCTTTCTTTTCCATCCCATTGCATCCTGACAGTCAACAGATTTTTGCGTTCCGGTTTGGCGAACGTATTTTGGCATGGTGCCGAATCCCACAGGGGTACACAGAGAGTCCCTCAATATTTAATCAGATATTGAAAAAGTCTCTAGAAGATTTAAAAATGCCTGAAAGTTCAGTTCTGGTCCAATACATAGACGACCTGCTTGTAGCATCAAGAACTCGAGAAGCTTGTGTAGTGGATACCATTGCATTGCTGAATCATTTGGCAGATGGAGGACTTAAAGTATCAAAACATAGTGACACGCAGTTGTCGTGCCCTAGAAGAGTTGCACAGCCTTATGCACATTTGAGAAACATATTCACTCATACTTCATAGTGTTACCAAAGTTCATCCAATTTTATTTCCATCTTTTAAATCCATTTTCATCCGTCACATCAAAGAAATGAAGTTCAAAAGTTTTCAGCATTTAAGTTGCTCAGGAATTGCCCATCCGTGCCTATTCACAGGCATGTAAACAAGCTCCATTCCTCCAATACATTTGAATAACCCAATGCATTACGGTCTGATTTCGACCTTCCTCAGGGGTATCTAAAATGATTAAAAAATTATCATCAGCCCCACTCATTTTTAAACAATATTAATTCTCAAGAATTAATCAAAAACCCAAAATTATATTTACAACGTAGCTT
This sequence comes from Triturus cristatus, assembly GCF_964204655.1. Taxonomy (NCBI): domain Eukaryota; kingdom Metazoa; phylum Chordata; class Amphibia; order Caudata; family Salamandridae; genus Triturus; species Triturus cristatus. The sequence continues at coordinate 594,489,897 of NC_140585.1, read as the reverse complement.
TTATCAATCATAATGAACCACAAACGTAGTGTCCAAATCATATCTCCTGTGTTTGAGTTCAAACCAACTTTATGGCCATTCATTATGAACAAACAAATAATGCTCATCCATTACCATACATCCCTCCCTCTACATCATCCCCATTATTTACCTCCACAAAAAACCTCCCCATATCAAAATAACCATAATCCATCCCTCGATCCAACTATCGTTTGACCCCACGGCTGTACCGCTCATCTTACTGCCCCCAACACCCCAGTTTGTACCTCCAATCATATGGTTATTAACGGCCTGTACAACCATCAAGTTAAAACGCCATATAATCCAAACGCCATGGCTCCAAACCAGTAATCACAATCTTCCCGGTTTTTTAACCAGGCGTTACCTGCCCCACCTGTGCTCATTCTGTGACGTGATTCCCTAAGCCCCGCCCCCATAAATCTTACGCGTGATGCGTATATTACCCATGCTTAAAGAAACAAAACAAAACATTCCTGCTTGTTTCTCAAATGTGCATAAGGCTGTGCAACTCTCCTGGGGCATGACAACTGTGTGTCACTATGTTTTGATGAATGTTAAATTTGCACCAAGGAACGGAGCGCATAAGAGTGTATGCACGCCAAACTGGATTATAATATAATGGACAAAAAATGTGGGGTAAACTAAGGGTGTGCTTCAGACTTTTTTTCAGTGGACTTAAAGTATCCCCATCGAAACTGCAATTCTGTCAGAAAGAAGTACAATATTTAGGCCACAAAATTGAAAAAGGACTGAGAAAAGTAACTGCAGATAGAATTAAAGATAATAAAAGGAATGAGAGCCCCAATGACGCAAATAGAAGTGAGAATGTTTCTTGGAATGGTTGGATATTGTCGTCAATGGATAAGTAATTTTTCCCTGATTGCAAAACCTTTGGTACGCTTGACGAGAAGTGATGTAAAAGACCCCATTGAATTAAATAAAGAGGAATTAACGGCTTTTAAACAATTGAGAGACAGTTTGTGTGAAGCACCAGCACTTGGTATGCCTGACTATGAGAAAGAGTTTGAACTCTATTGCAGCGAAAGAAATGGATGTGCACTTTCTGTATTAATACAGAAACATGGAAAACTGAGGAGACCAATTGCATATTTCTCAGCTATACTAGACCCAGTAGCTGTAGCATTGCCTGGTTGTTTGAAAGCTGTAGCAGCCACTTGTAAGAGCTTGGAACAGAGTGAAGGAATTGTGATGGGATATCCTGTGAGAGTGTTTGTACCTCATGATGTGGCAATCCTTTTAACAAGGAGCCGCACTCAATTCATGACGCACAGTCGTCTGACTCAATATGAGAAAGTCATCCTAGGTGCAACGAATGTGAGCCTTGTGAGATGTCTGAATGTGAATCCTTCAACGCTATTGCCTGATGCTGAGAATGTGGAAGTCAGAGATGATGTGGATCACAACTGTTTGGAAGTACTTGAATTCTGTACTAAACCACGACCTGATATAAAAGATGTACCTTTGACAGAAAGTGACTATGTGATGTTTGTGGATGGATCATGCTTGAGAACGGATGAGGGAATTCTGAGTGCAGCATATGCAGTATGCACAGTAGCAGCTGTATTGGAAGCATCTTGCTTAAAAGGAGTGAAATCAGCCCAAGTTGCTGAACTATTTGCCTTAACAAGAGCATGTAAGTTGGGAAAGAATGTGAGAGTAACTGTGATAACTGATTGTCAATATGGCTTCATTGTAGTGCATGACTTTGGGCAAATTTGGTCCCAAAGAGGGTTTTTGACATCGAGTGGAATGCCTATAAGGAATGCTGAAGTGGTTGGAAAATTGCTTGAGGCGATACAGCTGCCTAAGCAGTTAGCTGTTGTGAAGTGTGCAGCTCACACGAGGTCCAATGACTACGTATCTGTTGGCAATCAGTTTGCCAGTGATATGGCTCAATATTGCGCACAAACTCAGAATTCAATTAATCGGGGAAGAGAAAAAGAAATGAATTCATGTCCCTTGTTGTTTACTAACACTGTAAATACATGGGAAGAAGTAAGGCAGTTGCAGGAAGAAGCAGGAGATGAGGAAATGAGACAATGGGTAAAGGCAGGATGTGCACCACGGAAAAACAGATCATGTGTGGGATTATCGGGATGGAAGACCAGTTATGCCTGATAGCATGGTTTCTGCCATGGCACGGATGTATCATGGACAAGCACATGTAGGAAGAGATGCAATGATCAGACTTTTTAAACAGTCATGGTATAACGCAAAATTTAGACTTGTAGCTGAAAGTCTTTGTCAGAGATGTCTTATATGTCAGCAGTTCAATCCTGGAAGAAAAACAGTGGTAAGTCTGGGAACGATAGGTCGAGAAGGAGGGCCTTTCACCAGAATGCAGATTGACTTCATTGAAATGCCCCCCTGTAACAGGTTGAGGTATGTTTTAGTGATGGTTTGTCTGTTCTCTCGATGGGTGGAAGCATACCCAACGAGAAGAAGTGATGGAATTACAGTAGCCAAGCTACTATTGAGAGAGTTTTTTCCCAGATTTGGTTTCCCAGTCACGATTGAGTTAGATAGAGGAAAACATTTTCATAATGAAATCATGAAGTTAATTTGTGAAGCATTGAATGTACAACAGAAACTACATTGTGCCTATCGCCTAGAGGCTTCTGGTGTGGTGGAACAAGTAAATGGCACCATTAAAAACAGACTGGGAAAAATGTGTTTAGCCACAGGTTTGAAATGGCCTGATGTCTTGCCTCTGGTACTCATGACTATTAGATCTATACCAGATAGGAATACAGGTCTGTGTCCCCATGAAATTGTCATGGGAAGAGCAATGCGACATGTTTTCATACCAGTCAACAAGCTTTTGCCTATATCTGATGACTTGGTGTTGGATTATTGCAAGGGGTTGGCTGATTCCGTTCATTCTGTGTTTCATCAGGTTGGATCGGATGCCAACACTCTTGAAAAGAAGCCAGCTCATGAATTGAGCCCAGGGGACTGGGTGAGAATAAAAGCGCACAGAAGACGAAACAGTTTGGTCCCGCGTTGGGGAAAACCACGTCAGGTGATCTTGACCACGTCAACAGCAGTAAAATGTGCAGGAGTAAAGAACTGGATTCATGCTAGTCACACCATGCGAATTCCAAAGCCAGTGGATAACAAGGAAGGTGAATACTTTGAAGAATCAGATACAAGCTCTGAATCAGATACTGAAGAAATAACAACAAGACAAATTTCTGAAAGGGGGGAATTAGAACCAAGTCCAGTTATTGCACCAGTGAACCTTCCTTTAAGAAGAAAGTTACAGATTTCTGACACCAGCTCAGAATCAGACACCAAACCTGTTCAAGCACATGAGAATGAGAGTAAAAACAGTGAAGACAGTCCCGAATAAAAGTTCAAGAGAAATTCCACCTGAAGTAATAAAAATTAGATGGTAAGGTACTAGATATAGAGAGTGAGGGAAAGATTTTTGCGGAAGACCCCCAAGGAGTTGTAGGGAATTCACACATCCAGGTAGAGGAAGGGACGGTTAGTCAGCAGGAAGATTGTGTGGAAGAACCACGAGGAGGGACAGAAGTAGGTAATAAAAAAGAAGTGGTTGAAAGAAGAACTACTGAAAGTAAAAGTCAAGTTGGAACTGAATCAGAGGACAGTGATGAAGAAGTACCAGAAGATCGAGTCCTGAGAAAGAGAGCATCGAGAACTGAGAAAAATGACAAAGGAACTAAGTTGAAAAGGCCAGTAAGGGATGAAATTTGACCAAACAAGATAAAGAGATTAAGATACAGATTGACACGAGTAAATTCATCTAGGGCGGAACAGGTGAATGAAGTGTCTAGCCAAGAGAAATTGAAAGACGTGGAAAAACAACAGCAGAAGAAAATAAGAGAACGAGAAAACCTAACCAGAAGTATAAGTCGCCGGAATGGTCATATGTGGCACTGCCTGAAGTAAAAGAAGAGGCAGACAGTCAAGGGGATCTAGAGGTGACTGTACCAGGAGTGGTTGAGGAAGACGAAGAATCAGAAATCCTGAGAGTTATCTTGCCCGACATCGGAGAAGAGACGGATGTTCAGGAAATTCTGCAACAAGATTACGAAAGAAAAGTGAAAGACTATCAAATGCCAAACTGAAAAGATAAAAAGTGTTAAAAATGGAGAAACAATAAATTACCGGAAAAAGACATAAACTGAAAAGAACCAAGTAGGTGCTTAGACCCTTGGCTTAGACAGAACTAGTTGTGAAGTAGAAGAGGCTAAGTCAAAAGACACTGATCATTTTTCGAAATGGCAAACACAGAGAATAGAAAATCTAAATATGTGTTCCTTAGAAGATGGTTCAAGATGTGTTGTTGTTGTACAGGATTACTAATGCTTCAGTGGAGTGCATTGGCTTTAATGGTTTCATTTAAGGTTACACTAGAAACAATAGAAGGACATATTGAGAATAAAACTAAGGTAGAAAAGATTCAGAAGCTATATACGACTAAAATAGATAGAAATTATTTACATAAAGGCAGGTCTATAACTGATTTTTCTAACAATGTATTTTCAAAATTACTATACGAATATGTGAAGACGATGGACGTAAGGGATTGTTACGTCTGTATGCAGTTGCCTACATCTGTATCTGAGGGAGTGACTTACCATCACCTCCCAGTAACATATGGAATAACATGTGCAACCTGGGCTTCATCCTGGACTCCTCCCTCTCCATGACCAGACAAGTCAACGCCGTCTCCTCATCATGCTTCAACATCCTGCGCATGCTACGTAAGATCTTCCGGTGGATCCCCACCGAGACCAGGAAGACGGTCACCCAGGCCCTCGTCACCAGCCGTCTGGACTACGGCAACGCCCTCTACGCCGGAACCACCGCCAAACTCCAGAAGAGACTCCAGCGGATCCAGAACGCCTCAGCACGACTCATCCTGGACATCCCCCGTCGCGGCCACATCTCCGGACACCTGAGAGACCTGCACTGGCTCCCGGTCAACAAGAGGATCACCTTCCGACTCCTCACCCACGCACACAAAGCCCTACACAACCAAGGCCCAGGATACCTCAACAGCCGCCTCAACTTCTACGCACTCAATCGCCAGCTTCGATCGACCGGCCACGCCCTTGCCGCCGTCCCCCGCATCCGCAGAGCCACCACGGGGGGACGGTCCTTCTCCTACCTCGCCGCCAAGACATGGAACTCCCTCCCGACCCACCTCCGCCTGACCCAGGACCACCTCGCCTTCAGGAAGCAGCTCAAGACCTGGCTGTTCGAGCAGTAGCGGACCCCCCTCCCCCAGCGCCTTGAGACCCTCTGGGTGAGTAGTGCGCTATATAAATGCCTGATTGATTGATTGATTGATTAACATGTGGTGTATTAGAAAGTTTGTTTTACAAAATAGGGAAATTAGAATATTACTTTTCAGATGTAGATAATGTATTTTCACAAGTACCTGTAGTTAACAAGTTGAATAAAGTTAAGCCTGCTAAAGTGTTAGGAGAATTTTTATTAGAAACTAAAGAATTAACATTAGAGTCAATATTTAGAAACAATCTAACTTGCAGTTTAAAGAAGGAGGAGAACATTTTCTTGGATATGGTTGAAAAAAGGAGATTAAAAATGCAAAAAAAAGTACCTGAGGGAAAAGAAGAAAAGACAGTCTGGGATGTTGAAAGAGAAAAACATTTGAAAGGAGAAGCTAGTCCAACAATGGCTTTAGATTGGCCTTTGAAAGGAAAGTTGTGTATGAGAAGGAATCAAACTGCATATGATAACTATTTTGTAGGCACAAGTGTATAGAATCCTGGGTGGATGGGGATTTAAAGGAGGAAATGATCCAGTTTTTCCTGGACTATATTTTATCTGTGGGAACAAAGCATATTATCGATTGCCAGATCACTGGTATGGCACATGTTATCTAGACCTGGTTTTCCCAAAGATATTCCATGTGGGAAGAGGAAAAGATGGTGCACATGAGTTAGGTAGTCAACTAACACGTAGAAAAAGAGAATCGTGGTCAGAAATTGTAGGAGACATTTTCGGAGCATTAATACCAGCAGTAGTAATATCTCTGAATGCACACAAAATTATCAACAGTAGTGGATTGCTTGTCAACAAGCACCGCTGGAGAATTTTTATTGGTAAATACTGAAATGGTTGCCATGCGTGCCATGGTAAACCAAAATCGACTTGCCCTTGATATAATTTTGGCAAAAGAGGGTGGAGTCTGTGGAATGCTGAAGGTTCAACACTGTTGTACTTACATTCCTGACGAAAGTCAAGATTTGAAGACATACATTAAAAATATAACTGATTTCAATGAGGAAATTGTTCCACTGGAGGTTGAAGGTATTTGGGAAAAGATTGGGAAAAAGTTTTCTACTATTAAGAACTTTTTACTAAAACTAGGTTGTACCTTTATTGGTAAAATATTATTTCCTGTAAACATGTGTGATTATTTTAATATTAATTTTGAGACTAGGATGTTTATGTAACAATAAAAGAAAATTACGAAAACACATAAAAAGAGAAACTGTAAGAAACAAAGAGAAAGAAAAGAAAGAAAGGGAATTTGAAGAAGTAGAATTGGGAGAGTGGAAAGACAATATGTATAGAAAAACAAGAGAAGAAGAGACAGGTGAAACAGTTATGTGAACCATCAAAATAATTAAGAGAATTGAATTCATTTCTTTTACTAAAATAATTTCACAAATTTAAAGGTAGTGTGGTGATGTTAAAAATCCCCAAAGGGGGGATTGATGGAGCAGGTAGAGCAACATTTTGTATACCTCCTCTATTTTGCATTAAAGTACTAATTGAATAACCTACTTATTATAATTTACTAATTGTGTGCTGTGATATATTAGTCGAACCATTTGCATACACAAATTACACGTGGGAACTTGCTATTTGCATGGCAAAATACCTCTAATAACTAAAATATGTAAGCATATTAATAGTAGTACATGTGGTAATTAGATATCGCATGATTTATGTTGCTTTTGTGACGTTTGCATCTTCGTGGAGGACCATAAAGGTGAATATATTGCTTTAAATGTCTCTATATGCTAGGAAAATCCTAATACATAAAGGGGATCAGTAAGGGTATAACAGTAGAAGCATCATTTCTTTGTATTAATTATATTTTGGTGTTTGTTTTGCTCAAGTTGACATTTGGGCCTATCGCAATATGGCGACAGAAACCGAGTTCAGAAGTGGCCACCGTCTCTTGAGCGCGAAGTCTACTTTCAAACAACCTCTGGACACCCTATCCCTGTCAAGGACAGGATATTGGTAGACTGCCAAGACCCCGGACATTGGAAACTAGTATAAATGAACAATAGAATCATACAAATGAAAATCGAAACTTTGCAACATCAGTATTAAATCATCTCCGGAAACGTATCAGCAAAATCCATGTGAACCCGGACTGACTAAAAATCGGATGTTTACCACTAGCCAATCACGAACATTCCCCGCCCAAAAATGTTTTAACTTATCCTGAAATGTATTATAAAAGAGTAATAGAATAGGAAGGGGTTAATTCTCACATTCGGCGGTTACTATGACTGCACACCCTCTTTGACCCCACAGGCAATGACGGATGCTGGCACGACTTCTGGTCCTTTGGCGATCTTTGGGACTGTAACGTGCTGAGCAAAGGATTTTCGGACTTTGAGCTTTGGCCTGCTCTATTTGGACAATTTAACAACTAAATTTGGTTATGCAGAGCCAATGAATTAGAGAAAACCCAGATAGCCAGAATAGGTAAATATGATGTTCTGTGATTTAAATAAATTGATCTTGAAAATTCTAAACTTTTGATGAGACAAATGCTAGTATTAATTACAATGAAATTTTAGATAAACAAAGATTGATTAACAGAAATTATGAGTTTGTGGTTTTTCGTTAAAGAGAATAAAGGATTCTGAGTCTTAAATGTGTTTTAGCTGGTTCTAAATCACCATCAACCAATCCAACTAATTGGTCCATCGACCAAGTGGGCGGCGTGCCTTGATGTTTAGGATTAGGAATCTATAGGTGGCGAATGTTAATGTATATTTTGTAAATTAACTTTTCTTTCCCTATAGGTTATAAGGTATTCCCCCACAAGTCCAGCGCAGCAGCATCATCCTTCCTCCTGTGTGTAGACCTGTGAATGAGACGCGTGAGTGTTGGTGTTATGGGCCCCACCAATGAATGTGTGTGCGAATGAGTTAGTGTGACAACAGGTCTGCGACGCAGGGAGGATAGTTGTGCTCTTTCTTTTTCCCCCGGCTTTTGCGCTGGATCAATAGCTACTATTTTAATTTGTATTTTTATCCTTGCCTTTTTTCATCTGGATTATATGTGTGTTCTTTTATGGTTTTCTCGAATAAAGACTAATGAGGATGACTACCCTCAGATGATGGAAAATTCCAAATGCCAGGTAGCCAGCCAGAGTGGAATCTACATACAAGCACACACCTGCTCTCTTATTAATGGCCTTGCTTTTGGATCAGGCCAGTAATGAGGGAGCAAGTGCTTTATGGCTGTTATAGTAAATTCAACAAACTAGGAGGCTAGTTCACACCAGCTATAGGACTTGTGGAACCTCTGATTGACAGGACCCAATCCAATAATGTCGACAGTCTGTAGCGCTCCTGAGTCACACAAAAATGAGTACCGCATCAGTTGGGACACTGCGGCATTGTACAGACCCATGCTGTTTGGGAGTAGGGTATAGAGGACACAAAATGCCCCTTTTATTGAGCCTGAAACATTAACACAGCGAAATGTTTAACAAAACTTTTAGCAATTCCATTAGTAAATTAGGATTTTGGTATCCTAATCTCATTCTCCACGGGGTAGGTTTATACAATGGCATTGGTGACACGTGTAATCATTCCTATAATGAATTAAAGAAACAAGTTTGCAACCTTCATTCATGTGGCATAAAAGAGGTATGATACATGGCATTCCTTAGGAGTAACTGTGCATCCTAGCCTATTTATAAACCTTGAGAAAGTAGAAACGAATTGTCAATTGAATAGTCAATGTATGCACACCATAGAAGAAACGCCTTTTCAGAAATCTTTATACTTGTACTCCATGATAAATGATGCCATAATTTGCCGTGATTGGGTCCCTTTTACGCTTGAAATGGTCGCTTAGTAACAGTTGCTATGGGCAACATCAGTATCTTTTGTTGAATTCAGCAGCATCAGAGCTGCTTTAGACTTATGATTGAGGCTGCAACCTACACCCTAGAGATCTTGGACCCGTCTTAGTTCTGTATTGGTAGCAATCATTCTCAGATGCACGCTGCTATCTTGACTGCTAATAAATGTATTTATTTTTTAACAAGATCAAAACTGTCATTTCAGCAGAACTCTACATTCTTCCGGCACTGTAAAGAAGAGCCGGTAAATGAGTCTGCAGCAGCATGACAGCTTGCCATCTCCCCGGCCTGCTTAACATTCAGAACACCATCTCTAAAATGGTGGGGGGACCTACGTAGGCTCTGAGAATTCCCTTTATTAATCTCCTGCTGAGAGGTCTGCCTTGAGTTCGCTCTAGAGCCTGTAAACAATATGCACGCCGGTACATTATTGCCATACAAGATGCATTCCTTCATTTTGAAATACACCACCCCCAACTGATGACTGGCCCTAATTATTTTGAGTTCCCTAGAAAAGCAGCTGCTGCAAACCTGGCTATGGAGGGTTTAATGAGATGGTATGACTTTTTAATTTATTTTAATTATAAATAACAGCTTTTTACCAGGCCGACAAACTATCTGCTTACTAGTGATTTTGAAACTGTTGTCATTTTAAATTAGACGCCTGCGTTTTCTTCTAAATTAGTGAGAATTCACAGTCTGCCTTAAATTACTAATTGACTAGGCTCTAATTATACAATATCTTCCAATTCTTTTTAATCACCTATCCTGTAATTGCTTATTTTCATTGTCGTATTGTTTAAAACAGCACAGCACAGAAACCCGGGAAATTGGCAGCCATGTTTGCCCTCAGATCCCAGTTGAAATATTTCTGAGCACCCCTAGGCCACTTACATCACAGAAACTATTTGTCACGTGGATGCTAACAGCTATGACATCTCCTTTACAGAAATCCACGTCTACAAAAAATGTCTCTATCATGCTATTACTAACATGCCAAGGCTTCTACTAATGAGTGGGAACTGTAGATTTAAGTAACTCTCTAGCTAATGTTATCCTAGTTTTTCTGACACTATTACCCTTGTCGTTCTATCAGGTAAAATAGCTCAGTGGGTTGAGCTTGAGCCCCAAAGACATCAGGGATGCATTAGTAAGGTGCAGATGTCAGGCCGCAATTCTGCGACGGCATTCACTGGCACATGCATCAACGTAGGCTTTTGCGATTCCTTAATTGCGATTATTAAGGAATCGCAATTAAGGAATTGCAAAAGCCTATGCATGTAGGAATCGCTATAAAAATAGCGATTCCTACACATTCCTTAATTGCGACTCGCAAATTGCGAGTCACAATTAAGGAATGCCGTCCCATTCATTCCTATGGGCCTCCAGGCCCATAGGAATGAATTGGAGATTGCATGAGCAATTTGCGAGTACCAGTAGGTACTCGCAAATTGCTCATGTAATTTCAAGGGTGCAAGGGTGTCAAAATGACACCCTATTGCACCCCTGAAATTGATCTGTGCACATATGTTGCACACACACATGCCCTAAGGGTATGTGTGTGCGCAACATAAAGTTTGAAAAATGCACAAAAGTGCATTTTTCAAAGTTTTTGCAAATTACCATGAAGTTGAACTTCATGGTAATTTGCTCCCCCTATTAGCGAAATTGCTAATTTTTTTATTTTAATGCATTGCATTTAAGGAATCTCAATTTGGGATTCCTTAAATGCAATCACAATTTAAGTAATCGCAATTTAAAGATTCCTTAAATTGCGATTTTTGCATTTGGGATGATGCATTCCAAATGCAAAAATACCGGTCGCAAAGGGGCAAATTCTGAGAATCTGCCCGTTTGCGACCGGTTTTTCCTTTGATGCATGTGGGCCTCAGTCTTTTATCATCCCGAGGTCATTAACAGGAGTGCCAATGAGTTGAATAATAACTCAAACCTACTACTCATCGTGAGATAAACTGGTTTCATGCTCATATTTTAATGCAATACTTCAATCATGTAGGTATAGTGGTGCTTAAGGGACCAAGGGCCAGATGCAGCAAGGCAAAAACCGGTCACAAACGGGCAGATTCACAGAATCTGCCCCTTTGCGACTGATATTTTTGCATTTGAGATGCGCCATCCCAAATGCAAAAATCGTAATGTAAGTAATCGCAAAAATTGCAATTCCTTAAATTGTGATTGCATTTAAGGAATCTCAAATTGCGATTCCTTAAATGCAATGCATGAAGCAAATCGAAATAGCGATTTCGCTCTTAGGGGTCGCAAATTACCGTCAAATGAAACTGTACGGTAATTTGAAAATACTTTGAAAAATGCACTAAATGTTACACACTTGGGGCATGTGGGTCTACAACATGTGGTCACATGGCAATTTCAGGGGTGCAACAAGGTGTCCTTTTAGCACCCTTGCACCCTTGAAATGGCATGCGAAATTTTGCGAGTACCTATTTGGTACTAGCAAATTGCGCATGCAATTTCCATTGATTCTTATGGGCCTCTAGGCCCATAGGAATGAATGGGTAGCAATTCCTTAACTGCGACTCCAATTTGCGAGTCGCAATTAAGGAATGTTTAGGAATCGCAACATTTTTTGCGATTCCTATATGCATAGGCAATCGCGATTCTTTAATTGCGATTCTTAAAAAATTGCAATTAAAAAATCCCAATTGCTATTTTGATGCATGTGCACCCAAGGGAATTGGTGTAGCATACCAGTCCGAACAGGGAACTCGTGTCCCTTCAGAGCATACAGATGCAATTCCATCAATCAGCTATTCTTCGGCAAAATAGTCAAGAAAAGGCAGCTCGTCGACAGCATTAAGCAAGCATGAAATATTCCTCCCATACCACTTTGAAAAATTCAGAAAAGTACTTCCTTCAAAATGCTCACACATCAATGACTAAAAGACATCTTTGCCTCATTGAAAGCCACCACCTATAACTGCAACATTCTCAGCTCCCACATCAGAAAACCTGTTGTCAGATAGGAAATGAAACCACAATTTTATAGTATCAATGCCTCGTTGCACAAGGCATGTCGCCCTGTGAAGCCAAACCCGAACAATTACTCCTGCTACACAACAAAGTAAAATTTAGCAATGAGGACCCAACAAACTATACACTAATCCCAAACCTACCCATAGTGAAAATTCGAGAATGTCTCACCCATCGTTGTATAAACCCAAGTTAATGACACCTCCCTTCTTATCACTTATGAGTCAGCACACAGAGAACGTTGAAGCAACAAGATTGTAGCGCTGAAAGTTTTAAAATATGCCTCTCACAACATTTAACACCAAACCATGTGTTCACCTTCACCTCTCTGCAGCTTTGAGACCAGGAATCATCAGATTCCATACACAAAAAAGAGGCAGGAGTGTTTGGATTTGCACTTAATTAAAGTGGCATGTGCTGGATGTGTGAAAACTGGCCTCACCTACAAGTTGTGACATGCTTCATCATAGGGCTTGCTGACTAACACCCCTGCGCAGACCATTGCCTGGGGTGGGGCAAAAGGGAAGGTGAAGACAGTACAAACATAAACTTATAGGGATCAAAAAAATGAAAAGATGTTTGTGCAGATCATGAATCTAAAAATAGCTCGAGAATATTAGCCACTATGTTTTATTCCTGGATTTCCCAGGCAGGATTAAAATAGAAAATATAGGATGGTGGTGTCTGGGGATTTTAGTAACCCTTTATCCCTCCTAGCTGCATATTTGTCAACATGTTTCGGCTGTTTTACTGTAGCCCTAGCATGGGTCTTTATGGCTTTCGTGAGGACCTTTGATCCCCTAAATTCCCCTTCTTTCCTACTTTGCTTCTATAGGTTCGGGGCATGTCCCCTTTAGTCTGGGGCTGTTCAAAACACACTGCGGTAATACCGAGTTTCAAAATGGTAGAAGCTCAAATTGGCTTGGGAGCGATGGCGGCTCCCTGAAGTCACACATTCATCAAGGTGAGGCAGCCATCCCTGCAACTCCCTACACCTCGCGAGGAGGGAATTGCAGGGATGGCAGCCTCACTTTGATGAATTCGTGACTACAGGGAGGCGCCATCGCTCCTACACCAATTTGAGCTTTTACCCCTTTGAAACTCTGTCTTACCTCAGTGGGTTTTGCACAGCCCCAGACTAAAGGGGACATGCCCCAAACCTATAGAAGCAAGGTAGGAAAGAAGGGGAATTTAGGGGATCAAAGATCCTGACGAAAGCTGTAAAGACCCGTGCTAGTCCTACAGTAAAACGGCTGAAACATGTTGACAAATATGCAGCTTGGAAGGGTTACTAAAAACCAGTGACACCACCATCCTTTATTTTCTATTTTATTCCTGTCCGGGAAATCCAAGAATAAACCATATTGGTGGATATTCCCGAGCTAGTTTTAGATTCATGAACTGCACAAACATCTTTCCATTTTTTCATCCCTTTAAGTTTATGTGTGTATAGTCTCCCCCTTCCCTTTTGCTCCACCCCAGGCGTTGGTCTGCGCAGGGGTATTAGTCAGCAAGCCCTATGACGAAGCATTCCACAACTTGTGGGTGAGGGCAGTTTTTACGCATCCAGCACATACCACTATAATTGATTACGTGCAAATCCAAACACTCCTACCTCTTTTTTGTGTATGTAAATATATATAGGGGAGGTTGGGGTAGGAGTTTGTCCTCTCCCCCCTTCTTTGTGCGTGATTGATCATCAGATCCCACACTGAACATCTACATCCAAGATATGTCCTGAGTCCCAAAGAGTACACCAAGGATCTATTCTCACTTGACTTAAATCACTACATGTTGTCCTACTGGCAACCATGAAATCAAACTCCATTAATGCGCTGATGATATTCAACTCCAGTACAAAGTCATGTATAGTGGAATATTAACTCCCTCAAGACCTACTTTGCTCTTATGTCCAGAGTTCAGCCGTAAAATCTAATTCACTGAAACCAAATCCACTGTACTTACCAACAGTACCAAACAGGCCCTGATTCTTGAGTGGCTTTCCGAAATGATGCAGGAAGCATCACTCCCTTATTCACCCTCAAGGTGAAAACCCTATGCTCCCCTTAAACTTCACTCTCAACTTTAAGACCAACAATGAGAAGAAGATGCAAATTAATTAATATCACTTCTCACTCCTAAGGGGATTCAAACCACATTTTCCCACAAACTGGCTTTAGTATTTACACATGTATGTATGCATGTATGAGTGTATGTGAGTGTATGTATTATGAATGTGGTATTTCTATAGTGTGAGTCTAGCCAAAGACAGCAGAGTGGTGCACAGTTTCAAATATTAAAGTCAACAAGTGAATTGAGAGGTAGCTGGTTTGTGGACTAACAGTGTGTCATGATGTAGTGTTCTTTAAATAGGTGAATTTTCAACTTTTACCTGCATTACAGAAGGTTGAAGTGGTCTTGGTGCATACAGACATGTTGTTTCAGGCCCTAGGTGCAGTGGTTGAAAAGGCCTTTTGCCTTCCCTTTTTATGATTTGTGTCAAATCAAATGGTGTTGTGGTAGTGGGTGTATTGAGACCCACTGGAGGTAGTAGGTTTATCAACCTGATATGGGTGATGCAGGTTGCGCTGGCTTTGTAAATGATTCATCTGGTTTTGAAGATGGTGCGGGTGGGCAAGGGGAGCTAGTGAGGTGATATCAGGATGGGAGAGATGTGATCATATTTCTTCAGGTCGTGGATGACATATGTTGCGGCGTGTAGGATGCCATTAAAGGGGGCCTGTGTTGAGTTTAGAGGCCATAGAGGAGTGCATTTCCACCATACAGGTGCAAGAGTACGATGGCTTGATTAGACGTTCTGAAGGCGCTTTCCGAGGTGAAAAGTTTCACTTTCTTCAGTAAACGGAGCTGGTACCAGGACAACTTTGCTTCCTTAGCACTGTATTCCTTGAGGATGAGGTTGGTTTCTACGGTGAATTCAAATGACTTGACTTTGGGTGATAGCTGGGGTTCGAAGACATGTGTTAACCATGTACTGGACTGCCACATAATATACTGAGTCAAGGGCCCCTATAAGTCAAGAACAATTTATAAACAAGCATCTCTTTTTCCAAGAAGCGATGCATGATATCTGGTAACTTTAAGCTGGCAGTTTCAATGCTGAAACCAGATGGGAAACTATATTGATAGTCTGCTAACATCTTTTCTCTAGCAAAGACATTGCTCAATTTATTATCAATATATCTAATACTCTTTCCAGCCAAAGAAAGTTCCATACAGCCTGAAAGTTTGTTATTTGATTGAGATCACAGTTTGATGTTTTGAGTATAGGAGTGATTAGGTCCATCTTTAAGGAGTCTGGAAAGGAGCTTTAGTTATGGAAGCACGAAATTTGCCAGATGTCAGTAAAAAGTGATACATTTGGTCTGTTGAGATTCTTTGGGAGGTGATCAAGGTAGTATCAGTTTCAGCTGTGTGATGATGCCAGACAAAGCATGTGGCTTGAGAGGTAGGAAGAATTCCCATGTGTGTTTGTATACTCGGACGGCAAAATCCTAACCTGTGCCAAAGTAAGACTTGTTTCTGATAAAAACAGATTTGGGATTACAGATGTGAAATAGTATTGGAGGGCCAAGCATGGCTTCAGCCCATGGTGCCATACTGGCAATGGTGTGCCAGTACAAAGATAGTGCCATGTTTGGGGAAGATGCCATGCATCCTTCTGTGTATTTAGCTTTGCCACCAAGATGGCAAGCTTACATTATTTTTTTATGAGGACTAAAGATGAATTGGTTTTCCACCATTCATTCAGCTTTCTGTGTGTTAACTAGGGCTATCCTGGTCTTTGTCATTGTTTCCTCAGTTGAAGAGAGGCGACACTATTTACCGGTTTCATACGGATCTTATTGTATTGGTATACATTAATGCCCACTAGATTAGTGAGCTTCATTTTCGGAACCATCAAATAATGAAGTGTGGAAGGAGAGAGATTTTTCAGCAGTTTGGTCCATCTTCGAATTGCAAGGGCGTTGCCAGATGAAGTGTGTGTCAGTGAGAATATGGAATGGAACGTGAAAATGATACAGACAGTCTATGCGAATGGGAGGGCAATCGTTTAGACATTTAGGGGGCTAGTTACATAGCTAACTTTACGCATGAGTAAATCTACACATGCAAAGTTACTCTTATGCTTCTGAGTACTCTACTAGTTTTAGCTGTTCACCTTTATGTGAGTAACATTACTCAATATTCTAGACTTTCATGTCCCACCCACTGAAATGAGGGGCGGAGTCAGTAAAAACATCAAATACAACTGTAAAGTTACTTGTAGTAGTGAATTTACAACTGAATTTGATGTTCTGTATAAATGTCGAGACCTAAGCAATCGGGGCTGAGATCTCCCTATCAGGGGCTCTTTTAGCACTGGTGGCGCCTAGTGCAACAATCTTTGTCAACACCCTTCAGTGACACCCTTCTCCACAGATTCTGCCACTGCCACTCTCTATAACCCATAGCCCTTCTCTCACATTTATTTCATTTCATTTCTACTTTAGCGTGACTCATACCAATTTAGGGTGTCAGAGGACTTTACATCACACACATATTATACATACAATGAATCATATGGGTGTAAATCAGTGAATAGTAAAAGTTGCATAAGGCAATAAGGACTACAAGATGGAGTAGTTATATCTCATCAATACTGGTAGGCATTACATTTTAAGAATGTTTGGCATGGGGAAGCACAAACCCGGGATATGAAACACAACACAGTGGTTGGGGTTGGCTTTACTACTAAGAATATATTTCTACCCAAACACTGTTTTTTAGCAACTGTAATATAATAAAAGACTGGAGAAAAAACATACTTTTTTACCTATCTTTTGCAGTTTGCATGCAGCTTTTTGATTTCAGTTTATAGCTTACGGTGCTATATTGGGATTATAACGTATGAACAGCAATTAACAAAACGATCTCTGTGACAAAAACTGTAACTCACTGAGCTATCTACATAAAATACAATTATGTGATCTAAATGCTACATGTGCTGTGCAGCAGGCACCCTTCCCTGCTATTTTATGGGGAGTCAAAATTGTGACTAGACAAAACTCCGATCTCTCGCCAGCAGGTACATTAATCACCAAAGTTAGCTTGACACTTTTATCATTACCTGAAAATTGCTGGGCCGCAGGGAACCCTGCAGCAGTTGCTTTGAACAACGTAAGACTTTCAAACTATATCATCTTTGAGCTTGGCTCACAATGCTGTGGCACCTGTCGCACCGCCCTAAAGTCGGCCCTGCTCCCTAAAGCGAAGCATAGGGAAATTAATATATGTTTATTAGTGTTTGAAAAAATAAATATACATTTTTGTATCTTACATTTTAATGTTAAACAATTTTACATATTTATTTTAAATATAGATCTAAAAAACGTTTTACTGCACTGTTAACTAATTTTTTAATTACAATTTAATAAATGTAAGTGCATTATATTAAATATAAATTATTTTGTAAGTATTATTTTAAAAACATGAAACCCATGGAAAGAGAAAATATTTATGTGCACTTATGATGTATTAAAAGGTAATAGAAGTATAAAAGGAATTTAATTCAGTAAAACTATTTTTTAAGTAAAGTTACATACTTAAATTGAGAAAAGGTTATTAAAATATTTTAAAATAAACTAATATTTACTTACAGTTTATATTTTTTTTATACATTAACATATATATATCTACATACATATATATCTCGTGATCAAGCTTTTGCAGGAAGCGAAACGCGTTGTGAATAAATCTTTGTGAACATTCAAACGGATACCCAGTCCTTATTTTCCTCAGAGCGGGCTTTATATTTTTGGAATTCAATTGATTTGACAAGCCGGATTGCTTCGCCGGAGCGCTCGCCACTCTCCTCGGGTTCACCGGAGTTCTGAAGGAGCGAGACTTTGCTAAATTGATATATATATATATATATATATATATATATATATATATATATATTTTGCACACAAATGACCCAGATTCCCGGAATCCGTGTCCCGTAGGCAGGTGGCGAGTAAATGCCGAGCAGGTCTCCCGGCAGTCAATATACACACAGAATCTTCTGATAGAAGGACTCGCACTCGGAAGGATACACATGAAGTTTTAATTAACACTCGTAACGCGTTTCGTCAGTGAAACTGACTTGATCACACGCGAGTTATAGTTAGCTGAACTAACTATAACGGGGGAATTTTAATGGTTTTGTACGAGGGAAATGTCCAGCTAATTATAACGCCCCTGAAACCTATGGTTTTTTCAGTGAATTTCTAAGGTTTTTTAAATGCTAATTCCTAACTATAACGTGCCTGAAACCTATGTTTTTTTCAGTGAATTTCAAAGGTTTTTTAAATGCTAATTCCTAACTATAACATACCGGAAACCTTTGGTTTTTTAAGTGAATTTCAAAGGTTTTTTAAATGCTAATTCCTATCGATAACTTATCTCTAACCTATGGTTTTTTACTAAATTTCATAGGATTTCTAAATCTTAATTTTCAGTGTATCAATTGTTTTATTTATGTTTTTTATTCTGTTTTTCTTCATTTTTTAAAGTTCTTTTTTTCATATTTTAAAAAAAAAATATTGCATGTTTTTAATGTAATTTGTTATTAAATATTTGTAAACATTTTTTAACTCTATTTTTTGTTTTGTTTTTACATTTTTTTTAAAACTATATTGTTAATCTTTTTGTATCAATTATTTTTTGGAGACACGCACCCAACGCGTTAGGAATCGCGCACCCTACGCGAAGTTTGCTATGGGAGGGTGGGAGGCTCCCGCCCTCTCATAGCACACAACAGTGTCCTGGGGTGGGCACCCCAGGACACTGCAGGAGCCGGCCCTGGGGGGTGGCGGTCCCCATGGCCCTCGAGGGCTCCAGGAGGGGGGCCACGCAGCCCCCCTCCATCAATAAATAAAGCCCCGGGGTGGTGGTCCCCGGGGCTTGGGGGGGGCATTCAGCCCCCCTCCCCTTGGCCCCCAATAAATGTTACAGTGTTTGCCCCCGGCTAATTATTAAGGAAGTGCGGAAACCCGCGCTTCGTTTTTTTTTTTATGGCCGGATCCGCGCATCCAGCGCGCATTTTGCCGTAAGAAAAAAATAAGTGGTCCTGGGAGTCCTTCTAGGACCCCCTAAGCAGGTCTAGAGGGTCAGAGTATTTCTACCCTGCCCCCTTTATATGTTTTACACACTTATTCCCCTTACTTCTTCAGCCTCGCTTCTACCGAGGCACAAAATGGCTGCCAACAGTTCCTGGTTTCGAATGTTGACAACCACTTGACAGCCAATTAGCATTCAGCACATGATCGGGAGGGTGTGCGCACGGTTCACAGAGGGTGCGCTCAGGGTGCGTATCGGGTGGGCGGATCCTCCGAGGCCATAGATATATATGTACTTTTAACTGAAATTTTCTCAGGAACTACTCAACAGATTAACACCATTTAAGCAAAAGGCACGACTCTGAACTAAGGACTACCTCTTTGCCAAATTTGGTGTTATTCCGTTCAGCAGTTTGGGCTGTAGCTGCGGCTAAAGGTCCTATGGGAAAATGCATGGGGAAAACACATTTTGGGACCCCCCTTTTTTCTCAGCCCCCGCTTGACGAATCACCCCGAGACTTTCAGGATAGGAGCGGACCGGAGCTGGCCAAAAGTTTGGAAAATTTCACGAAGATTCGTCAACCGGCGCCAGACCTATTTGGAATAGAATGTTACGGTTTCCTACGGAAAATAGGTCCTAACTATAACTACCTACTGGCGACCGCCAGTAGGTAATATATATATATATATTCTTGGATTCCCTCGCCTCCTACATTCCTCTAGCGAAAGTCATGGCACCACAGCAGGGTAAAGTTCAATTTCCTT
The DNA here is from genome assembly GCF_964204655.1 of Triturus cristatus. Lineage (NCBI taxonomy): Eukaryota > Metazoa > Chordata > Amphibia > Caudata > Salamandridae > Triturus > Triturus cristatus. The sequence goes on along the minus strand of NC_140585.1, from coordinate 594,469,854 downwards.
TATTAAAACACCATTGTGCAAAAGTGCAGGGGTTAGGACAGCTATAGTGTTTCTTCTATCTTCATGTTTTTAGAAAAAACGGACATGTCTTACCAGTTTTTTTCAATTAAGATGATTATTTATTGCAGATTGGCCCTTGGGGCGTCATGTGATCAAGACAGCATCCCGCTGTCGAAACGCGTCATGCTGGGCACTTGCTATGCGAAATGTAGCTTATTGTGATGCAATAAACTTGCACTTTAAATTCTAGAAGCACGGTGTGGTCCGTACCTGTTTTGATGCTGGAATTGAGCATTTCAGGATCGTGAACTCCTGTATCTATTTGGACGAAGTACGGCTGTCTTCGCCTACACGCACCCTCCCATCTGTAAGTGGCTGGCCGGGATGCAGCCGACATCAAGGATGCGATTCATTCAATAACCCGGAAGGAGTATTTGCCGCGCCAGCTCCCCGCTATCAGAATCTGACGAGAAAACCAACACTCAGCGGTCCCGCGGAACTGTCGACAGCTTAGAGGAGTCGGAGGATGCCGATGAGCTCTTACCATTCTGTACGGGTATGCGGGAGTGATTCTACCTCATTGTAGCAGTTGCGGGTTTTTGGGATTGTGCTTTCAGTAGGTTATGCCGACTTCAAGAATCTATTGAGGACCTCAGCAGATCAAGTACTTAAGTTTAACGTGCATCCAGCAGCAGAATGTCAACATCGGCAGACGCGCTACGGGCTCGAGAAGCCGTAGCTGATGCTTTATTTTTAAATGTACCGGATAATAAAGCCACGACAAATGAACAAAATGCAAGTAAAGCATGAATCATGACTTAAAAAGTATGCTGAAAAGATTGGAAAAGTTGCTCTGGACCGAGTTAACTAAATGGTGGGAAAAGAAAAGTTTAGAAAAATACAAGGAAGTGGGTAGGGTACCCCGGGGGCTCAGAGTATTAATTGCCCCATCATTTGAAAAACCTAACCCGCTTATGCTAAAGGAATGGGCGAATAATAACCTAGAAGCTTCTATGAACATGGTATCCATCCTGATTAAATATGCCGAAATTGACAGAGTGGAGGTTGTAAAAGAAAAAGACAAAATCAATGCAACTTTAGATGTTCATGACCAGAAGGATTTTATCAAAAAGAGCCGAGAAGATATTGCCATAAGGCTCAAGAAACACGAGGAAACCATTAAGGCTCGTAAATTCTGGAAATTCGCTTGTGATAAAAACGACTATGGGACTGGTAGAGTATTTACTTTCTCAAGAAAGTTTGACAATGCTAAAAGACAAGCGTTGGTCCCAAAATCAGCAGCAAACAACATCACAGTTCAAACTAACAATGATCCGTCTAGCTCAGAGGTCAGCTCTATAACAAGTAGTTATGAGTCTGATGACAGCAGTAACAACCAATTAACAAAATTGCCCACCGACTTTACACCTTCAGAGGAGTTGGGTTTTCTCATAGAGGACCGCCGTCAAACACTACGTTCTTACGATCAGAGAAGAAAAACGGCGATGTAAAAACATTTGTAGAAAGCAAAGGCGGAAAATCCAGAGGCACAGGCAGAGGGGGCAGAGGCAGGAAGTGGCCCCAAAAATAAATGAGACTGTTATCTCTGATAAAACAGTGATACATTTATCAGATATCGAACTGTCAATTGCTGAACTTCAATTACTCTCATTAGGTCTCTCATTTTGTCCAGGAAATAATTTCAAATATGCACAGTCACGAGTGGATATTTTCAAATTCATCCGGAAACTCAAACTTTTAAAACATTTAAAGTTGAATAAAAAAGATACGACCAATATCAATAAACCTAATACAACATCAGGAAGTAATTTGCAAGTATCAGATATCCAACTGCTCAGATCTATGCACACACTTGCTCAAGAAGATGAAATTACTTTCAATTCCACCCAGGATGACCTTCTAGAATTGGGTATGCAGAGCAATGTTACTAGTCTAACCCCTTTTTGTCCACCATCAGTATTTATACCATTGATGCCCAAGGATGCCATCGACATCTTCAGTGACTGTGTTGTAGAAGATGTGAAACAACTTAACAGAACTGTTCTACGCAAAGACAAGCAAAGAAAATATAAAGAAATTCAATATTCTGCCCTCATGCGTAAATTACAAAAGAATGGTAATATCATTATAAATAAATCTGACAAAGGGGGAAATATAGTTCTCTGGCCCCGAGAAATGTATATGCAAGAAGCAGACAAGCATCTTAATGATAAAACCTGCTACAGAAAAGCATCATTTAATGATTTGAAGAACATAAAGGAATCCACCTTTAAAGAACTATCTCAATGGAAAAGAACAGGACTCCTGAGTAAAAACGAATTTGGTTTTCTTAAAAATGACTATCCTATCACTCCAGTGTTATACTTTATTCCAAAGGTGCATAAGAACACAACGCCAGTACCTGGAAGGCCTATTATATCTGCCCAAAAAGGATTACCAGAACCCATGTCAAAATATGTGGATTTTTTTCTACATGAGTTTGTAGAAACATTACCATCATATAAACGGGACACAGGTCATTTTTTATCCAAAGTTCAAGGAATCAGGTGGAAACAGGAATATGTTCTGATTGTTATGGACATATGTTCTTTATACACTAGCAGACATCACACTGATGGATTAACAGCTGTTAGGTATTTTTTATTCAAACGTAACATGGAATTTTATCAACATAATGAAATGCTTTTAAATATGATCAAACTCTGCCTTAACAATAACTACTTCCTGTTTAACAAAGAAGTGTATCAACAGTTACATGGAGTGGCGATGGGGGTGTGCTTTTCTCCCAGCTATGCGTGTCTTCACGTTGGCTGGAGGGAGGAGCACGTCCTCAGGACCACCCATAAGGCACTGTATGACGCACATGTTAAACACTGGTGGCGTTTTATAGATGATGTTTGTGTTATATGGGAAGGATCGAGAGAATCTGCAAATGAATTCGTCAACAAAATCAATATCAATGACTTAAATTAGAATTTTTCTGCTACAGTCAGCAATGAAACTGTGCAATTTCTTGATGTGGAGATTTACATCAAACATGATAACATTCACACTAAACTGCACAGAAAAAGTACTGCAGGAAATGCAGTACTTCATGCCAGCAGTCTGCATCCTAACCATTTGATTAAAAGTATCCCTTATGGGGAGTTTTTAAGAACAAAACGTATCTGTAATTCAGATCATGATCGCACACACTGTCAAAATGAGGCCTTTCAAAGATTTAAGATTCGCGGATACAAGAAAAAAGATTTAATATTGGCTATGAACAAAGCAAATGAACAGATTAATGAGGAGGGAGCAATTAGCACCTTGAATTCTAATACCCCGAAAAAAAATAACACTGACCAACTTAGATGTGAAAATATGGTGAGACTTATTACTACATTTAGCTGCCAGGAGAAACAGTTCAGGAAAATAATAAACAAAAATTGGCCCATTATCAAAACTGATTTGACTATGTCCCAATTGGTGCCAGATTCACCTGCAGTTACCATCAGACGTTCACCCTCCATGAGGGACGCACTAGTGAAAACTAGCCCTGAGGTCACTGTTTCATCCAACTGGTTAAGGCTTTTTTAAGTGTAGCTCATATCGAGCTTGTATGTTTGGGAGAAATACTCATGAAATAGTTACAGAATTTGAGTCTAAAACTTTGAAAATTAAAACTCTGCTAACCTGCCGGACAGAGTATGCTGTCTACGTGTTGGAATGTTCCTGTAGACTTAAATACGTAGGCAGCACTAAGCTACAAGTTTTTAATCGCATATTACAACATCTACTAGCTATTTTGAACTCAGACCCTAGCTACCCAGTGGCCAGACATTTTAAACATGTCCATAGTAATGATCTCAATGAGTTGAGTTACTATGTAATCGATTCTGTGCCGAAGTCAATTAGGGGAGGCAACAGAGAGAAAAGGCAGCTTGAGTCCCACTATATACTAACAATAGATACGAAGATGCCGCATGGTCTAAATACAGGGGAGGATCTGCACAATTTCTTATAACTGAAAGATTGAATATGATTGTGCAGACAAAATTTTCCTCGTACTCATTCGTTTTTGCTGATAATGATTTGTTTTTTAGAATTGTTATAACTCTGAAGTGTTGTCTTATGCTTATTCCTGATTTTATAGCCATGTTTTAGCTGGGTTTTACTACTGGTTTTATCTGGGTATCCCAGTTTTTCCCTCTGGTTTTACTTGGCTTTTATAGGGCTTGGTTGGGGGTAATTTTATGAGCAATTTTAGAGTTTCTTTTTTAAGCCACCTTGATCCTTTCTAAATGTTTTTCCCTTTCCGTACCATCTAATTATTGATTGCACTATTCTAATGTCATGTTTAGGCACTTGCACTTTATATTGACAGTTTTTCTTGATCATCACACTAATAATAGTAATCAATTTTGATCATAATGAGAATATTTATGTTGATTGGTGATGATTAGTAGCTATTTGCACTCAAGCAGACTTTAGGCACTTTATGCTCGGTATGATGAAATTCAGTAGGGCACTTGCACTTACATTTTAATGAAAATAATAGCATCTATACGGTACTTCTCAAACTGATTTAACAGTTATGATTATAATAACTGGTTTTAAATAGGAACTGATAAGTTAATCATGAATTAATGTATTAGCATTTCTTTCATATTATTTGTACGTATTATTATGTCCTCTTTAGTAATTTCATATTACAAATGTATTTGGATTACTATAGTGTTTCTCCTATCTTCATGTTTTTAGAAAAAACGGACATGTCTTACCAGTTTTTTTCAATTAAGATGATTATTTATTGCGGATTGGCCCTTGGGGCGTCATGTGATCAAGACAGCGTCCTGCTGTCGAAACGCGTCATGCTGGGCACTTGCTATACGAAATGTAGCTTATTGTGATGCAATAAACTTGCACTTTAAATTCTAGAAGCACGGTGTGGTCGTACCTGTTTTTATGCTGGAATTGAGCATTTCAGGATCGTGAACTTCTGTATATATATTTATATATATATATTTATATATTTATAGTAACTTTATTTTAACATTCCCTATGGCTGTTCGTTGCAGTGCTTGTGAGTGGCCCATGGGTGTAACTGGACTTACTCCAGCTCTGAGCTGGAGTACATTTGGGTCCAAGTGCAGTTTGCGAATAGGAAGGGGCTTTCTCTTTTGTCGGTGGGTGCATGTACCCCCCAAAACCCCTCCCTGAGCTTCCCTTAACACCTCCTTACTCCTCCCAAAGCCCTTTCCCTTTACTCATAAATATTCCCCATTTTCCAGCTACTCTCCTAGGTCCTCCCACATTTACTACTAAGACATATACCTACATGTGTAAAGATTTCTGCACATATAAAAGATAGGGGAGGCAGAAGAGGAAACCTTTGCACGCAGGTTTGTGAATAGCATTTTGTAGTACGCTAGTATTACTACTGTAGTACTACTGTAGTACTGCTAAACTTACTACAAAATGTAGTTTGTGAATAGGCCCTTAGAGTCAGCAAAGATTAGGGCAAGAATTTTTCCTTTGCCTTGAGTAGGCTTAGGAAAGCATTGGGAGAAGTTGTCAACTATTGTAAGATTTTTCAGGGAAATTATTGTGTTTGCAGTTGAGATAGACTCAGTCTATATTAAAGAGTCCTAGGAAAATAACATTAGTGGATAGATTCATTTTGGCAGAGACAAATTCAGCAAGATGATCAATAAAAATATTTTCTGCTATGGAAGATGTTGAATTATGTGAAGGTGGAGGGTATTGATAGAGGATAAAGTGACTGATATTTCTGGACATTCAAATGTCTCATGCATAGATGAGGGCGAAGGTGTAGAGTGTAATGATTTTCTGTAAGTGATGGCTCTGCCACCACCTGATTTGTTCCGTCTATCCATCCTAACACTGTTGTCACCTTGAGGGACAGTGATAGACTGAGAATATGCATTTTGCCAGGAATTAGTGATGCAGAAAACACAGACATGTTGGTAATTGAAGAGACTGGAATTATCCAGACAGCGTGCACGTACTGTTACAGGAGATGGGTGGAAAGGTGCGAGTAACATGGCTGTGTACATTTCATTTAGGACTTTAACATGGTGAGGTTTGCTGTGAGATAGGAGAGCTGTGTGATTGGAATAGGTGACTCAGTAGGATATAGGCACCTTATATGAATAATCTAGTGTCAAAAAAGGTGTGAGGAGTGCAGAAGGAGGAGGTTTGTTACAACACAATAAGTATTTGTAAGTAGGAGTGGAAGCAACTCACATAATTTGCTGTACTATAATTGGATGAAATTATAGCAAAATCAAGCGAGATGACATGGAATGACATGGAATTACGTAATGAGTTGAACCCAGCGTTTAGTGCTATTCTCTAAGCGCGAAATGCACACTAGAATCCTCAATGGGAGGAGGCGCGCGGCGGCGGTGTTTCAAGATGGTCGCTCCTTGATTCGGCTCTGCGACACGGAGGACCGTTTTCACCGAAGGGTTTGTTTTCCTGCTCGGAGCGAGGGGGAAATAATGATTTCTTCTTGCGGATGCTTTGCTGCACACTGAGGCAAGTTTTTTTCTAGACTTCTGGTTTTTTTTCACCACTATTTTGCTTCTGCCTCAGCCAGTGGTGCGGCCGCCATTTTGCATTCTGGAAATATCTGCTCTTTGCCTTGTCAGTTATTATGCCGCTAAGTCTCCAAAATGCATAACTTTCCTCACTTTTGATCTTTTTTAAGAGGATGTCGTCTCTAAATGATGTTAATTTTTTGTCGGACATTTTCACTTTTCTCTTTTTTCTACACGACGTCACTAAGGCTATTCAGCAACCTTTAGTCCTCTTCTACATATGGTCTGTTGGCATTCCTCCTTACTGGCTGGTACGGACTGTGACCCTGTATTTATTTGTGCCTTACAAGTACATATCGCCTGTTGTGCTGTACTTCGTGCCTTGCTATGAACTCTTCAAACTCAAGTAAGCCCCATGGGGCATCGGGGTCTGCCGCTGGAGGTCGCAAAGATTCAGCTCTTAATACCAACAAGCGCACCAAAAAAGACCCGGCCTCCCCATCTAAATCACCTCTTCCCCTGAGATTAGAGGACATTATGGAAGAACTGCGCCACATCAGACCCTTCATGACGGAAACTACTGCTTCACTTCAGCGAATTGAAGAGAAATGGTTCGGCCTTGAGTCAAGACTTTCAGATGTGAATCAAAAAATTAGTGATGCACAGGACCTTGCCGCCAGAGCCGATATCCTCACTAGTTAAGTTACCCAACTTAAGAAGGTTACTGGGGATTTAGAAAATCATAATAGGGGCAACAACCTACGCATTTATGGTATTCCAGAAGGTTCTGAAGGCTCGGACATTATCTCCTTTATGAAGACTCAAGTTCTGCAAATTGATGGTCTGCCAAAACCTATGGAACTTAACATTCAAAGGTCGCACAGATTAGGTCCCCCGAACGCATCTTCTGCAACCAAACCAAGGGGCATCATCGCTTATTTTCTACTGTACTCAGACCTCATGGCAATCCTCAATGCTGCTAAACAGCACAACAGATGTTGTGGTCCTGCCACAAAGTTTTTTTCAGTCAGGATGTTTCAAAGCCAACCGTCGAAAGGAATTTCTAGACCTCAGGCCTACATTGAGATCCATGAACGCCCGTTATGGTCTTATCCATCCATGCTACTTTAAAGTGACTTATAAGGACAGAACTTTTACTTTTGAGGACCCAGCTGAACTTCGGAAATTCATCCATGTACACAAGGGAGAAGCTATGGATAGGACCAAGCCTAAAACTGTTTTCTTGTTTGTTCTCTCCCCTGTTTCTTAGGTTTTTTTCTTGTGCAGTTTCGCTGCTTATGTTCATACCCGGGTTCTCCTTTGCCTGTTACGTATAACTCACTCCGTTGCATTGTTCCCTAATGTCTGGTAAGTTCCCTTACTTTTGCTTCATTTTTTTTGCTACTTTGTCTTTGGATTTTTTTCTCTCATCTTTTGTTTGCTTTATTGTAGTTAACTTGCTCCTCCTCCGTGTCCCCTGTTTGGAGTGGCCATCTTGTTTTTCGCCCCCCCCTCCCTCATTATTGTTCTTCTTCTTGTTGTACATTATGACTAAAGCCATCTGGTTTTTCGTCATCTTTTCTTTGTTAGCTCCTATTGGGCGACTATGCTCCCCTTTTCTTTTCCTCTTCTGCCTCTTTTTCTTCTTCTCTCTCTCCCTTTCATTGCCTCGCTGTTCCGCTCTTGACTCTATTGCATTTATTTTTGTCCACCTTTACTTTATGGTATTTTATTGTTCTTTCCTCTGTTTATCTCGGCAATGACATCAAGCTCGTTACTCTACTTTACTTCCTCTCAGTTATTTCCTATTCGCTATTTCTCCTGAGGCGGATGCCGGGAGTTGCACATACACACACTTGATATTGTGATTGCATTTAGACTAAATTCTGCTCTCAGCACCATTTTTAAAATTATTCGTTTTAACCTGTGTTAATGCTTATTTTTGCTTTTTGGCACTTTTAAATTACCTTGACCTCACCCTCACGCGAGACTCAGCCGATTAAGGGCTCAGTCCGGCCTCGATCTTAGGAGGCGAGGGGAAGGAACGCGGTGGCCATCTTAGGGAGGTATCTCCCAGGCTGGGTGCAGTACTAGTTGTTGAGGCACTGCAAGGCACTCGGGGCTAGTATTTAAGCATACGGGTATGCCTCCGCGCAGAGCGGATGCGCCATCCTCACGCCAAAGGAGCGCCTAAGGAAAGCCCGTCTGGGCCCGTCCGGGCCAAGACGGGCCCAGGGGCCAGGGCTCCTGCCAGAGCAGACCGCCTCTGTCCTCTGATTAGGTACAGCCGGGATGAGCTACTTAGACTCAGAGGTACGGACAGCCTGCTCTGTAGTAAATTGCGGACACATATAAGGAATATTTCACCCTGTACCGGATGTAATTACAACTTCACCCTTGAGAATTCGATCAGCACTCGAGACAGGCTGTGTCTGTATCATCTTGCATTATTAAATTGTCGCTCATTACCAAGGCATGCCACCGAGATTTCCCTGCTCTTAGAGGAACGAGATCTAGATGTGTTATTTTTGACGGAGACATGGCTGAGCAATAGCTCAGACTCAGATCTCGTTCGAGCATTACCCCACAACTATTCTATCTTGAGACACGACCGCCCAGAGGGTAGGGGGGGAGGGATTGCCATTATTTATAAATCCACACTGGGATGCAGGGTTGAAAATGCAGCAATAAAAGGTGCGGAAAGCTTAATATTTGCTATTTCCTTCTCCTCCACTTGCACCTTGTCGGGCCTCCTGCTCTATAGGCCCCCGGTCCCTATGGCCAATTCTGCGAGGACCTCCCTATTAGCGCTATTAATTACGCTAGTACCACCGCTAATTTCACGTTACTGGGTGATTTTAACATCCACTCAGACGAGGCACACTCACCAGCTTGCATCAGTCTGAATGCAGGATTGGAAGTGCTCCAGTTGAGGCAATTAGTGGTAGGCCCTACCCATAGAGCTGGACATACCTTTGACCATTGTTATACCAATCTGGATACTCTTAGCTTTGAGAAATTAATTGATACTCCCTGGACCGATCATAAATTGCTGCTCCTCTCCTTTGCCCCATCGGTATTGCCTGGACCCTCCAACATGACGAAGAAGTCCATACGGGTTTGGTCTAAACTTCCAACTGAGAGTTGGAGGAAGAAACTGATGGAAACACTACCAACACTCACCCAGGACCCTTTGGTAGCTGATACACAATTCAACCAATGGGTAACGTCCTCTCTGGATGCCACCCTCCCCAAAAGCAAACTTTCTCACAGAAGTGGCAATAATAAAAAACCATGGTATTCTCTAGAATTGAAAGCCCTTAAACGCCAATGCAAGCAACAGGAGAGACAATGGCGGAAAAACTACTCAGAAGTTAGTAAGGACACCTATAAATTGGCCCTGAAGAAATACAAACAAGGAATTAAATCTGCCCAGTCAACCTACTATCAGGAAAAAATTGATTTGGCCTCCAATGCTCCCAGGGAAATTTTCAAAATCTTTAAATCCTTGGTTACTCCCCCTGCTCCCATTAATGACCCTGGGTTGGCAGACTTGCGCTGCAATGAATTAGCACAATTCTTTTCCAATAAGGTGGATAACATCTTTTCTTCATTTAAACATATGCCCAGTGAATCGATCCTGCCCCCTCCAATGGACACTGGTAACCCCGGATTGGATGAATTCTCCCGGCTAGATGGTCCTACAACTATGTCCCTCCTGAAAAATCTGAAATCAGGCTCTCCGGCGGACCCCGCCCCCCCTACCATTCTGAACTTGGTGTCAGATACTGTGGCCCCGGTTATTCAAGAGATGATTAATGCCTCACTGGCATCAGGCACGGTTCCCCCTTCCTGGAAGCAGGCAAAAGTGAAGGCACTATTGAAGAAGCCAAACCTAAACCAGGAAGATTGGGCCAATTATCGCCCTATCTCCTTACTGCCAACTATCAGTAAGCTCGCGAAGAAGCACGTCAACTCGCTGCTGGGATCTTACCTTGAAAACAGAAATTCCCTCCATATCACTCAGACAGGATTTAGAGTTAAGCAGGGCACGGAAACAGCCCTAATTACTGTTGTGGAGGAAGCTAGGAAGATTGTGGACAATGGAAACAGCGCAGCCATTCTGTTATTAGATCTTAGTGCCGCCTTCGACACCGTGAATCATTCCATCTTGATTCACAGACTGATGGAAGTAGGTGTCGGGGGAGGCGCACTAAAATGGCTGTGCTCTTTCCTGTCCGATAGGACCTTTGCGGTCTTTGAGGACGATGCCTGCTCCCCCCAAATGCGTCTGCAGTGCGGTGTTCCCCAGGGTTCATCCCTCGGCCCTACCCTATTTAACATTTATATGAGGCCCTTGGCTGAGGTGGTGCTGCCCTGGGGAGTACAGCTGGTAACGTACGCAGACGATACGCAGCTTATCATCTCCCTGGCCCATGCTCCATTTGAGAATCTTTCCTTATGTCTCAACAAAGTACAAGAATGGATGGATCGATCGTTCTTAAAGCTGAATGGAGCAAAAACTGAGGTGATGTTGCTGGGGTATAAACCATTTAATACGGTAGAGGGCTGGTGGCCGTCTAATCTTGGCCTTCCGCCTTCACCTAAAGAACAAATTAAGAGCTTAGGGGTCTGGTTGGACCCAGCCCTAAACTTTGGTGTTCAGGCTCGCAAGGTGGCAGGAACTTGCTATGCCATCATTAGTCTACTTAGGAAGATAATTAAGCTTCTTCCGTTTGAGGCCAGGAGAATACTAGTGCAGGCGTTGATTCTTTCACGCCTGGACTATTCGAATGCGTTGTATTTAGGTACCACACAAGCAACTATTAAAACCTTGCAGACAGTGCAGAACTGCGCTGCTCGAATGCTGCTGAATGTCCCTCGCCGGACTGCGGCTAAGCCAGCGTTGCGGCAACTCCACTGGCTGCCTGTCCAGCAGAGAGTAGAGTTTAAAGCTTTGATTACGGTCCATAAAGCAATTAATCAAATAGGACCATCCTTGACTCAATCAATGTTCCACTTATATCATCCTGGACGTGCCCTAAGATCTGATAACAAGAAGCTGCTTGCAATCCCTAAAACCAGGAGAGTGCTAATGGGAGGCAGGCGTTTTTCCCTTCAAGCCGCCACCCTTTGGAACAACCTTCCCGATCCTATCAGAATGGAAGTTAACCACCTTAGGTTTAGGAAGAGGTTGAAAACCTTCCTGTTTGCCTGATTCTTCCGAGATCTAGTCGAGTTGAAGCGCTGGGATGCCTCCGGGTAGCTATGCGCTATATAAGACCGTAATCATTCATTCATTCATTTGTTACTTATAGGTTTCTACAGGTCTCTCTTTCGCTTACCTTTATTTCTTCCCCTCTTATGTATATCGCTTTTTTGAGTGGTCTTACACATCTCTTTTATTATTTCTTCTTTAAGTGTTATATTTTTTCTTGTTTATTTTTTCATAAGTCTTATTGATGAAAGGTCTACGTATAGTTTCATGGAATGTTAAAGGTATTCGTAATCCTGTCAAAAAACAGCATGTATTGTATCACCTTGCTAAACTGAAATGTCATGTAGCCTTGTTACAAGAATCTCACCTAAAGGTACAAGATCTGCCTTCTTTGCGCAAACAATGGGTAGGAGACATTTTCTGCTCCCCGGCTGTGACTAACACAAATCGTGTAATTATTCTGTTTCGTAAGTCACTGAATGTCCTCCTAAAAAATGAATATACAGCTACTAATGGTAGGTGGCTATTTTTTAATACTAAAGTTAATAACACTCAATTCTCTTTTTGTAATGTTGATGGCACTAATGCTATTGACTTATCTTTTTGGAATGATTTCTCTATTCTTCTCTCCTCACATGCCGCTGAGAATTTGATTGTGGGTGGTGACTGTAACCAACTTATGGATCCCTTCCTTGACCGGAAATCTCAAATGAAATATATCCCTAACAAGATGCAAAATATTTTTCATAAGGTTTTCACTTCTAGAGGACTAGTTGATACATGGAGAATCTCTCACCCTGACGTCTTAGAATTTTCCTTTTTCTCCCCAGTACACAGATCTCACTCTCGCATAGACTACATTTGTCTCACACAACCAGCTTTGCAGTTCATGACTAATGCAGAGATTGGTTCCATTCTCATTTCAGATCACGTCCCCGTCATTCTAGATATGGACTATCCTTCGTCTCCCCCTACCTCCCGGAGAAGGCGTTTTAACAACTCCCTCCTTTGGATTCTCAATTTGTCGAACAGTTCACGTTTTCTGCTCAGGAATTCTTTCAAAACAATCTCTCTTCTGCCTCTCAATATCATTTTATTTGGGATGCCTTTAAAGCTACTGCCAGGGGTTTTATAATTGATTTTGTGTCCCGGACAAAAAGAAGGCTTTCTTGGATTCCACATCCATCCTGAAGCAAAATAAAGCTTTAGAACACAAGTATTTCACCACCAACTGCCCTGATACAATGTCAAATCTTATCAAAGCAAAAATGCAATACAATAAACAGTCTTGGCATTCTGCTTGTAATAATCTCCTCAAATTTACTGCCAAGAAGTATGGTGGGCAGAACAAGGCAGGTAGATCTTTAATCGTAACAACAGAAGAGTGTGCCTATTTTATAATGAAGGTAGAGCACACGCGATTGGCTGGTGCTAATTATCAAAACAGCAGTAAGACTTTCAGAAACACTCATGATTGAGATTCAACAAACAGAGAACCACTTTAAAAATATTCTAACGGGTTACAAAAAGAGACTGGACGAAATTAACAAAGACATCACAGAGTACAAGGATGGCCTGATGCAGGCGAAAGTAACAAAGTTTCAGAAAGACCTGAAAAAGTTAACTTTCACTAAGGCCTATCCCTATGCTGATCCTGCATACACTCCGACAAGTAGGAATAGTTCCAATTCAGATCACTCTGATGATAATTCTTCCATGTCAAGTGGTTCCAGCAATGGCAGTTACAAACAAAGACAGAGGGGGGGAGCCAGAGGTACGACAAGACCTAATTTTCCATAACCTATATGGCATCCATATCAGATGCCTGGAGGAGGGATGCATCCGATGCATTTCCAACATCCTCAGGTCCCGATGATGGGATGGAATCCTGGCTTCATTCAAGCACCCCATTTCCAACAAAACACCTACCACCCACCTTTTTTAGAGAGAGGTCGGAGAGGAAGAGGCAAGAGGAGAGGGCACAATCAAGTTCAATGGGAACAGGACGACACAGTGGGCAACAACACTCGCAGCAAATCACAACAGGCGAGCACGAGTGCCCAGGGAGTCTAATTGTTAACCTCTCCAGCATAACTTTATCTCCTTTAGAGACACAAGTCCTTGAAAAAGGTTTGGGCTTCGTGCCAACTGCCCGTTTGGACAAGTTCCGTCTTCATTGTGAACTCGCCAATTTCTTCAGGAAGCTTAAATTGAAGGCTTTCTTTGAAGGAAAAGAAGAAGGAGCATCCAACACTAGCAAGGGAGACACTGGTTTGAGAAACAAATCAACTTTCATACCGCCCCCTCATGCAATACCAGCAGAAATCACTACTTTTGAGCAGGCGGTTTTTCTTGAAATTGAGACTCTTGACGAACCTAGACAATTTAAGAACCTGAGTGCTTTGGAATTTAAAGCCCTTGATAATCTAAAAACCATTTCTGCAATCACAATAAAACCCACTGACAAGGGGGGGGGTCGTGATACAAAATACCTTGGACTATGACAATGAATGTCAACGCCTGTTGGGTGACAGGAAAAACTACCAACCACTCGCTACGGACCCCTCCATAGAACTCAAGGCTAGTATTACTAGCCTTGTGAGAGAGGCAGAGGACAATGGTCACATCAACAGACATGAGGCAGATTTTTTGACAGCAGGGGACAGTGGAGTGCCTTATTTTTACACCCTGCCAAAAATACATAAAAACAAAATGCCCCCCCCCAGGACGCCCCATTGTCTCAGGTATTGGTTCTCTACTTCGACCTCTGTCCCGCTTCGGCGATTACTTCCTCAAACCTCTGATCCAACAGACTCCCACCTACCTTAAGGATACTAAGAACCTCCCTAACCTACTTCAAGAATTACCCATTGACACTGAGGCTACCACACTAGTGACTCTAGACATCCAGAGCCTTTATACAAGCATACCCCAGGACGATACCATCAGAGTCCTGGGTGAGGCTCTCGATGGCATCGACTGGGACTATCAAACACCCAAGTCATTCATTTTGGAATGTGCCATTCTGGCACTAAAACAAAACTTTTTTTAATACAAGGGGGACTTCTACCTACAGTCAACTAGTACATCTATGGGCAGCACTTTTGCCCCAAGTGTAGGTGGCCTCTACTTTCATGACTTCGTACGTAGATACATTCAAAGTGCTGCCAACCCTTTTTCCTCTTCCATTAGTTTTTGGAAGAGGTACATAGATGATGTCCTCCTCACTACCAAAACCTACTATAAACCTACTGCCAGGAACAACCTTCTAGAATTCTCAAGTTTTCACCTGAGATCCTTACGGGAAAACTTACCCTACGGTCAATATCTCTGGGTGAGGAGAAACTGTAGTAACCTGGAAGACTTTCGGAAGCAGTCAACTGATCTCACCACCAAATTGAAACACAGGGGTTACCCAGACAGAATCCTCAATAAAGGCTACAAAAGGGCACGGAACCAGCCCAGAGAGGCACTTTTTGAAGAGAACCCCAAGGAAAATACAGAACTACCTTTAACATGTGTAACCACCTTCAGCAGTGCATCAAATTCAGTGAAGAAAGCTGTTAACAAACACTGGTGTATCCTCACCAGCAAAAACCGCAATTGGGATAAACCCCTTTATTCTATTAAGAAAAGATGCAGTCTCAAAGACAATCTAGTCCACACACGCCCTAGAGAAAATCCTATAAGAGACCCAACTATTACCGAGGCATTGGGTCTACCTAAAGTCACGGGTCACTTTCCCTGCACTAACTGCAGTGTTTGTCACCTGACAAAACATACAAAGGTGCTAAATCTAGAACAAGGCAAAACCTGGACGCAGCGAGCCCACACTAACTGTAACTCCACAAATGTGGTTTATCTGATCACTTGTCCGTGTGAGTTACGTTATGTGGGCATGACCACACGAAAAGTGAAATTGCGTGTTGGTGAACATCGGAGTAACATCTGCTGCAGACGAATTACTACCAAATTAAGTGAACATTTTATACAACACAATCACACTGCAAATGATCTCAGGTGGACAGTTATTGAACATGTGCAAGCACAACGTAATACTCAAAAAATCCTTTTTGAGAAGGAACAGAGGTGGGTGTACCGGCTGGACACTCACAACCAAGGGTTAAACGATAATATCCCTTGGGCTTCAGTTTTAAAACGGTAGCCATTTATACATCTCTGTGCTCTGGAAAAGATGCAAATGCCACTCCTATTTAAATCACCTTTGATGCCATGTGTTTCTTTGGTACCCACTTCTACAAGTAAGATAACTTGTGTTGTGTGCAGGGTGCATATTCCATCTTCACACGTATATGTTTGATCCCATTTTAGGGCTTTTTAGTCCTAATGAGAAACAAGTGTTTGTGTAGTTTCGGCACAATGCAGTCTTTGGTGCCCACTGTTACAAACAAGACAACTTGTGCTCTGTGGATGGTGTAAATTCTAAACTCCATGTTTGGCACTATTTGCTATTTTGGGGCTTTTTGGTCCATATGAGAAATAACTGTCTGTGTAGTTATTCCCTCTCCTATTTTACCGACATGCATGCAGCATTTTGCCATCTTCACTTTAATGCGGGACTCCTCAATTTAGTTTTTAACTTTATTGACTTTATTCATCACAACTCTGCTATCCACATAGTGCTGCCCTTTGCCATTCACGTGGACTAAACGTGAGCGGCTTTTCCTTTGTCCTCCGCTTAACTTAATAACGTTTCCTTTTCACGCTACACCCCGATAATCTTCTATGAGCATCAGCTCGTGCACTGTTTTGTTGACTGTCACCTTGCAACCAATATTGTGGCATTAACAGCCATATGATTGGTTCAGCGTCGGGCTTTGGAGTCTCATGAGATCGGATTGGTTTACAGCGTGTGACGCCACCTGGCGTCCACGTGACCATGCCCACAGTGACGCCTCACTTTTCACTCACGAGGGCATTCCTCTCCCGCATTAAATACAAGCCGGTTTCCCTGTCACATCACCATAGGGTATTGTTTTTGAGGGTGTTTGCAGGCACCAAGCGGGTGTTCAGCATTGCAGGTGTGAGTTCTCCATGATCACATGATAAGATAAGTAACTTGGTTTTCCGGTCCTACCGCTGTAACTGACTACCCTTTCTCTTTCTTTATAATTCTCTAGGGTGTGCCATTGTTGCGACCACCCCCCTCCCGAGACCCATGATGTAGTTAGTGACTACATCACATGTGAGATATTCCCTTCTACTTCTTTGTAAATATTTGATGCCCAACTGCACTATGTCTAAATGCTTTACGCATAGTGTTTTACACACAGTTTCGTGCTTACAGGTACAAATGTCAGGAACGCTCCCGTTTATGCTAGGCATCACGATGGCAAGGAAAGACATGTCTCCATAAAGATCCCTGCAGCCAAGTATCCGCGTTGGAGGAGAATTAGTCCTGGTTGGAGGTCCTTCTTGTGTGCAGTTATTGGTAATTTGAAGCACCCCTTAGCAGGGGATCGAGACTCGACTGTGTCCACTTCCTGTGGTGGTGCGCGGTCTAGTAGTACGCCCTCGAGACGCTTCGGATGGACTGATGCGCATGCGCGGAGATCGCGCGGCGCACTTCAACGATTTGAAAACCGTTGACAGGAGCGTTTTCCCTCAGCGCTTCTCGTCAACCTAGCGAAGTACCTCAGAGAACTTATAAGGCGACTCAAAGTTATCAGTAGGGAAGTATCTAATGCTATCTTGTAATTTTTGCATGTATATAGTTTTCTCAAGCCTTTTCTGAAATTCTTTACCAGAGAAAAAAGGTGAAAACCAGAGCAGCTTCAGACCTCCGTCGAGCAAGAAAGGCAAGAGTCGAAATTTGGTAAGGGGAGCAGCTTCTGTGAAGAGAAGAGCCCCCGTCTCACAAGTAAGAGTGTTCAAGTGATTTTCAAGGTCCACGCATGCAGACAAAAGATACTGTTGGCGATTAAGAGTAGCAGTAACAAGGAACCATTCAATCTAGAGCTCTAGAGGTCACCAAGAACTGAACTAAAAAGAACTAAGTTATGGTTGGACTTCCAAATTGATTGAGAACTACTTATGAGGAACTCAGTATATCCTTCTTATTATCCTTGAGGGATACACATGTTTTCTATATGAGAAACTTCCTAAAAGCAAGGTGACATTCAAGCTCTTGAGAGTGGTCCTTCCGGTCAGTCAGATAATTACACAATCCAGACAAGGCATATAGAGAGGAGCTAACCTCAGCTGGGACTCAGGTAAATAGGTATAAAATAGAGAGAGAGCAAGAGAAGTAATTGAGAACTTTGGGCAAGTTTATGTTGTGTTCTCTTTTGCAGGTGACTTTCTTTCTGAACATAGAAGTGAGGAGAGCGACCTGAGTCAAGAGGCAGTCTCTCTTGTTTTGTCTTCCACTTCCCCTTTCCCCCGAGCTGAAGTCAGTGACAGTTGTCTTCACCTGTCGCTGGCTTGGGCAGGTAGGAATTGGGACAAGTCATCTGCCTCCGAGGGAATCGTCCCCCTGCCGTTTAAGCAGTTCTGACAGATTGAAGTGCCCACCTCTTAATTGAGGATTGCAGATTCCCTCCCGGGCAGTATGGCTGAGGGTATAGATTTAAAATACTTGACTAGCATTTTGACCAATATGCAGGAACAATTAAATAGTGCCCTAGACGATAACAAATCCCTGAGGGAGGAAGTTAGGAGGTCTAGTCAAGAATCCATGCAAACTAGGCAGAAATTAGATGAGTTGGTGGCTTCAGGGTCAGTTCTTAAGGGTTCCCTACCTACGTCAAGCTACCCCTCCTCTGCAGACATTTCCACTCAAGTCATTCACGCAATCTCGCCAATCATTCCTTTGGCGCCCCCAGAAAGATTTGGTGGAGATCCTCTTAAGGCGCAAATATTTTTGACCCAGTGCTCGTTGCACTTTTTATGTCGCCCAGTGATCTTTGCTGAAGATCAATCTAGAGTGGCCTTTATCCTGTCGTATCTGAATGGCGATGCAGCTGCCTGGTCTATGTCTCTGGTCACCCGGAATGATCCTGTTTTGTATGATTTTGAAGGTTTCAAAAAAGAATTTTCTAGGATTTTTGATCGACGCTCTGCATCCCAAGCTACGGATAATGAGTTGTTAGAACTCAAGCAAGGATCTCGAGACCTTGTAGGATATCTGGCGCAGTTTAATAAATTGATTGTAGAGACCAATTGGCCTGAAGAAAAGAGAGCTGCCATATTTTATAGAGGATTGAAGGATGAACTAAAAGATGCGCTCGCCCAAATTCCTCGAAGACCCACAGAAATTTCAGAACTGATAGATTTGGTGCTACAGCTCGATCACAGACTGAGTGAGCGGCGCAGTGAAAAGAAAAAAGACTTTCGACCTTTTCCTCCTCGCTTTGACCGAGTTAAGACGGAAACTCACAAGACTTCAGAAGGGGCTTCCACCGAAGAACCAATGCAAATTGGATCCGTCAGAGGGCCCCTGACTAAAGAAGAAAAAGAACGTCGACGAAGTGCGCAACTCTGTTTATATTGTGGATCAGCAGGGCATTTTGTAAAAGAGTGTCCAAAAAGACCAAAGGTTTCTCAGCAGGGAAAAGACAAGCTTCACCCGTAGAAGGAGCTGCGCGGGTGGAAGCAATTACTAAGTCAGCTCAAGAACCTCAGCAAGTTGTGAACACTTTACAGTCTGCCGCTCCCCATTTGGTAGTCTCCTTTACCATAAGTTTTCGGGGATTGGAAATAAAGAAGGTCTCAGTGATGATAGATTCAGGGGCTACCGGAAATTTTTGTGACATCAATTATGCCCGCCAGCAAGGAATCAAGTTTGTCAAAAAGGAAATTCTGGAGGCAGTGAGGGCTGTGGATGGTACAAATCTATCTTCAGGGCCAATCACTCACGAAACTGAATTAGTTCAATTGAATGGACTAAATGGTCATTCTGAGCAAATGACGTTCAATCTAATTGATGCTCCTCAGTTTCAATTAATTTTAGGACTTCCGTGGCTGACAGAGCACAATCCAAGCATAAATTGGAGTAAGAGAACAGTTGTCATGGACTCCCCCTTCTGTAAGGAAAACTGTTTCAATGATCAGATCCAATCTAAAGAAGAATCGCCAGTTCAAGGTTTGGTCCACCATCCAGTTCAAATTTGTTCAGTGGAAACCAAAGAAATTCCATTTGAGTACAAGGATTTATCATCAGTATTTGACAAAAAAGAGGCCGAAAAACTTCCCCCTCATCGCCCATATGACTGCAAGATTGAACTAGAGCCTGGGGCAGTGCTCCCTTGCAGTCGTATATATGCCCTTACCGAAACTGAGAATCAATTTTTGAAATCTTATCTAGATCAATATCTAGCAAATGGATTCATACGCCCCTCCCAGTCCCCAGTTTCCTCTCCCCTATTTTTTATCCCCAAGAAAGATGGAGATCTTCGAGCATGTGTGGATTACAGAGCCTTGAATCAAGTGACTGTAAAAAATCGTTACCCTCTTCCTTTGATCTCAGTGTTACTGGATCAAGTAAAAGATGCCAAGGTGTACACTAAATTGGATTTAAGAGGGGCATATCATCTGATTAGAGTGGCTGCTGGCGATGAGTGGAAGACAGCGTTTCGCACCCGTTATGGATTGTTCGAATATCAAGTAATGCCATATGGGTTGTGCAATGCTCCCGCAGCCTTTCAGCATTTTGTAAATGATATCCTAGGAGAATTTTTGGACCGAGTGGCTGTGGTGTACATCGATGACATTTTGATTTTTTCACAAAACAAGGATGAGCATGTGCAACATGTGCGAGCCATTCTCACAAGGTTGTTTGAAAATCACCTTTACGTAAAATTGGAGAAGTGTGCGTTCCATGTTGAAAGGGTTGAGTTTTTGGGTTTTGTGCTCACCCCTCAAGGCATCAGTATGGATACCACCAAGGTGAAGGCAGTGCAAGAGTGGCCATCTCCAACGAATGTCAAAGAGATTCAAAGTTTTTTGGGATTCTCCAATTTCTATCGAAGATTCATCCCAAATTTTTCCCGTGTGGTAACCCCCATTACTCGTCTCTTGAAGAAAGGAGTGAAGTTTGTCTGGGGAAAAGAAGCTGAAGAGGCTTTTCAATTTTTAAAGAAATCTTTTACTCAGTCTCCAGTTTTACTGCATCCCAAGACTGAAGATCCTTTCTATGTAGAAGCAGATGCTTCGGATGTCGCTATTGGGGGAATTCTCTCTCAACGCCATGCAGACACCGGACAACTTCACCCAGTAGCCTATTTTTCCAGAAAGTTGACTCCACCAGAGTGTAATTATTCAATTGCCGACAAGGAGTTGTTGGCAGTGAAATGCGCTTTTATCGAGTGGCGACATTACTTGATGGGAGCTAAGCACAAAGTCACAGTGTTCACTGACCATCGAAACTTGCAATTTTTAAAGTCTGCTCGCACTCTGACTTCCAGGCAATTGCGATGGTCCTTGTTTTTTGCGGACTTCAATTTTGTGATCACTTTCCGGCCAGGGGCCAGTAATGCTAAAGCAGATGCACTCTCCAGAATCGACTCCAATTCCCAAGAAAAGATCCAGGAGTCTCAATTTATTATTCCGGAGGAGAAAATTAAATCAGCCACAAATCTTTCAGATTTTTCAACTGAGATTAAGAGATCGATGACAAGAGCAGAAATGAATCAATGGGCCTTGGAGGAAGAAGGTAGAGAACTAAAGAATGAATTACCTTACCATGAAAATCGTCTTTTTCTTCCAACAAAGGCTCTCCAGGAAAAGGCCCTGAAGTCCTGCCATGACAATCTGTTAGCGGGTCATAAAGGAATTTGCAAGACAGTTGAATTAGTGGAAAAGAATTTTTGGTGGCCAGGGATGAGACCGCAGATACGACAGTTTGTGTCCACTTGTGAACGATGTTTAAAAGGGAAATCAGACCGTAAGGCCCCGCAAGGGCTGTTAATGCCATTGTCCACTCCACCACATCCTTGGCATACGGTTTCTATGGATCTAATTGTAGATCTCCCTCCAAGTCAAGGATGTAATACCATCCTTGTAATGGTAGATACCTTTTCAAAGATGGCTCATTTTGTCCCACTTAAGAAAATTCCCAATGCACCAAGTTTAGCTCAGTTGTTTTCCCAACATGTTGTGAGGTTACATGGAATTCCAAAGGTTTTGATTTCAGATCGAGGCTCGCAATTTGTTTCCCATTTTTGGAAGGCCTTCACTAAGAGGTTAGGAATAGATGCCCGCTATTCCACTAGTTTTCACCCGGAAACAGATGGGCAGACAGAAAGGGTGAATCAAGATCTAGAACAGTACCTCCGGCTTTATCTATTAGATCAAAGGTCAGAGTGGTCAGAATTGGTGTGGGCAGCAGAGTTCGCCTATAACAATGCCAAGCATTCTTCCACGGGAAATTCACCATTCTATCTAAATTATGGTAGACATCCTAGTTTAATATTAGACAAGGAAGAAAGCCCAGTCCCTGCAGTTGAGGTATATGTAAAAGAAGTTCAAAATTCTTTAGCTCAAGTGAGAGAAAATCTAACTAAGGCTAAGACTTCTTATAAAACTCAGGCAGATAAGAAGAGGAGAATCAGTCCAGTTTTTAGCCCAGGAGATAAAGTGTGGCTATCCACTAGGAACCTCAGGTTAAAAGAAAATCGAAAGTTTCAGCCTCGCTTTATTGGTCCTTTCCAAGTAGACAAGATGTTAAATCCAGTGACAGTCAGAATCCATTTGCCTTCCTATCTCAAGGTCCATCCAACGTTTCATGTATCCCTGCTTAAAAAGAGTCCACCTAACTTGAGACGTCAGGCACCTTCTAAACCAGTTTTGATTGATGGAGAAGAGGAGTTTGAGGTACATAAAATTTTAGACTCCATGTTTAGGAAGGGTAAATTGTGTTATCTGATTGACTGGAAGAACTTTGGTCCAGAGGAAAGATCATGGGAGCCTCACACCAACATTCATGCTCCAAGATTGATCCGTGAATTTCATAAAGCCAATCCAGCAAAGCCTAGATTGGGGGAGCGCCTTTTGGTGGGAAGTACTGTCAGGAACGCTCCCGTTTATGCTAGGCATCACGATGGCAAGGAAAGACATGTCTCCATAAAGATCCCTGCAGCCAAGTATCCGCGTTGGAGGAGAATTAGTCCTGGTTGGAGGTCCTTCTTGTGTGCAGTTATTGGTAATTTGAAGCACCCCTTAGCAGGGGATCGAGACTCGACTGTGTCCACTTCCTGTGGTGGTGCGCGGTCTAGTAGTACGCCCTCGAGACGCTTCGGATGGACTGATGCGCATGCGCGGAGATCGCGCGGCGCACTTCAACGATTTGAAAACCGTTGACAGGAGCGTTTTCCCTCAGCGCTTCTCGTCAACCTAGCGAAGTACCTCAGAGAACTTATAAGGCGACTCAAAGTTATCAGTAGGGAAGTAGTGAATGCTATCTTGTAATTTTTGCATGTATATAGTTTTCTCAAGCCTTTTCTGAAATTCTTTACCAGAGAAAAAAGGTGAAAACCAGAGCAGCTTCAGACCTCCGTCGAGCAAGAAAGGCAAGAGTCGAAGTTTGGTAAGGGGAGCAGCTTCTGTGAAGAGAAGAGCCCCCGTCTCACAAGTAAGAGTGTTCAAGTGATTTTCAAGGTCCACGCATGCAGACAAAAGATACTGTTGGCGATTAAGAGTAGCAGTAACAAGGAACCATTCAATCTAGAGCTCTAGAGGTCACCAAGAACTGAACTAAAAAGAACTAAGTTATGGTTGGACTTCCAAATTGATTGAGAACTACTTATGAGGAACTCAGTATATCCTTCTTATTATCCTTGAGGGATACACATGTTTTCTATATGAGAAACTTCCTAAAAGCAAGGTGACATTCAAGCTCTTGAGAGTGGTCCTTCCGGTCAGTCAGATAATTACACAATCCAGACAAGGCATATAGAGAGGAGCTAGCCTCAGCTGGGACTCAGGTAAATAGGTATAAAATAGAGAGAGAGCAAGAGAAGTAATTGAGAACTTTGGGCAAGTTTATGTTGTGTTCTCTTTTGCAGGTGACTTTCTTTCTGAACATAGAAGTGAGGAGAGCGACCTGAGTCAAGAGGCAGTCTCTCTTGTTTTGTCTTCCACTTCCCCTTTCCCCCGAGCTGAAGTCAGTGACAGTTGTCTTCACCTGTCGCTGGCTTGGGCAAGTAGGAATTGGGACAAGTCATCTGCCTCCGAGGGAATCGTCCCCCTGCCGTTTAAGCAGTTCTGACAACAAATGACGATGGGCATACCATATTACTCAATTTATTTGCCAGTTACTCTCAGTCAATTGAGTTTGGTTTATCGTTTTGAGTGCACTCTTTCTTGAAAGCAGCACGTAAGGTTAAGCGTTACTGCCTAAGTGCACCGCGTAGAGCACCAGTATCTGTACGTGTCCTACTACGACAAACCTATACAAACTTGCCTAATTATTATATATTTGTCTTCTCTTTCTATGTTTGTCTGTGTATGCCATCATCATCCAGAATAAACTCGGTTCCTCTCAACACGAGAGATACCAGACCATACATATATATTTATATCTTTTTACCTTTTCACATTTATAACCTTTGGTTAGGGTGGGCCTTAGCGCGCCCATACCGCCGAGGTTTACACCTGACGGTCCTGACGAATGCCTGTTTAATTTACAACACATAGGCAGATACATGTTGACCACTTCCTAGTGGACTTCGCTGAACAATTTATTCATCTCTAATGTCCCACACTTTGTTTTTAACTATGTCTGATTGGCTTCTAATAAAATTTATTTTTTGACACAGTCGTGACATTTTTAACACTCACTTTTCACTATTCACTGAACTACCAGCTCCGCAGTAATTCTGGCGATGAAGCACACCAGGGTGGCACTCGGCCTCTCCTGGTGGAGCCCGATGATGAAGCATGTCACCAACTAGGTTGGTGAGTGAGGACTTTATTAAGAACCTAGTTGGATTCTCCTGTTGTGCTCTACCTTCATTATAAAATAGCACACTCTTCTGTTGTTACAATTAGATTTATCTTGGGGGACTGAGAGTGCTCCTGAATTTTACTTCCCTCCCTCTCTTGTTGTTTTCAGCCGGTAGATCTTTAGCCAACTATCTTAAAATTAAAAAACAAAAATCCAAAATTGTGGCTATTACAGACAACTCTGGTATTCGGCATATTTCAGACGCTAAAATCCTTCATTGCTTTACTGAATATTACACTTCCCTTTACACCCCAGAGTCCACCCCTTCTGCGATCAAATTGATTCCTTTTTTCAAAATATTCCCAAATCCTCTGAGAGTCATACTGACCTCACTTCTTTAAATGTCCCCATCCTAGAACAGGAAATCATTGATGCCATTATCCTTTTGCCTAAAGACAAAACACCGGGACCTGATGACTTTACCGTACGATTTTTTCTTCATTTTGAACAGCTTTTGGTCCCTCATTTACTCTCATTGATTAATCATTTTCTCACCGCTGGTGAATCGTGAGGATCTTTTACCCAGGCAATGCTATGTCTACTACCTAAAAAAGGTAAGAATCCCTCTCTTTGTAAAAACTACAGGCCCATTTCCCTGATTAATACCGATTGTAAAGTCTTCGCTAAATTACTTGCCCCCGCATCAATAAAGTAATAGCGGACCGTGTCAATATATACCAGTCAGGCTTCGTCATAGGACGTTCTATTACAGATAATTGGAGAACCTTTCTTAATATTGTCCGTCTGACCTCTAAAATAGATTCACCTATTGCCGCTATTACATTCAACACTGAAAAGGCGTTTGACAGGGTTAACTGGGAATTTATTTTTGGCGCTTTAAAGTGGCATGGCTTTAGCCTTCCCATTATTAAATACATCCAGCTGCTCTATTCCACCCCCACTATCTCCATTTGGGTAAATGGTTATCAATCCAAATAGTTCCCACCCCTCAGGGGGACTAGGCAGGGTTGTCCTCTTTCCCCTCTCTTATTTATTCTCGCTTTAGATCCTTCTTAGAAAAACTTAGACGTTCATCACAATATACGGGTTTTCAGTTTAATAATATTGACATCAAATTCACTGCATATGCAGATGATATTTTGTTATATATCTCCAATCCATCCACTTCCCTGCCGGCATTCTTTTCCCTTTTACAAGATTACTCTATAGTTTTTCCGGTTATAAATTGAATATTGATAAATCCGAAGTCATGCCCTTAATTAAGCACTGACTTACGCACATGTTTCACGACAGAGGTTTCGAAAGGAATTCCAGAAGTATCGTGTTGGTGAAGGGGGAAAGGAAGATGGAGGACTGACTCCGCTATTGAAGACGTCCCCTCCGCCTTCTCCTGAAGCCCTCGCCAGCCTGCTGCTACGCCTCTCCCGACAGCTTCGGCATTAATTTAAGGGAAAGCAGCGAAAAGTGGCGGAAAAAGATTTAACAAAATCCTTGTTCATTTTGGTATCGTAATGTGTAACTTGTGGGAGTGATAACTGGAAAAAGCGAAGGAAGAGGAAAGCACTTACGGCCGTGGTTGTGTCCGCCCCTCTGCCTTGGATGTGCCGGATAACACAACTCAGCTGCGCGGTGTATGGCGGCCGCATAGTGAGGTGGTTCACATTCAGAGCACCTCCGTTAGCGCTGCTACGGCTTCTATTGCTAATTCAACGCTCTTCTGGTGATTCCTGCAACAGCGGTGGTGGCCAGGACAAGCTCAGCTGCAACTGGGTGTGGGAGAGCGCAGGACCGCAAGCGGTGTGAATCCAGGTGAAGGTGAGGACTCCTCCATGAACGACTAGCCTTGGGCGGGCAGAGATTCAGGCAGAAGCCGGGGGCTCCGCGGATGCAGTGGATTGTCTAACAGTACCGGAAACCGATGCAGCTTCCAGCAGTGGTACAGTATCCAGGAGAGCCCCGGTAAGCAACAATGTATCTTTGGGTGCCTGCAACTCCAGTAGCCTCGGAGGTGACTCTCTAACAGACCCTCAGGTGGGAAAGCCTATTCTAAATCTTTTGCGCTAAGGGAAAGCTACGGCGCTGCTCCGCTCCTGCGGTTCGGAGACAGCCGTCCCTAGCGCTCAAATGGCTGAAGTCTTGAATGCTGCAGTTCATGAGGGCTGGGGGGGCATGGAAGACTCTATAAGACCACTGTGTGCTTTTATCGAAGGGAGCTCAGTCAGTGGCATAATACCGGGTGTTCCTACCATTGAGGCAAGTATGGTGGATCCTGCTCCTGAAGATTCATTAGATTTAAATACTTCAGCCCCTTTCCTAGGTGCCGAAGACACTGAAACTGCACCTGCTAATGTAGATTATATTCCTAAGGGGCTGAGTAATAGAGACTCTCAGTCTCAGCTAAACAGTAACCTACAGTGTATTGGCTTGGGCAGGGTGGACGAGAATGGCAACAGCCTAACTTGTGATGATAATGGCAGCAACAAGGGGGTGACACATAATCCATTAAGTGAAAATATCTGTAAATGGTACAGATATATTGACGATGTCCTTATGATCTGGAAGGGTGACTTAACGAGTCTCAACAGCTTCAAAACGTGGATTAACTCCTTGAACCCTCACCTTCAATTCACTATGAATGTGCACAAGGAAAGTATTTCTTTTCTGGATGTTACGTTTACAGCAAAAGAAGGTACTCTTGAAAGCTCCCTATATACTAAACCCACAGATAGGAACAGTCTATTAAGATTTGACAGCGCCCATCCACGTTCCTTAAGAGAGAACCTTCCAGTAGGTCAATTTCTGAGAATCCGCAGAAATTGTTCCAACCTTCAAACCTACAAAAAAGAAGCAGCTGTTCTGACAAATAAACTCAAACAAAAGATGTACCCTACTAAGATTGTAGAAAGGGCTAACAAAAGAGCACGTAACACTCCACGAGAGGCTCTTTTAGAAACACATGTAAGAGACCAGCCGGACCAGTTGATATGTGTGACTACGTACAATTCCTCATCTAACGAACTGAAAAAAATAATAAATAAGAAATGGTCCATATTAATATCTAACAGACTATCTTTCGAAAAACCCATGTTTTCATTCAGAAAAAATTGCAGCTTAAAAGATGCCCTTGTACACACTAACACATTTACACCTAGAAGTGCAAATCAGATGACATTATGGGGAACACCACCTGTCATGGGACATTACCCCTGCGGTTCGTGTGTGGCCTGCCCATTCACAGAACACACTAAGACCTTAGAACTAGGCTTACAGTCACCATGGGAGCAAAGGTCACACACCAACTGTAATTCCGAATCGGTAATTTACATGATAAAATGCCCATGTGAAATGATATATATTGGGATGACTAGTCGTAAGGTCAAAGTCCGCATTAGCGAACATAGAAGCACCATACGAAGAGCGATTACAGCCACTAAACTAACAGCACACTATAACGAAAAGAATCATAAGGACACAGATTTAAAATGGACTGTACTTGAGAAAATCAAAAGCACAGGCAACCAACAAAGAAAACTTTTGGAAAGAGAGGAATTATGGGTTTATCGTCTGAAAACCCATTAAAAGGGTCTCAACGATTCTATACCCTGGAATCAACTTAATAGGTAGAGCTCTCATGTTTTCATCAAGGTTTGTCTGTTACGACCACTAGTCAATGGTGTACACTTCATATCAAACTCCTATCTATTTGGTAAAGAACAAGCGTCATAACATCACCAGGGGGCTCCCCCATATTATGTGGTAGGCAGTTCCATATTGAAGGCACAAGCTTTTTTTTTTTAAATCCCCCAAGATAGGATAATAGACCATATGATAAAATCCCATTATTACGAAAAATAAATATACCCTTTGGGTGGATTTGACAATGCTCTTGAATTACGAGTGGCTTTAATCACTGTGGCCCCCCAAATAACCGCTGATGTTCTTTAGCCGGTCACAAACCACCGTGGACATTGTCTAAATAGAAAAATGAGCCTTTGTAAACATCACGACCCAAGAAGATAAACTACATTTCCCATCGTTCCTCAGCTTTGGAACTACGATGGGTGACATGCCTGATTGGACGATCTGTCCGATCACGTGTTTGGCTAAACCAATCGCTGCTAAACTGAACAAACATGTATACCGATGTCCTCCGGATTAACTAACGGAGATGTTACCTCCACTAAAGCGAAAATACTAGAACAAGTGGATGCCTCCATCCTCATTGAGCCAAACAAGTAACATACTTTTAAAATCACTTCACCATCATAGTCGGGATCACACGTTGACGTGATATATCACGTGGCATAGTTGACCAATCCCGTCTCTTTACACTGAACGCGGAAGTATAAACCTGCTGTCTAAACGATACACGGAGCGAAACGCCGGGGATCGAGACAAAGTAGGTGGACAGACGGGGCAGGACTCTTGACGAAGTAAGTGGGGAGGCAGAGAAGGACATTGAAAGGGCGATTGTCATCCTTACATTGAGAGATATTCATTCACTTAGTATCTCCACATCCCTAAACGGCGTTTTCCAAATCTCCTCTCTCTCTCATACTCGGGGGCTCTTACGATAGGGTTTGACTACAGAGCTACCCCCAATAGCCCTACGATCCCCTGAGAAACGGATATCATTCGAAATTCGGGTAAGAGAGATTGCATGTGTGTGATATGTTTCTGCAGTTGCACATGTTGTGTTTTTTTAATAATCACGCATGGTTAAGAGAGTACCATGTTGAGTCACAGATACGGTGAGAGTGTTGAATGCGAGTGGAACCTAGGAGAGTTTTTACATTGATAGAGAACACTAACTGGCATGAAGATTCAGTTAGGATGCGAGCAAATTCGCCACCCCACAATATATCTGTCACGCCGATTAATTGTGTACAGATACAGTTATGAGTGGCACATGTTTGGATATAGTTGTACACCACTTTGCCTTATGATCACCTGGCACATGTAGGTGTTATTCATCCTAAACACGAATATGGGAACGATCACTAAGAAAACCCACAAGTATAAGTTGTTTGTTGTTGTTTTCTTTGTTCTCTTTTACAGATGGAATACGAAGCATGACAGATTAATTAATCAGTCGCTCATACAAGGAGCAGCTACTCTGCCCTTGCTACGAAAAACAGGTTAGGGAATTCCTTCCTCTGTTATCCAGGGTGGCCTTCTGTTTGCCCTGAAGAAAGTCCTGGACCTTCACGGCCACATACGGACTGAAACATGTTGGCACTAGGGTCATAGGACCATAACAATCCTATAAAGACCCCAATTTAAATAATTTTAGTATCCCAGACAGACCCGATAATAAAGGGATACTGGGGATCTGTCTGAGGTTTTTTAATTTTCTAGCCCCCCTGGTCTACAATATCTTCAAAGAGCTCCCAACACTGTGGTTGAGCCCACCCCGACTTTTAGGCGTCGGGGTGACCCGATGATGAAGCATGACACCACTAGGGTGTGTGAGGGTACCTAAACCAAAAGGAATTGCTTCCTTACTCACCTATTGGTGAAGTTAATATTTTCCCTCAATAGCTTCTTCACAATATTCCATCTACGTGTGTTGATATTGACCAGTTGTTGGTCAGTTGGAGTAAATTTATAGTGTTATTGATTATATAGGGAGGTGTTACTCTGACCCAGAATCCTCTCCACCCCTCTGGCAAATGAAAAACCTTTTTCAATAGCCTTTTGTATACACATGTCTAGCGCAGCGCACAGCTGTAGGGATAACTCACAGGAAATACCTGTAAAAACCACATCATTGTAGTTAAACTCTCCTTTTTCTTTCACTCTCACTTGACATTATCTCACTGTTTACAAAGCAATCATCTTACATTTCATAAATTACAAAAACAATGGCGGAATTATACGGAATTGGCTACTCTGACGAGGAGGCATCCGCCATATTAGCAGGTCCATCCCTCTTAACTGATACTAATATCAACCAGACCCTTACCCAGGCCCAAAATTGGGATGAACTCAAGGAACTGAAACGGTGTCAAATGAAAATACTTCTACATGGGGCAATTATGACGGAATACCTCCGCGGCAATGTTGCACCCACAGGATTATTAGTGAAAAACGCACCGAGGATATTTCTTGATGATCCACAATTCAAGAAAGAATGGTCCTTAATCGCCTGGAGATGTTCACGGGATTGGCTCATTCTAATAATAAATACAGCCAAATGCCTTTCGGAGGCCTTATTGATAAAAATAAAAATCAGTGAGGACTCACTGCTGACAGAGATTAAATTAACCCTATATAAAAAGAAACTTGAAGAGGTTAATAAAGAAGTAAACGAGCATAAGGATTATCTTATGCAGAATAAAATCAACAAATTACAAAAAGACCTGAAGAAGTTCAGCCATGAGAAGGTTTACCCGTATATCAAAGACGATTACAAAAGCCAGGAACCTTCCGACTCAGGATCAGGACGGAGTGAGCAGACAGCATCATCTAACTCTGAATACGATGACTGGTCGAGTGATGGATCAAACAAAAGCTGGCGAGTGAGAGCAAGGAGACCACGTAGAGGAAATTACAACCAAAGATATGGACATCAACAGATGTATCCCTGGCCGGGTCCCTTCGGCCCAGTTCAGTATCATGGTCCCCCTCAATTTCCAACAGGCCCATATTTCCAGCCAGACTTCAACCAACATTTTTTAGGTCAAGGCGGGAGAAGAGGGAGACGTGGAAGAATAGGCAACAAAAGAATCCAGTGAGAAGAAGACCGGAGCACAATGAACACAAGGAGCAACACCAGGGACCAACAGCCCAGCACGAGCAACACGAGGGACTAGTGGTAAACCTTACTGATATCACCCTAACCACAGATGAACAAACTATCTTGGACAAGGGTTTGGGATTCGTCCCAACGACCTATTTGGATAAATTCCGTCTCCGCTGTGAATTGGGTGAGTTCTTCAGAAAGATACGGTTGAAGACTTTCTTTTTAGGTAAAGAGAGACCCACGGAAGATGGTACCTATACCGATCTAAGACTGAAATCAACCTTTTTTCCCCCCACCAACATGATGCCCCCAGAAGTACTGGCGTTTGAACAGGCAGCCACTAAGGAGGTTGAGTCACTCCAACCCAAGAGGAATGGGTTTAACAACTTGAGTAACAAAGAACGTAAGGCTTTGACAACCCTTCAATCCAGGACGAATATAGTAGTTAAACCAGCAGATAAGGGTGGAGCTACCATTATTCAAAGTACTAACGCATACAGAACGGCGTGTTTGAATCTACTGGTGGATACCAGGTATTACAAGAAGATCAACAGGGATCCAACGCAACGTATAAAAACCACTATCTTGGCACTTACAACAGACGCCCTCCCTCAAGAGTGGATCACTAAGAAGGAGCATGCTTTTTTGAATCAGGAAGATCCCAGAACTCCATTGTTCTATACAATTCCTAAGATACACAAGGGAAAGACTCCTCCCCCGGGCAGACCCATTGTCTCTGGCATTGGCTCTATCCTCGAACCATTATCAAAATATACGGACTGGTTCTTACGGCCTTTGGTGAAGAGGATTAAGTCGTATGTCCAAGACACTAAGCATCTTTTTAATCTTCTTACACAGGTGGAATATAACCCTATGGATAACTTTCTGGTGTGTTTGGACGTGGAAGCACTGTATACAAACATACCTCAGACAGAAAGCATTAGAGCAGTTCAAGAAATTCTGGAACAAGAGGATTGGCAATGGGCAGCACCAATTGAATGGGTGATCACCCTTATTCATCTGGCCCTCACTGAAAACTTCTTCACTTTTGAGGATCAACTTTATTTACAAGTACACGGTACTTCTATGGGCAGCACATTCGCCCCTAGTCTGGCATGTCTGTATGTGAGCTGTTTCGAAGATCAACATATATGGACACATAATCCATTCAGTGAAAATATCTGTAAATGGTACAGATATATTGACGATGTCCTTATGATCTGGAAGGGTGACTTAACGAGTCTCAACAGCTTCAAAACGTGGATTAACTCCTTGAACCCTCACCTTCAATTCACTATGAATGTGCACAAGGAAAGTATTTCTTTTCTGGATGTTACGTTTACAGCAAAAGAAGGTACTCTTGAAAGCTCCCTATATACTAAACCCACAGATAGGAACAGTCTATTAAGATTTGACAGCGCCCATCCACGTTCCTTAAGAGAGAACCTTCCAGTAGGTCAATTTCTGAGAATCCGCAGAAATTGTTCCAACCTTCAAACCTACAAAAAAGAAGCAGCTGTTCTGACAAATAAACTCAAACAAAAGATGTACCCTACTAAGATTGTAGAAAGGGCTAACAAAAGAGCACGTAACACTCCACGAGAGGCTCTTTTAGAAACACATGTAAGAGACCAGCCGGACCAGTTGATATGTGTGACTACGTACAATTCCTCATCTAACGAACTGAAAAAAATAATAAATAAGAAATGGTCCATATTAACATCTAACAGACTATCTTTCGAAAAACCCATGTTTTCATTCAGAAAAAATTGCAGCTTAAAAGATGCCCTAGTACACACTAACACATTTACACCTAGAAGTGCAAATCAGATGACATTATGGGGAACACCACCTGTCATGGGACATTACCCCTGCGGTTCGTGTGTGGCCTGCCCATTCACAGAACACACTAAGACCTTAGAACTAGGCTTACAGTCACCATGGGAGCAAAGGTCACACACCAACTGTAATTCCGAATCGGTAATTTACATGATAAAATGCCCATGTGAAATGATATATATTGGGATGACTAGTCGTAAGGTCAAAGTCCGCATTAGCGAACATAGGAGCACCATACGAAGAGCGATTACAGCCACTAAACTAACAGCACACTATAACGAAAAGAATCATAAGGACACAGATTTAAAATGGACTGTACTTGAGAAAATCAAAAGCACAGGCAACCAACAAAGAAAACTTTTGGAAAGAGAGCAACGATGGGTTTATCGTCTGAAAACCCATGAAAAGGGTCTCAACGATTCTATACCCTGGAATCAACTTAATAGGTAGAGCTCTCATGCTTTCATCAAGGTTTGTCTGGTACGACCACTAGTCAATGGTGTACACTTCATATCAAACTCCTATCTATTTGGTAAAGAACAAGCGTCATAACATCACCAGGGGGCTCCCCCATATTATGTGGTAGGCAGTTCTATATTGAAGGCACAAGCTTTTTTTTAAAAAATCCCCCAAGATAGGATAATAGACCATATGATAAAATCCCATTATTACGAAAAATAAATATACCCTTTGGGTGGATTTGACAATGCTCTTGAATTACAAGTGGCTTTAATCACTGTGGCCCCCCAAATAATCGCTGATGTTCTTTAGCCGGTCACAAACCACCGTGGACATTGTCTAAATAGAAAAATGAGCCTTTGTAAACATCACGACCCAAAAAGATAAACTACATTTCCCATCGTTCCTCAGCTTTGGAACTACGATGGGTGACATGCCTGATTGGACGATCTGTCCGATCACGTGTTTGGCTAAACCAATCGCAGCTAAACTGAACAAACATGTATACCGATGTCCTCCGGATTAACTAACGGAGATGTTACCTCCACTAAAGCGAAAATACTAGAACAAGTGGATGCCTCCATCCTCATTGAGCCAAACAAGTAACATACTTTTAAAATCACTTCACCGTCATAGTCGGGATCACACGTTGACGTGATATATCACGTGGCATAGTTGACCAATCCCGTCTCTTTACACTGAACGCGGAAGTATAAACCTGCCGTCTTCTTTAGCCGGTCACAAACCACCGTGGACATTGTCTAAATAGAAAAATGAGCCTTTGTAAACATCACGAACCAAGAAGATAAACTACATTTCCCATCGTTCCTCAGCTTTGGAACTACGATGGGTGACATGCCTGATTGGACGATCTGTCCGATCACGTGTTTGGCTAAACCAATCGCAGCTAAACTGAACAAACATGTATACCGATGTCCTCCGGATTAACTAACGGAGATGTTACCTCCACTAAAGCGAAAATACTAGAACAAGTGGATGCCTCCATCCTCATTGAGCCAAACAAGTAACATACTTTTAAAATCACTTCACCGTCATAGTCGGGATCACACGTTGACGTGATATATCACATGGCATAGTTGACCAATCCCGTCTCTTTACACTGAACGCGGAAGTATAAACCTGCCGTCTAAACGATACACGGCGCGAAACGCCGGGGATCGAGACCAAGTAGGTGGACAGACGGGGCAGGACTCTTGACGAAGTAAGTGGGGAGGCAGAGAAGGACATTGAAAGGGCGATTGTCATCCTTACAGTGAGAGATATTCATTCACTTAGTATCTCCACATCCCTAAACGGCGTTTTCCAAATCTCCTCTCTCTCTCATACTCGGGGGCTCTCACGATAGGGTTTGACTACAGAGCTACCCCCAATAGCCCTACGATCCCCTGAGAAATGGATATCATTCGAAATTCGGGTAAGAGAGAATGCATGTGTGTGATATGTTTCTGCAGTTGCACATATTGTGTTTTTTTAATAATCACGCATGGTTAAGAGAGTACCATGTTGAGTCACAGATACGGTGAGAGTGTTGAATGCGAGTGGAACCTAGGAGAGTTTTTACATTGATAGAGAACACTAACTGGCATGAAGATTCAGTTAGGATGCGAGCAAATTCACCACCGCACAATATATCTGTCACACCGATTAATTGTGTACAGATACAGTTATGAGTGGCACATGTTTGGATATAGTTGTACACCACTTTGCCTTATGATCACCTGGCACATGTAGGTGTTATTCATCCTAAACACGAATATGGGAACGATCACTAAGAAAACCCACAAGTATAAGTTGTTTGTTGTTGTTTTCTTTGTTCTCTTTTACAGATGGAATACGAAGCATGACAGATTAATTAATCAGTCGTCATACAAGGAGCAGCTACTCTGCCCTTGCTACGAAAAACAGGTTAGGGAATTCCTTCCTCTGTTATCCAGGGTGGCCTTCTGTTTGTCCTGAAGAAAGTCCTGGACCTTCACGGCCACATACGGACTGAAACATGTTGGCACTAGGGTCATAGGACCATAACAATCCTATAAAGACCCCAATTTAAATAATTTTAGTATCCCAGACAGACCCGATAATAAATGGATACTGGGGATCTGTCTGAGGTTTTTTACTTTTCTAGCCCCCCTGGTCTACAATATCTTCAAAGAGCTCCCAACACTGTGGTTGAGCCCACCCCGACTTTTAGGCGTCGGGGTGACTCAATGATGAAGCATGACACCACTAGGGTGTGTGAGGGTACCTAAACCAAAAGGAATTGCTTCCTTACTCACCTATTGGTGAAGTTAATATTTTCCCTCAATAGCTTCTTCACAATATTCCATCTACGTGTGTTGATATTGACCAGTTTTTGGTCAGTTGGAGTAAATTTATAGTGTTGGTGACCAACATGGCCATGGACTTAGAGAATGGTCTGGATCGCTCTCGCAATAATTTTACACTGGGTCAGGATATCTTGAATAGTAGCATCAGTAACAGTAGCGAGGCTGCTTGTAGTCCCAGGAATAATACCCCGGAGGGGGGGAGAGCCCCAAAGGGAAAAGGCCCTAAACCAGTTTGGACTGGAAAAGGCGGCAAAGGCCGCAGGAGTGGTGCTGGTGCTAAGGCTCATCTCAGAGGCACTGCGACGACTTAAAGGTGCAGCAAGTACTACAAAGGTGGGCCCGGGGGTGAGTCCACTACGGAAATGGGTTTCATCAAAGGGCGAAGTGAGATCAATTGTCTCCAGACTATCTAACCCAGGAACACATGGGGCTACTTCAGCTATTACTTTGCTGAATGGTCAGTCAGATCTTGTTGCTACTGCATCGGCTAACACCCCCGAGGTCTTGCAGTCTACTGGAATCTTTGACATGTCCGCGGCTAGTTTGCAGATCTCGGGCAGCTCACAGACTGGGACTCCTGGTGTTGGTCATGGCTCTGCACAAAAGTAATTGGGTGTGGAGTCTATCCATACTAAGGGGTAAGTATCTGTTATAACTAGCAATCAATCCACAGTGTCTAAGACCCTATCTTCTCCTCTTGTAATACTGTCTACAGAAGAATCTGTAATGGGTGCAATGTCGATCTGAACCAGCATGTGGAAGGGGACGGTGAGGGTGATGAGCCATCACTCTTCAGAATTATGCAGGCACTCACTATTCAGAGAGCAGAAGCACAAGTCTATTACCAACATGCAAGGGTTGATAGCACTGAAATTAAACAAGCACTGTCTGAAGTTACTGCCAAGGTTTCTCATATAGCCTCTGAGGGCAATACTCAAACTGTGAATCGGGTTACATCACATGAGTCACAGATGGCTTTGATGCAGTTTAAAATTGAAGACCTTGAAAACCGGCAGCGACGTCATAATCTGAGGATTTTTGGGATCCCGGAAGGCAGGGAAGGCTCCGACCCTCGTGCATTTATCATTGATCTGCTTCAGAGGGCATTCCCTGACTTAAAAGACTGGGACATGGACACACAAGTTCAGAGAGCGCACCGTTTGCCGCTATTTCTTCCACAAAGCACCCAATCCAAAATAAATTTTGCTAGGCCTATTCTCGTATTTTTGGACAACTTTCTGCTTCGTCAGGCAATTTTCTTTAAGGCTCGGCCAACGGCTCCTCTTAAAGTAGACACTATGTCAATTTTTGTGAGGTCTGATTTGTGTAAGTCAACTATGGACAAGCGATGGCAGCTCCGCCAACTTATGGATTCATTCAAGGCTGTTTGTTCACAGGTTTTTTTACAGGAGCCTGCTCGTTTAAAAGTTATCAAGGATGGTCGCACACATTTTTTTGCTAACGAGCAGGAGGCGAAAAAGGCACTTTTTAAGTGGCAATCTGCTCCCAATGTTTGACTTGTTGTTTCATTACGGCATAATGTGAATGGGGGTTGACAGATATTTCTATCTATGACTTGATGCAGCTGCTTTCTGTTGTTTTATACAGAAACGTGGGCCTTTCTATTTAGTTTTCTGTATTTGGCACCTTTCCCTTTGTCAAAGTATTGCATATTATTTTTAGTTTGGCTGGTATGGGTGGGGTGTGGTGAGCTTGGTGGGGGTTTTGGGGGTGGGTGGGTGGGGCGTCTTCCATATGCTGGCATATCAGGACAGCCAAAAAGGGTGGTGATTCCTTTTCCAAGATACGGGGTG
This sequence comes from Triturus cristatus, assembly GCF_964204655.1. Classification (NCBI taxonomy): domain Eukaryota; kingdom Metazoa; phylum Chordata; class Amphibia; order Caudata; family Salamandridae; genus Triturus; species Triturus cristatus. Next base: position 594,431,940 of record NC_140585.1, on the reverse strand, counting down.
GGGAGATGGAAGTGGAAGGGATGGGAGGAGGTGGGGAGGCTTGTGAGGGAAGGGGGGTTAAATAGCCACGTCACAGTTAAAATAGTACAGAAAGGGTACAAACAGAGTACTGAGTATAGGTTTAAGGACAAAATGTCTTTCTTTATGGATAGAGAACAATTCGTTATTACAAACTTATAAAACTTATATAATGTTGAGTGTTAAATTCATGAGTTGCAGGCTGAACCTGGCTAGTAAAAGGCGACTGGTAGCTGAAGAGCTTAAGGTGTTTAAGCCTCATATAGTCGGGCTTGCTGAAACCCATCCGGCCTTCAAAGATAGAACTTATTTCAAACAGCTTGGCTGTGATTTGATTGTGTGTACATCGCAGTCAGCATCTATCCGTGGGGTTGCTTTGTTGAAGGCCAAACCTTCCATAATAACAGTTCTACGCAAACAGGCCGAATCCAGGGAAAGATGGGCAATTGCTCAGCTTTTAATTTTTGGTCATAAGGGAACAATATGTATGGTTTATGGTCCTAACGTTGATTGCCATGAGGTTATCTCCTATTTAAACTCTGAACTGTTGGAATAGGCCGGGGATCTCATAGTAATGGGAGATTGTAATTGTATTTTAGACAAAAAAAATTGACACCACAAATATGACCGCAAGAGTTAGAATGGCTCAGGTGAGAGCAGCTATACAAGATTTGCTTCATATACAACAGTTGGAGGACGCTTGGAGAATACTTTTCCCTACAACGCCGGGGTATACCTTTTTTTCTTATCCTCACAAACAGTATTCCAGAATCTATATGATTTTTACTAACTATGTTCTGTTGGATAATTCCTCTATGGTGGTATGTCCCAAGGTAACATCGGATCATAATCCCATTATGCTTACTGTACACTTCGGTCCTGATAGGGAAGAACAAGCTAGGGAATTCTCGTTTCCTAGGCACCTTCTCAGTACCTTCGACTATGTAATCTACATGTAAGAGGTTTTGAAGGAATATATACCAAATAATATACATACTGCATCCCTTGCAAAAGTCTGGGATTGCTTAAAGGCATATGTGAGAGGGGCTACACTTCAGTACATAGTCAAGCAGAATCGGCTTAATATTAGTCACCTTGAAAATGAACATAGGCTATATACTGATTTAGAGCAGCAGCATGCTCGAGCAATTGCTTTGAAGGACACTGGCGAACAACAAATATATTTACAGATTATTGATATAAGAGCGAAGCTCAGTAGAAGGTTAAAGGACAAAGTTGTCAACAACTTTTTTAAGTTTAGAACAAAAACAGTATGAGTATGGAGAGCGGGTGGGACGGGTTTTGGCCTACCAACTTGCTGACCAGAGGGCTAAGTCACATATTAAGAAAATAAATGGTGCAGATGGCGCCACTTTCACTAAACCCCAAGAAATAGTGGAGCAATTTAGGATCTTCTGTGCCAATCTGTATAATGAGTCAGTCAGTTTTAATCAACAATTGGCTATAGATTATCTACAAGAAAGTGCATTACCTGCCCTGGATTTGTCTCAAACTTCGGGGTTGGATAGGAATGTTGACTTAGTAGAACTTAATTCAGCAATTGGGGCATTACCCTCTGGCAAAGCAGTAGGCGAAGATACTATCCCGCTTGAGTTTTACAAAACTTTTAGGGATGTACTGACTCTGATATTTCTTGAGCGCCCCCCTCGTGGAACAAAACTAATATCATCATTTTTCCAAAAAAGGGTAAACCTGTGGAGGATATGAGCTCATACAAACCAATATCCCTAATCAATGCGGATGCTCAAATCTTTTCAAAGCTCTTTGCCTCCCGCCTAGCCCCACTGATCCACCTATTGGTATCAGAAGAACAGCATGGTTTTGTACCAGGTAGGGACACTGCAGCACACATAAATACAGCCATTGCTGCATTCAATGTCGCTAGTCACCTGGACCAGCGGATTGGGATGCTGATGCTGGACGCCGAGAAGGCCTTCGACAGAGTGGCCTGGGGGTCTTTATGGTGCACAATGATATCTCTAGGTCTCGGTCAGAGGTTTGTTTCGGCGGTACAGAAACTTTATAGTAAACCAACCGCTGTTATTAAGCTTAATGGTTTTGTATCCTCTTCTTTAAGTATTCAGCGGGGCACGAGGCAGGGATGTCCGATTTCCCCCTTATTATTTGCTCTTTACATTGAGCCCTACATCAGACATTTGCTCCATAATGTTTATATCTCACCAGTGTCCTTCAATGGTATGATTTTAAAAGTCACTGCTTATGCAGACGATATCGCGGTATTTACCACGGGGCCAGTGGAAGCTATAGCGGTGATAACCCAAGAGGCACAAAGTTTTGGATCTTTTTCTTGATACAAGCTTAATCTAAATAAGGCACAGTCAATCCTAAATTTTGTACCTGCATCAGCCCCACCGTCACTAGGTATTACTAGTTCCGCTACGTATTTAGGTGTGTGTCTCAGCTGTTGTACTGATGATCTTATGGCTCTAAACTATGAACCACTGCTCAAAAAAGTTGCTACTGATTTGCGTAGGTGGCATAAGCTACCACTGACTATCATTGGGAGGTGCAATATAGTAAGAATGAATATTTTACCAAAATTTCTTTACCTGTTCCGCACTATTCCACTAAAAGTTCCGGTGTCTTTTTTTAAGCGGCTTGACAGTTGTATTGGAAGTTATATTTGGGGCTACCGCAGGGCGAGGAGAGCTCTCAGGTATATCAAGCTGACTTATGAGCAAGGTGGTTTTAAACTCCTGGACTTCAGAACCTATTTTTGGGCTGCTTTTGTTAACCGTATCCAGAGCTTACTTAAGGGATCTGACGTGGGCAAACCTTGGTTTGCGTATCAGTTGGCTTATGGCTCAAATACAGGGTTTTTGTTACATCAAATGTCCGACCCAAACTACTACAAGAGAGTTCGATTCAAGATAATTAGACATATTTCCCGCAATGGGCTAGACATCTGTAAAGCTTTTGCACTGCCAGACCTGCACGAATTTACATTTCTGTGGGGTAATCCGAGGCTTCCTGGTATATTATTTGATTCTGTGGGGAGAATGTGGTAACAGTGTGGTATAACATTGACAGGGCAGCTTTATGATGAATACGGCTTCAGGTCATTTTCATCATTGAAAGAAGAATTTGGAGTAGCTCATAACTCATTTTTTAAAGACTTGCAAGTCAGGAACTTTTTTATTCAAGGGGAAGGCTTGTTAGCCTTACCCTCTACAACTGAGGTACTATTGGTAATTTTCAAGACTTCAGGGCGGGGTTTCATAGGAAAGTTTATCAGGGCTTCTTATCTGCTTCAGAAGATGATGGTATACCGATTACAGCTAAACTGAACCACATTTTTGAAATTGATATTACTAACGATGAGGTTTTTGAATCAATGGCTATAATCAATTCTGCAGTTACCTCAATTAATTTAAAGTTGCAACAACATTTTGTTATGTTCATGCTCTATTATAACCCAAAGGTTATTTCTAAATGGGCTATGTCCCATGCTTCTTTGAAGTCATGCTGCCCTAAGTGTAACGAATATGCTGCGGATCTCCGACACATGTTAGTTTCAATTATTATTGTTTGTGCTCGGTTGTGTATTGCCAGGGCATGGATTGAAACACTTAGTCCCAAGATTACTGATTTTTGGTTGGTATTGAGGGGGGTTTATGAAATGGAATTGGCGCTATCTAAAGCTAGGGGCCTACGATCGAGGGTTAAATTTGGGAGGGTTTGGTCCAGCCTTCAGTGGGACTAGTATTTATCTTATTTTTTTATTATATGTTATCCGTAGTAAGTGTTTGTATCTATTTGTAATTCTCCGACTGGGTTGCGTCAATATGTTTGTGATGACTGTATTTACATTTCTTTTCTGTGCTATGTATGTTCTTACGTTTATTGTATTTAACAAGTGGCTAATAAAAGCAATAAAAAAAAAAGGAATTCCAGAAGTATCAAATGTTTAGGCATTCTTTATGCAATTAACATTAGGGAAACTATTAAAATTAACCTTGCTGACATGCTTAAAAAGCTTTTCGATCTCACTGATAGCTGGTCTCCACTTTTCTTATCCTGGTGTAGTAGATTAGCTACGATTAAAATGATGCTTCTCCCAATCATTAATTTTGTTCTTTCTATGCTTCTGGTCTCTCTCCCCAATTTCTTTTTCAGTACCATTAATAGCTCCTTGACCAAATTTCTTTGGAACAATCACAAGGCCAGGATTTCACTTTCTCGTTTACAACTTTCCAAGGAGCTAGAAGGTGTCATGCTCCTCCCCCTCCCCGAGCCTTGTATGTACCTGATAGCCCGCTGAATTCACAGAGAGGTGGTGGGGGCAACCATCCGGAGTTCAAAGCAAAAACCCTGTGGGGGTGGCTAACGGAGTGGTGGGGAACGACTCGAGAAAACTAAGAACACAGAGCCCGGACGGGAACAGGCGCCACTTAGCAGAACTACAGTTCCCAAGTTCCCCTGCCCTCCGTAATTGACGCCGATCACGTTGACGTCACCCGGAAGCAGCTCCAGTTCAAAACGCTGCTTGGCGTTTCACTCGCCGCTGGTTATTCCTTGAAGGAGTCGAGGAGTTCAGAGCAGCCCGTGATTCTTGACGTCCAGTACGCCCGTGTAGGGTAAGGGTGCACCTGCACCGGAGGAACCTTGTGAGCCGACCGGCTCTTGTAGAACAAACGCGGAGTATCGCGTTTACCTTTTGACATTTCCTACGCTTCGAGCGTATCCTTGTAAAGTAACTTATGAACCCTGCTCAGCTGTTTGCATGTCCTTTGTTAGCCCCACGGGGTTAGGTGATTAGGAAACCAGTCCCCGGCAGAGGCATCTTAACACCATTGACATTTGCATAGTATATAGAGTTAAAAGACGTATTTTAACTCTCCTTCCTTGGTGTGTTTTAACAGGGGGTTTAAGAGGCGGCTGTCTGCTCTTCCCCTGTGACGTGAAGCACGGCATTAATTCTGGTGCGTATGGATACCGAGCGAGGTTGAGCGTTGGTGCATGGTTGTTGTGTGAAGGGAGCACGTATTCCTAACGCCTCCCTTTTCTCCATAGAAGCCAAGTGGCAAACAGAACAGATTGTTGCTTGTGTGAAGTCCAGGATGTTTACACCTGGAGAACAAGAGTTTTATTGATTTACAGGTGCGTTAGATACGATACCACCACAGGCTTGAGTTACCTTCACAGTGTTCAATGAGGCTAATGTACTAGTGTCTTTTTCCTTTTCAGATCTCCCTCCCTGCTGTTCCCATCCTTTCCTTCCTCCGCTTGACCATCCCGCTCTCCTGTGCTTTTACAGCAATCAGGGTTGGGGCTGTCGAGAGGTGGACCCCTTTTGGCATCGATCCGCTCCCGAGGAATCTTCGAGGCAACAGAATAACCAGCCCACGAATTGACTTCCTCCTGGGCGGGTCGATACGAGAGATGGCCTCATTAGAAGAGGTCTTAGGTGCCTTGTCACTAGTGCAGCAAGAACTAGCCTCCTCTCGAGAAGAAACAGCGGCCTTAAAACAAAGAATCGAAGGAATACAGCGTAATCCTTTTGATGTGGGTACAGGACGGTTTCCCTCAGGGGGCTTTTCGTCCTCAGCCACACCATTCAGCGTAGAATTACCAACGCCTATTCCCCTTGCAGCGCCTGAACGGTTTTCAGGGGAAGCCCATAAGGTGCAGGTGTTTATCACACAAATACTCCTACATTTTTCTTGCAAACCCAAGGCATTCCCTTCGAACCAGTCTAGAGTAGCCTTTACCATTTCTTACTTAAATGGCGATGCCGCCCAGTGGGCCGTTCCTTTAGTGAGGCGCGATGATCATCTGTTGTACGACTGGGATGCATTCCGTGAGGAATTTGAACGAGTGTTTGACCGTAGAGCAGCCACCTTTACAGCTGACCGTGAGTTGCTGGAATTAAAACAAGGGAATAGGGACCTAGTAGCCTACGTAAACACCTTCCAACGGTTGATAGCAGAAACTGAATGGCCAGAGAGTAAGCAAAGTGTGTTGTTTTATCAGGGCCTTAAGGATGAATTGAAGGATGCCTTAGCGACAATCGACCCGCAACCCACCTCCTGTAAGGCTCTTATTAGTTTGACCCAAAGGTTAGATCATCGCCTAGCAGACCGTCGGGTGGATAAAAGAAGGGGGGATAAACCCGCGCTCAGGTATGACCGAGCCAGAAGCATTCCAGAATCGTATAAAACAGGTCCAGAACCCATGGAAATCGGTTCAGTTCGGCCCCCACTCACCGCAGAGGAAAAAGAGCAGAGACGCAGGAATGGCTTGTGCTTATACTGCGGTAAGAAGGGACATTACGTGAAAGATTGCGTAGCTAAACCTAAGGGAAAGGATCGAGAGTTGTTATCTCGTTTAAGTGGAGAAGGTACGAAGACGGAAAACCCCAAGGCTCAAGAAGACAAGAAGGGAGGTTCTTGGGCATAAAAACGATCCCTTCAGTTCAAAACACCATAGAAGGCCCGACATCTCACTTCCATGTACGGCTAAGTGTACACCTTGAGGATAGAAAGTGTTCCTTTACAGCCATGGTGGATTCAGGGGCAACTGGCCTTTTTATGGATAAGGAATTAGCTACCCTGTTGCAGATACCGTTGGTACCAAAATCCGAACCGGAAATAGTGATGACCGTGGATGGACGGCAACTGCTGTCTGGCCCTATAAGGTATTGTACCAAAAACCTCGTAATCTCCTGGGAAGAACAACACTGGGAAACGCTCTGTTTCAATGTAATACATGCACCCCAGTATGGGGTTATCTTGGGTCTCCATGGCTTAGGAAACACAATCCCGCCATTGATTGGGAGAAAGACAGAATCACTTTTACCTCGCCCTACTGCCTAGAGAATTGCATTCAGAACCATAGATCGGGGAAGGAAGTTTCTCCAACCCATGTAATAGCTACAGCAGAAGAAAAGGATGTCCTCTTGCCTACATCCTACCATGACCTCAAGGACGTGTTCGACGAGGAGCAAGCTAATGTGTTGCCACCACATCGCAGTTACGACTGCCAAATAGATTCGATACCAGGGGCGGTGGTGCCTTGTGGAAGGGTGTACGCCCTCACCGAACCAGAAAACGAACATTTGCGCCACTACCTAGACACATGCTTGCACAACGGATTTATAAGACTATCCAAATCCCCCGCAGCGTCGCCTCTCTTCTTTATACCTAAGGCAAACCGTGAACTCAGAGCCTGTGTGGACTTTAGGGCACTGAATAGCATCACTGTTAAGAACCGTTATCCGTTGCCACTTATTCCCGTGTTACTAGATCAAGTACGTCAAGCTGTGATATACACCCGTTTAGATCTTAAGGGCGCATATCACCTAGTACGGATGCGCAAAGGCGATGAATGGAAAACAGCCTTTCGCACCCGATATGGGTTATTTGAGTACTGCGTAATGCCTTATGGACTATGCAACGCCCCAGCCGCGTTTCAATTCTTTTTGACAGATGTACTTCGGGAATTCCTTGACATCACAGTTATCGTCTACATAGATGACATTTTGGTGTATTCAGAAAGAGAAGAAGACCACATTGAACATGTTCGGGCAGTTTTGCTTACCTTGAGGAAACATCGCCTATATTGCAAGATAAGCAAATGCGAGTTTCATGTGGGAAAAGTTGAATTCTTGGGTATAATCCTATCAGCTAATGGACAAGAAATGTCAACACGTAAAATACAGGCAGTCCTTGATTGGTTACCTCCCAAGAATGTGAAAGAACTACAACGCTTTTTGGGATTTGCCAATTTTTATAGGCGTTTTATCCAACAGTTCTCACAGGTGTCAACTCCCTCGACCAGACTACTAAAGAAAAATGTTACCTATACCTGGACTGAAAACACCCAGAAGGCTTTCGCCAGGTTGAAAACCGCCTTCACCACTGCCCCTGTTTTGGCCCACCCTGACACTGACGAGCCCTATATTGTAGAGGCAGATGCCTCGGATGTAGCAGTCGGAGCCATCTTATCCCAAAGAAATAAAGACAACGGCCAACTGCACCCGGTGGCTTATATGTCCCGCAAATTAAACACGGCAGAATCACTATACTATAGCGGAAAAGGAACTCCTAGCAATCAAAGACGCCTTTATGGAATGGAGGCATTATCTAATGGGAGCCAAACATACCGTGACGGTATATACAGACCATAGAAACCTACAATTCATGAAGTCAGCTCGCTTACTTACACCACGTCAACTGCGGTGGATGTTATTCTTCGCCGAGTTTGATTTCATAGTGACATATAGACCAGGGGCAGAAAACCGGAAGGCAGATGCGCTATCTCGCCGTGACAATACCCTTGCTGTGGACCAACCTGAGCGGCAAGCCATCATTTCCTCCAACAAAGTTATCTGTGTTATCCAAACAGATAAATTCCTGGAACAAGTGAGACAAGCCATGAAAAGTGCAGTGTGGAAGAAATGGATGGAAGAGAATACCGAGTGGCTTGTGAAAGACGGCCTTCCCATGCGAAAAGGTCAGCTGTTAATCCCAACCAATGGCTTAAGACAAACCGTCTTCAATTGGTGCCATATGGATCCAAGTGCAGGACACACAGGTGTAGAGAAGACCGTGGAGAAAATATCACAAAACTTTTGGTGGCCCAAGATCAGACAAGATGTTACGGGACGAATCCGACAGTGCACAGTATGTAGCCAGGCCAAGGCTGACCACATGAAACCATCAGGATTGCTTCAACCATTGCCCACTCCTGAAAAACCATGGGAATACGTGTCTATGGACTTCATTGTAGGACTGCCCAAGGACAAGGGATACACTGTCATATTAGTAGTAGTGGATAGCCTGACGAAGCTGGGCCACTTCATAGCATGTACAGGTCTCCCATCATCATCCCAGTTGGCAACAATATTACTCACAAATATCGTTCGTTTTCACGGAATACCCAAGGTCATTATTACAGATAGGGGCCCTCAATTCACCAGCAAATTTTGGAAAACCTGGTGCACAACACTACACATATCAAACAATACGTCCACTGCTTTCCACCCACAGACAGATGGTCAGACCGAGCGTCTTAACCAAACCCTGAAAAACTACTTGAGATGCTATGTAGACCAAACGACGGAAGAATGGGTGGACCTACTATGGTTGGCGGAAGTCGCATATAACGATGCCCTGCACAGTTCCAGTAATCTATCGCCATTCTATTGTACATATGGGTTTCATCCTCGCTTTCTCCCCATGATAAAACCTCACGGCGAGGAAAAGATACCTGAAGTACATGAAAGAATCACAATCATACAAGACAATTTGAAACTTGCTAGGAAGAACTTACAACAAGCTAAGGAACGATATAAAAAACAGGCAGATAAACACCGTAGAGCGGGTCCAAGCTATAAGAAGGGCGATTTCGTGTGGTTATCTACAAAGAATATAAGATTTCGCAAATACAGCATTTTTAATCCACGGTACATCGGGCCATACCGCATAGTGAAACAGATCAACCCAGTCGCATTCAAACTTGCCTTGCCCTCACACATAAAAATCCATCCGGTTTTTCATGTTTCCCTGCTGAAACCCTCAGCTAGACCTAAACAACTACCACTGAACCCTGTAGTAATAGATGGGGAACCCGAGTACGAGGTGAAGAGGATTCTTGATTCCAAATGGAGACGCAATTCCTTATGGTACCTCTTGGCGTGGAAAAACTATGGGCCCGAAGAAAACTCATGGGAGCCAGCGACTAATGTACACGCCCCTCGTCTAGTATCACTGTTTCATAAGCACCATCCGAGTAAACCCGGTCCACAGAAAGGGACCCCGAAAGACGGATGTGCTGTCATGCTTCTCCCCCCCCGAGCCTCGTATGTACCTGATAGCCCGCTGAATTCACAGAGAGGTGGTGGGGGCAACCATCCGGAGTTCAAAGCAAAAACCCTGTAGGGGTGGCTAACGGAGTGGTGGGGAACGACTCGAGAAAACTAAGAACACAGAGCCCGGACGGGAACAGGCGTCACTTAGCAGAACTACAGTTCCCAAGTTACCCGGCCCTCCGTAATTGACGCCGATCACGTTGACGTCACCCGGAAGCAGCTCCAGTTCAAAACGCTGCTTGGCGTTTCACTCGCCGCTGGTTATTCCTTGAAGGAGCCGAGGAGTTCAGAGCAGCCCGTGATTCTTGACCTCCAGTACGCCCGTGTAGGGTAAGGGTGCACCTGCACCGGAGGAACCTTGTGAGCCGACCGGCTCTTGTAGAACAAACGCGGAGTATCGCGTTTACCTTTTGACATTTCCTACGCTTCGAGCGTATCCTTGTAAAGTAACTTATGAACCCTGCTCAGCTGTTTGCATGTCCTTTGTTAGCCCCACGGGGTTAGGTGATTAGGAAACCAGTCCCCGGCAGAGGCATCTTAACACCATTGACATTTGCATAGTATATAGAGTTAAAAGACGTATTTTAACTCTCCTTCCTTTGTGTGTTTTAACAGGGGGTTTAAGAGGCGGCTGTCTGCTCTTCCCCTGTGTCGTGAAGCACGGCATTAGTTCTGGTGTGTATGGATACCGAGCGAGGTTGAGCGTTGGTGCATGGTTGTTGTGTGAAGGGAGCACGTATTCCTAACGCCTCCCTTTTCTCCATAGAAGCCAAGTGGCAAACAGAACAGATTGTTGCTTGTGTGAAGTCCAGGATGTTTACACCTGGAGAACAAGAGTTTTATTGATTTACAGGTGCGTTAGATACGATACCACCACAGGCTTGAGTTACCTTCACAGTGTTCAATGAGGCTAATGTACTAGTGTCTTTTTCCTTTTCAGATCTCCCTCCCTGCTGTTCCCATCCTTTCCTTCCCCCGCTTGACCATCCCGCTCTCCTGTGCTTTTACAGCAATCAGGGTTGGGGCTGTCGAGAGGTGGACCCCTTTTGACATCGATCCGCTCCCGAGGAATCTTCGAGGCAACAGAAGGAGTACATTTTCCCAACCTCAGACGTTATCACTCTGCATTTACCCTGAAACAAATATAGACCTTTTTATCTGAATCCACACATTCATCTATAACGGCATGGAGCTTGTCAGAACAAGCTCAATACACACCTTTTTCCTTTATCTCAGCTTCCCGTCTTTCCCAGCCCCCGAAGCGTCTCTTCACCTATCTTTGTTCATTCCAAAGCACTTGCAATTTCTCTGCTTAAAACTCATCTTTCTTCTGCGGATCACATCTCAAGCCTTCCAATCTGGTACAATCAACATTTAAAGATTAACAACAAAGCTTTATTTTGGAAGCAAAGGATTTATAAAGGCATCATTATACTTGAACATCTGTTGAAAGAATGGTCCTTTATGGACTTTTCGGAGACTCAAAGCTCTTATGGTATTTATTCCACACACGCCCCTCACTACCCCTTGCTTAAGGATTCTCTGAACCGTTTTTTTTCCAGGGAAGCTCCATGGTTACATCTGACCAGACTCTCTCTCCTCCTTTGGACTTTTCTACTCAATTTAAAGCTGCTGCTATATACAAGATACTATCCCGTCCGGTGATTGCCAGAACTAAATCCAACCTTGAACGTTTATGGGAAAAGGACCTGGCACATGATTTTTCATTTAAAAAATGGGACTCCATTTGCTTAAAAATCCACACCTCCTCACGCTCTGCCAGTACAACGCAGACTTTATATTATTTTCGTAGTAGACTTTTTTTCACCCCTACTGACTTGCACAGATTCAAATTCTTAGATTCCCCAAAATGCTGGTCTTGTCCCGATGAGAACAGTGACTTTTTTTTCACATGTTTTTTCACTGCCCTTTGGTTAAATCTTTCGGGTCTCTTATATGGCTGAAATTGAACGAAATTTTATCAACTAATGTATCTTTTGATATCATACATATTTTTTGGGTAGTTCTTTGCCTATATGGGACGCCCAGAGAAATGTGGGTAAATGTATTGATTTGTTTTTAGCCATTTCCTTTCAGATTATCACCACTAATTGGAAGGACACCTAAAAAATGTTGTTTCAAGCTTGGTGGAACCTGCTTTGTCACCATAACAGACTTGATCGTGCCTATGCCACTTCCACTTCTTTGTTGATCAAAAAAGACTTGCTGTGGTTACCACTAACATCCTTTCTTTCCAGGTTTGCTACTTGATTTTGCTTGTAGATATGATACCAACTTGTATTCCCTTATATTATTATTGCTATTTATTTCTTTCTATCCTTCTTTTTGTCTTAAACCTCTGCTTCATTCCTTACCCCCATTATTTCCCCCCTCTTTTTCCTTTCTCTTCTTTTCTTTCCTCTCTCTTAACTTAAAAACATTCAAATGCATTTACTCTTTGTACAGCTTTTACCTTTCGAGGGTGTTTTTTGCCTTATTTTCACATATATATTTTATCTTTTGTCTTTCTTGTTACATGACTTTGTACTGATGTTTTACTTTGCTTATTATCTCAATAAGGCATTCTAAACAAGAAAAATAGAATCCTCAATGGACCCAAGAATGCAGTTTGTGCTAAGAAAATAGCTCTAAATGCAGCAGAACATTTACAGCAGCAGCCACTCGCCCTAAGTTTATTGCTTCTGTGTTCCTGCCATAGGAGTTTTGTGCCAAATTACTTATAATTACAGGAATGAGCATAAATGCATAGTTATTGCAAAAATTAACAAATTTACTCTGATTAGTCTAGAGTAATTAAAATTTCTCCTGGCCTACCTGTAAGTGATTTGCTGGGTGTAACACTTGGAAGGGACAAGAGTTTCTAAGCACACCTGCACATAGGTGGCACGAGAGCTGGCTGCACTTTGGAGAAAGTAGATCCGTTTTCCAGAGCTACATCTGTTGATTATCTATTTTTCTAAATTTACCTTTTAACCACAAAGAGAATTCAGTCTAATCACGGGGCTTGAGATGATTCACATTCATCATGGTAGAGCCTTCTTCAAGTTATAATTTTATTGCTGCCAACTCGCCCCTATGCCTGGGTCCTTCTCAATGTTTCATTTAGTCATTAACAATCACCTCCCCCACCCACAAAGTTGTCATATAAATCCGTCACACAGTTAAACTGAATGTCTCTAAGAGTACTCAGAGGGTCATAAGGACCCCTCATTTCTATCAAAGAGGTCTGTTATTTCTTCTTGTGGAGTCTTTACAAGATCATTGCTGCCGTTTTGCGCCACCGTTTTTCCCACTCATTTCCCTCTCGTTTCCTGGCAAACCCGCCCACCTCCCAGGACTACCTATGGAGGCCACACATTTGCTCCAGTGAGCAGCTCGCAACCTCCTGCTCTGTGTGCCGCTTCCCTCCTGCATATGTACCAGCTTATTTTGGCTGAGTTGTTTCTTTATTCTGGCTTAGTGTGACTTTGCTGCTGTTCTTATTTTACAGGCTCCTCTGCTGTTACACCGCTGCTTTTTTTCCTGCTCATTAACCTCCCAATTTGTATCTCCCGCCAGCCCCACCCACCTCCAAGGACTACTTATGGAGGCTGCAGCACAGATTCGCTCAGCGGGCGCACCGCCAGTGCATCAAAGGCAAGCCCATCTGTGCCTGTCCGCACCTGGACTGCGCCCAGCACCAGGAACCCTGGTTCTTCTACCACACACAACTACACCACTGCAGACCTCTGAGCCCCAGGCGCATCACCAACAACTGCTGCTGCACATATCCACGTACCACCAGTGGGCCGTTCTCCTGCCATCACTGCTGCTTCACCTGCAACACTGAAGCATCCAACAATGCAGAGACGCAACAAACATGACAGCACTTACCACTCTGACCGGAACCGCCACGGGACAACTCCAGGGAATTCAACTCAATGCCCGATCACTCTGAATACACGCCACAGAGATCTAGGACAAAATCTCATCCCTCACCCAGGATGTCATCTTCCTCTTGGACACCTGGCTGAACCCTGCCTCCACACTGGACATTGCCACCCCCCAAAGAATACAAGATAACACACCGGGACCGAACCAACAAACATGGAGGTGGAATTTCTATCATCTACAAGGGCACCATCCGCAGCATGATCTTCTCAGATGACTCGACCCAGATAATGGAACATTTCAACTTTCAACTTCAAACAGGCAGAAAATCACCATCAGAGGCACCCTTGATTACAGCCCAGCAGAACCACGCCATTCCTGACCTCATCGCCCTGATTGCCATTGACTCTGAGCACTACATCTTCCTTAGGGATCTTAACTTCCTCCTTGACAACCCCAATTACACCAACACAACTGACCTCCTGGAAAGCATGAGCAACATCAGCCTCAAGCAACTTGTCACCGACCCAACCCACATTGCAGGACACACGCTCGGCCCCTTTTTTACGTCCAGTGACTGAGTCAAGTACAACCACGTCTCACAGCTCTGCTGGACCGACCACTACAGCGTCCACTTCACCATCTCAGGACCTACCAACACTGGCACCGTGTCCCCTAGGTCCACACACAGAAACTAGAAAAAGATATTGGAAGACCAGTGGAACAACGCTCCCAACTCCCACCTCCCAGACACAACATCCAACCCAGAACAGGCTGCAAACAACTTCTCACAGTGGATCACAGAATGCACCATCACAATCGCCCAGCTAAGCCAGCCAAATCCAAAGGACCTGCCAGAACAGCCAGCTGGTTCACCGCAGAATTGAAATCTACCAAACACAATTGCTGGCAACTAGAAAGTGGCACACCAGCAAAGACATAGGAGACCATACCACCTTCAAGAACGCACTTAATCAGTTCTAACACCTTCTGAAAGAAACAAAGAAGAATGCCCTAGCAGACCGCATGGAAGCCAGCTCAAACAACAGCAGGAGCTCTTCACCATCGTGAAAGAGTTCTCCAACCATGCTGCCACCATGAACGAAAACACCTTCTCCCAATAACTGTGCGACACCCTGGTGGACTTCTTCCACAACAAGATCTCAGTCATCTACGAAAACTTCAAACCTCAACCATCCGGGGCCGACAGCATCAGTCTGTTTACACCATATGAACACAAACCCGAGCACCTGCTCACCCATTGGGACCCTCTCACAGTGCAAGCCACAATTTCCATCATGAACTCCGTGCACTCAAGAGCACCCACGGACCCCCGCCCCCACCCCATTTTCAACCATGGGAGCATAACAATTGATGACGATCTCAAGAAAGTCCTGAACACCTTCATCAACCTCCTTCCCTAAGGACTGGAAACATGCTGAATTGAGGCCGCTCCTGAAGAAACCATCCGCCGACCCAGCAGAACCGAAGAACTACCGGCCCAGCTCCCTGCTCCCCTTCCCAGTTAAGATTCTCGATAAGACAATCAACCAGCAACTCACCGAAAACCTGGAACACAGCAACCACCTGAACCCCTCTCAATCCGATTTCCAAGCCAACCACAGCACCAAGACAACCCTGATCGCAGCCACAGACAACATTAGTGCTCTCCTGGACCGCAGCAAGATGGCAGCCCTCGTTTTCCTGGACCAGTCAGCTGCCTTCAACACTGTCTCCTATCACATTTTGATGAACAGACTCCACCACATCGGAATCCAGGGGGATGCCATCAAATGGATCACCTCAGACCTCACCGGAAGAAACCAGAGAATCCATCTTGCACCATTCACCTTGGAACCCAAGAAGATAATATGCAGCGGCCCCCAAGGATCATGCCTCGGCCCCACCCTCTTCAACACATACATGACCCCACTGGCCACAGACCGTCAGACCGCATGGACTCAACATCATCTCCTATGCCGGCACCAGCTCATCCTCTCGCTGTCAGAAGACCCTTCTACCACCATAGCCAACTTCCACAGTTGTATAATGAATGTCACCGACTGGATGAAGGACAGCTATGGATGAAGGACAGCTGCCTCAAGTTCAACACAGACAAGATAGAAGTCCCCATTTTTGGAAACAACACATGGTGGTCTGTGGAACTTGGCCCATTCCCTACCCCAAACAGACCACACCCTCAACCTCAGCATCTTCTTGGACAGCAAGCTATCTATGAAGAAACAGGTAAATGCAGTCTCATTCGCCTGCTTCCTCACCCTTCCTATGATTTGCAAGATGTTCAAGTGGCTCCCAGTCAACACCAGAAGGACCGTCACGCAGGCTGTTGTCAGCAGCAGACTAGACTATGGCAAGACACTGAAAGCAGGAATCACCAAACACCTCCTGAAGAGACTACAGACAGTACAAAATTCAGCAGCAAGACTCATAATCAACCTCCCCAGAAAGGCACAAATCACACCCCTCCTCAAGAAGCTACACTGGCTCCATATCCAGAATAGATGTCAGTTCAATGTTCTGAACCATGCATACAAAGCCCTGCACAACGAAGGACCAGCATACATAAACAAACATATGACCTTCCACCAACAGACCAGACATTTATAATCTCCCTCCCTCTTTCTCCCAGACACCCCCTGGATCCGCCATGGCAACAGCGGAGGACACTCCTTCTCACACCTGATGCCCAAACCTTGAAACAACATTTGCCTGTGCCTCAGGGCTGCCTTATCACTCTGGCAATTCAGGAAAGGACTCAAGAGGTGGCTGTTCAAATGAACAGATCACCATGAAGCAGCTAGCAACTCCAGCGCCTTGAGACCCTCACGGGTGATTTGCTGTGCTTTACAAATCCTTGATTGATTGAGTGATTGACAAGATAATGTCTGCCAGTGCTCTTCTATGTCACAGAAAATGTGTATTTTTGTTCTTTCTCTCCATAGCACAATTACCGCCTTCAAAGGGATGTGATTGATCAGTGCTGTGAGTAGACACTCTACACCGACTAGATCAGAAAGGGACAGATTATCTGCAAATACAGAAAGTAGTTCATCCTACAATACAACTGGTGGACTATTATATCGTATGAGCTCCCCATTCCAGGAGGATGCCTGATTCACCAGCCCAGAGGTCTGTGTTATGTCTTTCAACTTATCTAGAACTGGGCTGAAATCACACCCAACACAGTTTTTCAGTCATTTTTTCCAATCAGTGGGTGTATTGAAAGAAGAAAATTCAGGTTCATAACTGTCAGGGGTCTGTGTATTGATTACTAAACATACTCAGTGTAGCAATTATTCTCTTTCTCAAACCTACCTCAATAGTCTTCATACATTTTGACTAGATGCCATGGAACAGCTCTCTCAATCCACAACCACACTCCCCAGGTAGAGGATCTGAAGGTTGAATAATGGAGATGACCTGCTCAATGAATGCTACCTTCTTCTACGTTCACTGCTATTAAAATGGGTCAGCAGCAACATTTGGACTTGAGCATTTTATTTGCACGTACAAAACCATATTTGTAGAAATTACCTACTCTATAATGTTTCTCACATTCCACAACAAAAATACTAGTTAATCCATGCCAGGCACTCCTGTTACACAAAGTTACACATCAGTGCCAACTAAACTACCAGAGCAACAGATTGCACATTAACAACCTCATGAAATCTTCTTCTCTCCGTCATGAATGAATGAATTACTAGACTTGTAGAGCACGTGGCCACTCATAGAGTGCCCCTGCACAAGAGCGAACACAGGTTAGTAACACTAAAGTTACATGTTAAGTAGATGGGTTTTTAGCAGTTTGCCAAAGGCAGTCTCACTAGACATACATACTTCTGAGTTGGAAAGGGGACGATTGGATTCCACAACAGCCACAAGGACCGAAAAGGATCCTCCTCGTCTTGATCTTTGAAAGCGAGTGAGGGACCACTATCAGCCGAGCATCTCCTGGGTGCAAGGCCCTCAGAGGACAGTGTTGCAGGATCCTCCTGTTGTGATAGTTTGTCCCTCTTTCATGAAGGAAGTTCATGCTACATTGCTGAGACTTTAGAGAAGTAACTCAATAATGGCAGTAACATTTTATCTTTCCTCAAGAACCAATCATAAACTGTTGTAAAAAGCAATACTGACCAAAAGAAACTCTTTCGGTGCAAGCATCTACCAGGGCCTCTTAAGTGGGGAGTGGGAACTTAATACACCTCTCGAACGTGCTGTGTCACCATCACTAAGTTAATGGATAGGCCAACAGTTATTATCAAAACTAATTACTTTATACATCCCTACTACACTTCAGTGCTCAGCAGCTGACACATGCATTGTTGCCATTTAGAGCTAAGCATACTCTGGAATGTAGATTTACCCGGTTGTCTACTTTCACCCGAGCAGATGGAAGCAGAACACCAGGAAGACTAGGCTCAAACAATTGCATTTCACACCACGAAAGAAAGGATCGACATAACTTCAGTGTACTGAACAATATTGACTTGTCTTCTGTGACGATGTTCTGTGCACTCAGTTTATTTCAAATGATGCCTGTGATAGAGCACCATGAGGTTTTGAAAACTGTAGGGGTACATTATAATCACGCATAGTCCGCACCCACATATATCTTTATGTTGTATTAACAGATGATTATTAGAGGAGTAAATGTCATAATCAATAATGTGAGTGTAATGTTAGAAATTTAATTTGTGTTAGCTGAAAGTGTAAAATGACATTTAAAAATAATCGCTTATTGCAGAATGCCTAGTGAATTAGCTCACATGAAATGTAATTGCATTAGATTTAAACGTGCATTATAGAGTTTGCACGTGTAGAGATGTCAAATTATGTTTAGGGTAAAGAAATGCAATGCTTATAAATGCAACGTTTAAAATGTGTAATCCTTGATGTGTACAGGCCTAAACGGATGTCCACGTTTGATAACAAAAGGCCTTATTATTTCTTATGTTAGCTGAATTGTGTAGGCCCAAAATGTGTCTCCCTGGAAGAGTTCTCGGTTGAAGGCAGTTGGCAGATTTCATGTACGTGCAAGGTTATTTCGATTCACATGCTTTGTGTTGCAGGTGCAAGGACATCGTCTTCGTTAGCTAGACTGATGCTCTTTGTTTTAGGAGTTAGGTATGGAGGAGACCTGCTACAGTGTATCGTGGAATGCTGATAATTGGAAGCTCTCTGGAGAAGCCTGGGACTCAAGGACGTTATAACCGTTATTGGACGACATACAGGTTTCAATGGAAAATTACCTCCAAGAGATGTCCAGCCAGAAGAGGTGTAACGAAGGCGTGTCCTCCATGTTGTGCATTTTGTATTAGGGACAGTGCCCCGAGGGAGGAGAGTCAGAGAAGAGCAGATGAGGGTAGAAGGAAGAGATCGATATTGAGGAAGGAGATTTAGAACAAGTTTCGTGGCTTTTGCTACTAACCCTTTCAACGTGAGTGTACTTCTTAGGAAGTCTTCACGAGCTGACACCTTTTTTTCTGATCTTGCCTTGGAAGATGCTAAGTAGGGATGTCACTTTAGAGGTAGAGTAGGGATAGACTAATCAATTTCTTTGTAGGTATCCATGAAGACCAATTTAGACATTGGAGCATTTATCTTTTGTTTGATATTTTTGGTCATTATTCTTTTTATGCTTCATCGAATTAGGTTGTTACGTAGGTTAAACTTTGTATTAGTGCCCATGTACTTTCTTAACCTCGTCATGAGGCGCTTGTATGTCCAGTTATTTTTGGCTTTGTAATAAACCCTCTAAAACTTAACTCGGAGTTAGTGATTCATCAGCGTTGGAATTGTTTGGTCGTTGATCTTAACTGGATGGGTTGGTTCTCTCCCGTTTACACTTCACAGCAGGTAAAAAAGTCCAGTCACCCGTGTATTCTTAAGAGTGGTAAGAGATGGTAAAATAAGATAAGAATCCGGCGTTATCAGTTGGTAGCAGAGTAGCATGGTTATCTCTGTAGTAAGGGGAGAAATAGAGAAAGGTAGATATTGACCCCATAGAGCCCAAGTGATGGTGATCCAGTGGATCGTGAGCGGAGGACGGCGGCATTGATGGAAGCCGGCGGAGAGTAACAGTGCGGCAGAAGCAGCAGTTCGAGGGAGAGTGAGTATGAACAGGGTTTTGTGTTTGTTAGATTGTGGTGTTGTGTTGATTGTGTGATGTCTTGCGGAGTTGGCGTGAGAGTCGAGTGATTGTGGTTTCGGACTGTGAGCGCGCGGTCCATGAGATTTGATTTTGATATCCCGGAATAAGAGATTGTGATGTGGAAGACACCCAGAGTTGAAATTGTCTGACCAGTGATTGTGGGAGTCATGAGACGTTGTTGACTAACCCACCGGTGATAGGGAAATATATGTGTGAATGCGTGAGTAACCGACACAGGTCGTGGGTTGCTGTATGTGGAACATTGAGTGTTTGGATCCTATCGATTAAGTACATGACTGTCCGGCCGTTCATGGGCAGATAGTCTGAGGTAGTTGTCCGGTCGTTTCACGGACAGACGATTGCCGGAGTTGAGGTCGACAATTGTGTGAGACTGTCAGGTCATCGGTGGACAGGCATTCAGAGAAGTGACTGTTCGGTCGTTGGTGGACAAACAGTTATTTCATTCTATGAAAAAGACGTGTGAGTGTGCGAGATACGAATTATAAAGGAGGGGAACTGCTGCATGCGGAGGAAGAGTGACGTCAGAGGGTGACGCGCTTCGATAGGTCGGTTAGTGTGAAGCCGTGCTGGTATTGGTGGATTGACATCAGGAAGTAGAATAAAACGCTGTGTGTAAAAGGGTTGATTTAAGTTGATTTCACCATGAAATGTTTTAACGTTTTATGAGACATGTAGAGGAGATAGAGTGGTGGTTACTCGGGGAGGAGAAAAGGCTCCGCCTGAAGATACCCCGGGTCATTACATGGCAACAAATGTGGGATTGCATACTATAATTTGGCTTGAGAATTGGTATAAAATGACTGAAAAAGAGGGAGAATTGACTTTTTCGAGATATGGTACTTTCAGATTGGAAGCGTTGTATCAGTTGAAATCAGTGATGTCTTCATTGCGACCTCTACCCATACCAACACAGTTTGAGGCACTACATGCATGGATTAGAGCAGCACATGGTAGGAAACCGGATCAAAGTCAGGAGAGATTGAACAAGTCGATCAAGGCATTTCAAGATGCGCAATGTGATGCATTGGACAAAAGATGGAGGGTGGAAACTATTGAGGGGGATAGGCTATTCCTGTTGATGGTGAAGGTGGGTGACACACAGAAGAAGAGTACGGAAGAAGACGATAGCGGCACAGATGATGGCTTACTAGAGAGGCTACTGTCAGAGAGACCACCCCCATATAACTCAGAAGAGGGAAAGTCAGTACCGACAGAGAGGATTGGGGACTCGCAGACTCAACCTAATATGAGAGTAGTTGGGAAAATCTCAGTAGGAACAGAAGGGACGAGGGCACAGACACCAGCAAGTATTGAGGCTAACGGAATTGCAAGGTTACCGGATGCTCTTACAGTGCCGGTTACCATTGGGCCCATAGTGTCAGTTTATGACCCGGTTCAAGGGAGGAATGGGAGTTTGGTACAGTCAGCAGTGGGAGAAGGGATCAGCTCTGGAGGGAATGGCACGGTGAGCGGAGTAGCTCACCTTCCGAGACCTATAGAATCGAGTATACCATTGCCAGCCACTGCGGACTCCTCTAGAGGACAGGTGGATGTGAGACCAGAAAGACCAAAGCCCCTGGCTGAGTCGAGATCAGATCTAAGAATGTGGGATCCACCAGTAAGAAATCAGTGTGACAGAATGCCAGGAGATTGGGATCGGGAGGACTCAAGAGTTCGACCAGTTCTTAGGAGTGTAGTAGAAAACAACTGATGCGGAGACCAGAGTAGTGAGAATGAAGAGTCGAGTGGCGCATCGAGTCGTGGGACCCTGAAGGTTGCTATAAGAGCAAAAATGTTGGATGTGGAAAGATTGAAGGTCGAAGTGGATGAGATAGTTAGTGGGAACCTGCCTTTGGAAAGGATAGAACTTTAGGAGCCAGACGAGCTGCTGTTTGTAGCAAAGGATGTAACCCGCAAGTCAAAGTCAGCACATGAGAAATTGACCAAACTAGCAAAAAGGTATGAGGTGGATCTGTCCAAAACAAAGAAGTTACAGGGAAGCCACAGGTTGCAGTACAGTGATCAGGAATTGGAAGAGAAGAGAGTTATAGGGTTGAAAGCTCACATTTGAGAATTGATTATAGGGATACGCGCATGGAGCATGCTTAATAAGTGGGAGGAAAGATGGTCCAAAAAGAAAAGCACTAAGAGAAGCATAGGAGAGACGCCGCCTCCGGAAGGAGGAATGATTGGAGTGGAGAATTACCCTTTACGAGAGGTACAAAATGGAGGGTATGTGCATGTGCCTTGGAGTAGAGGTGACTTGGCAGCATTCACTAATGATTTCCCTCGGCTGAGGGAGAAGCACGTCGAATGGTATAAGCAGGTCGATTGTTTTGTCAAAATCTCGAAGGTGTTGTGGATCGATCTGAATACATTGTTTGACATTGTTGTACCAAGTGATCTGTGGGCAGCTTGTAAAGTCGCAGTTGATTGGCCAACTTCTGAACCAAATAGGGATTCTGTTACAAATGGCCGTTCACCAATTGTCATGAAAAAGTTTGAGCAGGTAATTACATGGTTGAAATCCAAAATCTCCCCACAAGATAATGATTGGGTTAAGATAGATCGAACAGTTTAGGAACCAAAAGAGTCTGTGCATGAATATTATGAAAGGCTCTTACAAGCCTTTAAACAGTACAGTGGGTTAGACACCTTAGACCCCAAAGACATGGGGCAGTTTGTCTCCAAGTTCGTGTTGGGTCTCAGACCAGAGGTTAGCTTCATGATTCAGCAACATTTGATCTGTTGGCAGAACAAGTCAGTGGCGAAATACTGCGGTATGCCAGGTATTGCAGTGGTGAAGTGGATTCAAAACACAAGAAACTTATGGATAAGTTGATGCTAGTCCAAATGCAGACCGCTGATAGAGAGCTTCAGACGTAGTTGAATGGAGGGACATTAGGGAGAAGACAGGGAAACAATCAAGGAGGGAATCAGAATGCGCAGGGTCAAGGGAAAGAGAAACCTAAAGACCCCAAGACAGGGATGGATGTAGCAACACTGAAGAAGACCACGGCATGTCACCTTTGTCACAAGATCGGGCATTGGAAGCGCAAGCGTAGGTTGAATCCAGCAAATCAGGTGCAACAAGAGACAGAGATAGTGCATGTACCTAAGGCTGTCAATACAGTAACGAGACCTAGGTCCATGCAAGGGGGGATGATGGTCCCACAGGTCCAAGTACCGCAACCTCCGAGAATTTCACTGGAAAATCGGACGTATCAGCAGATGCCCCTTTCCGAGAACATCGATGAGTACAGCTCAGACCCGTTGAAATGACGGTGCCTGAGGGGGAGAAAGACTGCACACTTGGGTTAGTCTTAGAGGTAGACCAGAGGGGACCGTTTGTAGTGGCGGATGTTGACGGTCATCCTACCACCTTTTTTGGTTGATACTGGTGCTACCCGTTCTACTGTAAGATCTGCAGTAGTTTCCAACCTACTCCTCCCGTGACAATCAATCCAAGTTGTAGGAGTGGCAAACAAGAAAATGACAAATCCATTGACTGAGCCGATTCCTGTGTGAATAGGAATCTTCCGAGATCGACACCAGTTTGTGGTGTGCGACTCAAGTTGAGTCTGCTTGCTAGGACAAGACCTTTTGTGCAAGTTGAATTGCACCATATATTGCACACCCAAGGGAGTAGAAGTGCAGACGAAAGACAACGATGCCACCTTTAAGGTTGCAAACCAGCACTCGTGCATAGAGATGTATCCTGTGCTGACAGTGGAAGAGCTTCCACTCAATTTAAGAGATTCTGTTTCATTGGATGTGTGGGATTTCACGGGAGAAGAGATTGAGTTAATCAAAGGTGTCAAACCAGTTAGGATCCAGATTAAGCAAAATATTGAGTTCCCGAGAACACCACAGTGCAATTTGTCACCAGAAACGATCGCAGGGATCAAACCTTTAATCGACTCCATGATTAAGCAGGGAATTTTGAAGGAGATAATGGGCAGTCCATGCAACTCACCCATTATTGCATTACAGAAACCAAGGGGGAAATTCAGAATCGTGCAAGACCAGCGAAAGGTCAACACAATTGTTGTTCCATGTTATCCAGTGGTATCGAATCCGTCAGGGATACTATTCCAGATTCCATGCCAAGCCGGGTGGTTTACTGTGATTGACTTGTGTCAAGCATTCTTCTCAGTACCCTTCCACGAGGAGAGACAATTTTTGTTTGCTTTCTGGCTGAAAAACCATGTGTTAACGTGGTGTTGTATCCCTCAAGGGTATACAGAGAGCCCATCGATCTTTAATCAGATCTTGAAAAAGAATCTGGAGAGTCTTGTGTTGCCGCAGAACTCGGTTCTTGTGCAATACATTGATGACCTCCTTATTGCGTCAGAGACTGAGGACATTTGCAGGATTGACACGATTGCCCTACTGAATCATCTGGCAGAGAATGGACACAAGGTGTCCCAAAATAAATTGTAGTACTGTATGAGTGAAGTACAGTACTTGGGTCATCAAAGTGAGAAAGGCAAGAGAAAGGTGTCACCAAATCGGATTGAGGTGATCATGAACATGGCTGTACCTACCACTCAGAGGGAGGTCAGAATGTTCTTGGGGATGGTTGGCTATTGTCGCCAATGGATTCCCAATTTCTCGCTGAAGGTGAGGCCTCTGCAGAAATTGACTCACAAGGATGTAAGTGATCAGGTACCATGGGACCATGATTGTCTGGTTTCATTCCTGGAATTGAGAGAGGGCATGTGTCGTGCCCCGGCTCTGGGAATACCTGACTACAACAAGCCTTTTTCATTGTTCTGTTGTGCGAGAGAAGGTTGCGCATTGTCAGTCCTGACTCAGTCATGGAAGTGTCCGTAGACCAGTTGCCTATTTCTCAGCTACTTTAGATCAAGTAGCTTCTGCGTTGCCCGGATTTCTTAAATACGTTGCTGCAACGGGTGTCAGAATTGAGAGATGTGAAAGAATTGTTTTTGGTCACCCTTTGGTTGTGTACTTTCCGCATTCTATTGAACTGTTGATGACGAGAACTAAAACACAGCACTTGACAAACAACAGACTCACACACTACGAGCAAGTTATACTTGCCGCGGAGAATGTGACTCTGAAAAGGTGTTCTGCTACATTTATGCCTTTGCCAAACACAGATGATGAAGATTGTGAGGACCGTGACTGTCTCGATGTGACTGAACTTTGCACCTAGCCGAGACCTGACATTGTTGATAAACCTCTGCCTGACCCTGATGAAATTTTCTTTGTTGATGGTTCATGCTGAAGAGACAATGTTGGTCAGTTGAGAGTAGCATTTGCTGTATGTACCATTACAGGAGTGGTTGAAGCTGCTTGTTTAGAGGGAGTATACTCCGCACAAGTGGCCGAAATCATTGTTTTGACTCAAGCCTGTTTGGCAGCAAACCAGATCCGAATCACCATTTACACCAATAGCCAGTATGGGTTTGGTGTGGTTCACGACTTTGGACAGCTATGGTCTCAGAGGGGTTACATGACATCATCTGGTTCGGCTATCAGGAACGGAGAATATGTTAGACAACTGTTGGAGGCTTTGAAATGTCCAAAAGAAATTGCTGTAGTGAAATATGCAGCGCATGGGAAGGGGACTGATTTTGTTTCTCTAGTTAATTGAAACGCGGATGAAGTTGCTCGGTTTTACACTGAACAAGGGTGTATATTTACTGGAGATTATACAGGAGAGAGCCAAGAGGGAACCGAGCTCAACATGATGTTAGCCATGGCAGACACTTGGGATAAGCTCAAGCGCCTGCAGGAAGAGGTTTCAGAGCAGGAAAAGGAAGTATGGGTCAAATCAGGCGTGAGAAGAGAGTCATTGACATTTGGGTTTCAAGTGATGGTCGAGCAGTGTTACCAGATGACTTATTGAGCCCGATGGTGAGGCAGATTCATGGTGTTGTGCATCTTGGAAGGGATGAGATGGTGCGAGTGTTCAGAGAGATGTGGTACAACCCACGGTTTTGGACGGTTGCTGAAGCAGTCTGTCAGAGATGTGTTACTTGATGAATGCTGGAAAGAAGACTGTGGTTACACTGAGTCACATTGGGAGGTCGGAAGGGCCTTTCAATAGGATGCCGTTAGACTTTATTGAGATGCCTAAGTGCAACGGATTGAGGTAAATTCTAGTGGTGGTGTGTGTTTTTTCACGGTGGGTGGAAGCTTACCCAACAAGAAGGTGTGACACCCTCACAGTGGCAAAACTGCTATTAAGGGAGTTGATTCCTAGGTTCGGTTTTCCAACCTCATTGGTGTCGGATAGGGGGACGCACTTCCACAGCGAGATCATGAAGTTGCTTTATGCCACTCTAAATGTTGATCGAAGACTCCATTGCAGTTATCGACCAGAGGCTTCTGGGATAGTGGAGCAGATAAACGGAACTTTAAAGGCACGGATGGCGAAAGTGTGTTCGTCCACGTCTTTGAAATGGCCTGATGAATTGCCATTCGCAGTGTCCCAGATAGAAGAACTGGTCTTTCCCCGCATGAGATCATGATGAGGAGGGTGATGCGATTGCCAGCAGTACCACAGCTTTGATAAACATCACTGATGACTTAATCCTTGACAACTGGAAAGGACTAGCTTACGTGGTCTGTTCTGTGTCTCAGCAGGTGCAGGCTGCCGTCCAGCTTCAAGTGACCTATGCCACGATTTGTGCCCGGGAGATTGGGTACTTGTCCATAAGCACGTGCGGAAGAGCTGCCTGGACGCTCGGTGGTGAGGCCCTTATCAGGTGATACTGGTAACGAACACAGCAGTGAAGTGCCGAGGATTGCCAAACTGGGTACATGCTTCCCACACCCACAGAGTTTCAGCACCCTTGGAAGAAACAGCTCCTCTCACGAATGAAAATCCAGATGTGGCAGCAGGGCCACAAGAGAGGGCAAGCCAAGCTGTGAGGGTTGATGGAGAAGCTGGTTGCTCATCAGACCAGGCTGAGGAGAGTCACGTTATCCATAACCCAGATATTGACTCTGAAGAAGAAAGTGATGTTGGGAGTGTCATAGAGTCAGATTCAGCAGAAGGAAGTGGTGCGCAGAGCGACCGAGTAGAAAGCAGAAGGGCTGGGGGTGCAGAAGAAGCCTGGCCCGGGAGACAAAGAAGGCTGAATCTGAGACTGGCTCCTGAGAGAGATCTTGCTCCTGTGTCTGAGGTCTCTGAATCAGAAGAGAGTGAAGAAGAACAAACTCAGAGTCTGAGAAGATCTAAAAGGACAATAGTACCTTGCCAGAGATACGCTGCCCGGAGGGGACTTACGCAGTAACTGATGCCGGGAGTAGTGAGTTCCGGGAGGTTGAGGTCCGTGAAAGTGATCAGCAGGAGTCCTCAAATGAAAATCTATGTGGAACTGCTAGTTCCAGTACTTGAGATTGAAGGTGTGTTGACCATCACGGTTCCAGAACCTCCAGTTTTGAGTTAGGTATGAATCCTGATCTTGAACAGATTAGTTTTCCCATCGTTTGGATTTGAATTGCCACCTCATCAAATGGTAGATATTCGTCTTGAAATTTTGCATCATGTTCTAGCTGCAATTGGATCTGAACTTATCGTGGATTGTGAATAAACTGTGTTTTGTAAGTGTTTAAAAGAAGATAACCTAGGCCCGAGTGGAAGAAGAAGAACGGGGGCTAAGGAAGTCTTTTTGGACTGTGTAAATAAGAAACCAAAAGTACTGTAAAGGGAATTTCCAGCACTTCCGTAGTGGTGTTTTGAACTGGTTTGAACATCTTGTGGTGGAGAAAGAGACTCTAAGAGTTCGTTGCTGAACCCAAACGACGACAAAAATGGAGGTTGGAAATCCGAACCGTATGTCTAAATGTATGATAGGTACACTCATAGGAGGAGTGATAGTTTCAATAGTTGTAGTTATTATAGTGTCAGTTGCTATTCCACATGAGGTAGGAGTCACTGAGGTGAAGGGAACACCTACACCCAGTACTTCGACCAAGAAAGAGGGTATCATAGGAGCTGAAAAGGCTTTGCTAGATCAATATAGTCGTAGATTGCATGTAGATTTGTCTAGAGGTGATTTTAAGCTTAATGCGTATGCTAAGCTGCTATGCAAGTATGTTGAGGTGCTGGATGCGAAAGATTGTTATGTGTGTATGCAGTTGCCTGCCTCAGTGGACGAGGGGATTAAATATCACCATCTTCTACTGATGTATGGAATTTCATGTAGTTTGTTGCTTAATATGTTCTATGGGAGAGACCATTATGAGTACTTCTTTTCGAATTACGATGCAGTGCTTTCAGAGGTACCAGCATTTGAATAAGTATGATTATTATAAGCAGGAAGATAGGATTGGGAAGTATTTCATAGCGACTTCAACATTAGATACAGCGTATGCCCATAGACACAATCTGACTTGTTCATTAACTGATGTAGAGAAGAAATTTGTACACCAATTAGAAGATAGATATAGTCTGCTAACAAAAACACGTGATACTGGGTAAAGTCCAGTAGATTGGACTGAGGAGGAGAGATCTCACAGAGCAAAGGGGAGTTATGGCCCTATAGCATTGGACCTAGTGCAGAAGGGGAAGCTGTGTGTGAAACGTGTACAGACCTATTATGATAAGGTCTATGTGGGACAAAGTACGTGTGATCATATTTTCACTATGGAAGAGTCTGCAAAGAACTTTTTGCAAGGTTTGATGCAAGTGGTGCCAACCGTATATTATGGGGTCAATTCCGATCCTGTATTTTTTTTTTCCGTGCGACTCGTATCCGTAATTTTTTCCGTACGAATCGTACAAGTCCCGTCCGACCCGTGAAGTACGATTCGTACGGGAAAAATACATACGGATCGGCCCGATCCGTATGAATCGGATCGGGAAAAGTTGTACGAGACGGACCCAGACACTTTTCCGTACGAATCGTAAAACTAAAGTCGACCGTACAAGTACAATCCGGACCGGCTTTCCGATTTACGAATCGTATGGAAAATGTCCCGTACATGGGGAATGACTTTACCCGCTACGAAGTGAACTTTGTACGACTCGTATCCCAGGAAAAGTTGTTCCTGGGGTGCGAGTCGTACAGGGGTACGAGTCGTACAGGCCCCCCCATGCATATGTACGCACCTTACACCAACATCGCGTATGTACGCACCTTACAAAACATCGCGTATGTACGCACCTTACACCAACATCACGTATGTCCGCACCTTACACCAACATCACGTATGTTCGCACCTTACAACCACATCGCGTATGTACGCACCGTACATACGCAATGTTGGTGTACGCACCGTACATACGCAATGTTGTTGTACGCACCATACATACGCAATGTTGGTTACGCACCGTACATACGCAATATTGGTGTATGCACCGTGCATACGCAATGTTGGTGTACGCACCATGCATACGCAATGTTGCTTACGCACCATACATATGCAATGTTGGTGTACGCACCGTACATACGCAATGTTGGTTACGCACTGTACATACGCAATGTTGGTGTACGCACCGGACATACGCAATGTTGGGGTACGCACTGTACATACACAATGCATGGGGGATGTATGCCTGTACGACTCGTACCCCTGTACGAGTCACACCCCTGGGAGCGTGTCGGAGTACGACTCGTACCGCGGAGAACGTCGCGTATGACCGAGTCGGCACACAAAAAAACAGAAGCAAATACAACGAAACGAGTCGTACTGAACCACGGACACTGTAAAACAGCACAAGGAGGGTCTATTTGACTCGCACAACACCACAAAACACGTCTACAGTGCACAAAACATGGAAATGACTGACCTGGCCACATCCAAACAGGCAAACAGAGGGGCAAACTCACAACCACCCCTTATAACACACCCACCAAAAATTCTAACTGAGGCCCACCCACAAATGGACCAATAAAAAGGGCCCACACACACAAACCATGAGCCTTTGCAACAGACTCACTGCAGCTAGAGTGCACACACCAACAACTGCACCCATCCACCTTAACATATACACCTTCACACAACCTCCTTCACACATACCCCCTCTTCACATTCCGACCCACCCCTTCACATTCAGACCCACAACCATCCATGCCCTCACCCCACACCATGCCCACAGACAAGAATCCAAAGTTCACAAGGTAGGAGCTGGAGATCCTTGTCAATGAAGTCATCAGAGTCGAGCCACAGCTGTTTGGAACATTGGTCAGACAGACCAGCATAGGCGAAAAATCACGCCTGTGGCAGAGGATCGTCGATAGGGTGAATGCTGTTGCACCCAGAAGGACCAGGACTGAATGCCAAGCCAGATGGTACGATCTGCGGAGGTCATTCAAGCGAAAAATGAATGACGACTACGCCCAGAGCAACATCACTGGAGATGGTGGGCCCCGCAGACCAGTACATTTCCATCCCTGGGAGGAGAAGGTGATGGCCCTGCTTCCGCCGGTGGGAGTACATGGACTTCAAGGAGTTCCAGAGCCTGGTGAGTACACACACAACTTATGTAACATGGGGGTAATGGCATCCACACCCCAACTACACAAAATGCACGCAACTACCCCCAAGCCCTCACCGGCCAGAACCACAGTCAAAAACAACGCTAATGCCACTAACATGTGTATGCCCCATTGAGAAAGCAAGGCCATGCTATGTCCCATGCTACACGAAGAACTAACCCAAGAATGGATGTCCGATTGAAGTACTGGGTTTTTAAAACCCAGCGGTGCAGGGGAACACACCCTAAGACTTCGGGTTCTTCCTGTTTCAGACCTACAGAAACACAGAGTCTTCTAGGTGAAGTCAAAGATCAATTTATTGGCTGCAGACCAATTACAGGTATCCGAGAAGTACAACACAATGTATGTTCTCAGGAGACTGCTTAAACTTACAGAAACAGCCTTCTCCTTATATACAACATATCATGCTTCAGGCACACATTCCTCGTTTTACGATATGGTCATTCATATGTATTCATTACAAACGAAAAGGCAGAGTCATGATGACCATCCCACATTCCAGTTCAGCCAGCCCACAATTATTTACCCAGCGAGGCTCAGATCCCACATCAGATATCAGCAGACCCCAATAAACACGGTCACCTCCTGTTTGTAAAACAAGCCATAAAGCAGGAAGAGTCAGGTGTGAAAGAGATTAGCCGGAGGCTTGTGTGGGATGAAAAGGCTTTATGGTGTGTCAAACCCTGATGCTAATCACAGGTGGCCGTAGGACGGGGAGCTCGTGGGAGCGGACTGACCTGGGGCTGTGGAGCCAAATCGCATAGGTCACAGAGAAGTCAATAGAAGGCACATGTGTTCTAAAGGCCGGTGTTTGTCCTTGATGTGTAGCCTATGTGAGGGCAACCGTAAGATGGCCACCGCTCCAAAATGGAACCCACGAAGTCAATGTGTAATATCGTATACACAGTGCATTTATCGATGAAACGTTATGCAAAGCACTTGTACATACTGCATTGGCCATTCGCGGTTCGCTAATACCGGAATAGGCAGGGTAGGGCCCTGCCTCCTACGCGGTCCCAAATTTTAAAGTACCACAGACCCTCCTTTTGCCCTTACATAGGCAATAACTATACTCATTTTAATCCGAGTCCAGGTCTATATTCATGAAGTCATGGAGATGTTGCTGTAGCATCATCCTATTACTTAGCTCGTCCCCCGATACAGGTTTCCTTACACATATTGTAGCACAGAGGCCACATATCGCAGGAGCACACTGTATACACAGACAGAACAGGAAAAGAATGGCTAAGATCATTCCAATGACCATCAGAATCTTCCAACCCCAGGCAGATATCAGTTCCCAGAACCACCCCACCAGTGACCAATCTCCTTTATCCACGTGAATAGATTCAGATATTTTATGCAGTTTGGAGATGGCTTGATAAACTGTTGGAGCGTTATCTGGTATGAAAATGCAACAGCTAGATTGGATGACCTTACATACCCCACCACGGTCTGCAAGTATGACGTCTAGAACCATACGGTTCTGCAAAGTCATGAGGCGATCCGCTTGGAGCTCGGCTGTCAAATTACCAAGGGCACCAGCCGTAACATTAACAGTGGATTCAACCACACGAGTCAGTTGTCTCAGGTTCCTACTATTGACCATAGGTCCCCAAAACGGCAGGAAACCCAAAAAGAAGTCTCCTGCTTCCTGACCGGCAGTATTCTCTTGACTAACCACGCCTCTCACAACTCTGTTCTTGTGATAATCAGAGGCAGCAGTAAATGTTGGCGGTAGCAAGTTTGCAATATAACATGTGCCCGAGAAATCAGGGGGCAACCATGTATATGCTCGGTCATTGCAGAAAAAATATGTACCCTTGGCAGCCAAAAACGCAGGGGAAAACTGTGATGGAAAAGTGTACGTTTCAGTACAGTCACTTTTCCCCAGTTGAGCTCTTGGATTCTGACCATTACCTTGTAAACAGAACCGACCTATGTGGGGTAAGACCCAAATTGGGGATGAGATTTTTCGCTGCCTTTCACCCAGACTAATGCTATACCCCGTCGCGTTCCAACCTACATAAGCTCGCAATTCATCCTTGGGAATAGATGAGTATGCGTTGATATCTCTGCTCATATCGGCAACTCCTTTCATTGAAGCTTTATTATTTGTGCTAGGTCTGATGGAACGCGGTTGTCGCGGGGAGTAGGCATCTAATGCAAAAAGAAACATGGTCTGGAATGCCCATGACGATCCATTATAGCTAAACGGCAGCACTAGATATGGGATACCCTTATTAATGGTATGTGGCATTAAACCACACACCCAGCAATTGGTTGTATTCATAACTAGCTGGTGCTGGTGCAGGAGTTGGATAAATGAGTTGTTTACGAACTCAGACCGTCTAGCTTGTTCGTGTTCAGGCAGAGGGTGGAAAGAGTGTAAGGAGACAGTAGGAGGAGGTATAGGCTGTACAGTGGGTGCAAATGGCACTTGAGAGGAGAAGAATACATAACCTACAGTAAACACCATCATACTAAATAATACAAACAGACATAATAATACAAAACGTTTGCTCTTCATTATTCTACATATTTTCGTCTTAAAGTTCATTTCCTCAGCGGGTCTCTCCATCTGGAAAACTCCATCCTCTAATCGTGCCGCTCGCGGCGGGTGAGTATCTTCTGCTAAGGAGTATGCCTGTCAGTCCAGGGAACGCCCTAGACCAACCAGAACCGTTGACCTAACGTCTTCGCCCTGTACCCCAAAGTCCTGGCACTGCGACCCTTCGGCTGAACCCGGATGGTGGTTCAAAAAACAAAAATCAAAAAGTCCTTCAGATGGGAGAGCTATAATATCAAAAAATAGTAGGGGAAGGGAATTTTTATTTGTCCATAGGCCTTGGTCTCAAGTTGTAGCGGTTTCTGCCAGGTACTGTCTGGTCTTGAAACAAGAGTTCAGGCTCTGTGGTGTCTATTCGAGTTGGCGGCGGCACAGCTTCCTGCAAAATATCGTCACTTTCTTGTTCTGAAGTTGCGCCTCTTATGCGTGCATCACTAAATGGTACAAAACGAGGCACAGTGTCTGTTTCAGAATCAGCGATACCCTCCTGGACCCACCGGTCATATGGTAGGGGCAAAGGGATCCATTTGCAGTGGGCGCCGTGAATCCAATTCTTTTTCCCTTTCACTCGAACCGCTGATCTTGTCGATAGAAGTACGAGGTGAGGGCCGATCCAACGGGGCTCATCGTTGTTCTTTCGCTGAAAGTTTTTCACGCGTACCCACGAGCCAGGGTCGATATGGTGTCCTGGAGCTTCAGAGGCCTGGGGGAGAGTATTGTGCACCTGTTGGTGTAAAACACGCAATTTAGCCGTCAATTCATACAGGTAGTCAAGCAGTACTGGATGTTCGATTTCGCTGAATTTTGTCGGTCTTGGCACACCCCATACATTGGCCGGGCGGCCAAAAACCACTTCATATGGACTAAGTCCCACTCGTGAATGCACAGTCATTCTTGTGGATAGGAGTGCTAAAGGCAGAGCGTCAGGCCATTTAAGACCGGAGCTCGCCTGGATTTTGGCCAGCTTGAGCTTCAGAGTGCCATTGTAGCACTCTACTAATCCAGCTGATTGGGGGTGATTTGCAGCGTGGAATTTCTCCTTTATACCTAATCCCTCACACACATTCTTCATCACTCGACCCACAAATTCACTCCCATTATCACTCCACACCATTCTTGGCATTCCAAACCTAGGGAAAAATTCTTTCACAAGGGCTTTGGCTGTGGATAAAGCAGTGTTGTCTTTTAGGGGATATGCTTCTATCCATTTTGAAAAAGCGCAAACAACAACCAGTACATATTTCAAGTTGTTGCACCTTTCCATGTGGATAAAATCTAGCTGCAAAACCTCAAATGGATATTATGGAGGCGCAAAATGACCAGCTGGAGTTGGGGTTCCCCTACCAGGGTTGTATTTCAAACATACCATACAATTCTTGACCACATTCTCTGCACACTTGGGAATTCCAGCGTTCTGCCATACTGGAGCCAACAACCAACAGATTCCTTTCACACTGATATGTGCCATTCCATGTGCCATAGTAACCACTGGAAGCACATATGCATCAGGTAACAACCATCGCCGATGTTCTGACAAATCAACCCAACAACCATTCTCATCCAATTTACCCGTACTTTCTCTCCACTTGCTCAACTCTTTCTCTGTGGCTTCAGCTTGAAGGGACTTCACACTCTCTATCGTGTCTTCACACATTCCAACATCACCAACCCATCTTGCAGGGCCTGCAACATACATTCGAGTCTTCACATCTTTTGCTGTTTCTTTCGTGATTTCGTCAGCGAATGCATTACCACGACCAACATCATCAGTGACTTTCTTGTGCGCATTGCATTTCATGATTGCAACTTGTAACGGTAGGGTGGGTGACTCAAGGAGATCATTCACCAACTTGCCATTCTAAATTTTAGCTCCATGCGAAGTCAGGAACCCACGTTCTTTCCACAATCGCCCAAAACTATGGGCCACGCCAAAGGCGTACTGGCTGTCAGTATATATGTTCACTTTCATTCCTTCAGACAACACGCATGCTCTTGTAAGGGCAATTAATTCTGCTGCTTGAGCCGAATTATGTGGCACACGTGCAGTTTCAACAATCGTGTGCAAAGTCATGATAGCATATGCAGCAGTCGTATCACCATTCGGAAGCTTGAAGCACGAACCATCCACCCATAAGGTACCATCACACTCAGTCAGGGGAGTATCTTTAAGATCCACTCTCCCTTTTGTCTCTTCTTCTGTTCTGAACAGACAATCATGCTGCTCAATCTCATCTATGTCTGCTGGAATCGGCAATAATGTAGCTGGGTTCAACGTGTTGCATCTCTTTATGTGTATATGGTTTGCCAACAGTGTCAATTCATATCCTGACAATCGAGCACTAGTTAAGTGCTGTGTCTTGGTCCTGTTTAACAATGTGTCCACAGCATGTGGAACCATTACAATCAATGTGTTATCCATTACCAATCCAGCAGACTGTCGAATAGACATAGCTGCTGCGGCTGTGGCTCTCAGACAACTTGGCAATGCCCTCGCTACCGGGTCCAAGGTTGACGAAAAATATGCGCATGGACGCGGTCTGTCGCCAAAAGGCTGTGTTAACACTGATAATGCGCAACCGTCCTTTTCGTGAACATACAATGTAAAAGGCTTGCTGTAGTCAGGGGTACCCAACAGAGGAGCTGAACATAATGCATTACGCAATTCCAAAAAACTTTTCTGACACTCTTCAGACCATGGGACAGGATTCGGTGTGTTTTTACATGTTAATGCTAACAAAGGTTTTGCCAGCAAAGAAAAATTCGGTATCCAGTGCCTACAGTATGAAGTAATGCCCAAGAAAGCACGCACTTCTCTCTGTGTTCTTGGCACGCTCAATTGTGCAATGGCTTGAATTCTTTCTGGGGTCAGTTTCCTTCCCTCCTTCGATAAGAGATGACCTAAGTAGGTCACTTCTTGTCGACAATATTGCAGTTTTGAGAGAGACACTTTATGATGAGAGGCAGACAAATGACGCAACAATGACAATGTAGCTTCTTTACAAATCTTTTCAGTATCCGCAGCGATTAGTAAATCGTCAACATACTGAATAAGGATAGCACCACTAGGTAAGACAAGTGCATCAAGCTGCGCTTTTAAAGCTTGACTGTATATTGATGGACTTTCACAGTAGCCCTGTGGAGCGCGTTTAAAGCGGACGCTTCGACCTCCTAAACTGAAGCCAAAAATGTCCCTGCTCTCCTCTGCAATTGGGATGCTAAAGAAGGCATTCTTTAAATCGATCACTGAGAACCATGCAGCGGAGGCTGGAATCATAGTTAACAAGGCAGTTATATCAGGGACAACTAGAAACTGTGGCACAACAATCTTATTTACCTCTCTAAGATCAATCACAAATCTGTAAACAGGTGGCTGTGAAGGGTCCGTACGTTTTAAAACAGGTAAAACAGGACTATTGCAAACGTTGCCTCTTGTTTCTTCAATTACACCCTTTTTAATCAAATCGCTGACAATTGCTAACAACGCTTTCTGACCTTCATTGGAGATCTTGTACTGGGGAATGCGTGGCAATCTGACATTGGCTTTTAAAGTGACCACGTATGGCGGTATTTCCAAGAGACCCACATCAATGGGACCAGTAGCCCAAAGGACATCCGGAAGGGATGACAATTCAGGTGGCAATTTATTCTTTGACAAATACATTGGGGAAATCACTTCCTTACCCAATGTAAGTTGTACTCCTGAAGGGGAACAATATAGCGTTGCATGCAATCTTTTTAACAAATCCAATCCTAACAGATTTTCACCACAACCTGTCGTTAGGATGAGGGGTGCTTTTAGCTCACAGGGTCCAACAGAAAGTGTCATAGGACTAGAAATCGGGTTCCTAACTGGGGCGCCAGAAAAACCTACTGAAACATTCATTTCGCCAGACAAAGGCGCGCCAGGGAGTTTTGAATGCATAATTGAACTCTTTGCAGCACCAGTGTCCAGCAGAAAGGGCTCTGTTACATCCGCTGTAGTCACTTTAACATACGGTCCACTCTGATCCACTGGTACTGAAACAACTCCCTCTCCCTGTCTATGGCTGTCCTAGTAATCATTACCTTCCACATTGTCGTCTTCTGCATAATAATCATTATTATAGTACTGAGCTGTATTACCAGTAGCATTGGCTTGCTGATCAAAGCTATTTATCGTATTTTGAGGCGGAAGAGGACGCGCGTTCTGGGGAACATTTCCACGCCCTCTGCCTCTAGGAGCTTGCTGACCACCTCTACCTCTTGCGCCATACGCATTATTAGTACGCTGCAACAATTTAGGACAACTATACTTAAAATGACCTTCCTCTCTGCAATATGAACATTGATTGGGACCTATAGGGATACGTGGTTGATAATACCCATTAATTTGCTGGTTATTCTGAAACTGTTGGGGTTGCTGATAGATACCTTGGGTTTGCCTATAATTATTCTGTCCTCCACGTGGCGGATAAGCCTGCTGTAAAAGGACCTTGGTTTTCAATTCTTTCGTTTTCTTGTCTGTTCTATCCTTCTCGTCTTTATCTCTATTTTCGTAATACTGTGCAGTAGCCAGTATTTGCGCTGAAGAGGAAACAGCCCAAGAGCTCTCTGAATCTTTTAATTTCTTACACAACTCGGGAAGAAGATTCTGCACAAATTTATCAACAAATAACCGTTGGCCACCTTCAGTACTCAGGTCTTGACCACTGTGGTCGATAAACGTTTCTTCAAACCTTGTAGAGAAATCGGACACTGTTTCATCTTTCTTCTGCTTGCATGCGGATAGTTTATCCCAATTCACGCGCATCGCGGGCATTAAAGTTTTCATGTATGTAATAATTCTACCAGGGAGGTCTGCTACGAGGGGCTCAGGTTTTGCACCACCAACTTGTCTAGTGTCTGCAGCAATGATATTAGCCCATGTGCCCCCTAGTTCTGCAGCATGATCCGTATTACGAATGGATCCCCATAAAGGCTGTGGAACCACATTCCCGAACAACATATCTATGTCAGCCAGATTCATGACACACGATTCTGCAGTCTGTGATAATTCCTTATAATATCCTGTAGGGTTTTTACGGGGGTCAGGCAATGTCTGTTTAAGTGCTAACACTTCAGAACGCTTCCATGGGACATGAACCCAAACACGCTGGAAATGAGCTGGAACAGGTGAATTAACATTTGCATCAGCAGGTCTCCAGACTGGAGGAACCTCACGCATCGGATATTGGCGCACTTTTACCTTTTTCCCCACAGGGAATTCCTGTTCGAACAATAATTGTTGACAATCGTCATTCCTGAAGGATAGTAAAGTCGCAACTGCTTTATCTACCTCGGGACCCACAATTGTACCTGTTCCAAAATCAAATCGCACTCGACACAACTCCTGCGGGTTTGAGTTTGAACCATGATCCTCCAATTCCTCACAGAGGAATTCACACATTTTGTCGAACACATACCTCTGTTTTGGGGCGTCCCATTGGTGAAAAACGTTAACAACTGATTCCACATCATAGAGTGAAGGGAAAACAATCCACCTACGCGCCATATGATCTAATACCTCTTTCTCTTCAGGATTAGGCAGCTGACTACGCAACTGCTTATGTTGTAAACCAGGGGTCATACTAGATGACCCAAAGAGAGGCGACATTAAACTAGTAACTACATTAGCTAGTCGTTGTCGTGCTGAAGGAGAAGTTGAGCGAAAACGGGGGGAAAGACAGAGGTAAGAAAAGCGGATGCAGATACAGGTACCTGGGTAGTGTAAGGAAGAGCGCCAGGGGAGGCAGCTGGTGTACTAGAAAAGTCGCAGGAAGCGCGGGGGCAACAGGTAACAAAACTGGCGGCCCTTGAGAGGGCTGCACTGTAGGGATAGGAGCCAGCTGAGGAGGAGCTGGCGGCTGTGGGAAGGCTTGCGGCACATTAACTGGAGGCTGCACATTTACGAGCTGTGGAGGCGCTGTGGCATTTTGCGCATACAGGGGTGGCGAACTTAGCAAATGGGACATTGGGGAATCCTTTTCTTTCTCTTTTGTCTCATCTTGTACAAGGGGTGACAAAACTGGGTAACATTTATCGATCCCTAGTTTGCGCTGTCTATGTAACTGCTCATTCATTTGTTCCTCCTCATTATCTTTAAATTGCACAGCTGCTTGCATCATTGACATACCTTTTTCTCTCTTATTCCTTTTCGCTAGCTTAATTTCCTTCTGTTTGGCTTCCTTTCGCCATAGGCGGAAAGAATCAAACATCGCCGGCCGGGCTTTCTTTTTAAATAACTTAACTTCCAAATTATCTAAGATATCTGTATCGAAACTACCATTTTGGGGCCATTTTAAAACACCGTCCTTTCTGGTGTATCAGATCCATACTTCATTATATGCAATGGGGCCCACGCCATGTTTTACATAAAGCTCATAAGTTGGAGTTCCAATTGGAGGAACCGGACATGAATCCTCTAATTGGGAATCCCTTCTACAACCCAAACAAAACAATCTTCCAAATACACTAGAACCAGGCATCTTCGCTCACTAGTCTAGTTTCAAACTTCAAAGGATTATCGAATACGATAGTCTCGTGAAAACACGAGTCCTCTGGCTTTGGCCCTTGCAAGTTCCAAATCAAAGCGATCCCGAAGGATACCAAATTCCCGAAGGATACCAAACAAACTGGGAGACGCTCCACTTATACTTAACTGAATATCGATGATCGATGGCGTCACCAGAAGACTCTCTCGATTGTTTCGCTCTACCAAATCGTCAAGGGTCCAAAACAGGGCGATTAATCAGGGCAGCAGTCCTTCGTAGAACCTCGCAGAAAAGACTTTCGGACCACGTCGACATGCAGGGGTCGATGAAGTGGCGGCCTTCCTCCGGAATTTCCACACGAAGCTCCCCACGAACCTCTGGCTTGGACCGGTACCGCTGAAATCGCCCCGAGTTGGGCGCCAACTGAAGTACTGGGTTTTTAAAACCCAGCGGTGCAGGGGAACACACCCTAAGACTTCGGGTTCTTCCTGTTTCAGACCTACAGAAACACAGAGTCTTCTAGGTGAAGTCAAAGATCAATTTATTGGCTGCAGACCAATTACAGGTATCCGAGAAGTACCACACAATGTATGTTCTCAGGAGACTGCTTAAACTTACAGAAACGGCCTTCTACTTATATACAAAATATCATGCTTCAGGCACACATTCCTCGTTTTACGATATGGTCATTCATATGTATTCATTACAAACAAAAAGGCAGAGTCATGATGACCATCCCACATTCCAGTTCAGCCAGCCCACAATTATTTACCCAGCGAGGCTCAGATCCGACATCAGATATCAGCAGACCCCAATAAACACGGGCACCTCCTGTTTGTAAAACAAGCCATAAAGCAGGAAGAGTCAGGTGTGAAAGAGATTAGCCGGAGGGTTGTGTGGGATGAAAAGGCTGCTAATCACAGGTGGCCGTAGGACGGGGAGCTCGTGGGACCGGACTGACCTGGGGCGGTGGAGCCAAATCGCATAGGTCACAGAGAAGTCAATAGAAGGCACATGTGTTCTAAAGGCCGGTGTTTGTCCTTGATGTGTAGCCTATGTGAGGGCAACCATAAGATGGCCACCGCTCCAAAATGGAACCCACGAAGTCAATGTGTAATATCGTATACACAGTGCATTTATCGATGAAACGTTATGCAAAGCACTTGTACATACTGCATTGGTCATTTGCGGTTCGCTAATACCGGAATAGGCAGGGTAGGGCCCTGCCTCCTACGTGGTCCCAAATTTTAAAGTACCACACGGTATGCTGGGAGGGTGGATGTCACAAAACGCATTGTTGAACTCCAAATCAGACACAATTGCCCTCATCCCATATGGCCCAGGTACATACCCATTCACCATGTGCAATGCACAGGGACTGGGAAAGTACTGACAAGATAGCTGACACTTGGCCCTGGTGTAGGCAGCACAAGGCCCTCCTGTGACCAGTGCAAACACAAACACCAAGACAACAAGGTCAGATATCTAGGACAGGAACTCACACTCACTGTCATGGCAGCATGCTCCATGGGGGGACAGCTACATCACCTGGGAGCCCCAGTGTCAAATCACACTACACCCACCAGCAGGCCCTGTCACACACACCCCTTACACA
This sequence comes from Triturus cristatus, assembly GCF_964204655.1. Taxonomy (NCBI): domain Eukaryota; kingdom Metazoa; phylum Chordata; class Amphibia; order Caudata; family Salamandridae; genus Triturus; species Triturus cristatus. Next base: position 594,390,811 of record NC_140585.1, on the reverse strand, counting down.
AGCAGCCACTCCCGGGACAGGCAATGGATTTACCCACTGTCACAATGGACATGTAACACAACAAGACCAATACATAGCCGAAGAAGCATCCAAGCCAACAATCTACATGTCAAAGACTCAGGAGAACATATCAATCTGTCCCCCGCAACATACCCATCCACAAGTGAACATTGAGGAGAATGCTAGGCACATACAACTACCTGGAGGAACAGTGCCAACTTGAATATGTATGAAACATGGATGTTGCATGAAACAGCATTAACATTGTCTGTCTCTCACACACAGGGCAACGTGATGAATCTCCCCCCAACAATTTGGATGAAGAATCACAGTCCCAGGCTCGGGAGGAACCTGAACCCACCGGCAGCGACGCCTCTAAACACTCCGCAGATGACCCCGACCGACCTGGACCCTCTGCTGTCCAAGCCCCTGCAGCACCTGGTTCAGGAACATCTGTGCCAACCACCACCCCTATTCCTGCCACATCCCAGGAGACACCGAGGAGCCGTGCCCGCAGTGAACAACTGAGTCAGTCTGACCAGGAGGGACAAGGTGTGCCGGGCACCCAGGAGGAGGCAGACAATACCGCCACTGCCATCCCTCAGGGGTCCCGTAGACCCGATGTGCCCACAACGGCAGCCCAGGCTCGTGTTGGCAGGGGTGGTGGGAGTGTAGGCAGGCGGAGGCGAGAACCTGACCAGCCAGCTGAAGGGACCGGTATATCACACATACACAACATCATGGACGCATACCGGGTGACACCAGGGAGTTCAGCCAGGTAGTGGGGACCCTCACAGAGATAAATACTCGGACAGACCAATTTGGAAGAGTATCATGAAGGCGTAGAGGTCATGGGTCATGTGGAGGTGCCCGGGGATGGAGTCCCAGGTCTATTTGGCGTGGTGGGAGAACTATCTCCTGCATGCAGTAGTTCTGTGGATGTGATGAATGGTGGCCAGGGCAAGGTTGGCTGCACGGAGTTGGGCCAACGGGGTGTTGGATGACAAATGTCCAAGGTCGGTGTTGGGTCTGGGGTTGTGAACTGCCTCCTGAGTGTGGTTGAGGAGTCTGAAGGTGATCCTGCAGCAGACAGTGAGCCATTGTAGCTATCTCAGGTGGACGGTGATGTGGCTGGGGTGGGGGATGTTGAAGATGAAGTGTGCGGATGCACCCTGGATGTGGCCAAGTTCTCCTGCAGTTTTGCAGTTGTTCCTCCATAGAGGGCGGTGCTGTAGTTGACCCGGCTGGTGTCGTGGACCTGGGGGATGGTCTGTCTTGCCTTGGAGTGGATCTATCTGTGGATCATTTGCAGCATGTGGAGGGTGTTGCAGCATGAGGTACAGATGGTGTTGAGTTGCATGGTAATTGTGAGCGATGAGTCCATGATGAACACCAGCTTGCGTGCGTGGCCACTGGGTGCTGGTGCGGTGCCCAGGCCGGTGGGACACAAGGAGTTGACCCAGCCGTAAGGGGACAATCCTCAGATGATGACCTCAGTCCTGTCCAAGTCCAGCCTCAGGTGGCTGATGTTCAGTCATTCATCAACGGATCTCATGCCTTCTTGAAGGTTGGATCTGGCAATGGCTGGGTCTTTGGTGAGGGTGAGGAGCAGCTGGGTATCAATGGCATACGAGATGATGATGAGGTCGTGTGCGCATGTGATGGTGGAGAGGGGGGTCATGGAGACATTGAAGATCGTCACGCTGAGAGATGAGCCCTGGGGCATGTGCCAGATGACCCCAGTGTACTACATGCTGAAGGGTGGAGGCTGACTCCCTGGGCCTTGCTGGTGAGCTACTTGTTGATGTAATCCTGGGCCCTCCTCTGGATACCAGTGTTGGAGATGTGTGAGCTGACAGTGTGGTAGCACATGGTGTAGAATGCCGTTGAGAGGTCAAGGGGGGTGGTCTCACCATTGTTGAGCAGGGCAAAGTTGTCGTTGGTGGTGGCAATGATGACGGTTGCAGTGGTGTGATTAGTGTGGAAGATGGTCTGGTGCCGGTTGCGTGGAGCTGTTTGCGTGGAGGAAGTTTGCCAGTTGCTCGTTGAGTGTCTTCCTGATGACATTTGCTGGGTAGGGAAGCAGGGTGATGTTCCAGGAGATAATGCGGTACTGCCGTCCGTTGTTTAAGAAGGGCCTGGGTCTCTGTATGCCTCCAGCTCCCATGGAATGTGGCAAACTCAAAGGAGACATTCATGATGTGCTGGACGTGGGCTTCCAGGATGGGGAATGATGTGGTTGAGATGTTGAGTGGGAAGGGGCCTGATGGAGAGCCAGAGTGGATGGTGCACATGAGCCATGTGGTGTATTTTCTGCTGACGGGAGTCCAGAACCTGAGGGGGGTTTGTCCCGCGGATAATAGTGCTGTCTGCCTCTGTGTGCCGAGGCTGTCGTGTATGTCCATGAGCTCGCAGTGGTAGAAAGTTGCAAGGGATTTGATCTGCCTTGCAAGGGTGGGGTGTCTTTTGGATGGAGAGCTGCTGTCAGTTCACTCACAATGCTGATGAGCTCCTTGTTGTTGTGTGTTTTGGTGCCTCGGCCCTATCTGAAGGATCGCCACTTGTCCTTGCTGATGATATGGTGATGGCTGTGTGTGGCGTTTTCCAGGGCTGTAAGGTACCTGGTGGTTCTTTGTGTTGCAAGGTTTGCACAAGAGTCCGGCTAGATCTGTATGAGTCCAGTAGGTCTGCCTTGTCCCAGGTGGCTTAACTGTTGTTGTGCTTCACAGGAAAGTCCTTCAATGTGGCAAGATTGTTGGATCAGTTGCTGATCCAGTGTGTGAGGTTGCAGGGTGTGGCGGTGGTGTTGGTTCGAGTGTCCCACACAGCTTGTCTGTGGTGACTTACATCAAGCATCTTTGGGGGATCGGTAGCGGGGTGTGGGGCAGTGTGTTGCTTGTCGGAGACGTGAATGCAAATGTTGATGGACCAATGATGGATGGTGGTGTGGTTCTCCTCCAGCAAGAAGTTACTGGCCCCCAGCCACATGTAGCCTGTGGAGGTGAGGGCGTGCGTGCAGATGTACGTGTTGAACGGCTTAGCGGAATTGTGGATGTAGGCCTGGAGATCTGTAGATGAGTGTTACTCTGAGGGTTGCCATGGGGTGGGTGGGACACCGGATTTGTGACTCTGAGGGTGTACTTGTGAATAAATTGCAATTCATCCTCCGGGATTGTTGGTGCCGTCCCTGCGGGTGATCTTGTATCCGTCTGAGATGGCAATGAAGAAGTTGTGTGCTGAGGATGCTTTTATCCAGGTTCCTGTAATGAAGGTGATGTGTGGGGCTGTTGTGTTGAGGAGGTAACAAAGTCCAATGGCGTGCTGGTGGACGGAGCGGGTGTGGAGTAGGAGGCACATGACCTGGTTGTTCTGACAGGGTCTGGTAGGCGGGGCAGCGCTGTGTAGGCAGTTGGAGTTGCACACTCAGCATGTGAAGGTGTGGTGTGTGCGCTTAGGTGTTGCCTGATAGAAGGCGGTTGATTGTCTGGTGGACATTGCTTGGAGGGTGGCTGCAGCGTGAGCCTGTTGTGTGACATGGGTCATGCAAGGACCAGAGGGTCGTGCACTGTGTACGTTGCAGGCGCAGTCTGTCCTGCCTTTGGCACGGCGTTGGTGCAACAGTGGCACAGACCAGCTGCTGGCTGCATTAAGAATGGGTGGAGGGGGGAAGGGAGGAGCATTTTGGAGGTGTGTGGGTTGCAGAATCAGGGCACTCGGTGGGGTGGTGCCACAGGTGAGGCAGCAGCAGGCGGAAGGGGTGAGAAACTAGGCAAAAAGTAGCACACAAAGACAAGGAGGTCAGAAAGGCACAGTGCAATAGGTGTATGTAAAGGAAGGAGTGTCAGGTTACTCATGGGTCACTCCGAGAAAATGTATGAACAATCACCAAAAATGACGGCCACAGGATCAGGCAACAAAATGCGGAGCTGTGCACAGGAGACACACCGTCAGCAGGCATTGACGTGCCGTTGTGGGGAGCAATCTGCACAAATACATACACAACCAGGTACTTCATGCATAATAGAGATTATCAGCCATGAAGAACTGCATGCATGTTGCCGAAGTACACATACACTCAAATGCTCATTCTTTGACAATTATGCCATAGATGACGCATGCAAACTGGCAAGAGATCTGCAGTGACAGAGATGAGGCACTTTGGATTGTGGTGAACACCTTTATTACACAACCTCACACAAAGGGAAATGCATCCATATAAACAGACTCACAGGTCAGTTGACATAACATGTGGGACATACACTGGACCCTGGATGTTGTAAATCCCAATGAACTGGCACACAAGTTAAGGGGATGAGCCAAACACATCCTGCTGCACACGGAGAGGCTGCAATTCCCCATAGAGCCTGTTGTTGTGATGTCCCACACTATGTTCACCCGTAGCATACGCAATGTTTCAGAGGCAAGGTTTACACACATTGATGCCTTCATCCGACTCCGCACTCCACTACAGATGACTGTCAAGAAGGGTGACTATCATGTCATGGGAGTGATGCTACATGTTATATGCTCCATGGTGAGAAGACATGTATGCATGGTACCACAACATGCACAGAAGCAGTCCCCACACATTCCCAACCCGTACCACCACCAAAAAGCCTTGCTGCAATCCTTACCCAAACTGACATTTCCACATGTCCGTGCATGGAATGCTGAATCAGCACACGTTGCAATCCTCATGAGGAATAGCAGGAGGACAAAGATGACACGAGCAGACAACAGGCGCAAAAACCTGGGAATGACAGACGCACAAGAAGACACCTAAAACAATTCTCGCCGCACACATGGTCAGTTACGAAACATGAAGAATGTTGGACACATGCAAATTTCAAAGAAAGTCTCTCCGCAAAACTGTGTGGCATGACATCATCACTTGAGTGACACATCAGAACACACATCAAAGTCACTTTGCATTCAGTCAGCTGGACATACACATTGCAACACATGCCACTCAATGCTACAAGCTTGCACACTCATACCCAGTGACTCACCATTATGAGAAGAAGTTGCGTATGAGCAGAATCCGGATATCATCCTCCTCCTCATCACTTGCCTCGTGACCAAGCCCTTGATCCTCCACGGGTGGATGTTCCTGTTCATCCGGATCCAGGATGAGTGGCACAGGCTTCTCAACTACCATGTTGTGCAGCATGCAGCACACAATGAAGATTTTGCATACCTTCTCCGGTGCATATGGGAGGGACCCGCCTGTCTTGTCAAGGCACCGGAATCAGCTCTTCAGGAGGCCAAACGTCCTCTCAATCACTCGCCTGGTCTGCCCGTGTGCATTGTTGTACCGGTGATCTGCAGCTGTTCTTGGGTTGCGGAGAGGTGTCAGTAGCCATGGCATGTTGGGATATCCAGAGTCCCCACATGGAAACATCATGTAAATAAGTGGGTCAGGAGATGCTGTAAGAGCCAAAGATACCACAACACACAGGACAAACAGAGTATACCCACCAACAAGACATGCTCGTTCGTTGTGCAGCCGCAGCATCATTTGTGGCACCCTGCTACGCCTCATGATGTAGGCATCGTGTGCTGATCCTGGAAAACGTGCACAGACATGGGAAATCAGCATGCTAGCAAGACACACCACAAGGGCATTTATTGAGTGGTAATGTTTTTGGTTGCGATAGGCTTGCTCCTGTGCCTGTGGTGGTACCAAGGGGAACAACCTTTACAACGCAACTTTTACAACGCACTACCTTTACAACGCATTTTTTACAACGCATAATCCATTACAACGCATGACATTACAACGCATGACACTACAACGCATTTTTAAAAACTACCTTTACAACGCATTCCATTACAACGCATACTACCATTACAACGCATACCATTACAACGCATAATATTACACTACACTATCCAACACTTACCCTACTGTTGCACCCCCTGGAGTTAGAATAGTAATTTTTACCCCTATACTATCCAACACTTACCCTACTGTTGCACCCCCTGGAGTTAGAATAGTAATTTTTACCCCTATTCTATCCAACACTTACTCTACTGTTGCACCCCCTGGAGTTAGAATAGTAATTTTTACCCCTATACTATCCAACACTTACCCTACTGTTGCACCCCCTGGAGTTAGAATAGTAATTTTTACCCCTATACTATCCAACACTTACCCTACTGTTGCACCCCCTGGAGTTAGAATAGTAATTTTTACCCCTATACTATCCAACACTTACCCTACTGTTGCACCCCCTGGAGTTAGAATAGTAATTTTTACCCCTATACTATCCAACACTTACCCTACTGTTGCACCCCCTGGAGTTAGAATAGTAATTTTTACCCCTATACTATCCAACACTTACCCTACTGATGCACTCCCTGGAGTTAGAATAGTAATAATTTTTACCCCTATACTATCCAACACTTACCCCACTGTTGCACCCCCTGGAGTTAGAATAGTAATTTTTACCCCTATACTATCCAACACTTACCCTACTGTTGCACCCCCTGGAGTTAGAATAGTAATTTTTACCCCTATACTATCCAACACTTACCCTACTGTTGCACCCCCTGGAGTTAGAAAAGTAACTTTTACCCCTATACTATCTAATACATACCTTAAATGCAATTTAATATTATGCGTTGTAATGGTATGCGTTGTAAAGGTAGTATGCGTTGTAATGGAAATGCGTTGTAAAGGTAGTTTTTAAAAATGCGTTGTAGTGTCATGCGTTGTAATGTCATGCGTTGTAATGGATTATGCGTTGTAAAAAATGCGTTGTAAGTGCATGCGTTGTAAAAGTGTGCGTTGTAACGTCATACATCCGGTACCAAAGACACATGTGTCCCATCAATGGACCCAATGACATGGGGCATCCCTCCCAGGGCATAGAAATCACCCTTGACATCTGTCAACTCCTCAGGAGTAGGAAATTTGATTAATTCATCAAGGTGCTCCAACATGGCTGCCAAAACATCACGCAGGACACGGCTGAACATTGTCTGTGACATCCCACCAACATCAGCTATGGTCAATTGAAACGTACCTGTGGCAAAAAAATGTAGAGCTGCCATCACCTTCATCTTGGGGGTCAGCGCAGTAGGATACCTGTGTCGCGGTTGGAGGTGTGGTGCCAGCTTGTTAGTCAAGTCCTCAATCAACTGTCGAGTGAATCTGTAACGTCAGATGCAGGCACGTTCCCTCATGGCAGCCAAGTCTGGCATTTGTCTTGGGACAGGCGGTGCCCTGCAGGACATTGTTTGGAATAATGAAGATTGAGAGTCTGCCAACATCAATGTCAATGAACATAGCACATGCTAAACTGCTACTAAACATCAGGTAACTATGGTGTGTGCAATACATCCAGGACACATATGCCAGCTTGCTGGCACTCCTACGAAAAGCCAGATAAACCTGTTGATTGTCAAGGGTACATGACATGCCCTGAAATGAGCTGGGGGCCAGTCTGAGTGAACAGCCAGAGATATCACCGGAGTGACACACATCCACATAGCTACATTGGAAGGATGTCATCTCATCCAGACAGCTGACTACAAGGCACACGCACAGGTCACATGGAATGTCAAATGTACATATCAAACACATTGTGATTAGGCCTGGGCTAAAAATCCGTTCCGCTCGCGGAAATTGTGATAATTTGACATTTTCGCGTTCCGCGGAGAGCGCGAAAATGTCAAAATTTCCGCAATCCGCATTTTACCGAAAATGTTTTGCTTGCTCGCGCTGTAAAATAATACATTCTCGAGTGCGCGCGATCGCCTTACCTGAATCCCCGCGTTCGCCGACAAGTTTTCCCGATCCGGTCGCGTTCTCCACAAGATGTTGGATTGTTGGTAGCCATTTGCGCTGTCTCGCGACAGTTCGCGCCCGCAGTAACGTCATGCGTCGCGCAATCACGTCTTTCTTCTCGCGATCATGCACCGCGAGACAAGTGAAAACAAGATGGCCGCGCCCGCGAGCAACCGCATGGGTAAGTTGGCGAGCTGCGACCACGCAGAAAATACCGCGAACGGGCGGGAAATAAACTTTCGCATCTTCGCGATGTTTCCACGTGTTTGCGGAGATTTTTAACATTTTCGCGATAATTTTCTAAAGTGAATTTCGCAAATTCCGCCCACCCCTAATTGCGATGAAGGGGTACACGTGACAACAAAAAAACACAGCCATTGAGATGACGCAGACATGTATGCCTGGGAAGATATGATGTCCGATGCACACAGACCCTACAGCCGTGGGAATCCACATGTGGCATGGTGTGCGTAGATGTGTTCCATGCCCATCTCCACACAGACCCAGGTTGGATGCACCAACAGCAGATGCAGTTGACGGAACACTAACAGCAAGCTCATGGGAACACATGACACACACCTGACATAGTCACATAGGGGCACGCTGATCGTGACATGTCAGTTGACAGAGTGTCCCTGTCCCTGGCATCAGGAGACAGGTGCGGGTGTTGATGACTGTGCCATCCCACAGCTGCTGTGCATGACACAGTTGGACTACAGACACACATGTGGCAAGTGTCAAGGTGATGTGTGCCACATAGTGCCCCATCACACATGAAATGTGTCCACAGGTCATCACACATCAATTGTGCAACTAGATGAGATGATCTGTGCAATATCACTGGCTGCCACACCTAGGGCCTGCACATGAAAGTATGCAATGACAAGTACTTGATGGACATCCTTGTGCGACTCGTAGCCCTCCATTCCTGGCGTGTGTACACCTCGTATCACCATTGTAACCGTGTGAAACGCACCATACCCCCGCATTCATTGCGTGTGTACGCCCCGTATCACTATTGTACTGGTGCCGTATGGGTACGTGTGCAACGCACCGTACACGTCCACTTCCGTTGTTGCGGTACGCAGGGGTTGCTGGACACGCCCCCCCCAAGTGACCAGACCCTGGTGGTAATGTATGGGCTCCATATTATAGGTTTGGCTTTGGGTATGGGGTATGTGTCCTGCCCCTCACCCCCCTCCTGGCCCCTGGGTGTTGTTCTCACCTTCTGCGGCGTGTGCGTCGGTTTCGGTGCACCAGGTCGTAGGCTAAGAGGACCGGGATGACACGTACGATGGGGTTCATGACGTGTACGTCACGTACCGGGGCTCCGTTTGTAGGACTCGGCTTTTACGGCTGTTTTTGGCTCCCGTAAGAAAAGGGCCGTACAGGGTGCTGTAGGGACGAATCATACTTGCGTGGCCGGAAACCGCTGCTTAAATACGTCCGGACTTCGCGTACTGGCTGTTCCGAAACAGAATCGTTATTTTTTATTACCCGTACGGTCTTTTGTACGATTCGTACGGAAAGAGGCTTTCTGTACGAATCGTACTTCCTAGGTTGTAAGGAAAGTTTACCGGGTACGAGTCGTACGGAGAAAACGCTCCATACAACGATTCGTACAGCCTTTTTCCAGGATTGGAATCGGCCCCTATGTGTGTGGAAAGAATGCTTACGTGAGATTGCCTGCGAATTGGTATGGAACTTTTTATTTAGGAATTATTTTTCCCAACATATACCACGCTGAGGAATTAGAGCTTTTGGAAGATGGGAAGCACTCTAGAGTAAGAAGTGGTGCAAGTGCAGGAGCAGTGATTGGAAATATCTTTGGAGCACTGATACCAAGTCTGGGAGTGATTCTGAATGATGTGAAGATTAGGAGATTGGCTACTGTTGTTGACGAGTTGTCAATGAATACTGCTAAGTTGTTGATACTTGTTGATGGGGAGATGTTGTCGATGAGAAAGATGGTGATGCAGAACCGTCTTGCTTTAGATGTCTTACTGGCAAAAGAGGGCGGAGTTTGTAAAATGTTGAAGGTTCAAGAGTGCTGTACTTATATACCAGACAACAGCAAAGATCTGAAGAAGTATATAAGTAACATCACTGTGATCCATCATGAGATCCAGGATCTGATGGACGAGGGTGTTTGGGAAAAGGTTGGAAAAGGATTTGGCAGTTTTGGAAATTGGTTTGCAAACTTGGGAAAGGGCATTCTTGGTTATATTTTGAAGCCTATCATTATCATAGTAGTTTGTGTGGTTTGCTTGTGGGGATTTGCCAGAGCTTACCAGTGGTACAATGTGAATCAAGTTGAAAGGCCCCTTAGGGAACAAGAGATACTGCAGGACAGTCACTATCAGAATATTTAGAATCTAGAGCAGTTCCGACAGGGAAGATTGGCTACGAGCTCTGTTTAGGTCGGTTCTTTCTCCAGGGAATTGTGATATTGGTGATGACACTAGTCATCAAAGGGGGGAACTGATAGAGCGCCATGGGGTTTGGAAAATTGTAGAGGTGCATTATAATCATGCATAGTCCGCACCCACATATGTCTTTATGTTGTATAAACAGATGATTATTAGAGGAGTAAATGTAATAATAAATAATATGAGTGTAATGTTAGAAATGTAATTAGTGTTAGCTGAAAGTGTAAAATGACTTTTAAAAGTAATCGCTTATTGCAGAATGCCTAGTGAATTAGCTCACACGAAATGTAATTGCATTAGATTTAAACGTGCATTATAGAGTTTGTACGTGTAGAGATGGCAAATTATGTTTAGGGTAAAGAAATGCAATTCTTATAAATGCAACGTTTAAAATGTGTAATCCTTGATGTGCACAGGCCTAAATGGATGTTCACGTTTGTTAATGAAAGGCCTTATTATTTCTTATGTTAGCTGAATTGTGTAGGTCTGAAATGTGTCTCCCTGGAAGAGCTCTCTGTTGAAGGCAGTCGGCAGATTTCATGTATGTGCAAGGTTATTTCGATTCATATGCTTTCCGTTGCAGGTGCAAGGACGTCGTCTTCGTTAGCTAGACTGATGCTCTTTGTTTTAGGAGTTAGGTATGGAGGAGACCTGCTACAGTGTATTGTGGAATGCTGATAATTGGAAGCTCGCTGGAGAAGCCTGGGACTCAAGGACGTTTCAACCGTTATTGGACAACATACATATTGCAACGGAAAATTACCTCCAAGAGATGTCCAGCCAGAAGAGGTGTAACGAAGGCGTGTCCTCAATGTTGTACATTTTGTATTAGGGACAGTGCCCCGAGGGAGGAGAGTCAGAGAAGAGCAGATGAGGGTAGAAGGAAGAGGTCGATATTGAGGAAGGAGACTTAGAACAAGTTTGGTGGCTTTTGCTACTAACCCTTTCAACGTGAGTGTACTTCTTAGGAAGTCTTCACGAGCTGACACCTTTTTTTCTGATCTTGCCTTGGAAGATGCTAAGTAGGGATGTCACTTTAGAGGTAGAGTAGGGATAGACTAATCAATTTCTTTGTAGGTATCCATGAAGACCAGTTTAGACATTGGAGCATTTATCTTTTGTTTGATATTTTTGGAGTTCATTATTCTTTTTATGCTTCATCGAATTAGGTTGTTAAATAGGTTAAAATTTGTATTAGTGCCCATGTACTTTCTTAACCTCGTCATGAGGAGCTTGTATGTCCAGTTATTTTTGGCTTTGTAATAAAGCCTCTAAAACTTAACTCGGAGTTAGTGATTCATCAGCGCTGGAATTGTTTGGTCATTGATCTTAACTGGATGGGTTCGTTCTTTACCCTTTACACTTCACAGCAGGTAAAAAAGTCCACTCAGCCGAGGATTCTTAAGAGTGGTAAGAGATGGTAAGATACCTGAATTTTGGCTTTGCATACGGTTCAGTTAGAAACAGAGAAAGTTCCACCTGACCACTCTGGTCCATCTCGAACCCTACAAGGCACACATTTCTATGAGAGAAGCCTCTGAGGTTGTTGAATGTTGGAGTCTGCTGCGTTCAACCCCATCCTCCTTCTTAACGCCTCCACCTGTTCACCATGCTCTATTGCTGCACTTTTGATGTCTCTGCGTGTGTTTTAGTTTCTAGAATGATCTCCCTTTGCACCTCAGATAGGCTCCTATAGTAATGCAATTCAGGTAAGGCATCAAAATCCCTCTCTTCTGAATCTCTCTGCCATCCTAGACAGGCTCCCTTCTCTTGCCCACCTCACTACACTGTCATGCTGTGATTCTTCTAAGTTTGTACGCACACACTGTCATGAGGCCTTAATGTAAGCATTCCTGCATTTGTCTTTGTACTTTGTAGCTGTCGGTTATATATCAAGTTTCTATGTACAGCACACATCCTGACGTCTGGCATTAGGTTCACAGTTTATAAATACACCTATGAACTAAAAAAAAACAATTGTTCGTTGTCAGAAGTTTTCCACATTTTGTAAGTAAAGGATATGTTTTCACTCAGTGATTCATCTTCTACATTACCTGTTAGTATCCAATATTAGAACATTGTAAAGATCCATGGAAGGAGAATGACCTGCATCCATGGCTGCTCTCCATCAACTACTGCTGCAGGCGAGCATCTCTTGAATGATTGTATCTCTTTCTTTTCCATCCAATTCCCGCTGCCAATCGCACACATCCATCAGTCTAGATGAGCCTGAAGTATATACAAGTGTTGGGGCAGTTTGTGTAACTATCCCAATAATCAAGTTTAAAAAGGTGATTGCTGTGCTCAGTACCTAGTACGACGCTGCTATTAAACAGCAATGTCGGTCCTGTTCACTCCTGAGGAAAGTAATAAGCACATTTATAGCTGCTCTTTATTGATAACTATATAACATCATTCAGTGACTGGTGGTGTTGTCATTCTGAAGTAGCTACCAATCTTGTCCACTATAGTTCCTTCTCAAATGATGTGACTCCTAAAGAACTACCACTGCTGAATGTCCTTGTACGGATGTTTTCACTGAGAAACATGTCAATCCCAGATGGCCACCAGAGTGTTTCTCCACAGTCTTCTGTATTTACCTATGCATTTCATATGGCCCTCAGTGCTGCAACAGCAGTCTGGAAATAACTACAGCACCACCACTGCTGCGCAATGTCTACCAAACTTGCAACTGTTGCACTTTGTTTAAATTACAAGTTCTTCATGACCAAGTCAGGATGTCCTCTGCAGAGTTCTTGAAGAGCTGCTGTGTGACCAGCACTGAGGTCTGCATAACACGTAGTCTCCAAAAGGTGAGGGTGAAGGTGTAGTCTACTTAATGGGGTGAAGAAGCTGAAGGTATGGCCAGCGGCTAGAAGCCTGTCTGCCAGCTAAGAGAAGGATAGGGAGTGCTTGGCCCTGCAGGAGAAGACTCTGTCCAGGAGGCGAAGCCAGACATTCCTGGGATTTGGAACATCCAGAAGTAATCAACTACCAGGTGTGAAGCTGCAGCTGACTCAAGATGTGAGGTGTGGGAGAGCAGGATCTGCTTCTTATAGTTACCCCCACTTTTTGCTGATGATTCACTGTTTTCAACTTAGACTGGCTGGGATTCTGCTATCCAGGACCCCCCAGCCTAGCTGCTGTCTCCTGTAAAATGACTGCTTGTACTTTAGGTACACTCCAGATTGGATGCTGGGGTACCCTTATAAGTCTCTAGTATATGGTATACTATGTAACTAGGCCATAGGTACCCCAGAGGCCTCTCAGGGGCTGCAGCATGTATTATGCCACCCCTGGGAGACCATTCAAAATGACACAACAGGTCTGCTACAGCAGCCTGTGTAAAGTGGTATATGCACAACTTACTTAGATATAGGTTCACTATATCTACTCCATATCACTGCACATATAAACCTATCAGTCACCCCTATGGCAGGCCTTATCAATCTGAAGGCAGGGTGCTGGGTTTTATGTGAGAGGGTGCACATGCATGAGCAGAGCCCCTCTGCAGCTTTCGGAACCTATACCGGGGTTGTTTGTGATGCAGCCAACCATATATACTTAAGTGCATTATAACCTCGCTGTAAATGCTAAATTTAAAACGGCTGCATGGAAACATGTCGTGTTTGGTGTCAAACACCTTGGAATCATACCTTCACACCAGTAACTGGTGTGGAAGGTAGGATTCCACCCTACTAGAGGGAGAAATATGACAACACCGGTACACCCAGGTACCAGCTTTACAGACCCTGGCCTCACAAAATGGATGCTGCCAACCACAGACACCAGTCTGCCATCCTGCTGCTTAGCGAAACTCCGGTAGGGGACGGCTGGACCATAGGTTTCCTGTCACAGGGAGGTATGACCACCTCCCAGACAGGCTTTAGTGTATTGGGGCTAGGTGGGTGCACTCTGAGAGTGCTTTGATGTCTGCACTGGGGGCACATTTGGTGTCCCTGTGCATAGTCCAGCTCAAACCGGTTGCAGGGCCTATCAGCCCCTGCTCTGGCGCAACACTGGACAAAGGACATGGGTGTAGCCACCCTTCTGTCCTGACCCTTCCATAGGTGGGTCCCCAGAGCATGTCCCACCCCTTCCTTGGGTATAAAGTAGGCTACAGGACTTTAGATTTAGCTGGACGAAACCTTCCTACAGAAACCAAGTACTTCGACTATCTCCACTACGCTGGATGACTGAAGAATCTCCCTTGGAGTTACTCCCCTGCAAGGCCGGCACCTGAAACGCATCTGACCGGTTTGCATCTAAGGACTCGGAAGAATTTTGCAACACAGGAAGTGGGTTCCCGTGGTCTCTGAGGTTGATCTATGCTCTCAGCAATTCTGAGATCCACATCCTTCGTGGAGACCGTGCAACCTGAACACCTGGGCACTGTGTACATTTGCAGCAGCATATGCTTTTTGGCGATCCCTGAGGCTGTGCCTCTGGGCTACTTGTAGTCCAGACCTCGAGCAGTATTTCCACTGAAGATTTCCGGCCTACACTCCATGAGTGTTCCATGGGCTGGTATTTTGTGATTCAGCTCGAGGTCCCTTCGCGATCCCTGGTCCGTCGACCTGTGGGTCCCTGAGAGAGGAACTATGACTTTAAGTGGGCTTTCCTGGTTGCTCCAGACGTTCCCTGACTCTCCATCGCTTGAGGAGTCCCCAGGACCTTGCTGGTCCCCACAAAAGCATCTTTTCTCTGACCGTGTGGGTTGCAGTTGCCAAGGCCTGTTGGCCTCCAATCCAGACACTGACACCCCAGCATTCGACATCCTTTGTGGGACAGCTCACCTGTGGACTTCGGCCATTGTCAACATCTCCTGGTCCCCGTGGCTGCAGGGTCAAGCTGGTCACTGTGAAGTGACCCAGACTCTTTCCCCTCTGCTTTCAGGTTCTTCTCAGCTCTGATCCAGGCTTGGATTACACCGGACACTTCTCATCTTCCCGGCAGCATCACGCCATTGAAATCAACGAGCGTTTCCGACACCAATTGACCTTTATGCACCCGGCTCTCCTGGAATAATTAACACGGGTACCTCGGTACTCTCAAGGGTGCTGGCCTTAGAACCTTCTATGTCCCAAAGGGTTTGCTTGAAGTCCTCTCCTAAGTGTCCTTAATCTTAAAAAATTCCAACTGCGACTTTCCCATTGGATTGTACGGAGATCACGGCTGTGTTCTCACACTGCACGCGTCCCCCGTGGGTCCCGGGTCACTACCTTGGGTGGTTCCTTGGAGTCCCAGCAATTCTACATGCTCTAGGCACTGTGTTTTGTCAAGTTGTGATTGTTATACCACTTTCTTAGTATATGGTTTGGTCTCCCGCTGGAGCCCACTGTGTATTGTGCTATCTACTGTTGTTCTAGTGCTTTAATATTGTGTATCTTGTTCTCTAATCTCATAAAGAGGTTAGTAGAGAGTATTTAGTAATAAATACATATATTTTATATATACTTTGTGTGGTTCTCCTTTCATTCGGTCATTCAGGAGGTTATAATCTGGTAAACCAAGCTGCTTTACATTCTTTCGAGACTTAGCTTGAAGGCTGCTCTCCATAGCTACCACTAGGATAGCTTTCAATAAAGGTTGTCTTTAACCTAATCATCAATAAGGGTCGTTTGTACTGGTGCAAGGTGCCTACTTTAACTAGTGGACAGCATATACCAGGCCAACTTCTCACATGAGGGATCTCCCAGTCTGGGACCTGTAGTGAACTGCACAAAGATGCTATTAGCCAGAACAACACTGTGCTGTCCAGCACCACTGAAGTGCTCGAAGGACTGGCGTTCCCTGAAAAGGTGTGCCCCACGTGGAGCTGATGCTGCCACCTAAGAGAGCGTCCTGTTCATGGCCCAGAGGCCACTACTACCAACTGCCGAAGATGAGCACCAGCCAAGAATGTCTGTCACTCTGTTCGACCCTGGTGGCCAGGTGAAGAGCAAGACCACTGCCAGTGGTCTCACATCACTGGAGCTGAGAACAAAGGTGTGAAATCCGTGACATCACCATCCTGCGCTGCTGACACTACAGCTCTATTGAGCACATAATTGAGTGTCTGCACTCGCAGAGACTGAAAGAGTAACATAATCATACAAAGGTGAACCTGCAGTTAGTATGCTAACACTTTGCTATTGCTACATCAGTTGTCTTAAAGAAATATTGAACAGACCTACAAGGTATCCAGTGAATTAACTGCTATTGACCTGCAGCTGTGTGTAATCAATGCCTTCCCTAGTGCATTATTGTGACTGTTGAGTTGTGAGCTCTTGTCCCCTTCATTACCTCACTGAGAAGCTTTTGACTCGCTTGACTCTTAACCATGAGAGTCAAGTGTGCAAATGGGGACCAGTTTGCAGGGCAATGGTAGGACTAAGCCCTGGGAACCAGAGTCCGATGACCACAAACTTGTGACCGAGTATCAGCCCTGTTCTCCCTGTGGACCCCCGAAGATGGTCTGTGAAAGTTCTTTAGAGACTGCAGAGACGCAACAGGGAAGTGACCCACCAGAGTGTAGGCTAAAGGCAGCAAGACTATATGCTGGATAGTGTAACTTAGAGGCGACAGCAGAGTGATCTACAGGCATGCAGAGGATACAGGCTGCCATGTTTAATGATGTCCAGGAAAACAGGGAATAGCCCGTTTGTAATCCATTTTATGTATACAACTGCAACATTTGCAAGGATTAAATGCTGAGACCATGCTTTTCCTCAGGGGGGTTAGACAGTATTACCAACGTCACTCTGTAACTTCTGCAATATCTAGTGCAGTATTACACTTGATGTTGCAAAATTGACTCATACTAATGGCAGCTCCACTACTGCAAACACGGAGGGTAACTTTAAGGATATGTTACATACCTAGGAGACTGAAGCGGCACCATGAAAGCTATATAAATACTTTGGCTACAATGTTGTGCAGGTCAATGATTGGAAAGAATAGTATGTTTACCAAATAAAGTTCTTGAAGGAACATATTGAGTATTCCTTGCTTTAAGAGGGGAGAAATTACACATGTGATGTTGCCCTGTATATTCGGTTAAACTGTGCAACATTTAGGAACATTCATGTGCAGACTCGCGCCATCCATCATTTCATGCAGGAAACATGAATGGTGCCTCTCCTCTGAGTTAGAATGCACAAGTCGCTCAGTAATTTCAGTTTCATTTAACAGAATTGAGGTACTGTAATGATGGACATACATTAATTCAGATATATGGCATCTGAGCACGGTAAGAGACACAATATGACTCCTAGTTGAATGAGATGACAACTTAACAAAAGCATAAACTGAAGGGAAGGAATAATGGCGGGGGAAAGGCAAGAGGTGAACAAATACCAAGATGAGTGCCAGCGTTCTGCATGGCTACAAGCAAGCCTTTATGGAATGCCATGCGCAGTGTCAGCTCTGATGGGCTGCCAACGTGCTACTGGAGGATAGGGTGTCAACCTCTTATACTTACTGGTAATTGGATGACAGTTCAACCACAAAGATGTTGTGGTCCCCAGCAGCATCAACGGAGAATCGGCGGTACCACTATTGTGTCTGTGGAAAGGGAGGCAGCACTTTTTTGCCAAGCCCTACACCAGTGCAGACTCACAAAAGTGTAGACCAATTGGGTTAGAAACCTTAACTCCATTTACCAGAGACCAGTTCCAGAGGCCAATCAGGAGACAAAGGGTGGGGATGAGAATACGGCATGACCAATTCTTCCTTTATATAACGGCAGCACAGACAGGAGACAACAGAAGAGGACTGGAGACTCACAAGTGAACCTGAATGTTTCCTTCTTCTGTCAGCAGACAGGTTTGGAGGGGAATGGAAATGGAAATATTGGGATCAGGTTTTAAGGGAGGGAACTAGAATGTGTCATGGAATTTACAATTGATCCTGACTGCTTCTTTTCTTCAGAGGAGTAGGACCAAGAGACCTTGATTAAGAGATATACCAGCTGGGAGACTGACCAGAATGAATAGCGTGAATAAAATAATTTACAGTAAAGACCGGTTGCGATGGAAATGTACTAACATGAAACAGAGAGTATTATATCGTAACCAGACAAGAGAAAATTATATGGAAATGAAGGCGGAATGATTTCCACTCTCAAATCAAAATAGTATTTCGAAATTCTTAAACTTATGCAGCCAGCATCAGTCATGGAAATGTTAACATTGTAAGAAATGCATGGAGTGACTACACCCTTGTGAAGAGTTCATCAACAGTAAAATGTAGACAAGTAGGTGGTGCTCATCCAGAGAGTTACAGAACACAGGTCTTCTTTGTTAATCTTAATGACGTAACTCCAATCAATAATGAAGAAGAGGAGGAAGTGGTGTGCAAATAAAACAAGGTCCTGGCCAATAACATAACCTAATACAAACGCACCACTGATTCAAACGTACAGCACTACTTTGGACAAGTGTTCTAATTCATATAAATGCTTCATGGGGGCCCAATTCAATAAGATTTCGCTATAATGTAGGAGTCACTTATTGTCGTAGTACTCTTACTTGCGCTTAAATGCCTGGAGTAAGCCAGGAGTATTCCAAGAGCAAGTCACTTCAAAATCGCGGTGAGCAGAACCCTCGTTGTTCTGTCACTCTGATAGTGAGTATGGGGCACTTGGGTTCAGATTAGAAAGAAAAAGGCCTGACGTTTACTCCCCTCCAATGCCATTGACCAATATGCACACTGTCAACTGCTGAAGTAAATATATTGACAAGAGAGTGTGAGGATCCAATTTGTAGTGGTCAGCCGACGTGCATCACCTATTTGAGCATCAAGGGGAAAAAAATAACTACCTATGGTGGACTATCAGCAGTGAGGCATGGAGACACCTTGTACCATGCCTAAGGAGAACTATAGCTTTATATTTTTCAGTTATTAATAATGAAGTCTATTATCCCATCTTACCTGTCACTTTCAACTATTTTTTATTATGGATTGAGGAGATAACCTGCTATTGCATTCTCCACTGCCTTCAGGAATGGATAACGAAATCCAATTTTCCTAGTAACCCGGCTGCCTCCAAAGTTTGTATATATGGTGTGCATCGGCTGCTCAGATCAATGTATCTTTTTAACTCTGCAATGAAAACTCCTGTGAGATGTTCTTGTAAACTCCTCAACTTAAAACAGAACAAGTGAGAACTCATCTGCAGCAGTGCATATACAGTAATGAAGCATGATCCTATCATTTTCTGTATACAAAACAGTGTTCGATGGAATGTTTGAATTAATCTCAGCCACTGGGAATTACTCTGGGCCACACCCCAATTCATTTTTATTTTGCACACCATGTCACCTCAGTTTGGACCAAGATAAATGTAAATCAGTCTTGACCCTGCTCCAATCAGAACAGTCTAGCCCAAACTACGAAGCCAGGTCTTCCCTGAACTGGATCACAAGCATCCCAGGACCGGTTTCCTCCTAGTTGTGGGCTCATCTTCCGGCTACAACTTGGTTCCAGTGACACAGTGTGCAAGGGACCCAAGTCTGGGCATATCCATCCCACTTAGGGCGACACACTAAAGTATACAAATCAGTGATGGATGGAATGTTTGAATTAATCTGAGCCACTGGTAATTTCTCCGGGACGCATCCCAAGGCATTGCTATTTAGTACACTATGTCACCTCAGTTTGGACCCAGCTATATGCAAATCAGTTTTGACTCGACTCTTGTCAGAACAGTTCATCCTGAACTGCCAAGCCAGGTCTTCCCTGAACCGGAACACAAGCAACCCAGGACCGGTTTCATCCTAGTTATGGGCTCATCTTCCGCCCACAGCTTGGTTCCAGTGACACAGTGAGCACGGGACTCATGTCTGGGCATACCTGTCCCCTTAGGGCGACACAATTAGTATACAAAACAGTGATGGATGGAATGTTCGAATTAATCTGAGCCACTGGTAATTACTCTGGCCCGCATTCCAATTTATTGTTATTTTGCACACCATGTCACCTCAGTTTGTACCCAGCTATAAGGAAATCAGCCCTTGGCCCTGCTCCAATCTGAAAAGTCTAGCCCAACCTACCTGGCCAGGTCCTCCCTGAACCGGAACACCAGAACTGGAACACAAACAACACAGGACTGGTTTCACTCTAGTTATAGGCTCATCAGCACAGGACCAACGTCTGGGCATACCTGTCCCGCTTAGGGCAATACAATTATTTACTGCCATTTTTCTGAAACAGCTTCAAATAAAAATGATGCTTCCATGTGCTTTTATTTGTAATTGGTAGTGTTAAAATCTTTTTTGCTAATGAATCTGCCATTGAAGAGCTGAAAAAGTCTTCAGCTTTCCCTTATTATTGAGCAATCCTCAATGTAATGTCTTCCTTCAGCTCTTGAAATCAGCAGCATTGTTCTGTCAACATTAATGAAGTTTTTCCAGCAACAAAGTGCTACATTTTATCTGTGTATGAGGTGGTCTTGGCATTTGTGGCGTCATCACCTGAAAAGGCCCCTGTACTGGTCAGTGCAAGACGATGATCATGCTGGAAAAGCAAGCATACTTTTTAGATTAGCAGGATATCTAGAGAAAAACCTTTTGTAGGTCTGGTTGACGAACTCATGTCATCAAGACTTAAAAAAATTACAGAAAGTACATAGAGAGAGCGGGAGTGTTAGAGAGGCAGTGGGCTTTGGGTCTGCTCCCTTCAGCCCTCCACTTTCAGGTGTTTTACATGGTTTATAGTATTCAAATGGAGACACTGTTCCTAGAAACAGTGTCTCCATTTGAATACTATAGATATAACTCGGAGCACAGACACTGGACCATAACTAGCTCCCGGTCCCCCTTCCCTCCTTCTTTTTGTACAGATGTTTTACATGGTTTGCCATCGCTTTCCTGGGGTCTCCGTCGAGACCAGGCCATTTTTGGAATGGTTATATTGTCACATTTGTGTTCCCATTAAGTTTAAGTGATAGTAAGTAAGTAATTTTATTGTATAAGTTAATTAAAGCCTTTACAAAATCGCTCAACGGGGAAAGATCATCAAAGTAAAAAACGCAGTTACATCATTTATAGAGTCCAATAATAAAAAGAGCAGTGGTACAGTTTATGTTGACTCCACAGCATATTCCGTTCAGCTGGCTTATGCCCTGCTCCGACGGAGCAACAGTTCATCCGATATGCTGAGAGCTGTCCTTAATTTCCTCTTACGACAGTCTCGTAAGGAACCTGTGACAAATGTACGTGAGTAAAAGGTGCCTTTGGGTTGCATATGTTTTAAAATAAACTATTTTATAAAAGGATATTGACATCATATAGCAGGAAATAAGTTTAAGTGATAGGGTATCAAGTAGTCCTTTTGTTAGACTTCAAATTAGACATAACTTGTAGTTTGGAATTGAAATTCAAGGTGTGTTCTTTGATAGTTTTGATTTACCTACCCAAGAACATTTTATTTGCTGATTTATGGCTTTTTTATTCAGGAAGTGTGTTCGGTGGATATCCTTTTATTAAGAAACAATTCTATTCACTGACAGCTCTTGCATATTTCTTTCTTTTACTGTGCTGTCATTAAAACATGTTGCAAATAGAGATTGTGTGTTCACGAAGCAAAGACGTGCGCACACATATCTCAAGATGTAACAAAAATCTTAGGCATTCGTAAAAGGTGCCTGATGTGCACTGTGCTTCTTTGTCATAGCTGGGACAACACACACATTGTCACCCAGTTTTAACAAACACTCCCCTTACTGAAAGCCCAGCCTTTGTGAAGAGAAGTCTGCATATGTGCATTCATTTGTTTACACATGTATGAAAACATTAGTACACATGAGCTCATTACACATGACATCAGATAAGAAGGAAAAATTAACTTGTCACTTATCTTACTTACCATTATGGCAAGAGTCCTTTGGGGTTTAATCTAAAATAGTCATTTGTTAACCAAATACAGAAAGCTAATTATTGCTAAGAGATTTATATTCCCATGCTCTAACGCGTGTAAACATCATTTCCAGCCATAAATCCTGTGACACAGAAAACATACTCTACACATGCATGGTATCTTGTTGATTTTCACATGGAATGAGGCTCAAACCCAGGGAGTAGGTGGGTTCAAACATTTTTCAGAGTTATCGGATGCGCGACAGCTCCACGACTTATGTAGACACAAGGGCCCTCATTTACAGGGCAGCAGAGGGAAGCAGGCTGTTAGAAACGTGCTGTGATTCACACGTATTTACCATTAATGCCGAATTTCATAAGTGACTGAATGAATGAAGCAATCTATGGTAATTCCAACCAGTCAAGCAGTTTCTGATTAGTTCTTGATCCATGGCAGTACAAGCGAGTGCAAACTACCATATATTTGCAGACAGTTCTATCCAAGCCTTCCTCGTTGATATTCATGAGGCAGGAGGTTCTGCAACCTACTACGAATGTTCATTTTGAGCCAGTTTGCAAACTATCGCTGTGTTATTTGCATATCCTGGATTTCAAACCCACACTTGGACATTGTGTCCAACGTTTTTATAGAAAATGGATGGCATGATTTGCAAGTGCCCAGTACATGTTTGCTTTCATAAGTTCCATTTCTATTTATTTATTGAGCGAGTGGTGCATGTTGTCTTTGGCTTCCACAAGGTGTAGGGGGCAAGAATAAATGCAGATGAGTGCAGGGGATTCCACAACTGCCAGACTGATTTTGTTGACAGTGTATCTCTTAAGTAGTTACATAGGGGCTATTATCTGTACTTAGAGCGTTAGGCATTTTACTTAGCAGCTGTAAAAACCTTTGTTGTGGAGGGGGAGTTTCTGTGGAATCTGCTGGATAGCATGTGGTACCCACTGAGTAGGATGCAATGGTCTCAGATGCCGGATCTGTGGACCGGTGAATGTTCTCGCACTAGGGACAGCAGATGATGTCTGCTCCTAATGCTGAATTATGAAAAGGCTTGTTTTTAAGAATGGACAACTAGAAATAGCCCTTACTTCGTTGTTCTCTTAATAATGGCAAATGCTCTACGCAATGGAACAAATGGTCCTAGATAAAGAAAAAGAAACACCGAGGGAACAGCCTTGGTTTCCAATTTCAAAAGCAATCCATCAAACACCTCTGCAGCAGCATACTGATAATAGGACCATTTCATCACAATCTCTTGCTAAAATGATGGTCAGTATAAGGCGTTTCCGCTTAAGGACCCGCACTGAAATTATCCACATCCATACAGTCAAGTCTTTAGATGCAGTCCTAATTCCCCCTCACTATCCCACCCAGTCATGTGAAAATACTGGCACTAATTATCTGTTTGCCTTTTTTGCTATCTGAGTGGACCGTGATTAGTCTCAATTTTGAACTTAGTACTGTACAGCCAGGCTACAGGTTTCCACAACTTAAGATACCTTTGCATTGGTTAAGTGTGGAGTGCAGTCGTGCAAACAGCCAGTTCTGACCAATGCCTTTGCACAACCATGGTCACAAGTGGCTTCCATTGAGACAGATTCTGTAATGGCACAGACATAAATACCACTATGGTACTGCAGTACTAGGAAAGAGGTCCCTACCTTAAGAGACAGTATCAAAATGTTCTGTGTTCGTTTCTGAATGGCCAGTTGAGGTCAGATTTACATCGTCTGTACTTTGACCTTGTTCATAATGTCTCCTTTCTCCTGCTACAAGTGACACATAGGAAATGTCACTCATGTCCTTGCATTGTTCAGATTTCACAGCTAAAATAGCAGGGGTGTCAAGGGGCAAGTGTACTAGGTGCTTTGACAGCAGTCGGAATGAACTAAAACTCAGATTTCATGTGGCTAAAGAAAAAGTACAACGAAAGGTAAACTCGAATGATAAGATGGTTGGTTCTAAATCAGACAAGGAAGCCAGAAATATTTGGTAAAAACATGAGTATTTTGAAAGTCTAGTATCAGTACCCCGAGCTGCACTTAATCCTTTATGTTAGATTTGGTAACTCTATCAAAGTCCCTTTTTAAGAAATACAAATATTGTTTTAGACTTCTAACGATTCCTGGCATTTTGATGTTCAGCCTTGTAAGCCACAAAGAAGTATTATTGCTTGGTCCATTAGAAAGCTTCTGCTGATCGCTCCAAAGTAGAAACATTGTGTGCCTCGATTCAGCTAGAAAAGGGCAGAAAAATGTAATCTCTTGCCTTGTTTTTACTGAAACACAATGCGCACCCTCTGAAAAGGTGATTTCTCCTGTGTCACTACATGACTAATTGCTGCAATGTGGGGTCTGGGGGGCAACCGAGCGCAGGTAGGTCTGCCCCCCGGGCAGATTGGGAGTGGCAGGGCTGGTCAGGTACCGACCATTTTGTGTAATTTGGGCTGGGTTAGATGGTAGCCCAATTGGAGCCCAACAGTATAAGGGCTTGCGAGGGGAGCTCCCGGCCACCATTTTAGGTTTGGTGACCTGGTGGCTGGGAGCAGGGTAGTATAGTGGAGAAAAGATTCCCCGCCTTCCCATCCCCCTTTATAAGAATTTGGTCTATGGGTGTTTCCCGGGCTAGGTTTGTTGAGTACAAGTGCATAAGGGGTGTTTATGTATAATGTCGCTTGGAACAGGTGATGGAGGGGTTTTGAAAAGATGGCCAGGGTTGGTAGAGGTTTTTGGTCAAGTGTTGGAAGTTTGTGAGCAGGGGCAGGGAAAGGGTAGGCAAGTAGTCTAAGTTTCAGGATAGACGTTTTGTTAGTTACAGTTGCAGAAAGGTAGGTAGGGGATTTGGGTTTTATTGGAGGGCATAATTTTTAACTGCAATACTGTGTAATGTTGTTATGTTAATGGAAGGGTGGGGGAATGTTTGAGGGGATCCTAGGGGTGGGGGGCATCAAGGGTCAGTTATTTGATGTATAGCGAGGTTTTAGTTTTTTAAGGCAGTTGCCAGTTTTGTTAATTGTAATATGCACCTGTTTCAATAAAGCAGCCTTTTCCACACGCAAAATTGGTCTCAGTTTGGCTTGCCCCCTCCCTCACAATTGGTATATATTTGGAGATGGTAAACTGTAAAATATTTTCTATATTTATCATATGCGTTTGTAAAACAACTGTTTTATGGTTCATAACTTAGAAAATTGTTTAAAAAATAAAGTGGATATATTTTCTCCCACAAATAATTTATATCTGAGTAATCAACCGCTTGCAACAAACTCTTCGACTATTTGGCACTCGACAAGTATTTCATTTAATAATATTAGGGGTCTGCTGTTCAGGAGTGTCAGAATTGTTTGCAGCCGCCAGGTCAATTGAGTCATCCCATACCCACATCTCACAAGCACTCATTTCTAAGTGATGAGAAAAGGCTTTAGAGGAGAGAAAGCAAGGCAGCTCCAGCGTTTAGGGCAGTTTATTGGTTTTCAGCTGTACCTGCTGCCATGAATTAACAGGACAGTCTTGCTTCAAAACGTATAAATAAAACACATTTTGCAGCAGGAGCACGAGGCCCTGGAGAAGTGCGGGCTTGGGGATCAATGTTCCTCTTCTGATGGCGGTGCTAATGGTCACAATAGCAAATCTAACCACTTCATAACTCATTTGAGCAATTGCAAATTACAAACCCCCTGATTTCTCCATTTGTTGCTCTCGCAGCTGTTGCAGGATTGAATACACTTATACTCTTCCATTAACAAGAGTGTTGGAAAATATTATATGGGATCCAAAATTCAGATTATATTAATCTGAAATGCCAAATCTTTGTGATTCTACAACTCACTGCTCTGTAAAAGAAAATAGTGATCAAACTTACTGAATTTAATGGTATGCTAGCTCAAGTTCAACTGGTGGTGATGCTGAGCCGTAGAGTCTGAGCTTTATAATACCAGGTTGCTACATTGTGTACCGTTTTGAACTCCTCTTTGAAGCTCAGTTTGAAGATTTCATCTAAAAAAACATAAAGGTGCTGGCTCGCCAGAGGATTGCTGTACCAGACCGGTCTATAAAGAATTGGCTTAAATCTAATCCTGGGCACGAACTCCGCTCCACTGGCGGAGTTTGAGGAATCTTGCATACTCCGCGTTCTGCAGAGAACACAACGTTCTTGCAAAACTTCTGACTCCGCAGTGGAGCGGAGTTCAGCCCAGGACCCTCCCACCTCCTACCCCCCGCAATAAATATTTTTAAAATAAAATGTACAATTAAAGTAAAATAAAAGTGCACTTACCTTATCACGGCGTCCTGGGCTGCCCCCACCCCTCCTCGCCGTAATCCCCTACGTCAGACGTACGTCATGATAGGACTGTGCACGCATGCCAAATCCGTAGAGCTCCGCGTAGAGCAACTCTGCCTGCTACGCCCGGGGTAACTTAAATCTCAGTTTAACCGCAAACAAGCATTGTTAAACGTAAAGTTTGTAGGAGTTGTGCTCGACTACTCTGGTCTTGCTTGGGGGACCAAATTCAACAGGGAGATTGTCTCGGGACCAATAAGGAGTATTTGAACCGTTACCTGGCCAGCAAAGTGTTCACTTTTCCAGTCCCAAACTTTGCAGCTCAGCCGCCATAGACTTTAATGGAGTGGTCCTGATGCTGCGGATGCAGGGAATTGAAGATGCTCAAGGATGCTCTGGGTGCTGTGCAGTCGATGGGGGGCCCTTTGCGGTTATTCCTCGGTCCATAATTCAGGTGGGGCAACTTTGGCCACAGAGGTAGCAGTCCCTTGCAGACCTCTTTGATCTAGTAGAAGGTCAGCTGCTGCTGGGCTACTGGTCTCCGTCCACTGTGGTCCCAGCACTGTCGTTTTGTGAAGGCTGGTGTCCCTCTTGGGCAAAATGCAACACAAAAAGATGGTTTTTCTTTGGATTGAATGTTGAAGATTGTCAAACAATCACCCGTAGTCACAGATCTGGGTTTCATCTATTGTTATTTTGCTCGCCACACCATTCCAGTTTGGATACAGCCATATGCAAATCAACCTTGACCCTGTTCCCAGCCCGAACTGCCAGGCCGGGTCCTCCTTGAACTGGAAAATAAGCATCCTGGCCCGGTTTTGTGGCATTACCTCTTGGGCAATCAATCTGGCCTCAGATGACACTCCCAAATCTGGCAGACTAAGGTGTAACTTGTGGCTATCGTGGATCAGTCTCTTGGGGCGCCCGGTGGCAGTCACTGGTGATTCTTCAGAAGTGGCTACTAACTTGCCGAGTTGGGCTAATTCACTTTTGATGGCCCTGGTGCTGGGTTCAGGGGGTCAGCCAACTGACCCTTGGAGTCACTTCATTGGTCTGGGGCTTGGGAGGGACTTTTCCTCAAGCCAGATCCCACAGGCACAGTCCTCTCTTTGCTAGCCCAAGGTGCAGCAGGTGCAGTCCAGCAGCCTCTCTTTGCCAAGTCCAAGGGTCAGCAGGGCAGTCTTTCATTCCTTTCTCTTGTTCTGGTGTGATATGAGTGCCAGGGTTGCTATATTAATCGCTTGAAAGTGCCCTGGGTTGATGATGCTGTCATTAGACAATGGGCTACTGTTAGAAATGGGGGTCTCTAGTTGGCAATGGCTGGCCACTGTCCAAGTAGGTACCCTTCTTCCTAAGTCAGAGTAAGCGGGCTACACCCTATTGATAATGCCTGCTCAACTCTGTGGTAACGTAGCACAAGCTGCTAGGCTTATCTCAGAGGCAGTGTGTGAAGCATTTATGACCATACACAGTAACACAGTGAGGAACACTACAAAGGGACACCACACAAGTAGTTATAAAAAATAAGTATCTTTATATATAGACTTAACACATGACCTATAACAGTAAAGAGCCACAATACTAGGAAAATAGGGTTACTCTTGAAATGCTGCAAAAATAGTTCAAAGTGTGCAAAGAGGAGTTCAGTTCAAAGCAGTGGTCTCTGCGACCCTTTTACTTACAAAGTACCTGGATTCTGTAGCAAAACAATCAAAATGTCGCAAAGGAGCTGTAGCGATGATTTTCCTCATGCGTGACTAGCGATGCGTTGAATCTTTGCCGCAAGGATAGAAGATTAGCTGATCTGTGTGCAGGACAAAGCGACAAACTTCTCCACGCAAAGCTGGCGATGCGTTGAAATCCTTGCCGCAAGGGATGATGATGTGCTGAGCCTGTTGCCTGTGCGATCTTGTTGCGATGAAAAGAAAAGGCGCTCCGCGAGGGAGCGATGATCCTGATGCGATGCGATGAAAATGGCGGATGCCCGGCGTCCGCACTGCGATGTCGTGAAGCGATGAACTCGATGCGATGATCTTTGGTTAGCGAGCACTTGGAGGCCCGCAAACGTGCGATGCGATGATCTTTGAGTTAGCAAGCAGTTGTCAGCCCGCAACCGTACGATGCAATAATCTTGAGGTTAGCGAGCCTTTGGCAACCCGCAAATGTGTGAAGCGATGATCTCCGGTAGCGAGCACTCAGCGGCAGCAGTGCGATGATTTTTTGTACGTGCTTCAGCTGCGGCGGCTTGCAAACGGGCGTTAGTGACGATTTTCAGCACTCTTTTGTCTGTAGTAGAACTAGAGGCCCTGGAACTCACAGGAGCCTCACCTACAGATAGAAATCCTCGCTGGGAGGAAACAGGAGGCTGGTGGTGAAGTCTGATGTGCCTGAGACTGCAGCAGGAGGCTAGCTCTCTTCTAGCCCTTGGGTGATTGCTTGCAAGTTGAAATAAAAGTTCTCTTCAAAGTTCTTTTCCTCTTCTTCCAAGTCCAGTAGTAACCACTGCAAGCCAATCTAAGAAACAGCACACAAGCACAAGGACAGTCACCTCCTGCAGATTCCTTCAGTTACACGGACAGAGGTTCTTCTTGTTATCCAGGATCAATACAAATTGTAGGGGTTTCAGCACAGATATTTATACCCCAAAAGTCTTTGTTCTAAAGAGTCACAAGTCACTGAACCCAGCCAGAACCAGTTCTGCCCAGTCCTGGAGGACTTTGTTTACCAGGCTGCTTCTTTCCTTTCAGAGTGCAACACAGAGACATCAGACGCACTCCAGGAGGTGGAGCCAGCATTGTGGAGGGAAGGTACAGACCTATTCAGGTCCCAGGTGCAACTCCTCCCACCCATCTAGATGCAGATCTCTCTATTCACCACAGGGACATCTCACCCTGTCTCCTGGAATTCCCCAGCCCTGTCACTCCAGATCCAGACAGCCAATACACATAACAGCAGAGCAAACTGGAAGGCTTAGGCAAGAAAATACCTACTTTCTAAAAGTGGTATTTTCAAACACAGAATATAAAAATAAACTTCAGTAAAAGATGTATTTTAATATTCTGAGCACAGGCATACTAAACTCGTTTTTTCTACCAAGTTCTTTGGGTCAGTTAGGACCATAGAATGTAACAGTCAAACTGCCCATTCTGGCCTATGGAGAACAGGTAGCCTTACAGTAGTGAAAAACGAAATTGGGTGTAATTCACTACCAGGACATGCTACACACATCAGAGCATGTCCTACCTTACAATACAATGCACCCTACCATAGGGGTGACTCACATGTTGCCAAGGGAAGGTTCAGGGCCTGGGAAGTGGGTGCACTTCACACCCAAGATGGCAGTTCTGGACACAATTTACAAACTGCTTCTGTGGGTGGCGCAAACCAGCGTTGCAGGCCCACCAGCAGCATTTGGTTTACCAGCCCTGGGCACACACAGGCCACGCTACTAGGGACTAACAGGTAAACCAAATAAGCCAATCATGGAGATACCAATTCACATGTCATATTTACACAGGGAGCATTCGCCTGTGGCACTGAATGGCAGTGGCACAGCGCCCAGAGCATCTAATACCAGCAAAAACAGAGGAGATAACAGCGAAAAATGGAAAGGAGACCCACACCAATGGTGCCAGGTCTAAGAGCTACCAGGTCTCCTCCCACTCTATGACAACTGTCCGGCTATGTGTGGCCTCTATCAATCCCAGAGTGCACTATTCTGCCCACTCTCAAGATGTCTGAACCCTTCCTCAGATGTTAGGAGCTTGGTAGCCCACCCTAGAGGTGTGGCTACCTGTGGGCTACATGTCCATGGGAAAACCAAATTGAGCACTGGTCTCACTTCTCTGGTACTGCTGCCAGCCTGTCTACCTGAACAAAGGGTGGCCCCTCAGAAGTGTGATCGCCATTTGCCCACCAAAGGTGGCTTTACCTTTGAAGCTTGCCTTTTAGGTTAACACCGTGAGTGACTTCCTGTGAAGGGGTGGTAACAACTCGCCCTGTAGAAGGCTGCAATTGTTCCTAAGCCTAGGAGTCATTTGCAGTGCTCCCCAGTAAGGCAGAAAGTTGTATGGTTGCTAGTGATCGTGTGAGGCCACTGAACAAATTGGGTCACAGAGTGGCAACTTTCTAAAAGTTGCATTTCTGTTAAAGTGACATTAAATTCCACTTGGGCATCAGGTTGGGTTTAATGCCACAATGAATATGATACCTTGAAGTACCCATTTTAGTAGTACCATTCAGAAGTTAGCTGGGCTGAGGGGTCAGCCAGTAACTCTGTGTTAGCCAATAAGGATACTAACTCTTCCACAGCAAAATCACAATTTGGATGTCTTACTGTTAGGACATACATAAAAAATACATGCCCCACCGAGTAATATACAGCTCCCTGCCTTAGTGATCAATAGGCCATCTTTAAGAGAGATTTACATGTATTATTAAGGGAAATGGTTTGAATGGCAAAGTCGAACTAGCAGAGTT
Organism: Triturus cristatus; assembly: GCF_964204655.1. Classification (NCBI taxonomy): domain Eukaryota; kingdom Metazoa; phylum Chordata; class Amphibia; order Caudata; family Salamandridae; genus Triturus; species Triturus cristatus. The sequence continues at coordinate 594,359,974 of NC_140585.1, read as the reverse complement.
AACACTGCCAATCCAGTCTGCATTGGCAGGCTGGGAGCCATTTTGTACTTTGTCACACACAGTGTGGCACAATCAGTGCTGCAGCCCTGCCCTGAAGTGACCTTACATGTCCTGGGTACCATATATTAGGGATTTATAAGTAGGTTTGTCTCTGCCAATTGAGGGTACCCAATTGGACATACACTTTGAAATGGGTTAAAACACTGGCATGGATGTCTGGTTAGCAGGTCTCAGGGCAGTCTCAGAGTTAAGAAGCCAGCAGCTGGTAGTCGAAATGGGGCAAAAAGTGGAGAGGGGAACCTGGAGAAAGCCTGTTTCTTTACAAATAATTAAGTATAGCTATCTTGTTTGGTGTTGTAATAAATGAGGAATCTGCTCCTGCTGGTATAGTATGGGTCTCCTTTAAACTATTTCTAAATGGCATTTTCATTCCTTATGCAATGAGTAAGAAGGGGGAAGTGCATTGTGAACTACACAAGACGGCAAAGATTGAACAGAATTTGGGACAGTCTAAAAACATAGTCACTAATAATCCATCCATGGAAAAGACCGCTGAGTTAAATAAAAGTTCAAAAAGGCTAGATCATTTATGTCAGAAAGGCAGGTAGTGGATTTGAACATGTTTCTTTTGGGACTCATTTGTGAAGGACTGTAAAAATGGACAGTTATTGGCCTATAAAATTAAAACCAGAAATACCTAAAACACAATTAAAAGAATCATAGATAACAGATAATCATCAAAAACATTGAATCCTGACTTAGATTACTCAAAACGTTTTCTCCTTAACGAAACTGACCTCTGAACTTTAATCTGTGTTGATCAATGAAATATAAGCTGAAGAGTTAGAGCTGCTATTTTAGCATTATCCTCCCCTAAGTCACGTGGACGAAAGCCTCCATTTTGAAATGTATAAAATATTCCAGACTAAATTGGTGCTGAAATGGACTATCTGACTGGAAGGATCGTTGTCATTTTTAAAACCTAACAATAATCTAAAACTGTGTGATGAATCTAGGGAAATCACAGTGTCACAGATTATAAAATACTATTTTCAATAAATGTTCTCACTAAGATCAGCCAGTGTGGTCACAGCTCTTCTTCATTGAAATCTAATATATTTCACCCTTGGTCGATTTTTGTCTTCCGCAATGTTTTACCTGGTAAAATATTATAACTAATGTTGTATTATACAGACATATAATACAGTATAATTTCTTGATGCATAAAATGTATTTGCCTGGTGAACTGGATGTCTTTAGAGGCCTAGTTCATCATGCTGACAATGATGCCGCTTCCATGGAGATTTTTGTCAATGCATCTACCACCTTGCTACGTTTTACAAGTTGCCCCTGTCAGGATTTTCAGCTGTCTCTGGTATCATTTGCTTTGTTTTAGAACCTCTTGATGCTCATATAAGGAAGAGAGAAGATATTTGTGTAAGCTCTAATCTTCTTGGGGCTTTTAAGATTTGGCTGTATGCTACGGATATCCTGTTATTTTTAACCCTCAAGCCACGTAACTTTATCACCTTAATTTTACTGTTGAGCTGATTAGTTTTCAGCTATGTCAGGATCTGGTATATACACAAACAAAAAAGAAAATATTTTGATTCTGATGACTGAGATCGCTCTTCCTTTGATAATAAAAGGCCTCTATGAAGTCACGCCGGTTACGTATTTAGGGTCTGTGTCACTCCATGACTGACACATTTACGTAAATACGCCTACTCTTTATTTACTCTTTATTATCTAAACTGAAACAGCATCTAGAGGTTGGAGTAAGGTCTCTTACCTATTATTATTATCGTTATTAAAATTAATATACACCCTCAATGTTTATTCTTGCTTCATTTGCTTCCTTTTTTTCTTTCTTTTTTATTCTGTATGACAAAGTACAAGACTATAAAGTGCTGACGGAACAAAAAAGGCATTCACACACATGTTTAGAATAATCATATAATTCTAAATTAGAAAATTACTCAAATAGGGCAAGAGGAAAAAGAAAAGAAAGGCTAATTGAGAAGTGTGGGGAAGAAACAGAGAGGAAGAGAAAAGCAACAAGATTGCGAAGGGAAGTGCCAAGTACATAGGACACAGTAACAATACAAAATTAATCCCATTGAAAGCTAGACCAGATCCTTTTGAATTTTAACCAAGAGAAGGGCCCTCTGACCTTAGCTAGAGCGGATTCCGACTTATACACCTGTCTGAGTACTGCCCAGACATCATTGACATTTGGGCTGATAGGGTTTATCCAGGCTCTTGGAATGCATAAACGGGCAAATACAATGATAATAGTGGCTAATGTGCTCTCGTGACTAGCAGCCTTGTGTTTAATCCCAAGAAAGATTTCCTTATCAGTAGGCTGGAAGTCACAACCGAGGTGTAGTGTAAGAATTGAAGAAACTTCATTCCAAAATAGATTTAGCCTTGGGCAGTCTATAAACATGTGCCTTAAATCTGTAGCGAAAAGCTGGCATTTTAGGCAGTACAATTTGCCAGAGGATTGGGATGTTGCCACTTAGAGATAAGCTCTGGTGTGTAGTACAGCATAAAGATTGTCCGATGCTGTTGCAATTTCAGATTGATGGAAGCTACTACTCGATCTAGTACCCATTGTCTCCTGTATTTCCTCTGCTGATATGTCAGTTTTAAGAAGCAGGCTTAAATTTACGGTTATTTGCAGGCTATCATCGCAAGCTACTCCGATAAATTTCTGATAAGATGCGCTAATAGCGCCTCTGCCAGAGCTCCCGTATATTCCTGACAGTATTTCCGACAAACATGGCATATCTGATAACTTCTGTCCCCATAGGAAATAGTCCCTTACTTGTAGATATTTTTAAAAAGAGCTATGCGGGACCCCAAACTCATCTTTTAATGCGTGCGAAAGAGCGAAACCCCTTACTATCATACAATTGTCCTAGTCTGTTGATGCCCTTATGCTGCCAGACCCTTCCGACAGAATCCTGAAATATATCAGGAAGTGTTGGATTACCCCATAACAACTTGCACTGATGCAGCAAGGGCACAGAATATTCCTTACAGATATCTTGCCAGATCCTGGTGATATCCTTGACTACCTTGAATCTGACCCCTTGTACTAGTTAGAGTCGGAGGTCTTATATAGTGTGAACCCGATGGACCACAAGCTAGCTGGTGGGCCAATGAGGTCGGACCAGCTTTGAGTTCATTAAACAGGCTCTGGATCTGCCCAATGAATGCAGCCGCAATAATAAAGCTTGAAATCTGGAAGCTTGTTTATAGGACAATTTGATTAACCTGTGGGCCCTCCTAGCACGTCTATACCCCCAGATAAAACTACCTATGGCGCTATCTAAATGCTCAAAGAGATACCATGGGACCGGCAGGGCAATTGAGCGGTATAGGTATCGAAATGTAGGCAGTATAATCATTTTGATTATGCTGCACCTACCAAATATGCTGAGGGGGAGCCGATGCCAACTACGCAGTTTAGCGGAGACTGTTTTAAGAAGCGGCTCATAATTCAGGGTAACAATATCCTCTACTTGGCTAAGACAGACACCTAGATATGTAGCCATTTATGTAGCCCCTAAGGACATATGCAATTTATCAGGTTGATAATTTTGGATTGTCTGAGTCTTAGCCAGGTTTAAATTGTATCCTGAAAAGGAGCCGAAAAGCTCAGCCTCTCGTGTAATACAGGCTATAGCGATGACAGGGTTGGCAGAAAAAACAGCAATGTCATCTGCGTATGCAGTAAGCTTAAGTTCCATACCATTAAGACACACAGGGGGGATCCCCGCATTCAGCAACAAATCTCTTATAAAAGGCTTGATGTAGAAGGCAAACATTAAAGGAAAAAGTGAACAACCCTGCCGCGCACCCCTGTGGACAGCAAAATATGCTGATGAGATGCCGTTCAGCTTGACTGTTGCTACCGGGTTTTTATAAAGTTTCTGTACCAAAGAGATGAACCAGGAACCAAGACAACATGTTGACATACTAAGCCAGGGTGCTACCCAGGCTGCTATGTCAAAAGCCTTCTCGGCGTCTAGCAGGATTATTCCTATGTGTTTAATTTGCCAGATACATCGAGAGCTGCAATAGCTGTATTTATATGAGCCACGGTGTCTCTGCCAGGAACAAACCCATACAGTTTTGTTTTTTCAAACTTATTTTTATTACCACAACGGTGCCAGCATTCGATGACATATACGTTACACATAACAAAGTAACCTTTTTGACACAAGTTACAATATTAACAAGCCGTATCAGGGAAGTACATGCATATACTGGTACATCTTGGAATGGGATCAGAACATTGTTGTCCATCTCCTCATTATCCACATCGAGACCATAGTATCTTAACCATGGGGTCCAGATCTTAGTGAACTTTTTGGGGCAACCTCTGGCTTTGTATGTCACATTCTCTGTGGCCACATACAGGTCCATGCCCGCCCTCCATTCCACTAGCGTTGGAAGTTCCGGAGCACCCTAGTGTTTATCAATATCCCTCTTGGCCACCACCAACCCCAAGTTACATAGCAAAAGTCGGTGTTGGGGAAGGTCAATCTCGGTGGAGACACCTAGTAACACATGCTTGGTGTCTCTCTGTAGACGGGTTCCCACTATCTCACCCATGTGCCCCAGTATCTATCTCCAATATTTCTTCATCAGATGGCAGTCCCACAATGTGTGTATAAATGTACCACTTACTGATTCACATCGTACACAGTTCGGCATATCCACACTCCCCATTGCATGGAGGTGCTCTCTATCAAAATATATTCTATACAAAATGTTGTATTGCACCAACCGCAGACGTAGTTTGATTGCGACCCCTCTGAGGTGCATTAGGGTGGCCTCTCAGTCTATGTCTGGCAGCTGACAAGTCCTGGCTTCCCACTTGGATCTAAGGGCTGTCAGCCTATCTGGAATATTATTAATTAGAGTTTTGTAGGTCCACGAGACTGGCTTATCGAGAATTTCTTCCAGCAATGGCCTACCCTCAAGTGGGGCGAATTCAGGGATGGAGGTGGGGTCTATTGCCTCTGCTTTCCAGGCATGTTGTAGCTGTAAATATTTGTATCTTTGAGAGTTGTGTAGTTAGAAATCGGATTGGAGTGTTTCAAACGAGATTAGGGTGTCTCCCTTAATTATATCGCCCTAGCTAGAGATCCCAACCATATCCCATTGTCGAAAACCTTGGAGCTTGTTATTTCAGGTAGCCTTGCACCCTCCCACAGTGGTGTCTCCCTCGTCAGCTTCTTGTCCCATTTCATCTGTCTTTCTGGCCCTGTCCACGCCTCACTAACCCTCTGAGTGGCTGGCAGCATCCTTCTAATCCCCTTACCCCCATATATGTAGTGTAGATGTGTGCGTTCTCGAAATTGAAGCGGCTCCACAGCTTATGTGGGGTGATCCCTGGGCATATGTCCCTATTCATTTACCACAATCAGGTGGGCCGCTCTACAGTAAGCTTGTATGTCAGTTAGGGCTATTCCTCCGTTGTATTGATTGCGCTGCAGTGTCTGTAGAGCTATTTGTGGTTTATGACCGTCCCATAGGAATGTACGTAGTTCCCCATTGATGGAGGCAAATATTGCCTCCGGTATTCGGCAATACGTGTTCTGCAGTATATACAGTAGTTTGGGGAGCGTTATCATTTTGTATAGTGCAGCCTTCCCGAGTATCATCAGTGGAAGCCATCTCCATCTTGCCACATCATCACCGAATTCCACCAGGATCCGTCTGATGTTGTGTTTAATACATACTGCGTCATCTGTGGAGATGTAAAGCCCCATATACTGAAAGCCCTCTAGGAACCCATACTGTTGATCAGAGACTAGCTGGTGGATAAGGGGGGCCAGACATGTAGCCAAGATATTGGAAAAGATTTTGGCGTCAGAGTGAATCAGAGATATTGGGCGATACGAACCTCTGTCCTCAGGTGGTTTTCCCTTCTTGGGGAATACCACTATATTAGTAACACTCCAAGATGCGGGGGCATCCCCCCGTTGGTAATGCAGGTGATTAATTCTATGAAAACAGGTGCCAGGGTATCCCTAAAGATTTTATAGAACTCAAGTGGGATAGTATCCTCAACAGCCGCCTTGCCAGAGGGCAGACACTTGATTGCATCCTCCACCTCAGCTAGCTCTGTATCTCTTTGCAATAGTACAGACTCTGCGGTGCCAAGCCATGGTAGGTGGCTCTCTTGTAAGTTTTCTAGGGGAGTGAAGTTATTATAAGAGGGTGACTCGCAATACAATTTGGCGTAGAATAATCTGAACTGTTCGACTATATCCTGTGGTCGAGAGTAAAGCAGACCACCCTCTCTTTGATACATTTGATACTGGATCTAGCCTTCCTATCAGAAATCTGAATAGCCAACAGCCAGCCGACCCGCCCCTCACATTCATACTGCATTGTTTTATACTTGTGGTACTTATCGGCAACCTTCTCTGTTAGCCTTCTGTTTGGCTTAGATGGTGCTTCTAGGAGCCGCAAGAATATTGGCTGCTCCACTGGGTCTCTTGCTATGATCGCTTTTGCATGTTGCCGTTCCAGATCGAAGTAGTCAAGGTGATCCTATTCTGCCTCTTTAACTACCCACCGATTCTGAGTTCAAATAAACTGGAGAGTGGCCCCCCTGATGAAGGCTTTCATACAATCCCATAACACCCAGATAGAGGCAGATAGAGGCAGTGCCCATGTTTTTCTTAAATACTCCCCCAATACTACTCTGATATGCGCCTGATACTCTGAATTGCTAAGTAGATGTCGAGGAAATGAAAAGGACGGATAAGCCTCTCTGGCCCCCAACTGCTTCTGTAGTGTTAGCATCACTGGATTGTGGTCAGATGTAATTTTAGGGCAGACCTCTATATGTGCGATTTCCAGTAGTGATCTCTTAATGAAAATCCTATCAATTTGTGAGTTCTGTTTGCGTGAGGAAGAGTAGAACGTGTACCCTGGCAGCGTTGGAAACAGTGTCCTCCAGGACTGATACGCAATAATTCAAACATAACTGCCCGGGTCCTAACCATTCTGGGACGCATTTTACTATTCGTAGTATCTATGTTGTTATCCATAATGCAGTTAAAGTCCCTGATAACTATCAATTCCCCGTCCCACCCCAGTAATTAGGAAGTTAAATAATGAAAGATGTTGAAACTATCAGAGTTGGGGCCATACACAACACAGATCGTACTTTTAGGCCCTGATATCCCTCTAATCTCCCTCTAAAGTTGGATAGCGTGAGCAGGACAGTAGCTGGTAAGTTTCTAGATTTCAATATAGCAACCCCTCGTATGGAGACAGTCTGTGAGATTGTTAAAACATCAAAACCCAGCTGTTTCAACACAGATCTGTCTTTATAGGCTAAGTGAGTCTCGGTTAGGCCTAATATCAGTGGCCTAAATACCCAAAGTTCCTCACCGATTAATCGCCGTTTACTAGCCTGGTTCAACCTGCAACATTCTAACACATAAACTTCAAGTCAGACATTACATAAACTAGGTTCACTCTTCTCCCCTGTTCTATCCTCGTGCCAATTTCTGTCTGTGTGTGAACTTCGTACTATTGAATGGCTACTTAACCCCCTTCCTACCCCACCAACCGCCCCCACCCAAATCCTCTAAAGGGATGATGGAGAACTGCTCTCCAGTGGTACTAAATCCCAACCTAACCCTGCTAAGCCCACCACCTGTGCCTACAGAAAGGAATCATCCCCTTCCCTGGTGTCACTGACTGACAGCTTGAACAGAGCTTCCTCCCCAGCCCCCCGATTCCCAAACCCCCACTGTCCCCCCGATCAACCACATACGTATAAAAGAAAATATCCCGAAAAGAAGAGATCCTGAAAAGACTCTATGCCCCCCATTCATGTTTGCCACTCTCTTTTGTGTTCACTAATTGGAGGCAGACTGCCATCTTAGAATAGCTTGCTTAGCATCGGACTCAGTATAGAAGAAGTGTGAATCTTGTGCTGGGCTGGCTCCAGCATGAAAACTTGTGAACAGACTGTCTTAAAAGGATTGATTAACTGGCAAAGCCTCCACCGCTTATCCATTGTAGATTTACAAAGATCCGATCCTATGGATATAGAAATTGTGTCCAGTTTGACAGGAGTGGAAGGACAGGCTTTAACATAGATTGCTTGGTGGAGCAAAAAGTTGCCAAGGAATACCAATATTGGACGAGGATAGGATGACTTGGCTTGGTTCCCTTGTGAGATAGAGGAGGGTAGTCGATGTGCCCACTGGACTTGTGAGTCCATGTACCAGTCAGCAAGATCTGGAAATGCATGTTGGAATAGGCTGACTATGTAGGCCCGGGGGTCAGAGCCTCCTCCCCTCTCGGGTATACCAAAGACCCTCAAGGTATTTCGACGTTGTCGATTTTCAAGGTCCTCAACTTTTGCCTGTAAGAATGTCATCTGAGTCTCTTGGGTTTTGACAAATCTCACAGTAGAGGTGTTGACATCTTCGACTGAAGCAACCCGCTCTTGAAGTCCAGGACTTCCGAGGACAGTGAAGCAACCTTGGTAGTGACATCCGCAAATGCTTGTTTAATCTCCTAACTGCCAGCTTTGACTTGAAGGTAGTATTCTTGAGCCTCGGCTCTTTGAGTAGTTAATGCCTGTAAGATTTTGGATAGAGAGGGCTTGTCGCACTTGGCAGGTCTGAAGTCACCGGCGGGTGGCCCTTTCTTGAGGTCATGTTGCTCTGTTGGTGTAGGAGGTAGGAGTGAAGGGCCCGAGAAATCGGGGGCCCTATCCAATGTCCCATCAGAGCTATCCAATTGAGCCGTAGTGGAAGAAGTGGTATAACGGCAGGCATGAGAGAGTTTTGCTAGACCCCCCACCTCAGGCACTGTGACATCTATATTGCCAGTGTTAGATAGTCGTGAAATGATAGCTTTGACCTCTCCTTTTGAAGCCATCCATTTGCGCAGGGGACTAACGCCGATACCAGCCTTTATGCCACTTGAGGCAGGGTCCTTGAGTCATCCCCCCGAGGGCAGTAAGGGGTCGTTTTGTGCCTCTGCATCCTTTCCCTCCTTTAGCTCCTCTGGCACCTTTGGATCCTTTCCCCCTTGAAGATTCACCCCCCCACTATCCTTTGTAACAATAGTCTCTGGGGCCTCCTCTGAATCAGTCACTTTCATGCGCTAGACCAAGGGCTCCGATTGGGCACTGGCCCAAGTGTTTGGGGAAGAATGAGTAAATCCCGATGCCACATGTGCCTCAGACCAAGGTTTGTTTGCTCCTGAGCTCAGTGGACTCTGAGATTCGGGACCAGCCATGGGATCAGGTTGCAAATTGGGGTCTTCCTTGTCCGGCGTTGTCGTACCCAAGTTGCGTGTGCACAGTTGCCATTGTATGGATGATCCAGATAGAGCATTAGATGATAAGAGTGAGCTGGGACTATCAGGTTCAAAGTTGACAGAGGCTGTCTTCTCAGGCCCACT